>NC_141685.1:290452011-291731124 GCF_964263255.1 Lissotriton vulgaris
CTGTGTCTCCTCTGCAACTGTGCTTATCCGGGGTCAGAGGGCATGGCTCATCTTGCTCCTCAGGGGCACTCCACCAACTCTCTTCATAGGGCCTGCTTTCTCGTTTCCAGGAGCCGCATCGCCTCCATGTCATTTACACTCTTTAGGAGGCCACAATTTAAGATTCTCCCACATGGCCTCTTCTCTGCTTCACCGACTCTGCTGCCTTTGCCTGCTTTTGTTCTTTTCAGGGGTATAATCCCCCCACCTCCGCGATCTCCCGGCCATATTGGCACTCTGGATACCTGAACTGCAAAAAATGCCCGTTCGGGTGCCTGCACTGGTGGATGGGTGGAGATTTCCGGTAGGATCCCAGGAATTATTCAAATGCCATCTTGTTTGTTTAGCCACGCCCCCCCCCCGCCCCCCGCCCAACTGATTGAGACAGCACCAACTGAAATTCAAGCTGGAAAAGTGTAACTTTCAAGCCGATGTCATTGAGTATCTTGGATTTCACCTATCAACCAGGGGTATTTGCTCGGATCGGAAGGAAAGTTTAAACATTTTCTACAGGATATGCCCCCCCCCCCCGGCCCCCCCCCCCCCATACACACACACACATTTATGAAGGAGAAACAATGTTTTCTTTGTCTGGCAAACTTTCAATGCCTATTCATTTAAAGATTTGCTCTGAGAACATATCAAATTTCCAAGGTACTACAGAAGCAGAACCTAAGGCAAGGTTGGTACTGCTGGATGGGCTTTCTATATTCTAAAGCAGGCATCTACTCAGTGTTGCAATTGGGTTCCGCCTATTCAGTACACCCGTATTTTTAGGATTACTCAATTATGGACTTTTTGCTGTGGGTGTGTCACACCCACGGTAATCACATAGCTAATGGATTGTGTCTGTTTACCGCCATTGTCTGCCTTTTAAGATAAAGCTGGGGCAATGCAGCCATGGTAAGGGGCACTTGGATGGTTACACGTGAACACGTGTGCACACTCATGAGTGCTGCAGGATTTACCCAGAATAGGCCACACAATGTGAGGGTACACTAATAGGGAATGTCAATGTGATTTACAGTTTTGTCTGTAGTGACACTCTATTATAAACATGTGTGGACATGGGGGAAAGGTGCCTGAGAGTGCAGTTTGGCTTCCCTTTGGCCTACAAAGCCAAGTGACATATCAAAATGGGGTGGATCTTTGGCAAGAAAATCAAATCTGCGAGTTCCAAGAGGATATATATATAACTTGTGGGTCATTCAGAATTGTCATATTTTTCTGATTCAGCTCAGGATCAGAACCCAGGCCTCTTGTTCCCCTCCCCATGCCAAGTTAAGTACATTCTCTCCAACAGCAGGAACAAAGGCTGCCCCATACAAAAAAGTAATGAACAGTGCTTCTCTCAGCTCCTGAAAAGGGAAGGGTGGGGATAAAAGACACTGCATCTGTTAATTACCTGTCACACTGCCCCAAGGTTGGGAACAGCCCGGCCCCACTGAACAAAAGAGGAAGCTGAGACAATTGGAGGCAACACAGGAGAGGACTCCTGTTTTAACTTTTGGTGGGAAAGGCCCTGGCATGCATATGCCCACAAAATGACAAAAGCGTTTTTTTATTTTTAGTTATCAATTTGAGTTGGATCAGTACTTAAAGAGAAAAGACGTGCGAGGTGGGTTTTTTAAGAGTGAGTGAGGGGAGCGTAAGCAACATGGGGGGGGGGGGGGGGGTGAAGCAATACAGGGGAAGCAGCAATGCCAGCAAATCAAAGAGATTGTACAGAGTCAAATATACAGTATTATAAGGTTACCAGAGGACTTCATAGCACCAAAGACTAGTGCACCACGAATCATTTCCCCCCAGAATGTATTAGGCTGATTAAAAGAAAGCAACACTGTGTCATAGCATGCATTTACCTGTTAACCGTGAAATCTAGCTGGTTTAAAAGGGTGAATTCTGCTTGCCTCCGAGTGGTCCCCTGATGCTTTGAATGTACCAGGCCGCCTTTGCGTCTCTGCTGCTGGCAGATTGCTCTCAGCCATCTCTGAGAGGCAGTGGTCCGTCCCCTTGACCCTCCCCCAGCCAGTCAGCATCCACAGCCCGCCAGAGGAGAGGCAGAGGCCGGGATTAAAGCTCAGTGGATGGGAGCGTAATCTGCCCTGGGAAGTGCATTGTTCGGTGCATTGTTAGCGAACAAACGATTGATACAGAAGTAGCCAACCTCAGACCGCCGCAATTCCCGCCACTTTTTCAACAATAATGTGTGATTTTTCGAAGAATCCAACACAAGTTAAGTAGTTCTCTAGATTTTCTTCAACAACACTTTGAGGCAGCAGAAAATAGCCCATCCCTGCACAAGTGTGTACACGCCTCCCAGCTCCCTGCAGACCTTTAAGGACGGATTCCTTCCAAGAAACACAGCACAGACATGAGTGGATGGAGGTTTCCACAAACGAGTCCCCTTTTCTGATTTCTAAGGGTCTGATTATGAGTGGGTCAGTTAACCATGACCCGTGCATAAACCTTGTTCAGAATTAAGATTTTGGTTGTATTCAACAAATCCAATAATTATCGGATGCATTAATCAGCTGTCTTAAATACCTCAGCCAAGTCAAACTTGCCGAAATTTGACAGGGGAAAGCATACAGAATTTAATGTACCATGCGGACTTTGGTGCATTAACCACTCAAATCCACATCTTATTACCTACAAGCTTGTAATAGGTGCTATTTATCACACTCGATAAATAACTTACCCATGATATCGTTATGTATAAGGTGCGATAAGTACCACATATGCTCGTAAGCAGGGCCTAGTGTGGAGATGTCCAACTTGGTTCCACAAGCACCTAATCATTGCTGTATCAGGTTGTCTATTCAATGAACCTAAATATAACTCATTTTCCTTGTGAGTGGTTGAGTGGTTATCCACATAATCTGGCATGGATTTCTTTACCCGGGACATACTTGAACACCCTTGCCATAATGGATTTTTTCATGCCAGCATCTTCTACTTGTATTGCTATGATGGGGTGGAATCAGACGATAAGATGCTGTACCGTGGACCATGCAATGGAAAGTTGTACATTATTCTCATTATGCCTTTGCAAAAATAATGCGCAATAGGGGATTCATCTTCTGCTGTACTAGGGAATAAAATGGCCACCCGAAGTGCCTAGTCGTAGGAGATCCGCGTGCCCACTTCTGAACAGAAAGATTTTTAAGTATGGCCTAGAGATAGCTTTAGCATTTTTGCCAGGTTCATGTAATCACTAAATTAACAGATATAAAATGTATACACATGTAAATACATACAGGGCTGTCCACAAAGGTAATGTGCACTTGTGAGTACATTTACATGTGTAACTCACTTTTACACTTTTATTTAACTTTACTACTTTTGAATATTCACAAAATCTGAGTGTAAAGGTATTCAAAAACTGTAACTTACATGTCTCCACCCCTCTCAATTTTGATTTTAGGGGGTGGAGCCAGAAAAGACATAACTTATAACTCTATTTTATGTCTGGCGGGATCTCTGCACTGACAGTGGGAGGGAGATCTCCGCACACAGGGTGGAATCTCGACTCATGGGACGGAGACCTCTGCATGGCAGTGAATAGAAGACATATGCTTTCAGTTAATAGAAAAACGATATGCAGCTGAAAGAAATCAGTCACACCTGACACACAGTCCCTAACAACTGCATAACTACTACACACACCATAGGTTTCGTTTCCGTCCTCTTCATCTTTGGGACTGTGTAGCCACCACTACATCACAAAGAAGCCACTGTGCTGCCAGTGCTGAAGAGAAATTTCACTGTAGAGGATCCAACCCTTGTAGTTACATTTACGGTTGCTAACTACAAGCAACAACATGGGCTGCATCCTTACTCCCTCTAGGAACCCAGAAGGCAGCATTATGGCAGGAGCTGACTGGTTCAGTCAATGAATCAGGGTAGAAGGTCTGGACTGTGGGGGAAATTAAGAAAAAATTGCAAGATCTGAGGAGGTGACGGAAGAAAAAGTTCTCCTGGATAAAGCTAGCTAAATTTCCTCCTGAAGGACCAAGTGGAAAATGTCCCTGTCTCACCCCCCTCAGGAAGGATGTCCTCTCCACCATGCATTCCCACCTGCTATATAGGATGAGACTGCATGATAAAACTAATGTGGTGCATATACGATCACAACCACGCCTACCCCCAAATTCCACATAGCTGGCAAATTTCCCAGGTCCACATGTGACAAGGTAGGGCAGTTCCATTTATTTTAATTATGGTATTGCAGAAGTGAAAGAAAAAAATGGCAATGGCCTATCTTGTCACGCATGGATCTTGAACATCTGGCAGCTATGACTCTTTCTCTATAAAAACAAACCTGCAAGCATTCATTTATATCTGTCTCTCTATCAAACTTGCATTGTTAGGCGCACATCACATATATCCCAATATAATCACCCTGTAACTCTATCCCTAAAAATGTATAAATGTTGCATTTATGTTTATGTCACTACTCTTCATACAGCCGGTTTGATTGCTTCAGATGGGCACATGTCAGTGCCACAGCAGCAGGCAACACACAGGGCAGATCTTAGAATGCAAACCACCTACACAGGGACATGTCCGTCTGCATACAAGCTCACTAACACACTATAAAGGATTGCTCTGACTTGTTTTTGCTATGCAAATCAGAAATGGTATTACGGGTTATGCCATGTCTTTTAATAACAGCCTATAGCGAATGGTTCTGAATTGTTTTAGGTATGCAAATATTAAATGTCAATGTGGTTTGCCATGTCTTTTAATAACCACCTATAGATGATTTTTTTGACTGATTTTGGTATCTAAATCAGAAATGTCAAAATGTGTATTGCCATGTATTTTAATTGTACTTCAATCTCACATTCTCATGTATACTGATATACTCATATATATATACAACAGAATCAATGGACATGGCACAAATACGCATAGATATATATAAATATATCCGGAAGATCAAATTGGCAAAAATATTTCAGGAGAATCAAGACATGTCAAATTATACAAAGAACAAAAAGAAGAAATTAATAGAATTGAATACGGAAGTACATGGATTAACAACAACAAATCTACCAGCATTAATGACCCTTGTAAATCTAGACGTGATGGAAGACCGCGACTCAATCACGGAAGAAGTGGCCTGCCCTCAAAAGGGAGCTGGCCTAAGTGGTAAAAAACCTCTATCCAAGTTCTACCCTCAACTACCACAAGGGAACAAAATTGATTTATTTCAAGAAGCAGTAATTCAGGATATCTATAAAATCAAAGGGACCAAATATCGTGATAACTTGAAGACAGAGGAAAGATCAGCCTTAATAAACCTAATGGAAGATCAAACAATAACAATTAAAATGGCTGATAAGGCCGGAAATATTGTTATTTTGGATAAAAAAGACTACGTAACGGAAGCCCATTCACAACTGAGGAATAAACAATACTATCGGAAATTGGATCAAAACCCTACAAAAATTTTCAAAACAAACCTAGACAAAACACCCAACAACCGCCACTATTTATTTCTTACCGAAAATACATAAGAACCCACTAAAACCACCAGGGAGACCAATTGTTTCCGCTAAGGGTCACTCATGGAACCGGTGGCCAATTACATCGACTATTTTCTTATGCCTTTTGTGTTGAATCTGAGTTCTTATCTGCGTGACACTACCGATCTGCTAAAAAATCTACAAGAACTTCCATGACAACCTAACTACATGCTAATTACGATGGATATAATTGCCTTATATACTAACATTGACCACAGCATTGGCACAAATGCCTGCGCATTCTTCTTAAAAGAAAGAAATATCCAATTCAACAAACATAACCAGATGCTTCTGGATATGATTGAACTGTGTCTCACCCAGAACATCTTCCTCTTTGGGGAAGAAATTTACCAGCAAATTAAAGGCTGCGCAATGGGCTTCTCCTTCAGCCCAGCCTTTGCATGTCTCACCATGGGGTGGTGGGAACAACAAGTGGCCTGGCATCCGGATAATGATCACCACGTAAACAAAATAGCGAAGTGGCTAAGATACATAGACAATCTCCTCATAGTGTGGGATGGAACAGCTGAGGAATTCGAAACATACTTTAAAGTATTGAATTCAACTGATACAAATCTCAGATTCACATACAACATCAGTCGTGATCAAGCAACTTTTCTGGATACTAAAATATATATTCATAACAACAAAGTGGAGACAACACTCCATAGGAAAGAAACATCAACGAATGCCACACTTCATGCAAATAGTTTCCATCAAGCCTCAGTAAAAAACAATATACCGTACGGTGAATTCTTATGGTTACGTCGCATATGCTCTCAAGACAAAGAATGGCTAACCAACAGCTGCGACATGGCCAAAAGATACAAACGACGAGGGTACAAACAAGGAGTCATCATAAAAGGCTGGACAAGAGCAAATGAAAAAAAGAGGGAAGAAATCCTACAAATCTCTCCAAAAAAGAAAGAAGATCCGGAAAATCAAAAGGTGAGACTGATTATGGATCATTCAAGAGAATCCAAACAAATTGCAAACATCTTATGAAAGAATTGTCAAATTCTACATCTGGACACTGTTGCCGGAAAAATCGTAGGAAAACATCCTGAAATAACATTCAGACGGGCAACAAGCCTGAAAGATAAACTAATTCACAGTTTCCATCAAGATCAGGACAAGAAGAAAAACGGAATTCAGTGGTTGAAAAGCAAAGGCTTCATAAAATGCCAACAGTGTAAAGCATGTCAAATAGCCGTGAACAAAACAGAAGTAGCTCTGCCAAACAAAAAATCGTGGACAATCAAACAGCTGATAAACTGCAAAACAGAATATGTAGTTTACGTAATAGAATGTCCCTGTGCATTAAAATACATCGGCAGCACAAAAAAAGAACTAAAATTGCGAATTTTAGAACACATAAGAGCAACTGCGAATAAAGACAGGGGAAACGCCATAGCAAAACACATGGAGGCTGCACACAATGGGGACTGGAAACTTTTGAAATTCTATGCGTTGGAAAGGGAAACATCCGTTACAACGCAGATGTTACAACGCGGTGCTGTTACGACGCGTCCGTAACAACGCAAGTCGTTACCACGACTTGCGCTGGAGGGTGCTAGAAGATTAAAAATAGTAAATTTACTATTCCAACACCTTCCCTAGTGTCCACGGGGACTGGTGTTAGAATAGTAAATTATACTATTCGATATCCGCGCCCCCAACGCAAGTCGTGGTAACGACTTGCGTTGTAAGGGACGCGTTGTAACAGCACGCGTTGTGACGGTACGCGTTGTACCGTCACCAATCCGTTGGAAACCATTGTCCCTCATGAGAGAGGGGGAGACAGAGAGCGAAAATTAAGATGCAGAGAGTCACGTCAAATATTGAACTTCAGAACTTTACATCCTGACGGTCTGAACCAGAGCGAAGAACTCTATGTACATCTGTAAATAACTGTAAATAATCATGAGGAACAGATAAAATACCGAACTGTGGAACATTTAGATTGGGAAAAAGGACTCAGAAATTGTATTTATAATAACTTTTTTTCTTCCGTAATATGACACACAAATATATGGGCGACAGACAAACACCAAAGCAAAAAGGAGAACTACTCAAAATTGGGTAAACACAGTTGACATTTGTGATCAGAATGGTAGTAATTCTTGCCCACTGGAGGGCATTACTTTAAGATCAGCGGTGAATAGGCCCACTAGAGGGCGTCACCCGACATATACTACTATGATGAACCCGGGATTCGGGTAATGGTTGAATAAATGTATATAGTATAGCAAAAAATGATCCCTTGGCTGACGAACTAATTTTTACCTACTCATGCACATACATTCTTATACAAACACAAAACCATATGGGTTTCAAGACTATCCACACTTCTATTGAAGGATTATTAAAGAGAGTTTTTTATTTTGTTTTTTGGATAAAAAAGTGAGCACAAAATATTTTGTACACAAATACACATACAGTTAAAACATATGTAACTTGTAAATCATAATCCTAAAGCACATTCACATAGCTAACATAATTATAGCACCAATTTAAAAACAATTCATTACTTCAATTGTATACAATAAAAAGGATTTTAAAAACAGTTGTAACTTTTTACACAAAAATACATTCAATTATAATCAGAGTGAGGAAAAAGGGAAAACATTAGAGGAGAGACAAACAAGAGACATCAATTTTTAGTCATTAGAATGACACATCTGAGAACCTGCTTATTTGAAATCTAGACCTAGGCCCAATATTTAGTAGACTTCCAGGTCAGATGGATTCTCTTGATTGTGTGTTTATCTGCGTCGACGCGTTTCGATGGCTAGTTACTGATATGATGCCATCTTTTTCAAGACTTAGTGATTAGTCTCTCCTATGATCTGGGCACTGGGTGGTTGCCACTATCAATTTAGATACCTGTGAGCAAATGATATACTATTAGAATGTGAGACTCACAGTCATATTAATATTCTAAGAAACCTAGCAGGTTTTCTTACAGTCTTCTTGGACAATCAAGATCGAATGAGTCAGGGTTTTTATTCTCTGTTTTCTTATAGTGCTCTATTGCTGAAAAAGGGACCATGCTTGTTGTTCACTAACTTCAAGGGTCCTGCCTCACTCTTGCCCTGGTTTTAACTACTGTCAGGGAGGCATTTATTATTCAGTTTCACATTTGTTAGTTTCTTAGATCTCTCAGTAGCCCGTTTAAATTGAGTCCCGAAACAATAGTCTTCTGTTATTTACCTTGTCACATATCAATTAGCATGCTAGACAGAGCTTTCCTCGATGCGCCATACATTCAATTCCTCAAGAGGAGCAGCAATCTTAGGGGCAAAGATAGAGCATTTTTAGATCTATAGAATTATTCCACATATTAAACATGCGTGGTGAGGTTCCTATGTATTGTGTAAACAAGTACTTTATTATGGTGATCAGGTTACTTAAAGTCCGCCACTCCTTACACTTCATTAATCTGTGCTTTCAGTTTTTGGTACACGCTGGTTCTCCTAAAACATATATGGTATATGCTATTATTTTTACACCGTCCTATTCCAACATTGCATGGTATTATTAAGGGGGTTGAGCATTACACCTTACCACTCGTGTTCACGTCGTACTCCTAGGAGTATCTTCTTTGACGGACTCTAGTTTTGTGAATATATATATATATATTTATAGTTATGTTTTCATTTTTTTTATTTATGGTCTGTGTTGTTGTCCCCTCTGCCACCTTCTACAACATCGACTTCAGCTCCAAGCAGTGCTGTAACTCCAGTACAATCAACCACCACTGGGTCTGGGCTCCCAACAGCACGGCCAAGCCACTGACCAATAATTAACAAAAGAATGCCAATACTGTGTATTTCTTTCCTTTTTTGATCTTGTATACAACATACGAATTAAACAATATGCATCACTGAATTTTTTCACTTGAATAAATCACATTTATTTATAAACAGTTTTACTTCATTAGTTTGGTTGTAATTTCACCAATTTTTTTGTTTTTCGGACACCATCTGTACAAAACATATACAACTTTATACAAAAATTCCTAAAACATTATCCAAAAAACATTTATATTCACTATCCAAGCAGGCTTTAGTTATCTCCAGAATGGGATATGGCTGCTCCACACTATCTGACCTAGCTAAGACTTCGACTGCCCCCTTAAAAGCATGCCTCAACGCAGCAGTCAGACTCTTATCCGGTTAAAAAAAATGTGACCATATCTCTCTACACCTGAAGGCCCCGAACTGGCTTCCCCTTGAAGGCAGAACTCATATCAAGCTGGCCTGCATCACTCACAAAGCCTTGTACACAAATTCCCCGGGATATCTTGCCCAGAAACTCATGGTATCTGGGAGATCCAGAAACTCCAGAACCGCCAGAGACCGCGTGCTCCAGCCACCCCGCTTCTGCAAGGCAAACACTTACAAGCGAGCATTCTCTAGAGCTGCACCAAGAATCTGGAACTCGCTTCCTTCCTCCATTAGAAGAATATCATCTCTGGCGCTCTTCGAAAAAGAAGCTAAAACCTTCTTAATGAGCAAATTCCTCCTATAACGCCCCTTGGTGCACTTTTGTGTGATCACTCACCGATCTTGGAACTGTATTGACCCTTGTATATTTCCACGGCTTGTCCTACTTTTGTCATATCCCCAACTCGCCACCCTGTATTTGGACCTGTACCATTTATTGTATATATCTCCTCCTTTTGGCTCATTGTACTCAAGTCATCACAAATTGTGGAACTGTATTGACTCTTGTATATAGCCATGGCTTTGTTCCACTATTAACTTTTCCCTATCCCCATCCCTGTACTTTGCCCTTTCCTACCTGTACATATCATATCTATCCTTGTAAAGTGCTCTGATACCCTAAGCGGTCATGTTCGCGCTATATAAAACTTCAAATAAATAAATAAAAACATTACAGGTCTCTCCGTACAATTTCCTGCTCACTCCTGTAATGAAGGTGCATCTTCATTCTTCTCTCAATCATCTGTGGGAGAGCATGCCTCTGGTGAGGAGCAGGTATCATCCATTCATGAATCTCCTTCCCACATCTTGCTAGGCGCCGTCGGTCACCCTTCTGGCCATAAGTGATGGTAGTGGATGTGGAGGTTGGTTCCATGTGCTAAAGCAGGCCATTGGGAGAATCAGTTTTTCCAGCAACAAAATGATGTGTGGTAGGATATTCGTGCAAAGGGGGCTACCCTGCATGAGTTTGCAGACTCACTTTAGGATAATTCTCAGGTGATTGACAAGCAGACTTATGCCTTGGATAATGTTGCAAAATATTACCAAGACATGGCAAAGATGCACCAAGTCCACCTACAAACTTTAAATAAGAAAGTGCAAGGCACCATGACTTGGCCATGAAGATGAGGGAGGCAATCAGCCAAAAATGCCAGTGTCAATCTTTGCGGTCAATGCAAGCAGGAGTTAATACATAGACAGCTGGACCACCAGCACCACCTCTGCCAATTGCATCACCTACACCGGAAACAGCTAGAACACGAGCACAGTCTCAAAGACTCTCACTATCAGTATTGCGTAGGCGAATAGTAAGAGAAAACCACTGTAAAACATTTGTTCACTTATTCTCTCTCCATATTTGTATAATAAAACTGTGTGCACTTTTTACACCACAAACCTTTGTCAGCCTTTCATCTGTGGTCAATGTTTTCTATTGCCTTTACCACATAGGTTAGTGCTTTCTATGCTATCTTTTTTGCTCAATTTCTAATTGAAAGCAATTTTAAAATTTCACTTTGATATAGTAGGAATCTTCTAAATCAAGTAAAAATTCCTTTGGCTGACATATAATGCATCATACAGTATGATTTGTAAATGCAAGGCAGATTTTTGTTGAGCTCAAAATTTTTATAGAAATTACAACTTTTTTTAACAAAATCATATTGTTGCTTTAAAAAAACTGTATTTGGGAAAGGGACAAAAGGAAAGAAAATGTAATCTTAACTCAGAGGAGAAAGGAAAACCTGGGGGCGTGGTGCTGGACAAATAGTAACAACACTTCAAGAAGCATCCAGGATAGCAGTCTATATACAAAGAGGGGTAGGAAAAAGTCCAGAGTCCACTGACAAAAAATAAAGTCAGACCCACAAGGCAGGTGATGTGTTGGTCTGGGCATGAAATTCTGCTCCTGGAGTTTGCAGAGTTTTTCCTACTCCACGCTTCATGTAGCACGCAGAGTTCCAAAAATCTCAGCTCCGCATAGCTTGCAGAACTCCAGATAGCACGGCAGAGTTTTTTGGTTACTTCGCTGAGTTCCGATACTCCACCCAGGCCTAATGATGTGTCCAGCTTTGTTTCCTGGTTTTGGGACAAAAGTAACCGGCTGTTCTCACTTTGGGCCTCATTTATGAGAAATGACGCATCGCTGCGTGAAAGCAGCGATGCGTCACTTCTCAGTGCGCACTCCTTGCGACATTCGTGATGCGTCATATTTAATGTATGACGCATCATGTCGCAAGGAGTTACAGATACGTCAGTATTTCCGACGTATCTGTAAGCGCAAAAGTGACGCATTTCTGGAGTGTGTCACAAAAGTGACGCAACTCCAGCAATGCGTCCTTTCACATGGGGCAAGCCCCATGTGAAAGGGCCTGCGTCAGTCTTACGCCTGCTGTGAGGCAGGCGCAAGATTTTGACGCAACGGCGTCCTAAAAGTGACGCAGTGAAATCTCATAGATTTCACTGCGTCACTATTACGACCCTTCCTTGCGGCAATACGCCCCCCTTGCATACATTATACCTGACGCAGGTATAATGTGGCGCAGAGGTTTACAAAGTGACGCATATACCTAGATGCTTCACTTTGTAAATATGACACAACAAGGCGCATGTTTTATGCCACTGGTGCGTCACAAAAAGTGACGCACCAGCGGCCTAAAAGTGACGCATGGCCTCATAAATGAGGCCCTTTAAGTTTTGACAATAATGATCAGATCATCCTCTGATGCAGACGTATATTGGCAGGCCATGGCAGGACCAGAAACCCCATGCGAAGAAAAGCATGAGGGGTAGCAGGGACCACACTGAGGAAAGACAGACTGGAAGATGCAGCAACAGGAGGTTTGGGTTTGGGGAGGCAGACAAGACAGGATCACTGCAGTCAAGGAGATCATGGCGCTCGTTAGATGTTGTATCTGCCCAGAGAATATCTCTCAGAGCATCCGGACCCCTCCAACTAAGGCTAAGGCTCGGATGACCCGAGAGAGTGCTCCCTGAGCCTCAGATGATGTTCTGACCTGCTCTTATAACTCCACTATTTTTTCTTCCTCAGGGCCACTTCCTCCCTCTAGCTGGTGGTACCCACATCCACTGCCCACTCAAGTGACTCTTTAGCCACCGCCCGGAGTCTCTTTTAGGCAGATCTAGTGGCTTTTCATATGGGTGATGTTGCACCACCCCTGCCGGTGGTGGTTTCCTCCTCCTCACTGGTTGTATCAAGAATTTGTGCCCCTCTTCGAGCCGAGGATCACTTATCTTGCCCCTGGTACTGCTCTGTTCTTTGTTGGACAGCATGATCCCCTGAAAAGCAATGCAAAGAAAGGACTTGGTTAAATTATTGGGTCAATAATGCATATCCACATACTTCTTTGCTGACTATGTGGAGGCTTTGCAAAACTTCTCACTATCATTCTTTCACACTAAAATGTTGTGAATTTTCAGACTTTAAAATTACAAATTCACAATATAGCTGTGGATTAGCTATTCAAAGTAAATGAATGGGTAGGTTGTAGTTGAGTGAAGTCAAAACTCATTTTTATCTATTTCATAAGCAGGTTCACAACAAGTTGCACACATAGGTTATATTTGAGGAGCGCTTTTTTATCATCAGCTTGCAGAGCATTTTAAAGTAGGTAGAACTTGTATGTATATTTGGAAATCAAGGTTCAACAAATTATTCTGTAATTGTTAGTGAATTCGGAGAGTAAAACAGCCCAAAGGATGGTGGTTAGGAGGTAAAGTAAAGGTACCCAATGTCAGCATTTACATAATGTCAAATACATGTGAGCATTCAATCCAACAAAGGCCAACAATAAACATGCATGTTGTTAAATGTGAGGTATGAAAACTTTTATGCAACAACAAAACATGTAAAGTAAAATAAGTAAGCTTATTGCAAAGATCACAGAGAACGCGACATGGTTGCACTCTCACAAATCATGTGCACACATGTGTGCCGCTTACTACTATTCGTGTACTTACTGTCTCTCTGCTGCTCAGACTCTTTCAGCTAATCATGAAGGTTCATCCAGGCAACTTTGAGGACGCGCTGGAATAGTAGTGTCTTATGGCAGTGTTGTGTATGTAGGACAAGGCCATAATGTCCTGGGCCTTAATATGGTACCAGCAACATAGGTTCTTTCAGCACTTGCGGCACGGCTTTCCCGCCAGGTGTGGACACCCTCTGCATTGCATGGTGATGTCCTGCCATGCTGCGTTGGTCAGCTGTGTTTCAAGTCCCCTAGAAAGCTGAGGGTACTTGTCTATGACCCCCTTTGCGATGATATTTTAATTTGGATTCTGAAAACGGGGGTGGAGGGTGCGGGTGGGGCAGGGACGGACTGGGAACCAAAACCAGACCTGCCAAACTGCTCAGACTGCTCCCCCTCCAGGGGGTAGAGGGTGCGGCTGAGCTATTTTATAGGGCTGGTTTTGGCTGATTTTGTTACTGGGGCCGATATACACGGCCCAGGTAACAAAAACAGCTCCCAGGGGCCCAAAACCGGCCCCCACCCTGGCGGCCGACAGGGGAAATGCCCAGTGCCCGCTGCGGCCCGTCCGGCCCTGGGGTGGGGTTTTCTTCAAGTTCCTTAGACCTGCTGGGGTAATAATGTGCCAAGGAGCCGCAGGATAGAGGAGAATTGGGCACATGCATCAACCTATTTAGAAAGTGCAAATGGTGCGAATCAGTAAGGCCCAAGTGCATCAAGCATTTTTGAAGTCGCAAACGGTGCGATTCCTTAAAATCGGCCGTTTGCGATTCCAAAAATGCTTTTTGAGCTGCATCATGCTTTTTTAGAAATCGCAACTTTTTTGCGATTTCTAAAATGCTATGCATCATTTGATTTCAAATTGCGAAATTTGAAATTGCAAGTGCAAATTACCACGAAGTTGAACCTCGTGGTAATTTGCGAAATTGTTTAAAAAAGCACAAACATGCATTTTTTAAACTGTAAAGTTACAGACACACATGTCCTTAGGACATGTGTGTATGTAACTTATACTCAAAAGTACATTTCATGGGTGAAGGGGGGGGTCATTTGGACCCCCCTCTCCACCCTTGAAATGCATTGCTGAATTGCGATTTCAAATTGCGAATTCGCAATTCCCATTAATTCCTATGGGCATTTTAGCCCATAGGAATGAATGGGAATTGCGAATTCGCACTTTGCTAATCACATAATATTTGAGAATCGGTAAAAATTGCGATTTTTACCGATTCTCAAATATTTTGCGAAAATGTACATGCATCCCATTTTGCATTTCCTAATTTGCAATTCCCAAAAAATCGCAAATTAGGAAGTGCAAAATGAAACAATGATGCATGTGGGCCTAAATTCGTCCGTTTGCGCTTCCTAAATACTTTTTTGGGATGCATGAAACAATTTTTCCAAATTCGCTTTTTTTTGCATTTCCTAAAAATACGAATGCATTTAAGGAATCGCATTTGTGCGATTCCTTAAATGCAATGCATCAATTTTTTAAAAAATGCGAATTTTGAAATAGGAAGTGCAAATTAACACGAGGTTGACCCTCGTGTTAATTTGCGAAATTCTTTAAAAAAGCACAGAAATGCATTTTGGAAAGTGTCATGTTACAGACACACATGTCCTTAGGACATGCGTGTGTGAAACATGCACTTTAAAATACATTTCAGGGGTGCAGGGGGGGGGTCCTTTGGACCCCCCTCTGCACCCTTGCAATGCATCAACAAATTGCGAATTCCAAAAAATAGAAATGCAAAACGGCATTGATTCCTATGGGCCTCTAGGCCTCTAGGCCCATAGGAATCAATGTAATGCCATTCCTTAATTGCAATTCGCAATTAAGGAATCGCTAATTCCGAAAATGAAGAAATCCTAAAAAAAATTAGGATTTCTTGATGCATAGGATTTTGCAATTCCTAAATTGCGATTCCTTAATTTTCGCAATTTAGGAAATGCAAATTCCTACAATGATGCATGTGCCCGATAGTTCCTTGGAGGAGAGGATGGCTCAGAATGAAGATACATATTCCTGTATGTTATTTCCTGTTTATTTGCGGTAGGTGGAGATGACCGCCCCAAGTGTGGAGTCTCCATCCCTAGTGAGGTGAGTTGCAGATATTGGCAGTAGTTTTTGGAGAACAAATACAATCGGCATGTCTCATTACGCAGAGGAGGCTCCTCCGCTAAGGCCGGAGAAGCGTCGCACCACGGAAAAAGAAAGGACAGATAAAATGATAATAACGTGATGTTATTATCATTGTACTCTTCCCTGCTGTGGCAGCTTGAGGGCGGGGCTGCTGACAGGGCAGGGGAGGAGTAGTGAGCACACTAAACAGCACATAATGCTTTGACCGCCCCTCTCGGGCCGGCCAAACAGTCATGAGCACTGTAGCATGTTCTCCAAGGAGGCTGCCCAAGCCCCCACTCCCCGTCTGAGCACCAAACCACGGCACTCAGACTAATCACAGCCCTGCATTGCAGCCTTGTGAATGGTTTAGTGGAGCCAATCACAACGCTGCATTCCAGCATTGTGGTTGGCTCAGGGGAGCCTGGTTGCTTCCTGTTCGGCGTGGAGAGACGATGTGGGGCAGACGGCGAAGAGGTAAGTGAATTTTTCTTTTTTTTACAATTATACCTCCTTACCCCCTTGCATCCCCCCTCCCGCCCCATGCCCTACCACCCCAGATCCGTGCTGGCCGCCACTGTCATTACAAGTGACTTTTTCAAGTCTGTAAAGGCAAGCATTACACAATAAACTGTGAAAGGAATACGAATTCCGTAGGTCTAGTAGCATACGAGATTCAGATTATTTCACATGGTTGCATCTTTAGTGTTGTGCCAATGACAGAAAACATGAAGAGGGAAAGAGAGTAGCTGCCGGATTACATTATGTATCCAGTTATGAAAGTTATGCGGACACAATATGGATTACAATTAGAGATGAGAGAAAGAAATGTACAGCCACATAGCCAATGTAGGAAACTGGTGTACATGCTAGACTGCAGTACAGAAAGGAAGATCTTATCTGAAGGGAGTAGTAAAAATATTACCAAATATGGGCAGTGAAGTGGACAATCTGTACTGAAGTTGGGCCTAGTGGTAGTAACTGAGATGTTGGTTGAGGGCCTCACTGGTCAGAACTGAATGAGCAATAGAAACACAGTAAATAGCCATAAATAAGAAAATGTGACCAATGAAAGTGTACAGAAAAAAGAGCACTCAAAGTGCTTGAATGGAAAATCATGTTTGTAAAAAACTATAATGTCCTGTAACCAAAGGAGGCTGTAATGAAAAGGGAAGGTCCTTCTGTATCAGATGCTGTATGTTCAGTATGTAGTGTAAAGGAATACAGAAGCAAGGGAAAAATTAGACCATTAAAGAATTGTGTATAAAACTAACAAAATAGGTGTTCAGTGGTGGTCAAAAATACAACAACGTAATAAAACAAAAGTGAGATATTATCAAGAAAGGGCAATACATTATCGCCGCTTTTAACGGCTGGAAACTGCCGCTAAAGCGGATATAATGGGCTTGATAATATGCCCTTGTGAATTCCCATAGAAGCCCAGGTTACCACCAGAACCTGGGCTTCCATGGGAATTCACAAGGGCATATTATCAAGCCCATTATCGCCACTTTAGCGGCAGTTTCCTGCCGATAAAAGCGGCAATAATGTATCGCCCTTTCTTGATAATATGGCCCTAAGTTTCTTGAGCGAAAGCAGAACCAGTGATGGCTTTAATGCCCAAGTATTTTAACCACAACTCCCGCTGCTAACCATCGTGAGGCGGTAAGCGAGCCTCAAAGGCAGAAGTGGTCCATTGCTTTACAATTAGTGTTTCTTCTGGTCTAGTGAGATCGGCAGTTAGAAAGCTACTAGTAATGCTGCTTTTAGTTGTATTAGCGGGCAAAGTTAGAATCTAAGCGCTGGTCTCTGTGAAGAAAAAACTTGGAAGGCCGAGTTACTTGTTCAGCAGAGGTAGTGCTGGTGTTAGTAATGCCATGGGCATGAGAGGTGTGCCTATGAGTGAAACGGTGACCTACAAAAAGGACTAGAATAAAAACAGCCGCCATGTTGGGCATCAGGGGAACTACAGCAAATATTAGTTGCCTCAAAACAAAAATGGTATTCTTTACTTTTCAAAATATATTGAAATGGCTGTTGAGTGGCACAATGCACAAACACACAGAACTTACACAAGAGACTCAAGTGTACAATTAATTAATTAATTAATTAATTGCAAGTTTATATAGCGCTAGGATCGACTCCCGGAGGAGTATCTCCGCACTTCGACCGCTGCGAAACCCTTCCTGGCTTCCCTGTGAGATGGTCCCTTAATGGGTATCTCCAGGGTGAGACCAGGCATCCCCGGCGGTCTGGTGGGGCCGTTAGTGAAGATGAGGCAAGCTTATGCCCAGAGTTGCCGAATGTGATCGCTGATCAGAGTGGGCACCGAGGCGAGAGAATTATCGAGTCCGCTGACCCTGGTCCAGAAACCTGCCGCGTCGGGAATCGAACCCTGGTCCCGGGCCGTCCTCTGCTCTCGGGTCTGCCGCCTCTAACCAGTGAGCCACACTACAATGAGTGACTTATCGTGATGGGTGACAGTTGTGCTGTACAAAAAGTGAGAAGAATGACATGTGAATACTTTATGGTCAGGTCCAATAGGGGTTATGATTTCCCGTTCAGTTAAAGAGTTTGCGTGGACTGATAATGACGGTAATGTCGACGTTTCGACCCTAGAAATTGGTGCACATTAATATGCATCCAGAGCGGGTCTTCATCAGGACGGGGGGAGGGGGTGGGATGACAGCCGCTATCAGAGGATCCTAATTGTTCGGACTCCTACTGGAACCAAAATGCTTTGAGGTGTCAGCCGACACCTCTGACCAACACCGGTAGGTTGTGGTCTTGAATATGTAAACTTTACCAGCCGGTTGAAGTAGATTTAGAAAGAAAGAAATCGAGCATGATGGATTAGGACGTCACCGCCTACAAAACACAGGATCACCTTGGCAGCCACTCCTAAATCTACATCAAAAAATTGTTGTGATCTTTGGGTAAGGCGGGAAATCCACATCATATAGACATGCAGTAATTGTGGTCTAATGGCAGAATACAGTATATAACGAAAGAAAGAGCTATGTGAGAAACTCAATCAAAGCAGGTATTCAGTTTGTGTCAAAAAATACCACAATGTATAGCATAACATACAATTTATCAGTATTCATTGTTTGGGCCAGATGTAGCCTTAACAATAAAGTGTTTTTCCTATGTTATGACGGATGATAGACAATTCAAAACATACTTGGCCTAAAGGTGTAATTAAACGGCTAGCAGTCAACTTGTAGTTGGTGAAATGAGGTCATGAGTTAGTATCAAAATGCAGAGAATCAAAAATGTAAATATTCTTAAAGTTGAGCAGCTAGTAAAGTTGAGGTGTTGCTAATTCACCGAATGAGCAACTTATTCAAACAAGCTGAAATAGGTTAAAACAGAGGTGTGTGGTGGCTAGATGGTCTCTGATGGCTTATGGTCCTAACAAACCTACTGTACTTGTATTCTTTTCTCGGTTTACCAATACTTGTATTTACAGCTATTAAAAAATGTCGCTTTATTTGTTGTTCTTCAAAATTCACTGAGATTCTTCACAATTTACACTATTACACAATATCTGGAGTAAAATCAGCCTGCCACATTTGTCTTACTTGTGTGTACTGTGAATTTTTTTTTTACTCCAGGCACACTGTATGTTGTTATTGGAAAGCCGGCTGGATCAAGAATATCCATTGATATCATATAGCATAAATTAATATAGTACTGCCTGTTCTCTACAGGAGCAACCTGTACTCCAGCCATGCATTGTTATGTCTTGTTCATGATGCTCTTGCAATTTACCTTGCTACACTTTCATGTAACAAAAGTGTATAGTCTGTTGTAGCACCTGCTCAATCCTTTTTGTACTCTCAGTTACCTGGTACTATCTATAAATCGGACTCTGATATTCAGGGATGAATGGGCATATTACCAAGGCTGGCGATATGACATTATCGCCGCTTTAGCGGCCGTTTTTGGCCGCTAAGCGGCGATAATTTTATCGCCCTATTAGCAAGCTGTCGCTAACAGCAGTTAGCGACAGCTTGTAGGCGACAGCGAGCGGTTTGGGGCCCCGCTTTGCATGTCAGCGATATTTATCGCTAATGACATGCAAAGTGGGCATACCCAACCTGTTAGCAGTCACTAACATCGCTATCGCCTATTATGAACGCAGGCGTAGCGATGGAAATATTCGCGCTGAGCGCGAATATCTCCAAAACCTAACGCCTGCTCAGATCACTTCTTAGCCTGTATTTCCAATGGGAGGTGGATATTCAGGCTAAGTCCCTATTAGCGATAATGCCTGAATATCGCTGGATTTCCAGCTATATTCACGCATTATGCCGCTATCGCCGGGAATTTTATCGCTTTAGAGATAAACGTTGCTAATAGCTCATTATCTCTTCGATAAAATCCAGCAATGCGCGGCGATAAAAAAAATGTTGCTAGTTGTTGATAATATGCCCCGTGGGGTTTATAGAACCACTGCTACAATTGTAATAGCTCCCGTACCTATGTGTGCCCTATTGTACTGCTGCTGAGATACTGCGGTTTAACATCTGTAGGGAGTGAGGAGGGAGAGAGATAGAGAATACCCGCCATCACTTGTAATAACGAAATTTGATTTTTTTAAATAAAGGGGTATATTTTGTAATTGTAGTACGTCATGCCTACCTACATGCAGTGTGTGACAGGGTAATATTTGGGGATTGTGATGTAGTGATGGATGATTATGTTTGATATGCCACCCCCAGATACAAATGTAGGCTCTGTGTACCAACAAGTCACATTTCACCAAAATACCAAGCAACCAAATGATGTACAGGAGGCGACTGTCGGGGGAAAAAATATTGTGTGAGTGTCTGGGAAAGACAGCATACACATCACTGAAGCAGACCCTGGCATTGCCCGCAGCCTGCATGTTGATGGAGTGCCAGTTGTGTCTGTTGCAGAAAAGGTGTGCTCTTTGGAGAGGTAGTTGCAAAAGTGTCCTGTGGGTGCGGTCAGTGTCACCTAGTACACAAGGGAAGAGAGTAAAGGCATAGATTTTCTTGACACCCTTTTCCTTCCTACCATTGAGAATAACATTGCAATAAAGGGGTGCACTCTCCTGTTGATGCGTCTCAGTACCTCATGCAAGCATCGGGACTGGCTTGTCTGTTGGATGTCAACGTTGTCAGAGGAGACTCTCTCGAAAGATCCGATGTCCTTGAAACGGAGTGCAACCTGTACTGACATATGCAGCGATAGGCTGGGAGCTGGATGTTGGTAAATCCAGCCCCTGTTCCCAGCCAGTAACCATGTACAGAATCTCATCAGGCTTCAAGCGGTATCTGGCAACAACAGCTTCCCTGGACATCCCAAAGATGTTCTTACTTTGCCTATAAACCCTCTCGCTCCTCCTCCTCATATAATTTCTCGTCAAATAAGGGGCAAACCTAAGTAGAAAATCAACAACATAGTGATGGCAGAGATTTGGTGTATTTGTACCTTTCTTATGTGGTTTGCATGGCTGTGATTAGTTGTTGTTGATATGAATTTCATCCGTAGATGGGTGGTGGAATTCAGAACAATCACTTGTTTCATTACCAGGTGTTTTGCAAGTTTTGAAATCCTTTTAAAATACATGTTACACATTTAGAATGATAGTTAAGCTATAGAAACAAGCATTTCCCCATGTTAGAACATTAAACAGCCTTTTAGTTGTGCAGTCTAATTATTGTTTTTATTTTACAATTACAATAAATATAAAAAATATTTTATAATAGCGTTTAACATATAATTATTTTACAAGTGTCACTGTCTTTTTTACTTTTTCCTATACATTACCATACAGAGATCTCCACCATCAACTGCAGAGTCTATCCATGGTAAAGCATATTGAAGAAGATTTTTTTTAAAATAAACTTCGACAATGTTTGTAGAAATATTTATTTAAGAACTATTGCTACAATTATTTTTATTTTATTATTATAAATATACAATTACTGTATGCAATGGTACAGCAGTATTAAATTAATTTACATTAAAATAAAATGAATGTAAATATATTAAATAAAAATATTGCTCAAATTTACATTGAAAATTCAACAAAAAAATGGAATGTAATTTATTATGGATTAATAATTGTTAAAATTTGGTGTATGCAAATATGTAATTGAAATTACGTAAATGTAGTAAAATTATGTGTTACATCAGTAATAAAAAGGAAAAAGGGTATTAAAATATATTATTAAATTACAAATATTTTTTCTTTTTCCTTTTCTTGACAATAAATTCTGTTTATTAATATCTTTACCTATTTAAATAAATTTCATTTTTTTAACATTATTTCCTGTGGGGTTTCATTACAAGTTCTTAACTCAATTATTTTCTATGGGAGGGGGTTGCAATGCCGGGAGTTGGTCAAGTGTTGTGTGCTAGAATTACTCCAGCTTTGAGCTGGAGTATTTTATTGCCATTTTGGGCCGTGTTAGGCTACAGTAACTATAGAAGTGCAGTTAGAGAATATGTATAGTCCTACTCTTTTGTGGGAAGGTTAACATCCCTCCCCAAGCCTCTCTCTAGCCCTCCCTAAACCCTTTCTTACTCTTGCCTACTCCCCTTCCCTTAGTAGGAAATATTCCCCATTTCCTCTGTATCCCTCCCCCATTTACTACTAAAACATATACTTATGTGTGTGAAGACGTTGCTGTTGGAGCGGAGATCTCCGCTCATAAAAGGATAAGCAAAGCGGAACCTCCATACGTAGGTTTGTCACCAGCATTTTGTAGTATGTTTAGTGATACTACAAACCATACTAAAAATGGAATTTGTGACTAGGCCCCCTAAGAGGGGCTTGGGTGCGCTCTATTCATCCATTGGTCTTTTAAACTGTCACTCATATGTTGCTTCTGCCCACCACAGCACACTGCTTGTGGAACAGGCCCAGCCCACTTCAGCCATTGGCTGCCTTGCACTGTGAGTGATGGCAGTTTCCCGATCCCCCGAGCACATCCACCTAAAAAGAAGTATACTTCTGAGCTAGGCTGGTGGCCAGAACTCATTTTGCCAATGTTTTTATTTCCTTTTCATTCTTTAGCCTTTTTGTATCACTTTTTATTGTCATCCTTTTTGTTTAAACTATGTCTTCAGGTTACAGTAATTCAAAGCCAACAGTGTCATTTATTTGCTCAAATAAGGATCATATTTTTCCCTGAGAGGAATTAAAAGTTAAAAGAGCTGCTACAACTGTTCTAAGTACATCTGTCTGCTACTGTGCCCCACGCTGACTTATTAAAAGTATATGTAACAGTCCTTTCTTTCTAACTCTAAACTTTTCATTACAAGTACTTGGTTGCCACATTTAGGATGTGGGAAATATTTTCTTTTCTTTTATTTTGTGACGTACGGTTACAACAAGCATTGGCAAAGCCAATCTCGGTTTTGGGACTTTTGGCTTTGACAATGACTTTTGGTAACACTTTACAGCATCAGCAAGATGCTGTGCAGTATGGGCAATAGTAAAAACAAAATAGTAAAAAATATATATATAATAATCACAAATAATGTGCAATGACGCAGCCAGCCATATAAGTGCATACGTCACCAGACATACTTGACTACGAAATGACTCGAAATACAATATTTTTTATTTAATCCGAGAGGGACTAGTTAAAAACAAATTACATTGAAGTAGCGTAAAAGCGCTTTTGTAAGGTGAAAGGCTGCTAGCAAATTGCTGCCTGGCCCTCCAAAATAAAAATATATATGAAAAAAGAAAGACCAAGCAGGTGGGGGTAATGGGAAGCAACATGGAGGGGGTGGGTGGGAAGCAACATGGAACGAATGGGTGGATGGGAAGCTCAATGAAGTCTGTCTAGGGAGAGGAAAAACAGCACATGAGGGAAAAGCAAGACAGGGGATGAGGGAGAAGCATGTGAGGGGGAGAGCGACATGGAGCATGGGTGAGAGTTTGTCTCAGGGAGAATCACATGAGACAGTGCATGCAGCACAGGAGGGAGAGAGAAGAGTGGCGGGTATTAAGGGCAGTGGTGCTGCTTGCGGTGGACAGATGGGGTCTGTGTGGATGTATGACGATAGATCGCAAACTAAAACAACGCGTGCTTTTACAACGCGGTTTTTAGTTCACATGTACCGTCACAACGCATGTTTTTTCAACGCATGGCATTAGTTTGCATTTCCATTGAAATGCATACTATATGCCTTTACATCGTACTCAACTTTCCCGCATGTATTTAAATCGCTAAATATCCCCCAAACACTAACACACTACCCTACAAACACACAGTCCACAATAATACCCTACAGTACATAATTTAAAAGTACCCCAAAACAGTACTCAAAACACGACCCTACCCCTACGTACAGTCTGTCCCCGACCTGCTTACACAACCCTAAAGCCTAAACCAATACCATACACTACAAACCCCTGACACTACCCTAAGCCCTAAATTCTTAAACACTAGCATACACTACAACACCTTTACACTACCCTAAGCCCTAAAGTAATAAACACTAGCATACACTACAACCCCATTACACTACCCTAATCCCTAAAGTCTTAAACACTGGCATACAGTGCAGCCCTCTTACACTACCCTAAGCCCTAAAGACTTAAACACTAGCATACACTACAACCCCCTGACACAACCCTGAGCCCTAGCGCCTACACTACTACCACCTGAGACTACACTAAACCCTAATCCCACTTACTTCTCTACTTCCTCGTGGTCCGTTCCCAGTGCCGCTGAGTCTCTGCTCCCGGTTCCTGCGTTGCTGTCTGTGCTCCGATGCCATTACATCACATGTGTTTTAAATGCGCATGCGATGTAATTCCCGGAACGTAAAGTGTACGCGTGGTTACGTCGCATGCGTTGTAACGCATGCGACGTAACGGCCTGCGAAGTGACAGCTGCGTTGTAATGGCTGTTTCCCGGTCTGTGTCCAGCTCAATTTGTCCTGAACGCCCTTGGGCCCCAATATCATAGATGGTGAATGTGCCAAGTGGCAACACAGAAAAAAAATTATACTGCACCTTGCCACACAAATGTTTTTGTTCTTCCTCCTTTCATACAATAATTTATTGCAATGCTGTATATGAGGCAATATGCAAGCATATATGTTTCATTAAATGTTTATATCTGACTTTATATATGTATATATGTCGGTATGTGCAGCTTTAAACACAGAGACAACAATATATATGCACTTTAATACACAGCCAGATTTAAACATTTCAAGCAAACATTTAAAGATATGCACACTGGCACTACCAGTTTTATCGGAAGCCCAGTGTATGCAGCCATTACACAAAACAACACACCCAGAGACACCACTGATTAGGAAGGAAGACGAACAAGAGAGAGAGAGTTGGAAATACCCATGCACTCTCCTGCAGTGCTAAACCCCAAAGAAAAGGTAGTTCCCTGACATTGAGCAGTGGAAGGACAGAAGCCAGCCAATCAGAGAGCAGATTATAAGGGATATGTTCAAGGGAGTTGACAAACACAAGATAGAAACGCTGGGGGAAAGGGAACATCATCACACAAGAAGCAAACAAATTAGAGTGGCAGTAAAGACAATGAAAGGTAATGGGAGTGTAAGCCCCAGTAAATTCTTGTTAAACCTGCAATACTTCTTTTGCAACCAGATATATGTACAATCTGGTATGCTAGACCTAAAAATGGGCCATCACACCACCTTGCCAAGGCTAGGCCTAATAGCTTTGCTAATGCTTGTCTGCAGTTGCTATCTGTGCATTTCTTACCTTTTTGATGGGCTGGCATTGTGGCCTTTTGTCAGCTCTGGCTGTTTTTTTGAGAAAAATGACAACTCTTGTTACATTTGTAGCCGAAAGTTAAGCGATTTCCTGCAGAGACTCAACAATGCTACAAAGTATTATGCTTTTAAAATGTTACTGTCATTGTACTGTGTAACTGACTGCAGCCGCGTTTTCAACACATGCACTTACAGCGTGGGTCTCCAAACGTTTCTGGGAAAAGAGCTACTTACTTTCACTAAAAATCCTCCTGAACTACCAATATGATTAGTGTAGTGATCAGTAGGGGTTCCTGCAGGTAAGCGCGATAGGGCGGTGGGGCGGGGCAGGGGGATGTCGACAGACGACAGAATAGGGAAAAATAAATAAATCCTATTCTGTCGTCTGTCGACATCCCCCCTCGCCCCGCCCCACCGCCTCACCGCGCTTACCTGCACGAGACGCGACTGGTTGTAATAGGGGCCCCTATTTTAGAAAAAAAGGGGCCCCTGCCTAAAAGGATAAACCCTAGCAAGGAAACTACATGTGGGGTAAGAGAGAACAAAATTGCACCGGGTTTTGTGCTTGTTAAATTAAAGAGAGAGAAAACTAAACGCTAATGACTGTACGGACACTAAATTTATATTAATATATTCTGATATTTTATTGTTATTTATATCAACTTTTTTATAGAAAATATTTTTTGTCTTATTATAACTTAATACATACAGAAATTCATTACATATAACAAAATGTTTGTAAATGATGACAAACAATCCAATTAATTTATAAAATACAGAAGTGCATTCCCACTTCAAAATAGGGACCCCATCAGACAAGATTACATTAGTGGCCAATTTATTCAAGTGTTCCCGCAGTGACTACCTCCATTCTTCAAGCATGGTTGCCAGCAGTGATTTTAAAACAGGCTTTGACAATGTGGATCGCCTCTACATGTGTAATGCGTAACAGCCATGGCTGCAATGCCCTGGCCCTAAGGTAATAAAATGACTAACGTCTCCCCAATGTTGCATGTTTTATCACTGAAATATCAGATTTAAATATATTTGGGAAATTCAGCCATTTATATGCAAACATCACTTTGTGGGTTGAAAATGCACACAATTTCATCTCAAGTATATGCTTTTCAATGTGGTGTAAATATATGAATTCAACCAAGAGAAGCTTACAATTTAGTATGTAGGGGCCCGATTCCCAGAATGTACTTAAGATTCAATCCTAAACTTACTACTATTTTGGTATTCACAGAATGAACTTACTACTTTTGGTATTCACAGAATGCACTTACTACTTTTGGTATTCACAGAAGTTAGGATTTTGTCTTAAGTTTGTCTTAAGACAAACTTAAGACAGACTTAAGACAGACTTAGGACAGACTTAAGACACATTTAAGACAAAATCCTAACTTCTGTGAATACCAAAAGTAGTAAGTTCATTCTGTGAATACCAAAATAGTAGCAAGTTTAGGATTGAGTCTTAAGTTCATTCTGTGAATCGGGTCCTAGGTCTTAACACAGGAGAGCTACTTATATATGTAGCTGGAGAGCTACCGGTAGTTCACAAGCTACTTGTTGCAGAAGCCTAATTTAGAGCCAAATGAACACTACCAGCGCGTAGATGTGGCAAAGAGTGTTCCTTCATGGCTTCACTGGTGTCTTCAATGAAGTCCATGGTGGTGTGACATGTGATGTTACCAATGATGTCTTCGATGACTGTGGATGGTTTCTGTGACGTCATGCGTGAAGTTGTAAGCCGCGACTAAGAGGGAGTTATATTTTGCATAGATCCCCCTAACTGGCAAATTTCAGATTTTTTTGAGGTTTTTTAACCGTGACCCTGACCAAGACCAAAGTCAAGATTTGTGCTTGAAGGAGAGGCGCATGGGATAAAAAGGGACAGCAAGTGAGACAGCTGCGCTCGGATGTTCGTGTTCCAGCCACTGGACAGGTCATTCCTCATGGATTGAGTTGATGGCGGGCCATGGACACCAACAAGAATAGAACTCAGGATAACTATCCCTGGAAAGTGGATGGTCATAGTCTAATAGGAGTCTGATCAGGAGTGCAAACTAGATCCGTTTAACAGGAGCAAGGTTTACCATAGGTTCCCACGCCGCTGCTCCAATGAGCCTTCACGAATGCGTGGATTAGACATTCTTAGACCAAGCTGGGAACCAAACCTCACCTTGTGGTCTGAGCTGCAAGGTGAAGAAACAAGACTGGAAACCCCTGTCTCCTGAAGGAAAAGCATAAAGGGGAAAATAAAAGAAAATGCAGGGACGCAAATACAGAAGCAAAGCAAACCAGTATGAACCACAGAAACCTTACAACAAACGCAAATGATGCCAGACTCCACGCTTAGCATCTGTGGAATACTTACAGAGACTCTCCGTCTCCTTCCCTGAAGGGGTGCAGAGGCACTGCTGGAAATAACCTGGTATGTCGTTTTGTCATCTGTTCATTCTCCAAGGCACGTTTTTGTCATTTGTTCTGTTTTGGTGCAATACACTTATCCTCAGCTTCTGACTTAGGGGTGTGCGAAATTCGCGTTACTTACTTTTGTGTAATTATGAAAAATGTGGGGAAAATTACATCAAATAATGAGGAATCATGCAAAATGCAAATATGGGATGTAGGGCCAAATGTATCATAGTTCCTTTTTGCGATTCCTAAATAGCGATTTTTAAGGAATCGCTATTTGGGAATCGCAAAATGGTATGTATGAAGAAAATCGCTTTTTTTAGCGATTCCTTATTCTTCGCAATAAAGGAATCATTTCCAATGCATTCCTATAGGAATGATTGCGAAATAATTCTCAAATTGCGAATTCGCAATTTGCTAAGCGCAATTTGAGAATTATTGCAAGGGTGCAGGGGTGTCTCAAGGACACCCTGCTGCACCCCTGTAAATTACATGTGTGTGCATATGGCGCACATACATGCCCAATGGGCATGTATGTATGTCATATGCCACCCTCACAAATGCACAATTGTGCATATTTACAAGAAATCGTAAATTACCGCCAACTACAAGTTGGTGGTAATTTGCGATTTCTAAACCTGAAATCGCAAGTCTAAAAAGTTTCATACATAGCATTTAAGGAATCGCAAAATTGCGATTCCTTAAATGCTTAAGCAAAATAAGGAATCACAATTTTTTGCGATTCCTTATTTTGCTAATTGTTCATACATTGCAAAATCGGTAAAAAGGCCGTTTGCGATTCGCTAAGGCCGAATTTCGGCCTTATTGAATCGCAAAAGGCTTGATACATATGGCCCATAGCACCATATTTTAGCGTAAAATGCGTCCTTACCTCCATTTTAGACATGAGGGTCCACTCCGTGCTTAAAACATAGCACCAAAAACACTAGCACCATGATGATAGTCGCTCATGTCTGGTAATGTGTGCTGTTCCTGCAGTGTGGGGGCGTATTTTTAAAAATGTATCTCAAAATTCACAAAAGTGCACTAATTACAGAGCTGTAATACAAATCTCACCAGGCCTACTTCTGATACACATGGAACCTCTTGTGGCCCCCGAAAGTACTCAAAATGTGTATTTTTGTGAAAGTTTGTGATTAGTTTACCTACATCATGTCCCAATACACAGTGCTTAACAGGTGAAAGAAACAATACAAATGTAAGTGGCCAAACTATGTAAACTATCTTATATGCACTATTCACAGGAAAGCAAGTAAACTGCACCTCCACCTGGTACCTAATGTATCTGAAGTTAAAGCATGTTAATCGTTGTGACCCTCTACCACCATCTTCCGCACACACCACATTCTGTGTAGTGCATATTTACAAACTGTACACCCTCCAGTCACACTCTGAGGTCTCACCTTTCACCAGACATACCAAGTAATATCAGTATTGGATGAAGTTTACCACCTCCCTCTATCCAGGGTAAACAGACTCCATCGGTGACTCCATCTTTGCATAACACATATCATTCTAGTATTTTTGTTCCTCAAGGACAGTGTAAGACGTCAGTCCTTCCCCAGAAGTCAATAGTACAGAATGTTGAGGTATTTGCCTGTATTAGACATAGGTAGGGTGGCCTTTGTTCATTTATTGTACTTGCCTAATGTGCATTGTCTCTCCACCTGCCACATCCGTGGTTGCAAGGCGCTATATCTGTGCTAAACACAATAGGCGCTATGTGAGTACTAAACACAATCTAATACAATCAATTGATTTTATTGGTGTGTGATTCTCGACAGAATCCTCCCCTGTCCCTTTGCTAAAAGCTTTTCTCGAAAACTCTGCAAACCCACATTTGCTGAACTTGGAGGATGGGGGACACTAGGTCCCTCTCAATATTAAGAAAGACCAGTAAACACCTGAGCACCGCCTCCTCCCAGGTGTGCCAGTGGGTAAGCATGAGCGAATTTTGCGGATCTCGCGTTCGCGAATTTTGCGGATTTGCGGATTCGCAATCTGCAAAATCCGCGAATTCCCGCGAATTTGCGGATTTTTTTTTTTTGTGTTCGCCCGTGTTTCTGCCAGTTCGCGAGGGTTTTTACAATTTCGCAATTTGCGAACTTACCTGTCGGGTCGCAAGTTTTGCGAACTTGTTGTTTCTACGTGTCCAGCCTGTTTGGGACACTCTTCTTCATCACTGCCACTCTCTGTCACCACTGCCACTCTCTGACTACTCATGCCACCCTCTGGCCCACCCATGCCACCCTCTGTTTCATCACCACACCCTCTGGTTGTCCAGTGTACATTATTTTCGGCAAAGCAAAGCACACCTTCCCTGCCTCAAGTGACCTGAATTAATTTGGGGCTGATTAATGTGTCACAGAATATTTTTTTAGCTGGCACCTGCTTCCTTAGTGCGCCCTGATTAGTGATCTTTTGCACTTGCTAAGTGCTTTCATTGTTGCAAAATTAGTTACAACACCTGCCCTGCCCCAACTGACAATAATGAATTAGGGGCTGATTAATGGATTTTAACTTCCAGCCTGGCTCCTGCTTGTCTCCCTTAGCTGTAATTCAGGACCTTTGTGGCATATGTGTAACTATTCTGAGGTTCAGAGCAGGGTCACATAATAGTTTCAACTGGCAACTGAACTCTGGAGGGGCCCCTCAGGAAGCACTACAGGAAATGGCTACTAATGATGAGCCTGAACTTTTGAACCTGGTAAGTAGTTACTTTCAGTTTTGCTAAGATCGTATTTCTGCAATTTTGCACTTATTCGCGGGGCGCGAACTCACGCGAACAGTGCGAGCAGTGCGAGCAAAATCCGCTGCTCGCGGATTTGCGGATTTTGCGGGAGATTCGCGAATCTCGCGGATTGCGGATTTCCCGAAAATCCGCAAAATCCGCGAGCGGAACGGATTTTCCGCCCATGCTTACCCGTGGGTGGCAATGGAAGGGAATTGGAATTGCTTTCCTTGAATCTCATGTATGTAAAACTGTCTGCACTTTTGCTAGGAACCTTCATTCGAAGCACTTCAATCGAAGCACTTATGGAAAGAGAGGTGTTCTTGACCTGCAGAGAAAAACGTTTCAGCACTACAAGAATGTCTGTGAAAAGCTTTGAACAGGAGTGACTCCTCTGTTAAGGCGGTGGAGCGTCCTGTCCCGAGCTGAGTGTCAGAACGAGGGAGGGACTTTCTGCTGCTGCAAATCAGGCAGCAGCAGAAAGCAGCGATGGGCAGGGCACTTTAAGTTTAAAGTGCACATGTCTTTTTGGCCAGCCATCTTGCGACAGCCAGTCAGACATGCGCATTTTAAACCTCTCGTACCCAGCTGTCTAAGACAGCATAGGGCTCCAGTGTACTCGGGAGTGGCGTGAGAGGCCGACCCCTCCAATCCTGGCACTTCATTCATCAGGGGTGGCTCCTCCGTTAAGGCGGAGGAGCGTCACCCCACTAAAAAATTACCCCAGAGATGAAAAAAGGAAATGGTAATGAAGTTAATTTAATACCATTTTATGTTTCAAAATCCCATCTGAGCCCCGCGTCAGGACAGGAGCTGGGCTTTCTGATTTTGTGCTGCTACCAATCAGGTAGCAGTGACGGGCAGGCCACTTTAAGTTTAAAGAGTGCATGTCTTTTCGGCCGGAAGTCTTGTGACGGCCAGCCAGACATGCGCATTTTAAGCCTCTCTAACCCAGCTGCCTCGGACTGCTGGGTTAGAGACTGCACACGGCTCCAGTGTCTTCGGGAGCGCTGCAGGAGGCAGCTCCCTCCAGTCCTGGCTCGTCTTTCATGCTGCAAGAGAGAAGTGAATTGGTTTTCCTGGTCCAGTGTTGGAGCCTGCCTGCCTGGAGAAGACCCAACCGAGGAGGGCACTAGGAAGGTAAGTGGAATTATTTTTTTAACGTATTTTATCTTTTATTTTTGTCCCCTCCCGCTCACCACCCTCCTTGCATGTCAGCCGCCACTGGCTTTGGAACTCCTTACCAATATTTTCAAAGATGCTGTAACTCAGTTCCCGTTAGTTCCCACACCCTTCGATCTCTGATGATAATCTGGAACAATTCACTGAATGCGGGGTGGGGGGTTCTGCTGGCTCTGTGATAGGAGGGAAGGACTGTGGGGGTAGACTTTGAGGAGGGAGAGAGGCTGGAGAAAGACCAACCCATCAGCCTGCCGTAGTCTAATTTCTTTACTGAAATACATTTAGCAGGGGGGCTTTCTTACGAAAGAGGAACGAACGGAGGAGGAAATGATGTCATGCCATCCTTTAATACTGGAAATAGCTGCCAAGTGACATCTTCCAGGTGAGGCACTTTCAGCCAGTCTGTGCTTTTTTTTAGCTAAGGGCCCGTTGCATTCTGGTAACTGTAGTTCACGTTGTAAATATGGGTTGAAAACTCCCAGCATGCAATGGGCCGTTCATGAAAAGGCATCTGCCTGAAGGTGTCATGCGTGGAAAGGTTTCTACGTGGCTAACATGACATCAAATAGTGTTACAACTGCAGCTCGGTATGGGGTGTGGTAATGCGGGTGTGGGGTGCAAATTAATAATTAGCGATCATATTCTGCTGCACCCCTCAAAGCAGCGAAACGGTCCTTTATTGAGGAAAAGCGCTCTAAAGTTTCCCGGGTCCCTGCGCTAAAAAGTTAGCCATGCATGTTTTTCTTTGCACACATGTAGCCCTGAATTTACAAGAGGTTAAATAATGAATGTTTCAAAAATAATACATTCTTTCTATTTAGCGCTTCATACCTCACTCTGGTGCCTGAGCGATGTGATTAACCTATGTCAGTCACCCTATTTAATGACGCACGCACGACTACAAAGCCAAGAAAGCACACACAAAAAAAACTGGACTGGATGAGACACCCACACGTGTGCCAAAGCGCTCTGGAGAGCACCCCTCATAGGCACAAGAGTGTGCACTGCACACATATTTTCACTTCCAGGCGCTCACTTTTAGCTATGGTTAGTTTAGTTTAAATGATTCCTTAGGAAAGAGGTAGGAAACAAATTAATGTTCAGCAAACATCTGCAGGCTGTGCCACGCTGTCAGCCCGCGCGACCGCAGGAGCCGGGAGCAGGGGTCGCAGGTCCGAGCATCGCTCTCGCTTCCTCGGTACGGCTGTCCCAAGCATCAGACGGCCTGTCCATCATCGCGCGGGGGCGGAGCCTGTGTCACCGAGGGGCGTGGCCTGGGCTGCGGTATGCAGCGCTGCCCTCAGATGCAGAAAGTTTCATTTAAACCTCGCTCGGCCCCAGAGCGTGAAAGGAGGAGTCGGAGCCGCTGCTAGAGAGAGTAGGACAGAGCCGCCCGCCTTGGCACCTCCCCCGGAGCCCTGGAAGGCTGATGCAACTTTCCCTTTAAGGAGCGCAGGAACCCCTTTGACAGTGCCACAACACAGCCGGGAGAGGAGCGCCGGAGCAGCATGGTAAGACGGGCACTGGTGCCCAATGCCCTCCCTGCCTGCCGCGCGTGCACACTCACCGCGCGTGGCTGCACACGAAAGTTCAAGTCTGGTGCAAACTTGTAGACGGAGGCTTGGGTCGTCCATGTGAGGTCCGACTGGTTCATTCAATGTTCCTTCGTGGCATGCTCACTGCCGCTGCTGTGAACACAGGACTGCTAGTACCAGCCTAGGTGTGAGGCAGTGCGTATGCCTAGGTGTGGGGCAGTGCGTACGCCTAGGTGTGGGGCAGTGGGTAAACCTAGGTGTGGGGCAGTGCGTACGCCTAGGTGTGGGGCAGTGGGTAAACCTAGGTGTGGGGCAGTGCTTAAGCCTAGGTGTGGGGCAGTGCGTACGCCTAGGTGTGGGGCAGTGGGTAAACCTGATCATTGCTGCACGAGCGCAGGTCGCGCTGCCAGCTGGCTTGATAATTAGAGATTTAAACCTAGGTGTGGGGCAGTGCGTAAGCCTAGGTGTGGGGCAGTGCGTAAGCCTAGGTGTGGGGCAGTGCGTACGCCTAGGTGTGAGGCAGTGTGTAAGCCTAGGTGTGAGGCAGTGCGTACGCCTAGGTGTGGGGCGATGTGTAAGCCTAGGTTTGGGGAAGTTGCTTGCACATCACTGGGGACAACTTATGCTGTGTATGTAGGGGGGGGGGGCAGGGGGGCTTATGTGGCTGGGGCTGTCACTGTAAAAGAGGCATTTGCGAGGCAGACCAGGCTAATGGGGGCGGCTCTAGGCGGCCCTGGGCAGGGAGCGTAGGTAGGGGGCCCTGAAAGAGGGGGTCTGGGCGGGGGAGGGGGGGCGGTAAGGGTGTTTGGAAGTGGAACAGACCACACAAATATATATCCATCCTCAGAGGATTATTATACTAAGGATATATATTGGCGTGGTGGTCCCTGGGGTTTGGCGGCCCTGTGCAGGTGCACAGCTTGCACATGCCTAAGGCCGCCCCTGGTGAGGTCACTTTTATGTCGTTGTGTGGCCCTCCGCACTCTGACCTGGGTGACGCCTGTGCTCAGGGGGCCCCTGACCTGGTGATGTGGGCAGGGCCCCTGAGCGCCGGACACTCTGCCCGCGTTATTATCACCAGAGCATGCGTGTCCACCCAGGGACACCATTGGAGCCTTTTGCGTTCTTTATTTAGAATACTGCATTTTGGGGTTTGTAGTCTTACTTCACTTCAACCGAATCTTACGAAAGTGTAAAACAGTGTTTTGTAAAAGAAAACCTCGAAAGAGGAAGCGGGTGACTTTGGTGGTATGGGCCATTTTATCACCGAGCCAGGAAGCGAACATCTGTCCAGGACACCCGTAAAAGAGTTTTTGTATGGTTTATTTATATATTGATTAAAGTCTTGGGGTGCACACCGGTGGACAGAGTCCCCAACTATTATCAGAGGGGAAACTCGGTCCCCCTCAGCCACAGGCAGCGGCGGGGTGGGGTGGGCTGAGAATTGTTCGTGGTGTCACTTTGTGTCCCATTTCGGGAAGGGTAAGGCATTTAATAGGCTTGTAATGTGACCTCCCCTTACCCCGCTGCCAACCTTTAAGGTCTGTCCTTGCTATAGGTCAGCAGAAGGTTCCTTGTGTCTCTTAATTGACTGAACACCTTTCACCCTTACAGGGCTTAAAAGCTGCAAAAGCAGGAAAGAAACGGCGTAACAGTAAATTGTTAACTTGGAAATAAACAAGCCCATTTTATTGACGGTGTGCAGCCAGTTTAAAGTGTATTTTCCAAGTTCCACTCTTTCAAATGTTGTCACTCTGAGCTCAGTTGCACACGGATGTACATAAACCATGCATGGGACTTAAAACAAGTAAATCTGTCTTTAAGCAAGTTGGTTTCGCCTTTCTGCGTCATACTTCGAATGAAGAATATTCTAGGCGAGTGACGGCACTTTCTGTGACCTTCCTACTATGCTAATTGCCCCCTTTATTTATTGGTGTTATTCCCTGATTAAAATGGCTTGTAAAGGGTACGCTTGGAACTGAATTGTCTCGTGCACGCTGTATTTGTTTACCTCGCCCCTATACGAGTTATCTGCCTAGGAGAACAATGTATGTTATCTTTACATGTCTGACCGGGGACGAGCCACCCCTGGATGGGCTCAGTGTAAGCCTGGGAGGGGGAGGCTGCGGGCGTTCCGCCGCGTTCCTACTCGGTTCGCTGTGTACTGTTGTTATCACTGTGTTTACTGGGCTTGGGGAGGACAGAGTACCAGGCATGAGGCTAAAAATGAACCTCTGATAGAGTTCAGGCAGCCATGGAGAATAACAGAAGTGCAGCTGTTCGTGTTCACACAGTGCCGGCTCACTGCTGAGAAGTGCGTGTACGGGTCTTTAGTAGGTTTCTGTTAGAGGTAATAGAGGTCTGCTAAAAAGTGTAGATACTGCTGAAAAAGTGCAGGTACTGCTGAGAAGTGCAGGTACTGCTGAGAAGTGCAGGTACTGCTTAGAAGTGCAGGTATTGTTCTATAGTAACTGTTGTAGTTTTGACAAGCGCCAGTACTGTTCTTGGGAAGTCCGTAACGTCCTTACATGGAGAGTGCTCTACTCTTCAACGGCGCTGATTAGGTTCTGTTAAAGGTAACAGGGGTCCGCTGAGAAGTGCAGGTACTGTTGGAAAGTGCAGGTTCAGTTCTGTAGTAATCGCTGCTGTTCCAAGAAGCGCCAGTGCTGTTCCTGAGAAGTCCGGGCAATGTTGGTCCTATCAAGGGCAGTGCACTGCTGCTGAACGGAGCTGATTTTGCTCTGTTAAAGGTAACCTAGGTCCGTTAAGAAGTGCAGGTACTGGTGAGAAGTGCCTGTACTGTTCTATAGTAACCTCTGTTGTTCTAAGAAGCACCAGTACTTTTACACCTATGAAGTCTGGATAATGTTGGCCTAGCAAGGGAAATGATTTTCTGCTGAACAGTGCTGATTTGAGTCTGTTGAGAAGTGCAGGTATACTTCTATAGTAATTGCTGCTGTCCTGAGAAGTGCCAGTACTGTTCCTGTGAAGTCTGGTAATGTCCCATCAAGGGGAGCACACTACTGCAGAACGCTGCTGATTAGGTTCTGTTAAAGGTAATAGAAGTTCACTGAAAAGTGCAGGGACTGTTGCATAGTAACTGCCGCAGTTGAGAGAAATGCTAGTACTGTTGCTCCTGAGAACTCCTGGGAATGTCCTCACAAGGGGGGTGCAGTTCTGCTGAACAGTGCTGATTTGATACTGTTAGAGGTAACAGAGGTACGCGGAGAAGTGCTGGTACTGTTCTTTAACCCCTCCCCTGCTGGTGACGGAACCACTCCGTCATCAGCCGCGGTCGCGCTGGGCTGATGACGGAGCGGTTCCGTCACGGCCCGCTCGGAACGCCTGCACGGCGTGGATTCCGCGCCTGCGCTGAACATTCTATTGAGCGGGCGGAGCCGTGACGGAACCACTCCGTCATGAGCACAGCGCAACCGCGGCTGGTGAAGGCCCGCCGCTCTTCTGCCCCGCCCCTTAGCACTGCGGCGGGATAGCCGCCGCAGTGAAGGGGTTAAATCTAAATTAGTTATTTGTAAAGCGCAATGACTAACCCCTAAGGGTCTCAAGGCGCTGGGGGGCATCGGGAAGATTAAGTGAGCTATTGCCTGGAGCCACATGGTGCTGAGTTGAGCTGCCGCCGGTGATCGAACCTGCACTCCAGAGTCAGCCGCCCTGGCCGTTGCGCCACACCTCTCTTCTATAGTAACTGCCGGTGTTCTGAGAACCCCAGTACTGCTGCACCTGAGAAGTAATGGCAATGCCCTAACAAAGAGCCTGCAGTCCTGCTGTACGGCGCTGACCTGGAACTCTTAAAGTTAATGGAGAGACCTGGTGAGAAGTGCAGGTATTGTTTGGTAGCAAGTGCTGTGCTTCTAAAAGGCAGCAATGCTTGGCAACGGCAGCCGTCCACCTGAGACCTCCTGGTAAAGCTTCAACAAATTAACTGAAGTTCTTTTAAGGGTAGCAAAGTTCTGCTGAGAAGTGTAGGTATTGCTGAGAATTGCAGAGGCTGTTCCATAGTAAATGTGGTTCTGGGCAGCACCAGTATTGTTGCTCACAAAAATCTGGTTACTCTCTAGAGGTGGGCCGAACTCACGGAGTTCACTCTGCGGAATTCAGCGGAGTTACATGAAAATTTAGTGAGGTTCCACAGAGTTTTGGGAACAGGTGGTAATCGGCACACTATGGGCCCGATGTAGGTGGCCCATTACTGGTCGGTAAACACGAAATTCAGTAAATTTCAGGCTTACCGACCAGTAATGAGACATTTCAGATGTAGGGGATGATTCGGTATTTACCGAATCATTATTTTCCGATTCGGTATTTACCGAGTCAGTAAATGGAATGTAGGAAGCACTTTTAAGAGTCCTTATGTGCTCTAAGGATTCGTTATTTACCACCAACTATTAGTTGGTGGTAAATACCGAATACCTTTGAAAATGCAAATATGTGCATTTTCAACAGTGCCATGTGGCAGACATAAATAGGGCATGTACGTGTGCCACATGTGCAAACAAGCACTATTCAGGGGTGCAACAGGGTGTGAATGTGACACCCTGCCACCCTTGAATGTTTCCCTATTTTACCGAATCGGTATTTACCGATTCGGTAATTCACATTCATTTCTATGGGCCTGCAGGTATTTTTGGTATTTTCGGTAAATTCGGTATTTAAGAATCTGTAAATCTTCATTACCTACATCTGGCCCCTCGTTACTTGCCCTGATTTTTCGCACCCAGAGCTTGTGCCGCTCTGAAAAATCAGCTCGAACGGCACCACCAGGGGCGCCAGAAGGCAATACAGCCAAAGTTGGTTTTCGCTGCCGCTCGAGTAGATTTTCTACTTGAGTGGCAGCTTTCTCACCGCAAATGGTCACGACCACCCACGTTGGGAAAATCTCACCCGGTGTCCTTCTAGTGCCTAAAAATCTTGCGAGGGGATGCTAATTCTCGCTCTCTAACTTACTAATGATGAGACGCATGTGTAACTACTACAGGTCTGGGAACAGCCAGTACTGTTGTACTTGAGAAATCCTGGTTATGTTGTAAAAAAGGGACTGCCGTTCTTCTGAACTGTGTTTTTGGTTCATTTAAGATAGCTTGGGTCTGATGAGAAGTGTAGGTAAAGCGCAGGTACTGGTCTATAGTAAGTAAGGGTGAACTCTGCTCCACCAGCGGAGTTCGCAGAGTTTTGCCTGCTCTGCAGTCCGCTGAGAAAGCAGAGTTTAGGCAAAACTTCTACAGCAGAGCGGAGTTAGCCAGCCCCACCCCCTGTTAAAAATAGGCTCTCAGCCTCCACCCCCTCTAATAACATATATTTTAAAAAGAACAAAAACACACTGTGGCGGTCCAGGCTGCCCACCTCCACCTCGCTGTGGTCTCTCTCCTGCAAACCCTTACGTTGGACGTACATCTTGGGAGAACTGCATATGCGCGCACGTGCGCATTTCTCGCAAGACGTAAGTCCAACATAGGGGCTTGCAGGAGAGAGACGGTGAGGAGGAGGAAGGTAGCCCGGAGAAGCCACAGTAGAGGTAAGCGTGATTTTGTTTCTTTTCAAAATATTTTTTATTAGGGGGGGAGGAGGCGGGGAGTGGAGCAGAGTTTTTTCCTAACTCCGTGGAACTCCGCGTAGTGGCACTATGCCAGCTCTGCCCGTGGCTAATAGTAAGTACTAAAGGCCTAAGAAGCGCTAGCACTGTTCCACATAAGAGGTCCTGGTAATGTCCTAACTAGTGGACTGCAGTTCTGCTGAACAGTGCTGCTGTGGTTATTTCAAAGGTAATTGCGGGCTGCTGAGAAGTGTAGGTACTGATGGGTATACAACCTTTACAACGAATCTTTTACCACGCACTACCATTACAACGCAGTCATTACAATGCAAACCATTACAACGCATTGCACTGGGGGGCGCTCTAGGATAGGGAATACGTTTAATTTACTATCCAACACCTTCCCTAGTGTCCACGGGGACTGGAGTTGGAATAGTAAATTAAACTATTCACTATCCAGCACCCCAAAGCGCTATGCGTTGTAATGGTATGCGTTGTAAAAACCGCGTTGTAATGGTATGCGTGGTAAAAGTATGCGTTGTAACGTCATACATCCGTCCTGATGAGACATGTTCTATAGTAGGTGCTCTAGAATTCAGAGGCACCCGTGCTTTAGCTTGTCCTGATAAAGTTATGCTGACCAGTGGTAAAGTGGTTCTGATAACTGTAATGAAGATCTGCTGAGAAGTGCAGGTACTCTTCTGTAGTATGTACTGTGCTATGAAAAAGTACCAGTACTGGTGCTCCTGAGAAGTCCTGGTAATATCATAACTGAGGAATTGCAGTACTGCTGAGAAGGGCGGGAACCCAAATGCAGAGCGGTTCGGGTAAAAAGAGCAGGAACTACTGTAAAAGTGCTGGTACTGTGAAAGTGCATGTACGGTCCAATGAAAGGCAGTGCATGTCTGTGGAACCAGGCCCCGTGGACATGAAAAGCCAGTGCAGTCCTGCTGAGAAGAGCAGGCGCTGATACGAGAGCACTGCATTTCTGTCAAGAAGTGCAGGTACGGATGTAAAGTGCTGGTACTGTCCTATTAAACGTATTGTACGGCAGCTTGCCAGGATGACACCTTGGAACTGCCGGCTGGGTATCTTAGTAGGTTAATGCGTTCAACGCAGACACATGTAGGTAACATTTTCGAATGCCTAGCTCGAGGTCTCCAAAAGTAAAACTCTTGAGTTGGGTAATAGTGACATTTTATTATGCAGAATTGAAATATTACACACAACAGCAGGAGATTAGGGCTCCCGGTTAAAATTTACATTTCCTTCTGCATTTCTCCACATTTTTTTCAGTTTAGCTGTATTTTTCCATATTTATTTTGTGCTTAGTGAAAACAAATTAAGCTGCAATGTGTATATTTTCACATTTAACTGTCAAATGTTGACTCATGTTTCAATGTCCAATTTTAGCCATTTACAGTACAATACAGTCCTTTCCTTTGAAACTATATGCATTGTAGCACAACTTAAACAGAGGTTCTGCTGCAGTCAGTTTTGCTTCAATAGGAAATAGTTTTTTTTATTAACTCCCCTCAATCGGCACAGTTATTGACCTATTTCTCATGACTGACAGTAGTGAGTATCATACAAAAGAAAACCTGTATTTATCCATGTTTAAAAATAAATACAGTCCGGAAAATAGATGGTTTTCGGTCTGTATTTATCTGAAAAAATCAGTAAAAACTGGAAACTTTGAGCCTTAGTTATGATTGATACTGCTGCCATTTTCCACGGTGTCACCGTGTGAGGCACCATACCAGCTCCCATCACACTGTCACCCAATGAGGAACCGGTATCACAAGGTGGCAGGGAAAACGAGCCGAAAACCACTGTAAATAATGCATTGTAGATAATTTTCTGAGGCTCTGAACCGCCCACATCCATTAAGGGACGTGAAAACACCCCAAGACATTGGCACTAGCATCAGCAAATATTTTTTTGGTGGGGGGTCGAGGGGTGTGTGTGTGGGGGGGGGTTCGGTGCAGTAGCAAAAGTGCCTCCTAGGTACTTCTCGTACGTGGCCCACCCCCCTCCTCCCATGGTCTCCTCCCATGGTTAGATTTTTTGTTGAAGTTGAAAGGTCTGTTGATATTATATAATGTATTACATAACCCAAGTGCATGGAGATGTGATATGTAACGCTGACTCCACTTGCAGTATTGAAGTACTGGCACTGAGAACTTGGCACTTCCTGTGGTTTAAAGTCTTAGGGCCAGATGTAGGTAAATTTTATTTTCCGACCTCTTAAATACCGAGTCATACCGACTCGGTATTTCAGAGGTCGGAAAATAAAAGTACCGAGATGTAGGTAAATGCAGATGTGCAATTACCGAATCGGAAACAGTCGGTATTTTCCGATGCGGGAAATACCGACCAGTTAATGCCCATTCATTCCTATGGGCTTTGAAGCCCATAGGATTGATTGGGCATTTACCGGTCGGTATTTACCACATCGGAAAATACCGACTGTCACAAGGGTGCAGGGGGTGTCACTTTGACACCCTCTGGCACCCCCAAAAGAGGCTCGGGTGCCATGTGGCAGGCATACCTGCCCTAAGGGCAGGTCTGCCTGTCATATGGCATAGGTGTGCATGCACACATGTGCATGCACACCAGAAACGGTATTTTACCATCAAGTAGTATTTGATGGTAAAATACCGATTTTGTACTGCTTGTGGGACTCAGAAGAGTCCCACCTACATACCAATTTACCGGAATCCGTAATGATACCGACTCGGTATTTTACATACTCGGTAAATTTACTTATCGGTAAATTTACCGAGTCTGTAAAATACAGGGACCTACATGTCAAATTGCTCTTACCGGTCGGTAACGGCCGAATTCGGCCGTTACCACCCGGTAAACGCCTACCTACATCTGGCCCTAAGTTTTCAATGGTGCATATGTGTCTCAGCTACCTTGGATGATGCGCGTTTCTTGAAAATGGCCCCTGAGGCCAGAGTGCCTATTCTTGTCATCTCACAAGCGCACGCGCAGCGTCTGCAGGCTTTCCAGACTGCCCTGCTCCTGCCAAAAACAAGATTTGCATGAATATCCAAATAACAAGTATTGGCTGCGCGGTCGGGGCAGCCTGCGCGCCTCCTCGCTTCCTGCCAGCCGGGGGTATTCTGTTCACAGACACTGGTGGTTGGTTTTGTGCCCCTTGCTACTTCCCCGGTTCTGAATGAGCTGGAAGTGTGTTTGTGTTTTGAGTATTGTGGGTGTAAAGCAGGAAGGCACGTGGTGACGGCTGTCCACCCCCACCCACCCTGTGGATGCCTAGAGACTTAACACCCCAGTGTTTTGTCCCCCAAATGTTTCTCTAGCTCGTGGTCATGCTGGTGTGTGATGTTATGAAGAGTGTAATAGGGCCATATGCCAAAATTGTACTCCTTTTGAAGTGCTTAGAAGCCACCGTAACATGGCAGCTAAGTATTCAGTAAACCCCATTCATGTGCCTGCTTCTTTTCAGTGTGTGTCCTTAGCCTGTCTGATTGGTGATCAGTAACCCTCTGCCTGTCTCTGGTGCAACGTGTGCCCTTGGCCCGTCTTCCTGGTGGTCAGTAACGCTCTGCCTGTCTCTGGGGCAGTGTGCGTCCTTTGTCTGCCTTGTGGGCAGTGACCTTCTACCTGCCTGTCCCAGTGCCTCGGGGGCAGTGTGTGCCCGTAGCCTGCCTCCTGATGTAAAGTGCCCCCTCCCTGCCTGCCTCGGGGGCAGTGTGTGCCCTTAGCCTGCCTGTCCCAGTGCCTCGGGGGCAGTGTGTGCCCATAGCCTGCCTGTCCCGGTGCCTCTAATGCAGTGTGTGCCCGTAGCCTGCCTCCTGGTGTAGGGGGCGCCCTCTGGCTTTCTTGTGTATGCGCGCTCCAAGGCTGCCTTAGTATTCACTGACACCCCTAAACTCCCTACCATGCCTGCCTGCTGTACTCAATTCGCCCTGTACTCTGCTGGTTTCCTGTAAAGGTCCGTGCCTTGCCTGCTTGTTGCTCTTTACATGCCTGCTTGCAGTCCTGTGGCACAGTCTGCCCCTCCCCCACCCATGCTGTCTCTGCTTGTGATCCGACGCAGGGCGATGTTGAGGGGCCACTGGAGCACCCTGAATAAGGGGGTCCGGGCTGAGGGGTAGTGGGGTGAGCGGGGGCGCCCGAATCCAGCGCTCGTTCGCTCGTGTTGTAATTTTCCACAGCACATGCGGGGGGCGTGTCTGTCACTGACACTCCTGCACGGTCTGGCACACGTGGCAGCTGATGTAACCACTACCCCCAGCCCGCAGGGAGCCCCCGGCCATCGCAGGGGCTGTGTCTCCACCCTGTAACCCCCCCATCTCGACACACACTCACTCCTCTAAACCCCCCCCCCCCCCCGGCCATGGCAGGGCTCTGCCCCCACCCTGCCCCGTCACCAGTGAGACCGGCAGCCCGCACTGATCTGGCGTGACTAAACCCTCCACATACCTGTGTGGGAATCCCAGTTTGCCATTCTCAACTGGTTTACACTGGATTGAAACTAAAATCATTAGGCATTAGGGTTTCTGGACATGCCACGAAAACCCCCCCATATATTTTACGGAATAAATACAACCTCCAGCTGAAACCAATAGACGCCCGGGAGAAGTTCAGTATGTGCCGGGCCCACGCGGCATCCTTCGTGGAATCCGAAAACCGAAAGTGACTCTCCTCAGCTTCTCACCACGGTCTCTATTGGTTGGTGCCAAACAGGAAAATAAATATTTACAGGCTGCGCGTTCGCGTGCATCACTCCCCGCCCAGGGCCGGCCGTAGCATGTGCGAGCTGATCCCGTGCCCAGGGCGCAGACCTGTAGAGGGGCGCAGGAGCTGCATGCAGCAGCCTTATTCCCACGGGAAGCGCATTTCTCGGGCTGCTGGTGCCCGAGTCTGCAACTTGACCGTTTTTTTTCACTCTTAGCTCCCCTTTCTCTCCTACCTCCGACCCCCTCCCTTTTTTTTCAACACACAGTTAAGGAAGACGAACGGGCGAGGGCGCCACATTTGGTTGTGCACAGGGCAGGCTCTAAGCAAAGGCCAACTCTGCCAGATATTTAATAAACCAATAGGTCTCCTCCCACCCCCACCCCGCATGGTAGAGATACCCACACCCCTTTCCCACTGCTTGGGCGTGGGGGAGCCCTAGCTGTCCTAAGGTACACACAGCCCTTAATATCATTGGCCAGAGACTTCCAGGAAGGAGACCTGCACTGCCGTAGAAGTCCTTTAGGGGTCGCCAAGACCCTGAGCTTGCCCCTTGCGACCCCTGGCACTGCCTTTGTGACCCCTGGCCTCGGAGGTGGTAAAATCAGTGGCAAGAACACGGGTGTCTCGCATTATCGGAGTCAAGCTCTAACCTTGTTTTCTGCTCATTTTTGTTACAGTATTAGTTTATTATTCACTATTAGTGTAATAAAAAGCGGAGCAGCAAGATCTGGGCCGTCACTGGCATCTTAGATAAGAAATATAAAATGGGTTTAGTGTATGTTTGTGGCGGGTGAAAGTGAGTTTGGGCGAGAGAGTGTGTATACGTGTGAGCATGCATGTATGTATGTGGGATCGTTGATGTGTATATGTGTGTGTCAAAATAAGTAAGTATAAGTGAGTCAGAGTGAGAGAGTGCGAATGAGTGAGTCAGGGTGAGAGAGTGCGAATGAGTGAGTCAGGGTGAGAGAGTGCGAATGAGTGAGTCAGAGTGAGAGAGTGCGAACGAGTGAGTCAGGGTGAGAGAGTGCGAATGAGTGAGTCGGAGTGAGAGAGTGCGAATGAGTGAGTCGGAGTGAGAGAGTGCGAATGAGTGAGTCAGGGTGAGAGAGTGCGAATGAGTGAGTCAGGGTGAGAGAGTGCGAATGAGTGAGTCAGGGTGAGAGAGTGCGAATGAGTGAGTCAGGGTGAGAGAGTGCGAATGAGTGAGTCAGGGTGAGAGAGTGCGAATGAGTGAGTCAGGGTGAGAGAGTGCGAATGAGTGAGTCAGGGTGAGAGAGTGCGAATGAGTGAGTCAGGGTGAGAGAGTGCGAATGAGTGAGTCAGGGTGAGAGAGTGCGAATGAGTGAGTCAGGGTGAGAGAGTGCGAATGAGTGAGTCAGGGTGAGAGAGTGCGAATGAGTGAGTCAGGGTGAGAGAGTGCGAATGAGTGAGTCAGGGTGAGAGAGTGCGAATGAGTGAGTCAGGGTGAGAGAGTGCGAATGAGTGAGTCAGGGTGAGAGAGTGCGAATGAGTGAGTCAGAGTGAGAGAGTGCGAATGAGTGAGTCAGGGTGAGAGTGAGTGCACAAGAGTAGGTGAAAACGAATGTGTTCAAGTCGGTGCTAATGAAAGATTGAGTGTGAATAAGTGAATGTAAGTGAGCGTGTGTTGCTATGCTTGCAGATCCGCTGTTGCACCTGGCGTGCTCCCTGGCTCATAGAAGCACCCTTCACAAAATGCTGGCACTGGAATACTGGAGGCAATACTTGCATATGGGCTACCCTCCGCAAAATGCAACTGCTGCAACTCGGTTGGTACATTCTGGCACGGAGCACCCATGACAAACTGCCAGCGCCGGCCTCCTCGAGGGAATTTGTGGCATAGTTGGCACTTGTGGCAAAGAGCACAGTGCTCACTGCACCCAGGATTCTTATCCTGCTAGACCATATGTTTATGAATGCTTGTGAGGTCAACACATTGCAGCAGTGAAGCACCCTTCATTTAAATTCTAGAGAATAGTACATTTCAGCCGCCCTTCCCGTCCATTACCCATAATTTTCAGACCACACTCGCCGGTGACAAGCTGTGATCCGCAGATCACAATCAAGGGTCACTCAGACTTCCATCCTTCAAGGACGGCAAGTTGAATACCACTGTCTGGAATATTATTAACAGTTGTTATCTACAGTGCTTAGAAACTCCAGATTTGTACTTGGAGGCAGTATAAAATATATTTTAATATATTATTCTGGGGTATTGTGTGAAAAACAGTTCTAGAGAACAATATGCAGTGTCCTTGGGGATTTAGAATTATGTAATCTTCATCTGTTTAACAAAAATTAGCAAAAACTTTGAACAGCTTTAATGTGCTAACACATGCAATCGCAGGCATGCACACACACCGTTTGTATACGTTGTGTACCTACCTTGCAATCAGTCATACACACGCTGTTTGTATACGTTGTGTACATGCCTTGCCATCACAGTAATACAAACGCTGTTTGTATACGTTGTGTACATGCCTTGCAATCAGTCATGCACACACGCTGTTTGTATACATTGTGTACATGCCTTGCTATCACAGTCCTGCACACACGCTGTTTGTATACGTTGTGTACCTGCCTTGCAATCGGTCATGCACACACGCTGTTTGTATACGTTGTGTCCTTGCCTTGCAATCAGTCATGCACACACTGTTTGTATACGTTGTGTACATGCCTTGAAATCAGTCATGCACACACGCTGTTTGTATACATTGTGTACATGCCTTGCTATCACAGTCCTGCACACACGCTGTTTGTATACGTTGTGTCCTTGCCTTGCAATCAGTCATGCACACATTCTGTTTATATACGTTGTGTACCTGCCTTGCAATCAGTCATGCACACACACTGTTTGTATACATTGTGTACATGCCTTGCAATCACAGTCCTGCACACACGCTGTTTGTATACGTTGTGTACCTGCCTTGCAATCGGTCATGCACACACGCTGTTTGTATACGTTGTGTTCTTGCCTTGCTATCAGCCATGCACACACGCTGTTTGTATACATTGTGTACCTGCCTTGCAATCAGTCATGCACACACGCTGTTTGTATACATTGTGTACCTGCCTTGCTATCACAGTCATGCACACATGCTGTTTGTATACGTTGTGGACATGCCTTGCAATGAGTCATGCACACAAGCTGTTTCTATACGTTGGTTGTGTACCTGCCTTGCAATGAGTGATGCACACATGCTTTTTGAATACGTTGTGTACCTGCCTTGCTCTCACAGACATGCACACTCTTTTTGTATGCATTGTGTACATGACTTGCTATCACAGTGCTGCACACACGCTGTTTGTATACGTTGTGTACATGCCTTGCAATCAGTGATGCACACACGCTGTTTGTATACATTGTGTACATGCCTTGCAATCAGTCATGCACACACGCTGTTTGTATACGTTGTGTACCTGTCTTGCAATCAGTCATCCACACATGCTGTTTGTATACGTTGTGTACCTACCTTGCAATCAATGATGCACAAACGCTATTTGTATACATTGTGTACCTGCCTTGCAATCAGTCATGCACACACGCTGTTTGTATATGTTGTGTACATGCCTTGTAATCAGTCATGCACACACGCTGTTTGTATAAGTTTTGTACCTGCCTTGCAATCAGTCATGCACACACGCTGTTTGTATACATTGTGTACCTGCCTTGCAACCACAGTCATGCACACACGCTGTTTGTATATGTTGTGTACCTGCCTTGCAACCACAGTCATGCACACACGCTGTTTGTATATGTTGTGTACCTGCCTTGCAATCAGTCATGCACACACACTGTATACTTTGTGTACCTGCCTTGCAATCAGTCATGCACACACACTGTATACGGCGTGTAGCATGCACACACACTGTATACGGTGTGTACATGCCTTGCAATCAGGCATGCACACACACTGTATACGGTGTGTACATGCCTTGCAATCAGTCATGCACATACACTGTATACGGTGTGTACATGCCTTGCAATCAGTCATGCACATACACTGTATACGGTGTGTACATGCCTTGCAATCAGTCATGTATATGGTGTGTAGCATGCACACACACTGTATACGGTGTGTACATGCCTTGCAATCAGTCATGCACACACACTGTATACGGTGTGTACATGCCTTGCAATCAGTCATGCACACACGCTGTTTGTATATGTTGTGTGCGCACATACTAGCCTAATAAAGCCGGACCTGTTGGCTTTGTCCTTGATGCAAACACCTGGAGAACAGGTTAGCTTTCTGTATAGAATATACTAGCTATGTAGCTGAATGCCATGGTGTGGTGAGTGGGAATATTTAAAGATGTGTAAAAGTCCCTCCTGCATTCCAAGGGAAGCCCTTAAATGAATGATACACAACCAGCATGGCTTGAGAGGGTGCGAATCCTCTGGGGGCAGTCAAAGCAAATTTATATCTTACAAACTTTGTAACAATAGGTCAGGGAAGCAGCAGCTGCGCTGTCAAGCCAGACCTAAACACGCAAATGGTTCTGTGGGAGCAGTGCTTTCTAATGCAGGGTTGAGTTTAGCTCTGTGCTGCACTGCAGCACAGGGAACAAACGGAAGACCAAGGATATACATCCCACTGATGTGACATTTTATATCCACTCATGAGGCTGGCTTTTTCAAGGAAAAATAAATGGCCTTACAGTTAAAAAAAAAAAAAAAAACTTACAAAGTTCGTCCCAGCAAATGTAGTCCATTTTGACTTTGAATGCGCTTAGTGTGTTAACGTCACAAAATTTAGGCTGGCAAAAAATTATGCAAAAACCTTTTTGGGGGCTATGATATTTCTCTGGGGCTGGCCACTGGTGCAATGCAATTCAGTAGAAAGTATGTAGCCTTGCTCGAACCTGGGGAACCGGGTTCGAGTCTCAGCAACGACGCTCAACGCCCCGTGGTTCTGTGCAAATCACTCCATCTTCCGTGCCTAACATAATGAATGTGTCTGTCTGTAACGAAACCGGTGCGCATGTAAAGCGCTCTGATACCCGATGTCTCGGGTCGAGTTCGCGCTATATAAAACTCTTAAGACAAAAAATCATAGATTGCACTGATCACACTGAACTGGCTCTCCCTTGAGGCAAGATGTACATTCAATCTAGCCTGCAATACACGCAACTCCTCATTCGGACTTCCACACCTTTCTAATCTAGAAACTCAACAGTTTAAGTGCCGAGCATCAACTACGGGGTACAGACTCCCTCGTCCACTCAAAATGACAAACAAACTAAAGCCTTCTCTGGAAGTTCCCCTGGGTCCCGGAACTCCACCCCTCCAGATGTCAGGACAGTGTCCTTGAGTGACACCTCTGAGTGCACCCGCCATCTCACAATCTGAGGAACGTGCATCAATCCGCGTGCTGATGATCTATCCTAGACTAGCTAGCTATGCAGATTTAGTCTATTTTATACTGTATATGGTATGCCCAGATCCCTCGGCTTTAAAAGGCCTTCCTGAGCAGGCGATGCCTCTCTTTATAACTCGCCTCTCCATTTCTCTATCTTAACCTCTCTTCTTCTCCAGTGTAATCCTATTCATTTTTGGGGCTTGAGCGCGGGCAGGTAAAACATTTGGGGAATTGCGCTAGCTTCAATTATCACAAAATAGCTAATACAAATCAAAATTGTTCCAAAATATGTCATACCCAGGGACACAAATCTTCAAGATGACTCTGCAGATGGCTTGGTATTTTTGTAGTCCCAGCTTGATTACACGCAACTGGTAAGTTGTTCTGCCACTCCCTGGGCCCAAGGGGCAAACTGGGAAAGACTTGGGTCCAGTCACTGACCGGCCTGGACCACTATCATGCAATAAACAAGAAAGTAGCCGGGCAGTTTGAGTCTATGTAGTAGTACGCAGACTAGTATAATAAATTGCTAGGTTGGACAACCATTTGTATTGAATAACTTTTTTTATATTATAAAATATTTTTACGAGTTTTTTGGCATCAAAAAATATACAACACAACATTTATACGGATACACAAATACATATTCAGTGAACTGAAAAGAAGATATCAAACACAATACTTAAACAAGGAAATTGTCACAAATAATTAACATGGACAACTGTGGTAGGCCTCAGGTCAATCAATCATTGAGGCTCCAGTCCTGGATATAGACTGAACAAGTGGACTAACAGGTTACAATGAGCCTACTTGTTATCACCTACACAAGATACACAATAGATTTAACATCAAGTGCTATGGCTAGGAATGACATGGGAACAAATCAAACATTTGCAAGTGTATTGAGTTGATTCCTAGCGAGCCCTAATTGTTTGGTATGTTGGAGGTAAGACACCAAATAATTAGGGCTCGCTAGGAATCAACTCAATACACTTGCAAATGTTTGATCTGTTCCCATGTCATTCCTAGCCATAGCACTTGATGTTAAATCTATTGTGTATCTTGTGTAGGTGATAACAAGTAGGCTCATTGTAACCTGTTAGTCCACTTGTTCAGTCTATATCCAGGACTGGAGCCTCAATGATTGATTGACCTGAGGCCTACCACAGTTGTCCATGTTAATTATTTGTGACAATTTCCTTGTTTAAGTATTGTGTTTGATATCTTCTTTTCAGTTCACTGAATATGTATCTGTGTATCCGTATAAATGTTGTGTTGTATATTTTTTGATGCCAAAAAACTCGTAAAAATATTTTATAATATAAAAAAAGTTATTCAATACAAATGGTTGTCCGACCTAGCAATTTATTATACTAGGCTGCGTACTACTACATAGACTCAAACTCCCTGGGCCCAGCAGGCGCTATAGGAAACTATTAACTCAAATAAGTGTTTAAGAGCTGTTTGGGAGATGAAGAGACCAGACCTCTCTCTCGGGAATCATTCGGTGCATGGCTAAAGCCCTGCCCTGAGGGGGCAGCATTGACTGCATGTGTGGCACTTTATCTGCACTTACCCTTGAGTGGAAGCAGCCTTGCGCCAACAAACCCACCGCTGGCAGGCAACAACAGTGCGAGGCCACAGAGTGGTAGTGAGTCGCCGCAATCACAATAGGACATTAAAGCTGCCACTTAATGTCGTGTTTTTTTTGTAAACGCAGGGTTCAAGTCAAAATTAGGCAACGATGTTGGTGTGTTTCCAACTTTGCACGCTTTTAGAATTCTTTTGTTAGTAGATTTTGGACTGGGTTTCACAATAAAGTCTACTTTTCAATATAAATTGAATAAAAAGAATTTCATTGCGCACGCTGCATCGCATTTTCCGATGCAGCGCATGCAACGAAATTAGTTTGATATATTTAAATGTTTACTTACCTCCGTTCATCCATATTCCAGTGTTTACTACCCCCCACCCTGCCCCTCCCCCGCCCCACCGCCCCACAGAACTCCCTCCATGGGCCGCTACTGGTCTGTCCTTGTCGCCGTCCTTACACTCTGGCCGGAACAGGAAGCACCCAGGCTCCCCTAAGCCAATCACAGTTCTGCAATGCAGCGCTGTGATTGGTCTGAGGGCCGTGGTTCGGCGCTCAGCTAGGGAATGGGAGTCTGGGCATGTTCTCCACCCAGGCTGTAGTGCAGCCTGCATGGAGAACATGCAAAGTGCGCATGACAGTTTGGTTGGCCCAAGAGTGCCGGCCAAACAGTCTTGGGCACTTACGGAGTACCCACCACTCCTCCACTAGCTCCGAGAGCAGAGCAGCCCCGTCCCAACAAAGCTGCCGGAGTAACGGCACCTGCTGCAGAGATCTTTGTGTGCAGCTGAATCTCGGGGAATAATAATAATGGTAAGATAACTCTGGAGGATAACGCATTTGCTGGATAGCTGTGTGTTTTGCCCAGTCCTAGTTTTGTATCAAAGTAGCATTGAGGGTTAATATTTCTCCTGGAAGGCACATTATGTAACACGCAAATGACAGATTTTAATTTTATGTAAATAGTTAAGTGGGTTACTGCTTTTAAGAAGGAGATCCTTTTGTTACTTGCAGTTCATAAATTGTAATCCTTCTAATATAGCACAGTGAGCTATAAAGGAAATAGGGCTCCTACTCATTGTAATCCCTACTGTCTTATGTAACACATCCTTTATATTGATGTACACACATATGAGTTATTGTTAATGCATAATCTGTACGTGTGATGTAAAGTGCTCTGACACGCTGCATTGCAATGAGTAGTACTAAAGCGCTATAAAAGAAATAAAACAAAATAGTGATATTTAAATTATTTGTGTAAATACTGGGGCAACACATCTGACATTCTTACAGTGTAAGCATATATTTTATATACAGGGACTGAACAAAGCCAAAAGCATTTCTCTCTTAAGTACTTGTGAAGTGATAAGATATGAGCCTTTGTTTCCCCTCCATTGCATGTAGGTGTGAGGCTCCCGATAGTTCCTAGCTACGGGTGCCCGCACGGGTGGGGGTATATTAGGGAGATGTCAATGGCGGCACAAGACCCCACCCCTGGATTTTTCACTTGCCCTTTAAAAAACATTTTTTCACTGGGGCATAATTTTTACGTCATCCATCTTCCAATGGAGTCTACCCTTGGAAATGAGTGCGTAGACAGCATCTACCCTCGACTCGAGCCCTGTGTCCATCCCTCTTCCTCGAGGGTCTGCTGGTCTGCTTACCAGGTACATACCTCAGTTGAAGCCGACAGCTGTGACTTTGCTTCATGGAACATTTCGCCCAGAGTCTTGTTGCTCACACTTTTTGGTGTATTGGACTATTTTCCTCTGTAATGTAGTTACAGACCCCCCTCACCCACACTGACATCGGCTCAGTGTCCTGCACAGGGCCGGACTGGAAACAGAAACTGGCCCTGGCAAACTGCTCGGCTGGCCCCCCTGGGGGGTATATTGGGTACGTCCGAGCTGTTTGCTAGGGCCGGTTTCGGCCAATGTTGTGACAAGGGGGCAGATCATGTCGACCCCGGTAACAAAAACGGCTCCCCAGGTGCCGAAAACCGTCCCCCACCCTGGCGGCCTACCGGGGAAATGCCCGGTGCCTGCTACGGCCAGTCCGGCCCTGGTCCTGCAGGTGCCTTACTGTTACCACCTTTGTGGCATTGGACCACAGCTGCCACCCAGTAGGTCTTCAGAACCTTTCAGGCATCTAGTGAACAATGTTTTTGTGCTGCTTTCACCACTCTATACTCATTTTAGCATTTTTAGAAGCACCTCTGTCTTTCGTATCCGTCTTAAAGGGGAAATGCCCTTTGTGCCAAGTAAACTACTGCGTTCCCTTCTATTAATGGTTTATACTCTGTTAGAATTCTAAAACGATTTCCATCTTACTTTTAACATTTTTGGGAGGATTTTCCTTGGGCTAATCTTGGCAGGGGCGTAGCTTTAGGGAGGAAGGGGGGGGGGGCTTTGGGCTGTTACACCCCCTAATAAATGTATTTTCTGATACATAGTTAGGTACAGTTAGTTATGGTAGGTGTTTGTGGGATTTCACCAGGAATGTTTACATACTCACAGTCCAAAACTGCCAAACACTCTCTCTCCCTCTCTTTTTTGAAAGTCCTCTGAAATGTTGGTTATTTTGCAAAATATTGTTTCCTCTCACTTAGTAATTTTACCAATCCACATTTGTCTCTCTTTCCACTACCCCTTAGGCCCCTCTCTTGCACCCTGCTTGTCATATAATGTATTTTAACATTATATTCTACAATATATGCCCCCCCACAATCTTACTGACCAAGCTACGCCCCTGAAATGCAGCCCAAAGTTCTTTAGTATATTTATATTTAGTTTTTCATCAATTTGTTTCCCTACCTGTTCAGAGTGCTTCCAGGCAACTCATACTACAACGACTTCCAATAATACTGGTAGCATTATTACTATGTCTTATAATTGGAAGGCGTGCTAGCAGTGCCACTCGTGCTAACAGGTACCAGTAGTAACTCTCCTGGTGCGAGTGGGAGTAACACTACTGCATTAGAAAGAGTCCACCCTACCCATATAGAAAAATGGCCCATAAAGAGTCCACAGATTTAGATATGCAACATTGAGCTCACCAACAGGCGACGAACAGGCCACAGGGTAAATTCAACTCCAAGTAATAAATGTACAAAATCTTTATTTTCTTTTTTATATTTTCTTTGCACACATTTTATCCAAAGTGATTGATAAAGTGATCCATAAAGTCATCAGTTCATTTAGGTAATACATAAATCAATAAATACATATTATATAAAAACCCCACATCAACCTCTCATCATACACCTTCCATCTTCTCATCCAATTACACACAGACATCCACTTCAGCATAAGACACTATATACAAATTCCTCAACGTAATCCCCAGAGTGACACATGAATAGGATCCTGGGGAGTCTTCTCAGCAAAATGCCGGAGAGTTCAGATCGATGTGGCAGGACCCCAGAAACGTAACGCCAACGCGCGTTTCGGTGCTTAGCCCAGATCTACGGCCACACCTTCATCAGGGCTCTCACGCCGAGGGAGTGGGGAAAACACAGCACGTTTGCAACACACCCGTGGCCAATCTATGTCATGGGTTTCTGAGTCCAAATAGATCACAGGTTTCTCAGGGATCGTAGTCACGAGCCCAAAAGGAGTGACGCAGAAGCACGCACTCATCCAGTTCCAATCCACTGCAAATATTCTTTTACAATGGATAGCTTATTCGTCTCGAGTGAGTCACCACTTCCTACGCCAGATGGAAAGGAACCTGTTTGCCGTAAAGTAAAAAAAATGGTGTGTTGTCACAATTCCAGGTACTCGGTCGGGGGAAGTCAGCTGGGATTTCCGCACAAATCTGCAGATCCTCAGAATTCTAATGTTGAGTAATGTAGATAAGACTCTCCTGTCGTACCGAGCCCTCACAGGTAGCCAGTGAGTTTCAACCAAGTGGGAGTAACACTACTACAGGTACTTTAACTACTATCACTTCTGGTCCTACTACGGCCACTATTACCAGTCCTTAATTTGTAAATAAATAAGTGCCAGGGCCCAATACATTTCTATGGAGGTCACAGCATTTTCCACCACTCACTGCTCTTGCCAGCGCTGCCAGATGGCTCTACCATCGCTGCCTACTATCCAGCGCAATCCTAAGTATGTGACACTTTGGCCAGCTCCAGGTCACCCAAAGATGTATGATTGGCCTTGGCGTCCTGGTATTATTTTTAATGTATATTTAATTCTTAAACACTTTGCATATGTGTTCTGTTGGAAAGGACACCGCCATGTGATGGACTGTCATATATATGATGGCGTTAAGAAACAATTGCAGATGTTGACGACCCGCCAAACACCGGCACAAATTAAGCACTGCCTTATTGCCTGTGAAGGACACGTTCACCATTGATCTTTAATAACCACTTGGAGCCACTTGGTGCTGAATTGGAAAACACAGGCTGTCATTGTACTGTTATGTGGACAGCACACAAGTTTAACCTCTCGTGAAAATCCTCCTCCTTATTGGTGTTGAAAAGCATTTGCCAAATAGGAGGTTGAATTTGGGCCGGTGAGTTAAGCTTCATGGTTCTAACATAGAGTGCGCTCCAGGTCACTACAGGCACAGTTTATGGACCTGTTATTATGTGAAATAGCCTAATGCATTTTGGGTGTTGTAGTGTTGTTTTCTTTCCATAGAACTCATTACACTAACAAAAGTAACATCTATGGTTTGTTGGTGAAAAAGTAGTGGACTGGAGTCAGTGTCCTTCATGGCCTCGAGTGATATAGTTGCCCCATAAAAGACCCATGTCCACTCCATGTCCTTAATACTCAATAGTTTGTTTGTTGCATTTATATAGCTGGTCATACCCTGCTGTGGAAGAATTCAGCACATTTTCAGACAGGAAGCACAGAACACCATGGGGCAGTGTGTGGTTGGCAAATCATTTTATTCGTTGTGATATTATGCAAGAAGAATTTTGTTGCTGTTTGTGATTTACCAGAGGAGTCTGTAGGTCCTTCCAGTGTGATGGAGAAGGTGTAAAAGATGGCTACTCAAAATATAACTGGAATTAGCAGGTGGATATAATTTTCTCTGCTAATCTGGTGTTATGTTTCATGCTTGCTGTGCTAGACCCAGGGAAAAGAGGCCGCAATCTACTAGGATGGTCTCTGTTATAGGTAGTCCTGCTGTGGGCTCGGGGGCTAAACATATAGGCAGTTACACAGGACCCACCTAGGTAGGAGCCCACTGTGAAGTGGGCTTTACCTAAGCTTCCAGGACAAGACAGCACATTCCTATGTAAATTTGAGCTGCTGGGCGTGATGTCCGAGAATGATTTATGTATTTTAGCGTTTTCTAGAGTGCCTCAAAATCAGCTTCTGGCCACTTCAGAGAATTAGCCTGTACAGTAGAACGGCGGCAGATCATTTTCATATCTTCCCCCCACTCTGTGGAACTCACAGTTGCGTGTGGAAACCAATCACATAAAATTTCGCAAAGATCTAAAAACCTGGCTGTTCTAATCCGTTCTTTTCCATTACTGGCACTCTTCCGTCTCTCTTTCCTTCACCTTTAGGGTTTAGGCAAGTGCTTTGAGACCCTCGGGTGATATGTGCGCTCAACAAAATCCTTGGACTATGACTACAGTGAGCAGTGGCGTGTTCTCCAAGTGCTGGGGTTTCGTCACTGGTGTGGTGCTGGTCTTATTTGTCATAGGGCGTTGGCAGTGTTTTTCTTCTCTCATCTGCATGCATGGGTTGTGCTAAGAAGGTTTGTATGTGATTTCCTAGAAAAACGATTTCATGGAATACCATTACTGAGAAACTATTTCACTTAAACTGTTTTATGGAAATTTGTAAGACAAATGGCATTTACAGATTTATAGAAACCAATTAATGTAATTTTTCCCCAAATTGCCTTTTGCATGCTTATTTTACAAGCTGTAAATAAAATTCAGAAATGCCCTTTCTACGCCCAACCCTCCCACATCCCTCAACCCTTACAACCACTCACCAGCCCTAAAACGCATCCGTCATTGAACCCTAAAAACTCCTCACCACCCGTAAACTCTACCCATCCCTGAACCCTTATAACCCTTTTCAAGATCTAAACCCCACCATCACCGAAACCTTAAAACAACTCACCACCGTAAACTCCATCCATTTGTGAACCCCAAAATCTCACACTACCCCTAAACTTCACTTATCTGTGATCCCTAAATAACCCTCCCCACCCCTAACTAAACTCCACCTATCCCTGATTACTAAAACCCATTTATACACCTAAACTCCACCTATCCCTACCCCCTAAAAACCACTTATCACACCTACATATCAAACATACTCAACCCCTAAAACCTTACACTACCCCTAAACCCCATCCAAGTTTGGTATTTTGGATTTTGTCTCAATTTTCTTTTCGTGTAAACAAATAGGAGGACCCCACTCTAGTTTAGTAGAGGACGGTAGGGAAAATTTGGGAAAGAAGAACAAACGCCCGGGTTCGTTGGACAGTTTAGATGATGCCTTATTTTAGTGTAGGACTAATGGGTCTCCCCTTTGACACCCCAGGGTCATTAATTGTATCTAAAGGGGTATGTTTACCAAGAAGAAGGCAAAAGCTACACACTTGTTCGTGAGATAATGAACATATAAGTATAAATCTCCTAGTGTTGGAAGATTGTATCAATGTTATCAATGTAAGATTTTCTGGGGGAACAACAAATCTACAACAAAGTTGGTTCGGTTGTTTATGAATGATCTTACGTATTTCCTTGCAACAGAAATGGACAGATTTATTAAACAAATTATTAAACAAATGAACGTATTTTTCTGATTAAGAACATATCACTACTAAAGTTCGGTAACAAAATACAAGTTTTATTACACAATACAATGTTATAAAAAAGAATACATTAAAACCATTACACAGTGTACATGATCATCACAATGTTATTTAAAATACAATAAAAGGTCACAGAATCAAAAGGTCAACGCGGCGTTTCGGCTTTTTCTAGTATGCCTTCATCAGGACTGATTCTAGACAATTAAAATAGTAAAACACAAAGTTACCAAACAAGTAAAAGCGGTCTGTTGACATTATTTGTCTGTCCATTGTTGCTTCTGACCCCCCTGTTTAGAGATACTATTTTCTCTTAGTCTATACCCATGTTACATTTTTAGTTACACAAAAACATAGTTACTACTGTACCATTCATGCGGTTTCTTACTAGACAAGTCTAAAAAAATATATATAGTCTTATCCCTGTTTGCCTTCCCCTTGGATATGTCTACCACATATATAAGAGAGACACCCATTTATTCCTTCACTAAAAGAAAAGTACCTCCTATGATCAGGTGCGTACCTTGTTGGTCCAGTTGAATTCTATTATCCCCCTGGATGGAACTACTTGGTTCTATGAGGAGTCCCTTTTTCCAATTTGGACTCTTGGTGCTTTGCTTATTCAATATCCGTAAAGCTGCTCTGTCTCCTAATTAGAGAACCAATGATCAATGATCATTTCATATGGATAAGTGGATTAGCATATTTGGGCTGAAATCCATAAAAGACACTTTTCTTTACATACCAAAGTCATGGGTTCGTTAAATTTCCTTGACTTCCAGACCAGTTTATCCAGATTTCTACAGTACGAGGTTTGATACTCTCATTTTCTGCCTGTGGATATTAAGTTGTATGTATTGAGTGTCTTGTTTTTAAAAATTTTTTTTTTTAATTATTGCTATCATATTTGTTATATAGCCACATACCTTCATACGGCTCTATATTCGCCGTTTCTTTAGCTGCCAGGAGGAGCCACCGTCCTATGTATTAAACCTTCTAGCTCTGACCTCCCTGTGGGGATTAATGTTTATATAGTATCTTTCTTTTCTTTTACCACATTGCTCATTTTCTTTCATATATTCTCAGTGACACTCACCGTTGGAGTCAGGGTGTAGATTATAATGCCAAGTACCCCTTTTCAATTGGGTAACAGTAAGTCTCACTTGCAGTACTTGTCACGTGAGATATCTTCTTCAGTTTGGCTGATACCTGTATAGGATATTACCCCAGTGTTATGATCTTATTACTTCACAACTAAAATCGCTATTTCTTAATAATTACATATGAATTCAGTGATCTAGGAAGTATTTGATTATATTTAAAATATGACTATTTGGTCAAGGTCTACTATTCTTTTAAAGATACAATTGTTATGTTCGGAGTAGCTCTTTGTTGGAGTTTTAGGCATTTTGTCTTGTTGGCCCGTTGAAAATGAATGAAAATAAATAAAAATAAACATAAACTACCCTTAGGCAAACCCCAAGCAGAAAGCCAACTGTGAGCCAGTTTCTATCATGGTTGTTTATCTTCTCTGCTCTGAAGAAGCTACCTCAATTCTGGTTGTCGCTATGCTTTCATCTTGTTGGCTTACCGTTCTCAATGCAGTCGGCCTCCCTGCTCCTTCCTTCCTGGCAGCCCGTCCTTGTGTTCACCGCACGGCGATTTTCGGAATAGAACGAAGCTCGCCGTGCGGTGACTTAAATACTCCTTACAGATTCATTGGGCGCCTTCAAATCCTCCATTTCATTGGATGGATGACGTAAACAAAACACGGTAACTATAGAAACTATTAGTCTTATATTCTTATAGCGATTGGCTTATTTTACACTGCTACGAAGCCAATTAGATTAGCGCTCGCAGACGCGTTGACATGGTAACGAACTTGTACCCTTCTACGTAATATCGTCCCGTTTTTGACACCTCCCATCATTATATTAATTTTATTTAGTGTGGCGGTTTTGTTGTTTGTTGTTTGTCCTTATTGGCGCCTATGATTAAAATTGTTTAAACGTCTATTTACAGACTCACTTTATTCCTTGTTCTGTAATGTACGAGCCCGTGGGATGTTACTATGGGCGGCACGTTCCTATTGGTTAAAATTTTTATTAGGCTCAATCCTATTGGCTTGTTTTGCACTTCTATGAAACCAATATGATTAGCGCTTGCAGACGGGTTGACATGGTACCGAAGTTGTACTTTTCTACGTCATATCGTCCCGTTTTTTACACCTCCCATCATTGTATTAATTTTGTTTGGTGTGGCGGTTTTGGTGTTTGTTGTTTGTCCTTATTGACGCCCATGATTAGAATTTTTAAAAAAGTCTAATTACAAACTCACTCTATTACTTATTCTGTAATGTCCGTGCCCGTGAGTTGTTACTGTGGGCGGCACGTTCCTATTGGTTAAAATTTTTATTAGGCTCACTCCTATTGGTTGGGTTCTGGGTTAGTGTGTTCCTATGTCTTTAATGCTCAATGTGCAGTTTCAAAACTGCCGAGGGTACTCTCTAGATGTCCGATCATTTTAATGACCCGGCGATTATGAGATATCTTTCTTCTAACATGCGGTCTTGCTTCACAGTGGTTGCAATTGCCACTTATTGTGGGTATCCTATCAAGGTGAATCTCATTAATAAGCGCGGTCAAGTGACCAGTGTTATTCTTATTATTGCATGATGTGCATCTTATCCTAGATTCTTCCATAGGGTCCTAAAACTCGGGTTTTTTTGTTTTTGTTGTGTTCAAGACCATTGACTATCGACTATCCGATCTGTTATCTTTAACTCATTTCTATCAGGAATCTCTATACGGGATGTAACACTTATTATGCAATTTGTCTATAGATTGAGTACTGTATCCGCTATATTACATCCTGGGATGGTAGTCAGGGTGTTACAGTTATATTATTTTATGTATTTGATCCTCTATATTACATCCTAGGATGGTAGTCAGGGTGTTACAGTTACATTATTTTATGTGTTTGACGGGCTAGATATTATGTTAAATGGTAGCAATGCATTTTCAATTTAGGATTATTTTTTCCCAATCCTCTCTTGAGTTTAAGCCGCATCTTACTCTGTTAAAAGAGGACATATAGAATTGTTCCCTCCTTTTCCTTTTGTTGTCTAGATTACCTCCTCTCTTACTTCCTGTGATTTTTTCTAGGCCGCACCATTTCAGATCATCAATTTGATGACCTGCATTTTTCCAGTGCTCAGTCAGTGGTGCCCCTAGTTTGTTCGTCCGTAAGGCTGACCTGTGCTCATTCAAGCGCAATCTAATTTCTCTCGATGTCTCGCCTATATATGATTTCTGGCACGGACATTGGATTAAGTATATAATGTTTTTAGTTCTACAGTTCATGAAACTCTTCACGTTTACTGATCTATCATTGACTGTTATTGTTTTTCCTTTGATGATACTTGCGCAGTTGCTACAGCCAGAACATGGGTATGTGCCAGTTGGTATGGGATTCTCATTAATTGTACGCTGATTGTTTGTGCCCTTTTCTCTATATGTATGTACCAAACAGTTCCTGATGGTTTTATTTCTTCTATATGAGAAGATTGGTTTGGGGATCGGAATCTGTGTTTTATCTTTAATTAGGTGCCAATTTCTATTTATGATATTTTTTACTCTGTGGCTCACTTGTGAGAAATTCGTAACGAACATGATGGAATTTTGGAGATCCTGAGTTTTCTCTTTAGGTGTGAATAGATTGTCCCTGTTGAAATACGTGGCCCTCTTGTAGGCATGTCTGATCATTTTTTTAGGATAGCCTCTTTCTAAGAATTTATTCCTTAGATTTGTAGCGTGTTTTTCATAGTCTAGCATTGACGTGCAGTTCCTTTTTAGCCTCAGAAATTGGCCAAAAGGGATATTATTTTTCTGTGAGGCCGGATGGTTGCTCTGAAAATGCAACATCGTATTCCTATCAGTGGGTTTGGTATAGAGTTCTACCGTGAGGTGCCCCTCAGTGTGTTTTATCATAATGTCCAGGAATTCTACATATTGCTTGTTGATGTGTGAGGTAAACTTAAGGTTGGCATCTCCCAGGTTTAGCCATAGAAGAAATTCATCCAACATTCCCACATCCCCTGTCCATATAAAGAAAATATCGTCTATATACCTACCCCATTCTGAGATATTCTCGTAGAAGGGGGCAACAGGGTTATAGATGTGATTGTCCTCGAATCTGGAGACATACAGACAAGCCAGACTGGGGGCACATGTGGCCCCCATGCTGGTCCCCTTGATTTGCCTGAATAAGTTATCTTGAAACAGGAATATGTTATTTTTCAAAATTAATGTAATACACTCTAAAATGAATGTTTGATGATGTAAAGATAGGTCCTGTTGGGATTCTAATATTTCTTCCATGATGTCAATGGTACTGTTCTGAGGAATATTGGTATATAGTGCTTCTATATCCAAAGTCACTAGTACCTGTGTGTCTGGATTAAACGTGAGGCCCTCAATTTTTTGGATCATATGGGTGGTATCTTTGATATATGCTTTTTGTTTTTGGACTAAGGGTTGTAGGAATATTTCAACATACTTACTAAGAGGTTCTGTGAGAGACCCTATGCATGACACTATTGGTCTCATGGGGGGTGTCCTTTAGATCTTTATGGACCTTAGGAAGGCCATATAGAGCTGGGATAAGGGGATCTGAATTCATCATGAATGCATATTCTTCCTCGCATATTATGTTATCCTCTTTAGCATGTCGGAGCAATCTTCCTATTTCCTCTTTCAAGGTCTGCCATTCCTCCCTATTTGATTTACTGTAGTGGTCCCTGTTGTTTAAGAGTTTATACATTCTGTTATTATAGTCTACACTGTCCATCAGTACAATACTTCCCCCTTTATCCGCTGGTTTAATCGTCAGGGTTTCGTTTTTTTCTAAGAGTTCTAGTGCATTTTTCTCTTCTCTACTTAAGTTGAATGGTGTCCAGATTTTTTGTTTTAGGAGGTTTTCTACACTCTTGTCTATGGATCTTTCAAAGGCCTCTATATCTTTGTGTACTTGACTCAAGGATGGAGTCCAAGTGGATTTATTTTTAAGGCCTGACTTGTTCTCTTTCGGTTGAATATCTTTACCTTCGAAGAATACACGAAGTCTGACTTTTCTAAAGAAATTAGTAGTAGTGATATGTTCTTAATCAGAAAAATACGTTCATTTGTTTAATAATTTGTTTAATAAATCTGTCCATTTCTGTTGCAAGGAAATACGTAAGATCATTCATAAACAACCAAACCAACTTTTTTGTAGATTTGTTGTTCCCCCAGAAAATCTTACATTGATAACATTGATACAATCTTCCAACACTAGGAGATTTATACTTATATGTTCATTATCTCACGAACAAGTGTATAGCTTTTGCCTTCTTCTTGGTAAACATACCCCTTTAGATACAATTAATGACCCTGGGGTGTCAAAGATGAGACCCATTAGTCCTACACTAAAATAAGGCATCATCTAAACTGTCCAACGAACCCGGACGTTTGTTCTCCTCAATTTTCTTTTCTACCTAATGTTTCCTTTAATTTTCGGTTTGCGTTGCCTTAGAACTGTCTCCTCCTTAATGTTGTTTTTGATTCACTGTGGAAGTGATTCCATGTCGTGTATGACGACCACAGAGGTGTGGTGATCGTGGTATTAGACGCATCAATTAGAATGTGGTGGATGATGAAGTGTGAGAGACAGACACACAGTGATATGGTTTCCAGTATGCTGACAGCTTTTAACAGCTCAGCAGGTCCCTTTATTGTATTTCTTATGATTATACTTTGCTTAGCTGGTTTCTGCACTGGGTTGTCCAATCTGAATATTTTAATGTATATTCGTGGTCCTGAGTTGGCGTGGTTGCAGGTAAAGAGAAGTGGAGAGATCTGTTGGGACGGGCATTGTTATGATAACCCTATATCTAAGTGTCACTGTGCGATGTAAAGAAGTGTAAGAATATTATCAGAATACATTTTTGGGCTCTGCAGTGGCGGACTATATAAAATTCCCCTGAAGTGTCCATCAGTGTGTGACAGATTTCTTCAGCTATTCCACACCTGTACATTTGGTGATGTATGTTATTTTGGCTGTACAGTGCTGGTGACAGACAACCCTTGCAGCCGATATGTCTTATGTGAATGCAAGAGGTATAAATTACTGCATCAATATCAGTCTACACCTTTACTGTATAGACACAGATCCCTATCTTATACATCAGTACAAGTCTATACTACTACTCTTTCTATACTTGGTCCTATTGACCGTACTATATTGACTCAAGTCTATATCATTACTATATCAATACTCGCTTCAACCTTCCCACCTCGATACACGTCTATACCTGTATTATAGTGATACCTAGTCCTGTGTTTCTGCATCAGTATCAATCCCCTGAATGCGCATCTACGAGGAGCTCATCGATGCCTATTGACGGCTGTTAAGGTTAGTGCCAGGGTGCTCTGATACTTCCATATGCTTCTCTTGTATTAGACACCACACTTGTTAAATTCCCTATTTCATATGCTATGCTACTTCCTTATGAGCTATGTTAATTACCTCTGTGCCTGTCATTAGACAGGGTGCTCTGTTAGTCCCCTCTGCGTCTTTTACTAGGCAGGGTGCTACGTTAGTTCCCCCTGTGCCTCTCATGAGAGAGGGTGCTCTGTTAGTTCCCTCTGCAGCTTTCATTAAACGTGGTGCTCTGGTACTTCCTTCTGAGTCTTTTGTTTCTTCCCTCTGCATCTTTCATTAGACAGGGTGCTATGATACTTCCTTCGGTGTCTTTTGTTAGACAGGGTGCTATGTTAGTTGCCCCTCTGTCGTTCATTCAAAATGAGGCTCTGTTTCTTCCCTCTGCACCTTTCATTAGACAGGGTGCCTTGGTAGTTTCCCCTATGTATTTGACTAGACATGGGGCTCTGTTACTCCCCTCTGCAGCTTTCTTTAGACGGGGTGCTATACTTCCTTTGCGTCTTTCATGAGATAATGTGCTTTGTTAGTTCCCTCTTCATCTTTCATTAGAAGGGGTATATGTTAGTTTCCACTTCATCTTTCGTTGGACTGGGTGCTTTGTTACTTTCTGTGCATCTTTCATGAGATAATGGGCTTTGTTAGTTCCCTCTTCATCTTTCGTTAGATGGGGAGCTATGTTACTTTCTGTGCATCTTTCATTAGATGGGGCCCTATGTTACTTTGTGTGCATTTCATGAGATATGGTGCTATGTTGGTTCCCTCTTCATCTTTCATGAGATAGGGTGCTACGTTGGTTCCCTTTTCATCTTTCATGAGAAAGGGTACTATGTTGGTTCCCTCTTCATCTTTCATGAGATAGGGTACCATGTTGGTTCCCTTTTCATCTTTCATGAGATAGGGTGCTATGTTGGTTCCCTTTTCATCGTTCATGAGATAGGGTACTATGTTGGTTCCCTCTTCATCTTTCATGAGATAGGGTACTATGTTGGTTCCCTCTTCATCTTTCATTAGACTGGGCGCTATGTTACGTCCCGTGCATCTTTCATGAGATGAGGTGCTTTGTTTGTTCCCTCTTCATCTTTCATGAGATATGGTGCTATGTTGGTTCCCTCTTCATCTTTCATGAGATAGGGTGCTACGTTGGTTCCCTTTTCATCTTTCATGAGAAAGGGTACTATGTTGGTTCCCTCTTCATCTTTCATGAGATAGGGTACTATGTTGGTTCCCTCTTCATCTTTCACGAGATAGGGTGCTACGTTGGTTCCCTTTTCATCTTTCATGAGAAAGGGTACTATGTTGGTTCCCTCTTCATCTTTCATGAGATAGGGTACTATGTTGGTTCCCTTTTCATCTTTCATGAGATAGGGTACTATGTTGGTTCCCTTTTCATCTTTCATGAGATAGGGTACTATGTTGGTTCCCTCTTCATCTTTCATGAGATAGGGTACTATGTTGGTTCCCTCTTCATCTTTCATTAGACTGGGCGCTATGTTACTTCCCGTGCATCTTTCATGAGATGAGGTGCTTTGTTTGTTCCCTCTTCATCTTTCATGAGATATGGTGCTATGTTGGTTCCCTCTTCATCTTTCATGAGATAGGGTGCTACGTTGGTTCCCTTTTCATCTTTCATGAGAAAGGGTACTATGTTGGTTCCCTCTTCATCTTTCATGAGATAGGGTACTATGTTGGTTCCCTCTTCATCTTTCATGAGATAGGGTGCTACGTTGGTTCCCTTTTCATCTTTCATGAGATAGGGTGCTATGTTGGTTCCCTCTTCATCTTTCATGAGACAGGGTGCTACGTTGGTTCCCTTTTCATCTTTCATGAGAAAGGGTACTATGTTGGTTCCCTCTTCATCTTTCATGAGATAGGGTACTATGTTGGTTCCCTCTTCATCTTTCATGAGATAGGGTGCTACGTTGGTTCCCTTTTCATCTTTCATGAGAAAGGGTACTATGTTGGTTCCCTTTTCATCTTTCATGAGATAGGGTGCTACGTTGGTTCCCTTTTCATCTTTCATGAGATAGGGTACTATGTTGGTTCCCTCTTCATCTTTCATGAGATAGGGTACTATGTTGGTTCCCTCTTCATCTTTCATGAGATAGGTTGCTATGTTGATTCCCTCTTCATCTTTCGTTAGACTGGGTGCTATGTTACTTTCTGTACATATTTCATTAGATGGGGAGCTGTGTTACTTCCTGTGTATTTCATGATATAGGGTGTTTTGTTGGTTCCCTCTTCATCTTTCATGAGATTGGGTGCTATGTTGGTTCCCTCTTCATCTTTCATTAGACTGGGCGCTATGTTACTTCCTGTGCATCTTTCATGAGATGAGGTGCTTTGTTTGTTCCCTCTTCATCTTTCATGAGATATGGTGCTATGTTGGTTCCCTCTTCATCTTTCATGAGATAGGGTGCTTTGTTGGTTCCCTCTTCATCTTTCATTAGACTGGGCGCTATGTTACTTCCCGTGCATCTTTCATGAGATGAGGTGCTTTGTTTGTTCCCTCTTCATCTTTCATGAGATAGGTTGCTATGTTGATTCCCTCTTCATCTTTCGTTAGACTGGGTGCTATGTGACTTTCTGTACATATTTCATTAGATGGGGAGCTGTGTTACTTCCTGTGTATTTCATGATATAGGGTGTTTTGTTGGTTCCCTCTTCATCTTTCATGAGATTGGGTGCTATGTTGGTTACCTCTTCATCTTTCATGAGATAGGGTGCTTTGTTGGTTCTCTCTTAATTTTTCATGAGATATGGTGCTATGTTGGTTCCCTCTTCATCTTTCATGAGATAGGGTGCTATGTTGGTTCCCTCTTCATCTTTCATGAGATATGGTGCTATGTTGGTCCCCTCTTCATCTTTCATGAGATATGGTGCTATGTTGGTCCCCTCTTCATTTTTTATGAGATAGGGTGCTATGTTGATTCCCTCTTCATCTTTCGTTAGACTGGGCGCTATGTTACTTCGCGTGCATCTTTCATAAGATGAGGTGCTTTGTTTGTTCCCTCTTCATCTTTCATGAGATATGGTGCTATGTTGGTTCCCTCTTCATCTTTCATGAGATAGGGTGCTTTGTTGGTTCCCTCTTCATCTTTCATTAGACTGGGCGCTATGTTACGTCCCGTGCATCTTTCATGAGATGAGGTGCTTTGTTTGTTCCCTCTTCATCTTTCATGAGATAGGTTGCTATGTTGATTCCCTCTTCATCTTTCGTTAGACTGGGTGCTATGTTACTTTCTGTACATATTTCATTAGATGGGGAGCTGTGTTACTTCCTGTGTATTTCATGATGTAGGGTGCTATGTTGGTTCCCTCTACATCTTTCATGAGATAGGGTACTATGTCGGTTCCTCTTCATCTTTCATGAGATTGGGTGCTATGTTGGTTCCCTCTTCATCTTTCATTAGACGGGGCACTATGTTACTTCCTGTGAATCTTTCATTAGACTGGGTGCTGCTATGTTGAATCTCTCTGCGTCTTTCAGTAGACTGGGTGGTAGGTTTGTTCCCTCTGCGTGTTCCATTAGACTATGTTATTAGACAGAGTTTCATGATGTAGAGTGATATGCGAGTTCCCGCTGCGTGAAATAGTAGAAATAATTCTACCTTAGTTCCCTCTACATATCTTAAAATAGGAGATATGAAGGTACAGTCAGACAGTAACATACAAGTTGAATATGCCACTATTAATTGTGATTGAGAGGCCTAAAACCCCTAAAATATAGGGTATTCGGTGGGACAAACTCCAGCTAGCATGGACACAAAGGGAACCTGACGGTAGGCCCAGTCACTATGACCAAGCAGCATGTTATGGCAGAAGCTTGTACACGTGTATTTATTTTGGGGGTGGGGGGCTGTGACCACTGTTCCCAATAACCTGCGCGGGTGAGCGCGCGCGCACAGAAGTCACCCTAAGCGCGCAGTGTGCTATATTTAGCGCGCACTCACGCAACACTCGTTCGCGCCGCCGCAGCTGCTTTCAAAATCCCGTGCACACCAGCAGTTGGGCACTGAAAGGAGGGTAATGCAAAGTGAGTGTCAGAAATGCGGCATTCAATCGCTTCCCGCTCGGATGATACAACTCTTCCCCACAGTTTGCGAAGACCACTCTCATTAGTAATTCATATCCTCAGTTATGCATTACGGAATGATTGACTGATATTATGGTGTTAAGAAACTCGACTGCAGCTCAGTGACAGAAAAAGTAAAAACCCTTCTCACATACAGTAAAAAAAGGTTCGGCATCACCAACCCTAACAAAAACATACAGATGCATAACACCACAAAATAACAACCTAAAGGTGCACAGGCAGACGTATTCTTCGAAATAAAGCATTCTCAGTAGATCCTGGGTAACTCACTGCTTTAAAAATCTGCATAATCGAAATCTGCAACCAATCACATTCAGCCTGCCTTTCTTGACACACACAGCCGAGCCTCTCTCTCATTATATTTAAGTAGCGCAGTGTGCACGAGCGGCCCTGGCCGGGCCTCTGCCCTGCTCTGACCTCTGAGTTTCACTTTAGTGCCTTGCACAAGGAGACTCCTGGGCCCTGGAGGCAGCGCGTGATCAGCTGCAGCCAGTGCCGGCAATGAAGGTCTGCCCTGGGCATGGCTCGTGGCCCCGGGGGTGCATGCTGGTGTCTGCCGCCGTCAGTTGTAATTCAGCCTTGGCCAGCCAGCAGCCCACCTTCACTCGGGCTAAAGCCGCTAAAATCTCTGTGCAGCTCTTCTCTGCGCAGCTCATCTATAGCTCACTGCAATAACGAAGATCACAGCGAGGGGAGAAAAAACACTGGCAGCACTCTACACAAAATAAAGATTCTTAGTCTATACACAGGGCACGTCTCTTTACTGGGCTCAGGTGTGAGTGGTGTACGAGAGAGAGACTGCAGGGTGGGTGAGGGGGAGCCGGAGGGCTTTGTTGGGGCCCCGAGGAGTATTGGAAAGGGTTTCCTTGCCTGAACATCGGGTAGGAGAACTGTAAGGTGAGTACACAAAACGCATCACGGCTGAAAGTGTTTGAGTTAGTGGAAAAGAGAGAGGGGGCTTCGGTGCAGAAGGAAAGGGGTGTGTGAAGGTGGGAAGGCGGAGGAGGCCTTCCTCCCTCCTCTTCTGGCTCATCTTTGTCCCGTATACAGTGCATAATTTATGCAGGTGCTTGGAGGGGAGGGAATTACTTTTTGGGGTCAGAGTTATTTTTCTTCCACCATATTTTGGTCCAGAGCTACTACTAGAGAGAATTAAAGAAAGGAAGCAAGAAGAAAGCAGAGGAAGATAATGGAACAGTGACAGATGAAGATAGCAGGAATGAAAAATAACCTACAAGAGTGAGATAAGAACACAGGAAGTGCAGGTGGTTTGAAAAAAGAAGCATGACGGAGGAATCAAAATGTATAAGCCTTGGTATTCATGAACCCCTACATTCGGCAGCATGAGTGACAGCATCTTTAGAAAAAGTATGAGCTCCTTCTGTTTTGTATTTGTTTGGAAATTTCGGCATGGCATATGTATAAAATACCAATGAACTTGGCCTAAATGCCATCAAGGCAAGCTTAATGGCACACCAAAAAAATTATACATGTATCAAACAGGGTAATGTAAAGACTAGCATTTGAACATAGCTCAGCAAACCTACACTATGTAGGATACTTGAAAAATAAATAGAACTCAAGCCCAGATGCTCAAATGGATGTAATGTATGATATTGATATGTTTCCCTGGTTTTCATTGCTTGAGTTAGTACACGAGAAAGGGTCACTCATGGTCATTAAAATGTCACTCATAATTGCACTGAAATTATGAACATGTCACACATTGCAATCTGAAACCTTGGCAGCCATGAGTGATGAAGATGAGATGAAGCATGACATGGAACATACAATTGCTAAACATTAACTCTATGCTGTTGATGGAAAGATTCTTGAACTAACAAAAAGGGTGCTTGGTGGCTGAGGCTGTGAATATTTTGCAGTGTGATTCTACTCAGGATTCACATGCAATGCATCGTTCCACCAGCTGGTGGGTGGGTGAGGAAAAAGCATGCAAAAAAGTATCATTTTGCATTGGCCATAGGTGCAGTCTGTATATTTAATAAAAAGGTTGCCCATAACGCCAGGGTTCCCTACTTAGTGTCCATTAGCTTCAGTTTATATTTCCCACCATACTATTCAGGAGCACTATCCGAATCACGAACAGAAATAATTTTCTACTATCAGTCCCAGAAAGAGTTTATAGCAACCCTTGAAAGAAGAAAATAGAACATGAGCAAAAAAGTGCAGAGGATTCAAAAAAACACTGAAAACTGACATGAAGACAGTTTTTTCCAACGTGCTGCGAGAAAACAGGGTTGTGTTTAGTGTCTGTCTTTTCAGGATGTTTCATTTTCTGTCTGCCTACTGTGTAAATGACGTTACCTAAGTTAGGCTTGCATGATGTCAGCAATCAGTGCCTCCCTCATGATCATGACAATATTATTTGTTACAACTGAACTCTATTTAAACCAAACAGTAGTGCAGATAGTTCAAAGTGGCACAAAATATGAAGACTGCAGTCCAAAGATTTCGGTTTTCAGTAGTGACAAGAAAGGTTTACACGTCAATTGCAGCAAATTAACGCAATGGAACAATTTTCCCATTCTGATAAGTATTAGGAAGAGGAGCCATAGGTTAGTATCTGTTCAAAAAAACAATTCTGACTTTCTCGAAAAAACTATAAACTGGCAATGCCAAAAACAGAAAAATCGTGGGAGTCAAAATCGTCTGGACCATACTGCTTCTGTTGACACAAGATAACAACGAAACACTGCAACGGTGAAGTGATGAGACACTTTTCAATTCGACTTGGAAAGCAGATGAAACTTAAACCAAGGCCAGATTTCTTTAGATCTTGAACTGAACTTAAGTTGAAAGCAAAACGTTTTAATTAGATGTTTAATGGGAAAAAACGAGATCCTATTGGCATTGAATGGACATCATTTTTTTTAATGAACCACATCGTCTTGAAGGCAATTCAGAAATTATTTATTTACCACAACATACCCAGGAATCTGAAAACTATGTACCAGACAACATGAAGAATATCAGCAGTATACTAACGAAAAAGAATGGAGATTGAAAGAATAGAGCATTGAATGCCTTTAATTTGTTGTTACTGTGCGGAAAAAGATCATTCAACTCTCCTTCTAATAAAGGTCTACCCTTGATAGAGAGCAATAAACAAGATGGAGTGGGCAAGGTGATTGAGATGGTCCATTCGTGCAGTGATGCATTAAAAACTCCTTTTACCCAGCTGGTATTGACATCAAAAGTGACAAAGAATGAAGGAGATCCTATAATGTATGCTTAACTGTAAACAACAAGCACTGGCCTCCCTCTCCCTTTACCTCCCTCTCCCTTTATCTCCCTCCCTCTACCTCTCTGTCACTCCCTCTCCCTTTGCCTCCTCTACCTCCCTCTCCTTCTACCTTTCCCTACCTCTCCCTCTCTGTCCCTCCCTCTAGTTCCCTCTTCCTCTAGCCCCCTCTCCCTCTACCTCCCTCTCCCTCCCATTACCCACCCTCTACCTCGCTGTCCCTCCCTCTCCATCTACCTCTGTCCCTCCCTCTCCCTCTCCATCTACCTCTGTCTCTCCCTCTACCTCCCTCTCCCTCTCTGTCCCTCTCTCTTCCTCTCTGTCCCTCCCTCTCTGTCCCTCTGTTCCTCCCTCTCCCTTTCTTCCTCCCTCTACCTCTACCTCCCTATCCCTCCACCCCTCCCTCTCTCTACCTCACTCTCCCTCGCTGTCCCTCCCTCTCCATCTACCTCTGCACCTCCCTCTCCCTCTCTGTCCCGATCTCTCCATCTCTGTCCCTCCCTCTCCATCCCTCTGTCCCTCCCTCCACCTCTCTAACTCCCTCTACCTCCCGCTCCCTCCCTCTGCCCCTCCCTCTCCCTCTCTCCCTACCTCCCTCTACATCTACCCCCTCTCCCTCCCTCTCTCTCTACCTCCCTTCCCTCCCTCTCCCACCCTCTACCCCCTTCTCCTTCCCTCCCTCCCTGTACCTTCCTCTCTCTCTACCTCTCTGTCTCTATCTGTCTGTCTCTGTCCCTATCTGGCTCTGTCCCTATCTGTCTCTGTCCCTTTCTATCTCTGTCTCTTTCCCTATCTGTCTGTTTCTGTCCCTATCTGTCTCTGTCTCTAGGCGCAATTGTCCAAGTTCTGAATGTGCTTACATCCAGGCGCGCAACGCCTATTGGACTCAAAGGGCTTAAGCCCCAGCCTCCCCCTCTTACCCATTCGTTTGTGGCAGCCCGGGCTGAGACAGCTTCCCGGGCGCGCACACAGCTGCACCTGAGTACTTCACAGGTCTTCCATTTACTTGTTAATGAGGCTTTGTTGTTTTTTCACACCTTCTTACAGCCCATGCATCTCCACTTTGCCTAGAAACGACAAGGCAAGGTCCGTGCGCCGCCAATGAAGGCCTGCCGGGCTGCTGGCTGCCAACGGGCCGTACTATGAGTACCACCAATGTAATTAGTTTACACAACTTTAAAATTCTTTTTAAGTGCTTTGAACTTGTATTTGCTATTTTGTCAGCTAAAAATTACGGCAAACCTAACCACACAACACAGTATAGTTTAACATGACGCTGTATGTGTGGAAATGCACCATCTTTTCAGATTTTTAAGCAAAAGTTTGGAGGGATATTTGGCGCTGCACACACCACACGGTCTGGTTCCTGGCGCACATTGACATGGCTGCAGCGCACAGAGACCTTACACTGCCGCACACAGAGGAAAAAAATTAGAGGGAACATTGGCTGTGACTGTTTTGGAAAGTTTATTTCATACGGTTCAATAGCTAGTGGAATAATATATTTTTAAAAATAAATACCTGGAAGGGTCTATAATTCACGTGAGTTTTGAAACTCGACTTGGTTTCAGTGACCGAAGAGGGCATGATGAGAAACTGGTAGCGATGGAGGGAAGGTGCAACAAACGAGCAGGTTGGAGATGTAGGAGGGCACGGAGAGGATACAGAAAGAACTTCAAAAGGCCGAATAAAAGGAGAAACAGAGGAGCCCTGGTGAGGAGGGTGAGGGAGGCCGAGCTGTGCAGTTCACTCTTTACTTGTTGTGTTCACTGGAGGAGCCCAGCTCTTCCGGCGGCCAGTCCCAGAGGGGTCTTCGGATACCTCAGCTATTTTATTTATTTATTTATGCGGAATTTTATAGTGCGGGCACCACTCAAAGGCACCAGAGCACTTTAACGAAGAAATATTTTGTTATATGGAAGTAACAGATGGTTTAAGATAAACAATACAGCTATAAGTAATTAAAAAAGGCTGAAAGTACAACAAGGTAGATTATTACATAACACATGTACACAATGTATAAAAGCCGTAAAAAGATGAGGTAGTATACAGAGTGCTCAAAAGTTGTATTTGGCCATAAAAACTATGGCTGAGGTAGTATACAGCGTTAAAAAGGTTGAGCTAGTATAAAGAGTGCTCGAAAGTTATATTTGGCCGTAAAAACTACAGTTGAGGTAGTATACAGCAGTAAAAAGGTTGAGGTAGTATAGAGGTCTGTGCCAAGAATTGATTACAGTATTTTAGGTAAAATACCATTGGAAGAGAAGGGCTTTCAGATCCATTTTGAAAGTCGTCAGTGAGGTAGCTGTGTGCAGACTTGGAGGTAATGAATTGCAGATTATGGTTGCGCTTCCAGAGAAGGATTGTGCCATCAGTTGTTCCCTTTGAAAGGATGGGAGTTCGAGGAGCAATGCTTAGGCGTTCCACAATGGCCTGGAACCACCTGATAGCTGGAGTTCATCCATTTGGAAAGGGGGAGTGAATGTATGCAGGACTTTATGGGTGATGCAGGTAGCCTTTGCTTCAATTGGCAATCGATGAAGAGTGATCAGCAAGGGAGTAATGTGGTCTTTTCGTTTGGTCCCATCGATGACCCTTGCTGCTGAGGGTAGAATCGTTTTGAGGGGCATGAGATGGGTTTTGGGGAGACCAGTCAGGAGATACATTAGTCTATTCTGGATTGCACCAGCTTATGAGCAAGAGATTTAAAATCTTGTTCTGGGATGTAACTGCAGATTCCCCACAGAAGACATAGTTGATAGCGAGCGTTTTTGTCCCTGGTGCTGATGTGAGAATTCAGGTTGAGTCTTTTCTCTAGGATGACTCCCAGAGACTTGGCACTGTCAACAATGGTTGGTTCACTGTAGAGGATGTTTTATGTCCCCATCCAGGATTGCAGTAAAGGTGTTGGTTTTGAAGTGTAGATCAGCAGAAATTGAGTTTGGAAGGTTTTAGCTCTAGGTTATAAGAGATCATCCAGTTAAGAACAGGGCGTAGGGTGGTGTCAAGCAGCGAGATATTGTTTGGTGAGGAAGCCTTAAGATACAGCTGTGTATCATCTACATAGTGGTTACGGAAGATTCCTGACTTCTTAAGAAGGATTTTGAGTGGCTCAGTGTATAGGTTGAGTAGAGCTGGGGCAAGGATCCACTCCATGCCGACCTCTTGCCCAAATGTAATCGGTGTGGACATATGAGCATAAATTTTTACTTGCGTTGTTGTTTTTAATGTGTTGGGTGAGTTGGTCCACTACACATGATTTTTGAGAGGAAAGGCAGGTTGGTGTTCGGGCGATAGTTGTTGAGGTGGTGGGTGCCTGCAAAGGGCTTTTTTAATAGGGGAAGACCTGTTCAGTTTTGAGGCAGTCAGAAAATGTTCCTTGGCTGAGGGAGAGATTCACCAGGTTTGGCCAATGGGGAAGCATGTGACTATAAAGGTCTTTTGCAGTGTCACCAGGGATTGGATCTACAAAGTGGTTTGAGGGGTTTGTTTTTCTGATAATCTTGAGTCAGTTTTCCTCTGTAAGAGGATTAAATAGTTGCCGAGGCTTTTTCGATTTTCACACAGGCAGAGAGATTTGGTGGACATCATGCTGTAGTAGCCTTTGAACTTTTGAGTCGCAGCCCTGTAGAAACTCTTCTGCTTTTGATGGCGAGTCTTCAAATTTGCTGGATGTGGGCATGGAGGGGTTTTTGTCAGTTCTGGCCAGATCAAAGAATTGCTTTGGTCAGTTCTTGGCTGAGTCCAGCATGGGCCTAATGTGGTTGGATTTCTCCGTGAAGATGTGTTTTTTGTATCGGAACCTAGAATTTCTGAGGCAAGTGAGGTTGGTAATCAAGGACAACCGTCTCCATTTCTATTCTAAGACTCTTAAGGCTTTTCTTTCCTCATAAAAGGCCTTGTTGCACTATGGCACTGATAATTTTAGATTTTTCTTAGTTCTTTGGAGTGGAGTTGCAACGTCAAGTGCATCAGAGGCATGCAAAGCTGTGGGGGGTAGCGTCATTCACATTTCTGGTGGGGCCAAATGGAGGGGCGAGTATCTTCTGACCAGTGTTGATAGGAGTAGTGATGTCTGTTACTGGTGTCCAGTTGCTCCTTTTGGTTGACCCATTACCATGGTGTGAGAGAGCCTTGGGGACTGAGGGAATGATTGGACCAGTTTACTGGGATTGGGTAATTCACTGAGAAGACGTTGTCTTTGGAGATTATTAGGTCTAATATGGAGCCATTAGTGTGTTGGTTTAAGGTTATGTTGGATCAAATCATTTTTTAGGAGAGTAGATACAAATCGGTTCACTGTAGATTCTTCTGTGGTGCCCCAGTAAAGATTGAAGTCTTCCAGAAAGATCACTTTGTCGCTCCGAGTGGTTTGGCCAGTTATGAGGTCAGTGCATTCCTCAGCAAAGGCAGTGTTATTACCTGGGGTGGTGGTAGATTACATTTACTATGAAGGGAAAGTTGTGTTGAGCCCGATATGTAGATTAAGGCATTGAAACCTGGAGAAAGAACCATTTGGTATCTCCTTGCATTGTAGTGAATCTCTGTAGATGACTTAGATACTGCCCCGACTCTGCCTACTCAGTCCTTTTTGATGAGGTTTGGAGGATATGTCGTTGAACCAGGTCTCAGTTAGGATTAACAGGTCAAGATTGTATTGAGGTGTTTTAGATTTCCACTTTGAGCTTCATAGAAGAACTACAGTTCTGGCACGTAGTGATGAAGTAAAGAAATTGGTGTGAGGGGTGTCAAGGTTTTTGGCTATTATAGATATATTATTCCTGAAAGAATGCGTCTGCTTTCGGGTGAGGGAAATAGTTGGGATTCTGTGTTGGTTGGAGCTGTCTAAGGTTGAGAATTGAGGGTGGTCCAGTGTTTCAGTAAGTTTCCCGTCGATTTTGGAGACTGGGTCTAGGAATACTATTGCATCTCCACCAAAGAAACACTTATTTCTGTAAATTACAAAACATCCAAGTGATTTTCCTGCAGTTCCACCTTGTAAAGTTATCTATTGGAAACGCTCAAGTAACAATCACATTGGCAAAGTTACAGACACACTGGAGAAATTTCCTTGGCGCTCTTTACACAGCTGTTGTGTAGGAGATGCACTATCAATTTACCCAGCATTAGCCAGTACAAAGTCTCTAGTTGGATAGCGGTGTTGCACAAAATAGTTAAGGGATGTTATAGTTAGGAAAAATAATTAAAAAAACCTTAGAAATTCACTGAAAAAAATAGGTTACAGGGACGTTATAGTGAGGCTCATATGTCACTCCTACAAAACCAAAGAAATTCAGCAGTTATAAAAAAAAATTGTAGGGCTTGATATATGGCTTGATAGTGTATCAGTGTTTGCATGTCGCGTTGAAATGTACTATTCGATAACAAGTCCGTGTGCTGTTTTACTTCTTACTTTACTGCTCTATAACACATGCATCATCTAATAGGGCCTTAAAGTAGTGCTCATAACGGGCATGTATTGCTCCTGAAGGACCCTGACATACTGTCCAGTCATGGGTCCATGTGCTCAATGTATGCATATATATATATATTTTTTTTCATTTAGCATATTTTAATAACCCTTCTAAAATGTAAACATTAATTTTTCTCAACATATAATGAATTTATTTTTAATCAATCCTATGCATTGTTTTTAATGCATGCACATGCCAAAGCCAGATTGTAGAGCATCAGGGAAGGGTGTCAAATATTGACTAGAACAAGAACGATGGGGAACACGGAGGGGGTGGAAGCGGCAGTGGTCTTGGAATCCACTGCTCATGATGGGTCCATCTGCGGTGGTCTTAGAATCCTGTGCTGATGATGGGTCTATCTGTGGTGGTCTTAGAATCCTGTGCCGATGATGGGCCAGTCTGCAGTGGTCTTAGTATCCTGTGCTGATGACCAATCTGTCTGCGGTGGTCTTAGAATCCGGTGCTCATGCTGGGCAAGTCTGCTTTGGTCTTAGAATCCTGTGCTGATGATGGGCCTGTCTGCTTTGGTCTTAGAATTCTGTGCTTATGATGGGTCTCTCTGCGCTGGTCTTAGAATCCTGTGCTGATGATGGGTCTGTCAGTACTTCTAGTCACCCCGGGGCTGTTCTATGTTCCTTGTGCTCTGCTTGGCTCCTCTACATCTCTACAATCAAAACATTCTCCTCTGCAGCTGTATAGAGAGTGTGGTTGCTTGACCAACAGTAATTTTCCATCACCTTCATTCCTGGTTAGAATAGTCACCAGAAATCCTTTCCCACACTTACTACACCGCTTCGTTGGAGCGACTGTGAGAAGCCTAAAGCTGCAGCGATAAGCGTTTCTTTCAAGGAGGGACACAAACAATGTGTGTGATAAGCACGAGTGGAGAACAGGACGTCAGGCCACAGCACAAGAGGTGGCTATGGCTTGTGTAAGAGGGGGAAACCATTGACTAGTTGTCAAAGAACAGCTCTGTGGTGGAGCTTAGCCAGCCTGGCCATCCACTTGAGATGGGAGGAGGTTTCTTTGCTATTTCTCCCCCATCTACTTCGGTTATTCTTCCCCTCCACCCACTTACTGCACTGAGGTGAAGTCTCTCCTCTCCTTATCAAGATATTTCAGTCAACCCTACCCCCACTTCTGTCTACACATTACAACCTACAGTGATTTTGAGCACCTGAATATTTGCTCACAGCAGTGCTTAATTTGAGCCAGTGGTTTCCAGTGCTTGGCATTAGTACTTAATTGTCAACACTAGCGCTTGTGACAGCTGCCCGCTGTTTGTGTAATGTAGAGATGATTGGGATCACAGTTGTTTAATAATTTAAAAGAACTAATGCATGTGGCCCTTACCATTCTTAGAGCTTTGGGGGGTTCCAACAGTCTGAATTGTAGGAACAGTCATTGGCAGGGGCAATGGGTAGGGTGAACTGCCGCGGCCTCCTGACAAGGGCCCTGGCACTTATTTTTTTTACAAATGAAGTACTGGCTCAATCTCCCATCCAATACCCCCTGCCCTCCAACAATTGGATGAGCTGCTGTCTATCTTCTTCCTACCACAATCAGCGCTCCATGGAGGAGTTGCAGGTCCTCCCTGACACGCCCTCCCCCATTTTCCCATATGACTGCAATGTAGAGCAACAAGAAGTGGTTCTCACCACTCATGGCCTCTGCTACTGGCCCACGCTCCTGTTGTGTCAATGCAGATCACCCAATCCTCTATCAGGAAGGGCGGGACATCCTGTGACTGGAAATCGGCACCGAAGGTGTTAGGGGATTGTGTATAGCGTGAGAACTCAAGTGTGGGTGCTTCGGGCATAAAGAAAGGAACTCTCCCATGGGGAAAGGAGGAGCTCAGGGGACAGTGAGTGGGGATCGCAGCTTCAGCTCTGAGGTCAAGGGTCGTGCTAGAGGTGGGGAACATATGTTCAACCCTAACAGCCCTAATTCTGGAAGCACTCTCAGAGGTTTCCACGTTGCTGGTAAAAGCTACTACATCTGTCTTTTCCGAATGTTTCACTCCACAAGATTGCAAAATGTTAGTTCTCAAGGTGAGAGCACTTCCTTACTTCTTTCAAAGTCTCCATCATGTCTTTCAGCTTTCCCAGTTCCTTACTGGTCAGTTGTTTTCTGGCATTTCTGCAGCTCCGTTGCACTGAGAGGCACCGCCATGCCCTCTTGTCGCTCCTATTCCCTCTAATCATGGCTCCTCCAGACCCTCAGTCCTACCCTTTTTTGCCCTGAGTTTTATATAGCGCAAACTAGAACCACAGGTATCAGAGCACTGTACAGGAGTACCAGTAGCGGTACAAAAAACACATTCTTTTTTTGTGTTAGGCAAGAGGGGATTTCGTGATTTGCCAAGAATCGCAGGATGTTGAGCGTCTCTGCCGGGATTCTAACCCGGTTCCCCAGCTCCGAGGTCGACCACTCTAACCCTTAAGCCATATTCTCTCCCTTTAGTGGTCAAGTTCCTTCTCTAGAGTGGTCTTCAGTGCGGAGTTAGTCTTTAGTTTGTGTAATGTTCACCTTTCAGTGACACTCTGGCATGCTACAGCCCTTGACCTTGACAATGAAGCAGAGGTCACCGGAGACAAGGCACAGATAGTGCCCGGTGTCCAGTGAGGACAGTGCACGAGAGATGATGGGGCACCATGGCATCAGACGGGGGAAACTCCACGTGAAAGAGGGGGTGGCCTTTCGTGCAAGTCATTGTCTGTTAATGCTTGTCTGCTGTATTGCGAAGCAAAGGGGTCCATTGTAGTGCCGGCTGTGGCACTAGAAAGAAGGCCCAGGACTCCTGCTGAACTTTCCTCTTGAATTCATGAATGAATGAATGATGAGACCTCTAAAGCGCACAAATGCCCGGGGATGTCTTGGCGCTATGCGCAACAGAGATGAACCATCAGTGTCCTGAATATGGGTACTATAGGGTCACTAGTTAAAAAGCCAGGTTTTAAGTTGTTTCCTGAAGACAAAGAGTGAGGAAGCCGTTTTCAATTCAAGCGGACGATGGTTCCATTGTAGAGCCGCAGATCTGAAAAAGCTTCTTCTACCCCAAGTTGCACGTTTGAAAGTAACAACCTTTATAACTCTAGCTGCATAGGGTTCTACCAGGTATGTACCATTCAAGGTTTTTCTTAAAATAAGGTGGGGCTTTCCCGTACAGGGTCTTGTAGGCTGGACAGAGTGCCCTGAAGGCCGTGAGCCAATGAAGTGGCCTGATGGCTGATCTTGTAGATTGAGATTTTGGAATTTTTAGTAGGAATTGTGTGGCTGCATTTTAAAAGAGTTTGTAGTTTCTTAAGTGGGCCTGTTGGAAGGTCTACATGCTGACCATTACAGTAGTCCAAACGTGATAGAACTAAGGCAATAACTAAAGATTTCAAAAGATCTGCTGGAAGAAAGTTTTTTGTTGTTGATGATTCTAAGTAAGTAGAAGGAAGAGAAGGTGACCTTGTTGACTTGGTCTTTATATTTCAGCTCCCTACACATCAACATCTTAAATTCTTTACTTTTGAAACTGGCAGTGGTAGAGTGCCCAGATCAGATGGCCACCATTTCGGAGACCGAATGGACGGATCATTGCCGAACACAATGACCTCTGCTTTTGTAGAATTTTGTTTCAGGCAATTACTATCCATTCATTTGCCGACCGCACTCATACAGTTGCTGAAAGTGCTACCAGAATGGTTTGCACTTTTTGCGAGTGTGACTATTATTTGTGTTAAATTAAATTACAAATTAAACAAACTATTATTTGTGTGTCATCTGCGTATGATGCCAGTGACAGGCCAAAAGATTTCATCAGGGAGGCAAGATGTTTAATATAAAGATTAAATAGGGTATGGGATAGGGAAGAGCATTGTGGGACCCCACACGGTAAGAAGTATGTATCTGAATTAAATTCGCCCAGTGACATCACTTGTCGGCATTCCATTATGAAGGATTTTAGTAAGAACAGGGCTGGGTCTCCAATCCCAAGATCCTGCATACGGTCAACCAATATCTTGTGGTTGACCGTATCGAAAGCTGCTGACAGATCCAGCAGGATAAGTACTGCATTGTCCCCTCAGTCTAGGGACGCTCTAATTTCCTCCGTAGCTGTAATCCGAGTAGTTTTGGTACTATGATTTTCTCTAAAACCGCACTGCGTATCATCCAAAAGATGATCATTCTCAATAAAGGAGGAAAGTTGGAGACTCATGCTTTTTCCTATTAGTTTGTCCGTTTAGTCTTGCAGCTGCCAAAGAAATTCTGCTTGCTGCTCCCCAGATGCAACTGAAGGCCTCGCCAGACAGAGTCTCTGGGTTGTGGCCCGATTATAAATATGAGGGAGTGAAGTTCTTCTGTTTTGGTTAATATTGTCTTTACCTGACTGAGGACACCATTACAACATCGGTGGTCCATCCGCCGATGCCGCGGTTGGTAGAACACCACAAAGGCTGCGTTGTTCAGACCTCCATATTCTGAGTGGACCGCCGGGCTGGTGGTCCATAGTCGGCGGTCCCACCACGGCAGCATGGCTCAGTCATATTCGTAACTCGCCAATAATAGTTTCTTGAATCTGTATTCATGCGCCCAAGGGCCAAATAACATCCTGTGGGAACATTGCGAAGTTACGAACAGTCTTGAATAGTCATCTTGAATACAGGGATTTTTTTAATTAATCCATGTTACGGCGCATTGCATGAATTGGCATGCTTGGGCTTAATTCCACAGGACTTAAAGAAAAAAACATTGTTATGAAAACTGATACACTAACATCGTTACAAACACGATACTAAGATGGTTTATGAATAGAGCCCTGAAGAAGTCTATGGGGACGAAACGAGTTGGCTATTATTTTAAAGGGAACAATAAAAGAAGACGAATATGAATCAAGAATTATCTTTAAAAAAATCGATAGTCTCAGAATTGTATGAACTGAACTGTGTATGTAACTGTAAAATAACTGTGCTGAACTATTACGAACAAACAATGATGTACATTATTAATTTGTAGTGCTGAACTGTTTCAAATATATTAATGTGTATAGAGAAGTTTTTTCTATTTGAAGTGAAAGGGGCTGACCTTCCGGTTCTGTGCACCTCTCAAAGTGATCAATAACTCTTCCCACAGAGTTGGCAGGTGCGGTAGTAAATTGCCTCAGCCCCTTTTTTGTATAAAATATGCTTTTATTTTCATCAAAAGTTGAAGACTTTTTTTGTGGGAGCAAAATGTGACAATATTTTAGTTTTCTCCCGATTGTAATTTCCTTGACTCCATAGGAAGTCAATGGGAAAACCAAGTTATCCCTTTTTTATGATTATTATTTTAAATCTCCCTCTTAGGTGTTCACAGATTGACCCATGTGTGTTTGTATGGACACATTTGGTCCAATGGCTGTGTATTCATCAGATCTAAGATGTATGTGTTTGGCGGAGTGTACATGTACTGGATGAGATGTAATATCGGTTTAACTTCTGTGAATGTCATTAAGTTTACAGTGTGAGTGTGCACTTGGAATGGCTTTGTGAATTCATCTCTTGTCCTGTTTTCCACATATTCTCCCACTATGATTAAGACTGTTTTTTTTCTACAACCTCAAGCATTATGGAAATTTATACTTGGATGTAGTTCTTGTTTAAACTTTTTTCCTTAAATAACTGGATTGTTTTTCAACATTTGTAAAGCTGACCGATGATCCAAGAAGGTTCTCTGTGAAAGTGAGCTTTGGTGACTTTATATGCGGACACCTTTACTCCTTTCCGCTTTCAGTGTGGTCTATGTAGGATACCATGTATCTATAGTCCTCTTTCGATGTTTTCGCTTAGGTACTTTCAACTATGATTAGGAGGCCCCACTTGTCACATTTGCATGCACAAGTCATTTCCAGGATTCTGTTTGAAATTTGATGGACTTTGGTCCAAACTTACCAAAGTTGGAGCCAAACTATGATTTTTTACGTGGAAAGTACAAGATGATGTATTGTGGGGCTGTTGCTCAAGCTTAACATTTAATGATTTTTATATAATTATTTGGTATACTCTAATAGGAGTGTAAAAACTCGGAAAGCCTAGATTTAAAAAATATATATTTCTAGTTAGTAAACCTTTTTCTTTTCCCAAGGGGCTTGTATTTTGATCTAATAATGCCACCTTGCAGTCATCATGTCGAAGCCCCCTTGATGGAATAATGGCATTTTTAAGCTTTTCTCTGTAAAGGGCCAAACATTTGCAACAAGCATGCCGAATTAGAAGTACTTCAGATAAATATTAAACTCTTTAAACCTATCATTAATGTGCCACGTTTAGGAAAGATGCTCACACTCATACATGCTCATGCCTTGCATGAAGCTGGACCTGTCTCCCCAGTGAAATCTGTAAAACAAAAACCTTCTTATTGGACATTATCTAAACACTGGCAGAGAATTCTGCCGTGCCCTGGGCGAAGGCCAGCCGACACTCTGCTTTGATTGGACGTGTCTACTGCCTCCAGAAAGGTGCACCCCTTTCAGATGGAGAGTTGTGAGGTCACACGGTGGCGTGGGGGAAGGGGCAAGGGAAAGACTTGTCCACTGTGACAAAACATGGGCTTGGCCCACCTTCGATCCAAACCAACACGTCCAAACAGGAGATGGTATCTCATGGAGAAGGGGGCTGCCATGGGATGCCCTGCCTGGCCTGTAGCTCTCGCCCTTTCTTCCTTTGTGCCCCCAGGCCTGTAGCTTTGGCCCTTTCTTTCTTTGTGCCCCCAGGCCTGTAGCTTTGGCCCTTTCTTCCTTTGTGCCCCCAGGCCTGTAGCTTTGGCCCTTTCTTCCTTTCTGCCCCCAGGCCTGTAGCTTTGGCCCTTTCTTCCTTTTGGCCCCCAGGCCTGTAGCTTCTGCCCTTTCTTCCTTTCTGCCCCCAGGCCTGTAGCTCTGGCCCTTTCTTCCATTCTGCCCTCCAGGCCTGTAGCTCTCGCCCTTTCTCCCCCCCCAGACCTGTAGCTCTCCCCCTTTCTTCCTTTCTGCTGTTGTGTAGGAGATGCACTATCAATTTACCCAGCATTAGCCAGTACAAAGTCTCTAGTTGGATAGCGGTGTTGCACAAAATAGTTAAGGGATGTTATAGTTAGGAAAAATAATTAAAAAAACCTTAGAAATTCACTGAAAAAAATAGGTTACAGGGACGTTATAGTGAGGCTCATATGTCACTCCTACAAAACCAAAGAAATTCAGCAGTTATAAAAAAAAATTGTAGGGCTTGATATATGGCTTGATAGTGTATCAGTGTTTGCATGTCGCGTTGAAATGTACTATTCGATAACAAGTCCGTGTGCTGTTTTACTTCTTACTTTACTGCTCTATAACACATGCATCATCTAATAGGGCCTTAAAGTAGTGCTCATAACGGGCATGTATTGCTCCTGAAGGACCCTGACATACTGTCCAGTCATGGGTCCATGTGCTCAATGTATGCATATATATATATATTTTTTTTCATTTAGCATATTTTAATAACCCTTCTAAAATGTAAACATTAATTTTTCTCAACATATAATGAATTTATTTTTAATCAATCCTATGCATTGTTTTTAATGCATGCACATGCCAAAGCCAGATTGTAGAGCATCAGGGAAGGGTGTCAAATATTGACTAGAACAAGAACGATGGGGAACACGGAGGGGGTGGAAGCGGCAGTGGTCTTGGAATCCACTGCTCATGATGGGTCCATCTGCGGTGGTCTTAGAATCCTGTGCTGATGATGGGTCTATCTGTGGTGGTCTTAGAATCCTGTGCCGATGATGGGCCAGTCTGCAGTGGTCTTAGTATCCTGTGCTGATGACCAATCTGTCTGCGGTGGTCTTAGAATCCGGTGCTCATGCTGGGCAAGTCTGCTTTGGTCTTAGAATCCTGTGCTGATGATGGGCCTGTCTGCTTTGGTCTTAGAATTCTGTGCTTATGATGGGTCTCTCTGCGCTGGTCTTAGAATCCTGTGCTGATGATGGGTCTGTCAGTACTTCTAGTCACCCCGGGGCTGTTCTATGTTCCTTGTGCTCTGCTTGGCTCCTCTACATCTCTACAATCAAAACATTCTCCTCTGCAGCTGTATAGAGAGTGTGGTTGCTTGACCAACAGTAATTTTCCATCACCTTCATTCCTGGTTAGAATAGTCACCAGAAATCCTTTCCCACACTTACTACACCGCTTCGTTGGAGCGACTGTGAGAAGCCTAAAGCTGCAGCGATAAGCGTTTCTTTCAAGGAGGGACACAAACAATGTGTGTGATAAGCACGAGTGGAGAACAGGACGTCAGGCCACAGCACAAGAGGTGGCTATGGCTTGTGTAAGAGGGGGAAACCATTGACTAGTTGTCAAAGAACAGCTCTGTGGTGGAGCTTAGCCAGCCTGGCCATCCACTTGAGATGGGAGGAGGTTTCTTTGCTATTTCTCCCCCATCTACTTCGGTTATTCTTCCCCTCCACCCACTTACTGCACTGAGGTGAAGTCTCTCCTCTCCTTATCAAGATATTTCAGTCAACCCTACCCCCACTTCTGTCTACACATTACAACCTACAGTGATTTTGAGCACCTGAATATTTGCTCACAGCAGTGCTTAATTTGAGCCAGTGGTTTCCAGTGCTTGGCATTAGTACTTAATTGTCAACACTAGCGCTTGTGACAGCTGCCCGCTGTTTGTGTAATGTAGAGATGATTGGGATCACAGTTGTTTAATAATTTAAAAGAACTAATGCATGTGGCCCTTACCATTCTTAGAGCTTTGGGGGGTTCCAACAGTCTGAATTGTAGGAACAGTCATTGGCAGGGGCAATGGGTAGGGTGAACTGCCGCGGCCTCCTGACAAGGGCCCTGGCACTTATTTTTTTTACAAATGAAGTACTGGCTCAATCTCCCATCCAATACCCCCTGCCCTCCAACAATTGGATGAGCTGCTGTCTATCTTCTTCCTACCACAATCAGCGCTCCATGGAGGAGTTGCAGGTCCTCCCTGACACGCCCTCCCCCATTTTCCCATATGACTGCAATGTAGAGCAACAAGAAGTGGTTCTCACCACTCATGGCCTCTGCTACTGGCCCACGCTCCTGTTGTGTCAATGCAGATCACCCAATCCTCTATCAGGAAGGGCGGGACATCCTGTGACTGGAAATCGGCACCGAAGGTGTTAGGGGATTGTGTATAGCGTGAGAACTCAAGTGTGGGTGCTTCGGGCATAAAGAAAGGAACTCTCCCATGGGGAAAGGAGGAGCTCAGGGGACAGTGAGTGGGGATCGCAGCTTCAGCTCTGAGGTCAAGGGTCGTGCTAGAGGTGGGGAACATATGTTCAACCCTAACAGCCCTAATTCTGGAAGCACTCTCAGAGGTTTCCACGTTGCTGGTAAAAGCTACTACATCTGTCTTTTCCGAATGTTTCACTCCACAAGATTGCAAAATGTTAGTTCTCAAGGTGAGAGCACTTCCTTACTTCTTTCAAAGTCTCCATCATGTCTTTCAGCTTTCCCAGTTCCTTACTGGTCAGTTGTTTTCTGGCATTTCTGCAGCTCCGTTGCACTGAGAGGCACCGCCATGCCCTCTTGTCGCTCCTATTCCCTCTAATCATGGCTCCTCCAGACCCTCAGTCCTACCCTTTTTTGCCCTGAGTTTTATATAGCGCAAACTAGAACCACAGGTATCAGAGCACTGTACAGGAGTACCAGTAGCGGTACAAAAAACACATTCTTTTTTTGTGTTAGGCAAGAGGGGATTTCGTGATTTGCCAAGAATCGCAGGATGTTGAGCGTCTCTGCCGGGATTCTAACCCGGTTCCCCAGCTCCGAGGTCGACCACTCTAACCCTTAAGCCATATTCTCTCCCTTTAGTGGTCAAGTTCCTTCTCTAGAGTGGTCTTCAGTGCGGAGTTAGTCTTTAGTTTGTGTAATGTTCACCTTTCAGTGACACTCTGGCATGCTACAGCCCTTGACCTTGACAATGAAGCAGAGGTCACCGGAGACAAGGCACAGATAGTGCCCGGTGTCCAGTGAGGACAGTGCACGAGAGATGATGGGGCACCATGGCATCAGACGGGGGAAACTCCACGTGAAAGAGGGGGTGGCCTTTCGTGCAAGTCATTGTCTGTTAATGCTTGTCTGCTGTATTGCGAAGCAAAGGGGTCCATTGTAGTGCCGGCTGTGGCACTAGAAAGAAGGCCCAGGACTCCTGCTGAACTTTCCTCTTGAATTCATGAATGAATGAATGATGAGACCTCTAAAGCGCACAAATGCCCGGGGATGTCTTGGCGCTATGCGCAACAGAGATGAACCATCAGTGTCCTGAATATGGGTACTATAGGGTCACTAGTTAAAAAGCCAGGTTTTAAGTTGTTTCCTGAAGACAAAGAGTGAGGAAGCCGTTTTCAATTCAAGCGGACGATGGTTCCATTGTAGAGCCGCAGATCTGAAAAAGCTTCTTCTACCCCAAGTTGCACGTTTGAAAGTAACAACCTTTATAACTCTAGCTGCATAGGGTTCTACCAGGTATGTACCATTCAAGGTTTTTCTTAAAATAAGGTGGGGCTTTCCCGTACAGGGTCTTGTAGGCTGGACAGAGTGCCCTGAAGGCCGTGAGCCAATGAAGTGGCCTGATGGCTGATCTTGTAGATTGAGATTTTGGAATTTTTAGTAGGAATTGTGTGGCTGCATTTTAAAAGAGTTTGTAGTTTCTTAAGTGGGCCTGTTGGAAGGTCTACATGCTGACCATTACAGTAGTCCAAACGTGATAGAACTAAGGCAATAACTAAAGATTTCAAAAGATCTGCTGGAAGAAAGTTTTTTGTTGTTGATGATTCTAAGTAAGTAGAAGGAAGAGAAGGTGACCTTGTTGACTTGGTCTTTATATTTCAGCTCCCTACACATCAACATCTTAAATTCTTTACTTTTGAAACTGGCAGTGGTAGAGTGCCCAGATCAGATGGCCACCATTTCGGAGACCGAATGGACGGATCATTGCCGAACACAATGACCTCTGCTTTTGTAGAATTTTGTTTCAGGCAATTACTATCCATTCATTTGCCGACCGCACTCATACAGTTGCTGAAAGTGCTACCAGAATGGTTTGCACTTTTTGCGAGTGTGACTATTATTTGTGTTAAATTAAATTACAAATTAAACAAACTATTATTTGTGTGTCATCTGCGTATGATGCCAGTGACAGGCCAAAAGATTTCATCAGGGAGGCAAGATGTTTAATATAAAGATTAAATAGGGTATGGGATAGGGAAGAGCATTGTGGGACCCCACACGGTAAGAAGTATGTATCTGAATTAAATTCGCCCAGTGACATCACTTGTCGGCATTCCATTATGAAGGATTTTAGTAAGAACAGGGCTGGGTCTCCAATCCCAAGATCCTGCATACGGTCAACCAATATCTTGTGGTTGACCGTATCGAAAGCTGCTGACAGATCCAGCAGGATAAGTACTGCATTGTCCCCTCAGTCTAGGGACGCTCTAATTTCCTCCGTAGCTGTAATCCGAGTAGTTTTGGTACTATGATTTTCTCTAAAACCGCACTGCGTATCATCCAAAAGATGATCATTCTCAATAAAGGAGGAAAGTTGGAGACTCATGCTTTTTCCTATTAGTTTGTCCGTTTAGTCTTGCAGCTGCCAAAGAAATTCTGCTTGCTGCTCCCCAGATGCAACTGAAGGCCTCGCCAGACAGAGTCTCTGGGTTGTGGCCCGATTATAAATATGAGGGAGTGAAGTTCTTCTGTTTTGGTTAATATTGTCTTTACCTGACTGAGGACACCATTACAACATCGGTGGTCCATCCGCCGATGCCGCGGTTGGTAGAACACCACAAAGGCTGCGTTGTTCAGACCTCCATATTCTGAGTGGACCGCCGGGCTGGTGGTCCATAGTCGGCGGTCCCACCACGGCAGCATGGCTCAGTCATATTCGTAACTCGCCAATAATAGTTTCTTGAATCTGTATTCATGCGCCCAAGGGCCAAATAACATCCTGTGGGAACATTGCGAAGTTACGAACAGTCTTGAATAGTCATCTTGAATACAGGGATTTTTTTAATTAATCCATGTTACGGCGCATTGCATGAATTGGCATGCTTGGGCTTAATTCCACAGGACTTAAAGAAAAAAACATTGTTATGAAAACTGATACACTAACATCGTTACAAACACGATACTAAGATGGTTTATGAATAGAGCCCTGAAGAAGTCTATGGGGACGAAACGAGTTGGCTATTATTTTAAAGGGAACAATAAAAGAAGACGAATATGAATCAAGAATTATCTTTAAAAAAATCGATAGTCTCAGAATTGTATGAACTGAACTGTGTATGTAACTGTAAAATAACTGTGCTGAACTATTACGAACAAACAATGATGTACATTATTAATTTGTAGTGCTGAACTGTTTCAAATATATTAATGTGTATAGAGAAGTTTTTTCTATTTGAAGTGAAAGGGGCTGACCTTCCGGTTCTGTGCACCTCTCAAAGTGATCAATAACTCTTCCCACAGAGTTGGCAGGTGCGGTAGTAAATTGCCTCAGCCCCTTTTTTGTATAAAATATGCTTTTATTTTCATCAAAAGTTGAAGACTTTTTTTGTGGGAGCAAAATGTGACAATATTTTAGTTTTCTCCCGATTGTAATTTCCTTGACTCCATAGGAAGTCAATGGGAAAACCAAGTTATCCCTTTTTTATGATTATTATTTTAAATCTCCCTCTTAGGTGTTCACAGATTGACCCATGTGTGTTTGTATGGACACATTTGGTCCAATGGCTGTGTATTCATCAGATCTAAGATGTATGTGTTTGGCGGAGTGTACATGTACTGGATGAGATGTAATATCGGTTTAACTTCTGTGAATGTCATTAAGTTTACAGTGTGAGTGTGCACTTGGAATGGCTTTGTGAATTCATCTCTTGTCCTGTTTTCCACATATTCTCCCACTATGATTAAGACTGTTTTTTTTCTACAACCTCAAGCATTATGGAAATTTATACTTGGATGTAGTTCTTGTTTAAACTTTTTTCCTTAAATAACTGGATTGTTTTTCAACATTTGTAAAGCTGACCGATGATCCAAGAAGGTTCTCTGTGAAAGTGAGCTTTGGTGACTTTATATGCGGACACCTTTACTCCTTTCCGCTTTCAGTGTGGTCTATGTAGGATACCATGTATCTATAGTCCTCTTTCGATGTTTTCGCTTAGGTACTTTCAACTATGATTAGGAGGCCCCACTTGTCACATTTGCATGCACAAGTCATTTCCAGGATTCTGTTTGAAATTTGATGGACTTTGGTCCAAACTTACCAAAGTTGGAGCCAAACTATGATTTTTTACGTGGAAAGTACAAGATGATGTATTGTGGGGCTGTTGCTCAAGCTTAACATTTAATGATTTTTATATAATTATTTGGTATACTCTAATAGGAGTGTAAAAACTCGGAAAGCCTAGATTTAAAAAATATATATTTCTAGTTAGTAAACCTTTTTCTTTTCCCAAGGGGCTTGTATTTTGATCTAATAATGCCACCTTGCAGTCATCATGTCGAAGCCCCCTTGATGGAATAATGGCATTTTTAAGCTTTTCTCTGTAAAGGGCCAAACATTTGCAACAAGCATGCCGAATTAGAAGTACTTCAGATAAATATTAAACTCTTTAAACCTATCATTAATGTGCCACGTTTAGGAAAGATGCTCACACTCATACATGCTCATGCCTTGCATGAAGCTGGACCTGTCTCCCCAGTGAAATCTGTAAAACAAAAACCTTCTTATTGGACATTATCTAAACACTGGCAGAGAATTCTGCCGTGCCCTGGGCGAAGGCCAGCCGACACTCTGCTTTGATTGGACGTGTCTACTGCCTCCAGAAAGGTGCACCCCTTTCAGATGGAGAGTTGTGAGGTCACACGGTGGCGTGGGGGAAGGGGCAAGGGAAAGACTTGTCCACTGTGACAAAACATGGGCTTGGCCCACCTTCGATCCAAACCAACACGTCCAAACAGGAGATGGTATCTCATGGAGAAGGGGGCTGCCATGGGATGCCCTGCCTGGCCTGTAGCTCTCGCCCTTTCTTCCTTTGTGCCCCCAGGCCTGTAGCTTTGGCCCTTTCTTTCTTTGTGCCCCCAGGCCTGTAGCTTTGGCCCTTTCTTCCTTTGTGCCCCCAGGCCTGTAGCTTTGGCCCTTTCTTCCTTTCTGCCCCCAGGCCTGTAGCTTTGGCCCTTTCTTCCTTTTGGCCCCCAGGCCTGTAGCTTCTGCCCTTTCTTCCTTTCTGCCCCCAGGCCTGTAGCTCTGGCCCTTTCTTCCATTCTGCCCTCCAGGCCTGTAGCTCTCGCCCTTTCTCCCCCCCCAGACCTGTAGCTCTCCCCCTTTCTTCCTTTCTGCCCCCAGCCCTGTAGCTCTCGCCCTTTGTTCCTTTCTGCCCCCAGGCCTGTAGCTCTCGCCCTTTGTTCCTTTCTGCCCTTCAGGCATGTAGCTCTCACCCTTCCTTTCTGCACCCCAGGCTGTAGCTCTCGTACTTTCTTCTTTTCTGCCCCCCAGGCCAGTAGCTCTCACCGTTTCTTTCTTTCTGCCCCCACTTCTGTAGCTCTCGTACTTTCTTCTTTTCTGCCCCAAGGCCTGTAGCTCTCGCCCTTTCTTCCTTTTTGCCCCCCCAGGCTGTACCTCTCACCCTTTCTTCCTTTCTGCCCTCCCAGTCTGTAGCTCTCACCCTTTCATCCTCTCTGCCCCCCAGGCCTGTAGCTCTCGCTGTTTCTTTCTTTCTGCCCCCACTTCTGTAGCTCTCGCCCTTTCTTCCTTTTTGCCCGCCAGGCCTTTCGCTCTCGCTCTTTCTTCCTTTCTGCCCCCCAGGCTGTAGCTCTCCCCCTTTCTTCCTTTCTGCCCTCCAGACCCGTAACTCTCGCCCTTTCTTCCTTTTTGCCCCCCAGGCCTGTAGCTCTCGCCCTTTCTTCTTTTCTGCCCCCCAGGTCTGTAGTCATTGCCCTTTCTTCCTTTTTGCCCTCCAGGCCTGTAGCTGTTGCCCTTTCTTTCATTTTGCCCTCTAGGCTGGTATCAATCCATAGCAGTGCTCAGCGTCCCAGATACAGGCTTGCGATACAAGGCATCTGATGCTGCTGAGATCACAGATTGTCTCGCCCATGCACAGGGCTTGGTGTGGCAGCGCAGGCTGCTCCCAGAGCTCTGTGTCCGGATTATCTTCCTTCCATGCGCATGGTTACATTGCGAACATACTTGAACCGGGCACCTTCCATTTGACACCCACTGCCATTAAGAGCCACTGAAAAACCAAGAAGTAATATGTGCACAGACCTACTGACAGCTGGAAAGGACAGCCTGACCATCAAGCCTGCCCATATTCTAGACCTCTGTCACCTCTCATTCTTGCGCACACTTTCGGTGGAATGTGTTCATTTCCTCCATTGTGTTTATACCACCGGGGTATTTAAATCCGTTATCGGATCTCCGCTCTACTATCCTCACTCCCCCAATACTACAGATGCACTGTATAAAGAAAAATGCAAGCATTTACATGTTTCACTTACTAGGTATTCTGGACTCTCTAATCTCTCCTGAGATGCCTCAGTGGGTGACATAATTTCTCTTCCTTCTAGATCTTGAAAAGGTTTGTGGCAATCCCTGAGAATGGCTAGGCATCAGTGTTCATGACTGGGCAGTCGTTTGCATAGGGGCACATTACAGACATTTCCCAGAGGGCACTGGGCATTTGCTCGTGCTTCTTGTGCACTGGGGGCACTTTCGTATTATAGAAGAGACCGCAGATGCCTGTCCGCCCCTTGTATATTACAGATTACATTGTGCACATTTTACACCGGTGCAATCACACTAGGATTGTGCCCCTTGCAAATGAGGCAACACTCTTCCTTTGCTTCTGTGACTTATTACAGGTGCAGCTGCATAGGCAAAGAAGCTGTCAGGAGGCACTCTCACTGTGTGTCACATAGGCATCCAGCTTCGGCACCCAAGGGCAACCCTACGGAGATGGCACTGGGGTCAGAGGAACCACCATAGGCATCTTCCTCTACAGACGATGCACATTACCTCGTCTGCGCCTCGCGCACTTAGCACAGGGCGCACCATGGTGCACGCTGGACAGAGTGCCCAATATGTAAATCAGGCTCTGGTGCATTGATATCATGATTGGATAACAAAGGATAGTCATCCTGACTGGAACCACAATTGTTTAATAAACTCCATTGTGCCACGGCTGAGCCCTGCAGATGTCCTGCAAGGTAAGGAATAATTGATAAGCAAAATAAACAAGAGTTTTATAACAACTCATTTAATCACGCTAATGACATAACGGTCATATGTATACCTTGGAATGGAGCGTGGGGAGCTATGAAAAGGAGCTTTCATTTGCAAACGTCTTGAAATATTTATCTACTAGCAGCCCGCCCCAGCGTAGCCTGGGGCAGAAGGGGGCTGGGGGCAGCATTCCCGGATTGCGGCAGCGTTGCCCGGGGCAGAAGGGGGCTGGGGGCAACATTTCAGGTTTGGGTGCACTCCCGCCCCGGCCCGGCCCGCCCAGACATTGCCCAGACCTCCTCCAGCCTCCTGCCCGCCTCCCGCCTTTTGCCTCACCTTTGCCTTACCCCGCCCGCCCCGACATTGCCCAGATTGCCTCCCGCCCGCGTCCCGCCTCTTGCCTCTTGCCTTACCTGAGCCACCGCTCTTCCCCGCTCTCCCGACTTCACCGCCACTCCTCGCTGCTCGTCACCACTCCTCCCCGCCTGTCGTCATCACGCACGTTGCGGACATCGCTAGGTCGCGGCAAGCTCTACATTGCGGCCGGCGCTACTTTTAGGGGACTACTTCGTTTTTAAAGTTTAATTTTTTAATTTACGTTTTTTTTTTATTTTATGCAGCCTATGTCCATCTACACACCCTGAGGATTACAACAATGTATTGGGTGTGTGTATTGGCTCTGTGGTTCCCGAGTCTACCTTGCCAAAAGGTTTCTGTTCTCTCTTTATAATAGTAGTATAGATTGCAGTTTAAAATCGCAACTTGACAAACGCTTGAGTTCTTACTGTCGTAAGGAAAAGCGAGTGTTTCACAAGTGCAGCACACCTACCTGTAGCTATAGAGGTATGGACATTTAAGCTTACATTTTTCCGAAATTACCAATTTATGGACACTGCAAGAGATTAGAAATGGAGCAGATGAATCGGAAGATTGATCAATAAAATGGATATAGTGAAATCACATAAATTACATACTGGTTTGTTTATCCCTTGTGTGCATCAGCATTCCACTTTATTAGGTTGATTCTGCATTACAAAATGGAACACTATTGTTTCAGGCGTCACCCTGAGAAAGAATGTGGACTGCACTAGTTACCCTGGCACCAGGTGAATGTAACTAGGAATCTAGGGCCCCTCTGGTCCTTGACAATGTTTATAAGTAGTTAATTTCTTACCTTTTTAGACCAAGCTGCATTCGTATCCCATGCATGAAGTATAACATTCTTTGTGTTAAGAAATGATGTGCCCTTTTTAGGTCGAGCCTGGGCAGCTCATGCTCTGCTCTGCGAGGCATGCTGTATTAGAGTATGGTCTTGAAGCTCCGCCTACTCTCTGCCCATATTTTTCATTGGCTTGTGTCATTTTCCTTTGAAAATGCCGGATTCTGATTCGTTAATAGACTTGTTAGTCCCTCCTTAGTACAGCCTTGTTTTCTTTGTAACCTGCCATGAGGACTAGTTGTTTTACTTCTGTTGTTCCACAGTATGCTTATTTAATCTGTAAGCACTCTTTTCTTTAGTGGGTTTCTCCTACTGTAGGTATGACATGCTTTGCTGCTCTATTCAGCGCACCATGCGCAATTTCACTTTCCAAGCAGCCTGGGACAATGGCGGCTGCTTCTTTGAAATAAAATAGGTCTCGCATTTACAAGAGTTTGAGCTATTGGCATCATAAACGACAAGCCTTTTATTTATGTTAATTATCAAAACAGATAAATAAAAGGCATTGTCATTTACAATGTCAAACGTGAGACCTAATGCTTGTTTACTTCTCCTTTTTATAATTTGCAACTTCATATTTTTATGGCTTCTAATTTTAAGTCTTGCTCTGAGCTCTGTCGGTCTTCTGAGCTCTCGTTTCCTCAAATCTTTATTTCACTTTCTTCATGGAGTCCCATTCTATCCTCAGATATCACAATATTTAGCTCCTCCTCATTGATTTCTCATATATATTCCTCATCCTTTTCATTACCTATGTACATGAGTAACACTTCATCCAAAATCTCCACAGAGTGGAAATAACATCAAAAACCCAGGGGGGCTCAAGCTGTACCTCACTGCAGAGGCCCAAACGGCCCTAACATATCCAAGGTTGTTTGTGTTACCATGCAGAAGTGATGGTATGTTGATTTGTATAGTGCACTGATCACCCGAGACGGTATCCAGGCACCTGACCGCTCTGGCTGGACTCTCCTTTTGGGGCAGTAGCGAAACTCATTCGCTTATTGTTAATCCCTGGCTGTATTTGCACAGCGAGCAAAAAAACAATGGACTGAAGTTTGGCCAAAAGTAATTAACAATGGTGAGATCATTTTTTTCAGGAAGTGACATCACGCAATGTTTGTTCCCTTTTCCAGGCCACTGCTTTCATTGAGAAGTGAAGCTGCAGCATGTTCATAAAGAGAAATTGATGTATCGTGCAAAAACGACCTCGAATTATACCTTGCAACATCTAAGGTTGTTGTCACTACTTTGAAAACATACCTTGTCAGATTGGTTAAATGGAAGGGGTTGTCAGACAGTTCATAGCTGTTGCAAGCAGCATGTAGGGCTTCCCCTGTTTGTCAACCCCTTCCAGTTACCTTCCTACCTGCTCCTCAAGGCACCTCTGCTCATATTGTCTTAAAATATGTTCTTTCACTGCACCACCTTGTTTCCCTCTATAACACATGCATATGAAAATATGAAAACATTGATTAATGATCAAAGAGAAATACAAAGAGGCTTAGGCTAATATATTCCGATAGATAGATCATTTCAAAAAGTGGAATGAGGTAAAGGAAATCCAGAAAGTGATGCAAAAAAAATCTCATCTGAAATATATATCTATCAGGACAAAAATCAAGATCACCAAGGAAACAATATCAAAAGCGGTATATTTCACTAATATTTGATATTTCACAAAGAAATGCAATATCCAAGAAAGACGTGATATGCATCAATGTCACTGGTTTTGTTGGGTGCTCTATACGATAGCTGTGCCCTACCTAAACTTGAGAACTACCCAGAGTTCTCTGCTTTTTTTTTAACATTATTTATGCAGCACTCTAAGCATGAAAGAGTATTATTGTTTTGACTTATACTGGGTCCTTGTGTCTGGACAAAGCTAAACCTCTCTGAAGAGCTATAATGATATGAGACCTTGCATCAGGGGTTGCTGTTACTCATTCCAGGTTGGCTTGGAGGGTATTTTACCAATCCCAAACTGTAACACTGTGCCTAGATTGGTAAGAGTTTTTTCATGTACTGTGCTTAAAGATTTTGATATTGGAATGGCAATAGACGTTGTCTTTCTAGCTCGGCATGGATGGCACTGTGTTAATCCTATGCTTAACAACTTTGCTAGAAAAACCGACATTTGAGGTGAGCAAATTAGAGTGTTGCTTCTGTTAAGGGTGCTCTATTTGGAGCTGCTTTCCACCTTAACTTGGGAACTACCCAGAGTTCTCTGCTGTTTTAAATAATTTATGCACCACTGTAAGCATGAAAGGGTATTGTTTTGATATATATATATGCTTACCTGTTCACTTTTTGGCATTCAAAATTGGAAATTTGTGAAAATCTGAATTGGCTGTAGTTGGAAATTAAGAAAGGGTATATCCTGCTATGTCATATGACATGAATGTGATGTTGTTTTTTTGTTTTTTCAGTTTTTATTTTTCACCTTTGCATCTACTACCAGACTCTGAGTGCCTTCTCTAAATTCATCCTGTGCATTGATTTGATTTATGTGTGCTATATAAAAATTAATCTATTTCCCTATCTGTTCAGGGTGAGAGCGACAGGTCAGTTTATGCATGTGGGATCCCTCTACCCTACCATAAGCCACATCACTAAGCTATTGTCCGGAAAGGAGGGGGGGGGGGGGTAACAGATTGCAATTATTACTAACAGCTTTGCCAATGTTTGGGAATGTAATATAAATGTTAAAACCGAGCAACCGAATACTTACATTATTTTCCAAGATATTATGAATAGTTGAGCCAGACTCACTTTTGCATTCAGGTTGCCCACAAGATTATGTATCAGATCAGAATAATTAACCCACCGTGTTGTCAGAAGGGCACTATTCTAGATGTACATTCTTTTTTTGTAGTAGACCATTTATATATGAGACTTGTAATTTGGAGAGTATCACCTTTTTGTGAAGTAAAGAGTGTGAAATACTTAAGAGACTCTCTGTGAATTAAGTCAATATGTTACACTATGCTAAGTACATTTGTACTGCACTTTCCCATCATCTTGAATGGTTCCAAAGCACTTTCGGAATCTGGGTGCCCTTATGATCATGGTATTCTCATTCACTGGAATCAAAGCTGTCTATTGATGGTGTAAATTGCTGTGTTTTGTGCAGTTTAGAATGAAGCAATTTTGGAAATTGGCCAGACAGGTTTTGCTTGGCGATGGAATGTATTGGACAGTGGGCAGCTATATCCAGTTGTGAACCAGTGGAACAATGTGGTGTTTACTGATGGAAAATATTGGAAAATTGACAGATTTATCTGGTTGCGTATCAGTGGATCAATGTTGGTTAGTGCTGGAATGTTCTTGCTGGTGTCTGGCTAGAGTCTGTTGTAGATTGATAGATCGATGTATTCTTTAGCGGAGGAATGTATTGGGTAGTTTCCAGCTGAATCCGATTGTAGCTAAGTGGAGCGATGTACTATTTTGTGATGTAGTATTCTGGGTAGCGTTTGGCTAGATCCCGTTGTAGTTCCTTGTATTGTTGTGGTTTATAGGGATGGAATATATTGGATAGTCGACAGCAAGATCCTATTGTAGATCAGTGGACCGATGTGTTGTTTAGTGCTGTCATAGTCTGGATAGAGAATTGGTAAGATGACGTTGTAGATTGATGGATCGACGTGGTGCCTAGGGGTAGAATATTTTGGGTTGTGGCCTGCTGTACCTTGATGTGGATCAGTGGAACAATGTGGTGGTTAGTAATGGTTTTCTTGGATAGTGCCCAGGTAGCTTCTTGTCTGTATCCGTGGAATTATATTGGATAGTGGCCAAATAGGTCCTCATGGGCATCTGTGTGGAACATTCTGTGTATGGATGCCCCTACCAAAACTCTGTTTGTTTCCTTCAGCAGGGGTACACAGTTGGCATCATGTAGAAATAAACTGGAAAATAAATACTTACTCTTGCTTCTTTGGTTGACCTTGGAGTTCCTGTTTTTTTTTTCATTGCAATGTAACTTTGTGGGCCAAAAAGGAAGTTGTTCAGCTGATTTCTGTGTGGCGGGTATTCTCGGAGTAAGAGAACTTCCTTCATGACCGCATGGTTAAGCATTGGCACATTCTGGAATTTGTTTAGAAGGAACTTCCAGAGAACCAGTCATAGGCGTGCAATGCGCACTGCTAGGTCAGTCTAACACATTGCCCATCTATTTGCTAAACTGTTGAGCTTTCGAAGCGGAGAAGCCTCCAGATCTGTCAAGTAAGTACATGCTTTTTTGTGTAAATCACCATTTGAATCTATCTGTAAGAAAGTACAGGGCTTGCTTTCCACCACCAGCCTCAAACCTGTAGAAGTCACTTCATTGCTCTGTGCCGCGTAATCTCTGATGGGTTATAGTTGGGTGGGTTTATGAAGGTGGGATTCAATATTAAGTCTTTAAGAGTTCTGGGCTTTCAAACTACTGCGTAGCACATGGATTTCTGGGTGTGTGCATGTTGCACACGTGAGGCAGGACTTGGTGGAAAGATCACTTTCATCCTGGAAATCTGGCTAGAAAATGCACTGAATCGTTCCTAAACTTTTACAGCTTAATTACGGAGACCGATTAAATTTGATCTGGGCAGAAATTGCGTTTTTGCTCGAATTGGCATCATACAAGTATTAAAGCAAGTAGTAATATTCTGGTTGATACTGGAAACAAATCCACCAGCAAAACCAGGTGGAACATGTACCCATAAAAAAACAGAACTCAAGAATAACATATGGAAATCTGTGGTGGTGACATCAATTTCTACATGTTATTCCCCATTGGAGATTCCACGCTGTTAATGGCCCTGTAAGGGCGCGGTAATCCTGGTGGCAGTGGATATAAATGGATATTTTGGAATGGTAATTTAGTAAACTGTTAATTCATGTTTGTGCTACTTTTAAATTAAACACAGTCCTTTATGTGGAGTGACGCTCATATTCTCCTTATTTGGTCTGTATTCTCCTCAAGTGGCGGTGATTTGCTCCCCTAGAGGGGACACCCCCTTTTAAACAAAGAAGTGACAGAGTGCTGTGTTACACAGCTACTCTCACACTCTCCACTGCCACTCTCACTCTGCACCAGCACTCTCATACTCTACACAACCACTCATGCTCTGCACCACCACTCTCATCCTCTGCTGTTCTCATACTTCACCCCTCTCACACTCCGCCGTTCTGAGGAAATATAAATTTTTATGGTCAAGTTGTGTTCCCTAGCGCGTACCCCACCGACTCCATGTACCAGCTTAAAGTGCATGTAACTTCCCTCCTGTGCCAGCTATGAAGACGCAAATACATTTGCGTCCAACGTTAACTTGTCCTCTTTCAGACCCACCCTGAATGGGTTAAATAGTCCGTTCCTAAGTATGCTATGCCAACGTCTTTTTGTAGTGTACTTTACATGTTTTTCCTGCTCTGGCAAAGTAGGCCCTGAATTTCTGCCATCGAGCCTCTTTTCTGGCTTCTGATTATGACGGCCTCAGCCCAGGCTGCCTCCGTACCCGTGAACTCTGACTTACTTCCAGCGCGGCCCTCGCGCTCAGCTCAGCCTGCTTTCTGCCAAGACTGACTATAACCTTCGAGTTATCTGTTCCGCTCCTCGAAAATGCATTCCTGCCTACCAGCTTCAGTAAACATCCTCCCCAGCTGCAGAGCCAAAGGGCCGACCCGTCTCAGTGCAAGTAATTCATAGCTTCTGTTACCATGTTTCCATGGAAGGCCCCGTGCCCCCACGCTTCTCATGCAGACACTTAGGCGCTTATACACGCATCCACAGTTAGCATAGAATAGTTTCTGCCCTAGAGACCTTTCCGCCCAGATAATATGGTTCCTAAACATCAGATATCAGATATGATAGAAGTACAAGTTGATCTGACATGCCAGACTTCTGTCTCTTTCCGTCAGTGTAAATGTCAAGTCCCCTGCACCCCTCCAATCACACGTCATGCAGCTGCGCGCGCATCCAAGCTTCCGATTTCTGCTGACATTGCCACATTTCTGCTTGGTGCCACCCACCTGCGTCACCTATTAGTGACGTTTCTAGCACACACCTCCAGTTCACGCCTCTTGATTACGTACTAGTACCACGTGTATACTGTTATCTTGTCTCCTCTCAACTGTTACGCCTCCTGCACTGTTGCTTATGATCTGAATTAAGTATATAAGCTATGTATTGTCAATAAAATGTAGCGCTCTATCCCTTCTGACATCCCTGTGGTGGTCAGAATCCGATATCCTGGTCATGACCATTCCTTTTTTAGGAATAAAACCCCTTAGAAACTCTAACACCACGGACTCTGGTTTTTTCTTTCCGATCTGAGTTATTATTGATTAAGTACTTACCTGCATAGAAATTAAGAGAGTAAATTAATTATTTACGTCATTTTGGCGCCCGAATAGGGACCCCTCCCCCACCTCACGCGCCGGTTGGCGCATTGCAAGCTCTGTCCCCTGCCATCAGTTTGATGGAACCTACGCGTACCGGCAGGATTTCCTGCATCTCCCTCTGACCCACGGAGGTGACGAAGACTGCGATCAGTGCCCAGACGAGGCGGTGAGGAGTGCGGAGGATCCCGACCAGAGCCTAGCCGAAAGAAGCAAGGTCCGAGGTGTCAAGAGACCCACCAGTTTTCCGAAGTTTTCCGAAGTTTCCCGAAGTCGAGCCGAGTCGAGTCCAGTCCAGTCGAGTTTTCCGAGGCCTTCTGTTTCCGTGCTTCCCGGTGAGTACCATTGCTGGGACGTATCTAGACGGGTTTGGGTACACAAGTCCGGTCTGCACTGTTTTTAGGCAGTGTATCTGTACTGTTTAGCAGTACATCCAGTATAGAGGGTAGTCATCTATGTCTCAAATGTTTTCTTGTGTGATTAATGTCGTGGTATGAATGTGACCGTTTAATGTGCATTATTGTGTTTCTCGTATAAACTAGCTGTATCTAGTATTAAGTAGTTAGGATTGAGTATTCAGTAATAAGTAAACAAGATGCCGTTTTTCAACAAGTTAAAGCAGATAGGAACTAGGAAAGGGATACTGGAGGAAGAAATCCCTATTCCCCCTAGGGACACTCCAGGTAACTTTATGTATCATAAACATGGCATAGATGCCATATTGTATCTAGACTTATGGGCCGATTATACTAAACACCTAGACGAAAGACACAGATGGCCTGTTACCGGAACATGGGATGCCGAGTGCATCATGAAGGTAGAAGAAGCACTATGGAAAAAGAAAGCTAGACAATCTCAGAAAGACGCCATAGAATTCTGGCGTAAGGAATCACATAAGCGTGCAGAGAAAGCACTCCGTAGAGAGGACAGACTTAAAGAATCAGACAAGGCCCAAGAAAACGAGTTAGTCACTGAAGGGATCCGAGTAAAAACAGAACAAATAGACCGTGTCCGAAACAATCTTGTAAATGGTATGTATCTTGCGGCCGAGGGTACACCTGAGGCCCTATCAGAAATACCGAAAAACTTACCGCCACCATTAGTTCCAACTAAAGTAATGCATAAGGCTACTAAAGACATATTCCTAAATTCTTATCTAGAGGATGTAGCACCGGCTTACACCAATCTGCCTGTTCGTGCCTTGCCTACTGACAGGAAAGGGGGTGGCACCCCGCCCCCGGATCACGTTCCGCCAGCCCCGCCACTTCCCGCACTCAAAATTGACCTACCGAAACCACGTCTACCTGATCCTACCAAGCGACAAACTCAAGTTCAGATCCAGACTCCACAGGGAGATAATGCCCAAGCGTCCGCCTCAGGAGGTGCAACCGCGGGTCTTCGTACCCCACCATTAACACACAGATTCAATCTCCGGGATATGCAGAGTCCTCTCACGTTCAGGTCACCCCGCCTTGACGCATTAAAGGAAAACATTTCAGTTTGCAGATATGATCCAGTACCCGGAAAAAACGATCTAATGATATTGGCATCACTACGGTTAAGATCTGCTACTGATATCTTGCTATGCTATGTAGGGATGAAGGACCGTCTAGACAGAATATATGAGTTTGTTCAGACAGGGAAAGACCCTGACAGTATCAAGGATGCCATGGAGAAACAGAAAGTTGACATTCAAGCACAAATACTACGATTTTTCATAAATTGCCTAATAAGAGAACGAGACAGGCCTGGAACAGATCAAAGTGAATTAGATGCACTGAACAAGTGGGGTCAAAATATAGCTGAAGGAAAACATGACAAGGGGGCTTGCATAGCCAGTATGTACAAGAAAATTAGAAAAGCAGTGATAACAGCACACCAGAAAGAAAAAGCTTCCGAGGAGGACGAAGAAGAACTTGAAGAACCAGAAAGGACTCCAGATACTATAGCGTATGTAGGTAAGGGAACTTACCTTAGGAAGGGCATCCGTCCGGAAAACAAGAGAGTTTTTCTCTCTGCTTTAACAAACCCGAATTCTTCTGAACACCAGTTCCAGGAGACTGATAAAAGACTACGAGAAAGAATGGGGTACCATGTACTCAATTCAATGGATGAACAAGAACTAGCCCGGTCAGCCATCTTATGGGCCGAAAATCCGGACATATATAATGATGATACCTTAGCACAGACGTTTCTAAACCTTTCCCCAGACGAACAGAAATTAGCAAGTGTATACATGATTCAGCACCTCCTCACGAAATACAGAAATAAACATTCCGATCCAGGTCCCTTACACGAAACATTAGAAGCACTACTCATAGATAGATGGAGAGGTTTCAGTACCAAGTTAATACAAATAATTATAGAACAACGACATAAATATAACACTTTCATAAGTTCTGAATATGTTCCGGCCCCGCCTCCAGACAGGAAAATGTACCACATGCAATGCGGTAGTGGCATTGAAAGCCAGAACCCCTTACGAGAAGTACACCCAGTTATGGGTGCGGATCACGCCTTGAAACGTGTATATGTACACACGCCACTGACTAAGTTAGAACTGTTAGAAATGAAGAAACTAGTCCCGTGTCATGATAAAGACCCTGCAGGTTTTCACAGAGAGCTTAAAGACATGTTACTAATGGGGGATTACACGTATGATGATATCATGAAAATGTTAAAAGTGCTGTTGCCCACGGGCATTTACGAGAAATTAAAGGAAAAAGAATGGGAAGTGGGAGACACAAAGATTGCATGGGCAGAAATAGAAGACGAAGAAAGCAAGCGGGTCCCAGGGGTAGGCCTTGGGGACAAGACTAAAGCATTACCCGGATTAATAGTACAGGTTCTGCCAAGATTATTGACAACTAGAAAGGAAGATTGGGACGCCATCTCGTCCTGTAAACAGAAACATGATGAAGATACTAGTGACTTCTATTCAAGATTCGAGAAATGTTTCATTATAAATAGTGGCCTACAACCAAGCAGCGAATCATATCCACACCTTTTTGTATCAAAACTAGTCGAGAACTCCCTACCATTAGTTAAAAATAGAGTGTACAAAGTTGAAAGTACTTGGCAGGCAAATACGCCATCCCAGATGTTACAAATGTTACAATATCATCAGAACAGAATTAGAGAAGAACAAGATCAGGAACAGAAACGTATGAAAGACACCAAGATGAAAATGTTAGTAGCTCAGACGGTCCCAGCCGACGGTCAGAGAAAAGGTGGGACCCAGACAAGTCACATTACAGCTCCCGTTAAAGGGACATGTAATTACTGTAAACAGCTAGGTCATTATGTACATGAATGCCCAGTCCTGAAACATAACATAGCAACAGGTAAAACTAAAGAAAGACCGCATCCGCCTAGACAAGACCAGGTCCAGCAACAGACTTCACAAAATGTACAGCCAATGCAGAATACACAGCCTATACATGCCTCATCTCATACAGCACAGACAGTAGCAGGACCACAGCCCATTGCCGCGACTCAGCAAGTTTCGCAACAGATGTACCAGTATGCCCAATCTGCATATCCAGATTACCCCCGATATACATGAAACAGCCTAGAGAGGGAAGGTGGTTTGCCTCTTATTGAAATTCCTGTAGATCAAGAAGGTCCTTATGTACACAGTCACGTATTGGGAAAAGACAGAAAGTTTTTAATTGACACAGGGGCAAGCCGCACCACAATCAGTCATAATGAAGTCCCAGGGGCACCCCTCTCAGGCTCACAGAATGTTTCCCTTGGTTTTTCAGGACAGCCTATTGTAAATGAAGTATCGGAACCAGTACCGTTGGCTGTGGGTCCATTATCACGAGTTACAGATTTGTTACTTACGAATTCATGCCCAGAAAATCTGTTAGGAATTAAAACATTGAAGGCTCTAGGAGCTATAATATGCTGTTCCCCGGAGGGAGTTAGACTCTTTCTACGGGATTTCAAGGGTCATTATGTTTTACGAGAATTTGATGTCAGATTGAAAAATGTACCAGATCACCTATGGGCAAAAGGCCCAGCTGACGTAGGTTGTATGCATATCACTCCATACCGTGTTTCACTCAAGACAGGAGTTGTTCTACCCAGAATCAGACAATACAAGTTACCACCCGATGCTGTAGTGGCTTTACTGAAAATTGTTGAAGAGCTTATTGCCCAGGGAGTGGTCGTAGAGACCGACTCCAATATCTGTAATTCACCTATCATTCCAATTCTTAAACGTACTGACCCCAATGCACCGCCAGTATATCGGCTGGTGATTGATCTTCGAGAATTAAACAAATGCATTGTACCACAGTACCCTGTGGTCCCCGATATCTCTTCCCTATTGACTGCTATTGATTCAGAAGCAACGTTCTTTACTGTAATTGATCTCAAGAACGCTTTCTTCAGTGTACCTATTGATCCGGAGAGCCAATATCTCTTCGGATTCAGTTTAAATGGACGAAGTTTCAAATTTTCCCGCGCATCTCAAGGATTCACAGAAAGCCCCAGCATCTATAGTCAAGCACTGAAAAGACAACTATATTGTATTCAAATGCCAGTTAACACCGCTTTACTACAATACGTCGATGATCTACTGATCACCGCACGAAGTGAGTCCGAATGTGAACAAGCATCATTGACAGTTTTACATTTCCTGGCAGATAAGGGACACAAGGTGTCTCCTTCGAAGCTACAATTCTGTGTTCAGCAAGTTGTATACTTGGGTCACTTGCTGTCCAAAGTGGGAAGACAGCTCACTCCCGATCGCATTCAGTTAATTGCAAACATGCCACGACCCCAGACACAAAAGGAAGTGCGGGCCTTCATAGGCCTCACCTCGTACTGCAGACAATGGATTCCTCAATATGCATTTCTAGCTAAACCACTCATCCAGTTAACGACGCAGGAGGCAGCAAATTCGACTGCCCTCCCTTGGACTCAGGAACATACACAAGCCTTTGAGGAATTAAAGAAAGCATTATGCCAAGCACCAGTTTTAGCGACACCATGTTACAGCAAACCGTTTACACTTTTTGTTACAGAACGTGATGGTACAGCATTGTCTGTCCTCACTCAAGATCAAGCAGGTTCACATAAGCCTTGCGCTTATTTTTCAAGTACATTGGATTCAGTAGCCCAGGCACTCCCTGCGTGCTTAAAGTCAGTAGCAGCAACAGCATTAGCAATAAGACAGAGCGATTCAATTGTTTTAGGCCATCAGTTAACAGTACAAGTTCCACACTCTGTAGAGGTTCTTTTAAACAGAACTCAGACTCAACACTTGACCATAGCACGACTGACAGGTTATGAATTGACACTATTCCAGCCACACATAGAAATCAGACGCTGCAGCATTCTGAACCCCGCAACACTGTTACCTACCATTATGACAGATCTAGCTCCGCATGATTGCATAGAGATCATTAATGCAGTAACAAAGCCCCGACGAGACTTAACAGATGTTCCATTGACAAATCCTGACCTGACACTTTATGTGGATGGTTCATGTATGAGAACAAGTACAGGAGAGTTAGTGGCCGCGTATGCCGTGACCACTGAAACTGAAGTTAAAGAAACACATCGTATTGATACACTGTCTGCTCAAGCGGCAGAGCTCATCGCTCTGACCCGAGCCTGTATTCTAGCCAAAAACAGAAATGTCAACATATACACTGATTCCCGTTATGCGTTCGGAGTTGTACACGACTTCGGTATGTTATGGCAAGAACGAGGTTTTCTGACCTCTCACGGTGTCAAGATCCAACATGGTCCCCTCATTCAAGCACTGTTAGAAGCAATACATCTGCCTTCAGGCATATCCGTCATGAAGTGTAAAGCACATACTAAAGTCACAGATTCTGTTTCCCAGGGTAACGACCTGGCAGACCAGACAGCAAAACATACAGCACTGACTCACACTCAGACAACTGACACAACAAAGACAATAGGACCGACAAATTGCATGACAGTCAGGGATCCCGCACTAGATGTTATTGATATTCAGACACACGCTACCCCAGAAGAAATAAAGAAATGGATTGAACTAGGAGGGATCCAGGCAGATCAAGGTTGGATGACGAAGGGAAAATCTACATGGTTTCTCCCTGACTCTATGGTTCAAGTTATGATAAATACAGCACATAGCCCAGCACACCTAGGAGAGAAAGCAATGCTAGACAGTTTACAAAATCTCTGGAACAATAAACACTTACGAGCAGCAGCGAAACAGAAAGTGCGTACTTGCATGATCTGTTGTCAGTTCAACCCAGGTAAAAGCGTCCCTGTAGAGCAAGGTGGATTTCATCCTCCCGATCACCCTTTTGAAGTCCTCCAGATGGATTATATCCAGATGGACCGTTGTCGAGGATTTAAATATGTTCTTGTAGTTGTCTGTGCTCTGTCCCGCTGGACCGAAGCGTACCCAGTCCCAGATTACACTGCTCCGACCACTGCCAAGCAGCTGGTTCGTGAATTCTTCCCACGATACGGCTTGCCTCGTGTCGTGTATTCAGATAACGGTCAGCCATTCTCATCTGCATTAATGAAAGACGTTTCTTTATTACTGGGATACCAGTGGAAATTCCATTGTGTCCGACATCCTGAAGCCGCAGGCCTGGTAGAAAGGCATAACCAGACACTAAAGATACGCCTTGCAAAAATATGTCAGGAGAAAGGGGTCGACTGGATAGTCGCCCTACCAGTGGCACTATTCTACATGAGAATGGTTGCCCATTCGAGATCAGGGCTATCTCCGTACGAGGTGGTCTTTGGCAGACCACCGAATATGTGGGGGACGCCCATTCCGAAAAAGATTACTGATGTTGATTGTAACATGTTGACAGATTACCTTGCCTCCTTGATGTCTGCACTCCAATCATGTCGTTCACAGGTTGCCGCAGCCTTCCCTGACAACACTGATGTAAAGCCACATGATGTCCGTCCTGGGGACCTCGTATTAGTGCGCAATTTTGATAGAAAGAGTCCGTTGGAGCCCCGCTGGAAATCGCCGAAGACCGTCCTTCTCACCACGAGGACCGCCGTGAAGATCGAAGGGAGAAAGGGGTGGATTCACACGAGTCATGTGAAAAAATTTTTTGAACTGAAACCTGATCGAGACTCGTCCACCCCCACCAAAGACTGTGTTGAGCCAAAAGACTTTACAGAATCTGAACGAGATAAAACTCCCCAAGAGGAGTATCGCATGAAACTCCGATCTAGCAAGTCAGACAGTTTAATTGTTTAAGTCCTCCCCTAGGTGAATCGGTTAAATAGTTTCTGACATGTATCCCCTAGATCGAGATAGAGAGAGAGAGAGACAAATTAAGAAACATGTATACTGTAAATCACTCCGTAGTCACTGTATAGTGACACTATTAATCATGTTTATTCTGAGTATTTTAATTATTGTTGCTAGCATCCTTTTACCTATCTACTACCCTATTTTCAAGCGTGAACAATCTGCTTACAATGTCTCTGCTGAACACACCTTTAGCAAGTTACCTCCACATGAACTTTCCTACAGACTTGCGCTGCGCAACAATACGTTCATCAGTATGCTACATCATTCCCATCAAACTAACAATGCTACAGACTGCTGGATATGTGGCCGACTCCCTCCCTACCAGAATTACAAGGGAGCTCTGCCCCTCTTTCCGTACCCATTCACTCACAATGGCTCCTGCGGTGCATGGTTTAAAATAATGAATTCCTTAGAACCTGATATTGCTGTTTTCGACGGGGGCTGGGTTTGGGGAAACCTGAACTTGGTCCTGCTCGACGTTTGTTACCCTGATAAGGAGGGACTCCCCACTAGAATAGGAACTGATCTAGAAAATGAAGTGTATGGATTAGGTAACTATACAATTAGCCTTATGATTCTTACTGTTGAATCCGAAGACGCACCTGTTATACCTACTATGTCAGTATTGCCAGTTACTGGCGAATTATGTATCAGGAAGAAAGGTTCAGTACACTTAGGTCATAGTAAATGTACTACTGTGGTCGAATTCAGCGATCATGGAAAATCATCCTTTAAAGCTATTAGTCATTCTTACTTTGTTTGTGGTCATACCGCATACATACGTCTACCTCCAGATTGGGATGGTACCTGTTACATTGCATTCCTTCTGCCACCTGTTTTCCTAGCTCCCCCTGATTACCATAGAAATACCAATCTAGTAAAGAATAGACCCAGAAGAGATATCCCACTTGTCGACTACACAGAAACGGCATGGGAACAGTACACCGATTTTAATAAAGGATTCTTTTTCTTTTTAGGACCTGTTCAGAATAGTAAATTAATACGTAGATTAACTAGAACGCTTGAAGCAGTAGTGAATGAAACTGCCTCCGCCTTAGGTAACCTAACAGAAGAACAGTCCGCCATGCGGGTTGTTGTCCTTCAGAATCGTCTTGTTATTGACGTCATCTTGGCAGATAGAGGCGGAGCTTGTAAGGTCATCGGGTCAAGTTGCTGTGTTTTCATACCACAAAACGCACCATCTGTATATCAAGCTATTACACGTCTCCATAAAATTGCAAATCAGATACATCAGGATCCAGGCACCTGGACTTGGTCCGGTTGGTTCTGGACAACGTTAACCGCTTGGGGATGGAAGATCCTATCCTTCCTAGGCATTGGCCTAGTCCTAGTATTCAGTTGCTGCCTGTGCCTGCAGTGTGGGCCAGCGATTTGTGGACTATGTGCCACCTCTTGTATTGAACATTCCAGTTTTTTCTCAAAACGTAAAAGAAAGAAAGAAGAACAAATGATGTTACAAGAACAAACTGATCGATTCATGAGGATCGATATATCATGAAGGGTCCGTAGGAAACAAGGAGGGAATGAGGAAATATAATTTTTTATGGTCAAGTTGTGTTCCCTAGCGCGTACCCCACCGACTCCATGTACCAGCTTAAAGTGCATGTAACTTCCCTCCTGTGCCAGCTATGAAGACGCAAATACATTTGCGTCCAACGTTAACTTGTCCTCTTTCAGACCCACCCTGAATGGGTTAAATAGTCCGTTCCTAAGTATGCTATGCCAACGTCTTTTTGTAGTGTACTTTACATGTTTTTCCTGCTCTGGCAAAGTAGGCCCTGAATTTCTGCCATCGAGCCTCTTTTCTGGCTTCTGATTATGACGGCCTCAGCCCAGGCTGCCTCCGTACCCGTGAACTCTGACTTACTTCCAGCGCGGCCCTCGCGCTCAGCTCAGCCTGCTTTCTGCCAAGACTGACTATAACCTTCGAGTTATCTGTTCCGCTCCTCGAAAATGCATTCCTGCCTACCAGCTTCAGTAAACATCCTCCCCAGCTGCAGAGCCAAAGGGCCGACCCGTCTCAGTGCAAGTAATTCATAGCTTCTGTTACCATGTTTCCATGGAAGGCCCCGTGCCCCCACGCTTCTCATGCAGACACTTAGGCGCTTATACACGCATCCACAGTTAGCATAGAATAGTTTCTGCCCTAGAGACCTTTCCGCCCAGATAATATGGTTCCTAAACATCAGATATCAGATATGATAGAAGTACAAGTTGATCTGACATGCCAGACTTCTGTCTCTTTCCGTCAGTGTAAATGTCAAGTCCCCTGCACCCCTCCAATCACACGTCATGCAGCTGCGCGCGCATCCAAGCTTCCGATTTCTGCTGACATTGCCACATTTCTGCTTGGTGCCACCCACCTGCGTCACCTATTAGTGATGTTTCTAGCTCACACCTCCAGTTCACGCCTCTTGATTACGTACTAGTACCACGTGTATACTGTTATCTTGTCTCCTCTCAACTGTTACGCCTCCTGCACTGTTGCTTATGATCTGAATTAAGTATATAAGCTATGTATTGTCAATAAAATGTAGCGCTCTATCCCTTCTGACATCCCTGTGGTGGTCAGAATCCGATATCCTGGTCATGACCATTCCTTTTTTAGGAATAAAACCCCTTAGAAACTCTAACACCACGGACTCTGGTTTTTTCTTTCCGATCTGAGTTATTATTGATTAAGTACTTACCTGCATAGAAATTAAGAGAGTAAATTAATTATTTACGTCAGTTCTCACACTCAGCCACTCTGCCACTCTCACACTCTGCCACTCTGCACCAGCAATCTCACACTCTGCACCGACACTCTCACACTCTGCACTGTCACTCTCACACTGCACCGTCACTCTCACACTCTGCACGACCACTCTCGCTCCGCCACTCTCACACTCTGAACTGCCACTCTCACACTCTGTACCAGCAATCTCACACTCTGCACTGCCACTCTCAAACTCTGCACTGCCACTCTCACACTGCACTGCCACTCTCGCTCCACCACTCTCACACTCTGAACTGCCACTCTCACACTCTGAACTGCCACTCTCACACTCTGCACTGCCACTCTCACACTCTGCGCGGCCACTCTCACATTCTGCACCATCAATCTCACATTCTGCACTGCCACACTCTGCACCGCCACTCTCACACTCTGAACTGCCACTCTCACACTTTGAACTGGCACTCTCACACTCTGCACCGCCACTCTTACACCCTGCGTGGTCACTCTCACCTTCTGCACCAGCAATCTCACATTCTGCACCGCCACTCTCACACTCTGAACTGCCACTCTCACACTTTGAACTGGCACTCACACTCTGCACGGCCACTCTTACACCCTGCGCGGTCACTCTTACACCCTGCGCGGTCACTCTCACACTCTGAGCGGTCACTCTCACACTCTGCGCGGCCACTCTCACACTCTGCGCGGCCACTCTCACACTCTGCGCGGCCACTCACACACTCTGCGCGGCCACTCACACACTCTGCGCGGCCACTCACACTCTGCGCGGCCACTCTCACACTCTGCGCGGCCTCTCTCACACTCTGCGTGGCCACTCTCACACTCTGCGCGGTCACTCTCACAATCTGCACTGCCACTCTCACAATCTGCACCGCCACTCTCACAATCTGCACCGCCACTCTCGCACTCTGCACGCCCATTCTCCACTCACACTCTGCAGAGCCAGCCCCACGTCTCCCACTTTGCAGTTTTTCCACCAAGTGACACTAATAGTTACTTTCTCCCGGCACTAACCAGCCTTCTTAGCCAAATGATTCCAGTGGGAAAGTACAGATCCTGACCTGCGAGGAGGACCGTCCAGTCCCCTTAATTGGCTTCATCTTCTTATTCTGTTTCATGAATGGGAAGGAGGAACCCTACCGCCCTGAACAATCCAATCCGCCCACAGATTACTGACGACCTGGAGTAGAAGAGCGGGCTCAGCGGGTGGGAGAACGTTCTTTCTCACACCTCCCTGGATCTTCGTGTCCAGTGAGTAGATGGAGGCGACCTGAGCAAATAACAACACGTGCTCCATCCCCCCACCTCTTTTTTCAGAACAGAAAAATACAAACTTTGTTTTTTAATCAATAAACGAAACCTCGTGCACGCGATACACATAGGCCTGGTGCATGCACATTATACTGATGCGCATGCGCCCGTTGCACGCACAGCCTACAGATACACACTGGCGGGTGCTCGCACAGTGTACAGAATTGCATGGGCCCAGTGCACGCGCAGTGTCCAGTTACACATAAGAGTGCAGGTGACACTGTGTTCTCCTCGCGGTCCCAATGTTCAGGTGGTTTTGGAGCGCCACCAGCTAGAATCCAGGGACTGAATAAACCATGCAAATCCATTGGAGGGGACAGTCCATACCAGCTGGTGGAGTAAAGCGAGGTCAGGCAGAAGCTTGGCAACCTGCACGGATGTGCACAGAACCATGGCTTCTAAAAAACGAAGGTGGCCCAAAGATTTTGAATCTGGCAGCAAAAGAAAGCGCACGCAGATGCATGCATCCATTTAGCGGCTGATTGCCTAGAAAGCAATTTCATCCTATCGGTTTTTGTACATTTTTGGCTCGGGTTTGAGAGAAGGCTCATGTAACATGGTGCAGGGCTGTCCCCAGGGTTCAATCTTAGGGCTGGCCTAAGAGTACAACGAGCGTTGCTTGACGCCGTCATGCTCCTGTGGGAAAAACAAAGTGAAAACTTTTAATATTTTAGTTACATTTTTTTGCTGTGTTTTTTCCTTTTATTTCCATTTCTAACCTCAACAGGCACTGAACTCTACTATTAACAGTATATGGTGCCTGGTATTCAGGAGGCAATTCATACTTAAGTTCCCATGATCCCATTTTGCGCTGGTAGAGTAATAAATTAGCGGTGTGTTCAATTGCAGATTTTTTCTCTTATAAACTTCCCACAAATCTCACCAATATTACGACTAATACCGGAAATTAGCAACGTTTTCAGCATGTGGATTTTTACATTAAAATCACATTTTCGCACGTTTTTTTTAATAACATACATCCTAGTTTGAAAGATGAGATAAAAGATGTCCTAGTGCTAACTCGTGTATAAACTGCACGTGCAGGTTCGTGCCAGCTAGAAATCGTCACAACATACTTTCAGTTTGTGAAAGAAAAAAAAACGAATCCAGTGCGTTCAGATTCTAAAGCGAAAAATACTATGAAGTATGGGTAGGCCAACAATCGAGCTCTGCCCAAGACTTGGCTCCCAGTGTAAACGTTTGTACACGGCTGCCTAAAATCCGATTTATACTTGGGACTGGAATGGTGCTGCGTGGAACCAATCACCTGTGAGCAGCTGCTGAGAGTTCTCGACATTCTTTCTGTCCATCCGGGCCCCCACCTCACCCTGGCCCAGGCCTGCAGGAATGCTGAGGGTTGCTGGGAAAACCCAGCGTTTGGAGCATGCGCAGTGTCCGCAAACACCACAAACAGGAAGTGTGCTTTCCCCAAAGCTGTCTGGGTCTGCCCCATTAGAGGCACTTTGTGACCCATAGTGTAGGGTGACCAGAATTTTAAAGCCAAAAATCGGTACATTTCTCAAAAATAGAAGAAGGACTACAATTTTACTGCAACCCAGTGCACAGAGTGGCAGTGCTCCTTACCAGAAAATTACAGAAGAAGCAGTAAGAACATACATAAAATGCAATCTTTAAAGCCAGTAGCAGGCCTGTTAATTAAATGTCTTTCTTATAACAGCTGCTAACTATCCCTGCTTCGCAAAACATAAAATATGCCTCCCACCGTTTTTAGCCGACCCTCTCTAAAAACAAGGACATGAGCTTAATTTCTTGAAATCTGCCGGGACAGCTGGAGAAAAACCGGGACTGTCCAGGCAAATCCGGGACGACTGATCACCCTACCATAGTGACTTCTGAGAAGAGTGATGTCTACTTTAGAAGGCGGAGGAATAATGAAACTACCAAAAGTAGAACCAGCAGGGTTCATTTAATCAGCTACTGCAAACCGATAGGAAACTGTGTAATGGGTAGCTGACGCAATCTCCGAAAGTTCTGTTTTTCTCGACTATCCGCTGTTTCAACACTTGCATTAACAACTCATGCATTTACCACACATTTATTACAATTAGGGCTCCCGGTTTTATGTTTTTTTGCTTCTTCTTTTTTTTTTTTTACATTTCTGTCTGGATTTTTCCATATTTATTTTTTGCCCATTTTATCTGGATGTATCCATATTTATTTTATAATTTGGGTATAAATGAAGTTGTAAAACTGCACATTTCCATATTTATTTAAATGAGAGACGCGCACTCATACTTTGACGTCTGTCGTATTTTAGCTATTCAAGCTGCCAAATATTACAGAACAATACATCCACTCATAAATACTAGCAGTATACTACAAATGTATATTGACACATGCTGTTATTTAAATAAATTTCATCCTGTTTTTTATTTCCAATGCTGTACATCTGCTCAGCTGTTGGACTATAATTCATGAAAGACAGCACGGGGAGTCATTTGAAAGCAGCACAATTTTCTGTATTTATACACTTTAAAAATAAATGCAGAAAGAAAACACAATATTTTCTGTCTGTATCTGTAAAAACGGAAACCAGAGAGCCGTTATTACAACGTGCTGACGTTCACAATGCGTTGTTTAACTTATCATATATCTGTATGGTTGCAGCGTCTGTGGTGAAGACTGGTGGTTTTCAAGGATGTCCCAGGTCTGAGATGCTATTTCATTCCACATGGATGACCACAGTAATCCCTTTGCAAACTTGACCCACCCCCAACCGTACCATGTGGGAGCAATCATGGTTGACTCCGGAGGAGGCTGTAGGGTTGGTGCTCAGTAAGCTCCATGTGCGGTCAGAGGTTGGCCATTTACAAGGGCTGGTGCCCCCATCTGCAGTAAAACCCCAAAGATGCACTCTACGGCTCATAGTCCCCAATCACCCTTCCAAACACGTTTTCCAAAGGTTCAGAGTGCTCCAAGTGCTTGGGTAAGTGATAATTGAACACACAGACTATGGTTTTCAAGCAACAGATTCTGCTGAAGAGTTCTTAGGGTGGGATGAAGCGGGTTCCTTAAGAACAAAACCTCATTCGCTGTTGCTAGGCGCTAGGATCTGCAGTTGGTACTAATTGGCCTGTGAGCGGGAGCGGGTGGCAGCGCGCCACGAGTGAGGTGATTGGGTTCCTTGCATTGCTTTAGGACCCCGCAGAGTAGGCCAAGCAATGCCAGTGAATACTCTTCTGCATTGTGTGTAGAAAATAATGTTCTTTTGTATGTTTTTTTTTCTGAAACAGATTTTTGTCTTATTTCTCCTAAAACAGCTTCTGCCACCCCGTTGTTAAATGAAAAGTCTTAAATCAAAACCCACAGGTTTGCTCTTGTAGTCATGGTTACTTTTACATTGGCATGTTTCTGGTTTATAAAAATGCAAGCATCGTTTTATGGCCAAGTATCATTTTTAGGGCTCGTCCTTTCCTATTCCGCAGGAATAGGAAACGAGCCCTAATGCAGTCAAACCATTTCTTAAGGCCAAGGGCTCTCAGAGGATTTTGGGAAGTGCACGCCACCTCGTGCACGAGCTTGCCTGAGCCGTCTGACTATCAGCCTGCCAGTTCTCCTCCCCTAATTATTCACTTCACTTGTGACTCCCCACATCAAAGCCTCAGCCTCCCTCCCTTGCCATTTGCTTCCTAACCAGCCTGCCTCGCATAATTGCATCAGACCCGACACTTCAAAGGAATGCACCCCGAGAGCCACTTTCGCGGCTGTGCATTTCTCTTCCCCCCTCCCCACAGCAATGCAAGGAGCTTGTTCTTCATTTTTTCTTGTTTGTGAAATCTTGCGTTGTTCATAAATACATAAACAACATGCTTTAGACGTCTTCTTTTGTCCTCAACACTAACACATAAGTTACCCTGGTGCCTCGCCACATGTCCAATTGCTCTTTTTCTGGTAACACCACGCGCACAATAATTAAGTTAGGCTGGCGCCCATTGCTACAAAAGAAGTGCTTCTAAGGAAGGCCTTCTCCTCTGCATCCCTAATAGCATTTTGTATATAAAGTTGCCTTTAACCTTTCTGCTCTATATGTTGTTAGGCTTTAAAGAAGGAAGGAGTTAGGTCCTTGTTCAATGGGGAAGGCTGGACCTTGTAAATAGTTTTATACAACAAAAATTGCCACCCCACTCATTCCATTAGCCCTTGATTATAGGCAACACATCAGCTTCAGTCGGATATGTTAGGTATTTTATTTACCTTTGTTTTCAAATCTTTTCATAAAAAAATCATAACTTCTCATGGCAGAGAAGGAACACTACACATATAACAAATAAATACATTAACAACAATACAGTATTTACAACGTGAACAAAATCACAAAGTGAATCATACAAAACAACTGTACCAATTTCAGGATGTTCAAAAAAAGGTGCAAGATAAATATGCAAGCCTCAATGACCATAAATGAACGAAGTTTTTGAACAATATTCGACAGATTCACATTAACAAGGAGATGTCACATTACACAAATGTTGTAATTCTACAAACTCTCAGTGATCAAAAATTACGTCTCCTTTCATGCCGACGCGTTTCGAACTCCAAATAGTAGTTTTGGGTTCTCTTCAGGGCCTGGTTGCTTTCTGTCTGTATGTGTGTGAAAGAAAGGTAACAGTATGTGAATGTCAGTATGTAGCCTCCTTATTTCACACTGCTAGTGATGTACCACATTCAAAAGTGATAGTACCTTATTTGTCGCTGTAGTTCTCATATAGGATTTTGTGCATCAATGGGACTGTCGTCTGAAGGAAGTTAAATTAAAAAAATCAATTTCAAGCATCGTTCTATGCTAGCTAGCTCTGCTGTGACCTCATGTCAAAGCACTGCTGAACGTAACTTTCAGTGTTTATGGGTCCGTATGGGGGCCATCCCTACGCACGGTGAAGTTTTTTGACCTAGGGGAAAGGCGGGGATAAATTTACTATCATTGCGCTTCTGTAGTACTCTCAATGGGCAAGGAGCATTATGAGAATGATTCCTACCTTTTTTGCGTGCACCGCGCGCTTCGGGAGCCGCTGGCTCCGTTATCAGCTGATTTCGATCGGTTTCTCTTTGTACGGGTCCCGTGTGTGTTCCCGTGTTGCTTCTAGTTGCGCACTGTTTAAAAGGACGGGGGAATTAGTTTATGTCCCTGTAGCGGGCAACGGTTGTATCTAACACCCTTTAGTTCAGCTCACCTCGTTTCCAGCGTCTTACTCCCACTCAGAATCCGCTCGCTATGGAAGGCGGCGGCCTGGTTGCTAGGTAACTAAAAGGCTAGTCTGGGACCATAGGCGTTCTGGGTTATGTAGTTCACTCGAAATGCGTTGAGTGCAACAGAAGCATTATTCTAACTCGCCTGGTGTTCTACCCTTCAGTCAAGGGGGCCATAACAAACCTCGTGGAGCCCCACGCAATTATGACATTATAGCCTGGACACTTCAGAAAGTGAATTTAGTCCATTTTGCGTGCTATTAAATTTTAGAATGAGATATGCTTCTTTCCTGAGGAGTGTTTCTTCGATATCAATTGGGCCCTTATTGCCGCTTGGCGCTATTGTCCAAAGTACAGTCCATTTAAAATCCATTTCACTGTGATTTTGATCCAGGAAATGTTGGACCATGGGAGCACTTACAACTTTCCTTTTAATTCTTGACCTGTGTTGGGTCACACGGCTATTGACCTGCTGGGTAGTTTTACCTATATAGATCTTCTGGCAATCACAAATGATCGCATATACCACGTTACGTGTTTTGCAATTAGAAAAACTGGCATGTTTGCATTTGATACCTCTATGGTCAAACTCCAACCCTTCAATTGTGGAGTCGCATGATATGCAGTTTCCACACTTGTGGTGTCCTTCAATTGGTTTAAGACCCCATAGTGATAGTAAATCACTTTTGGGCTTTGGAGTTGTCACTTCGGCTCTAATGACGTCCTGGCCAATACTTTTGTTTTTCTTATACGCGAACAACGGTCGCGGGAAGGGGCATTCAAGTCCTTCAAGCAGATGCCAGTTTTTTAGGATCATCTGTCTTACTTTATGAGTGTCAGGTCCAAATGTTGTCACACAGACCAGCCGGTCCATGTCTTGCTTAACCGTTCTCTCAAGTAAGCACTCCCGGGGGGTGTATTTTGCCCTTTTCATCGAATTACTCAGTAATTTCTTAGGATAGCCCCGATTCTTCATCTCATTGCAGAAACGAGTTGCATGTTTTTCATAGTCTGTTACTTCCGAGCAGTTCCTCCGTATCCGAAGCAACTGCCCGTAGGGCAGATTGTCCCTCAGACTCCTGGGATGTGCACTTCGGTGGTGGAGGATAGTGTTTTTGTCTGTCTTCTTTCGAAAAAGAGAAGACTTCAAAAGTCCATCCGTGCAACTTATTTCCAGGTCTAAGAATGTCATTTTTTCATTGCTGGACTCTAATGAAAACTTGATGTCGCGATGTCTGTCATTAATCCAACGGTGGAAGTCGACCAACTCAGCGCGGCTCCCCTGCCACAGGAGCCACACGTCGTCGATGTATCTCCACCATTGTTTAATGTGTTTACTGAAGGGGTTGTTGGAGTGAATAAATTTATTCTCATACTCCGCCATGTACAGTATGGCCATCTCCGGCGCATACGGACAGCCCATGGCCGTACCTTTGATCTGCATAAAAAATTGGTCATTGAACCTGAAATAATTCTTTTTAAGCGTTAGTTCAGCTAGTTTCAGGATGAACGAGGTAGGGACCTGATGAGGTCTGTCTCTTTTCTCAAGGTATAGTTCTAACACTTCTAGTGCCTCATCTTGCGGAATTTGGGTGTACAAGGACGTTACGTCCATTGTCACCATAAATTCCGTCATTGGGTCAAATTGGGTTCCCTCAACTTTTAACAAAAAATCGGTAGTATCTTTCAAATACGATTTTACATCACCGATAAAGGGCTTCAGAAAGAAATCAATGTATTTCGAGAGGGGTTCCAAACACGACTCGCATCCAGAGACAATTGGTCGTCCCGGGGGTTCCTCCGGATTTTTATGAATTTTGGGTAAAAAATATAGGATTGGCGTTCTTGGGAATTTCTTTATCAAAAATTCACTTTCCTTTGGTCCCACAAATCCATCTTCCACACCACTTTTTATTATCTCACAGATTTGTCCCTGAATAGACCGCATCGGGTCATCTGGGAGCTCTCTGTACCATTCTGAGTTGTTAACCTGTGTCGCACCTTCCTTCAGATATTTCTCCCTGGACCAGATCACCACCGCTCCACCCTTGTCCGTGGGTTTAATAATGACCGATGGGTCACATTTCAAGTTTTTAATGGCTATGCGTTGGCCTTTAGTGATGTTTGGTTTAGTGTATTTCTTATTCTTTTCTAGTTTGTTGATTGCTGATAGCATTACCTGTTCGAACGCCACCACCTGCTTCGGGATATTTTGGTAGGGGATAAAAGTGGATTTGTTCCTCAAGCCTGTTACCTCTGGGTCCGGGTTTGGCGGTTTATTTGCAAAAAAGGCACGCAGCCGGATCTTCCTACAGAAGGCAATGGTGTCTAGTTTAAGTCTAGTAAAATCTGTGCGTTGGCTGGGGACAAATTTTAAGCCAAGGTTGAGAACAGCTTCTTCATCTTTAGTGAGCACTTTGGTGGAAAGGTTCACTATTGACGATGGAGTGGGATTTAGGACTTGTAAAAGTTCCTGCGGGTGCGCATTTCCCATTGTGGTTTGAATCGGGTTTTTGCCTGGGGGCCTTTGTCTAAAAAAGGCCCTTTCTTGTTTGGATTATTCCCTCTCTCCTCAGTTCCTGATGAGTTTGATGAGGACGATGTATCAGAGAATGTTTTAAAACGATTTCTTGATCTACCCTGAAAGTTATATAGGGCTCCACGTGATTCTGTTTGGGTGTAATAATCCTCCTTGAGGAAAGGGTAGGCTCTCTCAAGTGTAAACGCCTTTGAGTCCCTCTCGTATTGTGCAGATTTGGAGTTTATAGTTATATCTCTGAAAGTTTGAATGTCTTTCTCAATTTTTTCGAGCAATGCCTTGGCATCAGAAACAGCCGGGCTTTCCTGAAAGCTTTTAGTGAGAACCTCAATTTCTTCCAATTCCTTTACACATAATCTTTGAGCCGTTTCGATGGTGTGGACCATCAGGTCCCGGCTACACTTAGTGTTGATGCAACTAAAAGCTTTTTTATATTCACTATCCTCCGTAAATATAACAGGGACGTTTTTAACCTGAAGACCCCATGGGATGGTCCCACCCCTGAGGTGTTTCAGGAGAAAATGTCCGTGAAGTTCGGTTCGGATGTGTTTTTTCTTGAGTCTGATGAGTTTGTCTGACTCGTTTTGTTGTTGAGCGGAGGTGCTCAAGGTGATATTATCAAAAGCAGTTGAGGCACACAAGTTCTGAATGTGTGCTTCAGAGAAAGAAAGAGTGTCTTTCTCTGCCATTACTTTGGGAAGACCTGAAGATCCCCCACAATTATTATGATAGGTAGTTAGGGCGAGACTTTAAATGCCCATAATCTACTCTCGCGAGTGTGCACCCGCTCTCAATCTTTAAAGAAGGAAGGAGTTAGGTCCTTGTTCAATGGGGAAGGCTGGACCTTGTAAATAGTTTTATACAACAAAAATTGCCACCCCACTCATTCCATTAGCCCTTGATTATAGGCAACACATCAGCTTCAGTCGGATATGTTAGGTATTTTATTTACCTTTGTTTTCAAATCTTTTCATCAAAAAATCATAACTTCTCATGGCAGAGAAGGAACACTACACATATAACAAATAAATACATTAACAACAATACAGTATTTACAACGTGAACAAAATCACAAAGTGAATCATACAAAACAACTGTACCAATTTCAGGATGTTCAAAAAAAGGTGCAAGATAAATATGCAAGCCTCAATGACCATAAATGAACGAAGTTTTTGAACAATATTCGACAGATTCACATTAACAAGGAGATGTCACATTACACAAATGTTGTAATTCTACAAACTCTGTGATCAAAAATTACGTCTCCTTTCATGCCGACGCGTTTCGAACTCCAAACAGTAGTTTTGGGTTCTCTTCAGGGCCTGGTTGCTTTCTGTCTGTATGTGTGTGAAAGAAAGGTAACAGTATGTGAATGTCAGTATGTAGCCTCCTTATTTCACACTGCTAGTGATGTACCACATTCAAAAGTGATAGTACCTTATTTGTCGCTGTAGTTCTCATATAGGATTTTGTGCATCAATGGGACTGTCGTCTGAAGGAAGTTAAATAAAAAAAATCAATTTCAAGCATCGTTCTATGCCAGCTAGCTCTGCTGTGACCTCATGTCAAAGCACTGCTGAACGTTCCTTTCAGTGTTTATGGGTCCGTATGGGGGCCATCCCTACGCACGGTGAAGTTTTTTGACCTAGGGGAAAGGCGGGGATAAATTTACTATCATTGCGCTTCTGTAGTACTCTCAATGGGCAAGGAGCATTATGAGAATGATTCCTACCTTTTTTGCGTGCACCGCGCGCTTCGGGAGCCGCTGGCTCCGTTATCAGCTGATTTCGATCGGTTTCTCTTTGTACGGGTCCCGTGTGTGTTCCCGTGTTGCTTCTAGTTGCGCACTGTTTAAAAGGACGGGGGAATTAGTTTATGTCCCTGTAGCGGGCAACGGTTGTATCTAACACCCTTTAGTTCAGCTCACCTCGTTTCCAGCGTCTTACTCCCACTCAGAATCCGCTCGCTATGGAAGCATATCTCATTCTAAAATTTAATAGCGCGCAAAATGGACTAAATTCACTTTCTGAAGTGTCCAGGCTATAATGTCATAATTGCGTGGGGCTCCACGAGGTTTGTTATGGCCCCCTTGACTGAAGGGTAGAACACCAGGCGAGTTAGAATAATGCTTCTGTTGCACTCAGCGCATTTCGAGTGAACTACATAACCCAGAACGCCTATGGTCCCAGACTAGCCTTTTAGTTACCTAGCAACCAGGCCGCCGCCTTCCATAGCGAGCGGATTCTGAGTGGGAGTAAGACGCTGGAAACGAGGTGAGCTGAACTAAAGGGTGTTAGATACAACCGTTGCCCGCTACAGGGACATAAACTAATTCCCCCGTCCTTTTAAACAGTGCGCAACTAGAAGCAACACGGGAACACACACGGGACCCGTACAAAGAGAAACCGATCGAAATCAGCTGATAACGGAGCCAGCGGCTCCCGAAGCGCGCGGTGCATGCAAAAAAGGTAGGAATCATTCTCATAATGCTCCTTGCCCATTGAGAGTACTACAGAAGCGCAATGATAGTAAATTTATCCCCGCCTTTCCCCTAGGTCAAAAAACTTCACCGTGCGTAGGGATGGCCCTCATACGGACCCATAAACACTGAAAGGTACGTTCAGCAGTGCTTTGACATGAGGTCACAGCAGAGCTAGCTAGCATAGAACGATGCTTGAAATTGATTTTTTTAATTTAACTTCCTTCAGACGACAGTCCCATTGATGCACAAAATCCTATATGAGAACTACAGCGACAAATAAGGTACTATCACTTTTGAATGTGGTACATCACTAGCAGTGTGAAATAAGGAGGCTACATACTGACATTCACATACTGTTACCTTTCTTTCACACACATACAGACAGAAAGCAACCAGGCCCTGAAGAGAACCCAAAACTACTGTTTGGAGTTCGAAACGCGTCGGCATGAAAGGAGACGTAATTTTTGATCACTGAGAGTTTGTAGAATTACAACATTTGTGTAATGTGACATCTCCTTGTTAATGTGAATCTGTCGAATATTGTTCAAAAACTTCGTTCATTTATGGTCATTGAGGCTTGCATATTTATCTTGCACCTTTTTTTGAACATCCTGAAATTGGTACAGTTGTTTTGTATGATTCACTTTGTGATTTTGTTCACGTTGTAAATACTGTATTGTTGTTAATGTATTTATTTGTTATATGTGTAGTGTTCCTTCTCTGCCATGAGAAGTTATGATTTTTTGATGAAAAGATTTGAAAACAAAGGTAAATAAAATACCTAACATATCCGACTGAAGCTGATGTGTTGCCTATAATCAAGGGCTAATGGAATGAGTGGGGTGGCAATTTTTGTTGTATAAAACTATTTACAAGGTCCAGCCTTCCCCATTGAACAAGGACCTAACTCCTTCCTTCTTTAAAGATTGAGAGCGGGTGCACACTCGCGAGAGTAGATTATGGGCATTTAAAGTCTCGCCCTAACTACCTATCATAATAATTGTGGGGGATCTTCAGGTCTTCCCAAAGTAATGGCAGAGAAAGACACTCTTTCTTTCTCTGAAGCACACATTCAGAACTTGTGTGCCTCAACTGCTTTTGATAATATCACCTTGAGCACCTCCGCTCAACAACAAAACGAGTCAGACAAACTCATCAGACTCAAGAAAAAACACATCCGAACCGAACTTCACGGACATTTTCTCCTGAAACACCTCAGGGGTGGGACCATCCCATGGGGTCTTCAGGTTAAAAACGTCCCTGTTATATTTACGGAGGATAGTGAATATAAAAAAGGTTTTAGTTGCATCAACACTAAGTGTAGCCGGGACCTGATGGTCCACACCATCGAAACGGCTCAAAGATTATGTGTAAAGGAATTGGAAGAAATTGAGGTTCTCACTAAAAGCTTTCAGGAAAGCCCGGCTGTTTCTGATGCCAAGGCATTGCTCGAAAAAATTGAGAAAGACATTCAAACTTTCAGAGATATAACTATAAACTCCAAATCTGCACAATACGAGAGGGACTCAAAGGCGTTTACACTTGAGAGAGCCTACCCTTTCCTCAAGGAGGATTATTACACCCAAACAGAATCATGTGGAGCCCTATATAACTTTCAGGGTAGATCAAGAAATCTTTTAAAACATTCTCTGATACATCGTCCTCATCAAACTCATCAGGAACTGAGGAGAGAGGGAATAATCCAAACAAGAAAGGGCCTTTTTTAGACAAAGGCCCCCAGGCAAAAACCCGATTCAAACCACAATGGGAAATGCGCACCCGCAGGAACTTTTACAAGTCCTAAATCCCACTCCATCGTCAAAAGTGAACCTTTCCACCAAAGTGCTCACTAAAGATGAAGAAGCTGTTCTCAACCTTGGCTTAAAATTTGTCCCCAGCCAACGCACAGATTTTACTAGACTTAAACTAGACACCATTGCCTTCTGTAGGAAGATCCGGCTGCGTGCCTTTTTTGCAAATAAACCGCCAAACCCGGACCCAGAGGTAACAGGCTTGAGGAACAAATCCACTTTTATCCCCTACCAAAATATCCAGAAGCAGGTGGTGGCGTTCGAACAGGTAATGCTATCAGCAATCAACAAACTAGAAAAGAATAAGAAATACACTAAACCAAACATCACTAAAGGCCAACGCATAGCCATTAAAAACTTGAAATGTGACCCATCGGTCATTATTAAACCCGCGGACAAGGGTGAAGCGGTGGTGATCTGGTCCAGGGAGAAATATCTGAAGGAAGGTGCGACACAGGTTAACAACTCAGAATGGTACAGAGAGCTCCCAGATGACCCGATGCGGTCTATTCAGGGACAAATCTGTGAGATAATAAAAAGTGGTGTGGAAAATGGATTTGTGGGACCAAAGGAAAGTGAATTTTTGATAAAGAAATTCCCAAGAACGCCAATCCTATATTTTTTACCCAAAATTCATAAAAATCCGGAGGAACCCCCGGGACGACCAATTGTCTCTGGATGCGAGTCGTGTTTGGAACCCCTCTCGAAATACATTGATTTCTTTCTGAAGCCCTTTATCGGTGATGTAAAATCGTATTTGAAAGATACTACCGATTTTTTGTTAAAAGTTGAGGGAACCCAATTTGACCCAATGACGGAATTTATGGTGACAATGGACGTAACGTCCTTGTACACCCAAATTCTGCAAGATGAGGCACTAGAAGTGTTAGAACTATACCTTGAGAAAAGAGACAGACCTCATCAGGTCCCTACCTCGTTCATCCTGAAACTAGCTGAACTAACGCTTAAAAAGAATTATTTCAGGTTCAATGACCAATTTTTTATGCAGATCAAAGGTACGGCCATGGGCTGTCCGTATGCGCCGGAGATGGCCATACTGTACATGGCGGAGTATGAGAATAAATTTATTCACTCCAACAACCCCTTCAGTAAACACATTAAACAATGGTGGAGATACATCGACGACGTGTGGCTCCTGTGGCAGGGGAGCCGCGCTAAGTTGGTCGACTTCCACCGTTGGATTAATGACAGACATCGCGACATCAAGTTTTCATTAGAGTCCAGCAATGAAAAAATGACATTCTTAGACCTGGAAATAAGTTGCACGGATGGACTTTTGAAGTCTTCTCTTTTTCGAAAGAAGACAGACAAAAACACTATCCTCCACCACCGAAGTGCACATCCCAGGAGTCTGAGGGACAATCTGCCCTACGGGCAGTTGCTTCGGATACGGAGGAACTGCTCGGAAGTAACAGACTATGAAAAACATGCAACTCGTTTCTGCAATGAGATGAAGAATCGGGGCTATCCTAAGAAATTACTGAGTAATTCGATGAAAAGGGCAAAATACACCCCCCGGGAGTGCTTACTTGAGAGAACGGTTAAGCAAGACATGGACCGGCTGGTCTGTGTGACAACATTTGGACCTGACACTCATAAAGTAAGACAGATGATCCTAAAAAACTGGCATCTGCTTGAAGGACTTGAATGCCCCTTCCCGCGACCGTTGTTCGCGTATAAGAAAAATAAAAGTATTGGCCAGGACGTCATTAGAGCCGACGTGACAACTCCAAAGCCCAAAAGTGATTTACTATCACTATGGGGTCTTAAACCAATTGAAGGACACCACAAGTGTGGAAACTGCATATCATGCGACTCCACAATTGAAGGGTTGGAGTTTGACCATAGAGGTATCAAATGCAAACATGCCAGTTTTTCTAATTGCAAAACACGTAACGTGGTATATGCGATCATTTGTGATTGCCAGAAGATCTATATAGGTAAAACTACCCAGCAGGTCAATAGCCGTGTGACCCAACACAGGTCAAGAATTAAAAGGAAAGTTGTAAGTGCTCCCATGGTCCAACATTTCCTGGATCAAAATCACAGTGAAATGGATTTTAAATGGACTGTACTTTGGACAATAGCGCCAAGCGGCAATAAGGGCCCAATGATTATCGAAGAAACACTCCTCAGGAAAGAAGCATATCTCATTCTAAAATTTAATAGCACGCAAAATGGACTAAATTCACTTTCTGAAGTGTCCAGGCTATAATGTCATAATTGCGTGGGGCTCCACGAGGTTTGTTATGGCCCCCTTGACTGAAGGGTAGAACACCAGGCGAGTTAGAATAATGCTTCTGTTGCACTCAGCGCATTTCGAGTGAACTACATAACCCAGAACGCCTATGGTCCCAGACTAGCCTTTTAGTTACCTAGCAACCAGGACGCCGCCTTCCATAGCGAGCGGATTCTGAGTGGGAGTAAGACGCTGGAACCGAGGTGAGCTGAACTAAAGGGTGTTAGATACAACCGTTGCCCGCTACAGGGACATAAACTAATTCCCCCGTCCTTTTAAACAGTGCGCAACTAGAAGCAACACGGGAACACACACGGGACCCGTACAAAGAGAAACCGATCGAAATCAGCTGATAACGGAGCCAGCGGCTCCCGAAGCGCGCGGTGCACGCAAAAAAGGTAGGAATCATTCTCATAATGCTCCTTGCCCATTGAAAGTACTACAGAAGCGCAATGATAGTAAATTTATCCCCGCCTTTCCCCTAGGTCAAAAAACTTCACTGTGCGTAGGGATGGCCCCCATACGGACCCATAAACACTGAAAGGTGCGTTCAGCAGTGCTTTGACATGAGGTCACAGCAGAGCTAGCTAGCATAGAACGATGCTTGAAATTGATTTTTTTAATTTAACTTCCTTCAGACGACGGTCCCATTGATGCACAAAATCCTATATGAGAACTACAGCGACAAATAAGGTACTATCACTTTTGAATGTGGTACACCACTAGCAGTGTGAAATAAGGAGGCTACATACTGACATTCACATACTGTTACCTTTCTTTCACACACATACAGACAGAAAGCAACCAGGCCCTGAAGAGAACCCAAAACTACTGTTTGGAGTTCGAAACGCGTCGGCATGAAAGGAGACGTAATTTTTGATCACTGAGAGTTTGTAGAATTACAACATTTGTGTAATGTGACATCTCCTTGTTAATGTGAATCTGTCGAATATTGTTCAAAAACTTCGTTCATTTATGGTCATTGAGGCTTGCATATTTATCTTGCACCTTTTTTTGAACATCCTGAAATTGGTACAGTTGTTTTGTATGATTCACTTTGTGATTTTGTTCACGTTGTAAATACTGTATTGTTGTTAATGTATTTATTTGTTATATGTGTAGTGTTCCTTCTCTGCCATGAGAAGTTATGATTTTTTGATGAAAAGATTTGAAAACAAAGGTAAATAAAATACCTAAAATATCCGACTGAAGCTGATGTGTTGCCTATAATCAAGGGCTAATGGAATGAGTGGGGTGGCAATTTTTGTTGTATAAAACTATATGTTGTTAGGAGCATTTTGTGCTAAATTGCAAGCACTGCATGCGTTATTTTTAGTCATGACTCTCTCTAAAAAAGCCCAGTTCACTCTGTCAAATGCTTTTGCGGCATCAACAGTTAATATGGTAAGGGGGAGATTCTTTTGTGTGGCTATGTCTATTGCAGTCAATAGTTCTTGTGTGACTTCGTGCAATTGTCTCCCTTTAATAAAACCTTTTTGGTCGGTGTTTATAAGTTTCGGCAGAATTTTTCCCAATCGTGTCGCCATTATTTTCGTGAAGATTTTATAGTCTGTATTTAACAGAGATATCGGGCGATATGATTCGCATCTAGCCGGATCCTTTCCGGGTTTTAGAATAATAGTGATGACCGCATCATTCCAGGAATCTGGTATGCTACTTCCCTGCTTAAGAATCAGGTTTGCTAGGTCTGTGATGTGTGGGAGTAAAATATTTCTTAATTCCATGTAGAACTCATTTGGTAGAGCGTCCGGTCCTGCTGCCTTTCCTTTCTTTAGACTTTTAATGGCCACTTCCACTTCGCTTGTTAGGATTTCCTTGTTTAGTTCTATTTTTTCTTCGTCTGTTAGTGCCAGTATTGGGACATCCTCGAGATAGGAGTCAATTAATGAAACTTGTGGGTTTGTATCTTCAGTATACAATTTTTCAAAAAAATTCCTGAATTCTTGTTTTATTGTTTCGTCATCCGTTCTTTGTGTTGTTTGTCCCTCCTGGTGTATACTTCTTACTTTATTTTTGGCTAGATCTGTTTTAAGTTTCCATGCCAACCATTTTCCACATCCCTCGCCATATTCATGTTTAGATAACTTGCTAGACTCCCATTTTTTCCGCACTCTCTCTTCGAGGATGTCTTCTAATTTTTCTTTCTCGCGCTGTCTTTCTTGTTGCATTTCCTCTTTTCTACTTGTTTCTTGTTCCCTTAGTATTAAGGAGTCTAGAGTGGTAATGTTAGTTTCCAGATCTGATATTTCGCTCTTTAATTTTTTATTTTTATAAGCGCCTAGGCTCAATAACTTCCCTCTTACCACTGCTTTATATGTGTCCCAAATTATCTGTTTTGTGGTGCTGTTTTTGTTGAGTTCGAAGAAGTTTAAAGTTTCGTTTTCTAATTCTTTTATTATTTGTTTGTCTTGTAGTATTGCTCTTTCTACTGTGAATCTTTTTATAGTTTCTGTTTTCTTAATCTGTAATGTTAATTGGACAGCTGAATGGTCTGAAATATGAGCTGGTAGATGTACTACACTTGCCACACTACTGGATAAATCTCGATCAATAAGAAAGTAATCAATCCTCGACCTATGTCCTAGTTTTTTGTTGTGTAGAGTGAATGGTTGCTTGATGTCTCCTTTGTCTCTCCAGATATCGATCAGCTCAAGATCTTTTTTGTATATGGCAATCCATTCTCTCATTTTTGGCAGATTTGCCTGTCTTCCTGGTGGTGACCTGTCTAGTTTGGGGTCCATCACGAGATTAAAATCTCCTCCCAGGATGATAGGTGAGGTAGCTAATAGAAGTTGTGAATATAGTTTCCGTAGGGGTTCTGCATCGTCTTGATTTGGACCATAATATCCTGCTATCGTGAGCGGTCTATTCTCAATCTTTACTTTGAGTATTGCCCATCTTCCCTTGTTGTCCACTTCTACTGAATCAATAACCGCTTTTAGAGACTTTTTTATGATGATTATGATTCCTTTGATGTTACATTGTTGTGTTGTACACGCGTATGTATCTATCCAGCCTAAATTTTTTACTATTTGTATCCACTCTTCTTTCAGGAGATGTGTTTCTTGTAGTATTATAACTTCGGAATCTGATGTTTTGATATATTCTAGTATTTTGTTCCTTCTATTCTTTGTCCTTAGCCCGTTTACATTCCAGGAGAGTATCTTGATGTTTTTAGTTGTACTCCCCATTTTTCCATTTGTGTTTAGATTGTAGATTATTGTTTAAAATCTCCATTTTGTTTCTCCTTTTGGTACAGCATATGAGGACATTTTTTTGGGGTTTTTTTCCCCTAATTTGCGCCCCACCCTCGTTTCTTTTCGTGATATTTTTGTGTTTTCTTTTTATTAGTTTTGCCCTTGACTAAAAATAACATAGGGCAGCCCTTTATGCAGGTGATAAAACAAATATACAAGACACCAAGATCTAAAATACTAATTAATGGATGTCTTACGGACGATGTGAAAATTGGTAGAGGAACAAGACAGGGGTGTCCTCTCTCACCCCTGCTTTTCAATTTATACATTGAACCACTTGCGAACAACTTAAGGAAAGCCAAAGAAATCACCCCATTTAAATACCAGATATGGGAGAAGAAAATTGCACTTTATGCAGATGACTTAATGATCTTCACGAACAACTATCTGAAAGCCAAATATAAGATTGAAGAAACTATTAGTGCCTTTGGAAAGGTCTCAGGTTACTTAGTGAACCATACAAAAACGGAAATTATGACTTGGAATACCAAATTTAAAAGTTCAAATATAAAGAATGAAATAAGATACCTGGGAATCCTGATAAATCATGATCTAAATAAAATCACGCAACGAAATATAAACAAAGTCACAGTTGAGGTGAGAAGACTGTTTAAAACTTGGTCCACCTTACCACTTAGTTTGATAGGAAGATCTAATATTATCAAGATGTCCATACTACCAAAATACACATTTTTGTTCAATTCTATCCCTTTTGAATTCACTAAATCAGTATTGAATAAACCACAAAGTGAAATTGCAAGCTTTGTATGGGCCTCGAAAGGCATAAGAATCTCACAAAAAAAGCTTCGAAGAAGAAAACAAGATGGAGGACTGGCTACCCCGGACCTATTGGTGTATCATAGGGCTTTTTACTTTAAAAACACTCGAGTGCTACTTAAAAGCTATGGAAATTACCCAATATACTTACAAGTAATGACAGACTCAGTTGATCACTTTTTGTTTAAATTCGGACACCCCAAATACTTCAAAAAGATTAAATTGAAGATTCTAAGGGAGGCAGCTAAAGTTTGGACTCAAATAAGAGGAGTCTTAAATATCCCGTATTACAGCGAGAAAGCACCTATTTGGAGCTCACCAGGGACTCCGGAATGCCTAAAAGATACTTTGGCAACTCCATTAAGGATAGCTAACGTGAACTATTGGGGACAACTATTGAATGACTCAACTTTGAAAACATGGACAGAACTTCAAGATATTACTAATAATTCAATCTCCAAATTTAAATATTATCAGATTCTAAGTTGGTCTAAAACAATACCCATATATAACAAAGAAAATGAAAAACTTGAAAAAGAAATGGTAAAACATACATTAACATCAAAAGAAGTGGCAAAATGGTACTGGGCATTAATAACAGCCGAAGACAGAAACCAAAACATTGAAGATCAAATTTGGGCGAAAGATTTGATCACAACCGACTTAGATTTAATTTGGGAAAAATCAGTGAAGAAATGCTGGTCGACACTAAAATCTGCGTCACTAAAAAGAAACCATTTATATACAATACATCGAGCATACTGGACCCCGAAAAAGCTCTCAAAATTCAAAAATACAGGAATAAAGAAATGCCCGAAATGTGGCGAAGAAAAGGCAGACGACATCCACATGTTCAGAAGCTGCCCCATGTTAAAAGATTTCTGGAATGAAGTTGGTAAGACACTGAGCAAAATCATGAAGAGAGAAATAACTGTAAGTACCACTCTTACTCTTTTTGGGATAGAAGAAACAGTCAGTAGAGGGGGGTTAGATAACTATCAAGAAAACCTGCTCTTTGTATTAATTGTACTTGCAAGAAGGGAAATCTGCATTAAATGGATAGGAACATCTTCCCCAACACACAGTGAGTGGATGAACTCAGCAGTAAGAATAAACAAATTAGACAGAAAAGGAAACAACAGCAAAAGATTTAAGTATTGGGAACATTTTGAAAAACACATAAATCCTAGCACAGAGTAGAAACTTTAGTCCTATGATTAAGGCGAAACAACTTCTGGTTAACAAGTATGGTACTTGTTGAGTAGCTATAACAGCTAGCTCCCTCACGTTTCGAAACCGAAGTTTAAATTATGTGATGTTTCAAGGATACTCCTCTATACTACCCAGACAAGAGAGACCAAGGGGTAGAGATGGAACAAAACAAACAAGTTAGAGGTAGACACCTGAAACTCCGACCACATAAAGCTTCGCAATATGAGGACAAAAAAAAAAAAAAAAATTAAAGCACTGCATGCGTGTGGTCTTAAAAAACACATGTGCATAATGTACACGCAGTTAATTTGCCGTTATCACAGCATATTAAAAAACACGTGCGTAATGTGCATGCAGTTCATTTGCCGTACCAGTGCATTATAAAACTATTTACAAAAATGCCGTACTGCTTATTTGCATAACCAATATGATGCAATGATATACTAATCCAGTCCTGACGCTCAGCCACATTTCAAATTAAACGCACAATTTTTCAGATGTACATTTTCGATGCTTAAAATTGCATTAGCTAAAGCTGCGATCTAGCTTACGGTTCTCATTATTAATAGCATTTTGCCCTTAAAGTTACCTCACCCTTCAGCTTTAGCTGTTTTAAAATACATCAAGGCAGTCAATGTTGTGCGTCCAGCTAGCGCCATATAGGTGATTTGTTTCTCTTTCTTAGCGCCTCAAAACATAGCACTTAAATTGCTATGGCCCGACACATTTCTAATATTTGCCCTTCTTGATAACAACTCATGCAGAATGCTTATGTTAGCCTGACGCCCATTGCTACACAAAAACTGCTTCTGTGCCAGGCCTTGTGCTTTGGCGTACATGCGTTATTAAGCATTTTTACAAATTTTGGTTGAAAATATATGGACGCAGACAATGTTGCACATCAATCTGTGAACGCGCACTTTTTCAGCTGTACATTTTCGATGATTAAAATTGCATTAGCTAAAGTTGCCTTTTACCTATGTAAGCTAGCTGCTGTATTTGCACTTTTCGGCTTTAACAGGTTTAAAATACATTGACCAAATTTACGATCTAGCTATGTATGCAGCTTTGCTAGCGCGTTTGCAGTCTTTAGCTTTAGTTATTTGAAATACATCAAGGCAGACAATGTGGCTTGTACAACTAGCGCCATATTGGTCATTTATTTCCTTCCTGCTAGCACCTCAACACTAACAGTTAAGTTACCCTGGCGCCTCGCCACATGTCCCATTTGTTCCTATCCTTGTAACACCTAGCGCACGATAATTGAGTTAGGCTGGCTTCCATTGCTACAAAAGAAGTGCTTCTATAGAACGTCTTCTTCTCTGCATCGGTAATGGCATTTTGCATATAAAGTTGCCTTTAAGCCTTCTGCTTTATATGTGGCCCCTGGTCATGTGTGACACATTCAACCTTAGTCTTCAAAAGAAGAGAGAAGGAAAGTTGATACGGTCCATACCACATCCTTCCTAAACTCAAACTATGTCAAAAAATGTAACGGTCGAAATAGTGCCCACATCTACATTCAGGGCAGAGCATCGGTCTTCAAACTTTTTAATGCCAGTCACGGATAAAATCATCCGTTCCCCCCCCCCCCCCTCTGAATTTTTCACAATTATTCTATTAAATTGGCAATGTTTAAATATGTCTAGACTTATTTAAACACTGCAGTGGAATTCTCATACCTTTTTAAAAATGCAATCAAATACACTATTGCCAAACGTATTATTCTGGTCAGGCAGGCCTTACTAACATGCAGAAGTATGCACAGTGTGATTATAAGAAATGGGGATGAGGGTTTTGAAGAACATTTGGAGTCTCTTCCCTTTTGACACCTACTACCAGCCAGGATAAAAATGACAAAAGATGATAGCGATGGTCCATTACAGAGCAAAAACAAAGCACTGTTATCAGCATAATGCTTCTTTTGGCCAAAGCCTGGCACCCTCCTGGGATTGCTTGAGTCCCCCTAGGGGGCCCGCTCCCCAGTTTGAAGATCCCTAGGGTAGAGAGCTAAAAACACTGGTTTTGTTTTTATTCCAATAGTACTAGGAATACATTTTCAGGATGCAAGGACCCTCGCCTACCTACCTATGTGCCATGCGTCATCATTAAGTCCTGCTCCACACTAGGCGGGTGGTGCAATGCCCAGAGGGCCACTTGTATGAGGGCACTTTTATGGAGATCTTTTTCCTGCACTGAGTGATGGTGAAACAAAGGAGATAGAGGGTGTAGTGAAGGATTCATTACTCCTAAGTAACGAAGGTGGCTTCCCTTTTATTTTGGTAATCAAGGGTGAGATTAAAAACAAAGAGACAAATTGAACTTTAATTGTTCTTTGACCCTACAGACTGGTCTACATGTTTCAACCTGGGCTGCCTGTCAAGGTCAATTAGCATTTCTTCAGGACCGAAACTCGGGTACCCTACTATTATGTGGGTAACCTAAACTTCCTAAAGCTAAATGTGAAAAAGTGGGTGCAATCAACCCCCTGAGTGTCCCACTGATTTTGGAAATCGCGATATCTAGGGGAAACTGAAATAACAATGTGCTGTTAACACGTAGTACCTTTACAACGCTGCCGTTACAACATGAGTGCTGTTACCACACAATACCTTTACTATACAGGATTTTACAACAAATATGTCTTTACTACGCGTACCTTTACTATGAATTTCAGCATATGTGTTATAAATTTAGGCATGTTGCAGGTAAGTTATTTATTTATATATATATGTGTGTGTAAGTTATTTATTTGTATATATTTATATATGATTATATATTGGGTAAAGGTCTTTTTTTTAGGGTTCAGGGTGGGAGAAGATTTCTGTTTCTGAAGGGCATTTTTAGGGTTTAGGGTGGATTTTGGTTTTTGGGTGGCAATGGTAATTTTAGGGTTTAGGGTGGATATGGGTTTATGGGTCGAAAGAATAATTTTAGGGGTTAGGTTTTAGGGTGGCAAGGGTCCTTTTGGGGTTTAAGGTGGGTATGTGTTTGTGAGTAGCAAGCATATTTTTAGGGTGGTAATTGGGTGGAACGGGTATTTGAAGGGTGACTTTAGGTTTTTGGGTGGCAAGGGTAATTTTAGGGTTTAATCTGTGTCATTGGGTGGGGAGGGTATTTTTAGGATGAATTTAGGTTCTTGGGTGGCGAGGGTAGTTTTTGGGTTTAGGGTGGTTATGGGTTTTTGGGTGGTGAAGGTAATTTTAGGGTTCAAGTGTAGGTATGGGTTTTTGGTTGGCAAGGGTAGTTTTAGGGTTTAGGGTGGGAATGGGTTTATGAGTGGCGAGGGTAATTTTAGGGTGAGTATGGGTTTGTGGGTGGCAAGGGTAATTATAGGATTTAGGGTGTGTATGTGTGTGTGGCTGGCAAGGGTAATTTTATGGTTTATAGTGTGTATGGGTTTGTGGGTGGCAAGGGTATTTTTAGGGTGGGTGTGGGGTTTTGGGTGGCAAGGGTAATGTTAGGGTGATTATGGGTTTTTTGGTGGCAAGGGTAATTTAAGGGTTTATGGTGGGTACAGGGTTTTGGTTGGCAAGGGTAATTTTAGGGTTTAGGGTGGGTATGGGGTTTTGGTTGACAAGAGTAATTTTAAGGTTTAAGGTGGGTAAGGCTTTTTCGGTTGCAAGGGTACTTTTAGGGTTTAAGGTGGGCATGGGTTTTTGCGAGGCAAGTGTAATATTAGGGTGCATTTACGTTTTTGGGTGAGGGACAAAGGATTTTTATGGTATGGGTTTTTGTGTGGCATGGGTATTTTTTAGGTGGGGATGGTTTGAGGCATTATATATATATATAATATCCAATTCCCACGATGCTCCTGTCGAAACTACGGACCCGTGGAGGGTGGTGCATGCACCGGGAGAGCACCCGGTTAACCAAATCAGTTTTTGTTTCGCGATAATAATGCACTCTCTGGTTTCAATGAAGTAAATAAATCAGGAAGTTTGTTTTGCTTCCACGCTACGCGTTTTGGCAATAACGCCTTGTTCACACGATGGAAGGAAAAAACCAAGTCACCATTAAGTACACATACACCTCGACGTAATACGTTGCGATAGACAAAGGACTTCGTACAACAGGGCCTCTGCCAGACTCCGGATCTGTGGCGGCCATTTTGGAACTCGTTTCCATGTATTCATACATTGCAAAATCATGTATTGCCCGCCCCACGATACAGTTAGCATACTCCTGTGAACATCATTGATACATAAATGTGGTCATAATACATAAAAACGGACATAATCATGAATAACATTGCAAAAATTAGCTAATGCATTCTTGGTCAGTAAAAGCCGTTGTGACATCAGTACCGGCTGCCTCTTAGATTGCATGTATGGTTTACATTTATACTCTTTTTTTGTGATGCAATATCTGTGCCTGGTCTACACGAGTGCATAATGTTCATCCATGTGATGTGATAGGTGATGTGTGATGTGTAAAGTCATACAATGAATTAAAACATGCAATATACCATCTTAATACCTCCAAGTTCAAGTCCAAGAGTGGTATATCCTATGCAAATACAAAATTACACGCATAGTGCGTAATGTTGTGAATCTCCGTCCATGTTGAGAGCGGAGACGACTGATGTATCATCTAACTACAATAGTAGTGGAAACTACGTTCTGTGGCCAATTTGTCCATGGTGGTCATCAAAATTTACTGTATAAATGCTAGGTACGTATCCTCAATTAAAGACAGCTGACCCGTGCATAGGGTGGACCCCCCAACAACCACTAGTCAATAATACTGGGCCATTGCCCACATTTACAGAATAGTTCCAACTCCAAAGGAATATACACCACGCAAGTGCCCATGATCTCAAAAGAGCTGTAGACCGTTCAATATGTGGTGGAAAAAGACAAAACAAGATCATACCGGGGTGACCACTCTGTCTGACATGATACCAACTCGTAATGTACCTCCGGAAAAAAAGGTTAGGGAACCCGTGAACGTTGCACTACCAAAGTAGTGTGGGCCCCTGCCTTTTCTCCTGTAGTGAAAGAGAAAAGAGAGAGAAAGAAAACATGATCAGTGAAATTAAAATCAATTTCGGTTGAACAGTTTGCTGCAATTACATTTGATTCATTCCCTATGGCTGCTACGAAGGACATTGTAGAACTAAAACACTCATGTTTCATACAGGTGTAGTCTTAGTTCTTCGTCAAGGTTTAACCCCCCCGGGGATTTGGTCTGGAGATCAATGATGTACCTCGATTCCCATTGTCTGAGTTTCAATACCCTATTACCTCCCATCGGGGATATTGTGATATGTTCCATGGCAATATAGCTGAGACCAACATTATTGGAAAAGTGGTGTTCCTGAAAATGGCGTGCCACCGGGTACTGTTGGTCCCGGTTGGTGATGGCCCACATGTGTTCTAACACGCGTTTCTTAGCTAGAAGGACTGTGCTACCTACATACTTCAACTTACAGGGGCACACCAAAATGCAGACCACAAAGGGAGTCCCACGAGTAGGGAACTGTGTAATGGTTTTTACTCTGCCCCCACCATCACAGTATTCTTTTTTCACGGTACTGTTCTTGCATGCCCTGCAGTGCCCACAGGGAAAGAAGCAGGAATATGCTGACCAGACACTGGGACATCCTCAATAGTGACCCCAATATAGTTCCCATCATAAGTGAAAAACCATGCATTACTTACAGAAAGGGATACAGCTTTAGAGACAGAATGGTACACAGAGTCATAAGGGTCTATAACACCATGAGAAATCAGGGATCAAAGGCTTCTTTCCCTGTGGGCACTGCGGGGCATGCAAGAAACTGTACCATGAAAAAACAGAATACCATGATGGTGGGGGCAGAGTAAAAATCATTACACAGTTCCTTACTTGTGGGATTGCCCATCCTGATGGCTTTGTAGATGATGATTAACACGTCTAACTGATCATGCCCTACCATGCTACTACCATCATGGGCGCCCAATGACCACCAGGTCTGCGAAACCCTGCCCTGAAACACTAAGACAACCCAGCTGCAAGGGATAATGGTTGTGGAGGCTTGCAATAGTGCCGGTACATGGAGTAAGCCGGTGAAACCCCAGTGGATCCTGCTTACACCCCCTCGGCAGACCGCTGCCCTCTCCGCTGCGCATGCGCGCCTCCCTAACAGATTGCTTCTGCATCCAATATGATCTGATTGTTCTTTTCAAATGCGCTGGAATGAAACACAGCGGATTAAGCGCGTTGAATTGCAAAACAATGAATCTGGGGATATTGCAGAGCAGGCGGGGGCTGGGAAGTGGTCGTAACATGGCGGGTGATGGGGAGGTTTCGGTGGCAACCACAACAATCTAACACAGGCACAGAAGTAGGCCAGGAAAGACCAAACCAATGGTAGGTTCATGTGAATGGGTTTGTATTGTTTTACATTGCGTAGAATTTGGCAGCAGGATTTTTAAAATATCATCTTTGTCCTGAATCTAGTGTAGGAAAGAATTAGGTCTGCCCATAGAGTGCTTCTGGACTGGGGTGGTGGATCACATGGTATTAGTGACTTAATTTCTGAGCTGCAGCCAGGGGGGCTATTCTGATGGGTGTGGGAGAGGCGGGGGTCTGCCTGTTTATCTGTTGCTGTCATGTGAAGTGCACAGGCTGTGAGTGAGGTAGATAGGGGGTGGGGCACTTCCTGTCAGAGTGTGTCCACAACGTGCTCCATGTTTTCTGTTGCAGACGTGGGAGGGCGGTGACACTGGAGCGCCATCGAGCCTGTTTATTCGTCCATTTAAAAAAAAAAAAGCATGTGATGCTGCTCTGTTGAGGTGGAACTTGAAGCGGTCGCCGGAACCCTGAAATGTGTACTTTGTGTCCATTGTGTCGCATCTGCACGTGCTGCTTACACCTTGGCCATAACTATCTCTCCAGCAAGGCACGTGGAAGCAGGTTTTTGCAAGAGCAAACTGAGAGCAGAGACTGCAGCAGAGGAAGTGAGGGGCACGAGATCCTGCACCAAAGATCGCGATAAGATACTGTGCAAAGCAGACCAAAAGTAGGGCCTGGCATTCAAGAACTCTCCATGTGCCACAGGGGAGAGCCTGTTCAGATTGCCCACAAAGGCAGCCCAGGGGCAGACTCGTGCAAACTCATGAGGGATAGGGCTGCATGTTGGCTGAAACTCTACAGACCCCTAACTGCATGGTGGCAAAGCAGTCCACCACTTCAAAGCGGACAGTTAAAGAGACACATGGCACTCTTACAAAACAACTGCTCTTTTTAGAAGAGGCAACGCTATTCTTAGGAAATGGCAGATAAATATACCTTTCCTGCAGAAACCAGTAATAAGCACCTTGTTTTACCAAGCAGGTTATTTCCCCACACATGCTGCTCTCCCTCGATGTTCATTCCCAGGCAGAAAACCTTTGTTTCCTCCAATGGAGTTCTGCCCCCGCCCCTCCTAAACAAAGATAAATAGTCCTTGCATTCGAGTTTTAATTACTTTTAAATCTCCTTTACATTTTTCTACTTTCCTTTCAATTTCAGAAGCTCTAGTTGAGCGGGTAGGCCTGCCTTTGTCTTTTCTGGTGTGGTTCTTTCTGCATCTTTGTTGCCTGGGGTTATAAATGCCCTCTTCCTGCCACTCTGCTTTATTAGCATCAACAGGTATTGGATCTTGACATAGAGGGGGCTACAGACAGCTCGATGTATGTTGCAAGCACTTATGTGACCAGTACGTGACCTCTGTATTTCGTGGATGTTTACACCATGCAGTTGACTTTACATCCCAGATTTGGAGATGTGATAAAGTAGTTCCTTAATGTTCATAGCAGCACAGAACTATCCGCTGCAGAATCACCTTCTCTATCCGGGCAGGGGCTGCAGAACCCCTTCCTGCAATCACCCAACCAGCCTCCTCCTGCTACAATGAAGCTTCCCATGAAAACTCTCTTCACCCAGTACATGCCAGACGATTGGCCGAGCCAATGCTTGTTTGTGTTATATTTTCTTTCCTATGAACCTTTTCGTGAGAAGATCTCTTGTTGCCCTTAATGGATCCCATCAGGCCAAGTCTCACTTTCCAAGAACTCACAATGGGTATTTGTGGTATCCGCGCTCCTGTGGAATCTGGTCCACAGGAGTCCTGTTGAAGGCCCCTGTGGACAATCTTCTAGAAACACTACCGCCACTGTCAAGTCTTAGCATATTTGCGACATTATTAGCACCCTACCCCTGGGTACCATTGCGCCTAACAGTTTTATTATGCTCCAACTTTTCCAGGGAGCAGCACTTCTGTGAGAAGTATAAATACAACAAGATTATAACGCAAAGCTTCTGTCCACCCACCCAGAATCCTTTTCCAAAACTGAAAACGGCACTGCATGCTGCATATGTCTTAAGTCACCGGCTAGTGAAGGTCAGGATTAGATGCAACTAGAGTCTTGCTCCACTTTCTTTAGTTGTTTGTGTGGTGCATCTATAAAATGATTAAAACAATAACAGGGTGACCATATATTGAGGCCAATGTAAGAATCTGCTTTATATCCGGTTAGAGGCGGCAGACCCAGAAGCTGAGGTCGGCCCGGGACCAGGGTTCAATTCCCGACGCGGCAGGGTACGGAACCAATGTCAGCGGGCTTGATAAATCTCGCCTCGGTGCCTCTATAACCATGGGTCCCACGCTGCAACTCTGGGCAATAGCTTGCTTAATCTCCACAACGGCCCCCTCGCTGCCGGGGATGCCTGGCTTCACCTTGGGGATACCCAATAGGGACCATCTCACAGGGAAAGCCAGGACGGGTTCCCCAGCGGCACACAGCGCCAAGAAACCCTGGGATGAACGTGCGCTCTACAAATTCATACTAACATAACATAACATATCACCCCAAGACCCTCTGGCCTGCAAAAACTGGCCTAAAATGGCACTGTTTGTATGGAAAAACGAGCGCCTAAGTGGCAAAATCAAATTTCATGAGGGGCTTCAAAGATCCTGGCTTTGGAGTGAGGCAATTAATATTGTAGAACATATTTGGATAGTTTAATTTAATTCCACTTGGTCTTTATTTACCATAGAATTTACTTTAGAACTTTACATTTAGAAAAACGAATCCGTAAGCAAACACCTGCTGCCACCGACCTTAACCCAGGTGGCCCCATTGAAAGTAAGTGAAAACACTGATTGAGAGCAAATATGTCCAGGCCAGACATTTGTATGAAAGGAGAAATACATCGCATAATTGGATTAGAGTCTTAAAGTCTTAACGTTTTACACGTTAAATCCAATTACACATGAGGATTTCTGATTTTTCTTAGTTGTTTGCACTGGGCGGCTATAGCTTGACCTTTCTTTTTGTTTCTAGGCCTCTTGGAGTGTAAGACTTGTTTTGTCACTGGTGGGGTGCCTGTGGGATGTTCCTGCATAGTTTAATGGAGGGCTCGCCACATTCCTCCTGCTCGTCTCAGTACTTACTCACTTAGTCAGGTCAGGGATAAAGCCTATTTTTTTGCCTTGCCTTACTGTGCTTGGTGGAAGAACAGGCCTTGAGTGAGGTGCAACTCTGGCACAGAAAGGCCCATCTGGACACAGGCCTGCTCCCTATATTCCTGCATGTTTACCAATTAATGGCAACCTTTGCTTTGATCGGTGCATAATCAGCAGTCGGGGACCGGGGTGCAGTCTTTGTGCTGAGCATAGGAGGCAACCAATGACCTGGAAACATGGATGAGCCAGAGAGGGCTCCGGCTGAACAAGGCAGAGTCTGAAGTTACCTTCTTTGGCACTCAAGTTCGATAATTAAAAACAAGTGCAAGAAAAGCCAGTGGGTCTGCTGGTGGATGTCAGTCCTCTTGCTTTGTAAATGGTTCTTTTGTTATGTTTTTGCAAAACGTTGTGGTTGGAGAAACTGCGAGCACTAGTCAATCTAAAAACAATTGTCTAAAAGCAAAAAACTTGTTTCTTTGATCTCAAAGAGTACACACTGTCTTTGTAATAACTGCCACTGAGGGGGACTACTTTATGTGCAGATGTGCTCCGCGTGAAAGGGAAGAATGCTGTCAGGCACAGTCTAGTTAGCCAATGACCGAAGTGGACTAACCTACTGCCTTATGGTGCATGCTTTTGAGGGAGAATGAAAAACGTGAATTACATAACAAGAAACCAGTGGATAAAGACAGCTAGCGACTGAAAGCCCTTGTCATGTTTCATATGCTCCTGTTGGGACGATATGGTATATAGCCTCAAGTTATCTGTCCATCCCCTCACCTTGCCAAAGCATCTTTATATATTCCCACCTAGCCCTTGATACCCAGGTCACCAAAGGTGCTATCATCTGCTTTGTACAGTTGAGAATCCTCAAAAGAATACTCCGTGCACTGAGAGACAGCCAAATATCCCAGTGACGTAGGATCTGACCCAGTCCTGGCTAGAGTTTGTAAATTGAGTCTACTTGGCCTTCTCAGTAAAGATCCTCCATTATTGTCAGATGGTGGAGAAGGCCCCTACCGGGCTTATCCCTGTCTCTTTAAATGGGAGCGCATGCATTTGCTGCACCAAGGCCTTCATTGGATCCCCAGTCACAGCACAGTGTGTTTTAAAACATTGACAGCTATAGCAACCAATCAAAATACTTTTAAGCAACCAAATGTGAGGGGTGTATCCCAATTGCTCTTTGCATTCATCTGGTACAAAAGGGAGTGGTGATGGACGGAGCATCTCAACCAATCAAACACTCACACCCAGTCAACAGATCTGGGTTTAATCCATCACCGTTCTTTAGCCCACTCTGCCACCCCAGTTCAGACATGGCCATATGCAAATCAGTCTGATCCTGTGCCTCATGGGAACCGTCCAGCCCGAACTGCCAAGCCATGCCTTCCCTGGACCGGAAACAAGCTACCGAGGACCGGTTTCTGGCATTACAGCCGTCTTCAGCCCGGCTTGCTTGAATCCAGTGGCAAAGTGAGCAAGGAACTCACGTCTGAGCATACCCTGCCAACTTAGGGCGAACAAAGCGGTACAAAAGGGGGTGGTGATGGACGGAGCTTCTGAACCAATCAAACACTCACACCCAGTCAACAGATCGGGGTTTAATCCATCACCGTTCTTTAGCCCACTCTGCCACCCCAGTTCAGACATGGCCATATGCAAATCAGTCTGACCCTGTGCCTCATGGGAACAGTCCAGCCCGAACTGCCAAGCAATGCCTTCCCTGGACCGGAAACAAGTTACAGAGGACCGGTTTCTGGCATTACAGCCGTCTTCAGCCCGGCTTTGCATTCATCTGGCCGGACCTTTCTTTCAGCCTCTAGATCCAAAGCAGTAAGCTACCATGGTATGGGACACTCCATTGGTGTGGCAACATTTTTGAATACTCTGCCTTTAATTCTACATGCTGAGACCAATGTATTGAGTTCTAAAACCAATGAAAAGGTGCCTTTTTAATCAGTAATCCTCGCAAAAACATGACTGGAAACCAAGATCAGCCCTAGCAAAAATTCTGAAAACTGTCCCACGTTGCAAGAAGCTATGACTATTATGAGCTCAAAAGTTCACTGTAGGCCACCTACATAAAAACTACCCCCCCCCCCCAGCCTACAGCCCACTGGGATAACACTAGCATGACCCAATGGCTAGCCAGGCCCTGCATGCCATGGTGTGCCATATGTGCGAGACTGCTTGCAAATCCTCGCATTCCAGGAATCAAGAAGGCCATCCACAAGTACCTGCTGCTTGGATGCCTCTTCATTATCAGACGTAAAAAGCCTTGAAAGCAGTGGTTATCTATTTCTTTAATCCTATTTCTACATGTTCTGGACCACTGGTCATGCCTCCCGGGCCCTTCGGGGCTATGAACGAAGGAAGCAACAACAAGTTGCTTTAGAACGACGAAGAAAGAATGCAATCAGTCATTTTATGGAGGCCCAGACAGTTTCTAAGAAGTGTTGCAGCTAGGTAAACCCTTCAGACCTGCATTGCGGAGCAAAGTTTGTGGACGAATCAGTGACCGGGTATGCGGTTATAGGTGGAATGATGTAGATGATCCCCAAAGCAGAGCATCAACATGTTCTGAAGAGAAAAAAAGTGAAGAAGAGGGTCGAGTGCGCTGAGGAGAAGCGGGTCGAGTGCGCTGAGGAGAAGCGGGTCGAGTGTGCTGAGGAGAAGCGGGTCGAGTGTGCTGAGGAGAAGCGGGTCGAGTGTGCTGAGGAGAAGTGGGTCGAGTGCGCTGAGGAGAAGCGGGTCGAGTGTGCTGAGGAGAAGTGGGTCGAGTGCGCTGAGGAGAAGCGGGTCGAGTGCGCTGAGGAGAAGTGGGTCGAGTGCGCTGAGGGAGAAGCGGGTCGAGTGCCCTGAGATCAGAGTCTTTCAGAAAGTGAAGAGCCCAACCGATAAGTGCAGAGGCCGTAAGATGGAGTGTAGAGGCCAGCATGCAATGAGAGATGCCATTCTAAAAATATGCCAACTGAGCCAGTTCTAGGCCCACGATTGGGAAAAGTTTACTTTGCCATCATATCAATTTAGCAATCTTTGATTTATTAGGAAGGTCATAGGGGGCAACTCTGGCAACTCTCCTATCCCATTCAGCTACCAGCTAGTGGAGACTAGAGCTACCTGGTTGAACGTGTGGGGGAGGTGCCATGAGGACAGCTTTAGGTGTTACAGCATCGGTGCTAATGGGATACGCCATTGAGAGGTTTCAGTAAACAACCATTGGTAGGGGGCACAGGAGTTTGCAATTCCAGTCATTTATGAAATAAAGAAATGTAAGAAAATAAGTCGTCAGCAATTCTGGGAAGGGAGGGCATGGATTAAATGTGGCTGCATTGCATTCTGCCGAGCCCTGGGGGCAGAAAGGCTAGCCTTTAATAGCTGGGGAGAGGATGTGGTCTAATGGCTAAAACGGTGGACCTCGAAGCTGGGGAATCGGGTTCGAGACTCTGCAGGGACGCTCAACCTCCTGTGATTCTGGGCAAATCACTTAATCTCCCTGTGCCTAACAAAAATGAATGTGTCAGTCTGCAATGTAACTGGTGCTCATGTAAAGCTTTCTGATACCTTCGGGTCGATTTTGCGCTGTATAAAACTCCCCCCAAAATATTGTTCTACAAAGGCCCACAGTGAGACAGGATAGTGGCAGTTCATTCTAATGCATAAGCTGCACTACAGGCAGGAAAGTTCAAATTTATGTGGCAAAAAGGAGCAACTGGGGTGACCGTTAACTAAATTATACGATACAAAAGGGGATGATGGACGGAGCGTTTGAGCAAATCAAACACTCGCCCCAGTCAACTGAACTGGGTTTAATCCATCACCATTCTTTAGCTCACTCAGCCACCCCAGTTCAGACATGGCCATATGCAAATCAGTCTGACCCTGTGCCTCATGGGAACAGCCCAGCCCGAACTGCCAAGCCATGTCTTCCCTGGACTGGAAACAAGCATCCTGGGACTGGTTTCGGATTCATAATTCTCATCAGCCAGGCTATCTTGAATCCAGTGGCCAAGTGAGCAAGGGACTCACGTCTGAGCATACCCTGCCAACTTAGGGCGAACAAAGCGATACAAAAGGGGATGATGGACGGAGCGTTTGAGCAAATCAAACACTCACCCCCAGTCAACTGATCTGGGTTTAATTCATCACCATTCTTTAGCTCACCCAGCCACCCCAGTTCAGACATGGCCATATGCAAATCAGTCTTACCCTGTGCCTCATGGGAACAGTCCAGCCCGAACTGCCAAGCTATGTCTTCCCTGGACCAGAAACAAGCATCCTGGGACCGGTTTCGGATTCATAATCCTCATCAGCCAGGCTATCTTGAATACAGTGGCCAAGTGAGCAAGGGACTCACGTCTGAGCATACCCTGCCAACTTATGGCGAACAAAGCGATACAAAAGGGGATGATGGACGGAGCGTTTGAGCAAATCAAACACTCACCCCAGTCAACTGATCTGGGTTTAATCCATCACCATAAAAAAAGAAAATACCATTCTTTAGCTCACTCAGCCACCCCAGTTCAGACATGGCCATATGCAAATCTAAATTAGGCATCCCAGCGTAATGGTAAATTTCACAAAGGCGATCCCAAAATCAAATAGGACGATTGAGCAGGCATAACGAACAAGTTGTTCTATAACAATGCTTTTGTTTTTCATTGAAGCACAGAAACAACATTAAATAGTACGTCCCTTCCTAACCTCCTTGAGTAAAATAGTTTGTGTACACTTAGGTACTCAGCAGAAAACAAGCCTGCATGCAGGGCTTTAAGTGGGCCGGGTCTTACCGGTGCTGAGCGCCGGCAGTTTTTTAAAGGGGGCCTCGATCGGGCTCTGTTTTGTGCCCCGGCACAGGTTGTCCGTTTTTTCCCAGACTGCAGATACAGCAGGCACATCATGTGCGCATGCTCACACTGCTCACTTCTCACTAGTGGAGAAGTTACGGCATGACGTCATGCCTGGTTAGCGTTGTAGAGGAAGGAAAATTCTTTAAAGAGAGTCATATTCTTTCTGAGTCGACTCAGAAGACAACGACGGACATAGCGGGGCCTCGTATTGTAGCTATTGCAACCGTATTGTGGTGATATTTATTACTTTTATTTTTGACACTTTTTGGTTTTCAGTTGATATATTGATGCAGTAGCAAACTTTGACAACATAGGTCCTGAAGAAAGCCTTGGGCATGTTTACCCATATAGCTGAAACATGTCGACCTTCATAACTAGCAGTTATTTGTTCACACTGCTTTTTGCACTGTTTTTGGTTTTATTTAGAGTGTGATCCGATATTTGTAATACATTTTGTTTCTCTCCTTACAACTCTATTTTAAATACTGCACTTACTTTTTCATGCACTGCACGAGATTTCCACGTGACCATTGACTTATGATACATACGATCTGTTTTTTCACTTCCTGGCGCTCCCTCGATGACTCTATTGAGAGGTTTTTCCCTTGAAGATTATCTCTATGATCAAGAGACATATCATTTGATTGGGGGGATGACCAGATGATAAGATTGATCACGTAGACAATTGATGGGAATCCAAGCTCTGCTCAAAGGTCCCTGTGTCTTTAGAATACTCCTGTTTGTTTACTTCTGTTCCTCGTAGTCCTAGGCACTTGTTGGCACTTTTTTTGCGAGACCCCCAGTTCAGTAGGTTATTGGTATTGTATAGATGAGGAATTAACCTGCGGCAGGTCGTTAAATTATCCCAATTCTCTAATTATTTGTTATGGTATATTGTTGTCCATTATATACCGCGTCATACCCTGCTGCGTAGTGCGAAATATTATTTTTTTGTGGACAAGTTCACGCTATAAGGGAGTGCACTGGTATTGGGGTGTTTTATTTGTTATGATTCTATGCGGGTGACTTTTGGTGTTGTGCATTCTTGAGTGACTATGCGATGCTGTGTTGTGGCTCAGTGCCTAGCAGTGTGACGGACGAGGCGTAAGAAACCGGCATGCAAAATCTAGCTCTAATTTCCTAGTAGTTATAATTTACTATGTAGGTTCTGTGCTATGTTTCATGGTTTCTTTTATGCTGGGTCAGGGATAGACGCGGGACCTACCTGGCTGGTCAGTATTATAGGCGTTCCAACCTAGCCAGAGGGACAGCAGGATAAAGTGTGCCTGCATACCAAAAAGGGAGTTAATTAGTGAAGGCCCGGTTGTCTATATGGCAATGTGTGCGAGGCAGAGATACTGTCAAATGAGTAAAAGTATGCCAAATTGGTAAAAAGTAAAGTTGATGACGAGAACTGTAACCACACATCCTTTTAATGCAGGGATACCTCCTGCTGATGCCAAATACACCTCATGAGTGAGAAAAGAAGTAGAAGGGCAACCAAGGTTGGCAGCCTGAGCAGAAACTACACAATCTTTAAAGGATTTCACTTACTCCTGCTAGGCAGAAGGATAGCAACATTTCGGGAGGGGTTCACGGTCCAAGCCCCTCTTATACTCCCACAGGTCGGCAATCCCTACTGATGTCATAGCCTGAGTGGCACCCCACACATGTAAGTGCGAGAGACAAAACGCTTGGTTGATGGGTGCCCTGACAGCCCAGAATGAGTCACTCCTCCCCTCGTTGCACTTTGTCTTTAATCAACACAGCAATCTCAGTACTTTTTCGTAGATTTCAGAGCCCCTAGCCCTTTCTATTTAATATACGGAGTCAGACTCCTGCCGACCTCCAATCCCTCTCAGAAATAACTTCCATTCATTATTGGTAGGGAAAGATATTTCAGGGCAAACAAAAGCTAAAATGGTAAAAGGAGACTTGCTATGTTTCCAGTGTTTCAGCTAAGACATAGTAGTGCTTGTACTTTAGACCCCTTGCAAATAGTGGTTGTGAGTTTACTGGTAAAACAAATTAAACAAGGAAAAGGTATAGGGCCCGATTCACAGAATAAACTTAAGACTCAATCCTAAACTTACTACTATTTTGGTATTCACAGAATGCACTTACTACTTTTGGCATTCACAGAATGCACTTACTACTTTTGGTATTCACAGAATGAACTTACTACTTTTGGTATTCACAGAAGTTAGGATTTTGTCTTAAGTCTGTCTTAAGTCTGTCTTAAGTCTGTCTTAAGTCTGTCTTAAGTTTGTCTTAAGTTTGTTTTAAGTTTGTCTTGAGTTTGTCTTGAGGTTGTCTTGAGTCTGTCTTGAGTCTGTCTTGAGTCTGTCTTGAGTCTGTCTTGAGTCTGTCTTGAGTCTGTCTTGAGTCTGTCTTGAGTCTGTCTTGAGTCTGTCTTGAGTCTGTCCTGAGTCTGTCTTGAGTCTGTCTTAAGACAAACTTAAGACAAAATCCTAACTTCTGTGAATACCAAAAGTAGTAAGTTCATTCTGTGAATGCCAAAAGTAGTAAGTGCATTCTGTGAATACCAAAATATTTATAAGTTTAGGATTGAGTCTTAAGTTCATTCTGTGAATCGGGCCCATAGATTTTGTTAGAACACAATCCGGTTTTAGATTGACCCAATTTTCATCACCAAGGTCAATTTTGCATATTGATGTTACCTTGACATATTGCAAATCCTTCAAAATGGCATAACTTTCTAAGCAACTAACATCATAAAACACACCAAAATAGACACTTATGTTTCATTGAACGGGAGTTGTACACTGTAGAAAGTGATGGAATTTTCATTGGGTCTTCAGCACTGACAGCTCCTAACAAACAGCTGCGCTATCTTCTGTTTGTATCTTGTCCCACAGATACTGTCCATCTAAGGCAGCAAGGCATGTTATGGGGGTGTCCCAGCCATGGTGAACATTGGCTCCAGCCTACCACTGAGGCGCCTTCCTCCCAGCAAGACGCACTCGTTAAACTGGATGGAGCGTGCCGGGTACTGACCGTGGGCCAGGTAGGTTGGCTCTTGCCCCGCAAACAGAGAATCGAAATCGAATGCAATTGACATTAGTGTGCGGGTCACATCTGCTCCACTCTACTTGGTTAATAAGTTACAGTTAAACACTTTATTCTCATTGTCCCTTAGTTTGGACCAAACTTTAAAATAATGATATTAAACATAGCAGATAGTAGTTATTGAAGATATTTTAGGCTTTCTTCTAATAATGCAAAAAAGTTTAAGACCATGTCTAGATCCAGAAGCACATCAGACCCAATTTCAGCATCAGAATAGGTGTTCAAATGATTAAAATATTTATAAATATATTGATATTTAATTGACCTAAATATAGAAAAATGGAATGATTGCGGATCTTCCTGAGCAATTTTATTTTCATTTTCAACTTCTTTCCTGATTTTTCAATTTTTTTCTTTCAATTTTCCTAATTTACATTGGATGAGTTACAAAGCTTTTCTGGAGTCAAAATGAAAGAAACGTACCTGATATATGAGTCATTCTCTCGTCTTCTAGGTGAACGATTGTTCTTAGTACAATGTCATCGTTTCCTTGATCTCTATATGTGTAACTTTTCACTCATGCTAAAATCTAATTTTAGAGTTGTTAACATTCTTATCTGTTATTGTACCTTTACAAGTCCACCATAGGAGTATGAAACCTCAGGTGGTTTTTTTTGAGGGGGGCGGGGGTGGGGGTTCAAAAACGCCTAGAATAATCCTATTTTCAGTGTGTGGACAGATGCCTAAATTTAAAGAAAGTTGGAACGTGGAAATAATTCTACTGAATGTATGGAAAGTGATATTCATTGTATTTAACATTGATTTTATAATTAGGGAACAGTTGTAGGCCTGCATCAGAGTGCAAGAACACACCTTCCTGCTATGGATATCCTGGCTCATTAGCACCAGTAAATAGCATCTGCGTGCTGGTCCCAATTTATATCTGCATTCCCGATTACAGATTATGGTAACACAATTATTGGAATCAGGTAGAACTTTCTAAATAAGAGCATTTATGGAGTCCCTCTACAATGTTAAAGTAAGGATTTTTTTTTTTTAATTATGCAAAGTAAGCATCGTCCTTCTCTTACTATCATCCGTACCTGCGCTAGCAAACAAGGGGCGGTAGTATTGCTGCTGAGAAGCCATCCACGCTGTGTCCCACTTTTAGCCCCTCACAACACACAAAGATTCCCAGCTGGGCCGACCCACCTTTGGCTCACCCACAGCCATAACAGCCTATGGACTGTCTATCCCCTACACCCCTCATGTTTCTGCGTTTCCATGCTGCTGCTACTGGGACACCCTTTGGTTACTGACGAAGGGTACAATCTTCTCATCCACCCTTTCCAATTCCAGGATGTCCTTCCCAGGGACATCCCGGATCAGAAACTGGTCATCTGGAAGCAAGGTTGTTATTTCTTCGTACACTTCGCATAGTCATGTAAAATCGAAAAACATAGACCTACTACCTGTACCCCAACATTTTCAGGTTTTTGCCTGACTAGACAAGAAAAGTCAAAGATGCCCCCACTCCTAGCTAAGCCATCCTCACCAGAAATGCAACTGTGTATTTGTGGCAATTCTGAGGGTGTCCCAGAGCAGGACTTGGAGTGTGAATGTGTGTACCCGAGTCACCCTTGGTGTGAACCTCACTCATCTATTATCACTCTCATCCAACATAGCTGCAGGTTATCAACCTTCAGACAAGGCAGAGTTTCAGGAGGATTCATCTGTTGCATCTTCTGTGGATCTCTGCACATCCCTTTCTGATCCATCAGAGCAAGTTAATGTCTGCAAACACACCTCTGGAATCTGGTGCCATTATATGGTAGCCTTGGATGCATGGAAGACAAGAACAGGTCCTGAGTTGTAGTGTCATATGAAAGTCCTACAATCTTCGCCCCTTTACATGGCTCGCAGTGGTGGGATCAGATTTTAAGTGAAACTGCATTAACATTCAGACTAGATGGCGAGTGAACACTGTTCAGAGTAAAGGTAAATTGGGGCACAAGTGTAACTGGGTGGGCAATGAACACATCAAAAATTCAAGGAAAAAAATGCTTTGTGATGTATTATCTGGCAGGAAAATATATCTCATCCAAAAAGACTGGTACCTTATTTTATTAGGAACCTCGGGCAGCAAACTCTGGAGAGACAACCATTTTGGACAGACAATGATTTAAGGCTACTCTCTTTACTATTCCTGAAACATGATGTTTCCTCAAAATGGCAGTCAAAGGTAGAAGGACCCTATGATTGACATCCGTCATACCTTCACACACGGGCAATCACCTCTTACATCCAGTGTTCTGCAGCACATGCAGGACTGGTGTTTCAGGAGCATTCGACATCTGGAACGACAACATCTGGGGATCTCAACGCATCTTCTGGTTCATCAAAACAGGTTAATGGTGGAAAACACACCTCTAGAATTGTATTCCCCATTGTATGAATGACCATGAGCACTTAAAGACAAGAACAGATTCTGACATGGCGTACATGAACATTCCTATGATTTTGCACCTGTATGTGGCTTGTTTCTTTGTATCAAATGTTAAGTAAAACAATCTTGACATTCATACTAAAGATGGAGTAAATATAAACATATTCATTTCACAGGGAGCTCCTCATATTTACCAATCGCATGCGAGTGGCTCAGGTAGTTTTTTTGTTCTTTTTTTGCATGGCGGTACTACCAAATGTATGATGGCAAAAACAGCACTGCAAGAGTGAGCAAGAGTCTGTCTTTGGTTTTTGATCTTTATTGTATAGCACAATTGCATACTCCAAATGTCTAGTAGAGGGGTTCTGCATCCGCACAAGGATGGAAACAATGCAGACATGTGGTGTGCCAAGTGTGATCCACAGCCCCCTCACACTTTCACAGGTTTTTGCTTCATTTCGAGGATCTGGGGCGAAGTGGCATGAAATCTAACTCAATTTCAGCACTAGCCATGAAAGAAAAAAGGGTGGTCCCTATCCAAATACCACACTACACCTGTAAGCTTTCCATACATTTGATTTGATTTGATTTAGTATTTCTAAAGCGCGCAATTGCCTATGGGCCTCTTGGCGCTGTGTCCGATGTGAAAGAAAATCTGACCATGCATGCTTTATCTAGGCGTTAAAGGGCCAAGTTTTTAAGGCTTTCCTGAAGTGGATCAGCGAGGGGCTACATTTGATCGTGATGGGTAAAAGATTCCAATCCTTGGCATGAGCAACATGTAACGTCATATGGGCAGTGCTACCCCAAGAACATACGATTCCCGTTTTGCCAGTCTAGGAACTGCATATGTAGTAGCCTCCCATTCCTTAAGTGTACATAAGCACAACAACAGAAAAGTTACGCTATCGGGTGGAGGGTGCAGATGGGCCGGTGAAACACAAGTGGGCTGCATATTGATGGGATGTGATCTACAGACCCCATTTAGAACTTGTATCAGCACACACATTTGTGTCCCGGAAATCACGTTGCCCAAGCCTACTAATCCTACACAGACTGGTGAGAGCAGGACGACTCCTGAATTCCAAGGGTACGTGCCGAAGTCTCCTGGCTACCCTTTCTTCTGGACCCATTGGCTGGTCTAGGCTGGACACCATCGTGACCTAGGGAAAGATAAGGCAATTGTTCAATTGGAAGTCCGTGCAGGGGTGGCACCACTATCCTAAAGGAATAATCCTTATATGCCCTTCCTCTTTCGAACCTGTCGTGCACAAGCTACCACCATGATTTCTCCAGCATCACTTCTTTGCCCATTAACTGGTATGGCACTAGGATGTTGGTTCAGCACTCACCCATTCGCCATGTACATAGGTAAAAGACCAAAGGTAGATGAGAGGTGTGGTGCAACGGCCAGAATGGCTGACTCCGGAGCGCCGGAGTCACGGTTCGAGCCCCGGTGCCAGCGGCAGCTTAGCATCATGTGACTCTGTGCAATAGCTCACTTAATCTCCCTGATGGCCCCCAGTGTCCGGATACCCTTAGGGGTGATAAGCTGCACTTTACAGATCTGGAATTATTATTATTATTATTATAAGACTGTTCCACAAAGATGTCTCAACAGTTATTGGCGCTACTTGTACTATCCTGCATGTTGTCAGGCGGGCCCAGACACAATGAAGGTCTCTAGTTTCCAACTTGATTCCTCAAGGAAATGGGAACTCCTCCCAGAAGCCACAATGCCACCCTGTACGGTAATATACAGGTGAAAGGTGTCCGTTGTCTCTTTAAGAGAGTCCCAGGTCCACAAAGTGTAAAGAAATCTCCTTGGCAGTAAGGGTAAGACTTACTTGTAGTGAGTAGGTGATATTGAGGTTGAAAATCAAGGCACCAAAACCACCATGAAATCAAGGTTGAGAAAGATCCCAGCATAAAAACTGCAAGAAAAGACAATCTAGAGAAATGCTGCTACAGGAAAAAACAGTCCAAAAACAGCAACAAAAAGGTAACAAAATTAATGATGTGCGTATCCAAAACTCAGGGGTCTAATGTGTTGTGATGCACCCTTCTCAAGTTCATGCCTACTTTTATGTGACCTAGACAAAAATGATATCAAAGGAGAAGAGAGCGGCACCATTTTAGATTTGATTTGAAACTTTAGGCAACAAACCCTTAGAGAACCCACGCAGCTATGTTCCACCAGGCCTCCGATCCACATGAGAAATTGGAAAAGACTGGATCTGACCGAGCTGCAGAACGTACTGAAGAAATCCCCCCCCTGTCTTGGGTTGTGATATGGATAAAAATGCTTTGGAAACCCATACATGGTTGGAGAGGGCAGTTGACACTTGTCTACCTATTGCCAGGTGTAGAGGGAATGTACATCGCCTACCGGCTCCCTGGTACACTGAGGACCTTAAATTAGAAAAAACTAAGTGTAAGGCACTTGAACGGAAATGGCGCAAACATTACGACCCTCTAAAAAAAGAGATTTACCGTAAGGCCAGAAACCTTTATCACTCGGCCTGTACGAGAGCCAAAGCCTGCTATGTAACAGAGACCATTAACACTGCTGCTAATAAAGCACTGACTCTTTTTAATACAGTCAAAGAAATAGCTGGTGCAAATTCTATGGCTGCTGTATGCCCCCTTACCACCCAAAAATGTCAAGACCTTGCCACTTATTTTGTGGAAAAGATTGAGACCATTATTGCCAATATCAACCCTCCTTTGAGGGACGGCAGAGAAGTTCCGCCTCCAGTTGGGTCAGTAGGATGCCGGCTTGACTCTTGGCCACCTATTACTTTGGAAACCTTGAAATCCTTAGCTATCTCTATTAAGTCAGGCTCTCCTTGTGACCCTCTCCCTATTAGTATTCTGAGGCAACTGGATGACTCTGCTCTGAAAGTCATTTCTGAGACATTAAATGCCTCTATTCATCTGGCAAAAGTTCCAGCGTCCTGGAAGCACGCCATGGTCAGCCCTTTGCTGAAGAAGCCTTCTGCTGATCCTGAGGTGTTGGCCAATTATCGCCCCATCTCCCTGCTGCCTGCTTTCTCCAAAATTTTGGAGAAACACATTCACGGTGTACTTACCACATTTGTGGAGAATAACAACCTGCTCCAGTTCTCCCAGTCAGGTTTCAGGGCTGGTCATTCCACCGAGTCCGCCCTCCTGGGAGTCACCGAGAAGATCAGGGGGCTCTTGGACGATGGGCAAACGGTTGCACTTGTCCTGCTCGATCTAAGTGCAGCCTTCGACACCATCTCACACGACAGACTGCTTACCAGACTGAGTGAGGATGGTGTCGGAGGGGCAGCGCTGGATTGGATTGAATCCTATTTGTGCAACCGGACGTTTCAGATCTCGTCTTCACAGGCCCAGTCAGACACCTTTTTTTCGCCCCACGGCGTGCCTCAGGGCTCAATCTTGAGTCCGCTATTTTTTAATCTGTATCTCCGCCCTCTCGCCGATCTAGCGGAGCGAGTTGGTCTAGAACTAATGACCTATGCGGATGATTCACAGATTATCTTTTCTCTCACCAATTCGGATCCCTCATCCCCCTCTGTGCTGAAACTAGGTCTTCATGAAGTCTTCAGCTGGATGTCAACAAACCAGCTGAAGCTCAATGGGGAGAAGACGGAGATCCTTCTCTTAGGTAAAAACAGAGACCTTTGGCAGGATACTCACTGGCCGCCATCCCTGGGCGTTTCTCCCATTCCTGCGACCCATGTCAGAAACTTAGGGGTGCACATCGATGATACACTATCGATGAAACAGCAGGTCAACAAAGTGGCTGGTACTTGCTTTACTATCCTCAAATGGCTGCGGAAGATTATCTGGATGTTGCCTGTTGATACCCAGAAGACCGTAGTCAATGCCCTTATTACATCACGGCTTGACTACGGTAACATCCTTTACCTGGGTTCCAACTTAGCCGTGATCAGGCGGCTTCAGCTTGTCCAGAACTCCGCAGTCAGGTTGCTGTGTAAAATACCCAGGACAGCGAGGATTTCTAAGCACCTTAAGGACCTGCATTGGCTCAGGGTGGAGAACCGGGTTCGGTTCAAAGCCCTGAGCTATATGTTTAAAATAAAGGCAGGAACCGCACCAAAGTATTTGGAAAAATTAGTTAGGCCCTATTCTCCTGCACGTAATCTCCGTTCTTCAAATGCAGCAAATTTTGTGGTACCCAGATTTAATCTGGCCAGAATGGGAGGGAGATCCTTTTCCTATCTGGGACCAGTTCTCTGGAACTCCCTTCCCCCAGCTTTACGTAAGGAGGAAAACTTTGCCAGCTTTAAGAAAAGCGTTAAAACCTGGCTTTTCAATAAATAATTGTGGTCTCTGGCCGTTTTGCTTTCTGTACTGTTGGATTCTTAGTCCTGGCGCCGGGAAACCCTTTGTGGGTATCTGCGCGCATTACAAATGCAAAAAATAAATAAAATAAATAAATAAACACTATAGAGGCCAAGAGACCGCCTTCTTGTATAGGCATAGATGTAAAGCTAGCCATCCCTTTTCTTCCAGGAGAATGGTTTTTCTCCAAAATTGCTGATGAATGAATAAGAACCCCTTGTTTGAGATTCCTCGTACCTTTGCACAATGCCAACCACCTTTTGGACCGAGTGATTCACAATGCCGGTTGAGGATTCTACCAACTGGAAGTCATGACAAGCAAAACTATCATTTTTGAAACTAAGGGTCCCTTAAGGAACACCCCCTGTTGCCTAATTTAGGCCTAATGTCCTCCTTCTGCAAAAGTTGGCTATCTCTGTGATACATTTAATGCAAATGTTTATTGGAGAGGTCGTGCAGGCACCGTGGGTGAGAGGAGGTCACCCATGATGTCCTGAAGGTCCCAAGAGAGCAGAAAGAGGGAGGTTACAGTGTAGTAGCAAGCCTCAGCCAGGCCTACCAGTCCAAGGGATTCGCCCTTCTCTGCTCAGAGTCCTTAGACCAATAAAAAGAAGTTGGCACAGAAACTGGAATAGGAAAGACAGAGTTTATTAAACCTCATGAGGTGGAACTACATTCACACAACACCATTCGGTAGTGTATGAGGTACCACATTGACTGGAAGGAACATGGTCCTTTTATACCCACACAGGGGCCCAAAAGATACAAGATAGTCTTAAATACAAGATGTCTTCTGCTAAAGCTTAACCTAATCATTGCTAAATTACAAAAACTGATTGCCACCAAGAACAGTATTGGTAGAGGCTCCTGCCAGGTTTCAAGAGCCAGTTTTGGCTATTACGGTTACGAGGACGTTTTTTGGTCGAGTGTAGCGCAGCGCACATGCACAGCACTAGGAAAACGACCTCTTGGAATCACTCTGAACTTTCCATACACTCGTGCGTGCAGGTTTTTTTTCTGCATCATTTCAATTGGTCTTTGCGTGTGTCTTTCTAAAAAGACAGCACGCAATTGGACAAAGGCGACTGCATGTCCCACCTTTCCAGTAAATGTATCCGCCTACGGCTTGCGGTTACGAGCAGGGGCGCCATCTGTTAGGGGTCATGTCACCATCTGTTATTAATTAGCGCGTTCGCCACGCTGCTGTGCTCACTCGCTCCGCTTCTCTCTTGCACCATTCTTTTTAACCAACCCTCCCTTCACATGCCACATGCACAGCCCTGCCAATGCTCTGTTTGCAATGAGAAACTTGTGCATTCGCTGGTCATGCTAGGCCCATTGCTGTTGAATTGTAGAATGAGAAAGGCAATCTTAACTTTAAGGCAAGCACCCTATTAATCTTATCTTTGACCTCACAACCGCATGTTCAAAACCCAGCACGTCTGCTCAGCCTTTCATCCTACTAGAGGCCAACAAACTAATTAACATTCACTTGGTTGGCAATAAACATCTGTTACTCTGCACCAAGGTGCAGCATACTCTAGCCCCGCCTTTACTTGCACACTGGGATAACTCACTTTCGCCTCATTTCAGTTCAGCTCCTGATTTTCTATACTGTGCTCGCTTTCTGATGTGGTACTGATTTGGTACTGGCATTATATAATAGGAGCCAGCAGAGGCGACGTGCAGGCTGCCATCTGTTTTGGGTCAGGTTTCATTTCCAGACCTTGCCGCTTTCATTAGAAGGCGCGTCCCCTACACCCCACCTCCACAAGAGTGCACTTTCATTTTCTCTAATACACAAAGGAATAGAAACTAAATCAATTACGGTGACATCTTACTTTTCAGCTGAATCGTAAGCACCGTCTAATGAGGGGGCCTTGGCCAACAAGCCTACCCTGGAAGGCAACAAGCAGCTGCTACAGTAGTTAAAGCTCCTTAAAGGCCACTCATGTCTTGGGGAGGAAGGGAACGATCCTCGTGGGGTTTCAGTAAATAGCTACATTGTGATGCTTAACCATTTGTTGACCGGATGATCATGCTTCTGGTTAAACAAAACAGAAGAACGTTAGCAATCAGCATTTTACCTTAACCAAACTATGCCAATGCTTGTTTTCTTTAACGGGGCTGACAGGCGGCAAACCAGTTATGATCAGTCCTTAGATTCAGGCAGGACTCTAGACTGTGTTCATTTTGCAGCCTTTAGCCCAGACAAGGGTGAAGCAGCTACAGACACTGGCCCCAGGACTTAATGAAGCACATGAAATTTAGAATGGCATTTTCCCTGATGTAGAGAACTGTAACACTGCCCACCATACAGTGTCTTCTGGCAGAAAATGCCATGAACACCACTCTCTGCCTTCTGCATGCCACAAGTTGGAACAACCAGGAAATATTTTGGTAGTGTGATCTGAAGGATGCCCGTTACTGAACAGACTTTACCAAGCTGGTTGTCAGACCTCACTCCCAGGAGGAGACATAAGAAGGCCTGTGCAATAACAGCAGGAATCAGCTGCCACCCACTGTCAATCTCTCACAGCATGACTGGGGACAGCAGCCCCGCCCACCTTTCATTATGAACGCTAGTAGGTAGCGGGACTGTGCTCCCTGACAGCAGGACTTAGTATTCTTGGTGGGAACAACATTGTGGGCATCTTCATTAGCTAGAAGATGTTCACTTGGTAAAAGGCTAGACCATAAGGCGCAAAATGAAGCGAGGGTACCACTGCCGACAATGCCTCATCTTTCATCCCATCTTCGAAAAAATACAGAACATTAGTGGACCGGATGCTAAATGCTTTTGTGTTACTCTTAACATTCTAGCTCTTCAATACACATGGTTTTCACAGGATAAATGCAACCTTTAGAAATGTGTTTTGATCTTTTTCTCTGGCTTATTTGCTGTCGCAACACATAGAAATGGATGAGAAAAAGGGGGGGCATAAGTGAGGTGCAAAGGAGAAGAGAAGGTTAAGGTGCAATGCAAGATGGAGACTGTCCTAAAAATGGTGTACTTAATCCCATGTTTTTACCCCTAATCCTGAACTTAAAAACGAAACTATATACTCCCAACATAAGTAACAATTGCTCCTCTCTGTAAGTTCCTTCGTCTCAGCCTGGTCACAGACTGTGCATTTGCCAATTATACTCTACAATTAAATTCCTTGTAGTTTCCAAACCCCTACTGTTTTTGCCTTTGGAGCAACACACTGCATTTCATATCCACAATTTTTTGTCTTCTGCTAAATTCCATTAAATATCAATACAACTTAATTCAATCAAAAATGTGGTCTAAGTACATTATCCTTCTTCAGCCCTTGCAGTGTAAGTTTCTACCTAGCCGCACTGCTGGTGTTGTTCAATCTACCTTCCTATTGGCCACTGAAATTGGTTGTGTGTTGCGTTGCTTCAAGATGACTTTGTCAGACAAGGGACATGGTCCATGTCTTAGATACCCGGCCATTGTAAGCCAATGTGTTGCATGAATGCTCATATTGTGTGAATTGTATAGTTCTGTATAGTTCTTTTGCTGCTGCACTTTTAAATTCATCCTGCCTCCACTTACTTGCACCTGGGAGTTGGTAATGAGGATGACCATTCCTGGAGGTTTCTTGCATGTGATGTATTGCAAACAATGCATTTTCAGCTCTGTTTGTTGCTGGATACTCTTCTGTCTTTGTGGAACGTGTGAACAAACTAGGGTTGCCATCTTGTTTTGCTAGTCTTCATAGAAAATAACTGGCCACCAGTGTCCCTCACGAGTCAAATGCAAAAGTATTGACATTATTACATCAAGCTGCAGTTCCACTAGTCGTTACTAGGTGTCCCTCATGAGTCAAATGCAAAAGCTTTGAAATCCTTTCATGAAGCTGCAGAGCCACTAGTCGTTACTAGGTGTCCCTCATGAGTCAAATGTTTTTGCATTTGAGTCGAGGGACACCTGGGAACGGCTAGTTCAACTGCAGCTCTTTGTAGAATTATTTTGATATTGGATACTATAATATTCACTGCCCACTCCTAATTTCGTCCCATAATGCTTTGCAGGGCCCTTGGTTGTGATTGTATTTTTGCCCATAACTGTGCTTGGGGTGGTCCTAAGAGGATGGGACCACCACTAAATCGTTCAAGGCATCTGCTTGGTCCTCCCCCTAGGTCAGGGGAGACCCCAAAATCATCATCCCTCTCATTGCCTGATATTTTTCTTTTTCAAAGTTCACCTTTGTGATTTGGTTATATGCTTTTCAGCATGTAAAGTTGCTTTATCAAAGCATTTGTGGGTGCAGTTTAATAGCTGACTCCATTACGTGGAGAAAGGGACCTTTTGCCTGTATTCGGTGTTTTTAATGGAATGCGTAGTTAACACAAAAGAGATCATGATATAGAGGAAATCTATATTACAAGGCAGTGTTTCACTGGTTTCAGGTGACCTGGACTACCACTGAGCCACCTATACAGCTATCGGGCCAGGGTCTGGGCTTGTGGAGTTGACCAGGCCTGTGCAGGGCACCTTAAGCTTTACCTGCAGCTCCCGTCAAACAGGTGGGAGGGTGAAAAAGGCAGGTGGCGTGGGTCTGGGTAGAGGTAGTGGTTTAATGCTGCTTGCCCACCTGCACACTTTCCAGCACCGTCTGCTCCGCTCTGCCACACCGGCTGCTCCACACCGGCACCCGACGCACAGGATGATAACCCCGGTGCCAGGGTGTTAAAAACAGGTGGCGCCGTGACTGAAAGGAACAACGTCACCCTTTTCGGCCCACCACAGCTAAGGTCAGTTAAGCCAATCTGAGCAACTGGTTTGGGTGAGGGCGCACAACGACGTCATCAAAAAAAGTCCAAAATATTCTAACAAGGTTAATGGGCTACTAAATTGCAATGCCACCGCAGCGAGCTACTTGCGGGCCATTGGCGAGCTACCAGTAGATCATGATCGACCCTGCTGTATAGGGAAATAGAAAAAATAAAATGATGATAAAACCAATGTATTATCATTTTATTATTCCTCTTTCCCTCAGCTGGCTCTCAGTTGGGGGGGAACACGATCTTCCGCTGTAGCGCAGGAGCCACAGCTGAAAATTACCTGTGATTTGTAAACAGGAAAGCTTAGAAAACTTCACCGATTTGAGAAAATTGAAAACTTCGCCCCTGTTAAAAAATCTTCACACACTCTACCCCACACACCACTCACCTCAAGTTTTATATGTCTGAAAATGTTTGGAAGCTGCACTTCTGCATCTGAATAGGTTAATTGCGCTGTGACTCATTAAACCAGGTATACAATGCTGTAGTTCAACAGAATGCCTGGCAGGCAGACAATATAAATAATATGCTTTATGTTATTGCATGACGTATTATTTGATTTGTGTACCATAGCACTTAAAAAGGAAGCGGCGTGTGCTCAATGTTGCCCAGTAACAAATGACCCTCACACTCAAATGCCTTTGACCCAGAATCCACCAATTTGTGTTTTCAGGTGAACTAGTGTTTGGACTGGTGTTACGAGCCACACCTCTTTAACGGTCAGCAAATATTTTGATCTCCTTGTCACCGGGTGACAGATGGCGGTGATTTTCTGACACGTGTCTTATTATTTAAACAGTGCAGGTTGTAGCTATCTGGTTGTTAAATATCTTTTGTGGACTTTCCCAGAAACTTACACTGGGCGTGGAGCCTGAAAGCTGCGTTTTTAGCCACACATGTCGTGCTGCCGACATATTTCTTTTTACAGAATGCCCCTGTAAAAAGAAATATGTCGGCAGCACGACATGTGTGGCTAAAAAAGGCATCCAAGAACACCTAAGAGCGATCACACATGTGGATAATAGATATCCAATAGCAAGACATTTTCACGAGTATCACCAATCAAACAATTCCCTCCTCAAATACTTTGTGGTAGAACAAGTGAACAAAGGAAGGAGGGGTGGAAATCGTGAGTTGGCCCTCAAAGCGAGAATCCAGATGGATTATGGAGTTAGAGACGAAATTCCCTGGGGGCCACAATTTAGATGAGGAACTGGCAACACACTTACATGATAATTAATTTCATTGGGTGTAATGTATGTCCACTTAGAAGTATACATGATCTGATATGTTCAATTCTTTTTGAAGCTAATGTACTGTGATACCTATGTTAAGAGACACCCCTCCCTCCTCTTACAGTTTTTAAGACTTTTTAAATTCACATATGCAACAGAATCACTTTTTAATACATGTTTATATATCTTTTTGTAGGAATGATGAAAGGGAGAAGTTAATCTATCACGGTTACTTCATGGTTTCCCTATCAAATCTTTATCACTTGGACTTATGTGATCTTCACTGTGTATATATAATTTCACTTGGTAATTGTGCACTTGTATCTGCTGAGGGACACTTGTTAACTGTATTAGTTGGGGCAAATTGTCTTGTACAGTGTCAATTGGGTAATGTTGAAAAAATCTTTGTTCCAAATACGTAGGCATGATGAAAACATGATACAAACAGGGAAAGTGAATTGTCTGTAATTTGATAAACTTGGGCACTAGACCGAGAATAAATCATATAGAGACAACAATATGCTGAAACGGTATAGAAATGCATATAAATCGTGCACTAGACCAAGGATGAACTATGGAATATAAATTCTTTAAATTGTGATTTCAGTACGTCCTTAGTAAGCAGAGGCATTAGACCTGATAGTACGACGTTTCAAGCCATGAACCTCGTAACGCATTATAAATATGGACAATTGTTCAACACATTATATTGTGCAACTATGCTTATTTCCATTGTCAGTTAAATACTTAGTGAGCATATCCCGTTACTAAAGGGTCAGCACGAAGTAAAAGTATTTGGAATATATGCAAAAGATGTAAATCTATTGTTTGCATAGTGAGATCTATCACGGTTACGATCTGTATCACATGACCTTTCAATTGCCTCATTTGTGTTTACATTGATGTTTGTATATAACATGGCACCCCCAGCAGAGTGGTTTAACGTGTGATCAAGACACAAGTGGTGTCGAAACGCGTAGCGTGTAACCAGGAATAAACTCTTTTTGGTTGTAACTCCTTGAGTGCGCATCTTGCTTTGAAGCAAATTGTGGATGGATTAAAAATTCTCGGCTGGGAGGTCCGCCGAACTTATGCGCCACATGACGAGGGAGCAAGGATCCCGGCAGGCCCGGTTCTAGCGGGTGGGCCGGGTGGGCCGGGCCCACCCAAACTTTGGCCTGGCCCACCCAAACATAACCCTTGGCCCTGGCAGTGACGTCAGCAAGGCCAGCAGAATATGGCCACTGCAAGTTAAAACGTTCTTCGAACGTTATCTTTCTTTAGAAGTTGCGTGATTGGGCCTGGGCTCGCACCCCCAATCACGCATCTCCTATTAGGCAGGTGGGCTGTGTCCCCGCCGACTCGTGCATTAGAGGCACTGCGAAGGGGACAAAGCCTTTCGTTGGAACTGGATTTGTGGATAATTAATTCTTTTCTGCTGGTAAAGAGGAGTTTGTTTTGCCGTTTCGTTTTCCTGACCTTCCTGACCCCTTGAGATGTTTGTTTAACCGATCCGGCTGTGACAGAGTTCGTAAGGAGCAGGTGAGAGAATGTGTGGCTATTGTGTTTTTTAAATCTGTGAGAAAAACATACTTAGAACGCCGTGTTAATTTCATTTTCATTTACATCGTGTGTTTAAATCGTTGGTATCATTCATGAGTGGTTCTGCAAGGATGCACGACAACTAAATGTCCAAATATCCTTGGGGATTGTTGATCTTTTTGGTTTGTAGTATTTAAATGCAATAGAACTGTAGTTAACGTGGATAGCTCAGTGGGTTACTGCCTTTGTCACAGAGATCCTTTGATACATAGGACAGTGTGATCAAAGACGTGTATACAAACCAGAATGGTATAATTAGATTTTTTTTTGTATTGCTAGTTAGTTCGATTTTTCCCAGTATTTCATTATTCTAATGTTGCAATACAGAGTTTGGGCAGATATAATTTCTAATCAGTACAGCCAACCACTGGGGTATGCTTTAAATCCTGTGTTTGTGGTTCTCCAGACCCAACCCTCTTAATACATATTGCCCAGCAGCATGGATGAGATGTGATTCCTACACCTGGTAATCTTCATTAGCTTATGTGACATTCCCTATAGGCTGATTTGGATACTTTTATGAATCATTGTGTCTGCATAATGTGTGTGTGATGTACAGTACTGTGATACCCTACACTACGAGTAGCGCTATACAAGAAATAAAATGCATATGAGAGAGGGGCTATGGAGTGATGATGGGCTCTGTTGGAGGGTGGCAATGAGGGAATCCGAGGGGGCATCATGAGGGGTGGAGATACGGAGAGATGGAAGGCACTGGTGGAGGTTGTTTGTGAGGGAGTCTGAAGAGGAGGTCATGGGGGAGGGGCTTTGGAGTGATGAGAGGCACTGGTGGAGGGTGGTAGGAAGGGAGTCTGAGTAGGAGATCATGAGGGGGTGTTGCTTGGAGTGATGATGGGCACTGGTGGAGGGTGGTAGGGAGGGACTCTGAGGAGGCGGTCATGAAGGGGGTTGCTTTTGAGGGATGGGCACTGGTGGAGGGTGGTAGGGAGGGAGTCTGAGGAGGAGGGCAAGAGGGGTACTGGTGGAGGGTGGTAGGGAGGGAGTCTGAGGAGGCGGTCATGAGGGGATTGCTTTGGAGTGATGGGCACTGGTGGAGGGTGGTAGGTAGGGAGTCTGAGGAGGAGGTCATGAGGCAGAGGGGCTTTGGAGTGATGAGGGGCACTGGTGAAGGGTGGTAGGGAGGGAGTCTGAGGAGGAGGTCATGAGGGGAAGAGGCTACGGAGAGATGAAGGCCAGTGTTGGAGGATGGCAATGAGGGAATCCGAGGAGGGGGAGGTCATGGGGAGGAGCTACGGAGAGATGAGGGGTACTGGTGGAGGGTGGTAGTGGGGGAGTCTGGGAGGAGGGTGGCAATGAGGGAATCCAATGAGGTCATGGGGGAGGTGCTTTGGAGCGATGAGGGACACTGGTGGAGGGTGGCAGTGAGGGACTCAAGAGGAGGTCAATGGGGGAGGGGTTATGGAGCGATGAGGGGCACTGGTGGAGGGTATTTGTGTGGGAGTCTGAGGAGGTGGTCATGGGGAGGGGCTTTGGAGTGATGAGGGACACTGGTGGGGGGCAGGTAGGGAGGGAGTCTGATGAGGAGGTCATGACTGAAAGGGGCTTAGGAGAGATGAAATGCACTGTTGGAGGGTGGTAGTAAAGTTGTCTATCGAGTAAGAGGTCAGTGGTGGGACACCAATAAATACTTTTGCACCGGCGCTATAATAGACCCTGTAATGTTTTTGCTTATTTAATTAGCAGTTGGGTCATTAGGGCCACTGTGTAACATATTTTAAAGTGTGTGCTAATTATATTTACTCTTATATTCAGGGTTTTCAGTTTGAAGGTGATTTTACAAATCTTTTTAGTGGGATTATGGAGAATAAAACCAGGTGGTGCCTGATATGGGGCTGGGGACCAAGGTTAGCTGTGAGTTAAGGTGCACGGTAGAGAGATTGTAGAAAATTGATGATCAGGCCTGGAAGGGAGTGTACTGCAGAGTCTGGGGTCAGATGGAGGTAATAATGAAGAGAGATTCTCTCTGAAGGCTGGCAACGAGGCAGGCTGAGTAGTGTTACTTGCCTGATACTCCCACCTCAGAAACCTCCTCTGCCCATCAAAAGGACCTTACATGGGGATCAAAACACTTTTTGAGAGTGTTAACGATTAGAAAGAGATTTGGAAAATAATGGAGGGGCCTGAATCTCCTGTTATCCCCTTCTATCACACGCAGGAGTACCGTTTTTTCTATTTCTAGGCTACCTCCAGAAGCGACACATTGAGCCCGCAGTGGCCCACCCAAATGCGTCCTTGGCCCACCCAAACAAAAATTCCTGGAGCCGGGCCTGGATCCCGGAAGGACCCATTGTGTTGTTTGAAAAAAAAATATATATATATATATATATTCTTCTTGTCTCCAAGTCCCACTCAGTCCTTGGCCCTTACGGTGGCGGTGCACGCTGGTGGTAAGGGAAATGTAACAGCTACAAACCAATTTTTCCTTCGGCTAGGAAATGAAAGTGTGCACTCCCAGTTACTGCATATGTGTTTATTATATCATAAACATCAGGTTTAGTGCTGGGGAGGCACTGGCAGCACCCAGCACGTTTCGACGAGTGTGTTGCCTTGATCATGGGTGTTTGAAAACCATCCCCTCTTTCCAATAAGTAATACAAGTGAAATGAATGAAGTGGTAAACAGAGCAAATAGGCTTGCAGTTCATGCTTTTCAATATAACATATTTAAGGCCGACATGTTTGAACGTGGTGGTAAACAGTAAACCTATGTGCCATTTAATCAAACAATCATAATACCATGACACAAATACAGCAATCAGTAAAAGACCTTAGAAGGATTGAGCGTTGTAATGGAGCGTGAAGTGCATACTCAGAATTGGATATCCACCAATTGAACGGCGTATGCAGACAAGTGCCTGTGCTACAGATAGTGCTCCCCACACTAGAAACAGAGCCGCAATCTTGGACTTGCGTTCTGTGTATTGTTGGCATACCTGCCAAAGGTAATCACTGTTGTGACAAAATGCCATACTAACCCTCATGATGTATTGGTAATGAAAGTATGCCATTGGGAAGACAAATTATGTTAATGGAATAATGTCCGAGTGGCAGTGTCAACAATTTGGCAATAATAGAACTACACGTTATATCTATATTTATTGATATTTTTTGTGGAGTCTAGCAGTTTCCATTAGGTGTACATAACGACATGAAACGGGTAGTTCCCAATTATATGAAGGACCAAAGAATTCCAATAATAGAAAGTGCCCACAGAACAGCTGAATATATTTCAATTATTTATTATCCTTTTGGTTCATAGAAAAATATATATCAAGTGTAGATAGAGAGCAATACATACTTCATTTAATAAAAAAATACATATCAAATCATGCAGCATCAGCCCAGGGACACGAAGAACAATAAGAAATGGCACCCAAATCACTCACTCATTCTATCAGCCACTGACTCACTCTCAAGCCAATACTTCCATACCAACTCAATCAACTACTAACTATCATCAGACAAACAGAAAAAGCACCTTTCCATTAGGTGCCCTGCAGTAAGAAAATCACTTTTGCTCACATAAATTTGGTTTATTTTTTTAATTTCCTGATCTAAGTGACATACGCCATCTTAGAGCGCTCAAAGAAACACGAAGAAAATGGCCCATGTGTTTTTGTCTAGACGCTGCATACGTCGCCATGCATACTTCATAATCCATGAACACGCTTGTAGAATGACCCAACCAGCAATAGCAGCCGTGTCATTGCACCCATGTATGGGCATTGTTTTTTTTTTTTTTCGCTGCGACAGAAGCACAGCATTGACATAGGTCCATAATGCAAGATTTATTGGCTTTGCCAATACTTGTTTTCTCTGTGCTTTCAAGCAGAAGCTCTCTTTTGACAACTGCTTTACAAGTCTTCACCAAACACCCATTACATGTTTTTATGCCGCCATAATCTGGAAGTGTAGTAAGCAGGTTACATGTCAACACTATTTGAATTCACCAATAGTAAAACCTCGCAACATGATTTTAATTTGTTTTCCTAGTGTTTCTTGAAAAAGCCCTTGCAGCGTTTTGGCTCTGTCCAGACTATCATTCTTTTCCGTCATGCTATTGGCTGGGTGGTGTATCACTCCGCCTCCAACGTAGTGCATCATTTAGAATACATGAGGAATTATTGTACATCAGTAAAGTCCGCTCAGTCATTGCACGGTTTGTCACATCCAGTTCTTCAGCCCCTGTATTTATTTAAGATACAAAGCAATCTTTTTTGCAATTCTTTTCCCAGCATTGGCAAAGCCAATTAACCTCTGTTTCATTGCGAATTGCGCATGCAAAATTCGTGAGTTTGTATGCGTTTGCACATTAATTCCAGGTGGTTTTGACGCTGCTTATTTTTTCGGTGGCTTGTGATGCTTATTCTCCATACTTCCTTGAACTCTGAGGACTCTTTCTGCTGATTGACAAATGCACTACTTTTACCGCCCAAATTTCCATGAAACCGATCTGAAATCCTGAGAAGGAAAGAGTTTTATGTTTTGATTTATCGCTGCTTGCAGTGCACGACTAGACTTGTAACCTGTCCCTCTGCAGGAGGGAGCGACGCTGAGAGGCGCCGCAGTGACGGCTGTGGGGTTCTCGGCAGCAAATCCACGACACTGAGGCACACGTAGACATCTTTATGAACTGTCCTATTAGAAGCAGAGGTCTTTGTAGTGTCTTGCTCTAGTCTATTTAGAATCCTCCCTATGTGTTCTGTTCCATGTTCGATTTGGACTACTGTTTGAACGATTAACTTGCTGAGCTGCTGCGCAGCACCTGTTGAAGATTAAAGCTACCTACAACCTTCACTCTGCATACGACTGAATTACAACAGAAAAACGTGGCGACGATCGACAGGTGTTTGCTACCCACGCAGTTATTCTTGAAGCCTGAAAAGTGTTCATTCAGCTATTAATGAACGTGAAGTAGTACCTCTCCAGCTCGTAAATCCCCAGCTGCTTCCTCCAAGCCTCCGAGGACATCCCTGGATTGCGGTGATTACGTAGTTGGAAGGTACTTTTCTAAATACTTTACGGCGGCATAAATTTCCTCGTTACGTTACCAGTTGGTGTGACGTATGGCTTATGTATGCTCCTAACGTACTAGTCATTTCAAGGGGGCCATCTTGGATGTGGATTGTTTTGACGTCGTTTCTGAGCGTGAAACGCAACGTTTTCCTTTGAAACGCAACGTACTATCCAACACGTAGATGCCATTTTAGTACAGTTGAAACGCTTTTCTCCCCCTGGAACGCTACGCAACGTAAGTGTCCATTTTGTGCAGCGTATCATCGCTTGAAGCGATCATCAGGTGAAGACACTGCTGTTAGAATCCTTGCGTGAAGCGATTATCGAGGCAAGACACAGCTGTAAGGACGTATCATCAAGGGACAGCGTTGTCTTTGAAGGATCATCAAGTCGGATCTTGTTCCCGCTGTGTGGATTACAGTACCCGCTGTGTGGATTACGGTATCCGTAGATATTACTGTGCCATTTAGCGTGTTTCCTACTTTCTGCTTTCTTTGCCGTGACACGCACACCTTGCAATTGATCCTGCTTTCTACTCTGACTGACAGTGACACCCACTTTACTACAAAATCGGAAAAAGGTATTTATTTTCTGGTTTATTTTGGCATATTGGCATCTATTCCAGAAACAAAAAGTTGTGATAGTGCATTTATTTTCATGTATTTTCACAGTGTTTTCATGTAGTATATTGTATTTTTTTTTTTTTACATTTTGCACCTTAATCTGTAATATGAGTTTACAGGCAGTTTCTCCTCCTCCTCCTTTCCTCGTTCTTCCAGGTGAACCACCTATTGTATGGAAGAAGTGGTTCAATGCTTTTACTACATACCTTGGTACTATAGGTGCTTCTAGGTAAAGAGCTGAAAGGAAAAAGTACCTTTTATTAAATAGTCTTGGTTTTGAAGGTCGATCAATCTTCAAGCATTTGCCTCCTTTAGTACGCCCTCCTGAAGAAGAGGATTTAGATGATTATTCTGAAACTGTCAGGTTATTAGAGTTATGTTTTGACATTAAACCTAGTTTGGTTGTTGTCAGACACAAATTCTACAAACGTGAACAGAGACAAGGAGAAAAGGTTGAAGATTTCATTTCTGCATTGAGAATACTTAGTGCAGAGTGTGAATTCGAACATTTTAGAGATCAGATGATCAGAGACCAATATATTTGTAAGTGTGTAGACAAAGGAATTCAACAGAAATTACTCTCTTTAGGTAATCCCTCACTTGAAGAAACTGTATGTGTGGCTAAAAGTATTGAGTTTAGCAAACTGTCTGTTAAGGAGCTTGATGGAAAATGTTCTTCTTCTATCACAAAAGAAGACACTGTTAATGTTGTTAAAGTACATGATGCTAAAGTTAATTCAGGTAGTCGTTCAGAAAACAAGTTTTCAAACAAAATAATATTTGTTTTAAATGTGGGAATTTTCCGCATTTCAAGTCGGGACGTCCGTGCCCGGCTAGGAATGTCACATGCAGGTTGTGTGGGAGATTGGGTCATTTCGCTAAAGTTTGTCAGAATGCCAAATGAAATGCTTCTCAAGTACAGTCTAACAAACAGTGGAGCAATGCTAGCAATTCTTCTTCTGTCGCTTATGTTTCCGACTACAACCAAGATGACACCTCTAGCATTCAAGATGATTTAAGGGATATGGTTGCGATTGTTGGGAACAGTGAGGCTGATCCGGAAGTTGAGTGTGTCGACCCTTATACCGATATTGGTATTGGGGATAAGGTCGTTTGTTTGCTAGTAGACTCAGGTGCCAGGATAACCATGTTGACTCAAGAACTTTTTGATGAAGTGTGGGTGGACCGTAAACTTTTTCCCCCCGATAGATCTCCTGTCAATTATGAGGGTAGGAGGATAGAACTTAAGGGTTATTTCGAAGATTCCCTTCAGTTTAGAGGGAGGAAGATTTTTGGTAAAATTTATGTCTCTATCAAAGGACTAAACATCCTCGGATGGTTTAATCAAGGTTTGTTTAAAATGGTTCTCCGTCCTGGCACAAAGGATCCCATCTCTGTTGTGCAAGCTGATGATTTTGTTAGCACAAGGGAGCCCATTTCTGTTGTGCAAGGTGATGATTTTGTCAACAAGTTAGTTGAGGATTTTCCCACTGTTTTTAGCAATAGATTAGGCGAGGTGAAGGGGTTCAAACACACCATTAGAGTAAAAGACAATGCCATCCCCGTTAAACATAGGCTGAGGAATGTCCCCTTTAGTGTGAGAGAGCAACTGGAGATGGAGTTGAATGGTCTTTGTAAGAAAGGTATAATAGAGCCCATTGAATCCTCCCTTTGGCTTTCTCCTTTAGTTGTCGCTAAAAAAAAGAATGGTGAGCTTCGTGTCTGTGTTGATTTACGCAGCCTGAACAAGAGCATTTGGATAGATTCTTTCCCCCTTCCAAAAATCCCAGATATGCTTTCACTCATTGATGGGTCTAAGTGGTTCAGCAAGCTGGATTTGGCATCTGCGTACCACCAGGTTGTTTTAGATCCTGCTTCACGACATTTCACTGCTTTTGTGTCCCCTGTGGGTTCTTTCCAGTATTGCTGCATGCCTTTTGGGTTGGCCTCTGCGGCAGCCGTCTTTCAGAGGATCATGTCTAACATATTGAAAGGAATCAATGGAGTTGTCGTCTTCGAGGATGACGTGTTGATTCATGGTGTCAACTGTGATGTGCATGATGTGATTTTGAGAAAGGTGTTACAAGCGTTGTGCAATGCTGGTGTGGTCTTGAAAAAAGAAAAGTGTGTGTTCAGAGCACGAAAGGTGGAGTATCTTGGCCACGTGTTGTCAGAAAATGGTGTGAAGCCTAGACCTGGTTTAGTGAAAGCTATAGTTGACAGTTCTCCGCCCAAGGATAAAAGTGGATTGAAGTCGTTTATTGGCTTATGCGAATTTTATTCTCGTTTTATACCAGACTATGCCACTAGGGTACAGCCTTTGACCAATATGCTCAAAAGAGATGTTCCCTTTGCTTGGGATGTTCACTGTGAGGCAGTTTTTTCTTGGATAAAACAACAATTGGTGGGGTCTAAAGTCCTGAAGCCGTTCAATCCCAATGCTGTTTGTACTATTACCGTGGATGCAAGTGGCTTAGGTCTGGGTGCTGTGCTAACCCAGGAGGTAGGTGGTGTGGAACAAACCTTGGGTTAAACTTCTAGAGTTCTTCGGGGCTTGGAGACAAATTTTGCTGTGATTGAAAAGGAACTTTTGGCATGCTGGTGGGCGATTAGGAAGTTCAACCCTTACATCTGGGGAAAACATATCCGGTTAAGGACTGATCACAGTCCTTTGGTTTCTATTCTTTCTGGCATTAGGGTGAAAGAGCATTAACCAAGAATAGCTAGACTTTCTACTAAATTACTCCAGTACGATTTTGAGGTAACCTACATCCCTGGTAGCAAGAACACGAGAGCCGATTATTTTTCAAGGAATCCTATTGAAGCTGATTGTGAGGAAGATTTAGAGGAAGATTATGATGAGGAGGATTGTTTCGTTGCTTCTATTGGTTTGGATGACATGTTTTCTATTAGTGAAGCTGAATGGAGGGAGCATCTGTCAAAAGACGTTCTTCTTAATGAAGTTATGAGTTGTGTGAGAGGGTGTTGACCCAGAGAGAACAGTGCCCATGTCTCTCTGCAAACCTTTGTGAAGGTTTCCAATGAACTCTCTATTGAAGGTGGGTTACTAATGCGTGGCGATAGGTTGATCCCTCCTTGCGACCTCAGAAACAGAATTGTTAAAGGTGCGCACGAGGGTCATCTTGGCAAAACTTTAACTAAAAGGAGGGTCAGGGAGCATTTCTGGTGGCCTCAAATGGATCATGAGATTGATTCTGTTGTTGAAGAATGTGTTGTTTGTTCTAGTGCTGAGAAGTGTTTGAAGGTTTGTGCTCCTCCTTTACAATCCATTGTTCTTCCTGACAGACCCTGGGAAAAAATAGGTATTGATTTGGTTGGCCCATTCTATTTACTTCCTTCATCTTCAAGGTTTGCCATTGTCGCTGTCGACTACTATTCCAAATGGCCTGAGGTTCGTTTTGTTGGTGAACCCAATTCCAAGAACGTTATTGACTTTTTAAAAGACCTTTTTTTACGGGAGGGTTTTCCTTCCACTATTGTGAGTGATAATGGCGTTCAATTTGTTAGCCAAGAGTTTCAATCCTTCTTGTGCCAAAGTGGGATCAGTCATTTGAGGAGTGCACTTTATCACCCTCAAACGAACGGTTTAGTGGAGCACATGAATAGTGTTCTGTATAATTGTGTTCAGTGGGCCATTTCCCAGCGTTGCCATGTCCCCAATGCGGTCAGATCCATGTTGTGGTTTTATCGTACCACACCCCATTCCTCAACCAAGGTGTCTCCTTATGAATTGTTACGTGGGAGGAAACCTTGTTCTAAAGTTTGTCCGGGGTGGATGTCTCGTTGGGTGAAACTAAATTCTTTGAGCAATGTGGATGAGGTTGTTAGAACTAATGTTACGTGTGCTCAGTCCAAGCAGAAACTTCATTTCAACTCCAGGAAGAGAGTTGTTACTCAACCGTTTCTTGTTGGTGACAGGATTCGTGTTAAATTGCCTGTACACACTTCCAAGGGTAGTGCCAAGTTCTCTGAACCTTTCGTCATCGATAAGGTTTGTGGCAATGCTGTGAGAGTGAATATGAAGAACTGGTGGAACATTGCCAGAGTTGTCAAAGCTAACGATAGTGTCCACAATAAGTGTTCTGCGTCTGGTTCCACTTCTAGTGGTGGTTCCTCTTTGCCTACCACTTCTAGTGGTTCTCCTCTGCCTTCTGATTCTGTGTGCACTGACGACTTGTCTCCTTCTGGTTTTCCTCACTTTGAGGGACCTCGAAGGAGTGGCCGTCTACGTTCTGTTCCTGCAAGATATCGCTAGTTTGCTAGACCTTTACCCTGCTATGTTTTCTCTTGTTTTTCTTTATTTTTCCCTTTTCTTTTATTCCCCTTTTTGTTGTTGAAGAGGAGAGGATAATGTAGTGTCTTGCTCTAGTCTATTTAGAATCCTCCCTATGTGTTCTGTTCCATGTTCGATTTGGAATACTGTTTGAACGATTAACTGTCTTTGCCTTGCGTTGTGTGCTGAGCTGCTGCGCAGCACCTGTTGAAGATTAAAGCTACCTACAACCTTCACTCTGCATACAACTGAATTACTACAGTCTTCAAACTGTGGGGCGCGGTCCGTGACTGCATTCCCAGGGGGACGCAATAGTCTCAGCAAAGAGTGGCCTTCTTTATTTGACGCACTTCCAGTCCGTTTTCATTTACAAACAGACTTGAAGTATAAAGTATAGAAACCCCTGGCTATGGGCGCTAGGGTCATTGAGTGTGGTGGCAAGGTCAAAGAGGTGGCTAAGAAGAACAAAGTATTATGCAAATATTTTATTATTTTATACAGTTACAAAGGTTAAAAAAAGTGCCTACAAACAAACGTGACCTTGTGTAATGTAACTTGTGCTAATGTAAAGCGATGCAACCTTTCGGGTCAAATATGCGCTGTATAAAACTACCAAAAAAAGTAATCTTATTGTGCCAAATGTGATATCTCAATTGATTAATGTGATCACTGCAGATGTCTGTGTGTTTGTGTGTGAGACTAGACAGGCACAGAATTGTATCCTAGTTGGCGCACTGTGGAATATTGACTTATGTATTTATATTGCTATGAAGTCCCAGCCTGTGACAGAAAGCACTGTGAATATGTAAGTCATAATTAGTAACGACAGAGGAGAAACACAAACATTACAAGACCTATGGGTAGTGACAATGATATGGATCAGAAGAAGGGGCACTATGTGGAGGCTCATTTTTTCATTTACAAATGAACAGAGATGACTTTCTCAGAGAGATGCCCCCTAGGACGGGTGTGGTGTATATAGGGCCTTTTTATTTTTTTATTTTTAAAAGGGCCGTCACAATCATTAGTGTAACAGGCACTGGGGCAAGGGTGTAAGTGAACACTGTCACGCAATTATGTCTTCCTGACTATGAAAAAGGTGCTGTAGCGGCCCATGGTCCTTGCTAGCAGAGGAGAGCAGCACCAGGGCCCCATGGCATGAGGAGCCAAGAAAACCCCAATCATGGCAGTTTTACCACCCTCCATGGCTTGCATTAGGGCCCAATGCACACTTGTATGTCAGTGTTGCTTTCAGCCTCAGAAAGGGGAAAATGGAAGCAGAGGAGGCACCTCAAAGAGATGGCAGGGAGGGGTTGTGGCACAATGGGAGCCCTGTTTTAACAAATGGCAGAGGAGATAGCCCGCTTTGCATGGCAGAAGCTATGATTGGTGAAGTAGGTGCAGCAGTCCAGGGTTCTGGGGCACACTGCATCACAGTTATCACTTTCACTGTAAAAAGGGGTCAAGAGGACTTATTGTCATATGTAGCATTAGGGCACCCTTGCAGAAAAAAAGAGGTATATCATGTGGGAGCTTCTGATTTTTCTTGAAAGGGGCAGAGAGCATGGTGCCAAGTTGCCAGGATGGTTAAGGAAGAGGTGAAAGCAGCAGAGGTGATAGCCGGCTACGCAGGGCCTCAGTTATCATTGGTGCAGCAGGCGCAGTTGCATTGGGGCCGAGCAGTGTGAGGGTTCACAACAACCCAATTATGGGGAGCAGTATTTTGGGGTCAATTAGTGGTTTTGTTTGATGTATTTGCTATTTTCTAAGTCACATTCAGTGTGGACTGTGAACTACAGTACCACTGAAATCCTCTCATAAGTCTTGCCCCTTGTGCTCAGCCCATCTCTACCGCTCTCCCAATCCTTCTCATATAGTTTTAGAGGGGGCCCGACTTCAAAACAACTTGCTTCGGCGGGGTGGGGGGGGGGTCAAAGTAAAAAAGACCTCTGGTTAGAGAGTGCAGGCCTTGTCAAGTCTCCACCCCACCCCTTACCCTGCCCACTGTAGCATTTCAGTCCCCGCCCCTCCTCCGCTCACTAAACATTCCATTCATCACCATGGCCTATCACACCTCACCGTGCATCCTACCAAAGCCGACACTGCAGGCATACGGTGGAGATTTCATACTACGCATGCCCTTTACTTACCAACACGGACACTACTCATGCCCCTCTCCTCTGAGACATAGTGCACACTGATGACGGGATACTACGTATGCCATTGCCTTCCCAACACAAAGTGCACACTGATGACAGAACACTACATATGCCCGTTCCTTACCAACTCAAAGTGTACTCTGAAGACAGGATACTACGCATGCCTATTACTTACTGATACCCAGCACACATCGGAGACCGAATACTAAAAACGCCCTTTAGTTCCTAACACTGGACACTGCTTGTACCCTTTCCTTACTGACACAGTGCACACTGAAGACGGGACACTATGTGTGACCTTTCTTTACTAACCCATAGTTCACTTTGAAGACTGGTTACTGCACATACCCTTTACATACCGACACACAGTGCACACTAAAGACCGGATACTACTTGCTGCCTTTGCTTACTGATACAACGTTCACACTGAACACTAGATAGTACACATTCTCTTACCTTACTGACGCATAACGCATACTGAAGACAGCATACTGCACATGTCCCTTCCATACCAAGACACAGCATACGCTGAAGACAGGACACTACGCATGCCGTTTCCTTGCCAACACAAAGTGTACAGTGAAGACCAGGTACTATGCATGCCCTACCCTAGTTACACCGGGCACTACTCAAGCCCTTTCCTTTCTGACACAAAACACACACTGATATGTCTGCCTTTTCCTTACTAACACAAAGTGCATTCTGGAAATAGGATACAACGCATACACTGGAGAAGTGTGGCTCAATGGTTAGAGCGCAGACCCTGATGCAGAGATCTGGCCCGGGACCAGGGTTCAATTCCCGCCTCGGCGGGTCTTGGGCTCAATTTCCTCGGACCTGATAATTCTTGTCTCGTGCCTATTCCAATCATGGAGTCCCACTCTGCAACTCTGGGCAATAGCTTGCTTAATCTCCACAACGACCCCAACAGCGCTGGGGTGCCTGGCTTCACCTTGGGATGCCTGGCTTCACCTTGGGGGTGCCCAGGAGTGAGCATTTCACAGGGAAAAGCCAGGAAGGGTTCCACAGCGGTATGCGTACAGCGCCAAGACGCCTCAGGGTATAAGTGCGCTATACAAGTACAAATTAATTTCATTTCATACTCTTTCCTTACTGACTCCTAGCACACACTGGACACTAAACATGCTCTTCCCTTACTAACACACAGTGCACTCTGAAGACAGGATACTATGCACGCCTGTTCCTTTCTGACACCTACCACACACTTAAGCCAGGATACTACACAAGCCATGTCCTCACAGGTACAAATCACACACAGGAGATCGTATACTACGCATGCCCTTTCCTTACTGCCAGAAAGTGCTCACTGAAGGCTAAATATTTCTCATGCCGCTTGCTGATTTGTCTTTCCTTGCCTACACAAAAAACCGGCAGGACGCTACACCATAGTTTTGCAACACACAAAACCTACACTCCTGCACAGACACAAGCACTGAATCCTAGACAGACCTTTTCCTTGCCAACCCATCAGACAGACTATATGATAAAAATTACCCTTTCATTATGAATGCACAAAAACCATACAATGCACCAAAAAAAACACGCTTAAGACTACAGTCATTTGGAATAAAATTAAACTCTAAACATGTGAATGTTTAAAGTTATGTTTGAGGTATTATGCAGTAGTCCAATTTTAACAGCCGGCCTAAATTCCTCCATTTTAGGTCTTGTTTTTGACCGCTTTCAAACAGACGTCTTGCTAACAATGTACATAGAGTGGGCTTTGCATCCGCCGCAATGAGCCATTGGCTTTCTTCGACCAGATTCTGTCAGCTGTTGGCTGGAGACTTTGTAAATCATATCTTGGTGCATCCCAATAAAGTGTTCATTTCTTGCCTAATGATATTGGCTGTTTGGGTGTCGCACTCCATCTCGACTCCATGCTGCATTGAACTGCAAGAGGGACAACCTTACAGCGAATCTCACTCTGTCTGCTCCTGCTGGTTCTATCTCTGGTGACTCACACATTAACACATTACACTCAGACCTATTGCATATGCCAATACTTGTTGTTATAGGCAATAAATACACAAGAGAGGGTTACCCTATCTAGTAGTGAACTCTCAACATCTAAGAGCTCAGTTGACTGGTCTCAATACATCTCACAATGGTTGAGGATTTGCATCCTGGTAAACTGGTGCGTCCCTGGCATCTCATGGATATATTAGTAGGATCCTCACCCACAGGTTCCATCAGTGGCATGCTTCTCCATTGGGTCCTCACCAACTACACCTAGTGTTAGTGGGTGGGAACAACGTAGTTTGTAAGTTCAGCTTGTTCTAAGGGATAATAGGTGCAAATTGGAATCGCCCTCCTAAGTGATGTTTACTAGCAAGGACCTTTGGTGAGAATAAAAACAGTGGGATGTTTAGTGGGTATAATGACCCCTAACATTGATGTGTCAATAGGTCAACATGTTTCTGCCTGTACATAGTGCCACCAAGGGTCAGCAGGCTTTCTTCAGGACCAACTGTTTACGTAGAATCCCTACGAAATACAGTTGGTAGGTACCACCTCTTTGTAGTAGTTTACACAAATAGTAATATCATGAAGCATGCAAACATACAGACCATATTGAACTTTTTTCTTTAATGGTCTTAATCCTCTGTTTACTAAGGCGTCATGAGGAAGTATGGGGGGTGATCCTTGTAGTCACACCTTCATCAAGGGACTTTGTCCTCCCTATCACCTACTTGGTTCCCCACACACCTCCGAATTTTCGAAGGTAGAGGGTGCTTCTCATTCCCTCTTGGTTATTTAGTTAGTGGCAAGAAACCTTTCATTGCATCAGCACCTCTGCTCGTTAAGTGTAGGGACAGATTCTGTACTTCTTGACTGCCATGCCGTCAGTGAGAGTGCTGTTACTTATCAGTGGTAATAATGATGAATTACCAACTGTCGCGTCTCGACTCACCTGAAACCCATGTACCGCAGAAACGGAGATAGTCCTCCCTCTCACGTTTCGACCAATCCTCAACGCTCTTTCAAACACCAGGGGAAAAGGAGGTAGGATCACAGGATTACTTTGGGAAGGCCAGGACGGGGTTCCTCTCGCGTCTTTCTGGGTAGAGGGCATTTGTCACTCTCTGGAAAACACAATCATCCTAGAGCTAGGCCTGGGCGTAGTATGTGGAGTTTTGCTACGCGGTACTCAGTGACAATACAAAAAAAATCAGCAAAGTTCCACGAGTGGAGGAGTGCAGTCTGAACTGCAGTTTGTGCTGGTATTTCTGCCGCTCGGGTAGAAATTCTACCCGAGCGGAAGCTCGCGCTCGCAAACGTACCGTTCACGAGTGGGGAAATATATTTGCTGCACATAGCAAAGCGGAGTTCTCTGTACTCCGGGAGCTCTGCGGAGTGCAGAAAACTCTGCGCACGGAGCGAAGTTCACCACCCAGGCCTAACAAGAACCGGGTAAGTCACTGGAAACCATACCACAAAAGAAGATTGTTTCATTCCAAACAACCCCCTGCTTTCCCTCCCCTTCCTTTTCATGTTTTAAGATTCTACTTACCCTCTGAAAGAGCATCACAGGAAGGTAAAGGAGGTAAGTGGTGGACTACCCCTATTGTACATCATAGGGGATAGGTGCCCTAAGGTCGAAATGAGACAAAAATAGAAATAGGTTCAGTGAAAGTCCAAAACACCTCCTTCAGCTGATTTTGCGCAACTATCACAACCTCCAAGAGGAAAGAAAATACCCTCGCTGTTTTCGTAGGCCTAGGAATCTTAAGGACAGGGCACTGACCTTTTTTTTTTTTTTTTTTTTTTTTTTTTTTTTTAGTTCAAAATGACCTTTTTAAGCCAAAAAAGAATTAAGGGATGTACATACTGAGCGATGAGGAATCAAGGGCGTGAATATGGAACAAAAAGAAAATGATCATTGGCTCCTGAGAGCAGGCTTGTCTTTAGCCACGTAATTCACAAATGTCAGAGGGGGAGTGAGCGGCGGACTGCCGAGCTCACTTATGATGCCATGAAGGAACCACGCCTGCAGATCCTGAGGAGCCAAGAAGGGATCTTCATGAGGGAAACTGCTCCAGCAGTTATCCTCTAAACAAGAAGGTGAGCGCGGCGGAATTGCCGAACTCACAAAATACCTATATAATAAAATGAAGCACCACTCCTTTTGTTGTTATTGTTAATTTTGATTTGTAGAGCGCTTAATACCGGAAGGTCTCTAAGCACTTCAAGAAGAGCAGCGACAGTTCCAGGGAGAGTGGTAACAGTTAGGACCAAGCTTCTGTGAAGAGAATCTGTGAAGTGTCAAAACAGGGATGCATGGCAATTTCCTGAAGTAACCGCTCCGGCGGTTCGTACAGAGAGATGGTTGCGGCACGACAAACAAAGATTTGAGACAGTGCTCCTGTGGTCCTCAGTTGATAAGTGTGGGGCGCTGTAGGGGAAGCCACACTAAGTAAACAATAAGTCAAGAACGGGTACCACTCCAGCAGTTCCCGAGCAGGAGAAAAGGGGAACGCGGCCGGCTGCCATTTCACCCGTAAGAGCTTGGAAGCAGTCCGGGGCATTCTCCTTGGACCCGAAAGCGAATAATCTCAAAGCCAATCACCTTGGCAACAGGAGATGCACGTCTTTATAGGCGTGCGTCTCCCATGTGATCTGGCTTTTTCCGGCTGGAGAAATGGAGGCTGTCCGTGGCCCCCACAGGGGGCCACTCGAAAAGGGCAGCAAGGCCCGGACTGGCCGTTGCAGGCACCGGGCAACCCCCCCGGTGGGCCGCAAGGGTTGGGGCCGGGTTTGGGCCCCTGGGGGCCGTTTTTGTTACAGGAGCGTTTTTGCAGCATAGCTGCAAAAGCGGCCCTGTAACAAAATTGGCCAAAAACCGGCCCGACAAAGAGCTCGGCGGCACCCCCAGGGGGCCAGCCGAGCACTTTGCCAGGGCTGGTTTTGTTTCTCAGTCCGGCCCTGAGGGCAGCCCTTTTAGTGCCATTTGGGCACTTCCTCACTCAGGGTCGAGTCCCCCTGCATAGGTGCACTAGGCGTGTCATTTCTGGTGTGCCGGGGAGAGGGGGAGGGTATTTAAGCCACCTCCCCCATCTGGGGTCCTCTTTTGCGCCAGACACGCCGTCCTACTTTTGCATACGTTTGTATAGAATAAACACCGCAGCAATATTTTTCCCAAACAAAAGTTGTGTTGTGTATTTCTTTATGCATGCATACTCTGTGTGGGGGGGTGCAGGGTGTTGCCAGTAATGGTACCAATGCCTTACTCTCGATGGAGTACATGTAAGACTAGGAAAGAACAGGTAGAATTTTTAACCAAAGGGCGCAAAGGAATCCCCCATAGAAAAGACAGGAAAGGGTAGGTTGCCCATTCATTACAGCTCTCACACAAGCCACATGTGAGGGATTAACTAAGAAACTGCTCGTGACCACCCACGAGAGGCATGTCCCCATACCAACCCACGGGACCTGTAGTCCAGCTGGTAACAGCACCTTTAATGTAAGATACTGGTGTTTCTCTTGAGAACCTTTAAATCTAGTAGGATGGGTGAATTTACATAATATTTCAGGAAAATGTTGCAGCAAACAGCAGCATAATTACATATTGTGGCATAATAATGGCATAATTTTAGAAGGAAAGTGATATTCCCAATATTAAACAAAGTACACTCGTGTGATTTAACCTTTGCCCAGGTCTGTTCTACAGTACTGGTAAATCCCTGCACTCTCTCTAATTCTAATCTGCATGCAGGTCTGCCAGATATTTGATGCTATCATATTGATTTGTAAATGGAGTGCACTGTTTTAATACTGGTGTTTGAATGTTTCACCTTCTGTGTTGGAAATTTGTGTGCACAGCAATTCCTAGCTAAAGCAGTATTGGGAACGAGAGCAGTGGTATTTTTCAGCAGGATTGCAGTATCTTCAATGTAAGAGTACATTAACCTGTCTCGGCTTAAGTGCCATATCTTTTAAAAAAAGAACACCGGCATCCCTGTGAATTGGACCGTTTGCGACCGGAAAAATGCTTTGTACATGTGGCTCCAGGTGCCTTAACATGGCACTTCTCCCTGACACTGCCCAGTATCACTGTGATGCAGGGAAAGTTTACGACATTCTGCGTTTTCAACACCAGAGTGGGTGAAAACAGCCGATATTGCTATTTCACTCCAAGGTGTAGAACGTGAAATGGGTAGGTAATCACGCACTCGGTAAATACCGCACCCCTGTGTACTATTATTTACCAGGTGCGGTATTACCTCTTGAAGTAACATGGATCCTTAATGGGACCCTCATTTCAACGTGGCTCATAGACCAAGATTCTTATGAATTAGAACTAGAATGGTTAATTAGTTTAAGATCAGTCAAAAGGGGTGAGTAAAGAGACGAGAGGTCCAGGTGGATGATTGTCGTCATGCAATGCAACTCTGCTACTTCTGTAGCAGCAAAACATGTGACGTGTACAGATGTGTACAGTTCACTTTCACCAACTTCAATACATGTTTTTCATGATCTCCATCTTGTGGAAATGAAGAACATGCTGTACTTTTTTTAACCCCTTGGGCGCGGCCGCTATGCTGCGCCTGTGCGGGCGATTTGGAGAGTGGGCGGGTTCATGACAGCCCCCACCCTTCATCAGCACACACCCACCGTGAAGCATGACGGCCGGGGGTAGTCATCAGCATCGAAGGGTTTAAAGGGTAACATTTTTTCACATAGTGTAGGTTTTGTAGGAGAAAAAAACAGCAAAAATCACTTTTTGCTGCAGAATACGCAGAACTGACCTAGCTTCAAATATCTTTCTTAAGCAAAGATGTACGTAGTGCCATGAAGGTAATGCTGTTAAACTATAATCACCAGAGGAAATCTCATTGTATGCATTCCTAGTAGGAGCATGAAGCGTATCTGACATGGGCGTAGCTGAGGTAACTGGAGAGTGCCTCAAAGTTTTGCAGTTGCTTAGTATTTGTAAGAGCATCTTCAAGACGCTATGCGGAAGGTAGAAAGGGGTACACATTTTTACCAAGGACCTTTGGCCAATATGAAGAATTCCAAACAACCCCCTGAAATAATAAGCCCCCCAACAAACCATATAAATAGAAATGCATAAACACACGATTTCTTTCGAGCTGTGGTACTTTTTAGGTTTCGCCTGAACAGCTCCTTTAAAAGGGCTTCACTTATCAGTTCCCAAGGCCAATGTACTCATCCAAATCCGCTTGAGTGGGTGGAACTTTGTTTCTTACATTAAGGCTGCACAGCATGTACTGTTTACAGATACTTATCTTCCCCGGCTGTACACATTTACGATACTTATCGTCTAGTAAAGCTATTCAAGTGGTTAAACCCCATTCACTGTTGAGATATCGGGGACTGTAACATTATAAGAGAAGTTATCTTCCCAGGGAAAAGGCAGACTGCTTGCAGCAGTATATGGGAATGCTTTTATTAATTTGTTGTGTGAAGCAGATACTTTAGTCTTAGAACGTTTGTGGCATTTCCTACTTTTGCATCAGTATCTTTCTTTGCACTTTGTCTGTCTTTTCAAATCAATTTTACTACTATGCAGGCAGTCACATTTGCAGTTCAAAGGGGCATGATTTAAATGCTGCAGCAGGTGCAGTGGCTCCAGGGTCAAAAGGTGTCATACCTCCATTAAACACCAAATATTGCTCTATTTTACAGTGATAAGTGCAGCTATCTAGTGGAAACTAGGGCTATGAATACAATACTGCAGCAGGTGCAGTGGCACCAGGAACAAAAGCTCTAGGCACAGAACCTAACACTGATTAGTGCTATATTTTGCAATTAAACAGACCGTCACAAGTGCAGTTATCTTGTAGGCAAAAGGGTCATGATATGAATGGTGCTGCAGGTGCAGTGGCACAGGGTCCAAACGTTTCAGTACTCCTAATATTGCTATATTTTACAACTAAAGAGGCAGTCATAAGTGCAGTTATCTAGCGAGCACTAGGGGGATGCTTTAAATAGTGCAGTAGGTGCGGTTGTTCTGGCAACAAAAGCTCCAGGCACCCCATTAAACATCGATTAATGCAATATTTTCCAACAGGCAGCCACAAATGCACTTATCTTGTAAACTCAGGGTCCTTATTTGAATGTTGCAGCAGGTACAGTTGCACTGGGCCCAAAAGTTGTCAGAACGCCGCTAAGCACGAAAAATTGCTATCTTTAACTACTAAACAGGGAGCCACAAGTGCAGTTCCCTTGCAGGCACTAGATTCATAATTTCGATGGTGCAACAGGTGCAGTGACACCAGAGCCCAAAGCTCTAGGAATCCCTCTAAACACCAAATATTGCAATAATTAACTACAAAGCAGGCAGTTATAAGTGCAGTTACCTTACAGGCACTATGGGCTTGATTTGAATGGTGCAGCACGTGGAGTGGCACAGAGCCCTAAAGTTATCAGAACTCTGCAAAAAACATAATATTGCTATTGCATCAACTAATAAAAAGTTTCCCCTTTCAATTTTTCAAAATTTGCTTTTATTGAGCCACACGATACCACTAGTAGAAGCACAATATTTTGCCTTTTTGTACATAAACAAGTCATAACACTTTCTGTAACTTATATAGTGCAACTACTCAGCAAGCTCCAACTTACAACAAACACACAGCTTCTTATTATTCATATTGGTGAATCCTAATGCATTTACCAATGCTTGTTTAGTCACCCTGCCACACGTTCTCCTTGTGTCTAAACCTGCAAACATGTACTATGTGATCTAATTGAAATGTACAATTGCCTCTTGAACTACACCACTGTCCCTTCAATGCCAGTATCTCCTTTCCATCTTTTCAGGTTTAGAGAGAGGCTTCTTCATTCCCCCACAAGTACCAGGCTCCATGTGCCAGGTGATTCATACATGCAGTTGCCACACTTTCACTGCAGAGTGCAATACGTTATTTATTGCCATTGTGGAGTGGTACTTTTCCTTTGACGTATGTAATATGGTATTTATTACCATTGTTGAGTGTCACTTTCACGTCACAGTATGTAATATGGTTTTTATTACCATTGTTGAGTGTCACTTTCACGTCACAGTATGTAATATGGTATTTATTGTGTGATTAAACAAAAAGGACTAGCTTAAGTTGACCAAAGTGTTACAGTACTCAAATTAGTTCTGTCACCGGCACCTTGTTGGTTTATTCATGAAGCCCTCACCCACCAACCTAGTTGGTGGCATGCTTCATCATCGGGCCCACCCAGTGACACCTAGTATGTCCCGGGTGTGGTATGGTATTTATTATCATTGTTGAGTGTTACTTTCACGTCACAGTATGTAATATGGTATTTGTTACCAATGTTGAGTGTCACTTTGACGTCACAGTATGTAATATGGTTTGCATTACCATTGTTGAGTGTTACTTTCACGTCACAGTATGTAATATGGTATTTGTTACCATTGTTGAGTGTTACTTTCACGTCACAGTATGTAATATGGTATTTGTTACCATTGTTGAGTGTTACTTTCACTTCACAGTATGTAATATGTTTATTACCATGGTTCGGTGAGGAGGGGGTTAATGATTCAGAGAGATAAAGCCTGGAGTGGGTCATGATGCTCATCTCCTCCCTTGACAGTGTAATAAATGACATATTATACTCCTTGGATCTGCATGTATGATCTACGCCAGGGCGTGTTGCGAGTGCAGTAAGCCAGCATCACAACAACCAGGCCTTGTGGGAAGGGTCCTAGTTCTCTCATTCTCTAGGCATTAAGGCCTGTTCTCGCACTTCAGCTCAGCTCTGCAGTGCTAACCTGACATTTGAACTTCAAGCTGCGGTACAGTACACGTGTTCCAAAATTCTGTGTAATACTAGTCCACATTTATTTTTACTGGGAGGATACAAATATATTTAAAGCTCTCAAATGAAGTGGTCGCAGCACCTGTCTGCACTTGAACTGAAGGAGGCAAAGGCACATTAATGCTCCCGGAGCCCACTCAAGTTAAAATTAGGTTTCTTCGAAATCCGGAAGTTGGACTTCGTGTCACCTGGGAAAAGGGAGAGCCTTCTATAAACGCTGCAGTTCTGTTTGCAGAGGCGGAGCACTGGAAAAAAACAAGCCCTGCTATTGCCAAGAATCTGGTCTGGCAACTTATTTTATGCAGTGTGTACCCTGGAGCTAGCTGCTGAGTAGCTTTAACTCTCACGGTACTTCCTAAAACATTGCTGGCCTGGAAAGCGATCTCGAAAGCCCGGAAAGCTGCATCTCTGGGGCGCCTAGAACGCTGCAGCTCTGGGGAGCCTAGAACGCTGCAGCTCTGGGGAGCCTAGAACGCTGCAGCTCTGGGGAGCCTAGAACGCTGCAGCTCTGGGGAGCCTAGAACGCTGCAGCTCTGGGGAGCCTAGAACGCTGCAGCTCTGGGGAGCCTAGAACGCTGCAGCTCTGGGGAGCCTAGAATGCTGCAGCTCTGGGGAGCCTAGAACGCTGCAGCTCTGGGGAGCCTAGAATGCTGCAGCTCTGGGGAGCCTAGAACGCTGCAGCTCTGGGGAGCCTAGAATGCTGCAGCTCTGGGGAGCCTAGAACGCTGCAGCTCTGGAAAGCAAGAAACATGGCAGATCTCGAAAGCCCGGAAAGCTGCATCTCTGGGGCGCCTAGAACACTGCAGCTCTGGGGAGCCTAGAACGCTGCAGCACTGGGGAGCCTAGAACGCTGCAGCTCTGGGGCGCCTAGAACACTGCAGCTCTGGGGAGCCTAGAACGCTGCAGCTCTGGGGAGCCTAGAACGCTGCAGCTCTGGGGAGCCTAGAACGCTGCAGCTCTGGTGAGCCTAGAACGCTGCAGCTCTGATGAGCCTAGAACGCTGCAGCTCTGGGGAGCCTAGAACGCTGCAGCTCTGGGGAGCCTAGAACGCTGCAGCTCTGGGGAGCCTAGAACGCTGCTGCTCTGGGGAGCCTAGAACGCTGCAGCTCTGGTGAGCCTAGAACGCTGCTGATCTGGAAAGCAAGAAACATGGCAGATCTCGAAAGCCCGGAAAACTGCAGCTCTGGGAAGCCTAGAACGCTGCTGCTCTGGTGAGCCTAGAAAGCTTCAGCTCTGGGGAGCCTAGAATGCTGCAGCTCTGGGGAGCCTAGAATGCTGCAGGTCTGGGGAGCCTAGAACGCTGCAGCTCTGGGGAGCCTAGAAAGCTGCAGCTCTGGGGAGCCTAAATCGCTGCAGCTCTGGGGAGCCTAGAACACTGCTGGTCTGGAAAGCAAGAAACATGGCAGATCTCGAAAGCCCGGAAAGCTGCAGCTCTGGGGAGCCTAGAACGCTGCAGCTCTGGGCAGCCTAGAACACTGCAGCTCTGGAGAGCCTAAAATACTGCTGGCCTGGAAAGCCAGGAACACTTGAGATCTCGGATGCCTGGACCCCTGCAGAGCCAGGAACGCTACATGTCTGTAGAGCCTTGAACTCTGCAGGTTTGGAAAGCCTAGAACCCTGCATCTGTGGAGCGCCTAAAACACTGCTGGCCTGGAAAGCCGGGAACAGTGCAGTTCTTGAAAGCCTGGAACACAGCAGGTCTGGTGAGCCTAGTACGCCACATCTTCAGAGAGCCTACAATGATGCGGGGCTGGGGCACTTGGATCACTGCAGGTCTGAAAAGCCTAGAGCACTGCAGATCTCAAACGCTTAAAATGCTGTAGGTTGGTAGGCCTAGAATGCGGCACGCTGGAGAACCTGCAACATTGCAGATCTGGAGAGCATGGAACGCGGCAAGTCTGAAAAGTTTAGAATACTGCTAGTGTGGAGAGCATAGAATGCTGCAGTCTTGGGTAACCTAGAACACTGCAAGGCTGGAGAGCCTGGGACATTTTTTGGTGATGCTGAGATAAAACCACGAACAGCATGAGTCAGATTGGGCACATCAGGCAGCTCGTTTATATAAATCAGTTAACCCTTGAAACTTGGTAGGATAGTAATGAAAAATTAGAGATTTTGTATCTTAAATGAGAGGTCCAGCGCCAAGTTTGTAAAGAGGGGAAGAGAGTTGGACACTTAAGCGTAGATCACAAAGGGAAAATAATCTAAATTTGCTGTGATCCATTAAAGATCCCATCTTAGGCCAATACAGTAAGGATAACCACAGGATAAAGAATATATTTGTAAGCTATTATGTAACGCAGTATAATGACCCATAGGTAGATCTGGCACTTCAGGGGCATGGGATAGATCAGTTCTTTCAGGAGTTAAGACTGCGAGCTCTGAACCCTGGAGCGGCGGATCTGCTTATGAGGCCTAGACCAGAAAATGAGGTCAGAGAAACGGTGTAACAACTACCGAGTTCTAAAGGGGATGGCTTTGGATCAGAATTTTACAAAACTTTAGTGTGTTCTCTGGTTAACCTTCTAACTACACTTTTCAATGGAGGACCCATTCCCATTTCTTTTTGGAAGGGTGTGTTGATATATTTCTTTAAAACCGGTAAATCGAGCAGGGAACAATCCTTGTATAGTCCTTTAACGCTCTCAATACTGACTACCAGTGCCGGCTGCTACCGGGAAGCTGCAGTGGGGCGGGTGGGGGAAAGGTAGAGGGGTAGAAAAAATAATAATCACTTATCTCCTGACCGGCCATCTGGCCGCCACCTCTCCTACGTCCTCTTCCTGGCTTCCTGGGGGAAACAGGAAGCACCAGGGCTCCCAGGCTCCGCCCAGCAAATCACAACGCTGCATGTTGTGATTGGTCTGAGCACCATGTTTTGGCATTCAACCAGGGGCTGGAGGTTGGGCATGTTCTCCACCCATGCTGTAATGCAGCCTGGGTCGAGAATATGCACAGGGCACATGACTGTTTGTCCGGCCCGAGATGGCCGGCCAAACACTCATGCTCACATAGGGAGAGCAGACCACTCCCCCCTCTGCTCTGAGAGCAGCCCCGCCCGCAAAGATGCCAACACAGGAGGAAATACAATTATAATAACCTTGAGTTATCATTTTATTTCTCCTATTTTTACACTGCAAAAAGCAGTGGGGCGATGCTCCTTTACCTTGACGGGGAGCCACCACTGCTGACTACCAGGTTTATTTTAAAAAAATACTAGCTTACGAGTGTACGTGTCACTCCTAGTTCCATACAGAAGGACCAGAACGGTTTTATACCCAGGAGAAACCAAAGGACCAATGTGCATTATACGTCGTAAGGTATCGATCTAGTGATCATAGATACAATAAAAAGCAGTGATTATCTTGTTGGATGTGGCAAATATTTTGGATCCCATTAGCTGGAGGTTTCTGTAATACTGGAAAAATTCAAGTCTCCCCTTTGCTCACGAAATCAATTTCTATATTATACCACAATATATCTGCTTTTCCCTCAGAGATACCCATCAGGGCTGCCTCCTTTCTCCTATACCTGGCCCAATGTATTCGCTCACATAATGCAATCTCAGTACGTTTTCTGAAAATTCATGGGTTAAATTATGTGGCGACGACAATCGCTTTATTTTTAACACTGCTATTAGGAGGGCCACTGGAATTATTCTAGTGGTTTTGGTGTTTCCATATAAATATGTATTTGCTGCATTTGCCACATAATCCATCATCTGCTGCTTTATATGCAGATTTTAATATAAAAATTCTATTTCTCACCCAAACGAATCGAAAGTTACTAAAATTGCGGCGACCCATGTTGCTGCACAGTTGAAGCCTCAATGCAAAGGTTGACTGCTCATCTTTCAGTTGCTTATTAATCTAGTTGGATGTTAAACTGCTACTAATGAGGTGAAACCTGTGCCCAGACAATGTTAACAAGTAAATAAATTGTACATTTATGAAGTAAAACAATCAAAAGAATTGTCGCATTAGGTCGCGGAACGTACGTTTCATTGGGGTACAATTTAGTCGACTCTGCTGCACAAATTGGTCCTCCCTTGCCTCATAATTAACCCTGGGCGAAGCACTACGCTACGCTCGCGTAGTTTGCGAAGTTTTTGCAACTTCGCACTACGCGAGCTGCACGTAGCACAGTGCGAACATGCGTAGTGCAGCGGTCATTTTTTGCTTGTTCACGGTCCTCAACGTCATGTTCGCGACCGCGAGCAAGCAAAATGACATCCCGGCGAGATTCTCAAAGCGGGGAGGTCAGGTTTCTCACTGCGAGTGGTTGCGCATGCTCGGGACCGCTTGCGATGAGAAACTACCAGTTCGCGTTGAGAAAACTGCTGCTCGAGTAAAAATCTACTCGAGCAGCAGAAAACTACAGCTCGCACTGTGCAAGATGCCCTTTTCAATGATTGCACAGTGCCGGATGCTTGTCCGCACTGAGCAATCATTGAAAACGCATCTTGCACAGTGCGAACATGCTACTATGCAGCTCGCGTAGTGCTACGTGAAGTTCGCGTAGTGCGTAGTGCACTTCGCGTAGCTTCGCGTAGCGCTACTTCGCGAACTACGCCCACCCTTACTCATAATACCAGTAGCCCTGAATGTAACCAATATAAGAACGGCTCGGCGGGCTATAAAAAAATAAACAAACACACTAGTTTGGAGGGCTACAAGATTAGTGAATCTGAGATAGAATCTCTATTAATCAGTACAACGTTCGAGATTCTCCCCTAAGAGCTAAGGGGAAATTACAAAAGACTCCAAGACATCCTTAGGGGTGTTTTTTCCCTAACAAGAATGTGAAATGTTTCTTAATAATTCTGTACTACTAATGAAGAAAGTTCTTGGTTTTTTTTCAAGTATAGCAATTGCCACCCTTGTTAATAGTTGGGACGGTAGCACTTATTAAGATGTCAATTCTCCCCTTATTTTTGTCTATTTTTTTGCCATTTCCTGTAAATTAACTGCTACCTTTTTAGCTAAATTAGAAAGGGTCATGATTACTTCTAAATAGAACCATGAGCGTCCTCAAGCAAGAATAGAAAATGTACAATTAGCCAAAGAGAATGGCAAATAAAAATGTGTTGGAGAAGTACCCATTTATTCGAAGACATTTGTGATTCAAATGTTGAGAGAAGAGGTTCCTGTGTGGAAGACCATTCCCAGAGCCTGCCAAGTGCAGGCATCAGGGTACCAGTCCTACTGCTTGGAAGGTCCTGTTTCTACATTACTACACCATACCCGTTCCAAGACGGCGATGCTCTTAAAACACAACCACAGTTGGTCCAGGGTTCTTTAAAGTGTGTGGCAGGTGTAACTCAGGGGCATAGTTAGAACATGTGGTGGTGCCAGTGGCGGTCCCTGCGTTTGCTGCCGGCGGGCGCGGCATGAAAGAGCGGGTGGGTGCTGGTGATGCCTGCGGTGGCCGCACAGATAAGAGTGAGGGAAGACGTTGCCCCCTAAACTTGTGCCCCCCTCTTGCTACCCCACTGTTGTAACAGGACGGTAGCCTGTTCATGATACAAGACAACAATACCATTGTGTAACAGACACAGCAGCCTACCCGTGGTACAGCAAAACTCTACACAGTCTAATAAATGCTGCAGCCTTTCCATGGTTCATAAAACATCTTCATGGTGTAACAAACATCATACAGCAAAGGCATCCGGGTGAAACTGGTCTTGGGTTACTGGTGTTCTGGTTCAGGGAGGCCGTGTTCGTTCATTTCTGGCTGGATTGTTCTCATTGGAGCAGGGTCAAGACTGATTTGCATATGGCTGGGGCCAAACTGAGTTGGCATGGTGAGCAAAATAACAATGAACTGGGATGCGGCCCGAGTAATTACCAGTGGCTGGAATTCATTCAAGCTTTCATCCATCATGTTTTCATAAACTGCATCACTTCTTCTGTTACACAAACATAGCAGCCTTTCCTTGGTTCAATCATACATCTTCATGGTGAAATAAACAAAGCCAACCCAGCATACAGCAAATCCCTTCCAGGCCATAACCTCTGTGGTATTGCAACCAGAGCAGCCTGCCGTGGTACGACAAAGCATCCCAACTGTTTAACAAATGCAAGCAGCCCTCCATAATGTTGGAAAACCTATATGGTTAAACACACCATCCTGCCTATGGTACAACAAACATCGCCACTGCTGCAGCCTGCCCATGGGGCAAAAAACATCTCCATTTTGTAACAAATGCAGCCTGACCATCATACAGCAAATACAAACACAGAAACCTGCCAGATGTACAACAAGGCACATCTGTGGTGTGACTAATGCAGCAACCTGGCTATGGTACAACAAAGCACCCCAACGCCTTACAAATGCCAAACTGCACTATCATACAACAAAGTACCTACATGGTGTAACAAATGCATTAACCTGGCTATGGTACAACAAAGCACCCTACCACCTTACAAATGCTAACCGACACTATCATACAACAAAGTACCTACATGGTGTAACAAATGCAGCAACCTGGCTATGGTACAACAAAGCACCCCACCGGCTTACAAATGCTAAACCGCACTATCATACAACAAAGTACCTACATGGTGTAACAAGTGCAGCAGCCTGGCTATGGTACAACAAAGCACCCCACCGGCTTACAAATGCTAAACCGAACTATCATACAACAAAGTACCTACATGGTGTAACAAGTGCAGTAGCCTGGCTATGGTACAACAAAGCACCCCACCGGCTTACAAATGCTAAACCGAACTATCATACAACAAAGTACCTACATGGTGTAACAAGTGCAGTAGCCTGGCTATGGTACAACAAAGCACCCCACCGCCTTACAAATGCTAAACCGAACTATCATACAACAAAGTACCTACATGGTGTAACAAGTGCAGTAGCCTGGCTATGGTACAACAAAGCACCCCACCGGCTTACAAATGCTAAACCGAACTATCATACAACAAAGTACCTACATGGTGTAACAAGTGCAGCATCCACATACACACACACGCACCCGCGTACACGTGCACGCCAGCTGTACAACAAAGCATCTACGTGCTGTGACGTAACCTACAGCCTGCCCAGGGTACAAGGAGACACCTCCATGGTGTAACTAGCCCAGCAGGCAGCCCACAGCCCAGTAGCTTTCCTCTGCTGCTTCCCGCCAGTGCCTGCCTGGTGATGTGCCAGCTTCCATTCGGTCATGGTGGGCTGGGTCCAGCAACTGTCCTGTAGCTGGAAGTCCTGCCCTTTCATGGCAGAGCAGTCTGTTGACCTTGGCAGATTCACTCTGACCCTGGTGCCAAGCTTCTTCTCTTCATGCAGCTTGTTGGTTCTAATGAGGGCCTATTTCCTGATGCCAGGAAGTACTAACCAAGCCAGTGTGGGGTGGGACTACAAACAGCAAAAAGTGGCTGTCTTTACACAGCGCCCCCTGGCTTTCAGGGAAGAGACATCCAAGTGCCAAAGCTAGCTTCTCTAGTAGAGTCAACCCAGCCTGCAGGAAGGTATTTGACTATCAAATATGTATTGAGTTACAAAACTAAACACAAAAAGGTGCTTAATTCTGCAAGTCATCAATGACTCACAGAGCTGATGCAGTTCTCATCGCAAAACCGAAAGTGAGTCAGTTTGTGGACTGTCTTCATCATGGAAACAGTTTTATCGGTTTTGTTTCATAGAACACCCCAGTCTGGGATGTGTCTGGTACCTCGGTGCTCGCGGAGATCTGAGGCACAATGCACAGGCATTTCTGGCTTCAGTGGAACAGAAAAAGGTCAGGATATTGTTGTCTTTTGTTAAATCCTCGTTGAACAATGTCAATTCCATTCATGCATGATCTCCCGCACTCCGGGTTATGCAGCTTCACCTGGTTCCCAAAAGATCTGGAGGTTGACAATCAGAAGTGTGTGAAATGTGCACTTTTTTGTGAATTGCACACAGTTTCTGAAAAATTTCAGATTTTATGCAAAATAAAAGTGGGACCCTGAATCTTTGTCCGGGATCCCACACACTGCACGGTAATTCCTGCAGCCCCTGGGATGGACAGACCGACAGTGGAGCTGGACAAAGGGACATTGAAGAATAAACAAAGAAGCAACAAGTTGGGAAACAGCCTACCCAGAAATGGAGGAACAAGCACACATGACTTTCTGGTTAAAGAACAGTTAGTAAGGATCCATCTTTATTGACATCACAGGACTTTCCCTGCTTTAGAGTTTGCACATACATGACTGACATCAACAAGATGAGTCCTGCACTTGGAGCATACATTTCACTTCAGAGTCCAATGGGTGTTCATGGACTTCTCTGACCAGTAGTTTACATCTAAGTGTGGAAGGGGAGGCTCTCTCTCAATTGTTGTTAGCATTGCCTATCTGCATACATAATGTACTGATTTTAAACAGAAAATGTGTTCAAAACCATCAAAACTATTATTAGTGATCAAAGTGGATGATGTATTTGGTAAGTTTTTTTTTACTTCTGTGACTTAAAGAGCAGTGATTAAGATTCAAAGTCTGTCGAAGTCATTCTTTACCTTCTCAGTAGCCGCCCGGTGATGCTTGTTTCTTGATCGAACCCTCTCTTTGATTCTCCTCAGGACTGAAGAGTCCCCAAGGACCAAGAATAAGGACTTCACCCAGGAAGGAAACAGCTGGAGAAGAGGAAGGGAGCTGCTGCTATCCGTGGGAAACCACCAGGACCCAGAATCCCTTTTCTCTCAACTCCTCCAGTGGCAGCCATGGCGGAGAAAGGCGCGGGAATCCTGGTGAGTCAACTCCGCCATATCAGATGGACGCAGCCTTGCTCGCTAAAACTTTAGCGCGTCCACTGCCTGCTTACATAGTCTTGCTTTTAGAGAGGGGAGTGGTCCTCTAGGAATGTGCTGTGTGGTCAAACAGCTGCTCTCAGCCAGAAAATGTAACCTATTAAATATCGATGAACACCTTTTCTAGCCGCTCTGCACGAGGGACAGTTTCAATGCAGGACCTTGTGCTTGCATTCACTGGTCCTCTTCCTTAAGAGTGAATTCTAGCTTTGCAATAATGGCTTCCTTAGAACACTAAGGAAGGTCCTCCCCCTCCTCCCAATGGAAGCCAAACAAGTGGCAGTTCAGGGCCTGATCCAGTCCCGGCTGGACTCAAATAACGCTCTGTATGTGGGGGCCCCAGAGCTGTCCATGCGAAAACTTCAGGTGGTCCAGAACTGCGCAGCCCGCGCGTTGTTACAGATTCCGAGGACGCAGTCTGCAAAACCCGCCCTGGTCGCCCTACACTGGCTCCCAGTAAAGCAGAGAGTGGCATTTAAGGCACTATGCATCGCCCATCGAGCTTTCTGGGGGTCAGGTCCAACGATCCTTAACAAACTGGTCACTCAATACCATCCTAACAGAACCCTCCGATCTACGGAAGCCTTTCTGGCCGTAGTCCCAAGAGTGCGGAGAGCCAGGACCGGAGGAAGGATGTTCTCCTTAAACGCCGCGAAGATGTGGAACACACTCCCGCTACAAATCAGGTCCAATCCCAACCTACTCTCATTCCGCAAGCAGCTGAAAACTTACTTGTTTGCTAGGTCCATCTAAAGCTTGTTTTCCATCATTCCTCTGTTCTGTTTTTTATGCCTTAGCGCTTGGACGCCCATTGGGCAGCAATCGCGCTCTACAAATCACAATACAATACAATACAATACAATAATGCAAAGGTGAGCTGTGGTTTGTGTTGTGCATTTTACTGCTGGATCAGTCAAGGCAGCCTAGGGCGCGGTGTTAGGTCCACGTAGGCTTTGACTCCCTTAGAGACGGACTGCTCACCCGAGGCATATGGGCTCGCTCGGGCACTGCCCTCCGCGTCCAGTCTCGCCCTCAAAGACCATTTTAGATCCTGTTGGACGTGCTGGAGGTAGATCTGTCCTAACCCTCATCGTTTGGGATCATATTGTTCTGGGTCCACTTACCCACTCTGATAGTGTGTGTTGGTGGTGGCAACCTACAAATCTGATTGCCTGACTTCAAATCATCTCATAAAGGGTGCAAGGATATAGATGTAAAATACATTTAAATCAGAATCCTCCTTGAATAATGTGGCAGTCCTTTCCATCAGAAACAACTAGTAGAGGCAACAGCCATGGTCCACATTTCTGGGACTTGTTTCAAGCCTAGAGCTTGGCGACCATGGGGGCAGTGGATGAAATAAACCTGCATGAGATACTTGCCTCAACCTGTCCTGCAGTCACCGCATGTTCCTGCTTTCTTTGCATCTTCTGAGATGCATCACTCCCTTGGGTACCACATACAGCGCATCACTCTTCTGCTGTCCAGGACTATGTCATCTCTACTCTATGACTGCCCACCTAGTTAGAAACAGGGAGACCCAGAAGGATTAGAGCTGTGTAGTATTGACTCTGTACAGGTAGAACAGCAACAGCAGAGCTTTTGATCTGCAAACTCGTTCTCTTTCAGGGTGACTTTGCTTTATACATATGATCACGCCTGGGACCATGACATAGTGTGCAACCTGTTGTGCACTAAAGGCAGCTGAAATATTTCATCTGTCTATTTCAAGGCCATGATGTCATCAATGTGTCACTTGCTATTTCATAGGAGATGTGATTGATCTGGTCACAAAGAATGCTATTTGCGACATCATATGTGAGGTCATGAGCAGCGCACTGGGTGGGGAGTCGTCGCATGGCTAGCCTTACCTTATGAATGGAGCTGCTTTTAGGTTGTGGATCAGAAGCATTAGAATCCCTCAAAATAAGATTTTTTGGAGGAATTTGTAAGGTTTTTGTTAGTGAAGGTGAATAGATCTACATCACAGAGAGTCTTAACACAAGTTTTTGAGTGAAATTCTTGCCTCCTTTAATGATGTTGTTTGACCATGCTTGTGGTCTAGAGATGTAGGATTGGTGGGTACACGTCATGATTGTGTTTAACACTTGTGATATAGGGTGGTTAGGATATGGTTTTGGTGGTGCCTTACATGACTTTATGTGCATGGTGGAGGTTCTTGCCACTTTTAAAGAGGGTGCGTTACCTTTTGTGTATCCTTTCCCATTGTGCTGGTTACAAACGAGTGTGGTATATATGTAGAATGGATATATGATGTTACAACGCGGACTTTTACTCCGCATACCGTTACAACGCGGTTTTTACAACGCGGATACTGTAACAACGCATGTATTTACAACGCATTTTTTTACAACGCAGGTACCTTTACAACGCAGACCATTACAACGTAAGTATTGGTAAGTATATGTTAATATTAATAATATAATAGTAACTTCATTTTAAAAATATAAATTAATGTAATTTTAAATAATTTAATTTCCGTTAATTATTTTAAATTTAAATTAATATTACTTTATTTTTACCATGTACCCCTGTACCCCAGTAACTGAAAACTGACCCTAAACCCCAAAAATAAATTAAAGTAATTTTATGAAATATAATTTAAATTAATTAATTTAAAATAAAAAAATATATAACTTTATTTTTACCCTGTACCCCTGTACCCCAAAAACTCAAAACTGACCCTCAACCCCAAAAATAATGCAATGTAATTTAATTTAATTTATTTACTAATAAATAATTTAATTTAAAATTAAATTTAATGTATTTTTACCCTGTACCCCAAAAACTGAAAACTGACCCTGAACCCTAAAAATACCCCTTTACCCAAAAACTGAAAACTGACCCTGAACCCTAAAAATACCCCTTTACCCAAAAACTGAAAACTGACCCTGAACCCTAAAAATACCCCTTTACCCAAAAACTGAAAACTGACCCTGAACCCTAAAAATACCCCTTTACCCAAAAACTAAAAACTGACCCTGAACCCTAAAAATACCCCTTTACCCAAAAACTGAAAACTGACCCTGAACCCTAAAAATACCCCTTTACCCAAAAACTGAAAACTGACCCGAACCCTAAAAATACCCCTTTACCCAAAAACTGAAAACTGACCCTGAATACCCCTTTACCCAAAAACTGAAAACTGACCCTGAACCCTAAAAATACCCCTTTACCCAAAAACTGAAAACTGACCCTGAACCCTAAAAATACCCCTTTACCCAAAAACTGAAAACTGACCCTGAACCCTAAAAATACCCCTTTACCCAAAAACTAAAAACTGACCCTGAACCCTAAAAATACCCCTTTACCCAAAAACTGAAAACTGACCCTGAACCCGTAAAAATACCCCTTTACCCAAAAACTAAAAACTGACCCTGAACCCTAAAAATACCCCTTTACCCAAAAACCCAAAACTGACCCTAACCCCTAAAAATACCCCTTTACCCCAAACCTATAAAATTTAAAAAATAACTATATACTTACCAATACTTACGTTGTAATGGTATGCGTTGTAAAGGTACCTTCGTTGTAAAAAAATGCGTTGTAAAAACATGAGTTGTAACAGTATCCGCGTTGTAATGGATGCGTTGTAACAGTAGTGCGTTGTAAAAAATGCGTTGTAACAGGTGCACACCATGTAGAATATTTTATACAAGACAGTTCACTGAGCCTGATTATGAGTGGGTCAGTTAATTCCGACCCATACTTAAACTTCCGTTTACATGTGGGTAGGAATTTTAAGTTTAGAGGTATTTAACCTATCTAATAATAAATCTCTCAAACTATGTGCCGCACAGGAGCGGAATTCCGGCCGCGGGCAAGGGGTTAAACTATTTATGAAGATCTGCTGTGAGCTGCAAATCACAAACTGAAGTTACAGCACAGTTACCGCAGCCTTCCACTCTTTCTAGTTGGAAAAAATAAGCAACGTTATACTTAGAAATCAGTTGCAGCAGGAATGAATTGCGGGTGGAGGAGAAGGGGTAGCGCGGGGAGGGTCACGCGGGGGTTAATTTAATAATAACCTTTAATAAACGTACCTGTCCGCAGGCTTGGTCTCGTGTTTTCTCTGCGCTTGTTCCTGCTCTCTGGATTCCTGGCTCCGGCAGGAACAGGAAGCAGGCAGCCTCCATCCCCTCCCCTAAGCCAATCACAACGCTGCAATAGCAGCGGTGTGATTGGTGTGGACGCCGCCTAGCCAAGGGGTGTAAGGGAGGCCATTTTCTCTGTGCAGGCTGCATTTCAGCCTGCACGGAGAAAAGGCAGAGTGCGCAAGACTGGTTTGGGCAGTCCCAAAGAACCGACCAAACCAGTCATGAGCACTCAGGAGTGGGCACACCACTCCTCCCGTGCTCGCAGAGGAGCCCCTCCCACCCGCCCGACACAACCAAACCCTTCTGCTTTCTCGCAGTGCGAGAAGAAGAAACATAAAATGGTAGTTATTACCATTTTATGTTTCTGCTTCTCGCACTGCAAGAAAGCAGCGGGGCGACACTCCTCCGCCCTAGTGGAGGAGCCGCCCCTGTCGGAAATAGAAACACTAGTCATGTACAGTGTTTGGAAGCACCAGAAGTGTGGTATGAAGCCTCCCATAAAACAAGTTATCGTTATTAGAAGTGCTAATAATATTATTGCAATAATTAGGATGCCAGTGGGAGAGGAAACCTCTTCCAGCCTTTGCTATGCATTAACTGACTGTACCAACATTTTACATCTCCAGGCCTCTTTGAACAATATATTTACCTTTAGAATCAGAGAATGAAAGTTTTCATAAACTTGATCCACTTCCTTGCTCACACTGCTTTTCTAATTTGCACGTGTATATTGACACTCCAAAAAGGTTGGAGTTGCCTGCAGGCCTTGTCAGTAGCGGTCGACACAAATTTAAAGTGGTGCGGTGGATGGAGGGGGCACGAGAGGGGGAGCACAGGGGAGAGAAGGAGTTAATAATAAAATTAAATAAACCTACCTGAAGCTGCGGGCCGCCTCGAGCATCAGAGTTTCTCTTCTTCCTGGTCCCAGCAGACACTGGGACACATCAGAGACTCCCTGTGCAATCCCTGTGCTGCTCTCATGTTATGCAAGAAAGCATGAGAGCAGCATGGGGATTGGCCGAAGCGGCCTGGCTTAACGCTCGCTCAGGCACAAGGAGTCTGTGCTGTTTCTCGAACCTGGCTATGCAATACAGCTGGGTTGAAAAACCTAATTGCGCATGTCTGTTTGGCCAGCCTAAGGCGTCTGGCCAAACAGACATACGCATTTAGAAGTGCATACGTACACCATTCCTCCTCCCTCCCATGGCGCAGCCCCGCCCCTCCTTACACACGCTGACTGAGCCAGCTGATGAAAAATACAACGATAATAAAACATTGTTTCATTTTTCAGCTGCTGGCTCTGAGCCATTGCGGATGAGCAGCCGCTGGGCCTTGTGCTCGTGCAGCCTTTGCACTAATCCTCACGCTGGGTCTGTGATCACACATCCTACTTCCACAGTGCCACTGTGCTCACACTGCCTGCTGCTCCCGGTGCTCACACTGCCTGCTGCTCCCGGGGCTCACACTGCCTGCTGCTCCCGCGCTCACACTGCCTGCTGCTCCCGGTGCTCACACTGCCTGCTGCTCCTGTGCTCACACTGCCTGCTGCCCTTCCTGCTGGCCTTGTTCTCACACTGCCTGCTGCCCCTGTGCTCACACTGCCTGCTGCTCCCTGTGCTCACACTGCCTGCTGCCCCTGTGCTCACACTGTCTGCGGCTCCCTGTGCTCACACTGCCTGCTGCCCTTATGCTCACACTGCCTGCTGCCCCTGTGCTCACATTGCCTGCTGCTCTCTGTGCTCACACTGCCTGCTGCCCCTGTGCTCACACTGCCTGCTGCCCCTGTGCTCACACTGCTTGCTGCCCTTGTACTCACACTGCCTGCTGCCCCTGTGCTCACACTGTCTGGGGCTCCCTGTGCTCACACTGCCTGCTGCCCCTGTGCTCACACTGCCTGCTGCCCCTGTGCTCACACTCCCTGCTGCCCCTGTGCTCACACTGTCTGCTGCCCCTGTGCTCACACTGCCGGCTCTTATTTATGGAACTGAGACCGCCTGCTGTGTTAACAGCACCTGTGCTTATGAGCGTAGGTGCGTGCCCTCCCGCCCCCTTGTTGGCCTCGTGCCAGGGGTGGTGTCCAGGAATTCCTCGGAAGCTGAGAGGTGTCGTCACTGCTTGGGCCCCGCCCCCTCCCAGGGCAGATAGTAGAACGTGTGTAGCTGGTGCGCTCTGATAAGAGAAGGCATCACACACACAGGAGCCCGCCACACCCAGCGCCGTGCAAGTCATTCACCCCCAGAACGAGGGCAGCCATGCCCCTGAGCGCCGCCCACTGGCTTCTGGGAAACCGAGAGACTGCTCCAGGGCTACTGCGCCTGCAAGGGCAGCTGGGGTAGGAAGCAGGAGGACAGCAGGGTGGTACCTCCACGAGCTAGGCGCCTGTACAAACCAGAGGGGTAAATGTGCTTAAAGGAAAATGTCTGTAAAATTACGCGCAATGGAATGGCGTGGACATCCGTCATTTAGAAGTATGTTTTAGGGCAAAATGTGTGCTTGCGGTGCTTTATGAGGCAAGGATGCAAAAATGGCATGAAAAGCACAAGTGGCGCCAGCAACTGGAGTGTGTCATTCCTGCATGTTTGTGTGGTGAAGTTTTGCCGCTAACGGTGCATAATAATTTGATGTGGCAGAATTTCAGGGGTTTTGTTTAACTGTCTAGCACACAGTGTTATTTTAATACCTAGTGCAAACAAGTAAGCCCTGTTCAGCCTGTACCGTTGGTGAAACACTACATGAATATGTATTTTCAGAATAATACAATCGTTAACAAATATGTAGTGCAATGTCTCTGAATCTATCTATCTATCTATCTATCTATCTATCTATCTATCTATCTATCTATCTATCTATCTAACTATTTTTTTTCCATCATATTCCTACCCGACACCAGTAATCTGATACTGAGAGGGCTCTCAACCTGAGCATCAAATGAATACATCAAACATATCTATAATTAAGGCAACAGGTGTGCATCAGGTGTGCTTGCTATGCAAAGAGGTTAAACCAGCATTTCTAGAACACTTGCCGACACCCATAAATTATACATTTTTGACTATCTCTCAGTAAAGAATTGCAAGAATTGCCAAAACAAATTCCCTTTCCCCTAGGGATCCTAATATAATGCTATATTATCTTAAAATCATTATGTGATTTTATTTGCTTACCTTTAATAAAACTTAGAAGCATGCGGGGTGCATTCTGAACTTCCCAGTACTGACAGTTTAGATGGCAGACCGGACCCACCCCTGTTATGTTATGTTGATCTGTATTGTGCAGTTTATACCCCGTGAGGGTATTCAGGCGCAAGAGCAGGAGCGGAGGCCTGGCGGTGCTCCCAGCCAGGTTTTCAGTTTCTTGCAGAAGTTGTTAAGTGGAAAGTGGAGAGGCAGTCCTGATGTGTTGAGGAAGTTTGTTCCAGTTTTTGGTGGTGTTGAAGGAGAAAGAGCACCCTACCATCTCGCTTCTGCAGATGCTGGGAATGCAAGTGCATGAGAGTGAGGTTGAGCGTAGCTGTCTGCAGGGTTGGTAAATTTGGAGTCTGTCATTGAGGTACGCAGGTCCTGTGTTGTGGAGGGTTGTAGAGATGGAGCTTGAATCTGCAACGTTTCTGTATTGGTAGCCAGTGTAGTTCAGTGAGGCAGGGAGTGATGTGAGGAGCGGTTCTGGGTACGTCTAGGAGGAGTCTGGTGGCAGTGTTTTGGATGGTCTGGAGTCTTTGCGTGAGTTGGTTGGAGATGCCGATGTAGCGCAAGTTGCCGTAGTTGAGTCTGCTGGTGATGACTACCTGGGTGTGCATGGAGAGCCATTTCAAAATCTTGTGATGCACTCTGAACATGTGGCAGCACACATTGACCTCTTTGTTCATCGTGAGTTTGTCGCCAAGGATGAGGCAGAGGTTTCTGACGTGGTCTGTGGTGGTGGCGTGGGATCCAGGTCAGGTGCCCAACAGGAGGAGACCCAGGGGCAGCTCTTACTTCTGAAGATCGGGATCTCCGTTTTGTCCATGTTGACCCCTAGTCAGACCAGATAAACAGTTCCAGTCTGATAGCCTCAAATAATGCAGCATTGCATGGACCAAACCACTGCTCCAGATGGGGACCTCTAATATATCCGGATCTGTATTTGAAAACAGAAAACCTACAGTGGCACACTATGTTAAGGTCAGAAGAATCTGGCCATATAAGCTTCATAAAGGCCGACCCTGAGTAGCCACCAGGGTCTTGGTTACATGTGGCCAGGGCTTCTGCTAGAGCAACAGTGGAGTGCCTCGAAGCATCAACCTTCAGGGCCCAGCTCATACTCCCATCCAGTTGTAATCCAAGATATTTGTCAGGTTTAATAAATTACAAGCTGTAGTTGGATAGTTAAAATCTAAAATATAGCTCTGCACTTTCCCCCAGTTTAACACTGCAGTTATTTCTGAGCGATTAGCACTCAGGGAAATTCAGGACCCGTTCTAGGCTAATTGGGAACTTCTTGACTAACAGCCCGTCACCTGCGTGAAATGAAGGTCATGCCCCCACTGTGCTTCAGAGGGAGTCTAACACATCCCCCTTGTCTCACTGTGCTTCAGGGGGAGTCTAACACATCCCCCCCCTGTCTCACTGTGCTTCAGGGGGGCGTCTAACACATCCCCCCTGTCTCACTGTGCTTCAGGGGGGCGTCTAACACATCCCCCCCTGTCGCACTGTGCTTCAGGGGGCGTCTAACACATCCCCCCTGTCTCACTGTGCTTCAGGGGGGAGTCTAACACATCCCCCCTGTCTCACTGTGCTTCAGGGGGGCGTCTAACACATCCCCCCTGTCTCACTGTGCTTCAGGGGGGAGTCTAACACATCCCCCTTGTCTCACTGTGCTTCAGGGGGGCGTCTAACACATCCCCCCTGTCTCACTGTGCTTCAGGGGGGCGTCTAACACATCCCCCTTGTCTCACTGTGCTTCAGAGGGGCGTCTAACACATCCCCTTGTTTAGGGGTGTCTCGTCTATAGACATTCGACAGCAGACATCGAGGACGCAGCCCTAACTCACAGCTGAAGATCTCCCCATCTGAACAAAGCGCTTCAATGCCTCATCAGGGGTCGTAAGCACTACATAAATACATTTACAATTACAGCCTTGAAGCACAGGTTATTCCTGTGCTCTACTGTACATCACATTGCATCCTACTTTTGTTTTTAATCTTACAAGAGGTACCAGAAATAAAATAAAAAGTGGTGAATCCTCAAGGTTATCTTAATTTGGTTACTACTGTTTCCGTTCTCTGCATACCATTTTAGGAGCCCAGATAGGGGTCAAGCCCCTCCCAATGAGAGGCAACTGGGAGGAGACAGGATCTGATGATGAAGCATGTCTCAAAATTTTGTGAGGGGATTAATTTTGCTACCGAAAATTATAGTTTTATATTTTAGTATTCATGGGTTAAGACAGCAATGATAGAGACAAAGTGGGTCTTGACTTTGCTCTGCTGTTTCTTTGTGTGAGAGTCTGAATATTTGGAGGAGGTATTAGCAGAACCGTACCCTCTTTCTCCTGCTCTTGTTGGATTATGTAACCTCATGACTCCATCGTCTGTGCCTCTGCCCTTCCAACTTGTGTGTCTCAGAGGGGTGTGGCTATCATTAGTGCAGCAAGTGCAAGGGCACCAGGGATACAAGAGTCCAAATGCACCACATTTCATGCTGTATCTTGCCATCAAACCAGGTAAGAGTGGAAACACAAAGAGATGATGGATGGAGCACTGAAACTTTTCAGACACTCACCCCCAGTCACAGATCTGGGTTGAATCCATCAGCGCTCACTTCACCACCCCAGTTCAGACCCAGCCATATACAAATCAGTCTTGGCCCTGTTCCCAATGGGAACAGTCCAGCCTGAATGGCCACGTCAAGTCTAACCCTGGACTGGCAACAAGCATTCTGGGATCGGTTTTGGATTAACACCCTCATCAGCCAGGCTAGCTTGAATCCAGTGGCAAAGTGAGCAAGGGACTCACATCTGGGCATACCCTGCCAACTTAGGGCAAACAAAGCAAACACAAGGAGATGATGGACGGAGCACTGGAATTTTTCAGACACTCACCCCCAGTCACAGATCTGGGTTGAATCCATCATCGTTCTTTAGCCCACTTCACCACCCCAGTTCAGACTCAGCCATATAAAAATCTGTTCCGAACTGCCAAGCCAGGTCTTCCCTGGACCCGAACCAAGCATCCTGGGACTGGTTTCGGGGTAATACCCCTCATCAGCCAGGCTAGCTTGAATCCAGTGGCAAAGTGAGCAAGGGACACACATCTGGGCATACCCTGCCAACTTAGGGTGAACAAAGCATACACAAGGAGATGAGAGAAGCCAGGCTTTCATTAGGACCCGACCCATGACACCCTTCCTCTACCACTGCCCTAGTGTGCTTTCTAATCTCCAGAGCCTTTGCTTCTTCCATTAGACCTCGATAAATCCTCTCCAGCTGTGCACACAGACCCCACACTGTTGGAATCACACATTTGCAGCACACAAGCTGCACACTTTTGGAATGGCACATATGATACATTTGGAAGGGCCCACACTTAGGGGTTCTAGGCACTATTTTCAGAACTCTCAAGTTTCCCAGTCCCATACCCGAGTAGCTCATCAAGTTCAGACCTTTTATTTACATTCTGGGACTTGCAGTCCCGGTTTTCTAATGGAATACACAGGACTACAAATCCCAGAATGCAAATAAAAGACCTGGAAGACTTGCTTACACATGGAACTAAGTAACCTGCAAGGCCGTGTTTTTCAGATTTCTCCTGCTCCTTTCTATCTCGACCTCGTCCTGTCCCTGCAGGGCCTGTAGTGGGGGCCATCCTCCCTGTGCACTTGACTCAGAGTCCCAGATCTGAACCCGGAGGGCTGTGCGTGACGGAGGGGTGTGCGTGAGGAGCACACCGAGACATTCCGCGGGCAGGTGCCATGTTGAACCTGGGCGACCTTGTGGACTCCGCCATTTTCAGGGTCTGCTCGCGGCTGCGCCCGGGGGTTGCAGGCCCGCTCTGTGACATTTGTTTTTGAACGAGTTCTGCTCTCGCCGGCCCCTCGACGAGGGAGAGGTCTGCCGAGCCCCTGAAGGGGCGCCTGTTTCTCCAGAGAAAGCGACTCTGTCTTCACCAAATGCCAGTGGGTGAGAGGTGAGGCGAGAGCCCCGCTTCCGCAGGCCACGTGTATTCTGGCTTCTCAGCTAGAGAAGCTTGTCCATGTGACACCGTGAAACTGGTTCACATCCACTGCTGGAAAAAGAAAAAAAAACAGAGCTCTCATAAACTGGGGGTCGAGGTGTTGAAACATAAAGGGGGCAGAGTTAGGAGGCACGAATCTTGCAGCCAAATTATGTATTAATTTTTTTTAAGTCTTCCCCTAAGGTAATTAGCAACAAGGACAAATGGGATATTACATCTTTTAGGGCTTAATTCATTGGTCACAAACAGACTGCGTTTTAAAATATTTTAGGAGGTTAAGGCACGAGTTACAGGGTTCTTTGCTTGGCCAGAAGTTCCAGGGTACACTAGTGGTAAGGTTAAGGCACTTGCTGGAGAGATCTGTGGGTAATTTAGTCATAGCTTTGACTCGTCATAAAGTAGCCTAGAGTCACTGTGCCGGATGCAGAACACAACATATTTTATGCAAGCCACCGATGTGTACTACTCTATGTAAATAGCTCAGTGGGCCAATTAGTGCCTTATAAAAGAACATTGGGAGCTGCATGCAAACGAAAGGCATGCGTTTACAACCTTACTTTTTTCAATCTTTGGTAGGGTCGTAACTTCAGGGCGGTGTTTGGGGTGTGACACACCCCAGATAAATGCATTCTTGGATTGGTAGTTGGGTTTGGGGGGCCTGGGCCAGGTCTGCTATCTCTATTTTGCTTTTTATCTAGCGGGTTTCACTAAAAGGCTGTAACCTGGTAATTTTTTAGGTCAAGACCGTAAACATATATGTATTGACCAGTGTACAAAAAGTTAAAATTTGCACCCAAAGAAGTAGTCATTGAATGGATGCAACTTTACCACTTTTTAGAATGCACAAAGGTTGGCAGTATTAGGCCTTGGAAGTTGTGCCAGTATCATAGTTCCAGGCAATATTATGGGCAATTAACTGCCTACACGGTGATGGGATGAATGTTTCCAAATCGTGAAACCATTGCCAATCGTTCGGGTAGCATTCCAAACCATTGCTTTACACCCACTGTACCACTCTGAACGGAGTGCCTGATTTACAGTTTGGCCAACAGAGTAAAAGCAGACCGGATGGCAGAGGACATTACATATGCCCCACCCTGCCTAAACTCCACCTGCCAAATTAAACGATGTCTGTAAATGTCCTGGACACCTTTATACATTGTCAGGAACCGTCATCATGTTGGTTCCTATTAATGTATGAAACATTTGATGGACAACTCAGTCAAACTTTTCCAAATATTTTGTTTTTCAAAAATAAACCGCCAAAGCAGGAGGTTTAAAAAAAAAAAAAAAAAACAACACTAATGACCCCCATACCAGGAGAGTTTTCTTCCATGGTGTGAGAGTCATTTCCCCCCCTTTTTTTTGTATTTTTTTTTTTTAAACTGTTTAACACTGCCACAAGATATACCTGGTGGTGACGGACAGTAAGAAAAAAAGTCATCTGACCATCCATTCTTTCTAGGACAGTCGCATGACTTACCTCTGATTACTAACCCTGGGCACTGAACTCCACTCCCCTGGCAGAGTTTGTGGAATTTTGCATACTCCATGTTCCGCAGAGAACGTGCAGTTCCTGCAAAACTTCCGACTCCATAACGGAGTTTAGCCCCGGAACCTCCCGCCTCCCACCTCAGCAATAAATATTTTCTAAATACAATTTTAAAGTAAAATAAAACTGCACTTACCTTAGTCCCGGGCTGCCCTCCTCCCCGTAATCTCCTATGTCAAACATACATCATGGTAGGACTGAGCATGCACGCGCGAATGCGCAGTCCTACCATGACGTATGGGATTATGGTAAGGAGGAGGAGGAGGGCAGCCCGGAACGCTGCAATAAGGTAAGTGTGGTTTTATTTTACTTTAATTGTAAATTGTATTTAGTAAATATGTATTGTGGGTGGATGGGAGGCGCGAAGCGGAGCTCCACTGAGTTTTTTTGCCAACTCCGTAGAGCTCTGCGTAGAGCAACTCCGCCTGGGCTTACTGATTACCCTTGCTTTGCTGGCTCATCAGAAGAATTTGTACACACCACAAAGTACATTTTACTCCAGATCAGTAAAATTTGTGGTCAGCCTTAGTCAAGATCAGGAGGGCGGACCTTGAGTTTGACGAGCAGGGTACTCCATCGCCGATGCAGTGGAGTACTTGACAACCAAACTGTAAATCGACCCAGAGATCCACCTAACGCAAATCAAGTGGGCCCTGCTCCTTAAGGGAGCTGTCCATACCGAACTTTAGTCATTTTTCCCACTCACCCTGTGGCTGGCAGCTTTTTTTAGTTGTGAAATTTGAGCTCACGTACCCCACTCCCCCAAATCAAACTAAATAAGCCATGCCCCTTAACCGTGGTTATGTTAGGTTATTAAAAATTGATTTTTAGAAAGACATCCATAAATAGTTATAGATCTATAGACATGCATGCATCTGCTATTCTTAAAGGGCAAGCATATCACTTAATTACAGCCCTCGGAATAGTATTTAATAAAAAAAAAAACTCAATCACATTTTCTTTCTTACACACATTTGAAGTGACTAGATGGGTGACTTTGTTTCCTTCAAAGGCATTGCACCCAGTTAGCTCTCAGTCAGGATGAGACTGAAGAAAGGAGTTCTGGTGGCCGTTTAAGTGAGGCATTTGTGTTTGGTTCAACTGGAACTTTTAATGAAAGACTTTCCACACTCTGTTAGGATCGTTACTCTCAATGCCAAGCACAAAAAGTGCAATGCTTCGCTCATGTGTCCTGGCGCTGGCGAATTGTACCAGGTCACAATGGGCATCTTTCACTGGGACGGAGCGGATCCGGAATCTGCTGAACCCTAGCTCCGTTTACAGAGCGAGCTGTGGCTCACTCTTGTCCTGGGTACGACTTCCTTCTAAATATATCCAGGCCTGATTCGTAGCGCTTTTACCTCATACGCGCATGTCCTTCCAGGAGTAACTCGCCCTCCGTGGAGTAAGGCCGTTGTAAAACAGGTACGGAAGTTCAGGAGGGACCCCCGCCCGCTCTAAGCCCGAACGTAAGTCTCGGCTACTCCCAGACCTCACCGTGACTCAGGCAGAGGGCGCAGCTGCGGTCTGGGGATGGCGGAGGCCTCGCGCTGCGCCTCACATCAAGCAGATTTTTGCGCGGATGCCTCGGATTCATACTGGATCGCCCGGGAGCAAGTGCCGTGAAGCACGAAACGCGCTGGGCGCACCGCGTCCCGGGTAGCATCTGGTCTCTGCTCCCGTCATGCGGCGCGCGGGCACGGCCCCCTCTCTCGTGAGCTGCAATCTGGGGTCCGCGGATGCTTCCGCGCAGGTGGGTCCAGGGCTCCAGCATCCAAGGGTTCTTTGACCTCCAGCCGCTGTCTTTGCCCTTCAGCAGGACCTCGCAGGTCAAAGGTGGGTCCCGACGCCAACATCAACAGTTCCTCAGCAGCAAAATATGAAATGACGAGAGACTGGGAGCGCAGCATGACTGTGCCAGACGGGGTGTCAGCTAGCTGCTTGTTAAGACCGTTCCATCGGGGCGTAAAACATGTCCATTTGCGTCTTTGCGCTTTGCTCGCAGATGCTGTGTTTGTACTCGGCCGTTGGCTTTCTCTCAAGCACGCTGGACATAACGTGTAATTTGTTGTGCATGATTTTAATTAAACCACAAACTGCTCAGTAACAACACAACAGCAACCAACACAATGAGTGTGTAAATAAAGGGTCCCGGTTTCCCCTTTAATTGGACTGATTACGTACAAAAACAGGGCCACCTAAATATGTAGGCTAAGCTGATAGTAGGCCTGTAAAAACGTGTTCGCCCAGGACTAATTGTTTTCTAAGGTGAATGTTGGCAGCTGCCCGGGGCACCATTGGCAGGTGGGGGAGTGGAAGATAAATACCCTTAAAGCATCAAATGTGACCCTTGTTACTAGGCGGCGGAGGGAGGGCACTCGCTGGCGATTCACCATACTTGTCCAGTTTCCTTGTGCCCAGTACAATATAAACCGAACCCCAATTAACCCGAATTTTCAGGTGATTTGGGTTTCATCCAGGGCACAAGTCCTAAAAAAAGAAGTAGGGGGAACTAACCTAGTTAGGCTGTATGCAAGTGACATCATGCCGCAAGACATCACGGCGCATGACATTACACATGGCATCACAGGAATTGACATCATATAAAGTGGCATCACAAGCCACGACTTTACAGGAAGTGGCATCACAAGAAGTGACATCAGATCTGAAGCCCTCACATATATGTTTAGCAGGTCTATTATGTGTACGGTTGAGCGCATTGTGAGGATAATAGCACAGTGAGCTATGGAAGATGATATGTGACTTCTACACCTTGCAATCCCCCAGTTTAATCTAACACATCCTGTACATTTATTTACAAACTTATATAAATTATTGTACATGTAATATGGACATGTTGATGTAAAGCGCTCTGACACCCTGTATTGGAATGAGTTTGGCTATACAAGAAAAATTATTGGTCCTTAAATTATTTCAATGCCTCCTCAGGGGAAGTAAGCTCTATATAAAGGCAATTTTTCTGTAAGTACTGTTAAAGACCAACACAACACATCTGATATTCTTACAGTGCATGCATATATCCTAAACAGGGACCGAACAAAGTGAAAAGCTGCCTCTAGGTGTGAGGCTCCTGACTGCTCCCAGCCAAGAGAGTCGAAAAAAGGAGGCCTGAAGGCGCCTCATATTCAGCCTTTGTTATGGTCCCAGCAGGAGGCTTAAATAAGAGAGTCCCGTCCCTGCCTGCACGTTGTTACTTGTTGCAGATGGTAAGCAGATAATATGCAGGCGCTGCAGAGATTGTCCCGGTGTTTGTAAATTACACCAGGATGAGTTCAGCACAATATTCAGTGGGACCCAAATTCTTGGCAGGGTGGACTACGTTCACCCTGCGAAACAGTTAGTGGACGATGTCCACCCGCTTACACCCCGACTCGTGCCCTGGTTTCATCTGCTTGGCAAATTTTAACTAGATTTTGCAGGCGGAGCTCTTAAACGTCCCTACTACAGTCCTCTGCTCTACCAACTGAGCTATCGAAGTTTCCTCAGCTGTACTTTTAATACTCTACAAGAGAGGAACAGTATCGAAACAAAGGGCAAAGCAGTGTTACCCATCTCCCTCAAAACCTTCCGTGGCCACATATTAATATGGATTTGCTGAGATTTCTTTATTGGTATTATAAATTGTAAAATGGTTCTGTGAAATAATTTCCTTTTCATTTGCATGACAAGCATATGATGTTTCAATGTGTATAAAGTGTGGCTACGCTACTAGCTGTTCACTGTGTATACTGTATGTGTCACACATCTGTCTGTTATATGTAATGCTTTCACACAAAATGTAAATAAAAAAGATTCAAACAAAAAAATGTGTAAGGTGTGGCAAAAAAACCTCACTTTCCCCTCTGAGCCTGACTTCCCACAGTAGGGCATAAAAAATTGCTTTCAGTAAACCTCACATGGGACAGAGTTGGCTCTGCACGTCTGTAGGCATCCCCTTGCTAATGCATTTTATAGCCCAGTGAGCAAAATGAGGCAGATGTCTGTGGCACACATCGGACTGTTGTCTTTCAGATGTATCAGCCACAGACGACATTCAGTATTGTTTCGACTCTGATAATCTTGAAAAATTAAACTCAATTTTCCAATTCCTAACATCCATCTCAAGAGGGAGCGATCTCTAGATTTACTAGCATCCATCTGTACAGGAAGTGACATCAGTGCATTTTTCCAGCACCCATTTCTCCAGAAAGTGACAACATTTCATTTCCCAACATCCTTCTCTGCTTTTAGTAAAATCACTGATATCCCGTTAAAACCATCTTTAAAAGAAGAAGCCAGGCAAGCGTACCTGATCTCCCAGCATCCGTCTCAAAAGGAGGCCATCTCCAGATTTCCCAGCATCCCTCTCTAGAGGAAATGATAGCTGTATTTACCAGCATCCGTCTATCAAAGGAAGTGACATTACTAGTTTCCATCAGTCATTTCCTGTGTCCTCCCCTACTTTACTCATATGTTAAGGGTGTAGGACTGAACAAGCATCCCCATTTGAAGACAGACCCAGTCAAGGTTATAACCTGCTACAACTGGTACTTGGGCAAGAATCCCGGCTCCAGGTAACCTAGCTTTCTCGTGTCTCACAAGCATTACACATTACACCTTTCTCACACTCACACACCACCCCATTCACATACCTCTAACTCACCCACTCATTAGAATACAACCCCATTCACAGCAAATTCAATGAATGTATGTTCTGCAGTCATTGCCGACTTTATCACTCAATGCAATCCAGATACACACTTAATCACAGACCCCTAGTTCACACCTTCCTGCACACGTCCTGTATTCCCTCATCCGAGCCAGGTATAACATCCAACACAACGACCACACGCTCAAAATGGGACGGGGCTTGCATTCATGCAAAGGACATCCTGATCCTTCACTCATCGTAATTGAACTACGCAAGGAGCGGTGGGGCCGGATTTCGACAGACTATAATAGAAAATGAATTATTTATTTAATTTCCCCTCGTCATAGTCTGTCTAAATCCACCCCCACCTGGCCCCGCTGCTCTTACCTGCACGGGCTGCGGCTGCCCACAAAACTCTCTTATTTATATATTTATTTGACAAGTTTTATACAGCGCTGGCTAGACCCAGAGGTATCAGAACGCTTTACATGAGGATCATTGAGTTACAAGTTACAAATTTCATCTGTTACAAGAGCATAGTAAATCACAGGACAAAGAAAACAATGTTACGTTAGTTCTTCGGAGGGAGGGGGAGAAAGGATTCATAGCAGGGAGATGAGGAGAACTGCACCCAATGTCAGGCTATACTCCTGTCTTGCCACTTCCTCATATCATACTTCAAAATCAGCCTAATTTCACCTGATCTACGGACCAGCCGGACCAAACAAGCACTTCCTAGGCGAAATCTCACACCTCATCACTTCTGCCTCCATCTCACACGCCTGAGAGACTTCAGCCTCACTGGTAACATCAACACACAATTCCTAAAGAAAAGCGTCTACAGATTTTTCAATTCACTGAAAATGAAAGAACTTCTCAATAACTCAATCCACTCCAAAGGCAACACACTGGACATTAACCAGTCAGTCTTCTCTAACGTTCACTTGCAGACACCTATAGCTATGGACTGCACTGACCACTACGCAGGGCGCTGCCCAGTGCGACAATGTTTGTTGGCGCCCCCCCCCCCATCCATGGTGGATTTGTAGACCACCTCCACCACGGATTCCCTCACCACCACCCTTTAACAGTGCCCCTCAAATCTCCATAAACACTCCCTTTCGGATGCATTTAATTAGTTACATTGCACCACTTCTAGCAGTGTCTGGTGTTGGAGCACTTTGCATCACCCACATATTACACAGAGACAATCAATCATACGTGTGTAAATAAGCATATATGAAATGTTACATAAGCCAGAGGACTACACGATGTAAGAGTCGCATGTCATCCATACTGCTAGGCAGTGTAGTTTAAGAGTGCTTGGTTTGGAGAAGGACACATTTAGAAATGAAAATGGAACTCCTTAGCTGAGGGTTCTCTTTAATAATAAGAATAGATTTCTACCCAGATGAACCCTATTTGCGACATTAACATATACTGTGCAGTGTGCATGCAGTTCTTTGATGACAGTTAATAATTCACTTTTCTATATTTAGATTTTATCTTATAAACTGCAATAACAAAAAAGGATGTCTCTTAGAAAAGCAGCAACCCACTGACCTACCTATTTACATTATATGCACTTTGTGATCTACATGGTACACGTTCCTTGGAGCACACATCATCCTCCGTGCTTTTTAATGATCAGCCAAAACCTCAACTAGACAAAACTCTGGTCTCGCTCCAGTAAGAGCATCAATCACCGGAGTGATCTTGACATTTTTATTGTTCGTTGGAAATTGCTGGAGGCAAAGAATGCTGCAGCAGGTGCTTTTAAAACCAAAATACACTTGCAAACACCCCTCCCCCCTCCCTAAAGTAAGCACGCAGTGCAGTGGCACCGGTCGCACCATCCTAGAGCTGACCCTGACACTACGTCATTCTCCTGTTTCTTTGCATATATACCACACCTCAGCATCAAGGACAACTGAAAAGAGGGTAGAAAACACCTTGCACTCCTTCAAACCCATCCCTCTGGAAACCAATCCAAGAAGAATCAAACAGCATGGTGGAATAAATTCAGCTGACCACAGGTGTCTGTACTCCCCTCCACATTAAGGGGCCACTGAAAACCCAGTCCACCAAGTCAAAGCCCTCAGCACCCTGCTACATGCAAAACCCTAATGAAAATAAGCACAGCTTATGAAAATAGGTAAAGAAATGGAGAATATTAACCACTTAAGCGCTGCCGTCGGCCAACGGCCGACGGCAGCGCAACCTCCCCAGTGCTGTGAACGACCGTTGGCCGACGGGGCAGCGCTCGTTATTCGAACGTTCAGCACTGGGTGCTGAACGTTCGACGCAGCAAAGGGGTTAAAATCCTGGACGACTTCTCCCTACTCAAAACATTCTGCTCAAAATTTCAATCCCTCATCACAACAAAAGCCGTTTGCTACAAATCCACCATTAGGGAAGCAACCAAATAAAATCAAAAGCAAAGCCGTCTTAAGGGTGTCATTTTCAGTAACAATTCTTTTGCAGAATTCACAGTCCCTGTGTATAGCTATGCACCTGTGAAATGTCTTTATTTCCATTCAGATGCTTCCAGCTTCCCCTAATTTCAGCTTCTTTAGATCTCCCAAGCTATTGGCTCGCATTTCATAGAAATACATTCCATCTACTGTCCCACATTCCACAAGCTCGTGGCATGGCTAGTATTCTCCCAATCTCCATATATCTCCCTGTTAAATAAATAACAAATACATTAGTGAAACACATTACAATTCATACAGAATAATACATTATCTTGAATTTATTGTGACTACAGTTTTAAAAAAACGTACAATATTACAGTGGCAAAAATTCACAGAATTTAATTCGGACTCAACTCCTCAGATTTACTGGTAATCTTGCAACAAATTTCCTAAACACCCGATAGATCAGCTTCTAACACAATCCTAGTCAGTTTCACTTTTGCAACCGTAAATGGACGAGAACTTTTGCTATCTCCTTTTCTCACTATCCCACCTCTCTTTATGGCGACTCAATCACCACCCGCTACACTTGCACACTTCGCTCCTTTCTTCATATTTTAGTATTCTTCGGTTTTCTACTGTTCTTCAGCAACACCTTTACCTATAGCCTCTTGATCAACCCACTCACAGTTCTTGTCGACTAACCATAGAGGAATGTATGTTCTACCCGGCTCTCTTCCTTTCAAATACACAAAAGGTGTCACCCTGGTGACTGAATGGGGTGTTGTTCTGCCTTGAGATGCTGTCACCAAATAATCCGGACCACCAAAAGTGACGCTCTGGTGGACCACATCGATGCCAGCGCCAATGAAAGCAAAGCAATCTTCGCCATTGTGAAGGATTTCATCCCACCAGCGACCACCTCCAACTTGAAAACCCAATCCCAGGACTTCTGCAGCATTCTCTCGGAACAATATATTATTTGCTATGTTACTGAGTTTATTTGATCACCTCCCCTTATCCTTCACTTACATTGAACTTCACACGTCAGCACCAGCCCACCCACCTTTCTGCGTTCTGTAGCCCTCTCACACGACACCCTCCCTAAAACAGAGTCCTGTGTATTTCCACTCCCACGCCCTTCGCTCCATCTTTTTATTCACACTGAGATGTCCCTGGTGTTTGAGACCATCCTCATCTTTTGTTATATTAGTACATAGACAGTTTTTCACACTGTATTAGATGCTTTTTAAATTAATTTTACATGTAAACAAATCTAAGTGGCGTGTTTTGGAGGTAGAATATCTTTTGAGAAGATCAAGTTTACTTATTTTATTGAATTTAACTGTTAAACTTTATTTTTCAGTGTGATTGATCTAATAATGATCCTTATTTGTTTTACAAGTTCTTTTATAATCATAATCTGATATTTTTGTCCGTGTTTTTTTTTTAATCTAAACCTGATCTTTAGAATTTTGCACGCTTAAATTTAGAAAAATTGCCCAGTACACAACTTAACGTCTGTCCCCAGTACTGAGTTTTGCATCGAAGCCATTTCGTCCTAGTTTTGAAATAACTGCTTGGATCTGTGGCCTCGACTGCCGCTCTTACTCTAGTAATGGCCGGTCAGGGTCTCCGAAAGTACAGACCCTTCATTATTGGAGAATGACGCCTTTGAGGTATTGTAAGAGGTTTGTGCTACGAGCCCTATATAGAACACTCGTCTCACTCACACCTGGAAACCTCTTTGTGAATCAGGATTTTCTTACGTATGTGAAAAGCACTTCAAAAATAGAGGAAGGGACGTGCATCACTCATGCAGAGGGTATGGTGGCCGTAGAGTTCATTGCAGGGCCAGCACATCCATGCAAGAAGCCATTTAACTGGTATGTTAAATCGTTTTGGGTTATGCTGGGTTATGTTAGGTTGGGTTATTTGTTAAGCACACTATCACTCACGAGGGTATCCTGGCGGGGTTACTGCTTCCTTATGGTTCCACCAAAAAAAGGTATTAAAAAGTGCAATATTGTAGCTGTGATCTGCAAATACTGATGCTTTTGCTAGCGGTGGGAATCCAGGGTATAAATCTAATCCTTGCATCATTCCGCGCTCACTGTGGATGTCAGAGCCGCGACCTGTGTTTCCAGCTGCACCAATGCGGCCCCATGGGCAAGGATCAAAGGCACTTTATTGGCGGCCGAGCACTTGTTAACCAGCTCCATGGGATCACGGAGGTGGGCCCCCCCTTTGGTACCATAACAGGGGGACATGTGGTCCGCATTCAGACTGTGTATTTTTGAACATTTTGATAGCCCTCCGACGTGCTGAGATGGAAAGGCGGCTTCCAGATGTCAACATCTGTCCTGCGGCGAGAGCCTCTGTGGCTGTGCTGGGTCATGCGTGGGCTCAAGGCCACACAGCGGGGACGCTGTTGTGCCGGGATTCAGAAAACGGCTCAGTGCTAGCTGACAATGAACACAGGCAGGTGGTATCCAGGCCTTGCTGCATGGCTGGAAGCTCTATCGGGTATGTGCAGACTTGAGGCCGCCCCACAAATCCTCCTTTTAGGGAATCAATGTATCTTTTCTTTCATTTGTCTCCAATCAAGAAATCTAGAAAATGTGCACATTGCATGTGTTTGATTAGAAAGCAAACCACAGCACGTGCCCTGGAACCCAGAAAACTATAGAGTCGGAAAAATGGAAGTATGGGATTTCAAAGACCCTCCTCCACTTTATTAGCAGCATATTTCATCCCAGTCTCACCCTGGTCCCTATAAACCAGGATGGCCTCAACCTCCATGGAGGTAGCACTGTGAATATTTATTCTCAGGGTTTGGTTTTAAGATGAAAATCCCTTTAGGCTTGTCAAAAATCCTCCTATCCCCTCTATCGAATAGTTTAATTAGAAAGCGACAGAACAATAAGCAATGTATTGATCTTATGTTTGTCAAAATATGTAAATATATAAAGCACGCATAAGATTTGTGGACTCATTGAGAATAGGCGGTTATATTTACTTTAATACTAAATTAAGTGTTATATCTACCCATGCCTTTAAGGCTCGCTCACTGAGGAACCCACATCCATTACTGGATGAAACCGGGGTAAGGCCATATAAGGGATTTTTAAGCTTATTCGAAGACGGCCAACATTGCTTCTGGCACTTTGCGAAGTTTTTTTTTTTTTTTAATGCAGGCAACAAAAACTACAAAGTAATTTTTTGTGGTAAAATAGTCCCATAAAATTAGTTTTAGCTGAGTAAATCCCTTACTAAAATATTTTTTGAATAAACATTTTCCTTATGAAAACTTGTGCCAATTCCACAAACCAAACTGATTCTATAATGCCAATTTGTGAATGTTGCCCAACTGTGCAGGGGAATGTGGCAGAGGGTGGAGAGGGCTTGGAGGGCTGGCACCAGTTCTGCACCGGTCTTATTTTGTCATTACCTATCAATATTGGATATGGAATTGGAGCAGGGTTAAAAATGCAGCAAGGTAACAGCAGTTTCAGCGGAAAACTGTACAAGATGGCCATTTGCCTTCGACTTGTTGAGCAATGAATCATGTATCAAAATGATCAAAGGTTTCAATTTAATTAAAATAATATTTTAATGTTGGTTATCCAGTAAAATATGTTAATAGTTAATAAGTTTAATCCACTAAGAGGACAGGTTTTTTCCTGTATTACGTGGCATGCTTAGTGTTTAAAAAGCTGTACATATACAAGGAAAGGCTTAGACGTACAATAACTCTCCTTTTCCTTAGACAAAAGGTCTTTCTCACCTTCCAAACATGAAACATCTACACAGAAGGCAGGGCTGGTGGAGAGCTCTGCCACTCACAAAAATCAATTACTTTGATATACATTGTGAGGAAATATGATTTATTATATGATGAAGCTGTGCGTCCTCACCATGTAAGAAACTCACAAACCTGTCTTGAGACCAGTCAGGCTCATGAGTTAAACCATAGCTCAACCCGAGGAGCTGTGGCTTCGAGCAGCAAGGCTTAAACTAAGGAACAAGTTAAAAGTATTTAAGAGAAAATTCAACACCTATTTATAATAATAGATGTTATCTTAATTAATTTTTAGACACCAAAACAAACAAAATCGACAGGAGGGTTCGGGGCTACAAATTATTAAATAAATCACTACTTTTTCACTCCAGTCACAAACAAGCATTGGTAACTACAACAGTTTGCAGTTACTTTGAAAAAACTTTTGATCAGTTGTGTTCGGTTACTCCGGCCAGGTTTGGCTGACCAACTCCAGCAGGGAGCATGAAACCAGGGGATAGTAAGGCTTAGCAGGACAGTTACCCTGAAGATAAGACAGTCTCCAGTCTTGGCTCCATGGGCAAACTGTCATAGAGATCAATGGAGCAGTCCTGATGCGAGGCAAACAGGATGCTGAAGATGCTGTGGATACTGATCTGGTTGACTGGGGTCTGTCTGGGGCCATCCTTGGCCCCACAAACACAGTGGGTGACTTTGGCCGCAGGGGTCACTGTCCCATGAAGTCCATCCGTAAAACAGTTGCCACTGGTCTACTGATCCCCAGTCCCAGCGTAACTAATGGTTCCCTTTACCTGATGCTAGTGTCCGTCTTGGTTAACCTAACTTCACTACGACTATTCTCCCGGGCCCAGAAGACTTTGTGTGCAACTTTTGAGTGTCAGGGCTCCCAGTCTCGCAGGCTGTGTTCAGCTGTCATTGGCAATCAAGCAAATGTGGCTACCAACTCGCCAAGGTGGCTCCTTCCACATGCTGCGGTCTGGCCATTTATTGCGCATGAGCGGAGATATAAAGAATCCCATAAATCCACATACTATGGTATGGTCATTTGCTGCACATAAGCAGGGGTGTAAACAATCCCATAATTCCTCGTGCTGCAGGCTGACCATCTACTGCGCATGAGCAGAGATATAGGGTACCATATATTTCACATGCTGCAGTTGAAACCTACGAAGACTGAAACCGTCAGCCCAGACTTGGATCAGAGACTGCACGAGCAGTGATCAAGCAGGTCTATTGCTCTCGTTTAGAGGGGTCAGCCCTCGATTTGTGGCTTTAATGGGATTATCAGACAGGTTAAACATTTGATGTCAGGGAATCCTGTTTGCAACTTTAAGTGGCTGAAAGTTGCACTTCTCTCTCTATTTAATTAAAAGAAAAGAAAATAAATTAAAAAGTTGCACATCTCTCTCTATTACCTCACCCTGCTCTGGTAGATGATAAGGTACTGTAGACTCCTTGCTCATTCAATCCTTGGCATCACTGCCAGAGTTTAATAGAATGCCCTTGACAGCCTTACAAAGATGGTATTATCATGGCCGCTAGCCACCTACTCCTCCCTTCTCTGCACCTACTTAAAGACAAACATCTTGACCGTGTAGATTTGTGTAAATGTGAGGCTCAGCAGGTAGGATCCATCAAAGAAGTAATTTAGGAAGAAAAATGTGTGGATCTGTTCGACCATAATTGTGAGCTTGGAGACCCAGTGTCTTTCAAATCTATCAATGGAGAGGCGTGTTCCTTGCGTCCTGGCGTCTCTGTCCACTCTTAGCCCTCCAATGCAAAAATGTCCCAGCTGTGGCCAAGTGTATTAGATCCAGGGTACATGTCCTCAAAAAAGAAGTGGGAGGATGCTTTCACCGGAAGTGACGTCACAAAGGGTGGCTTGCCCCATCGGGCTCATTGCCTCCACTCGCTCATACCTTAGATGCGGTTGCATCTGCGAAGCCAGCGCGTGTGCAGCGTGCTGTGAGCTCGATCTCGTCCCAGAGAGGCCAAAGAGTGAAGTCCAGCTGTTTGGCAGGGGGGACGGCGTCCACCCGGTAAAATAAGTGGGGGGATGCCGTCCACCGGCGTGGTACCTTGACTCGAGCCCTGATTAGATCCAAAGAAGACCTCTACATTTTGTGAAAAAAGTGAAGACCCTACGCTCATTAAACATATATCAGAGCTAAGCGCCTGGTGGCCTTTATAGCTGTTGACCTCTTTTAGATTTGACCTAGAAATCTTGGAGACGGGCTCTCTAGCCTTCATCTAAGCACGTTGAAGCGATGGGCCAATTGGAGACCTGGTTACAGGTGGAGACAAAAACCCATGACCGGGGCAAATGAAAAGGGTCTTGGAACATCTGCCTGGTGAATTTGTGCTGGGAAGGCGTTAAGCCCTCAGGTGCATTAACGTACTAGAAAATGGGCACTTTAGCGGTCATTCCCAAAGGTCCTGTACTAAAATGGAGTCTCACGTCTGGAAGCCGTCATTGGTCTATCACAGTCCCAAACCTTCCAGCTCTTGGGCCTCATGGCACGGTGGCACGTGAAGACGTGCCTGGTAGACGCCATGATGGTGGGCCAGAGGGTCCACGCGGCGCGCGACTCTCCCTCGTGACGCGTGTCTCTTCGACCTTGGCACCACCCGGTGGTCTGGGTCAGTCCGCAAGGAGCGGAAGACACATCTGTTGGGTTTATTTGCCATTTCTTTCCGGCTCGTTCCCGCGCTCCCGGCTGCGCTTGCTCTCGGTGTCTGCTGACTGCAGCAGGCCTGCAGCGGGAGCCACGGCGTCGGCAGGCCAATGTCAACAGGACGGGGGCCGGGGCGCAGCTGGGGCGCCGGCCCGGGGCGCGGGGACTGCAGCTGCCTCTGTTGGTGCACGTTGCTCCCCATGCAGGTTGGGGAGGGACGTGAATTGTGGGAAGCGGGGGCGTCGACACGGATTTAAAAAGATGCTTTGGAAAATTACACGAGCTCTCGCGCCGTCTCCCGCCAGAAATGTGCACTGGTCCTGACATGTATGATAAATCCGTGTAGGGTGGGCAGCTTCCATTGGCTGACGCATGGCAGAGTTGTTGCACGTGTGTTTACTTGTGTATTAGTTCTTCAGAAAAAATGAATGCGCATGCATAGCACATGTCCTGCAAACCAAATCACTTCAGGCGCCTTAGCATGATATGCATCACATTTTTATGGCACAAAGTTCAATATTGTCTTGCCACTGCAAGGGTGCTGCTACATTACCCCGTGCTTGCTTGTGCGTATTTTCCTGGGCGAAAATCAGCAATATTTTGCTAATTTATTATTGATCTAAATAGAGGAAGGATTTCAGTGAGAAAATCCTGGGAGTTAATATTGCTATGAAGGAAAGGAGAGTAGGAGAATCGCAAGGGGGTTCTTAAAAATGAATTAAAATAAATACTTGCTAGAGTAAACACGGAGTAAAAGAGACAGAGTGAGTAATTGAAAAAATGAAAGCAAATCAGATGAACAAAACCATCTTGAGAACATGGGGGGCCCAGCGCGAGGCAGGTACGAAATGAGATCCTTCCCTGGTCTCCAAAGAAGCCCTGGTTACTCAACCAATCAGATACAAGGATATTACATTTGTACACACGGCCCATTCACCGCTTTTTCCTGGTTCGGCCTTCAGGAGGGGGATCTTTTGGTGAATAATTCTGCTTCAGATCCCTGATAAAACCCCTGTGTTAATGTACTAGAGTTGTCGAGCTAAGAAGGATGTAAGGCTAAGCGTGCCTTGCCAGAATTAACTTTATTGACCAGCAGGTTTGGATAGACCAGGGTAAATGAAAACAGCAGGTCGGTCAGTATGACTAGGTGTTGCCTTAGTTGCGTTTGTCTTTATTAAGGTTAAGATGTTGAGGTCTGTGGTGGTGTTTAGTGGAAGGTCTTTGGGTGAAGCCAGAAGCCTTCAAAGTGGAAGTTATGTTTTTATTTCCTAATAAAGAGAGGTGGAACATTCTGCAGGTTCGCTTGGGACTGTATGAGTTAATATTGCCTCTCGAAGCACAGAAGTGGTCTCTCCTAGAATGAAAGTGCTCAACGGCTGGTCGTGTTGGGGTACAGACAGTCAGAAAGACTGATTGCCCAACCGTACTGGACTTTGTAAGTGACCCCAGTTGCTCATTTCTTCCAGGTCCCTTCAGTTTTCCCATGAAGTGAGAGTCAAGAATAAAGTACACGTGAACAGTTTATAAACCCTCATTCCCCCCCTTTATTACCCACTCTCATAATACCGGAAGCTCGGCTGGGGGTCACCCCCTAAGGAGATGAGGCATTCTCCAATGGTACATCTACTAACTGTTGAGTTCTGCAAGCTCACGGCTGACCCTCCCGGCCAGGTCAGTGACGCAAGCCCCGGCTGGAAGGAAGCCAAGGGTAATATCGTTATATTTGCCGGTAAGCTGCTTTGGGTGGAAAGTGCTATATAAGCAGCACATTAAGTGCTCTCTTCACATTAGTGATGCGAGGAGGGATTAGCCGGGCACGTTAATCGCCTGAGCCCTGGAGGGTCGCTCTTCCTGCCTCAAGCCAAGTGGCCTCAGGATTTGCTTTTTATGCTTCTTCACTTTATTTGATTCTTCGACACGCTGAGGTCTTAACCCTGGCAGGTGGACCTTAAATGCACTTTCCCCTTTGGTGTTCTGCTCCTACCTGTCCTGTTTTGAGCCTTTAACCTCATTTCTTTGTTCACCTTACACCTAGAAACCATATGTCCGTGTGTAGGGTAAATGCACATTAAGCGACAGCATAAGGGAGCGCATGTAGATTCTTGCAGGAAGGCAGCATCTGTTGAAATCATAAACTGTTTAATTCTATAGGCCAAAAACTCAGAGAAAGTGATGGTGCGTGAAGGAACGGGGCAGTGGGGACTCTGCACTCTTAGTTCTGGGACCAAATATAAATATGACGTTTCACCGATACTTGGGGGTTTCTCTGTTCCTAAGGTCTCTGGGTATTTTACCAGATGAAGGACAAGATTCACTGACATGTTAGGAGGGAGCTGTGATCAGCATTTTCGTCCCAGTTTCACAGCTTGAACAAACTGTGTGATCCTGCTCACAGCACTGTACATCCTGGTGGCCTAGTACACTTGCCTCCCAAAACTGGAACTACTTGGAACCAGGATAAATGGGAAAGAATAAACCTTGGAGAAAGAAATTGTTGCTCAAACCAATATTTGATTTATTGGGGAAACTTAAAGTATGAGTCTGGTGCGATTTAACCACCAGGCAACCCGCAGAAGAGCTGTGTGCCATGTGAAACTGTTTTTGTATCGCAGCTCTAACCATGCTGTACCTTAACAACGTGGTCTGAACCACAAATGCATCTTTACAACGCACTCCTTTACCACATAAATCATTACAACGACTTGCCTTAAGGAAAGCGTTGTTAGATGTATGTTGGACTTTGAATCTAACACTTTCCTTTCTGTTGCGCAGACTGGAGTTGGAATAGTAAATTATATGATTCGAAAGTCCAGGTCTTCCCCTAAGGCAAGTCGCTGTAACGACTCGCGTGGTAAAGGAATGCGTTTTAAAGACGTATTCATGGTTGGGACCGCAGTGTTAAGGCAGGTGCTATAAATGCCTGCGTTGCTCTGACATACAGCCATGGGCCAGCACACTCGGGCTCCCTTTTTCCACACACGGCCTCTTGAAAGTCTTGTGCATGGTCTACTATGCAGGAGAACCGCATCCGGACCTGTGGACTCCGGCCAGTAGCCAGCCCGCATCCGCACACCTCCATGGGGCCTGCTCCTTGCTTGCCACCCACACCTCCAAGTCTGCCTCCTTTCATACTCCCCTTTCAGGTCCTGTAGGAAGGGACCACCCCAGCCTGCCAGGCCTCCATCATCCCTTGTATATGGCCCCACAGCTCTTCCCCGTTGGAGACCAAATTTTCGGGACCGAGCTCTTTGATTGACCTTTTGGCTACATTTGGACTTCTTTTACCTACAACACTCTTCTACACCTAGCACAGGTTCTCACCCTCCCTACTGTGTGACCTTCCTTACCACTGTGTGTCAGCAGCGCCTGCCTCTGTGAGGGTACACTGTGGGTGTTTTTATATTGTGTTACATTCCCCATGTGAAGTGCCAGGGTGTATGTGCAAACTGGTATCTCCTCTGTGGGAGTGGTATGACCAGAGACATGTGTCTGTAGCTTGTCATGTCTGTAGTATTTTGAATTTTTATGTGAGGAGGACCAGAGATGTACGCTGCATGCTTTGTCACTGGCCCCGTGCATGCATTTGATGTGACCCTGTGCGAGAGGTAGGCCCCTCCTCCGTAGATGCTGGTGCAGAGACGGGGAGAAGAGTGTAGTGCAGCAGACGGTTGTGGGAAGTGTTTTGGTGTCACACAGCAGGGATTGAGCACACTAGGTTGCATCAAGTTTGCAGCCATGCGTACGCATGGTTGTATCCAAAAATGTGAGAAAAGACGCGTTGTGCGTGCAGCTACACACTGCTTGTGGCTGGTGTGTGGCACCCGCGGGTCGCAGACTCTCTGTGATTGTTTGTGTTTCACCAGTGTGCCCTTACAGCAGAGTGCTGCCGGGGCTTTGTGCTTGCCCGAGGCCACCCGGTGGCCATAAGGAGGGCGGGCCCCTAGTCACAGAGGGCTGCCCCCGCCCACTCATGTGGCCAGCCACTCCTCACCAGGGCAGGCGTCGCCCGGTAAGAAGTAGGCGGGTCGCTGCCGCACGTCCGGGGCGACTAGGAGGAGCCTCAGGGGGTACATTACTCCCCAGCGCCATAGTGGAGGCCTCTTTGCCGCTCCGGACGTCACGATGCAGCTTCGGGACACTCTTTTCGGGACACTCTTTTCCTCGGTGAGTGTGGCCTACGGGCTTTACCCCCTCTCCACCTACTCCCTCCCTGCGGAGGTATGAGCTATGGCTAGGCGGCCGGCTTAGCGATGGGCCGCTGTGGAGGTGGGGGTTGCGACTCGGCATCGGGTAATTTCTCTGGGAGCGGGCCGAGGCCTACAAGCGGTGCCTCTTTCAGCCCCCCCTCCCCCGCTCACTCCATTCCCGGAGTGCGGGCATGGCCGGTCTGCCCACGTGGCCGTTTGGCAGCTTTCGGGGTTTGCGTCCCTGGGGAGCCCCCCCCGCCTCCCAAGTCACCGTTTCCATCGTGGGCCGGGCGGTTTCGAGCGGTTCTCTGTTAGGACATCCTGTTGTGCGGAGTGTTACCGAGCACTCGTATTGCTATGCATATGCTTATCCGTTGATCGGATTGCTCAAGGGGGGCGGCGGGGGACCCTGCCCCGGTGTCACGCCATGTTCGTGGCCAGTTGGGGCTGATGTTTGGCATCTGGGCGGCATGGGGGAGTTATTCCCCCGGCCCCACTCCATGGCGGCATTCCTGGTACAGTGGCTGCTTCCGCCAGTTTCCCCCAACTATGGGGCATCGGGTGGGCAGCGCAGGCGCCTACAGTTCTATTACCGCCGGTCCTGCTCCAGTGTCTCTGCGCCCAGGACCCTCCCCCCCCATTACAAAAGGGAATGTACCTAGTGGGCTCAGGGTCTGTGGTGCCTGCCTATCGTTCTATCAGGCCCTGGCCCGGGGATGTACCGTGTTAGCCTTTTCACGATGCATCTGCATAGGGCGGGTGCCGCGATCGCTATCGGGGGCTTGCACTGCACGGTACGTGGCCTGACCGCCCAACAGGGGACTGACACTCCCCCCCCCCCCCACTCCCCCCCCTACTCCTCCCCCCCACCAGCCCCCCCCACACACACACACGCACTTGAGCCAGGTGGGTGCCACTGGCAGTTTCAGGGGGGCCGGGGTTTCTATAACATGTTGGTGAACTGTGGGCGAGATTTCCGGTGGGGGGGTGGCAGGTTTTAACACATGAGGAGCCACCGCCGGGTCTGGTCCCATTACAGCGACCCCCACCCACCACCCCCTCTCTTCCCGCCCTTGCAAGGCGCAATTTCATCGTGGTTCCCACCTCTGTTCGGGGGGTTTATTTGATTCATGCCCTTCTGTCGCTCGGTTATATTATTGTGGGGTGTCCGCGCTCCCGGGGTGTAGCGGGGCGCTGTTATTGTGGGGTGTCCCCGCTCCCGGGGTGTAGCGGGGCACTGTTATTGTGGGGTGTCCGCACTCCCGGGGTGCAGTGGGGCGCTGTTATTGTGGGGTGTCCGCGCTCCCGTGGTGCAGCGGGGCGCTGTTATTGTGGGGTGTCTGCTCTCCCAGGGTGCCGCGGGGTGCTGTTATTGTGGTGTGTCTGCGCTCCCGGGATGCCGCGGGCGTTGTTATTGTTGTGTGTCCGCGCTCCCGGGGTGCAGCGGGGCGCTGTTATTGTGGGGTGTCCGCGCTCCCAGGGTGCCGCGGGGCGCTGTTATTGTGGGGTGTCCGCGCTCACGGTGTGCAGCGGAGCGCTGTTATTGTGGGGTGTCCCCTCTCCCGGGGTGCAGCGGGGCGCTGTTATTGTAGGGTGTCCGCGCTCCCGGGGTGCAGCGGGGCGCTATTATTGTGGGGTGTCCGCGCTCCCGGGTTGCAGCAGTGCGCTGTTATTGCGGGGTGTCCGCGCTCCTGGGGTGCAGCGGGGCGCTGTTATTGTGGTTTGTCTGCGCTCCCGGGGTGCAGTGGGGGCGCTGTTATTGTGGGGTGACCGCGCTCCCGGGGTGCTGTGGGCGCTGTTATTGTGTGGTGTCCGCTCTCCCAGGGTGCAGTGGGGTGCTGTTATTGTGGGGTGTCCGCGCTCCCAGGGTGCAGAGGGGCGCTGTTATTGTGGGTGTGTCCGCGTGCCCGGGATGCAGCGGACGCTGTTATTGTGGGTGTGTCCGCGTGCCTGGGGTGCAGCGTGGGGCTGTTATTGTGGGGTGTCTGCTCTCCTGGGGTGCAGCGCGGCGCTGTTATTGTGGGGTGTCCCCGCTCCCAGGGTGCAGTGGGGCACTGTTATTGTGGGGTGTCTGCGCTCCCGGGGTGCAGTGGGGCGCTGTTATTGTGGGGTGTCCACTCTCCCAGGGTGCAGCGGGGCGCTGTTATTGTGGGGTGTCCGCTCTCCCAGGGTGCAGCGGGGCGCTGTTATTGTGGGGTGTCCGCGCTCCCAGGGTGCAGCGGGGTGCTGTTATTGTGGGGTGTCCGCGCTCCCGGGGTGCAGCAGTACGCTGTTATTGTGGGGTGTCCGCGCTCCTGGGGTGCAGCGGGGCGCTGTTATTGTGGTGTTTCTGCGCTCCCGGGGAGCAGTGGGGGCGCTGTTATTGTGGGGTGACCGCGTTCCCGGGGTGCAGCGGGCGCTGTTATTGTGGGGTGTCCGCGCTTCCAGGGTGCTGCGGGGCGCTGTTATTGTGGGTGTGTCCGCGTGCCTGGGGTGCAGCGGGCGCTGTTATTGTGGGTGTGTCCGCGTGCCCGGGGTGCAGCGTGGCGCTGTTATTGTGGGGTGTCCGTGCTCCCGGGGTGCAGTGGGGCGCTGTTATTGTGGGGTGTCCGTGCTCCCAGGGTGGGGTGTCCGCGCTCCCAGGGTGCAGCGGGGTGCTGTTATTGTGGGGTGTCCACGCTCCCAGGGTGCAGCGGGGTGCTGTTATTGTGGGGTGTCCGCGCTCCCGGGGTGCAGCGTGGCGCTGTTATTGTGGGGTGTCCGTGCTCCGGGGTGCAGTGGGGCGCTGTTATTGTGGGGTGTCCGTGCTCCCAGGGTGGGGTCTCCGTGCTCCCAGGGTGCAGCGGGCGCTGTTATTGTGGGGTGTCCGTGCTCCCAGGGTGGGGTCTCCGTGCTCCAGGGTGCAGCGGGGTGCTGTTATTGTGGGGTGTCCGCGCTCCCGGGGTGCAGCGTGGCGCTGTTATTGTGGGGTGTCCGTGCTCCGGGGTGCAGTGGGGCGCTGTTATTGTGGGGTGCCGCGCTCCCAGGGTGCAGCGGGGTGCTGTTATTGTGGGGTGTCCGCGCTCCCGGGGTGCAGTGGGGCGCTGTTATTGTGGGGTGTCCGCGCTCCCGGGGTGCAGTGGGGCGCTGTTATTGTGGGGTGTCCGTGCTCCGGGGTGCAGTGGGGCGCTGTTATTGTGGGGTGTCCGCGCTCCCAGGGTGCAGCGGGGTGCTGTTATTGTGGGGTGTCCGCGCTCCCAGGGTGCAGCGGGGTGCTGTTATTGTGGGGTGTCCGCGCTCCCAGGGTGCAGTGGGGCGCTGTTATTGTGGGGTGTCCGCGCTCCCAGGTTGCAGCGGGGCGCTGTTATTGTGGGTGTGTCCGCGTGCCCGGGGTGCAGCGGACGCTGTTATTGTGGGTGTGTCCGCGTGCCCGGGGTGCAGCGTGGGGCTGTTATTGTGGGGTGTTTGCTCTCCCAGGGTGCAGTGGGGCGCTGTTATTGTGGGGTGTCCGCGCTCCTGGGGTGCAGCGCGGCGCTGTTATTGTGGGGTGTCCCCGCTACCAGGGTGCAGTGGGGCACTGTTATTGTGGGGTGTCTGCGCTCCCGGGGTGCAGTGGGGCGCTGTTATTGTGGGGTGTCTGCTCTCCCAGGGTGCAGCGGGGCGCTGTTATTGTGGGGTGTCCGCTCTCCCAGGGTGCAGCGGGGCGCTGTTATTGTGGGGTGTCCGCGCTCCCGGGGTGCAGCGGGGTGCTGTTATTGTGGGGTGTCCGCGCTCCCGGGGTGCAGCAGTGCGCTGTTATTGTGGGGTGTCCGCGCTCCCGGGGTGCAGCGGGGCGCTGTTATTGTGGTGTTTCTGCGCTCCCGGGGTGCAGTGGGGGCGCTGTTATTGTGGGGTGACCGCGTTCCCGGGGTGCAGCGGGCGCTGTTATTGTGGGGTGTCCGCCCTTCCAGGGTGCTGCGGGGCGCTGTTATTGTGGGTGTGTCCGCGTGCCCGGGGTGCAGCGGGCGCTGTTATTGTGGGTGTGTCCGAGTGCCCGGGGTGCAGCGTGGCGCTGTTATTGTGGGGTGTCCGTGCTCCCGGGGTGCAGTGGGGCGCTGTTATTGTGGGGTGTCCGTGCTCCCAGGGTGGGGTGTCCGCGCTCCCAGGGTGCAGCGGGGAGCTGTTATTGTGGGGTGTCCGCGCTCCCGGGGTGCAGCGTGGCGCTGTTATTGTGGGGTGTCCGTGCTCTGGGGTGCAGTGGGGCGCTGTTATTGTGGGGTGTCCGTGCTCCCAGGGTGGGGTCTCCGCGCTCCCAGGGTGCAGCGGGCGCTGTTATTGTGGGGTGTCCGTGCTCCCAGGGTGGGGTCTCCGTGCTCCAGGGTGCAGCGGGGTGCTGTTATTGTGGGGTGTCCGCGCTCCCGGGGTGCAGCGTGGCGCTGTTATTGTGGGGTGTCCGTGCTCCGGGGTGCAGTGGGGCGCTGTTATTGTGGGGTGTCCGCGCTCCCAGGGTGCAGCGGGGTGCTGTTATTGTGCGGTGTCCGCGCTCCCGGGGTGCAGTGGGGCGCTGTTATTGTGGGGTGTCCGCGCTCCCGGGGTGCAGTGGGGCGCTGTTATTGTGGGGTGTCCGTGCTCCGGTGTGCAGTGGGGCGCTGTTATTGTGGGGTGTCCGCGCTCCCAGGGTGCAGCGGGGTGCTGTTATTGTGGGGTGTCCGCACTCCCAGGGTGCAGCGGGGTGCTGTTATTGTGGGGTGTCCGCGCTCCCGGGGTGCAGTGGGGCGCTGTTATTGTGGGGTGTCCGTGCTCCCAGGGTGGGGTCTCCGCGCTCCCAGGGTGCAGCGGGGTGCTGTTATTGTGGGGTGTCCGCGCTCCCGGGGTGCAGTGGGGCGCTGTTATTGTGGGGTGTCCGCACTTCCAGGGTGCAGCGGGGCGCTGTTATTGTGGGGTGTCCGCGCTCCCGGGGTGCAGTGGGGCGCTGTTATTGTGGGGTGTCCGTGCTCCCAGGGTGGGGTCTCCGCGCTCCCAGGGTGCAGCGGGGTGCTGTTATTGTGGGGTGTCCGCGCTCCCGGGGTGCAGTGGGGCGCTGTTATTGTGGGGTGTCCGCGCTCCCAGGGTGCAGTGGGGTGCTGTTATTGTGGGGTGTCCGCGCTCCCAGGGTGCAGCGGGGTGCTATTATTGTGGGGTGTCCGCGCTCCCGGGGTGCAGTGGGGCACTGTTATTGTGGGGTGTCCGTGCTCCCAGGGTGGGGTCTCCGCGCTCCCAGGGTGCAGCGGGGCGCTGTTATTGTGGGGTGTCCGTGCTCCCAGGGTGGGGTGTCCGCGCTCCCAGGGTGCAGCGGGGCGCTGTTATTGTGGGGTGTCCGTGCTCCCAGGGTGGGGTGTCCGCGCTCCCAGGGTGCAGCGGGGTGCCGTTATTGTGGGGTGTCCGCGCTGGGGTGCAGCGGGGCGCTGTTATTGTGGGGTGTCCACTCTCCCGGGGTGCAGCGGGGCGCTGTTATTGTGAGGTGTCCACTCTCCCAGGGTGCAGCGGGGCGCTGTTATTGTGGGGTGTCCGCGCTCCCGGGGTGCAGCGGGCGCTGTTATTGTGGGGTGTCCGTGCTCCCAGGGTGGGGTGTCCGCGCTCCCAGGGTGCAGCGGGGCGCTGTTATTGTGAGGTGTCCGCGCTCCCAGGGTGCAGCGGGGCGCTGTTATTGTGAGGTGTCCACTCTCCCAGGGTGCAGCGGGGCACTGTTATTGTGGGGTGTCCGCGCTCCCGGGGTGCAGCGGGATGCCGTTATTGTGGGGTGTCCGCGCTCCCGGGGTGCAGCGGGGCGCTGTTATTGTGGGGTGTCCGTGCTCCCAGGGTGGGGTGTCCGCGCTCCCAGGGTGCAGCGGGGCGCTGTTATTGTGAGGTGTCCGCGCTCCCAGGGTGCAGCGGGGCGCTGTTATTGTGAGGTGTCCACTCTCCCAGGGTGCAGCGGGGCGCTGTTATTATGGGGTGTCCGCGCTCCCGGGGTGTAGCGGGGCGCTGTTATTTTGGGGTGTCTGCCCTCCCAGGGTGCCGCGGGGCCCTGTTATTGTGGGGTGTCTGCGCTCCCGGGGTGCAGTGGGGCGCTGTTATTGTGGGGTGTCCGTGCTCCCAGGGTGCAGTGGGGCGCTGTTATTGTGGGGTGTCCGTGCTCCCAGGGTGGGGTGTCCGCGCTCCCAGGGTGCAGCGCGGCGCTCTTATTGTGGGGTGTATTGTGGGGTGTCCACGCTCCCAGGGTGCAGCGGGGTTCTGGTATTGTGGGGTGTTCGCGCTCCCAGGGTGCAGCAGGGTTCTGGTATTGTGGGGTGTCCGCGCTCCCGGGGTGCAGCGGGGCGCTGTTATTTTGGGGTGTCTGCCATCCCAGGGTGCCACGGGGCGCTGTTATTGTGGGGTGTCTGCGCTCCCGGGGTGCAGTGGGGCGCTGTTATTGTGGGGTGTCCGTGCTCCCAGGGTGGGGTGTCCGCGCTCCCAGGGTGCAGCGCGGCGCTCTTATTGTGGGGTGTATTCTGGGGTGTCCACGCTCCCAGGGTGCAGCGGGGTTCTGGTATTGTGGGGTGTACGCGCTCCCAGGGTGCAGCGGGGCTCTGGTATTGTGGGGTGTCCACGCTCCCAGGGTGCAGCGGGGTTCTGGTATTGTGGGGTGTTCGCGCTCCCAGGGTGCAGCGGGGTTCTGGTATTGTGGGGTGTCCGCGCTCCCGGAGTGCAGCGGGCGCTGGTATTGTGGGGTGTCCGCGCTCCCGGGGTGCAGCGGGGTTCTGGTATTGTGGGGTGTCCGCGCTCCCAGGGTGCAGCGGGGCTCTGGTATTGTGGGGTGTCGCGCTCCCGGGGTGCAGCGGGGTTCTGGTATTGTGGGGTGTCCGCGCTCCCAGGGTGCAGCGGGGCGCTGGTATTGTGGGGTGTCCGCGCTCCCGGGGTGCAGCGGGGTTCTGGTATTGTGGGGTGTCCGCGCTCCCGGGGTGCAGTGGGGCGCTGTTATTGTGGGGTGTCCGTGCTCCGGGGTGCAGTGGGGCGCTGTTATTGTGGGGTGTCCGCGCTCCCAGGGTGCAGCGGGGCGCTGTTATTGTGCAGAGTCCGCGCTCCCAGGGTGCAGCGGGGCGCTGGTATTGTGGGGTGTCCGCGCTCCCGGGGTGCAGCGGGGTTCTGGTATTGTGGGGTGTCCGCGCTCCCAGGGTGCAGCGGGGCTCTGGTATTGTGGGGTGTCTGCGCTCCCGGGGTGCAGCGGGGTTCTGGTATTGTGGGGTGTCCGCGCTCCCGGGGTGCAGCGGGGTTCTGGTATTGTGGGGTGTCCGCGCTCCCGGGGTGCAGCGGGGTTCTGGTATTGTGGGGTGTCCGCGCTCCCAGGGTGCAGCGGGGCTCTGGTATTGTGGGGTGTCTGCGCTCCCGGGGTGCAGCGGGGTTCTGGTATTGTGGGGTGTCCGCGCTCCCGGGGTGCAGCGGGGTTCTGGTATTGTGGGGTGTCCGCGCTCCCGGGGTGCAGCGGGGTTCTGGTATTGTGGGGTGTCCGCGCTCCCAGGGTGCAGCGGGGCGCTGTTATTGTGCAGAGTCCGCGCTCCCGGGGTGCAGCGGGGTTCTGGTATTGTGGGGTGTCCGCGCTCCCGGGGTGCAGCGGGGTTCTGGTATTGTGGGGTGTCCGCGCTCCCGGGGTGCAGCGGGGTGCTGTTATTGTGGGGTGTCCGCGCTCCCAGGGTGCAGCGGGGCGCTGTTATTGTGCAGAGTCCGCGCTCCCAGGGTGCAGCGGGGTTCTGGTATTGTGGGGTGTCCGCGCTCCCAGGGTGCAGCGGGGCGCTGTTATTGTGCAGAGTCCGCGCTCCCGGGGTGCAGCGGGGTTCTGGTATTGTGGGGTGTCCGCGCTCCCAGGGTGCAGCGGGGTTCTGGTATTGTGGGGTGTCCGCGCTCCCAGGGTGCAGCGGGGCGCTGTTATTGTGCAGAGTCCGCGCTCCCAGGGTGCAGCGGGGTTCTGGTATTGTGGGGTGTCCGCGCTCCCAGGGTGCAGCGGGGTTCTGGTATTGTGGGGTGTCCGCGCTCCCAGGGTGCAGCGGGGCGCTGTTATTGTGCAGAGTCCGCGCTCCCGGGGTGCAGCGGGGTTCTGGTATTGTGGGGTGTCCGCGCTCCCAGGGTGCAGCGGGGTTCTGGTATTGTGGGGTGTCCGCGCTCCCAGGGTGCAGCGGGGCGCTGTTATTGTGCAGAGTCCGCGCTCCCGGGGTGCAGCGGGGCGCTGGTATTGTGGGGTGTCCGCGCTCCCAGGGTGCAGCGGGGTTCTGGTATTGTGGGGTGTCCGCGCTCCCAGGGTGCAGCGGGGTTCTGGTATTGTGGGGTGTCCGCGCTCCCAGGGTGCAGCGGGGTTCTGGTATTGTGGGGTGTCCGCGCTCCCAGGGTGCAGCGGGGTTCTGGTATTGTGGGGTGTCCGCGCTCCCGGGGTGCAGCGGGGTTCTGGTATTGTGGGGTGTCCGCGCTCCCAGGGTGCAGCGGGGCTCTGGTATTGTGGGGTGTCTGCGCTCCCGGGGTGCAGCGGGGTTCTGGTATTGTGGGGTGTCTGCGCTCCCGGGGTGCAGCGGGGGCGCACACAGATGTGTAGAGGAGCAGCTCGGACTCCGAGCAGTGCGTTCAGCACTTGGATAGCTCCGCGGGGCAGGATCTCCCGGCAGGCTCTAGACGGCTCTGGCTTAGGTCTGCCTAGTAAGAGCTTCACACTGCGGACCTAATTCAGAGTTCACTGTTAGCAGCCTCTCGGTGTGTCTGTCTGTACCAACGAGCTCACACAGAGAGTGCATTCTTCACAGTTTGGCTGTCTGTTTGCACCGATGACCTGATACAGAGAGTGCCCTGTTAGCAGTCTCAGTGTGTGTCTACCTGCACCAAGGAACTAATACAGAGTGCGCGCGGTCTGCCGAGTGTCTGCCCCCGTGTGTCTGTCTGTCTGCAGCGAGGTGGTCATACACAGAGTGCACTGGCTGCAGTGTGTCTCTGCACCTGTGTGTCTGTCTGCATCAATGAGCTAATACAGAGAGTGCACTGTCTGCAGTGTGCCTGCATCTGTCTGCATCAATGAGCTAATACAGAGAGTGCACTGTCTGCAGTGTCTGCGTCTGTCTGTCTGTCCGCAGCGAGGACCTAATACAGAGACCCTGTGAGTCTATGTGCACCAAGGAACCAATAATAATAGGGCACTTTTGCAGTCTGTCTGTCTGTCTGCACTGAGGAACCGATACAAAGAGTGCACAGTTTCCACTCTGGGTCTGTCTGCACCGAGGAGATAATATAGAATGCACTGTTTGCAGTCGATCGGTGTCTGTCTACAGCGAGGAAGTAATACAGACAGTGACCCTTTCACACTCTGTATGTCTGTCTGTACCAAGACATCAATACAGACAGTTCACTCTTTACTGTCTGTCTGTACCGAAGAACTAATAGACGGTGCACTCTTTGCAGTGTGTGTGATTGGCTGCTATAAACATGTGACACAAGCCATGCGCCTAAAAATGTGCAACTAGCAATAGCAATGGTCAATGAGCAGGACACTATTGAAGTGCAAGAAGACGGTGATGGTGAAAAAGTGCGTGGTCAGTGATGGGGAAAGTGAAGTACAAGAGGTCGGTGACTGCGAATGAGTGAAGAGCTGTGAGGTACCTGATGCTGGTGATGGAACCTAAATGCAGAGCTGTTGAGAGAGGTAAGACTGGTGATGGAGAATGAGTGCAGAACTGCTAGGGTGTGCAAGGGAAGGGACTGGGGATGAGTGTAGAGCTGGTGACGTGCACAAGGCCTACAGCTGTTGATGTGCGTGAGGCCGATTTTAGGGAATGACTGCTCTTGAGATACACAAGGCCTGTTGAGGGGCCTGAGGCATTGATGGGAGACGAGTAAAGTGATGTTCATGTGCCTGAGGCCAGTGATGGGGGATGAGTGAAGAGCTGTTGAGGTGCCTGAGGCCAGTGATGGGGGATGAGTGAAGAGCTGTTGAGGTGCCAGAGGCCAGTGATGGGGGGATGAGTGAAGAGCTGTTGATGTGCCTGAGGCCAGTGATGGGGGGGTTGAGTGAAGAGCTGTTGAGGTGCCTGAGGCCAGTGATGGGGGATGAGTGAAGAGCTGTTGAGGTGCCAGAGGCCAGTGATGGGGGGATGAGTGAAGAGCTGTTGAGGTGCCTGAGGCCAGTGATGGGAGACGAGTAAAGTGATGTTCATGTGCCTGAGGCCAGTGATGGGGGATGAGTGAAGAGCTGTTGAGGTGCCTGAGGCCAGTGATGGGGGGGTTGAGTGAAGAGCTGTTGAGGTGCCTGAGGCCAGTGATGGGGGAGGAGTGAAGAGCTGTTGATGTGCCTCAGGCCAGTAATGGGGGACGAGTAAAGAGCTGTTGAGGTGCCTGAGGCTAGTAATGGGGGTCGAGTGAAGAGCTGTTGATGTGCCCGGGGAACGAGTGAAGAGCTTTTGAGGTGCCTGAGGCCAGTGATGGGGGAGGAGTTGTTGAGCAGCGCGAGTTAGGCGCTGGCGGCGAGAGGTGTTTTGGTTGTACTTAGGCGACAGCATGGTGATTTAAGAACCACTATTCTGTTAAAACATTTTAATAACATCTGTGAACTTTTTAAAGCAAAATCTGATTTTTAAAAATGTGTGGGTGAATTAGGTGGCAGAACTTTGCACATTGCTATTTGCACTTTTACCCTCTGTACCTACCCGGTCGGTCCCCGTTCCGTCACGGCGGTCTGTGCCGCTTGAACGGAGGGACGCTAATCCTCCCCCTCGTTGCACCACTTCCTGGGTCCCTCCCATAAGGGGGTATGTGTCCATGGCCGCGCAGAGGGTGCGCCGATGGCGCGCCAAAGGCAAGCCCGTCTGCACCCGTCCGCCACCGGATAGCGGCCAGGGCCCACCATGCTGTCAGTTCGGGGCCAGGCGCAAGTAGGACTGTCTGGTCTAGAGAGGATTTACTGGCGTTGAGGCCGGGACAGCCGTGCAAAGCATGCATACCGGACTCGGCTAACGCCAACATCCCACAGGTATGCTCGGACTGCGGGAAATCCCTGGACAAGGCAATTTTATCCTGGCCTCATAAGCCTCAAGCCCAGGCAGGCATTCTTAGCTGCAGCTTTAAAGCTGGTCTTTTAAACTGCAAATCTTTGGTAAAGCATGCTGACGACATCTGGCTACTGCTAGAGGACCGGGAGTGGGATGCCATGTTTCTGATAGAAACCTGGCTAAACGACAACACTATGACCGCCATTTCCCTAGCGGTGCCACTAGGCTTTAAAATGAGTTTTTCCAATCGGGATGAGGGCTAGTTATCTACCGCCCCCCCGACTGTACAGAGGCCAGCTCAGTCGAACTTATAGACACTATAGTCCAAAGCTCCCTCCTCCATCCACAAGTTATAGCAGTGGGGGACTTTAATGTACATGCAGAGAGAGTGGACTGCCCGCTGGCGGAGCAGCTTATTTCCACACTAAGCGCCGCTAACTTGAAAATGCCCAGCACAGGCCCCACGCATAAAGCAGGTCACACGCTCGACCTGATATTTTCAAACATCAGGGATTTGTCAGTTGAAACACCGCAACCGTTGCTTTGGCCGGATCATGCGTTAATCTTTTATGGTTAGGATACCGGGTGGAGGGCCAGAGACTGGGAAGCGGTCTTTCTTGCAGAGACAATGGAAAAAACTGCTCCCTGAAACCATGGGCCCTGTCTTGGCTCGGAATCCCCCGGCACTAACCTCCAACACTAACAGGGATGCCGAGGCCATGAGTCAATGGATAGGCGATATGGTGACGTCTATTGCGCCTGCAAAACGGACAATGTCACGGAGGGAACCTCCCTCAGCTCCCTGGTTTTCAATGGAGTTAAGGGCTGAAAAATCAGCCTGCAAGAGGCTAGAGCGGATATGGAGGGCGAACTCCTGCGACCAGGCGAGGGTGCATTACAGAGCCACCATTCGAGAATTTCATAAATAAAAAAAAAGGCTAGAAAAGTTTTTATTGCCACTTCTATCCAACAAGCCGAACACTCTAGCAAAGAAGTATTTAAAATAGTGCAGTCTTTTTTTAAACCTAGATGCATTGAGCTGGAGGTCACCCCGTCGGAAACATTATGTGATAGTATCTTAGAATACTTTGACAATAAAATTAAGAAAGTGTATGACACTTTTGCCCCGCCTGGACCTACTGTAAAGTCTGATTCAGTGGAGGCTAGTGCTCCTCCTGTGGCTTTATGTCAATTCCAACCAGTTTCGTTTGATATGGCCATGCAGGAAATTAGTAGATGTATATCAGGTTCGCCAGATGACCCCTGTCCACCAAAGCTATGGAGTTTGATGGCGGAATCAATCGCGCCCACTCTCCAGCATATTTGGAATATGTCCATTTTCACGGGAGTGTTCCCTGAGTGTTGGAAGCACGCCACTCTCCTTCCGCGGAAAAAAAAGCTGGATAGTGCTCCGGAGGATCTTAGCAACCTTCAACCAATCTCATTATTGGCGGCGCCGGGCAAAATGTTAGAGAAACTAATTCAGCGGTGTTGGACCTGGGCCTCTTGGCAGGGTCATCCCTAAACTTTTTGCCTTCCTCCAATACTCTCTCTGACCTATTTTGTTTGGTTTAATGACTCTGGGCACTTCACCACTGCTGACCAGTGCTAAAGTGCATATGCTCTCCCTACTGAAAATTGTACATGTGATTGATGTCCATGATTGGTTCATTGGATTTACTGTTAGTCCCTAGTAAAGGGCACTAGAAGTGCCAGGGCTTGTGAATGCCAATACTGCTAGTGGGCCTGCAGCACTGGTTGCGCCACCCACAGAAGCAGCCTTAAGATGTGTCTGGGGTCCGCCATTGCAGAACCCGCGTGCAGTCTCGTACTGTCATGCCGGCTGGGCGAGTGCACCCACTCGCCAGCCCCTGAACCTTCCCTTGACTGCATATTAGTCACCCCTATGGTAGGCCTGCGGGCAGGGTGCATTGTAGGTGTAAGGTAGGACAAGCCCTGATGTGTGTGGCATGTCCTAGTAGTGACTTACAACTAAATTCGTATTTCACTATTGAAGGCCACCTGCTCCCGTTAGGCCAGACTGAGCTGCTGGAATTATTACACCCTATAATCCCAGCAGGCTCAGGGAGCATGGTAGAGAGTCGTGTTTAGTATGCCTGAACTCAGGATGATGAAATATTTCTTTTAGTAAAGTTTATTTTAATATCCTGTGTTTGCAAATGCTACTTTTAGAAAGTTAGCATTTGCTTGCCTAACCATTTCAGCCCGCCTCTGCTGGTATGTGTATCTGACTATCTGGGACGTGTGAGTGACAGGGCTGGGGGAATGACAGGTGGTGAATGCGCAGATTACACCTTAGTGGGAGGTAGGAGTGGCTCTTGACTCAGAATCTTGCTGTGCTCTGCCACCACAATGCTGGCTCCACCCTCCTGGGGAGCGACTGATGACTCAGCCGACACCTGGCCCAGGAAGGGCGAAGCCCCATCAACAAGGTACTCTGGCTGCCCCTGTCCGCACAATGCTGGCTCCACCTCCTGTGGGGCGTCTGATGCGCCTGCCCCTCACACTGAAAGCAGAAGCCGGAGTACACCCACCAGAGTGCTCAAGGACTGAAAGTGGCTATGCAAAGGCCCCCCTGGCCTGCGAGAACAAAAGAAATACAGTATAAAAGAAGGAGCCTTGCTCCTTGTAAATTAGATCCTGTGTGGGCTACAGAAGGAACTCTACCCGACGAGAAGGACCGGGAAGGACAAGGAAGAGTGCTGGCTCTTGCCTGTGTCTGGTGCCTTGCTGCAGAAGGAGAGGAAAAGGAAAGACTACAAGAAGACTTTTGCTTTGAGAAACTTTGTGCCAAACTCTGCTGAGAGATCTCCAAGGGCTTGCTGTTGAACTTGCCCCCTGACCAGCGCCCCAGGACCAGTGGGCGCTACGTCCTGAAGAAAGCGACTGTGTGTGCTGCTTATCGCTGCAGTACTGACAGAGGGGTCTGGGAACGCTGGGCAAGCCTGCCACGCTCCCCGTAACCAAGGCATCGACATCCCCCCTGAGCACCGTGACCGGGGCCCAAAGCAACAGCGAGAACAACGTGAGGTCCAGCCGCCGCTGGCCCGAGCACCGCGACCGCAACTGCACCGGGAGCCCGAGAGCAAAGTGAAGGAGGACCCGTCCGGTCCAAGCTCCCAAATTGACTGCGCTTCGAGCCGTCAATCCACCTGCGAAGACGGACAGCTGCCCTGTGATAACCCCCTCTGGTCGGTAGCCTGCCCGACAGCCCAGCTGTGAGCGCACAGCTGCAACCGGTACTTTGGCTGGGTACGTCCTGCACTTGGGGACCGTACTGCCACTGGCCGTCACCACACAGCCGCCGCCTCCAGGGTCGTAGCGAACGACGAGGAAAGGACCATGCCGCCACAGAGCACCGCCGCCCCGGATGACCCGTGACCTGCCCGGCTGAGAGCCGCAGCGAACAGCGACCCCGGAGAAGCAACGCGACGTGGGACAGCTCCCCTGGAAGCCGCCCGCTCCACAAGAATTTGAAAGGTACTGTGTTGTATCCTCACGGTGCGAGCGTCCTGCAACTCGAGCTCGCACCGCGCTATCTGCTCTCAACGCGAGCCGCCTCTGAAACCGAGGCTCGCACAGCTCCTGGCCCTCGAGGCCCACGCAGAGAGCGCATTGAGGCGCTACGAGACACTGAACCTTGTCAAACCTGGGCAGAAGGCCCAAAAGACTGCTTATTGCTAAAAGAGAACTGTGGCAACCTGAACTTAAGTAAACTGGAACCGCTATTGAAAGTTTGACAACTGTATTTACAAGCCTGCTTGAAATTTATATAAAGATATATATTTTTACGAATACAGTTTGGTGTCATTGTGTGGTGGGTTGGTTGTGACGGTGTGATATTGCAAATGTTTAACCCTATGTGCCCCAAAGATTAGCCTAAGACTGCTTAAGCCACACTACCTAGAGGGTAAGCAGAGGTTGTCTGGAAGGTAGCCCTCAGCCCTGACGAGGAAGAGAGAGTCCCTGCTTGTCGCTAGTGCTACACTGCGCCAACTAGAGACTCCCCCTTCCTACATTGGACGCAGCGGTGAGGATTTCGAATTTACATTTGCAGTGTTTTACCTTAGCTACTGACCATTGCATAGTGATTACAGTCCAGTAACTTAGCCACAGACCTTTTTTTGATTTATGCGTTGCTAGAAGAGATATCCATGTGTTTTTGAAGTCATGCATGTGTCAGTGAAAATGGAAAAGGCACCATCCATTTCTTCTATTGACTGTGATTGGGAGAAACTAGAAAACTATACCGGGAAACAGCTCAAGAGCTTCTGCAAAAATTTGAACATTTCCATGACCGGACTCTCCAGAAGGGAGCAGTTCCAAAAGGCGCTGAGGGCCTGGGTCAAGGCAAGGAATGCCCCTGGGAAGGATTTTGAATTTGAGGATGCAGAACAGCAGCTGGAGGGACCCCTAACTCCAGAGTGGAGGGGTGCAACCTCCCCATTGGGTAGCAGTGTTTCTGCCCGAGGTCTGTCACCAGAGGAGCTGGCGGACAGACAGGCCGCCCGAGATCATGAAAGGAAGCTGGCAGAATTAAAAATCCAACTGGAACTTGAAACCAAGAAGTTGGCCCTGGAAGAAATGAAAATGGAGCTTGCGCATTACTTAAGAATGAGGAAACTTGACATGGAGCTCGAGGGGCTTGAGGCCAGGAGGGCTTCATCCCAGCAACAAGAAATATGTGTAGCTCAGAGATTGAGCTTTGCTGAGTTGGAGGTGGAGTCCAGCTCAGATGGTGACAGCAACATTAAGGTATCTAGTGCTGACAGCATAGTGCGCGCACCTAGAGATATGGCACCTGACTTGGAGGGGGTTAACTTACGCCAGGAGGTTCAAGGGCATGAGGTAGCTCCAGTAGTGCGCAGCGACCCTGAACGGAATGGGGTGACTGGCGTAGGAGTTCATGGTCCTAGTGGTGGGAGGGATTCCCCCATGGTTGAGGTCCTGGTGGGTGAGTGTAAGGACCGCCCAGAAGAGTGTGGGTTGTGTGACAGAGACAGTCCGCTACTGTCTGGCCAGTCTCAGAAGAATGGTGTGCAGTATGTGTGTGAGGCGCTGGATGGTGAGGTGAAGGATAGTTTGGTTAACCCTGCTAGGGGGCTGTGTAAACCAATTGTGGGAGAGCATACTTTAAGTCCCAGTTTTCCAGAGCTATGCCAACACCTGTTTGAGAGTGAGTTCTCTGACCCCAGGGATCTCACATTGGAGGCAGACCTTGTGGTGGATTCCAGTGGGTCTGGAGAGGCATTGGGGTGTGATCCTGTGGGGAGTGGCTCAGGTATCTTCCAGCCCAGAGTGGTGGAAGTGGCGCAGAGTAGCCCAGCTAGGTCCTGTAGTAGTGAGAGGGGTGTAGGGCCTCACGTCCTGTCCTTGAGGGGAAGGAGTGAGAATGGGTTTTGTCCTGGTAGTTCCCAACCTCAGTCTCAGAGCCTGGATGGTTCTTTAAGGGAACACCAGGTGGGGATCCTAGGCTGTCCGGATGAGTCACCCGCTGAGGGGGATCCCCCAGTGTCTAGAGAACGTGGAGGCTCTGTAAACAGAGCTCCAGTAGTTCTGGTGTCTGGCAGTACCACTCCAGTTGGGAGAGTGCAGAAGTCCAGAAGGAGGGGCGAGAGGGGGAAGGAGTCCCCAGTGGAAGAACCAGTGGGTCAGGGGCCAGCCAGCAGGGCTGCGTCCCCAGTGAATGACCATGGGGACACCACTTCTGTCCTGGGGGATCTTCCCACACTGTCAGATGGACAGGGGTTGGGAGATCTGCGCCAGGGAGACTGTCGCACGGCACATGAGCTATGGGCCACCCTCAGGGGGGGCATGCGTGCTCCCCGGGAAGTCCTGGTGCGCCAGGCAAGAGTTCAACTGCAGGGTTGGGTCCCTGAGTTGGAGAGCCAGGTTCAGGTGTTGTCTGACCTGGAGGGCAGGACCACTGTAATCAGTGTCCTGACCCATGTCACTTCTAGGGGTACCACTCCAGTTGGGAGTGGGCAGTACTCTGGAAGGGGGTGCAGAGGGAGGAAGTCCTCGCCTCTGACCCCGGTTCAACTAGAGAGTCTAGACCCTAGGTTTAAGGGCCAGGTGCAGGGTGTCCCCCCTGACCTGGTGCCCCAGTTGCAGGATAGCACCCCTGAACTGGTGGGCGAATTGTGCGGATCACCTGCCACAGGTGCCCTGACAATTCTGGAAGGGGGTACCACTCCAGGTGGGAGGGTACAGAGCCCCAAGGAGGAGGCCCGGGTGTGGGAGAGCCCACCCCAGTTTTTGGTTCAGCTGCCAGGTACAGGCCTGGAGCTGGTGGGTCAGTGCCAGGATGACATACCTGACCTGACAGGAGGGAGAGTGGACAAAGGGTGCCAAGCACCTGGGGCGACTGCCCCCTGGTCTCTGAGGCCACCGAGGTTTGGGAGCCCTGAGAGGCAGGAGGCCTGGGTCTCAGCCCTGACTACTGTCAGTGGCCACTGTGATTTGATGACTGTCTGTTGGGACACACCTGTGAGCAAGTTAAGGTTAGAGGCTGCACAGGTGGTGTCCACAGAGGAAGAGAAGGGTACCCCATGGAGTAGCTGGGTGGACCCTGAGAGTATGTACAGAGGATTTAAAATAGGTTCTGATTGGCGTAGAACTGGAATGTGCCCCTGCTGTTGCGGGCCAGGTCCATGTTCTATCGCCCCAAGCAGGGAAGCCCATCACAGTGGTGATTGGTCTACCCTGCGTTTTGGCTGGAAGGGGGTTGTGTTGGACCTGGGCCTCTTGGCAGGGTCATCCCTAAACGTTTTGCCTTCCTCCAATACTCTCTCTGACCTATTTTGTTTGGTTTAATGACTCTGGGCACTTCACCACTGCTGACCAGTGCTAAAGTGCATATGCTCTCCCTACTGAAAATTGTACATGTGATTGATGTCCATGATTGGTTCATTGGATTTACTGTTAGTCCCTAGTAAAGGGCACTAGAAGTGCCAGGGCTTGTGAATGCCAATACTGCTAGTGGGCCTGCAGCGCTGGTTGCGCCACCCACAGAAGCAGCCTTAAGATGTGTCTGGGGTCCGCCATTGCAGAACCCGCGTGCAGTCTCGTACTGTCATGCCGGCTGGGCGAGTGCACCCACTCGCCAGCCCCTGAACCTTCCCTTGACTGCATATTAGTCACCCCTATGGTAGGCCTGCGGGCAGGGTGCATTGTAGGTGTAAGGTAGGACAAGCCCTGATGTGTGTGGCATGTCCTAGTAGTGACTTACAACTAAATTCGTATTTCACTATTGAAGGCTACCTGCTCCCGTTAGGCCAGACTGAGCTGCTGGAATTATTACACCCTATAATCCCAGCAGGCTCAGGGAGCATGGTAGAGAGTCGTGTTTAGTATGCCTGAACTCAGGATGATGAAATATTTATTTTAGTAAAGTTTATTTTAATATCCTGTGTTTGCAAATGCTACTTTTAGAAAGTTAGCATTTGCTTGCCTAACCATTTCAGCCCGCCTCTGCTGGTATGTGTATCTGACTATCTGGGACGTGTGAGTGACAGGGCTGGGGGAATGACAGGTGGTGAATGCGCAGATTACACCTTAGTGGGAGGTAGGAGTGGCTCTTGACTCAGAATCTTGCTGTGCTCTGCCACCACAATGCTGGCTCCACCCTCCTGGGGAGCGACTGATGACTCAGCCGACACCTGGCCCAGGAAGGGCGAAGCCCCATCAACAAGGTACTCTGGCTGCCCCTGTCCGCACAATGCTGGCTCCACCTCCTGTGGGGCGTCTGATGCGCCTGCCCCTCACACTGAAAGCAGAAGCCGGAGTACACCCACCAGAGTGCTCAAGGACTGAAAGTGGCTATGCAAAGGCCCCCCTGGCCTGCGAGAACAAAAGAAATACAGTATAAAAGAAGGAGCCTTGCTCCTTGTAAATTAGATCCTGTTTGGGCTACAGAAGGAACTCTACCCGACGAGAAGGACCGGGAAGGACAAGGAAGAGTGCTGGCTCTTGCCTGTGTCTGGTGCCTTGCTGCAGAAGGAGAGGAAAAGGAAAGACTACAAGAAGACTTTTGCTTTGAGAAACTTTGTGCCAAACTCTGCTGAGAGATCTCCAAGGGCTTGCTGTTGAACTTGCCCCCTGACCAGCGCCCCAGGACCAGTGGGCGCTACATCCTGAAGAAAGCGACTGTGTGTGCTGCTTATCGCTGCAGTACTGACAGAGGGGTCTGGGAACGCTGGGCAAGCCTGCCACGCTCCCCGTAACCAAGGCATCGACATCCCCCCTGAGCACCGTGACCGGGGCCCAAAGCAACAGCAAGAACAACGTGAGGTCCAGCCGCCGCTTGCCCGAGCACCGCGACCGCAACTGCACCGGGAGCCCGAGAGCAAAGTGAAGGAGGACCCGTCCGGTCCAAGCTCCCGAATTGACTGCGCTTCGAGCCGTCAATCCACCTGCGAAGACGGACAGCTGCCCTGTGATAACCCCCTCTAGTCGGTAGCCTGCCCGACAGCCCAGCTGTGAGCGCACAGCTGCAACCGGTACTTTGGCTGGGTACGTCCTGCACTTGGGGACCGTACTGCCACTGGCCGTCACCACACAGCCGCCGCCTCCAGGGTCGGAGCGAACGATGAGGAAAGGACCCTGCCGCCACAGAGCACCGCCGCCCCGGATGACCCGTGACCTGCCCGGCTGAGAGCCGCAGCGAACAGCGACCCCGGAGAAGCAACGCGACGTGGGACAGCTCCCCTGGAAGCCGCCCGCTCCACAAGAATTTGAAAGGTACTGTGTTGTATCCTCACGGTGCGAGCGTCCTGCAACTCGAGCTCGCACCGCGCTATCTGCTCCCAACGCGAGCCGCCTCTGAAACCGAGGCTCGCACAGCTCCTGGCCCTCGAGGCCCACGCAGAGAGCGCATTGAGGCGCTACGAGACACTGAACCTTGTCAAACCTGGGCAGAAGGCCCAAAAGACTGCTTATTGCTAAAAGAGAACTGTGGCAACCTGAACTTAAGTAAACTGGAACCGCTATTGAAAGTTTGACAACTGTATTTACAAGCCTGCTTGAAATTTATATAAAGATATATATTTTTACGAATACAGTTTGGTGTCATTGTGTGGTGGGTTGGTTGTGACGGTGTGATATTGCAAATGTTTAACCCTATGTGCCCCAAAGATTAGCCTAAGACTGCTTAAGCCACACTACCTAGAGGGTAAGCAGAGGTTGTCTGGAAGGTAGCCCTCAGCCCTGACGAGGAAGAGAGAGTCCCTGCTTGTCGCTAGTGCTACACTGCGCCAACTAGAGACTCCCCCTTCCTACAAGCGGCAATTAAACAAATTCACGGAAGACAATGAAATTTTACATGAAACACAATCGGGCTTTAGGCCCGGTTTCAGTACTGAGACCGCCCTGATCGAGGTGGCCGAGTCAGTCAGGTGGTCACTGGATTCAGGGGCAGCGGCTATGCTGGTGCTCCTGGATCTATCAGCCGCCTTTGATACTGTCGACCACGGCAGGCTATTACAGCGACTGGCGGGGATCGGGCTCCGGGATCAGGCACTCGGGTGGCTACACTCGTATCTGTCTAATAGATCTCAGAAGGTGGCATTGGGCGCCTTTTCCTCCAAACCTAGGAGATTGAACTGCGGGGTCCCACAGGGGTCGGCACTTAGCCCGTTGCTTTTTAATATTTATCTGGCCCCGCTGTTTACGCTGATTGCCAATTGGGGAGTTACTGCAATTTCTAATGCCGACGACACCCAACTGGTTTTCCCGTACTCTGAGGTGTCGAAGGCAGCCTTTGCCAATTTCAAGGGGTGCCTTCGCGATGTGGCAAGCTGGATGAACACAAATAAACTAAAACTGAATGCGGGTAAAACGGAGGTAATCTTTTTTGGGAAAGGCACTCGACCCCCTGTGGAGCTCTGGTGGCCTGCCAAGATGGGTCCAGCGCCTCTCCCCAGCTTAAAGGCTAAAAACCTGGGGGTTATGTGGGATGAGAGTTTATCCTTCTCCCCCCACATCCAGCAGGTTGTTGGAGGATGCCTAAGCAAATTAAGGAACTTGCGGAAATTTCTCCTATTGCTCCCAGAGGGATGCCGAAAAATGGTTATCCATGCTATGGTCACTTCCGGGCTAGATTATGTCAACGGCCTCTATTTGGGCCTCCTGAAATACCTGATACAAAATTCTGCTGAAAGACTGATAAAGCATATTCCTTTTAACCATCACACCCCTCCACATTTACGCATGCTACACTGGCTACCAGTGGCTAGTCGGAGAAAATTTAAGGCACTCACCCTGGATTATATAGAGCCTTACATGGAACCTGCCCGAATTACCTAAAAACTCGCTTGCCTAGATATACTTAGGCGAGATTCCTCCGCTTCAACCGCTTGGTTCAGCTACTCGTTCCATGAGTTAGAAGAGCGCGTTTGGGCGGGAGGACCTTTTCGGCAAGCACTGCACTTCTCTGGAACACTTTTGTGCCTGAGGCCAGTGATGGGAGATGAGTGAAGAATTGTTGAGGTGCCTGAGGCAAGTGATGGGGGAGGAGTGAAGAGCTGTTGATATGCCTGAGGCCAGTGATGGGAGATGACTGAAGAATTGTTGAGGTGCCTGAGGCCAGTGATTGGGGACGAGTGAAGAGCTGCTGAGGTGCCTGTGGCCAGTGATAGGGGTCGAGCGAAGAGCTGTTGATGTGCCTGAGGCCAGTGATGGGGGGGATGAATGAAGAGCTGTAGAGGTCCCTGAGGCCAGTGATGGGGGATGAGCTGTTGAGGTGCCTGAGGCCAGTGATGGGAGATGAGTGGAGAGCTGTTGAGGTGCCTGAGGCCAGTGATGGGGGATGAGTGGAGAGCTGCTGATGTGCCTGAGGCCAGTGACGGGGGAGGAGTGAAGAGCTGTTGATGTGCCTGAGGCCAGTGATGGGGGATGAGTGAAGAGCTGTTGAGGTGCCTGAGGCCAGTGATGTGGGATGAGTGAAGAGCTGTTGATGTGCCTAAGGCCAGTGATGGGGGTCGAGTGAAGAGCTGTTGAGGGGCCTGAGGCCAGTGATGGGGGATGAGTGGAGAGCTGTTGATGTTCCTGAGGCCAGTAATGAGGTAGGAATAAAGAGTTGTTGAGGTGTCTGAGGCTAGTGATGGGGAATGAGTGAAGAGCGGTTGATGTGCCAGAGGCCAGTGATGGGGGTGAAGTGAAGAGCTGTTGATGTGTTCCGCAGGCCAGTGATGGGGGGATGAGTGAAGAGCTGTTGAGGTGCCTGAGGCCAGTGATGGGGGGGGATGAGCGAAAAGCTGTTAAGGTGCCCGAGGCCAGTGATGGGAGTCAAGTGAAGAGTTGTTGAGGTGCCTGAGGTCAGTGATGGGAGTCAAGTGAAGAGTTGTTGAGGTGCCTGAGGCCAGTGATGGGGGAGGAGTGAAGAGCTGTTGTGGTGCCTGAGGCCAGTGATGGGGGAGGAGTGAAGAGCTGTTGTGGTGCCTGAGGCCAGTGATGGGGGAGGAGTGAGGAGCTGTTGAGGTGCCTGAGGCCAGTGATGGGGGAGGAGTGAGGAGCTGTTGGGGATGCCTGAGGCCAGGGATGGGGGATGAGTGGAGAGCTGTTGATTTGCCCGAGGCCAATGATAGGGGTCAAGTGAAGAGTTGTTGAGCTTCCTGAGGCCAGTGATGGGGATTTCTGTATTCTTTTTGAGGGTGGTGAACACTAGCAAATTATTGTCCAGGCTTGGTTGCTTGTAGGGCTGTGCAAAGTACTATGGTTCACATAGGTTTGTGCAAAGATGACGTTCCACCAACAACGTCACACCTTTTGCTGAAGTTTTCACGAGAAGCACTCTTTTATTTGCAGATACCCTCGTGAAGTCTGTTTGCAGGAAGAAACAGATGCTTAACAATTCTTCAGCAATACGGCTTTTGCAATAAATTTATTCCACTCAACTTTTTGGCAAAATCTTTACCACTGGCAAAAAAATTCGAACGTGACAAATTTGCACCATGACAATTTGCAACAATTATAGCGAAATCTAAACTCTGCATGTCCTTTCTAATTTGGAGTTTGAGGGGTCTGATTTTGGGGCGAATCAATCGAAAAACATTTTCGGCAGGCAGGTGATCAGCTGTAAAATATTTTTGGTAGACGCAAAGATGAATCAAATGGTGAGTGGTGTTGATTTTTGAATTGTAATAATACGGTGTATTGGAAAAATACAAAAGAAATGTAATTCCTGAATGGAGTTTACAATTGTTCGCTCCTTGGGAACTTGAATAGCAGATGAGCAGCTCCAGGCTGAGCGCCCCCGTTGACCCTTCACCCTTCACCCTTTCTTTGTGCATTCATTTGACCAGATTGTGGTTTAAATGTGATGTTTGCACACTGTTCATTTTGAAGGCTGACGGAATGAGTCAGTGTGCCAGATGGATAAGCCAACTCGGTTTTTAAAAATAACCAGGGCTGGCATCTGCTTCAGGCCACTGGCAAGCCAACCCCCCCCAACACCCACCCACCCCGCGCGCCCTGAGTCATCCAACATGGAGCTCTGCTGACCTTGGAAGACCTTGGGAGAGTCAATCCTTGACAATGACCCGGGGCGGCAGACCTGGAGCTTGAGTTCGGCCCGGGACCAGGGTTCAATTCCCCCCCTCGGCGGGTCTTGGGCCCAAAATTCCACGGACTCGTTAATTCTCGCTCCGGTGCCTTCTCAACTCATGGGTTCACACTCTGCTGCGACTCTGGGCAATAGCTTGCTTAATCTCCACAACGGCCCCTCGCGGTGGGATGCCTGGCTTTCACCTTGTGGATACCCTGCCAGGGTTATCTCACAGGGGAATACCAGGACGGGTTCCCTAAGCAAGCGCTGAGATGCCCCAGGGTAAGTCGTGCGCTATATAAGTTTCATTCATTTTGTCAGAAGTAATTAGCACATGCATCAATATTGCATTCCTTATTTTTCACAATTAAGGAATCGCAATTAAGGAATTGAAAACTGCAATGCATCAAGAAATCGCTATAAAAATAGAGATTTCTTAAAATTCCTTAATTGCGATTCTCTAATTGAGAATCGCAATTAAGGACTACCTCCTCATCCACTCCTGTGGGCCTAGAGGCCTATAGGAATGAATGGAAAGACATTCTTAATTTGCAATTCACCATTAGAAATTCGCAAATTAAGAATGCCATTTCAAGGGTGCAGGGGTGTCCAAAGGACACCCTGTTGCTCCCCTTAAATCTGCTTAGAAGTACATTTTGCACACTCACATGCCCCAAGGGCGTGTGTGTGTGTAAAATGGAACTTTGAAAAATGCACTTTAGTGCATTTTTCAAAGTTTTTGCAAATTACCATGAAGGTCAACTTCATGGTAATTCGCTCCCCTTATTTGTGAATTCGCAAATTTTTAGAGTTTGATGCATTGCATTTAAGGAATCTCAATTTGAGATTCCTTAAATGCAATCGCAATTTAAGAAATCACAATTTTGTGAATTCTTAAATTGCGAAAATTTCAAAAATGTTAATGCATCCCAAAAATGGGAATTGCATTCGCAAACGGCCGAATTTTGCAATTCGCACCATTTGCAAATGCAATTTCCTTTGATGCATGTGCCCCTAAGAGCGTAAACAGTTTAGCAGAAAGACCTAGAAGTGCGAATCCGAAAGAGCTGTTATAATCCACAATCGATGATGAATGAGAAAGAGGCTGGGTATAGAATCTAGATTACTGTATTTGTAAAAAAAAAGTGCAAGCGTTCAACGTTTTTGTAATGAGCCCCCAACCATGGCTACCGAATGATAGACTCGCCGTAGGCAAGTCCACCGCTCGCCTCTGTCTTCCACCACCCTACACTTTTTGTTTAGTTAATGCATTCTTGACCATTCTCTCTCATCCCTGCCTTCTCTGGTTGTCTCTGGTTTCATATCTTTCTCTTTTCCAATCTTTTTCCTTTTTTCTTCATGCTCTTTGTTAGACGGGGACCCGAAGGGTCGGCCGAGGACAGGGGGAGAGGCCTCCGGTGAGGGCCGTCTCCAGCGATCGTACAGACAAGTAACTTCCCCCCCCCCCCACAGATGGACACCACACAAGGATGAGGTCAACACTCTTTATATACGATTCTTGAAGCTAGGTTATCAACAGTACAGTGAGGTCGGGACACGAGGGTCCTCTCAATTCTAGTCTCTGAGAGGGAAAAGGTAGCGGGACAGTCTTGGTACCGGTCTGGTACGGGGGTGGTAAGATGGGTAGCTCACAATCCTCGAGCTCGGAGTTCTGGAAGGTCGGGCCGCGTCAGCGCCGGCAGGCTAGGATGGTAAGTCTCGTTTGAGAAGGGCCGCGGCAGCGCCAGCAGGCATGGCGATGGTTCACTCAAGGATGGGCCGCGGCAGCGCCAGCAGGTCCCGACGAAGGTGTAGGTTGCAGAGGGCCGCCGCAGCGCCAGCAGGCAGGAGCGATGGTTCACAAGGATGGGCCGCGGCAGCGCCAGCAGGTCCTGACGACGATGTAGGTTGCAGAGGGCCGCGGCAGCGCCAGCAGGCAGGAGCGATGGTTCACAAGGATAGGCCGCGGCAGCGCCAGCAGGTCCCGACGATGATGTAGGTTGCAGAGGGCCGCGGCAGCGCCAGCAGGCAGGAACGATGATTCACAAGGCAGGGCTGTGACAGCGCCAGCAGTCCGTCAAGGATGAGTTCTTCAAGGTGTCTCTCGACTCCAGGATACAACTGCCTTCCTGCTCTGGAGCTGCCCCAGTTATAGGTCTGGCCTCCTTTGATGTCCGGACCCTCGCTCTTGGAGGTCGGGGGGTCCGAGATGAGGGAGTCCAGACATCCAGCAGGGGGGTGAAGCCAGCGCCCGGGGAGGCTGGGGGCGATCGGCACCTGGCGGGGGAGAGCCATCGACACTCCGTTCTCCCATTGACCTGCCAAGTGGTCTCTTCACCTCCTGGGTGGATGGTGGTGCCTCGATGTCGGGGCCTGGCAAGGCCCAGGGTTGGGGTCGAGCTGAGGCCACGCGGCCTCGTGGTGCAGTGTCCAAGATGGCGGCTGGGCCGGGGCAATGCTGCTGACGGTGGCCCGGGCTGGCCGATGTCGGTGTGTTCGGGAGCAGGCGTCCCGTTGGGGACGGGTTGCGGGTTGCTTCTGTGGGTTGCCGGGGTGGTTCTTCTGGTGACACCGGGAGAGCCGGTGTTCGGTCCTTATTAGGCAGCGAGGGAGCGGCCCCTTCACGAGGCCTGTCCAACACTCTGCGTCAGACTCACCCCCTTATCCATATGGAGTCTAGATCTGCGTTGAGCGGCGGGCGCAATAATGCACGGCCAACGCCTCCGCGCGGTGGCGGTGCCTGCCCTGTCCCTGCCATGTGCTGTTCCTATCCTTGGAGGCAGGTGGTGGAGTCTGCATGTTTAATGTCTCAGTAATTGTGAAACATACGATCGTCATTGCTCTGAGTGTCACTTGGCCCCCAATGGCCAGAGTCATTAGTGTGCCCAATATTTACTTCTGCCCAATGTGGATTATTGACTCTGAACATTCAAACCCCAGGAGTGAGGGTGGACTCTGCAAGCATCTGCTGATGGCTCTTGACTTGTTCAATAGGGGTGTCTTTATGATTTTTGGAGTGTTAAACTTGGTGAATACTTAAGATGTTTGCAATGTCAGGGCACCTGGCATCAATGGATTTTACTGTATAATAATATGAAGGCATTTGTAACTTTTGGCATATCCTCTTTAGAGTAAATTACAGGTTTTTACTAGGATTAATGATTTTTGTAATTTAATATTGACATTCATTGATAATGTTTCACATGGAAAATGGCTTTGTGTTTGACATCATTATCAGCAGTCCACTAATGCTGACTTACATGGAATAGTTTTGTCACCAGCAGCTGTAAGGTCACTTAGCACGCTGAGTCTGGCACACTTTATGTAGTTAAACACACAGTGGTTAAGGGGTAGGAGGAAATGCCCCACTCCGCCCTCCTTGGTATACCTCTACACACACATAGAAATGGGGCTTTGCAATTACGGTCGCTAAGAAGATAAAAGGGGGGAACAAACCCACATGTGTTTTAATACTGCCTTCTCCCACAGAAATCAGTGGCATACTTCATCATAGGGCTACTAACACACCTCCGCGCAAGCCAACACTGGAGGTGGAGCAAGAGGGAGGGGGAAGACACAACACTAAAAGACAGTGTGCGGGATCAAGTGAGAAGTGCAGAACCCTTTATGTAGGCATGTTCTTCTCTTTGCATGTAGGGCATGGAATGGCATGCAATGGTTTGTTGGTGCCCGCGTCTAGGGCATGCAGTGAAAGAGGACACTTTCCAACATGTCACTGTGCATGTGCTGCCAGCACGTGATGTCCCGGCATCAGGTGTGCCATTGTTGGCTCAGAATACACTTCATGTAGTAAATTTGTGCCATTGACTTAGGAGGTGATCGACTTGGGTCATTCCCTAGTGAATCACTGTCTAGTAAAATGTGGGCATGTGTTTACCCGCTGACTGAGCTGGCATTCTGTCTGCAATCCATGGGACCCAAGTTCAATTCTCAGTTGAATAGGCCAACCGTTGATTAATTGATTATTTGACGAAATGTGATGAGTTGCGATTCTTTGAAGATGCCCTTCCTGTTGGCGTGGATGGTGTGATATTGGTGACGAGGTTATCAGTGATAAAAATGATGATGTCACTAAGGTTGTCATCCATAATGTCGCTGGTGATGCTGATGAGTGAGGCTAAAATGACTGAGTGCCCCGATATGACTGGTTGAAGAAGACCCGTGCACTGATAGAAGCTGTGATAAAATCTCGATGTTGAAGGACAAAAGCCCTCACCCACTCAACAGCATCAGGCCCTCCTTACATTGATGGAGGATGGAGCGGCTTTCGAGATGGAGATATTGCCCAGTTTGTGGTTGCGGTGGTCTGATGCTTCTGCTGGGCAGGTAATATAAATACGGGATTCAGGGCAGAAAAGTGTTAAAACTTCCTGATGGTGGACACAATCTTTTTGAGGTCTCTAGTGAGTAGAGTTCAAACAAAGGGGCATTATTGTGCCCTTCTAGAGAGGTCAACATGTTTCTGCCCAACTAACTCTCCAAAAAACGTGTCAGGAGCTTTCTTCAGGACCAACGCTCTCTGAGTGCACCACTCTGGCAAAAGAAAAACAATAAGGTGCAGCTACGAAGCCTAAGTATCCTGCAATGGAGCTCTGTTTTCCATCTTGTGTGGACCTTGACAAGATGTAATGCTGCCTTTGCATGTCAGCGGAGCAGGGACCAAGCTAATGTCTCCCTCGTTGTACTAGCCATCTGTACAGAAGCGTAGGTTTTGTGTTTTGTGATATACAATGGCATTGCCAGTTCAGATGAGTTAGATAAGCCACAGCGCAGCCCTGCACTACTGCTTTTCTTATATATAAATCTAAAGGCACACAATCTTGTTAGGGTACGCAGCTCACTCCTATTTTCCATTTTTGGTCTTGAAAATTAACTAAATTACACTCGAGGAAGAGCTTTCAGTGTAAATGAAGTGGACCATGGTTAGTGCTGAAGTTGTTTCGCTTTCCACTGCTGCATTCGACCTGACAAAAAGTGTAAAATATGACAAATACCAGTTGGTATCAACTGCAGCCACCAATTGGTAAGTACATTTTAAGGAAGCAAAACTTAAAAATAACTTAAGAGAGCATACACCCCAGCACTGTTAAAAAGAAGAGGCGTTATGGAAAAGGGATTATGCAAAATCTGGATATGAAATGTGCCCATATGTTATATTAAAGTTGTATTGGCAGGGAATACATGTACATAACATGCTAATGCTTATAAAATTAGTCCAATAAAGCACGTAATGGATTTTATATATACCAGTGATCATCTGGTGCATAATTGTGCATTTTAAAAATTTTTGGAATATATTTTAAATTAAGAAAATATTATTTTCCTGTGAATATTTTTTCATTTTATATATGTGGAAAACTGGTAATACGTAATGTTTTCATACTTTTCTTAGAAAGGCGATATTAAAACGAATAAAGACTTAAAACGGTTACTTGGGTTGGAGGGCAGCCGACTTTGCAGCATTTTCTGAGACAATGTTCAATAAAAAACTAAAAACTTAGAGCAATTCTTGATTCAAACGTCGAGCACACATTCAGTTTTGAGAGCCAATGTTGAGGTACAGGACTAGTGAAGTGGCGTTGGTGCTGTTGAAGAACTGTGCTAAACATTCTAGGGTCGAAAAAACGAATGAAGAAGTAAGGGTTGTAAGATGCTTGAGGACAACATGATGAGAACTGACAGTCGTCGATCCAAATCAGGGGAACCAGGTTCACCAAATTATGGGTGGGGCTCAGGTCACATGAGCAGGCTCATGGATGCAAAATGCCACAGGTTTCCTGGGGAATGCCTTCACTCAAATGCATGATGCTCCACAGAAAATACCAGGAATTTAAATAACTCACCTTGACTCAATAATAATAATAATAAATGAGCAATATATTTACCCACTTTGTGTAGTCTCACCCAACCAGGGTAGGACACACAAGCTTGTCATTGCTTGAACCCCAAATGCAGGGTTCAAGTCAATGTGTATCATTAACACTTCATCATTGGAAAGGCTCTTTACAATCATAGGTGAGGTAAAAACTTAGCAATGTGTGTTGTCTGTGCAGGAAAATGTACATTTGACTGTGCATATTTGCATGTAAATGTCACATGTAGGTATCCTAGTGGTTTATAATCATGTGTTGTTTATGGGTGGCCCGAAGAGGCCACCAGATTTTTAGCGCTCCATAAAAATGAACTGGGTATTATCCCAGATGTAAATGTGAAAAGGACAGATATCTTACCTATAAGTTGTCAAGCCATTATTTCCTACATATTGAGGAAATGAGCATATGAATGAGTCAAAATGCTTTTCAAAACCAAGGGGTATGCTAGGTGCTTAATTTGAGCCTGTGGTTCCCGGTGCTCAGCATCGGCACTTAACTGTTAACACCAGCTCTTCGACAAACAGCGCCACCATGTGGCAGACTGCTCTCATTTAGAGATTGTACATTTTTTCAAATCAATGAATGAAATCAAAAATAAATGGGTCAATCAATTGTGGGTGTATACTTTTTTAGAAATGTATAGTTCAATAAATTAATTGGAAGGGTACAGCGCAAAATTAACATATGCATATGTGATAGAGATATACATAATGTATATATAGAAGTAGCTACTGGTCACTCATGTAAATCAAGCCATTTCAAAGACCTATTTACAAATAGAAATTTTCATCTGATAAAAAAATTCCTATTTAACAATTAATTTAATAGAAAATGGGTTGAACTTCTCGACGTTTCAGTCTTGTTATGTATTACATCAAGTAGACCAGCTTCAGGACAAAGCGATTAATATGTGGACTGAAGACCCTTTCAAAGTTTGATCAATGTAGGACAAATAAATATTTAGTCCAAGTAGACAGTAAAGGAATCTAAAGAATTTTAGATGTCAACATTTCTGGGAAAACTTGATGTCATGGAAATGCTTTCGCCTTTTAAAGATTAGCGTGTAAACGATACTGCTTGAATTTTCCATGCAAGTAGCGCAGTCTGAATTCGGCATCCCAACGAGTTAACAATGAAGTTCAAATTGTCATATGTACATGACATTGTCTGAGTTCAGCCTCCCGTCAGGATTCAACAAGGCTTGCGGGTGTGTTCTATTCTGGGCAATGGCCAGGTGTCCAAATATTTACCCAGTCTGGGCTTGGAGTACACGCTGCAGTAGACACCCATGGCTACTTCACAGGAACTGACCCTTGAACTTGTGTTCTGGACTTGTTGCGGGACTGACCTACTTCCGGGTCAGCCACGAGGGAGTGCTTGTTTGGGTACATTCCGATCTGATCTCTGACTGAGTGGCCATCACTGTTGTTACTTTGAAGCTTTAGAACCAGATGCCAAAAAGCAAAGTCCGCGTCAACAATTCCAGTGAGGGGCGGACTATACTTGTATGTCGGTGACTTGGGGTTAGAGGACTGGAGTTACTGGACACGGCCACAGTTTCACAACAAATTGTTGGAAGAATGTGTTCAAAATGCCTGTCAACAACTAGGTTATTCCAGCTTAATATACAACTCTTCATGTTGGGTTAAACCCATTCCAAAGCATTCACATATTTTACTGCTAATGGAACAGAGGGCCAAACAGAATATATGGAATGTCCCAGATCACCTCAGCTCCTTCCTGGAATGTTTCATGCCTATCAGTCAAGCAGATGCCAAGAAAAAGGGGAGCTGGGTGTGGGAGAAAAAAAAAGATTTCTACTGGTAATTCCCATAAAAAATGTTGATCTCCCATACAGAAAAAAATAGGTGAATGGAATTACACTACAAAACACAAGAGGGTCAAGGGGGAATATTTAGCGACCTGACTGCTCGCGCCCCTACTGCAAAGATACAAAACACACAAAAGAGCAGACCAGGTCTGGGAGTGGTGTGTAGCTAAACCGGTAAAAGTGAAACCGCTGGGTGCATGTGTGACCGTATGCTGTTGAGTCACAAAGGCCAGAACAATTCCCCTCAGCCCACCCTCGTGGTGGAATATCATCATGCGGGGATTGTTGATCACTATATATCAAAACCGACTTCATCATGCCGGGAATAGATATCGGTGCTCAGGCCATAATGTTCCTCAAAAGAGAAATGTGAGTAAAGTGCAGTGCTTGAGTGATCGTGGTAAGTAAAATTAGCTACCAAGACTCAGGAGATATTTAAACTGAAATCTCGGTGCCAAAAGTTAAAAAGCGCCTAGTAGTTATACATTAGGACTACCTTCCTGCGCTGTGCATAGCGGTCGACATGTTTCAGCCTTGAGGGAAGTTATCCCGGCTTTCTTCAGGACCTCAAAAAATGATAGCTACTGCAAACAGAAAACAAAAAGTACTATGTGAAGTGAGGAACAACATAAGATGTACTATGGAGAAGTTACATAACTACCGGGAACTTTGTGCTCCGAATGTCTGTTGGAGGAAGAGGGACATGTCTTCTTCCTATCAAGAGATAAAGCAATACACAACAACACAGGATTACCCACATACCACCAAATGAATGCACAAAAACCGTAAAGCAAAACACACCTGCGTGAATAATTTACATTCCGCAATACAAAGAAAGCATAATAGCTTTGACCACTAAGAGGCATTTCCTCACGGTGATACTCACCCAGCTTTATGTGGGTGAAGACCTCACCTCACCCGGCAACCGCTCGGGAGAATGAGGCCCCGCTCTATAGTGTAGAAAAAGGGGAAGCAGTTAGCACACAACTCAACTGTGCCCAGCCAAATAGCTCTACACATTTAAACCTAACCCACGTGTGCTAGTGCCCATCTGCCAAACCCGTAACTGACCACAATATTAACTAATATTAGACACTCAGACTGCGATTTTACACATGTCCCCTGTATATTCCGGACATTAAAATGCGTCTATGCAAAAGACTTTATTTGTCGCCATTTTATCCTCATTGAAGTTTTTAAGGTCTAAACAAAGACGAATGGAATTACACCACATTTGGAGAAAATAATTAGAACTTTGAATAGAAAACATACTTTTGTGATTGGTGTAGCTATTTTCGAGAAATTAGTGTTAAAAGGAAGTGTTTCGATTGGGCATGAAGAGGTTACAACATTAAGCATATCTGGACTGTAGTTATCCAGATGTGCTCTGATTGGCCACAATAAAAAGAGTAATCCTGATTGATTGGCCACAACCTGAACAATATGTTGTGGAAGCCATTACCGGAATCCAGGACGTCGTCCCTGTGTCCTGAAAGTAAATTAAAGAAATGTAAATGTAAATGTAAATTGATACTTGTATAGCGCACTACTCACCCGCAAGGGTCTCAAGGCGCTTGTACGAATACCACTGTGGAACCCATCCTGGCTTTCCCTGTGAGGCATCCACTCCTGGGCACCCCCCAGGGGGTGGCGGCCAGGCATCCTTAGCGTTGTGGGGGGCGTTGTGGATATTAAGCACCCACGTTTGCACTTTCTTGCTTTCCCTACATTTTCCTAAAATTTTCTTTTGACAAAATTGATATGTACTGTAAATAAATTGTTTAAATGAATGATCATATAATTCTTGGGTTTTGAATTATTATATGTGCATCGGGCTGTTATCTATGTTTTCTCTATACGTAGGATTGATTCCTATAACAAAGGTGATTTAACTAAAGTGATTCATCTTATGATTGTGATTAAGTGAGGTCTAGGACCAATTTGTTTTTTATACTAATCAATACCCAGGTCCTGTGACTCTTGTTGGGTTGACCCCATTCTTTCAATGGTTTATTTCTCCTACATGCAGGAGCATTTCATGTGCACATCAGATCTTATCACTACACTGAGAGGCATTATTAGAAGTAATAGCTTTTAACCATGAAATGATGGACTCCCACCATGGTGACAATGCTATATCAATAATAATAAGTAAGTGGCAAGTCATGTGCCCCATATATGTGGCATACGTTATTATTACATGGATAGTCTGGCAGGGGGCATTTTTGTACAGCGTACACCCTGAACTCCGGCATTTCAAGGTCCCGGCATTTGGTAATTTTGAAAATAGAGGCATTATGTAATAAAATAATTGTATTGCAGCATTTTTATATAGTCTTGTGCTTACTACTCTTATGTAGGACACTGAAGCACTTACCTACATAATCCATGTAGGTAGGCTGTGTGGTTAGAAAGGTGTTATTTTTAAGTGTTTCCATGTTGTGCTTGATGACCACCGAGGTGCAGTTACAGAGTTATGGAACATAGTAGTTTGGTGGATGAGGAGGTGTGAGAGGCAGATGTGAAGTTTATGGTTTTTAGTACGCTGTGAACCACACTGCAGGTCTGTATGGTTTCTTATGATTGTAGTCTTCTTCTCTGGTTACTGCAGAGGTCAGGCGCACACAATGTGTTGAAGAGGAAAGCCGGGACTAATATTAGGCTCTCTGGTTTCATATTGTGCAGTGCAGGCACTAAATGAGTATCTCTTTAACCCTAGTTAGTGAAGCTGGGTGTGTGGGGGACTTTGGAAATAATGTGCACATTACTCGGCCTTTAGTAGCTCACGATGATTTCACAGATCAGAAGTAGCTCTGGCTATAGAAAAGGTTGGAGACCCCTGCTGTACTCTCAGCCCCTTCCCCTGCCTCATTCATTTAGTACATTTTTTCTCACACTTGATCTGTTTTCTCTTTCTCCCATTTCCCTCTTCTTTCCCACTCTCCCTGTGTAGTTCTCCTTCCATTCTCTATTATTCTCTCTTCTCTGATTTTCTGTGTCCCTTTCACTCATTTAGTTGTCCACTCAACCCAGGATCCAATGTGAAAGGGACTTGGAGGAAGCGTTGGCTTCAAACGGTTGCGTCCTGTTATTACTGATTTTGAGTAGATGAAAGGGCAGCAACTGAAATTTCAGTGAGTTCAGTTTCCATCGAATAGCCAAAAAGGGTACCTCTCAACCAGAAGAACGAATAGGATTTTTTTTCCTGATCTACAAAATAAGGTTTCAAAAACAAAAGGGAATTCCAAAGGAAAATCTATCATTCTGGAACAACAATCCTTTGAGGCAATAACAAGAATTCCACAGTAATCAATAATAACTCACACATCAGAAAAGCATTCAATTCAGTTTCAATTTCAATCAGTCTTTATTGCGATCATACTGATCATAAAAGACACACAAAATATTTACAATAATAGAGTAAATATTTTTTGAATAAACACAGGATCTCTAATATAAGCATATAAAATACATCATAGTGATTGGTAGTAACAAACGATAAAACCATGTTAAAATAATTAATTTAAAAAAGACATAATTGCAAAAGGTATGTCTACTTGGAATGCTAGGCTACCACCAATATCAATTAAGTTTCATTTCATTCGTGCATTTACTTGAAGAGAGCCCATGAAAACTGCTACATGCAGGAGAATGGCTGATCATCAGGCAATGGGTTGATACTTTTCGATAGCGGCTGTTGCTTTTAATGAATGTGACCGAATTCTCCATATCCAGCCTAAAAATGTTGCTATGGCTATCACAATAGAGGCTTGACTGCTGGTCTTCAATATTCTTAAAGCAATTGCACATGATCTAGTACTCAGGTTACGACATATTGGTTTTAGCCATCTGCTGCATGTGCAATAAAAACTCCCAAAAATTCACCATTTTTATAGTTAAAAAAATATATATTATTGAAAAATTCCAAACTTATAACATAATTTTGTACCTTCACACTTCATTAAATATTTCTTTTAGGAATGAACTCTCTGATTATTCAACTTTATAAAAATTGGTGGCAAAATATTTCTCTGATAAAATCGTAATACACTGAAAAATAACAAAATATGAATTAATATTTGTGGATCCTGATTACATAGTGGACAAATAACATCTATAATTGCTTTCCTCCAGTTTTCCTCTCTAATTGGCCTAATCTTAATGTTCTCACCCATCTTCTGATTTCAATTGGCTGGATTTTAATCAAATGTGTTTGAGGCAGGCCTAAAGTAGCTGTGTAACCCAGATCCACATATGTGCGATTCAACTTGATGACTTCCATATCCTGCATCTGACTCTTGATCTTTTCTTAACCTTTGACCTTCTTTTCCAGCACCCATTACTACTCTGCCTCTTCTTTAGTCAGCTTATCTTTTTTAGATGGATTTTAAGTTCTCCTGTCAAGATCCTTCCTGGTTCATTTCTAAATAGTGGTTAACCATATAAGGGACTGCACCTTCAGTCAAAATTATTTATTTGACACCAGAGCGAGGGTACTCTTAAAAAATATCAATATCTAAAGCTGGTCAGGCCCGGTACCACTTTTGATGCACTTCCAAGTGTTCCCCTCTCCAGCCTAAATCAGCATTTCCCTATCAATATTTCTTTCAGTTTTACTTTATCTGTATCTTTCTTTGATGACATTTCCCAACCATTTAGTAATAGACCCACATTCTTTAATCCATGTCTCATTTAAAACTTTAATCCCCTTATGCCTCACACTACTCCCTCATTCGATCAGAGCGCCTGCGTCATTTTTGCTCGGCACATGATTCACTCAATATGTCTTTCAAAATACAGGAAAGAGAAAGTTACCAAATAACAATATGTGGCAACTTTTACTAAAAACACATTTATCAAACTTCCACTTAAATTAATTTCTTTTTTGTCTTTTTCTAAAAGCTGTAACTTTGATTTTACTAGTATTGCTTTTTATTAAATGTATAATGCAAACCACCATATCAAGTGCATGTTGTAATCCAATTGGTGTTTACTCAAACAAAATGGAGCTCTAATGAATACATGTGTGTGCTTGTTTTATTGCCTTTTGCGAATAGATGTGTGTGTTTGTTTCACAGGTGGATGGCATCTGTACGCTCCTCTATTAGCCTGGCGTGTCTATAAATAGGGCGCGCTCTGCCTACTTAACATATGGGTTGAGTTGTGACTCATTGGTAGAAAGGGGGGTGTGGGCCAGCTGTTCCAGTGCCCTGGAGCCTGTGCTGCTCCTCTTTCAAAGGCTCATGAGCTCTGCCTGCACATTCTCTTACACTCACTGCCCTATAAACCGTATGCTCTTTACGTAAGAGTCCTTTTCTCCTTTGCTCCCAAGGACAACGTTGCAAACCGGCAGCCATGTTGAAACATGCAAAAATAAATGTGCTTCCTTTTATCAGATTCCTACATCCGTAGATAACACAATGGGCTGACTGGATTAAGGAGCCGTCCTTCGTCTAGCTGCAGCTCTTTGGGTTGGCGAGGACTGCTCCCTTTGGGGTACCAACTACATCTCCGATTCACTGAAGCACATGTGGGTGCATGCGTCAGCCACTCAGACTATGCAAGCCATGGCAATAAGTGAGCTTGACCCATGAATTGCCGCAATAGGTGATCCAGACAAGGCTATTGGCCTGTTTGATAATGGTAAGAAAGACTAGCAAGCTTTGTACCTTCGCAGCTGACCTAAGAGGAAGGATTTCATCCCGATGAACGAGTAGTTGATATCAATAGTAGTTGTGTCCACACACAGAAGATAGCCAGGCAGGTTACTTCTACCTGGTTACTCCCAAATTACTTGAACCTCACTGGGTCATGCTTTGCTATCCCTGTAACAGGTTTACACTTTCTTTAAACACAACGTTGAGGCATTTATTTGCGGCCCCTTGCAGCGATCTGCAGCTAGCAAGGAAGCCGGAAGTACTTTCTGGAAGCGGTGGTCTGCCTGGAGCAGGATTGCCATATTCGTTAGTAAATACACTGCTGTCAACACTGATGTGGTTTCAAAGTGATTTGGCTGTTGCTAAATCCTTGCAGGCTGCTGGCGACACACAAATACCGGTAGTTGTAACACATCGCGCAAGTCATTCATGCGGCAAGAGGCTAGTTCCCTGCATCTTTGATGTAACATGAATTGGGCCCCTGCTCCCTACCAGGCCCTAAATAATGCACTATGAGTCGACAATGAGGAGCCTATATTATTTTATGAGATATCGATCTGCCTACTTATATATTTATTTAGATTTTTATACATCGCAGACTTTGCAAAACAACATAAGGCGATTGGTAGGGTTGGCTGGGGACCCAATGGAAGAGAGAAATAGTTGAAAGAGCCTTGTTTTAAGTTGTCATTGAAAAGTTTTGAGATATTGCTGAACCATTGTGTCATTGGTGTCTATCGGAGAGCTCCTCTGACTGCAATCCTTCCACCCTATTGGTTGAAATCAGAAGGTGGGCGGATCAATCACGTTCCTGTAAGCTGAGTGGACCCTCTTTTATGGTGTAGGGTGGTGAGATCTGAGATGTGCTCACTGACGAGTGGCGGATGTTAGAAGTGGTGGGGCACACAACACCAAGCGCCTCAAAGCCAAAAAACGCTGTTTATTTACAACACCATCAACTTTGGAGAGCAGACCAAAGGTCGCTGCCTCAGCACTCTGCCACATTCAAGTCAAAAAAATTAAGAAACAAATGCCACTCTATAAATGTGGCAGGGTTGTGATTTCAATAAAAAATTCAAAAAGAACAGACAATGAACGCAATGATGAACAAATCAAACAGTCACCCCAGTCACAGATCTGAGTTAAATCCATTGTTTTTTGCTCGCTATGCCATTCCAGCTTTGGCTCCAGCCATATGCCAATCAGTCTTGCAATACAAATTAAGCACAAAATGAAATACTGCACTGAGTAGCATCAGCTGGAGGCAGCGACCTCTGATTTGCTTCCCGCTGTTGCCAAGCACATTACAGCGGTAACATGCCAAGCAAACAGTGGGAGAGCGGGCAGCTGGTTAGCGCCCTGGTGCCCCTGTGGGCCGCCATTAAAAGCTCACCTCGTTTTTGGCTGGAGGATCTGAGAGGTCCTCTAACTGAGCCAGAGCCAGTCATCTGACTCAAGCCTAGCTCGAGAATTCACTGGATCACCCACATCTAGCTGTGTCAATGCAACTGAATATCCTGAAACCCCGCCTTCCTCGGCCTCTAATACTCTGAGGCAGCTCCAAAAATGACTTGTACCTGATGAAAAATTGGTTTGCCGAGCCCCATCTGCATAGCTGCATTTGTATTTCTATACCTTGCTATTGTCCAAGCTCTATACCCTATCTTTTGATTATCGCACATCTACAAATTACATTTTTCTTCAGTTGGTGCACATTTTATGAAGAAATTCCTGTTTTCAGCACATGGCGGAACATTAGTTACACCCATCATTTATTTCACAGATGCACATTGTTCATAGTACAGCCCCAAGTTTCCTCAACAAGTATTGTGGGGTAAGGATGGGCCTGTTTTGTGAAATGTCAAATTATGTGTATTCCTTTTCTGATCGCATGCAAGAGAAAGGCCCAATTTAGGTTGAAGCCTACCAGACAATGCAGCTGTGTGATTTGACATCTTGTGGACATACAAAAAGCTTCACTGGGAATGCATTCCTCCCGTTGCTTACCATTAGCTTTGTGGTTTGTAACTCCTATCTCATGGCTTTCTATTTGCTGGCTTTATTTGTTTTAGGCTGTCCAGGGTGAGTTTGTCCCATCCAAGGAGTAAAGCCTTTTCACATTGCTACTTCTTGTATTCTTCCGTGAGAGCTCCTTTCTATAAAAAGAACTGTAAATCTTGTTCTGATCTTGTCACATTTGCTGAGGATTCAAAGATCAAGGTCACATGTCAGGCTCTCTCTTCCAGGCAGCTTGGAGTTTACTTTTCTTTCTCTGACTTTAAAGTGGGAGGATTTATGTGACAATCTTGCTTGATACTGGTGGTAGGAAATGTTTTCTTTCTAGCACATAACATTTAAATGAACTATGCAAGTATTTCAGAATATACCAGAATTAGGAAAGCTCAAATGAAGCAAATTTGTTGTTAATTTTGAAGTGTGTTGGACGAAAATACTTTAATATGATCATAACAAATTAATACACTAGGTGATGACATTTCCACGCATTATCGCTTGTGTGCTGTATAATTTTGACATGAAAACTGTATGTCTGTTCAAAGCAATGGTCATTTCAATTGAAAATCTGTAATGGCAGTGTGTTACCACACTATGCATACTCCACTCTACGCCACTCTAGTCTACTCTGCACCACTCTATGCCAATGCAATCTTTTCCACTCTACTCTACTCTACACTTCTGTGCTCTTCGCCACTTCACACTACACCACTCCAGTCTAGGCCACTCTTCTCTACTCTGCACAGCTCCACATTATGCCACACCACTCTGCAACATTGCACTCTATGCCACTTCACTCTACGCCAATACATTGCACCACTGCACTCTACTCTATACCACTCAACTCTATGCCACTGCACTCTGTGCCAATCCACTATACACTACTCTAATCTACTCTGCACCACTGCATTCTATGCAATTGCACTCTACACCACTTTATGCCACTGCACTCTGTGCGACTCTACTCTACGCCATGGCATTCTACCCTGACCACTTCACTCTACACCACATCACTCTACTCTGAAATAATCTACTCTACGCCACTGTACTCTATGCCACTCCACTCTGGCACTCCACTCTATGCCCTCTGAGCCACTGCTCTTTATGCCACTCTTTTCTACACCACCTTACACCACTGTACTCTACAATATTCTATTCTGCAACACTGCACTTTCAACCACTGAACATTATGCCACTGTACATTACACCACTCTACTCTGCACTACTGCACCCTGCGCCCATGTACTATACAACACTGCACTCTATGCCACTCTACTCTGAACCTTTGCACCTTGTGCCACTGCACTCTGCAATGCACTACTCTACTGTACACCACTGCATTCTAAAATGCTGAATCGTATGCCAAAGAATTCTATGCTGCTGCACTCTACCCCACTATACTCTGCAACAGTCTACACCAATGCACACCAGTCCACTCTCCTCTATGCCTCTCCACACCACTGTACGCCACTGCACTCTACTCTGCACCACTGCACTCTATACCACTGCACTCATGACACTTTACTCTGCAACACTGCATGCCACTACATTCTACACCACACTACACTGCATCACTCTACTCTATGCCACGGCACTCTACACCATTATACCACTCTCTACAACACTGTACTCTATGCTTCTCTATTCTACTCTGCCCCACTTGACATATCCCTCTGTATATAAGCATTTGTTTTCACTATAGATATGTACCTATCTTTGTGTGTTGCTTTGTATACACATGTAGAATAATTATGTTGTTGAGAAAAAATAAATAAATTAAAAAAATCTTTGGTCTACATGTACTTACTTCCATTGTGCACCTATGTACCTTCCATGTACCTGGATCTTTGTATCTGTTACTTTTCTCCTGAAACAGCATATCCAATGCACTACCCTATTTCTCATCCTATGCCTCTATCAATATATTTAATCTACATATACTTACCTCCTTTATGTATCTATATACTTTCAATGTACTTATGGATCTATATATTTATCACCATCTTCTAATTTAGCATTTCCAATGCACTACCCTATTTCTCAGCCTATACATCTACCAATATATCCTCTACATCCACTTTCTCGTTTATCCCAAACACCATACCAATACTATGATCCCCAAACCACAACTATGATCACCAAAATAACCCTTTCTAGACTCTCTCCACTCTACCCCTCCTTGCATCATCTGACACCTCTTTTACTATACCGATCCCCTAAAACAAACCTTTCTAAACTCTTACCTGTGACTCCTCCCCTCCAAAACTCCTATTTACTCATCCAAAAGCCTCCTCCTACTGCTATGGCCTCAAAAAAAAATCCTTCACTCTTTTATCCCTCCACTATCCATTTCAATCAAAATTCCATATTCCACTATACTAATTCACCACTATACTAATTCACCACTAATCCTTTATGGGTTCCAGAGTAGCGTGCTACTCGCCAATAAAGCATCTCAACACCCCATCAGGGTTACAAGCACTAAATAATTGCAAAGCTTTTTCCCTTTTGTACCCCTCCCCAACCCTTCTCAATCCAAATAACTGACTAACATATCCACCACTAAAATTACTTTCATGTTTCACCAGACTAATTCAACACTAATCCTTACGGGTTCCAGAATAGCGTGCTACTCGCGCTTCAAAACTCCATCAGAGGTGGTAAGCGCTATATAAATACAAACCTCTTTCCCTTTTCTATCCCTCCACCTCCACTTCTCTACCCAAATAACTGAATAACATATCCACTACTCAAATTACTTCATATTTCATTATACTAATTTTCTACACTAATCCTTTATGGGTTCCAGAGTAGCGTGCTATTCACCAGAAAAGCGCTTCAACACCCACCAGGGGTAACAAGTGCTATATGAATGCAAACCTTTCTTTCCCTTTTATCCCTCCGCTATCCTTCTCACTCCAAATAACTGACTAATATCTACCACTGAAATGACTTCATATTTCACCATATTAATTCACCACTAATCCTTTATGGGCTTCAGGAGTAGCGCGCTTCAACACCCCATCAGGGGTAACAAGCGCTATATAAATACAAACGTTTTTTCCTCCTCTATCCTTCTGCTATCATTCCAAATCCAAACCTATCCATCTCTTAAAATGTACTTACATGTTTCACTACACTAATTCAACACTAATCCTCTATGGGTCCCGGAGTAGCGTGCTACTCGACGAAAAAGCGCTTTGACGCCCCGTCAGGGATAGAAAGCGCTATATAAATGCAAATTGCCAAACACCGAAAATGTTATGTTATGTTATGTTATGTTAAATGGGACTTTTATAGCGCAACGGCTACTCCAAAGGAGTGTCCCGGCGCTTTGAGCTCCAGACCATGGAAAAGAGCTAGAAAACATAACAATAATAACAGAACAGGGGCCCAAAAGGAGGGGACAGATTATCCAGCAAACAACCAGGTTTTCAAGTCCTTCCTGAAAACAAGCAGATTAGCGGTGTTTCGCAAGGACACCGGTAGCGAGTTCCATAGCTGAGGAGCAAGGAAACTAAAGGACCGGCCGCCTAGCCGAGCCCTTTTAATGCGTGGCACCCGAGCCAATGCCAAGGCTTCTGACCTGAGGGATCGTGCAGGTCGATAGAAATCCAGCCTCCTCTGGAGATACTTGGCGCCATTGCCATGCAAGGCCTTATGGGCAAGGGTCATGGCTTTGAACAGTATCCTCTTCCGCACCGGAAGCCAGTGAAGTGATACAAGGAGATTAGAGGCGCTAGTGCGGCGATGAAGGCCAAAAATGGCACGCGCAGCAGCGTTCTGGGTGACCTGCAAACGTTGTAGGAGATAATCAGGCAAGCCCAGATATAGGACATTGGCATAGTCCAATCTGGACCCTATGAGGGCCTGAACAGTAATCCTCCGATGTTGCTCCGAGAGAAGGGGAAAGAACTTGCGCAACATTCTGAGAATCCCAAAGCAAGTTCCCGTAAGAGTGGAAACCTGGGATTTGAGCGAGAGCTCGTTGTCAATTTTCACTCCCAGGTTCTTAGCCCACTTAGAGGACTGTGTGGGAGGGAACATGTCGGCAGGCCACCATTCCTGCCAATCTGGTTCTGATGGGCATCCGAAGAATAGTATTTCAGATTTGTCCGAGTTGCACTTAAGGCTGTTGTGTGAAAACCAGCTAAAAACAGCCCCAAGGCACTCACGGATCCTTTCTCCATCAAACTCTTCGCTCTTGCGACAGGTGAAAAGGAGCTGAGTGTCGTCAGCATAAGAGACGATCCGGGCCCCATAGGACTCCGCCAATGTCGCCAGAGGGGTCATAAGGATGTTAAATAGAGTGGGGCTCAAAATAGAGCCCTGAGGCACTCCGACTCCCAATGGCGGCATCTCGGCGGATCCGGGTGGGACCCAGACCGTCTGGCGGCGGTTGGCCAGAAAGAAAGAAAACCAGTTGAGCACCGTCCCCCCTAGCCCGATGTCACGGAGCCTGATGAGGAGATCCTCATGGGGGACGGTGTCAAACGCCGCCGACAGGTCTAGCATAACTAACATCACCCTGCCTCCCGTGTCCAGCACCTCTTTAACGATCTCCGAGACTTCCAAGAGCGCCGTCTCGGTGCTTAAGTTGGAGCGAAAGCCCGATTGGGATTCATGAAGTAAATCATTAGACTCCAGGAAGTTGGAAAGCACGCTGTGCACGTGTTTCTCCAAGATCTTAGTCAGTGCTGGAAGGAGCGAGATTGGCCTATAGTTGGAGGGTACCTCTGAGTCAAAATGAGCCAGCAGCCATCCTGTGAGATCAGGCTCGCACCGGGAACAGAACCCTGTATCCCAGAAAAGACCGTGCGGAACCTGGGAGTTATGTTGGATGACAATCTCCAATTGACCTCACAGACAAACAAAACCATCAGTGTTTGCTGCGGCTTACTGAGAGCACTCAGACAGATCTTGCCTCTTCTACCCGATGCGACCAGATCACTGGTGGTCAGAAGTGTGATCATGGCAAGATTGGACTACTGTAACTCTCTATACCTGGGAGCCCCCTTTTACATCTTACAGGGGCTCCAGAGAGTCCAATCTATGGCAGCCAAGCTAGCTCTAAACTGACCCCGTAGCTCTTCTACAATATTGGCACTCAGAGAACTACACTGGTTGCCAATTGGGAGCAGAGTTGCTTTTAAGTCTCTCTGTATTGTTCATAGAGCACTACACAACACGGGACCTATTCCATTACAGGAAAGGATTACCTGGTACAAACCTGCTAGGTCACTGCGCTCCTCTAGCTTGGGGCTGGCAGCAACCACCAGGATTAGGAAGTCAAGGCTAGGTGGTAGAGCTTTCTGCACCTCAGCATCAAGGCTGTGGAACGAGCTGCCTCAAAAGATTAGACTGATCGACAACCTGCTGGAATTTAGAAGGAGTCTAAAGACATGGCTCTTTGCCAAAACCTAAAGTTCGACCCCAGGCTCATCAAACGTTGTGTCACTCCATCTGACACAAACTCCGCTGTATTGTTCTTTTCCATCTGAATATTCCTTCTGGCGCCAGGATATCCGTAGGGTGACCGCTGCGCGGTATAAATATTAATACAATTACAATACAATACAATACTATGCATCACGCCAATGCATTCTGTGACGCTGCATTGCATGCTGCTATAATTCTATGCTGCTGCACTCTACTCCACTGCACTCTAATCCACTATATTCTGCAACACTCTACGCCAAAGCGCTCTACGCTAGTCCACTCAACTCTACGCAAATCCATTCTATGCCAATTCAGTGCATGATACACGGACACTATATCCACTCATTGACACTGCATGCCACTCTCCTCTATGCCACTAACTTTTAGCCATGCCGAACAGCAGCCACACTGGTGTACAACATGGCTAAAACATACTGTCAAAGCCAATAGTTCTTGCATAAGTGAGAACTATTGGCTTTGCCAATGCTTGCTAGTAATTCAGGCTTCTTGGCCAAAAGGTGTCAAATGTTCCTCAGGTGCTATATACACTAAAACAGCAACTTTTTAATAGAATGCACTCTGTCTTGGTGAAACTTCAGAAGCTTAAAGTAAATATATGTAAAATGTCAGTCATATTATTTGAAACTTCACGCAGCCAACTCCCCTGCAGCACATCGTCTGTCCCAGTTGCTTTGCATGTCTTGCAGGATATACAACTGATAACATCTAATCCAGCCATCAGGACACATTATTCATCACTCCTACAGGCCCAAGTGATACTGTAATGTGATCCATAATACCCGGGCAGTGTTGAACCCCTCTGAAGTTTTATCTAATAAAGCAGGTGCATGAACTCATCAGACATTGCAGGTGACAGCTCTGTTTCTCCTGACTTCATCTTGTCATCAGGCACTACCCATGCTCCACTTCACGGACACACCTTCTCCGAGTCCTTGGTGTCATAAGTCGTAGTTGATGCAGATCAGAGCGCGAGCCAGGCCTCCCATGCTGAATGGGACTTGGATTGATGCAGCGGGAGCAAGATGTAGTCCACCTCGGGGGACCACTGCCAAGGTCTACGTGAACATACTCCAACCCTTGGGAGAATACCTCACAGGCAGACCATATAATTACATGCACACAACTGCACTTTAACACATGGTCAAGCATACAAAGATACATAGACGTGCAAAACACACAGTTGCACACATACGAAGGCAGTAATGCTGACAGACGTATAAATGCACTCCCAAGCACACTGACAAACTTGGGATGATTAAAAAAAAAAAAAACACTTACCTGGGTCAGTCTTTCATATGGACTTCCCAGTCCATCACTTATCTCTGCCAAAGAGAACACGCAAGCCTGGTCTACGAGCTTCCACCCAATCAGAAGCTGGAATAGAGTTGGAGGTACTGAGGTAGACCTTTTTTTATGTCTCGCTGAGCCAGCGCATGCGCCGCACTGCGAGACATTTAGTAAACGGGCTTTTAAAAGTCCTACCAAAAGCTGGCTGGCCTAGAGCATGCAGTTACGCGCACAATGACGAGCAGAGGCGCCATATGGCTTTCCTCTCTGGTCATAGTGTGTGCACACCACTCACCAGCCTGCGTGTTTTTTTTTCTTTTTCTTTTTGCGCGCACACAACTCCCGCTTCTCCCCCTCCCCCACCACATATTGCGTCTTGCTGCCGCTCGCTTGCGCGGCCAATGCTTGTTTATATAGAAGGTCGACCTCAGAGCACTACAAGGGTTCCTATGTGCACCGTATAGTTGTGCCTGCATAACGTTAAACTTGTGCACTGACTGGTGCAGACGTGCATGACTGGTGCAGACGTGCACACATGCTTCTGTGGCTATGCAGCTTTCATAGTATCAGTGACCGAGGTTGCAAAGGGCGCTGCATGAAATAAATGTGTGTGCCTGGCCAAGAAGGTGCCAGGCAGCTGTCCTTTCAGCACCGTTCAGTACTACTGACTTTAACATGTTACCTACAATGCGCACAATATTTCATCACTCTTCTTCTTCCACTCCTCCCATTATCAGGTATAGTGCCTGCCCTCTGCCCGCCCGTCCGGCCACTACCATCCGACACATCTCTGCACCGAGATCCCAGGCCTCTGGGTTAGGGCCTGCTGATGCAGCGCATTAATCCTGTAGTCATGGCGCACACCCGGAGGCCTCTAAGCAGAGCGCGCCTGCAGCCATGCACTGAGTCACGCGAGCCACGCAAGGGCTCGCTGAGAGCGTGCGCTCGTGTCCTCGAGCGGCCGGAGGTGGCCTAGGAGCCGCTAGACATGAACATCCAAGCGAGAGGGGAAAGGCAGAGCCGAGCAGCCTCTGTGAGAGGGTGAGCAAAGCTGAGCGCATCACAAATTGTGAAATTCTGAACGTTTGAGCCATGGACCTCCGCCAGTTCACCATCACAGGCAGGAATTGTGGCATGACGGCTAGTTGTCAAATTTGGAACCTGGCATTACAGGTTCGAATCCCAGCCTCCGACTCCACATGGTGTGATTCTGGACAAATCACCCAATGGCCCTGTGCCTAAAATCATAAGTGGAATGTATTTGTATAATTTCCATTTGATGTAGGAGTACCTCTTTTGCTTCCAACCTAGGTACATGCTCTATAAATAGCAACACATACATCACACAGCGTCGGATTATCCATACAAGCCTGCCAGTTCGCATTGTGATTCTGTGCAGTTGATTTGATTTGATTTATCAATTTCTAAAGCGCACGAATGCCCGGAGGCGTCTTGGCGCTACGATTTGTCCATTTTCCTGTACAGGTCTGGAGTTAGCGCAGTTTATGCAGTGAATAGCCAGGTTTTGATTTTCTTTCTAAATATCTCCAAAGTTGGACTGTTTTTTATATCTAGTGGTAGTAAATTCCATGACCGTGCTGCGTGAACGAGGAAACTTCTTCCTCCCCAGTTTGATCGTTTAAACTTGGGTATCGCTATCAGTTTTTGTTGTCCAGATCTGAGTAGCCTGGAAGGTTCGTAATGTTTCAGGTGTGTTTTCAGAAAGTGGGGTCCCTTGCCCTGCAGTGCTTTGTAGGTCAAGCATAGTGATTTGAACTTGACTCTTTTGGCCACTGGTAGCCAATGGAGTGTCTCTAATTTATGACTAATAGGCTGAAACTTTGGAATTTCCAGTATTAGTCGTGCTGCTGCATTCTGGAGTCGCTGCATTTTTTCTATGATTTTTACTCTGGCTCCCGCATATAATGCGTTTCCGTAGTCCAATCGAGACAGTGCAAGAGCTGTCACTACCGTTTTACGTGTGTCTTGAGGCAGATATGGGAGTATTTTTCTTATCATTTTTAATATCAGCCAGAAAGACGAGGCTAGTTTGTTTACTTGGGCTTCGTATGTTAATTTGGTGTCTATCATGAATCCCAGGTTTTTAGCCTTCTCTGAAGGTTCTGGTCTTGTTCCCAGTTCAGGAGACCACCAGTCTGGGGACCAGATGTCTGCATTATCTCCCAGAATCATTACCTCACTCTTCTCTCCGTTGAGTTTGAGGCAGTTTTGTTGCATCCATTGACTATCTTTTTAACTAAGTTGAGGCTGTCAACATTTTGAACAGGTGTGCACGTACTTTCAAAACCCTTTTGAAGATATTGGCCCCTATGTTGCGGTCTAGAACATAGTAAATGCAGCTATGCAGCTCTAAAAAAACAAGCATTTGCAATGCAATAGGTCTCGCATTTGCAAGACTTTGAGCTACTGGCATTGTAAATGACAAACCTTTTATCTATGTGTTGGTTTTGAAAACATATCACTAAAATTCATTGTTATTTGCAATGGGAATAGCTTAAACTCGCATAAATGCGAGACCTACTGCATTGCAAATGCTTGTTCTCTATTCCAACTTCTGATGGGGCAAAGGGGCGTGTGATTGACAAGCCCTGCTTCTCCATTATCGGGCATGGTGTACTGCTTGAGGCGAGTGCAGCGTGTCAGATATGTATTGCGTGTGAGAGACCTGGTTGACACATGCGCAATCCATCGAGTGGAGCCCCCTTCTGCTGGCAAGGTGACATTACAGCTTTTACAAGCAAATAAACGTTCCATGAAATTGCTTGTTTTCATGTAAAAGCTGTAACATGCCAAGCAAATAGTGGCAGTGTGAGGCAGCGGGTCATCATCCTTGTGCCCCCTAGTAGCATCCGCCTCTGTTTACTGGGGAGCCTTGTGATGGAAAAGTGCGCGGATCAGTCACGAGTAAGGGTGACTATGAATTCTAACCAAATGAATCCAGGTAAATTCATGCACCACAATTTGGAAAGAAATGGACTGTTGCCTAAATTAGGATGGATTCTGTCATTCACTCAGGGAGCTTTGTGATACATTACGATACAAGGTTTCAATAAATAATGATGCAATAAACGTAACCTGCAGCACATCACGCGTACAGACATTGGAGACGTCTTCGTGTCCAAATCATCAACTCTACTCGGCCGGAGTCTCTTGTCTTATTACTTGTGGTCAGGGAAATTGCTTCATTTTTCCTGCACAGAACGTGCTAATTTAGGTTTTCTGCATAATATGCATGTAGGAAAATTCCGCAAGGTACCATCTCCGTATATTGTCGTCCCATTTTGTGATGCATTCAACATTGGTAGAGTAGTTCACACATACATCTGTTTCAACTAAATCTCCCGCAAGAGACATTTACAAAATCAAGGTACCTGTAAGAAAAGAAGAAATTACACATGAATGCATAGCCCAATAATCAAGTATAATGCAAGAATACCCTTGCATAAAAAAGATGCATACAGTTGTATTTAATAATTAAAATTGGAGCCTTCTTTTTGCACACCCTATTTATAACTCTAAAAATCCTGATAAGATTGTTATATTGATAGTATTTGGCTCTTTTTCCCACCTGCCAATATCTTCTGATTTACACTAACTCCAGCACTTAAGAGCGATGAACTCTGGGACTGCTCTAAAGTTTGTCGGACAGGGTACTCTATCACAAATGTATGAGAGTTACCTGTCTATCTGCCTTTTTTAGAGTCCGGCAGATCATATGCTTTCCATTGCAAGGTCCGCCATTGGCTCCATCGAAGGTAAACTTACTCCAGCAATCTGACCGATTGCTGCCTGTCGGAGTAAGAGCATCACCCTCCCACCCACCCTTTTTAGGTCTCGCCTATGCAGTGCGCATGCGCTGCATAGGAGGGTCTTTAGCCCGAGGATTGCAGGGTCTACAGTGTGCATGGTGGGCTAGCCGTAGCAAGACAGCCGACCAACCCGACATGTGCACTGAAATTGGCAGGAGTAATCCTGTAATATCTGAATTTAGCCCCGCCGTCTACCTCATGCTCACGCTGTTCACAGCGCAAGCTGGTGGCAAAATAAAATGGCATTATTATGGCATTTTATTTGTCTGTGTTTGCCTGCTACACTCGCAGCAGGCGGGGAGAAACTCCTCAGCTCCTGAGGAGGAGCCGCTCCTGACCCTCGTGGGCGTTTCACAGTCATTATCAACCTTTGGAGGAGCTCAGGTTTTCATGAGGTTGCACCTCCTTGAATGCTTCAAACAGTAATGATCGAATACTTTTATTTAGAAACAGGAGTGCGGTCCATGAGCAACAACCACGAGGTGCCTTCAGAAGGTCTTCTCATCTTTTACCATGTTCTGTTCCAACAACCCTTCCCCCTCCCCAACACCTCAGACAAGCACACTCTTCCCAGCAGATAGTATTACCTGGAGGTTTCCTTGGGCACCACCAGTAAGGGGTCATGTTGTCCCTACAAGCAGAGAAAATTGTGCCACCTCCAGCAGCAGAGGAAAGCCCATGGTTACTTGCTGCATAATCCTTACACTGCCACCATATTTTCTAGTATTAAGCAGTGGTCAAAGTGCGGGCGAGCGGGGGTATCTGAGAGGCACGGCGTGACTCTACCTTTTTTTAATTTAAAATAAGCAGTTCGCCTACTTTTTATGAAAACAAAACTGTTGCAGGACGGTTCATTCTGACAGTTAAAATGCTGAAGTGTAAGGCAGGGAGTCAGTGGCGTAACAAAGGCGCCCGCAGTGTGGGGGGAGGCCCCGAGTTCCAGGGGGCCATCACAGACCAGTACCATGGCCCGAGAGCTCCTAAGTGTAGTCTGAGGGGTCCCCTCCTTGTTCTTTGCAGGCGGGTCCCTTAAGTTTCGTTGTGCCGCTGCAGAGAGTCTCATCTGGTGCTTTTAAACTGAGGGAGGCTAAACAAGCCTTCTGGCCAGGGTGCCTGCTTGCTTGAAAGAAATGTAAATGTGCACAACTGGATAATCTGCAAATGGAAAGGGTGCTTGGGAGCCTTACTGGCTTTAATTGCTGGAATTACTTGAAGCTTCCTGATGACACACATTTATCCTTTTTGAGAAGTCTTGAAAGGGAGCTACCAGCTAAGCTGCTAAGTGTGTGCTTTTAAAGACCATTATATAAAGATAAAATGCACTGCGTACATTGAGTATTAGTAAAATCTATATTTTGAAAGCACTTTCTTTATCTCAAACCTTTTTTGCACATTTTGTACCAGCTTATTTTATACTGTTTGTGATCTAAGTTTAAAATAATGACTTGCATATTCACAGTGCTTTCTCTCGCAGACTGGAACCTCGTAGCACTAAACATACAGAAGTCACTATTCTCCACTGCACCAACCAGGATTCAATTCTGTGGCTTCCTGGTGCATTGCATTAACTTATAGAGGTTTAAAAGTGTACGATTGTGCATTTCCGGCTGATCAACATAACTTGCATTTAATTTTCATTTAAGCTGTCCAATGTATTATATGTAATTAACTGAAGATGAAAGACAGAAAAAAAGTTACAGAATACTTTGGGGCAGATTTACAAGCCCCTTGCGCCTCTTTTGCGCCGCCTTTGCGTCACTTTTGTGACGCAGCGGCGGTGCAAAAGATGCGCCATGGTGCGTGCTATTTACAACGTGATGCATCTGGGAGATGCGTCACATTGTAAAGCCCTGCACCTTAAGGAGGCGTTCTGGTGCAAGGGGGGTGGGGGGGGGGGGGGGGGGCGTTCCGGCGCAGGAACACCTCCTAAAAGTAGCTGAGTGAAATCTACACGATTTCACTCAGTCACTTTTAGGCCAATCCCCAAATTCAGATCCCCAAATTCAGACTCTCAACAAGAGGAGGGGAATCCCTCGCAACACTGGGCGCAAAGGCTTGGAATAAACTCCCACACAATCTGCGCCTGATCTCTGCTGAGAATCATTTCCGTAAGGCTTTGAAAACATGGATTTTCAACCTGTCAGATACGGTCTGTATGACTCTGGTTTAGACACAGTTGTGTTTCAGTATAGACGAGATAGACGTGCGAATTGACTGTTTCCGGCCTTCCACCTAGGCTACGGGCTAAAAGCGCCAAGATGCTCCTTGGAGTGACAGCCGCGCTATATAAGTGCATAGTTACATTACATTACATTACAATGCTGCGTCAAAACCCTGCGCCTCCTTGAAGCAGGCGTAAGGCTTGACGCATTAGTAGAATGGGCCCCCCCAGAGCTTTGCTGGAGCTGCGCCGCGCATGCAGCGCAACTCCAGCAATGCGATATATTTACGGCACAGATGCGTGACGCATCTGTGCCGTTTTTGCCACATGGTGCGCCGCATTGTAAATGCGGCGCATCATGGGTGGCGGAGGCATGGCGCACAATTACTGGCGCATCCCTGCTAATTTGCAGGGATGCGCCAGTAATTGTAAATATGCCCCTTGGTTTTTTTAGCTATCTTTGACCAAGCCCCCACGCTCACCCCGCATCAATTGCGCACAGCACGTTTCCCATACTTATTTAAAGCATTTCAATCACTGGCATTAAGAGACACGTCCATTGTGTCTATCTGGGGGAGCTCTGACCTACGCTCCTCTGGGACTTGCATTCAGGAAATCTCTGTACTTGCATGATGGAACTGCCCCCAGCCTGTGGTGTGGAAGTGGTAGCCTGACCAATCAGGTAAGAGTGACCTGCGTGCGGGGTCTTGGGTGAGAGGGAGCCCAGAGCTGCAGCTCTTTTCCTGGAGGGTGCAGGAATGCGTCTCGCGCACGTGCTGCCACGTGGCCTTTCACCTGCATACCATAAGGCTGTATGAAAAGCGCATTTCTCCTTCTCGACTAGCCCCAACCACAATCCTTTGCTCTCGCTGCTTCTCGCATGGTACCCCCACCCCTGCCTCCCTCCGCCCCCTCCCCAGACCGCTCCTCCGTGCTCTGTTTTCTCCGCATGGCTTGCTTCGTTGGGCATGTTCTCCAGTGATGGGAACAGCTGGGGCCCTGCGAGCCATCCTGCCTCGTGAAAGTGAAAGGGAGCCCTGGCCAATGATGAAATTAAAGGGAAAAAATAACCCAGCAAATGCTGCAGAAGTGATTAGCATTAATGAAAGTGAAACAGAGCATAAACCTGTGATCGTCGGCAAAACCAGGAGGCGGGTCCGGTGACCGGCAAGCACCCGAGTTCCATAGAACAGACGTTTGTTTTTGCAGTTTTATATAGCGCAAACTCGACCCAGGGGCATTGGAGCGCTTTACACATGCGCCAGAATACACTACACGGGGCCAGGTTGTTTTATTCTTAGGTACAGGGAGGTCTTGTGATTTGCCCGGAATCACAGGATTTTAGGTCTGCGCCGGGACTCGCATCTGGTTATCCAGTTCAAAGTTTCGGCTCTGGCCATTAGACCACATCTCTTCCCACTTTTCAGTCATGTCTTTACTATTTATCTCCCTCATGACTGGTGAAACGGGCGACTGTGGATGCTGACCACGTGTACCCCCTCAAACTGGCAAATAAGCAGTCTCAATGCGGATTAAACCCCGTGGAGGTCCCTAGGCAGTCGAAGTGTCACCCCGCGAATTATCTCCTAATGCGTTTTTAATTTCACCAACCAATAATTTTAATAATTAACATGTACCTAGTTTGCAACAGATTTTTTTTTTTACTGACCGCTGCCTGAAGATTAGCTTTTAAGATACAAACTGTTATGTGAATCTGATGTCTTTGATTTATGCACTTTAAGTTGTTCATGGGTACGCTACAATAATACAGATATTAATTATTGCGTGTTTGATATAGTAGGTGTGTCTTCAAGGGCACGTAGTGTGAACTAGCAAAGGCTGAGAAGACTTTGTTGGGTGTTGTATCACTCATTGTCTGTTGTAGATATGTTTTCTCATGTATAGAGCATGTACCTAGCGGGGGATGAGAGGACTTTGCTATTTATTTATTTATTTTTTCAATTTGTAGGGCGCAACAGCTACCCAAAAAGGGTTTCCCGGCGCCTAGACTCAGCTAGTTAGAAAGACAGAAGAAGGGTTTTGGCTATTGAGATTATTGTTCAAATAGCCAGGTCTTAACATGCCTTCTAAACCTGGCATAATTTTCCTCCTTTCGGATGAAGGGAGGGAGTGTGTTCCAGAGGGATGGTCCCAGATGGGCGAAAGATCTGCCACCTACTCTTGCCAATTTGAATCTCGGCACACAGAAATTGGCCGCCGATTGCGACCGCAGGTTGCGCTTAGGAGTGTAGGGGTGGGCTAGAGCTAGAAGGTATTTAGGTGCTGTGCCCGCTTTAATTCTGAACATATAGTTCAGGGCTTTAAAGCGGATTCTGTTTTCGACCCTGAGCCAATGGAGTTCCCGGCGGTGACTCGAGACTCCGGAGTTTTTAGGAATTTTGCACAGTAGACGGACTGCTGCGTTCTGGACCAATTGTAGTCGTCCGACTACTGATTTGTTAGCTCCCAGATACAGAATGTTGCCGTAGTCAAGCTGCGATGTTATAAGGGCATTGACTACGGTCTTTTGCGTGGAAAGAGGCAGCATCCAAAGGATTTTCCTCAACCATTTGACTATGGTGAGGCATAGACCAGTAACTTTACTGGCCTGTTGATTCATGGAAAGGGAATTGTCCAGAATAAATCCCAGATTCCGAACATGGGTCACCGGGGTAGGAAGAGCGCCCATCTGATCAGGCCAGTGTAAGGGATTCCACAAATCTCAATGTTTTCCCAGGACCAAGATCTCTGTCTTGTCACCATTGAGTTTTAATTGGTTTCTCGTCATCCAATTAAGGATGTTTTGGAGTCCTACTTTAAGTAGAGAAGGGGAATTTGGACAGGATTTGGATAGGGAAAAAATGATTTGAGAGTCGTCGGCGTAGGTCATAAGGGTGAGACCAGATTGTTCAACAAGGTCGGCCTGGGGTCTAAGATATAAATTAAAGAATAGAGGACAGAGAATAGATCCCTGCGGCACTCCGTAGGGTGCCGACAGGGTATCCGAAGAGGCTCGTGAGGAAGTAACTTGAAAGGTTCGTTCCGCCAGGACTCATTGCGTGTTTGTTAGTGTGGGTATGTTTTCTCATGTATATAGCATGAAGCTAAGTGACGGCTTTGATGACTTTGGTAGATCTTGTATTGCTTATCATGTTTATTGTAGTACGTTATGTCCTCATATGTACATAGCGTGAACCTAGCAAAGACTGAGAAGCCTTTGTCAATTGTAGCTACACCCATTGCATATCAGTTCTATTCGGTATATCTTCACGTGTGTAGCGTGAATATAGTGAAGGCTGAGTAGACTTGTCTAGATGTTGTATTACTTCTTGCGTGTTTTTTGTTGTAGATATGTTTTCTAATGTATATAGCATGTACCTAACGAGGGCTGAGAAGACATTTTCTCATGTATAGAGCATGTACCTAGCGGGGGCTTAGAAGACTGTGTTGGATGTTGTATTTACTCATTGCGTGTTTGTTAGTTTGGGTATGTTTTCTCATGTATATAGCATGTACTTAGAGAGGGCTGAGAAGACTTAATTAGATGTTGTATTACTCATTGTGTGTTTGTTATTGTGGGTATGTTTTCTCATGTATAGGGCATGTACCTAGTGGGGGATGAGAAGACTTTGTTAGATGTTGTATTACTCATTGCGTGTTTGTTATTGTGGGTACGTTTTCTCATGTATACAGCATGTACCTAGTGGGGGATGAGAAGACTTTGTTGGGTGTTGTATCACTCACTGCGTGTTTGTTGTTGTAGGTATGTTTTCTCATGTATAGAGCATGTACCTAAAGAGGGCTGAGAAGACTTAATTAGATGTTGTATTACTCATTGCGTGTTTGTTAGTGTGGGTATGTTTTCTCATGTATGTAGCATGTACCTAACGGAGGATGAGAAGACTTTGTTAGATGTTGTATTACTCATTGCGTGTTTGTTATTGTGGGTAAGTTTTCTCATGTATAGAGCATGTACCTAGCGGGGGATGAGAAGACTTTGTTAGATGTTGTATTACTCATTGCGTGTTTGTTAGTGTGGGTATGGTTTCTCATGTATATAGCATGAAGTTAAGTGACGGCTGAGATGACTTTGGTAGATCTTGTATTGCTTATCACGTTTATTGTAGTACGTTATGTCCTCATATGTACATAGCGTGAACCTAGCAAAGATTGAGAAGCCTTTGTCAATTGTAGCTACACCCATTGCATATCAGTTCTATTCGGTATATCTTCACGTGTGTAGCGTGAATATAGTGAAGGCTGAGTAGACTTGTCTAGATGTTGTATTACTTATTGCGTGTTTTTTGTTGTAGATATGTTTTCTAATGTATATAGCATGTACCTAGCGAGGGCTGAGAAGACATTTTCTCATGTATAGAGCATGTACCTAGCGGGGGCTGAGAACACTTTGTTAGGTGTTGTATCACTCATTGCATGTTTGTTATTGTGGGTATGTTTTGTCATGTATAGAGCATGTACCTAGCGGGGCTGAGAAGACTTAATTAGATGTTGTATCACTCATTGCATGTTTCTTAGTGTAGGTATGTTTTCTCATGTATAGAGCATGTACCTAGCAGGGGCTTAGAAGACTGTGTTGGATGTTGTATTTACTCATTGCGTGTTTGTTAGTTTGGGTATGTTTTCTCATGTATATAGCATGTACTTAGAGAGGGCTGAGAAGACTTAATTAGATGTTGTATTACTCATTGTGTGTTTGTTATTGTGGGTATGTTTTCTCATGTATAGGGCATGTACCTAGTGGGGGATGAGAAGACTTTGTTAGATGTTGTATTACTCATTGCGTGTTTGTTATTGTGCGTAAGTTTTCTCATGTATACAGCATGTACCTAGTGGGGGATGAGAAGACTTTGTTGGGTGTTGTATCACTCACTGCGTGTTTGTTGTTGTAGATATGTTTTCTCATGTAAAGAGCATGTACCTAGAGAGGGCTGAGAAGACTTAATTAGATGTTGTATTACTCATTGCGTGTTTTTTATTGTGGGTATGTTTTCTCATGTTTGGAGCATGTACCTAGCGGAGGATGAGAAGACTTTGTTAGATGTTGTATTACTCATTGCGTGTTTGTTATTGTGGGTAAGTTTTCTCATGTATAGAACATGTACCTAGTGGGGAATGAGAAGACTTTGTTAGATGTTGTAGTACTCATTGCGTGTTTGAACCTTTTCTCATGTATAGAGCATGTACCTAGCGGGGGATGAGAAGACTTTGTTAGATGTTGTATTACTCATTGCGTGTTTGTTATTTTGGGTAAGTTTTCTCAAGTATACAGCATGTACCTAGTGGGGGATGAAAAGACTTTGTTGGGTGTTGTATCACTCACTGTGTGTTTGTTGTTGTAGATATGTTTTCTCATGTATATAGCATGTACCTAGAGAGGGCTGAGAAGACTTAATTAGATGTTGTATTACTCATTGCGTGTTTGTTAGTGTGGGTATGTTTTCTCATGCATGGAGCATGTACCTAGCGGGGGATGAGAAGACTTTGTTAGATGTTGTATTACTCATTGCGTGTTTGTTATTGTGGGTATGTTTTCTCATGTATACAGCATATATTAAGTGAGGGCTGAGAAGACTTAATTAGATGTTGTATTACTCATTGCGTGTTTTTTATTGTGGGTATGTTTTCTCATGTATAGAGCATGTACCTAGCGGGGGATGAGAAGACTTAATTAGATGTTGTATTACTCATTGCGTGTTTGTTATTGTGGGTACGTTTTCTCATGTATACAGCATGTACCTAGCCAGGATGAGAAGACTTTGTTAGATGTTGTATCACTCATTCCGTGTTTGTTAGTGTGGGTATGTTTTCTCTTGTATGTAGCATGTACCTAGCGGGGGATGAGAAGACTTAATTAGATGTTGTATCACTCATTGCGTGTTTGTTAGTGTGGGTATGTTTTCTCATGTATGTAGCATGTACCTAGCGGGAGATGAGAAAATTAATTAGATGTTGTATCACTCATTGCGTGTTTGTTATTGTGGGTACGTTTTCTCATGTATACAGCATGTACCTAGTGGGGGATGAGAAGACTTTGTTAGATGTTGTATTACTTATTGCGTGTTTGTTGTTGAAGACATGTTTTCTAATGTATATAGCATGTACCTAGCGGGGGATTAGAAGACTTTGTTAGATGTTGTATTACTCATTGCGTGTTTGTTATTGTGGGTATGTTTTCTCATGTATACAGCATATACCAAGAGAGGGCTGAGAAGACTTAATTAGATGTTGTATTACTCATTACGTGTTTGTTATTGTGGGTATGTGTTGTCATGTAGCATGAACCTAAGCGAGGGCTGAGATGATTGATAGATATTACTCATTGCGTGTTTGTTATAGTAGGTGTGTCTTCATGTGTACATAGCGTGAACTAGCAAAAGCTAAGCTAAGCAGACTTTTGTAGATCACGTTTATTGTAGTACGTTATGTCCTCATATGTACATAGCGTGAACCTAGCAAAGACTGAGAAGCCTTTGTCAATTGCAGCTTCACCCATTGCATATCAGCTCTATTCGGTATATCTTCACGTGTGCAGCGTGAATATAGTGAAGGCTGAGTAGACTTTGCTAGATGTTGTATTACTTATTGCGTGTTTTTTGTTGTAGATATGTTTTCTAATGTATATAGTATGTACCTAGCGAGGGCTGAAAAGAATTTTAAATGTTGTATTACTCATTACGTGTTTGTTAGTGTGGGTATGTGTTCTCATGCATATAGCATGTACCTAGCAGGGGCTTAGAAGACTTTGTTAGGTGTTGTATCACTCATTGCGTGTTTGTTAGTGTGGGTATGTTTTCTCATGTATATAGCATGAAGTTAAGTGACGGCTGAGATGACTTTGGTAGATCTTGTATTGCTTATCACGTTTATTGTAGTACGTTATGTCCTCATATGTACATAGCGTGAACCTAGCAAAGACTGAGAAGCCTTTGTCAATTGTAGCTACACCCATTGCATATCAGTTCTATTCGGTATATCTTCACGTGTGTAGCGTGAATATAGTGAAGGCTGAGTAGACTTGTCTAGATGTTGTATTACTTATTGCGTGTTTTTTGTTGTAGATATGTTTTCTAATGTATATAGCATGTACCTAGCGAGGGCTGAGAAGACATTTTCTCATGTATAGAGCATGTACCTAGCGGGGGCTGAGAACACTTTGTTAGGTGTTGTATCACTCATTGCATGTTTGTTATTGTGGGTATGTTTTGTCATGTATAGAGCATGTACCTAGCGGGGCTGAGAAGACTTAATTAGATGTTGTATCACTCATTGCAAGTTTCTTAGTGTAGGTATGTTTTCTCATGTATAGAGCATGTACCTAGCAGGGGCTTAGAAGACTGTGTTGGATGTTGTATTTACTCATTGCGTGTTTGTTAGTTTGGGTATGTTTTCTCATGTATATAGCATGTACTTAGAGAGGGCTGAGAAGACTTAATTAGATGTTGTATTACTCATTGTGTGTTTGTTATTGTGGGTATGTTTTCTCATGTATAGGGCATGTACCTAGTGGGGGATGAGAAGACTTTGTTAGATGTTGTATTACTCATTGCGTGTTTGTTATTGTGCGTAAGTTTTCTCATGTATACAGCATGTACCTAGTGGGGGATGAGAAGACTTTGTTGGGTGTTGTATCACTCACTGCGTGTTTGTTGTTGTAGATATGTTTTCTCATGTAAAGAGCATGTACCTAGAGAGGGCTGAGAAGACTTAATTAGATGTTGTATTACTCATTGCGTGTTTTTTATTGTGGGTATGTTTTCTCATGTTTGGAGCATGTACCTAGCGGAGGATGAGAAGACTTTGTTAGATGTTGTATTACTCATTGCGTGTTTGTTATTGTGGGTAAGTTTTCTCATGTATAGAACATGTACCTAGTGGGGAATGAGAAGACTTTGTTAGATGTTGTATTATTCATTGCGTATTTGTTAGTGTGGGCATGTTGTCTCATGTATGGAGCATGTACCTAGCGGGGGATGAGAAGACTTTCTTAGATGTTGTAGTACTCATTGCGTGTTTGAACCTTTTCTCATGTATAGAGCATGTACCTAGCGGGGGATGAGAAGACTTTGTTAGATGTTGTATTACTCATTGCGTGTTTGTTATTTTGGGTAAGTTTTCTCAAGTATACAGCATGTACCTAGTGGGGGATGAAAAGACTTTGTTGGGTGTTGTATCACTCACTGTGTGTTTGTTGTTGTAGATATGTTTTCTCATGTATATAGCATGTACCTAGAGAGGGCTGAGAAGACTTAATTAGATGTTGTATTACTCATTGCGTGTTTGTTAGTGTGGGTATGTTTTCTCATGCATGGAGCATGTACCTAGCGGGGGATGAGAAGACTTTGTTAGATGTTGGATTACTCATTGCGTGTTTGTTATTGTGGGTATGTTTTCTCATGTATACAGCATATATTAAGTGAGGGCTGAGAAGACTTAATTAGATGTTGTATTACTCATTGCGTGTTTTTTATTGTGGGTATGTTTTCTCATGTATAGAGCATGTACCTAGCGGGGGATGAGAAGACTTTGTTAGATGTTGTATTACTCATTGCGTGTTTGTTATTGTGGGTACGTTTTCTCATGTATACAGCATGTACCTAGCCAGGATGAGAAGACTTTGTTAGATGTTGTATCACTCATTCCGTGTTTGTTAGTGTGGGTATGTTTTCTCTTGTATGTAGCATGTACCTAGCGGGGGATGAGAAGACTTAATTAGATGTTGTATCACTCATTGCGTGTTTGTTAGTGTGGGTATGTTTTCTCATGTATGTAGCATGTACCTAGCGGGAGATGAGAAAATTAATTAGATGTTGTATCACTCATTGCGTGTTTGTTATTGTGGGTACGTTTTCTCATGTATACAGCATGTACCTAGTGGGGGATGAGAAGACTTTGTTAGATGTTGTATTACTTATTGCGTGTTTGTTGTTGAAGACATGTTTTCTAATGTATATAGCATGTACCTAGCGGGGGATTAGAAGACTTTGTTAGATGTTGTATTACTCATTGCGTGTTTGTTATTGTGGGTATGTTTTCTCATGTATACAGCATATACCAAGAGAGGGCTGAGAAGACTTAATTAGATGTTGTATTACTCATTACGTGTTTGTTATTGTGGGTATGTGTTGTCATGTAGCATGAACCTAAGCGAGGGCTGAGATGATTGATAGATATTACTCATTGCGTGTTTGTTATAGTAGGTGTGTCTTCATGTGTACATAGCGTGAACTAGCGAAAGCTAAGCTAAGCAGACTTTTGTAGATCACGTTTATTGTAGTACGTTATGTCCTCATATGTACATAGCGTGAACCTAGCAAAGACTGAGAAGCCTTTGTCAATTGCAGCTTCACCCATTGCATATCAGCTCTATTCGGTATATCTTCACGTGTGCAGCGTGAATATAGTGAAGGCTGAGTAGACTTTGCTAGATGTTGTATTACTTATTGCGTGTTTTTTGTTGTAGATATGTTTTCTAATGTATATAGTATGTACCTAGCGAGGGCTGAAAAGAATTTTAAATGTTGTATTACTCATTACGTGTTTGTTAGTGTGGGTATGTGTTCTCATGCATATAGCATGTACCTAGCAGGGGCTTAGAAGACTTTGTTAGGTGTTGTATCACTCATTGCGTGTTTGTTAGTGTGGGTATCTTTTCTCATGTATGTAGCATGTACCTAGCGGGGGATGAGAAGACTTTGTTGAATGTTGTATTACTCATTGCGTGTTAGTGTGGGTATGTTTTCTCATGTATATAGCATGTACCTAGAGAGGGCTGAGAAGACTTAATTAGATGTTGTATTACTCATTGCGTGTTTGTTAGTGTGGGTATGTTTTCTTATGTATAGAGCGTGAACCTGGTGAGGACTGAGAAGACTTAATTAGATATTGTATTACTCAGGACTGTACACTATGTGGGGGTTTTAGAAGCCAATAAAAGTTGATGTGCATCAAGCAGATATTACACCAATACACATCACCTTTTTAGGCACAATGAGATTAAGTGATTTGCCCCGAATCACAGGCGTTTGAGTCCAGGGCCCAGGCAGGGATGTAAATCGAGGTTCCCTGGTTACAAAGTGAGCAGCTCTCGGAATTAAGCTATATCTCATTTATTTTGAAGGTTTTATTTAGCGCGAAAAAGACCCTTGCGGGTATCAGATCGCTTTACAAGGTAATAGAGAAGTCACATAGGCATATAGTAAATAACATAGAGTTCCATACGAATCAAGAATGGTATAATCACAATAGCCCTGGTCAAGTGAATTTGGCCATGTGAAGAGATTTCTTTTTTTAAAGAAGCAGTAGAATACTTTTTAATACATTTATACTACATTACAAAAAGTGCAATCTGTGTACCAAGATCTAACTTCTTGCCAAATTTGGTGTAATTCCGTTCAGCAGTTTTTTCTGTAGCCCTGCCTAAAGAAGTCTATGGAAAATGCATGGGGAAATTTACTTTTGGGACCCCCGTTTTGACGAAATTACAGTTGTACCATAATATTTCGTTATAGTATATGTTTCCTTTGTTATATGCACATGTAAAATATACCTCGTTTCAAACAGTAATTTGTAATGGTTATTTAAAACACAAAATAAAAGTTTAGACCATATTTCGGTATCTTTATTGGAAGTAAAGAGAATAGGGGCTACGTTCTCAATTTATGTCCGAAGAATGTCTAGAGAATTCAATGTTGTGTTTTGAGCATGTAACATACACCAAAATCAAATCTGTATGTATACAGAAATGTGGAGACAGTGACCCTCAAATGTGTGCCTTATCACACACAGCTGGGTCACAGGATCTCAGCCTACTGAGATAATATTCAACAGGGAGAACGGGATGTGGCAGTGAAGTGGGCTTCAATAAATTCACCACTTTTAGATTATGTCTATTGTAATCTTAACGAACTGTGATTGAAATGCTGCTTTTGTGGAATACTTGTAGATATGCTTGTGATTTCAACGTATTTTTCTATTGTACGAATCGTTTTATATATTTTATACAATAAATATTTATTTACTCATTCATTCAATGAATTCACCTTGATTAGAGGCATTGTACAGCACCCCGGCAGAGCTCTGCTGTTCCAGACTGATGGTTCATTGGTAAAAGGAGAACTGGTATAGCATCTTGGGATGTTGCACCAGACATTGGCAAGTTTACTTGAGGTAATGGTCCTAGGGGAGCCGGTACCTACCATTAAATAGCTGGTGACCCAAGAACTTGTTTGTTCGTTGTCAGAATATGGATAGGTTCGCCTTTCGGTAAATGTTAGGGCCGTTAGAAGCTTGAAATGACCACTAGTTTTCCACTTTTCAAGTTCAATACTTCCTTTGTTTTGAACTGGGTCACCAATGTTATATTAGATTATATGAGATAGATTCCGCCCTGCTCCCCTGGCTCAGTGGCTTTCAGTATGGAGAAACCTAAATGTCACTCTGAGTAGATTGTTTAAAATCTGACTTGACAACACAGCTGTCTGCTGACCTGTTGTTCCCAATACTTCAAAACAAAGCCTTGGCTAATAGTGGTAAAAAGGAACATCACAGAAAATGGGAAGCAAAACCCCCTCCTGGCTTGAAAAGCTGGAAGAAGGACATGGACTGAAGCATGCTCCTCCAGACGCAAGTTTATGAGGGCCTGGGATGCTTGAATAAGTGGAGAAACATATGGAATCCATGACGACAATGTAGAGGGCTGGTCTAACCCATGCTGTTCGGAGAAGCCGCACAGGCTGCCACGGTGCGTCTTAGTGTCGTGGTAGGACATAGCTGACATACTACTAGCGACAATTAAGTACAGAAATGAATAGTTGTCTGTGGACCGACCTAAAATACCATCATGTGGTAATATCTCATCAAAGTGTAAATACAATTCTTACCAAAAAAGGCTTCAGAGGGCCATTTTTATCTCACCTTATGCTGTTGGCTGCTTGGTGTATCATTCCACCTCCCATGCAATAAATGCATTCAAAGTCAAAGGGACTATTTTGCCTCTCAAAAGCACACTAAATCATTACACATTAAATTATTTATCTCATAGACGCTTTGTTAAAGAAGGCAGTCTTTTTTGTTCATTCACTGCAGCTGGTTGTTTTTAAAAAATAGTTGGGACTTAAAATACAAGTCCTTGTAAATTTGTGTTTAGTGGGTATGTTTACTCTGGATGATGTGCAGAGTATTTCTTAGAGTATCCTTAGCATTGTCTCCTTTGTGATTGGCTGCTTTGTGACTGGCACTTTTGTGATTGGCTCATTGGCTTCTTTAAGAAAAACAGACCGCTGAGGCAACCTTGTGTCCCCAAGCACACTTTTAGAGATGGAAAGTTGCTTCTGGTCACCTGTTTAGGTGTGGACGTTTAGAAAAGGGACTCAAAGCAAGCTTGTAAAACTCATGGTAAGGGCTACTACGAGTTGCAAGGGGAATGGTATATTTTCTGGGTGAGTGCGCTCTCGGAACGAATGAACAATTCTGATTAAATTTAGATTGGGGCACTTTATTGGAAAAGTTAGCTTCCCAGAATGCTCGGCTCACGAAGATCAGGCGTGTTTGTCTGTGCAATAACATATCTACCATGCTGCGCTACATTTTATGCGGTTTTACCATCTCCAGAGGATGCCCAGAAGGAAATATTCACTTCCAGTTTTAAAGGATCAGTTGTTTCGAAACTGTCACCCTGCATTAATCTTTTTTAATGACTCCTTGCTGTGTTAATTAATTCTTGTTATCTTGGGGCTGTGTGGAGAATAAGAAAATGCCTCGAACAGTCTTCTCATTATGTGATTAATCACATTTTATTATTCAATTCTACTGTCCTTCTTTTATTTTTATTATTGTTTATGTACCTTTCTTTTTTAGGATTGTTCTGATCAAAATAAACTAATGAGTGTCATGACTAATTCTATTTAACAAATCACTGCATTCTGTGAGTTGTGGTCCTCGTTAGCTTCAGTTGAATCCATTAAACTCATGGGGCCAGATTCACAGAATGAACTTAAGACTCAATCCTAAACTTACTACTATTTTGGTATTCACAGAATGCACTTACTACTTTTAGCATTCACAGAATGAACTTACTACTTTTGGTATTCACAGAAGTTAGGATTTTGTCTTAAATTTGTCTTAAGACAAACTTAAGACAGACTTAAGACAGACTTAAGACAAATATAAGACAGACTTAAGACAAAATCCTAACTTACGTCTGTCTTAAGTTTGTCTTAAGTCTATCTTAAGTTTGTCTTAAGACAAACTTAAGACAAAATCTTAACTTCTGTGAATAACAAAAGTAGTAAGTTCATTCTGTGAATGCCAAAAGTAGTAAGTTCATTCTGTGAATACCAAAATAGTAGTAAGTTTAGGATTGAGTCTTAAATTCATTCTGTGAATCGGGCCCATGAATCAGATAACAGTGAATTATAAAAGGAAGACCCAGGACTCAAAAGGTGCCCCAGAGACATCCTGCCTATAACTCCCCTCTGGGTGGGGCATGTGAGTGAAACGGGGCCTTTCACCCCTGGTCTATGGGTCATGGGTAAAAGTAGCATACCTGGGTCTTGGGAAGATACTCTGTGCCTGTTGTTCTCACTGGGCAAAAGTCATAAACTTCCTGCAAAGGTTTTTCTTTATTTTTATTGCTTGGCGTTCTCTATCAGTAGTTGAACTCTTTTCAAACAGGTTCCTAACTTTCAGTTTGAGCAAACAACATGGTCACACCTTTCCGGTGGGAGGAAGTTTCTAGTAAACGGTGATAGTTGATTTGACACGGGTTCTGATGATCTTTTTTTTTCTTTTTGCACATTCAGGTAAAATTCAGGTGCTCGAAAAGCATCATTTGCATTTGAAACTGCACTGATGCCCTCTCACAGAATATGGAGCAGTGGAAGTTTGTGCCACATCTGGGGAAATGAGGCACATTGACTGCAGCGTGGGATCAGGGTTTAAGGAGGCAGAAGGGGTGGGGTGGACATACAACTGAATGAACACCAGCACTCCCTTAGCTTTGTGGTCATGAACATTACTAAGGCCCCGTATTTTCCACTCTGAAAAGTACTGTAAAAAAAAACTTCTGTAAAAGAGAGGAGCACATCTGTTTCCTGTAGGAGAAAGAGACAGGGACACCCTCACATTTACCAGCGACCTGGGGAGGGATTTCTCTACAGAGGAAATATGTTACTTTTGAGCAAAGTGTAAAAAGAGTGACTCAGATGCTGTGGTTGTGGCTGGGAGTGTCACTCCTTCTGGACAAGAAGAAAGTATGTTTATCATGGCTCTGCTCTGCGTTTGTTTTAATTCAGTATAGTGTGTGGATCACGCATCCAGGGATGTGTCTGCTTCCAGATTTGTTGTCGTGAAGGACGTACATTGTGGAGTGGTTTGCTAAATTTGAGAGACTCCTGAGTATGTGTGGCAAAATGTGCATGTTTAACAGTAGGGGTTAGATGGTCTGTGGGGGGGGGGGGTTGTGCGTGTGTAAAATATGGTGTTGGACGTGGTTGTCATGAGTGGTGTGAATTGGTGAGATATTTCATGATATGGATTCTACTGCACCATACAAGAAGGTGCTGGGGGGATTGCTCGGATTGCTCTCCACCACTAGCGATCGCATGGGCCTCACTCCAAACAATTGATTTCTACCCACGAAGCAACCCTAGAAGGAGACCATCCTATGCTGACTCGTCCAGGGCCTGCTCCAATAACTGCCCGACCAAATAGCCAGACCAGGTCCCTTTTAGGTAGAAACCCAAGCCACTTCAGACCAGGTTTGATCTACTTGTGTCTTTTCAGTGAGATTTGGCTGGAATCCTGTCAGACAGCGAATGTGGGACCCATGTCTGGGCATACCTGTTGCACTTATTGTTTCTGCTACAACAAACAACAATGCGCTGGAAGGAACTGTATGGCTGAGTCACTGTTTGAAGTGGCTTAAGTTAAGGAAGATGAGAACAGTGTGGGATGCTTTCATTGGGCTTGATTTGGCTGCGGTCCAGTACAATGTGGTGTCATGAGATGTGGATTTGGGTTGGATGAATGGTTGGAAGAGGTTGTGCACCGAGGTGCGTGTTGTCTTGTGGTGAGAGCATTATGTGATGCTTCAGCGTCTGGTTTGGCTGGGAGTAGTTAGATGCAGAGTTTTATGTGGGATGGCCTGTACGGTGCTGTGTGATGTATGTGATATGTTGCTGTATGTTATGTTATGTTAAAGTTACTTGTTAAGCGCACGTACACCAAGCAGTTTCATGGTGCTGAGAGCGGGAGGGCGGCAGTGATAGCATATGGCCTGATCCGGTCAGTGGTTCTTAACCTTTTGATTACTGTGGACCCCCACGTAATCGTTACTGTAACCCATGGACCCCCACTGAATCATTATTAGAATCTGACAACTTCCCCTCGGTCATTACTGGAAGCCATGGAGCCCGGCTTAAGCATTTTCGATGATTAGAACAGAAAAACAATAAAAAAAATAATACAGAACCAAGCATTCATCAAACAAATAGTCAAATGATTACATATTTTATTTAATTCACAAATATAAAAAAAATGAATTTTTATTTTAATGGATAATTGGAGCTTTTCTAAAGTAGGGGCCACTCGTCGTCTATTCTGTATTCTGTTTGATGCACTTGCACTGCAATCTGAGGATACTAACTTCATTTTTAGCTTCCAATTTCAAAGTCCTTCCCATTTAGAGAATGTTTTCAAACTTCTTATTATACATTTTACTTCTTTATTTATATATACTTTTTTAATCGGTTACAATTATTTTTCTCAGCAGTCGTGGACTTCCTGAGTAGGTTAAGAACCACTGGACCAGGATAAAGATCTGTAGATGCTGCAGTGGGGGGTGTACATTTCCCTGCCTTTTGGTGGTTTTTCGTGAGCAGGTGTTTGATGTGGTGTGTGCTGCAGTGTGGCGTGGCTACAGGTTGGTGTGAAGACGCGACTAGAGATATGATTTTTGATTGGAGGGCGTGGTGTGAGGTCGTTGGGGTCTGTGGGTAGGTGGTGTGAGGTCAGTCTTGCGGAGAGGGGCCTTTTGACTTGGGTGTGATATAAAGTCATGTGTTATTGTGTGGCTTGGTGTTGTGTGACGGGTCCACGGCACGGTGTAGCGTGACGCAGCATGGCACAGTGTAGCGTGACGCAGCATGGCACAGTGTAGCGTGACGCTGCATTGCACAGTGACGCAGCATGGCACAGTGAAGCGTGACGCAGCATGGCACAGTGTAGCGTGACGCAGCATGGCACAGTGAAGCGTGACGCAGCATGGCACAGTGTCACACAGAGACTGTGGGAGACGAGGGAGGCAAAGGAAATGAAAGCACGGGGTAGGGGGGTTACATCAGGTTATTATTGCTAGGTGACCCGGTCGGTGGGCCGCAGCCTCAAGTTCTGCTCGTTAAGGTTCAGCGCCCCCCCCAGCTGAACGGTGGTCTGCGCGCTCCCTGCAGCACCCCAAAGAAACAGCTGTGGTAGCTCAGGGGTTGAACTGCCGGCGGTGGCTAAGGTTTGTTTACAATTTGCAGGTTGCAATCCCAGACGATCAACTTTAATTTTCATACTTTCTTTGCGAATAAAAGGATTAACGTTGAGTGAGGGGTCATGGTAACTGCTTCGAAGCTGCGCGTTCGAGACCGTACTCACTGTATGACGCGCCACTGCTAATAGTTTATTAAGTATCTCAAACAAAAGTTGAGCCTAATATTTAACTCACTATAACTTTAGGCCCTAAAGTTGATGTGAGTTGAATGTTTCACGCTCTGAGCGTCTTCCTGTATAACTGGTGAAACCCCTGACATCAGGTTGTGTAGTTTGTAGATTTACTTTTTTCTGGACGTTATGGTTGGTGGGTTTTCCGACTTTCAGAGGCGACTCAGTCAGTATAATTCTGCCTTGCAGTCAGTTGAATGTCTTTACTACGTTCAGCCTCTAGGGGGCACCGTAGTGCTGTACAAAGGGCTCGTGGTGCAAGCTCCAGGAAGCGCGTCTTCTAATGGCGGGTTGCAGTTCTTGCAAAGATCGGGCTTTCGGATTCCAAGTCACTTTGCTCTGAAAAGGGCCGTCCTGTCCCTGGTGGAAATCCCATTTGATCTGTTCCTAAGGCTTTCATTTTGATCCACCGCTAACTTGTCATCTTGTGGATATTGGAATGTTTATAACAACTGAAAAAAGCGTAAATAAAAAGAACAATTGCAATAGAAATGACTGTTATGATTAGAAATCGGTCTCAATCTGAAAGCGGAAAGTTCTACCTGGGAAATGGTCGTTTTTAGGTCGTAGCCTGCCTGGCAGCTGTGCTGTCTGGGCTGCTAAAGACATATTGGGGACATTCAAAAAGCTTCCCTGGGAATGTATTCCACCTGATGCTTGCCTTACCATTGGCTTTGTGTTGGGGCCTGGCAAGTGGTTCTTGAACACCCACGGAAGGTGTCCAGGAACGTTACATTTAAATTCATCCAAGTTATGGTTTTGCATAGAGCATACCTTACCCCCCAAAGGCTGCATAGAATGTTCCCAGACTCTCCCCACAATTGCCCTCGTTGTAAGGAGGACGAGGCTGGTTTTCTTCACATGCTACGGGCCTGCCCGTGAATAAGTAGTTACTGGAGGGAAATAAATCATATACTCCGTACAGTCACGGCCTTGCCGGTGCCGGAAGATGCTCTGTATTGTCTGGTAGGGCACCGTAAATGTCCTAAACAACATAAGGCTCAATTGAAACTCCTATACTTGGCTCTGTTATTAGCAATCAGAGTCTTAACCCCTTCGACGCTGATGACGAGCCCAGCTCGTCACGTAACATGCGATTTACGAAAACTCAGCGCAGGAGCGGAATTCCGCTAGCGCGCATGGAGTTAACAATGAGATGGAAGTCCCCCAGACCTCCTGGAATATCAGTGTGGCAATCTGACCTGTTGAGATGGGGTAAGGCGGAGGGAGTGGTCTTGAGACGGGAAGAGGAGAGAGGACAACGGTAACATCCGATTGCACAAGAATGGGAAATTATGATGTTAGAGCGAGAAGAGATGGAATTGTTACCATCAAAGATGGATGGAATCTGAAAGTGTGGGGACGGTGGGGAGTATCAGCGTGTGTAGTGTAGGAGCACAACATCCCACAAACGCACAGATTTTGTATTTAGTAAAATCTTCATTATATGCCTAGTTCGCTCAATATTAATGTTAAGACGTGTTATTCCTTTTGAATCAGTAAGACCAGGAGACGTACAGGGTTGGGGTGGGAGGGTTATGGGGAGGGGGACAGTTTAAGAGACTGGCTTACTATAATTTCACTGATGTTAGGCTTATTGGACAAGAGGTCCTGCATACTGATGTTTGCACAATGGACATGGTTAGATGACATGTTTTTTTAAAATATGAGATCTTATGTTTTTCTACTCTGAGTTAAGAAATGATACAGGTCAAGCCGTAATTATTACAGGCCGACGGAGTTAAGTTGGGGAGAAAAGAAAGTTAAAAATGGCTGTATTATATACTATGTGAACGTGATGTGATACGTGGCATACTGTGCAGTCTGAAATAAAGAGTTACAAAAAAAAACAAAACATTGGCTTTGTGGGTTGTAACTCACATGTCTGGCTTTCTGTTTACAGACTTCATTTGTTATAGACTGTCCAGCTTCACTTCGTCTCTCCCAAGAAGTAAAGCCTGTTCACACCACCCCTCCTTCTGTTCTTACACCAGAGCTCCTTTTTGTAAACAGGCCTGTAAATATTGTACTTATCTTGGTATATTTGCTGCACATTGAAGGCCAGAGGGCAGATGTCTCAGGTTCTGTGTCTGAGGGAGCTTGGTGTTTATTTTTCTTTCTCTGACTTCAAAGTGAGAGGATTTATGTGATGATCTTGCTGGATAGTGGGGGTTGTGGGGGTAGGAAACGTTTTTTTAGCACACAAAAACATTTAAATGAACTGCGCAAGTATTTGAGAATATGTCAGAATTAGGAAAGCACAAATGAAGCACATGTTTTGCTAAACTCTGGAGGGTGTTGGAAACCAATAATGTAATATGATGAAAACAAATCAATATACTAGGTGATTCCATTTCAACTCATTCTAGTATGTGTGCTGTATAGTTGTATTAGTAAAACTGTGTTTGTGCAAATGAAATGGTCATTTCAATTGAAAATATGTTGTCTGTAATCGCAGTGTGCTACCACACCATGCATGCTCCACTCTCAAGCACTCCACGCCACTGAACTCTATTCTGCACCACTACACTTTACACCAGTGAACTCTCTGCACCGCTGCACTCTACTCCACTCCAGTGGCAGCTCCTCTACTTTTTTTGCAGTGAAAAAAAGGGAATATAAAATGATGATAACTCGCATTATTATCATTATTTTATTTTCTCCTACTTCCACAACTTTGCATGAGGGAGGCAGGGGAGTAGTGGTAGCACCCTCCTAAGTGCACAATGACTGCTTGGCTGGCTTCTCGGCCGCCCAAAACAGCCTTGCACAAGCAGTACAGCCTACATGGAGAACATGCCCAGGCTCCCAGTCAGCGCCTGGGTGTCGAAAACCGGTGCTCAGACCAATCACAACACTGCTAATGTAGCCTTGTGATTGGAAGCCTGGGTGTGCTTCCTGTTGAGACCGAGCAAGGGAGGACTACTGAGAAGAGACACTGCAAGGAAGCGGCAAGAATGTAGGTTTTTATTTAACTTTTTTTATACCCGCTTCCCCCGCGTCCTCTCTCCCCACCTCCCTAACTCTGATCCGTGCCGGCCGCCGCTGCTCCACTCCACGCCATTGTACTCCACGCTAATGCACTCTATGCCTCTCTACTCTGTAATACTCTACTCTATGCCAATGCACTCTACACCAATCTAGCTTAGGCCCCTCCATTCTATTCCCCACAACTTCATTTTATGCCTCTTCATACCACTCTGCAACACCCCACTCTACGCCACTGCACTCTATGCCAACACCCAGTACACCAATATACTTCACTCTGTACCACTCCAGTGCGCTACGCCAATCCACTGTATGCCACGTTCATCTACTCTGCGCCACTTTACTCCACACCACTGCATTCTACACCATTACTCTCTAGGTCGCTCTGCTCTGCCACAGCACTCTACCCTGCACCACTCGGCTCCACGCCACTTCACTCTACTCTGAAACAATCTACGCCACTCTACTCCACTCTGCGCCACCGTACAGTATGCACCACTGTACTCTGCTCTGTACCACTATCACCTAAGCCACTGAATGAATGGAATATTTATATAGCCCAACTGTCATTTAATACTGAGCGTCCTGGTGCTGTACTAAACAGCATATATGATCCTTATACTTGGCTCAGGGTGAATCCATTTTAAATGAGGGTGTGACAAAGTGCATCAGAGGCTTGAGAAAAGCTAGGTCTTCAGGGATTTTTTAAATGCAGTTTCCGTGTCAGGGAATCGAAGGTGCAATAGCAATTGGTTTCACATTTTGGTGCCTTATATCGTAAATGATTTTCCACCTCAAGTTTTTAATCTAAATGATAGTCTTTAGCACATTTAAATTGAAGATTGCAAAGTTCTCAAGGTCTTATAGTGTCTAAATCTGACTGTGAGGTATTTAGGGCACGTTGCCTGAAGGCCATAAAAACTAGCAAGAAAATCTTAAAGAAAATTCTTTTATAAATTGAAAGCCAGTGCAGTCTTTTTATGTGGCTGATGCTGAGCTCTACTTAAGTAGCTATAGCACCACACTAGCTGCTGTGTGTTGGTCCATCTGAAGCTTGTGAGTGAACTGTTTCGAGCAGCCCACATAGCGACTGTGGCAGTAATCGAGACTCGACGTAATAAGGGCAAATGCTAAAGTTTTTCTTGCCGTAAAAAGGAGGAAATGAAATAATTTTTTGAGGAATTTAATAAAATTGAAACGCATCCCAGCTACCGCTGCAAATCAAGGATGAAAAGAGAGTTCATTGTCAAATTTGACCCCAAAATTATTTGCTTCCACAATATGTCGGGTGGAGAGTGAATGGAGTTAGGCCACCAGCATATAGGAGAAAATAGATTGGATTTACCAAAGAGCCAAATCTCTGTTTTCTCTGAATTGCACTTAAGATTCCACAGCTCTCTAGTCCATTGCACTCAACGCCACTCTACATCACTGCACTCTGACACTCTACTCTGCAACAAGGCACTCTCTGATGCTAAACTCTACGCCACTCTATGCACTACAGCACTTTATGCCAATGCACTCTATGCCACTCTACCTTGCACTACTGCACTCTGCACCACTGCACTCTGCAGCACTCCACTCTGTCACTCCACTCTATTTCCTATACTCTAAGCCACTATACTATACTCAGTAGCACTCCATGCCACTTTATTCTGCACCACTGCACTCTACACCACTATACTCGTTGCCACTGCACTCCATGCCACTCTACTCTGCTCCACCCCACCTGCAACATTGCACTGTATGCCACTGCCCTCTCCTATGCACCAATCTAATTTACACCAATGCCCTATGATGCTGCAATGTACACCGCTGAGTTCTATGCTACTGCAATTTACGTCACTTTACTCATTAACACTATGCCAATTCACTCCCCAGTCCACTCTATCGCACTCTACTCTGCCCCACTGTTCTCATCTCCACTGCAATTTACACAGCTCTACACCACTGCACTCTCTGGCACTAGACTCTGCAACTCTTTACTCTACGTCACTAAAATCTGCAGCACTCCCCCTACGTCACTGCACTCTACAGCACTCTACTCTGCACCACTTTAAGTCATTGCCACGCTAATCTACTCTACTGCACTACATGCCACTGCACTCTGCACCGTACCACTACACTGTACTTTACTATGTAGTGCTGCAATCTATGCCACTGCATTCTAAGATGCTGAATTCTATGCCACTGCACTCTGCCATTTGACTCTGTGTCACTATACTCTGCAACACTCTACTTCAATGACTCTATAGCAGTCCACTCTACACCACTCTAAGCGACTCCACTCTAAGCCACTCCAGTACACAACAATGTATGCCACTCCATGCTACAAACCTCTTCTCCATTCTTTGCTAGTCCACTCTACGAGACTCAACGTCACTCTTCTCTGTGCTACTAACTTTTAGCCATGCGGAACAGCAGCCACACTGGTGTACAGCATGGCTAAACACATTGGCAAAGTCAATATTGGCAAGACCATTTGCCTTTGCCAATGTTTGTTTGTTTGATCTTTGCGAAACGTATATGGCCCAAAGAGCAGAAAGAACTGCCTGGCCACCACACAGGGGTGCATGGAGGAGAAGGTTGGTGATTGGACTCAGGAGGTATCTTAAGAAAAGTAGAGAGTTTAATGCATTACCAGCAGATTAGGACAGACAGTGAGAGAAGACCCCACTGTGCAAATAGGAGCTCAGGACGCAATCTACTTGTACAGAACGGATTGTACTACTGAGCACTGAGGAGCGGAATACCATCATCAAAGAATATCAGAGACAAAATATCAAAGACCAAACTTTTGAAAGATAAGTGCATAAAGAGGAGGTCTACATTTACTATTCCTAACTCCACATCTATGTACCTTGAAGATATATACGTACCATGACCAAGCAGATATATATATCTAAACGGGGATCATGAGTTAACCCCTTGTCTGCTGATGACGGAACCGCTCCGTCATCAGCTGCGATGGCGCTGTGCTGATGACGGAGCGGTTCCGTCATGGCCCGTTCGCTGCTCCTGCGCGGCGCAAATTCCGCGCCTGCGCTGAACGTTCTATTTAGCGGGGCGGGCCATGACGGAACCGCTCCGTCATAAGCACAGCGCCACCGACGCTGGTGACGGAGCGGTTCCGTCACCAGCATGCGGCCGCCGCGCGGCCGCCCCGCCCCCTTAGCACTGCGGCAGAATAGCCGCCGCAGTGAAGGGGTTAAATCAGCAGAATCTGTAATATTTAGCTGGGTGTGGGAGGGCAGGCTTGATAAACAGGCGAGGAGGCTGAAGTATAGGTTTAAAGGAAGGTTTATTATCAAAAGGTATAGAAGTGGTAGGTTGTTGGGTTATTGGTATTGGTTGTTTTACAGCTTCATCAGAGTCTGACGAGGATGAAGAAGTCCGGTCTTCGGTTTGTCCTTGACTGTGGTGTTCTCCCCGGAGGCTCATAGAAGAACAAAGAAATGGAAGGAGCCGTCAGAATGGTATATTACTGTTCAAAATGTCATACCGTTATTACACCTCGGTGCACTAGGTTTGTTGAAGTGCTTTGAGAACAGTTCCACAACCAAAGTAAAGGTGAAAAGAGGAAAGATCAGGCTTTTTAAGAGTAACCGAAACTTTAAACGTAATGCTTGTTCATACATTTATCTAGTGCACGGCTGGAAAAAGAAAGGGTGCTTGAACACGTTCGTTTGCACGGACAAAGTGGTTTAACTAAGGCGGCGTTTTCAGTCACTAAGGATTCAGAGATACATATAGTCCCTTTGTTGGACGCTACCCTCACTCACTCTTTTCCACCCCCTCCCATCTATTCCCAGTTCCCAATCACTAACCTGGCTCCGCCGTAACTCTCCTGAGTCACGGCCGCTCTCCAGCCATCTTCGGACCACGTTTCGTCTTCGTCCTCGATATGTCGTGATGTCCAGGTCTTCTCTTGGTCGGGTCCCGCGTCTTCTTTCTGCAGACCGGGTTCCACGTCTTCCTGCTTGCAACCGGATCCCGCGTCTTCCTGCTTGAAACCGGGTCCCTCGTCTTCCTGCTTGAAACCGGGTCCCGCGTCTTCCTGCTTGAAACCGGGTCCCGCGTCTTCCTTCCACGCTGCACTCGTTCCACCAACTTCCTCCCCGTAACGGTTGTTCCACTCCTTTCTTATTGGTCCTGAGTAACTGCTTCCGGTGCTCGAAGGTGGAGCTTCCGGGTTGTGCTCCCGTTCGCATCCCTGCGAAGACAGATGAGAGGGGTCTGGATACCGTAGTTGTGGGGATCGGGTAAGCAGTCTCTCACACTGGGGTTGGATTTTCTTGGTTCTTTCTAACAACTTTTCCCTGATTTGAGGGAGATCAACACATATATATATATACTCCAGCTAAATATTACAGATTCTGCTGGTTTAACTCATGATCCCTGTTTACATATGGGAAGATACCCAGCCCCGTTATCTCCGGCAGAGCGTACAGTGAACTCAGAATGGGAGACTGAATCTTATAAAAGGATACGTGTGACACAAATGCTCCCAAAGTTAGATTATCATGCTTAAATGGTAAAGCAAAAAAGTTGGCAGTAAAACATCACAAATGTTGGAACAGAAAATATTTTCACTGCCCTAATTCTGACACTATCTCCAAGGGATTTCAAGTTTTACGGGACAGGGTGATGTCTGAAAATGTTACCACCCAAAACTTTACATAAGCATAATGCCCACGGATTGATCAACTGGAGATCGAATTAAACCTCAATCTCACAAGGCAATGTATCCCCCGAGGTAACTCCTCTCCCAACACATCAACAAACACAGTTAATTAAATAAGAGCCCACTCGATAATTAAGTTCTAGATCAGCAAAATAAATGTAAAAGTTTTATTACAAAAATTCAAAAGATACGGTACAGAATATTGTCATGAAGGCTCTCAGCAAATAGAGCATTACGAGAAGTGCAAAATCAAAAATATTCTAAAGTGCAAGTGAACAGCAAAACTAATGAACACATGGACAGCATCCCTAGTAAAATCTGAAAGTCTTCTGACACACCCACAAAATCGAGGATTTATATAAGAAATCTTCTCAGAGATCAGAATAGAAAGTGCAGATTCATTATGGTGTGAACAGAAGTATCATCATGTTAGCAAATCAGAATGCAGTTCTATTAAACACCATATTGCCTTAGCACCTAAGTACTATCCCACTACATGAATGTCGATGCTGCCCACCCTATGCTAATGTCATCTGTAGATGGCAGGACAAACTGGACCATGAACAACCGCAAACTAATATGAAGTACGAGGGCACAGCGCTCTAGCGGAAGATCCTTGGGAAAATATACAGAGAAGAAGTGTGGCTCAATGGTTAGAGCGGCAGACCCTTATGCAGAGGTCTAGCCCGGGACCAGGGTTCAATTCCCCGACTCGGCGGGTCTTGGGCTCAAAATTCCACGGACCTGATAATTCTCGTCTCGGTGCCTATTCCAATCATGGAGTCTCACTCTGCAACTCTGGGCAATAGCTTGCTTAATCTCCACGGCCCTCACAACGCTAAGGATGCCTGGCCTCCACCTTGGGGGTGCCCAGGAGTGGACGCCTCACAGGGAAAGCCAGGATGGGTTCCACAGCGGTATTCGTACAAGCGCCTTGAGACCCTTTCGGGTGAGTAGTGCACTATACAAGTATCAATTTACATTACATTACTGTATTAGGATCCAAACGGCAGTGGAAACGAACAAATATGGCTCTGCTTGACTGTGTACTGCAGAAATGATGAACCCTGAAATGTTTAGGGGACAAGCATCAATTTTGACAAACATGGCTTCCTGGCCCAATTGAGCCCTAGTTAACACGCGTCAGGAAAACACACTTCTAAATGTTGTAGGAAATTTGTTTCAAAGGTATTAACATTAATATCAGTGTGAAAATATGTAACTGAGAGTAGAACTACATTCTGTAAATTTTTAATGCGGCACAAAAATATAAAAGCAAAACAATCTTAATAGTGAATGGAGCATGATGGCACACTATAGAATGAGTGACCTGTCTAGTCCATGTGTTTAAAATGTATATATGCAGGATTCACTAAATGCTAGTTTTTTGTTTTGTTTCTAACTTAATTTATTTAGAGGTTCTGGTTTTGGGAGAGAAGGGCAATGGAGCACAAGGAGATAAGAGATTGGTGTAAGATCACACTGTTTTGTTCATTTGGCAAGCTGCGAGTAGATGTCAGACCTCCAGGTAGGAAGCAGATTTGAGTCAGAGATGAAAGCGTGGAAGAACTGCAATTTTGATAACTCAATAGACTGATTCCTGCAAGCAGAGCGTCAACACCTTATCTAGTCCATGAACATTAAAAGCTGCCAGGTATGTCCAGCCTGATGATTCCCAACCATTTTATGATTCACAAAACCCCAACTGGTTTCTTCATTTACCAGAGCTTCAAATGGGCAGGTACCATCTGACACTGCGTACCTGCACTTCTGGATTTTGAAAAGAGAGAGAACCTGCACTTCTAAGCACTGCTGCAATACACCTAATAGGAGAGTACCAGCACTTCTCAGGACCAAACAGGTACTCCAAGTAGTGAGCACCTGCACTTCTATATTTCCAATTAACCCATTGCGCACTAGCGGTTTTCCCGCTGTGCGCTGGATTTTTCAAAAACCCGCGTTACATGACGAGCTAAGCTCGTCATCAGCATCGAAGGGGTTAAAGCACTAACATTTACCCTCGCTCACCACTGCTGCTCCACCCATCTTCTGGGAGGTAGTTGTGCGCATTCACTAACCATTACTGGATATGTTACTTCGGTGAGGTGTGCAACCTAAATATTGACCCCAGAATATCGATGGGAGACACTACAGAGGAAAGAAATACTGAAAACAAAAAGATATTGACAGGTAAGTGAGTCTAAACTTGTTATACCAACTCCAAATATATATACCCACGCAGCACATATATCTTCAAGGTACAAAGATGTGGAGTTAAGAATAGTAAATCTATACTTCCCTATATGGATTTATTGTTGGATTTTTTTTATATCGCCAATATTTTGTCCCCTATATTTTTGTACCATGATATCATGGGGGTCGGTATTCAGTCGTATAATCCTTCTGTGAATTCATGGGCTGCAGCCTGGCTGATGCTACTGGTGTTCGACGTACCTTCGCCCTACTGGGGCTTTACATTTTGATAGAATCGATTGCATGTCAAGGTTCAGGGATGCTGATGGGACTGGAGCTATTGATCAGGCTGAGGACATTAATAATGAGGTGAACGTATGTAGTGTTCACTGCATTGATGCAGCAGGTGAGATCTGCAGCCGTGGTGTGTGTAGTAATGTTGCTGTATATGTCATTGATCTTGGGCTGTTAATGGACCAGAGACAATGGTGTGGCAGAAGATGGTGGTAAGAGCTGGATGTGGTGCATGGATGCCGCAGGTTGTGTGGTCGAGTCGCCTGGCATGAGCCGACTTGTAAAACAGATGATGGGCAATGAGTTGGAGGCACAAATCATATGTATCAAAGCTAAAGGAGTACCTCTGATCAGACCTATATTGCTTTTTCAGTGATATTCTTCACAATAAATTTGAGAGAGGATGCTATATCCAATAAGAAGACGTGATTTATTCAAACATTATTTTTATTATTTTTCATTTTACCTTTCGCTTAAGTTGAATCATGTTTTGTATAGCTGTATTCATAAAACGTGCTACTTAAACTTTTTGTAAGCAAACAAACTACTTTGTATTTATGATAAAAAAATATATAAACCGTAAGGTAAAATGAAAAATAATAAAAATAATGTTTGAATAAATCACATGTCTTCTTCTTGCATATAGCATCCTCTCTCAAATTTATTGTGAAGAATATCACTGAAAAAGCAATATAGGTCTGATCAGAGGTACTCCTTTAGCTTTGGGTTTTTCCACCCTCCTCTGGGCCTGAAACTATACTGGGAGAACTCTTCCTTTGTAATCACTAATCATATGTATTACTGGCGTGCACTGAGGTATTGACCGGTAAGACACAACTGCTGCATTGATGGAGGAAGTTGTAAACGTCTGTTGGCAGCGTTGCTGAAAAGAAAGGAAAATAAGCATTGGCAAAGACAAAGTTTTGGTTCCTTTGGGACCTATTGGCTAAGTCAATGCCTTTTAGCTATGCTGCATCAGTAAGATGCTGTGAAGCATGACGAAAAGGGTATCAAATAGACGCAGACGAATCATTGTAGAGCTGTGCATGCTCTACTATGCGTGGATGCCTAACAAAATGAGACAGGTTAATTTTTTTATTTACAAATCCTGGATGAATCAGTAAATAAAAGAAAGAGAAGTAGCACAAAGTGCTATTAAGGTGGGCAGGCGGCAGCAATGTACTGCTTGGTCCTCTGCAAAAATAAATAAATGCATTTTTTTAAATACAGGCGGTTGGAAGGGGCTAGCAATGGGGAGCGGGCCCGTGGTAGGGGGAGCACCGCTCAAGGGGGCAGGACATGAGTGAGAAAGCAATACAGGGGAGAAGAACACAAGGGCAAGCACAACACAGAAGGGGTGGGGGGAGAAGCACATGGGTGCGAGAGCAATACAACAGTAGACAGGAAGTCAGCTAGAAAACACATACGCTCTAATGAATTCCTTAACTGAAAAAAAAGTAGTGCCTGAGGGGAAGGACACAAGTAATGAGGGTGTGTGTACCAGGGGAGAGATAAACACAAGAAGAGGAAGTAAGGGCCACTCCAGCTAATGGATAATAAGCAAGCAAATGAAAGTGACAATATTACCATGCAATGGTTAGCAGTAGGTGAGCTCTAAGTCTATTGTAAGCTGACAATAGGTATTTTCCCAAACAGATAGCTTGCGATGTATGGTAGACAAGACCTAAAAAAAAAGGACTGCAGTTGAAGGCGCACTAATGGCGCTCAAGGTACTACCCTGAAGGTCAGTAGTAAAGCTTGCAAGATTGTCGGGTCTAGCGCTCAACCCCAGCTTCGCTGCTTCATCACGCCCTTTTACTCCAGGGCTCCAGGTTCTCTCCCTGTGACTGTACATACTCTGTCTCCACATTTCCCCAGTATCATTCATTGGCCTGTAGACTTTGTTCTAGAAGGCTAGAGTATAGGTAGCCATCCTGAGTGAAAGGGGTGCTGGGTCCATGCCAGATTTTCAGGATAACCGCTGTCTTTGTAAATGACCTTATTTAGATTCATTGTATGTAAATGACCCCCCAGGTATCGGGTATCAGAGCGCGTTACATGAGCACCAGTTGCGTTACATGAGCACACATTTATTTTTGTTAGGCACAGAGAGATTAAGTGATGTGCCCAGAATCACAGGATGTTGCACGTCTTTGCAGAGACTCGAACCCGGTTCCCCAGTTTTGAGGTCGAGCTCCCTAGCCGTTAGGCCAACTCCTCTCCCCAATTATCGCATCCATGTTTAATATGACTCCCATTGGACAGTTATTCACCCAGCCTGAAGCAAGCATGGGGTTTAATAACATTTTAGAAAAGCCACTATCATTATACAGTGCTTAATTTGAGCTGGTGGTTTACAGTGCTAGGCACTGGCCTTTAATTGACAACACCAGCACTTGTGACAGTCTGCCACAAGGTGGCGCTGTCTGACTGATTTAGAAATGACCACAACAGTTAATTTTTAATTCAATATCAATTAAAATAGACTATTACCTGCCGCCCCAGCCATTCTCCTTACTTTGGGGGCTTTTATAGTCCGAATAGTCACACTGTGTGATGGTTAGTAGTTGTGTTGATACCATCATTGTCAGCATGGCAGGGGCAATGTGTGGTGCAAGCTGCAGTGACTTCCTGGCGAGAGCCCTGGCACTTATTTTTTTTTACAAATTAAGTACTGCTATCATGTAACATTTGATTGCTTATTGACTGTTCTCGTACTCTAGATATTGTTCACTAGGCGGGGAGGTAAAATCTTGACTTTTGCTCCAAAAGGCTGATGGCGGTTGAAAGCTACTTTTCAGTTTTGGTTACTGATTAAGCATGGGCGGAAAATCCGTTTCGCTCGCGGATTTTGCGGATTTTCGGGAAATTCGCAATCCGCGAGATTCGCGAATCTCCCGCAAAATCCGCAAATCCGCGAGCAGCGGATTTTGCTCGCACTGCTCGCACTGTTCGCGTGAGTTCGCGGCTTCCCAGTACAACTTCGCGCCCCGCGAATAAGTGCTAAATTGCAGAAATACGATTTTAGCAAAACTGAAACTACTTACCAGGTTCAAAAGTTCAGGCTCATCATTAGTAGCCATTTCCTGTAGTGCTTCCTGAGGGGCCCCTCCAGAGTTCAGTTGCCAGTTGCAACTATTATGTGACCCTGCTCTGAACCTCAGAATAGTTACACATATGCCACAAAGGTCCTGAATTACAGCTAAGGGAGACAAGCAGGAGCCAGGCTGGAAGTTAAAATCCATTAATCAGCCCCTAATTCATTATTGTCAGTTGGGGCAGGGCAGGTGTTGTAACTAATTTTGCAACAATGAAAGCACTTAGCAAGTGCAAAAGATCACTAATCAGGGCGCACTAAGGAAGCAGGTGCCAGCTAAAAAAATATTCTGTGACACATTAATCAGCCCCAAATTAATTCAGGTCACTTGAGGCAGGGAAGGTGTGCTTTGCTTTGCCGAAAATAATGTACACTGGACAACCAGAGGGTGTGGTGATGAAACAGAGGGTGGCATGGGTGGGCCAGAGGGTGGCATGAGTAGTCAGAGAGTGGCAGTGGTGACAGAGAGTGGCAGTGATGAAGAAGAGTGTCCCAAACAGGCTGGACACGTAGAAACAACAAGTTCGCGAAACTTGCGACCCGACAGGTAAGTTCGCAATTTGCGAAAGTGTACAAAACCCTCGCGAACTGGCAGAAACCCGCGCAAACACAAAAAAAAAAAAATCCGCAAATTCGCGAGAATTCGCGGATTTTGCGGATTGCGAGTTCGCAAATCCGCAAAATTCGCGAACGCGAGATTCGCAAAATTCGCCCATGCTTATTACTGATACACCTCTGTATCAAGACACCATTTCAATGTCCTCTGAACACAATATCAATTTGTGAGTTTGCATTGACTAAACCTAACCACTCCCAGCAGGGACTGAGGTTGCAACAGAGTCAAGCAGGCCTGTGGGGAATCTAAAGCTCAGTGGGACTCGTGTGTTCGACCTCAGAGAAATGAAAAGCTGAGTCGGCCCTACTGGAATTCATATGTGTTTGATGCGCAAATTGTTACAAGATGAGAGGGTTCTAAAGTTTTTTTGTTTTTTTAAGGTGACAACTTTTCTGAAATTCATGAAAGCTGAAAATGTTTGCACTGCCTTGAGTAGCCGCTCAAGGTCCGCATCCCCTGCTCTGATGGCTAATCCCTCCACTCTGGCAAACGGTTGCCCACCTCTACCTCAGATCTGGAATCTAAAAAAAAAAAAAAGATTATCCTATGCGGTGGGGGTAGGGCAGTGGATGGACTCGGGCTTAATTTGGAGAGCTGCCTGAAAGGCACTTCTGCACCCTGCCGCCAACCAAACCCCCTCTTAAACTTGGTTTCAGCACCCTTAATGGACACGGGGCTGCTTAGATTGCCCAAAGATGAGCTGGAAACCCACTCAGTGCAGGTGCTGCCGCCGCGCCTTCATGTGATACCAGCTCTCCAACAACAGGTGGTGTGAAGGAGCCAATATGGTGCGACACAATGGGCGTGAGTTGGCAGGTCTGGTACCTATGACCTGCTTATTACACCAATTGCTACAACAGATGGAACCCAATGCAGCACATTTTATTGTATTGTAATTGTATTTTTGTAGCGCTCCCTACCCCTGATGAAACATCAAAGCGCTTTTTGGGCGAGTAGCATGCTACATACAGCTCTTCTCCCGTTTCTCAGTATGCCACACCTGCTCTTAAAATGGTGCTTCTTCCAGAATCCTTCTACCACAACACACGTCACGAGGCCCCAGATCTGGGTGTAAGGGAGGCCCCTGGGGTGCTCCTCCACTATTATTGTTTTGGAGGGGGCCCAACCTTACCTTCTATTCCCAGTGGCGGCTCCTCCGCTATTGCAGAGAAGCGTTGGCCCACTGCTTTTGAGCAGTGTAAAGGAAAAGAAATATAAAATGACAATAACTTGGAGTTATCATTTTATGTTCCCATTGCGGGTGGGTGGGCGGGGCTGCTCTTCTTAAGGAGCAGGGCAGGGGAGGAGTGATTTGCCTGCTCCTAAGTGCACATGACTGTTTGGCCGGCCCTCTCAGACCGACCAAACCAGTCATGCGCACTTTCCCCGTTCTCCATACAGGCTGCCTGCACGGAGAACAAGCCAGAGCCCACATTTCCTGTTTGAGCATCAAACCTGTACACTCACAACCCAGCATTGCAGTGTTGTGATTGGCCAGGGGAGCCTGGGTGCTTACCAATCACAAAGCTGCATTGTGGCGTTGTGATTGGTCAGGGGAGCCTGGCTGTTCTTTGTGGCTTCCTGTCCCACGCGAGAGCAGGAGCAAGGTGCTTACCTTTTATTTTTATTTTTTTGTTTTACATTGCGCAAACTTGGACCCTCCACCGCCACCCATGAGTCATGTCGGCCACCATTGTCTATGCAAAGCCAATGCATGCCTTGCAGAATGTGTGCATTGGTATGGAAAAAGAAATAGTTAAACACTCAAGAAAACCACTCTGCTTTACCCAGCAGGCCCCTGCAGTATCAGGGAGGCGGGGGGGGGTAACTGTCCAGGTGTGATTCCCATTGAGCCCATTCTGCAGGTGGACCATCGGTTTGCTTTTCGACACTGAGTCCATGCCGCTGGACATCGACTGGACAGCTGGCGGTTTTCCTTTTTAACTAGATAGTTACGGTCCCTCCGCGTTTACCAACACTATGATTGGCACATTGATAATATACCCGTTTCCCTGAGGAGCCTTCTTCAGCAGGTCCTGTCGCACGAGCCATCGCTGTGAAGGTTTGCTGTTTAGTAAATTGCGACACCCCCTTCTCTGTATTCCATACCTACAGAAGTGCCTTCCTAATGTGTTCTTGAGTTTTGAGTGACTGCCACTTATAGCAGTATTATTCCCTCTTGTATCTTGTTTGCTGCTATACCATACACATTTATGTTTGAGTGACTGCCACTTATTGCAGTATTATTCCCTCTTGTATCTTGTTTGCTGCTATACCATACACATTTATGTTTGAGTGACTGCCACTTATTGCAGTATTATTCCCTCTTGTAGCTTGTTTGCTGCTATACCATACACATTTATGTTTGAGTGACTGCCACTTATAGCAGTATTATTCCCTCTTGTATCTTGTTTGCTGCTATACCATACACATTTATGTTTGAGTGACTGCCACTTATTGCAGTATTATTCCCTCTTGTATCTTGTTTGCTGCTATACCATACACATTTATGTTTGAGTGACTGCCACTTATTGCAGTATTATTCCATCTTGTTTGCTGCAATATCATACACATTTATGTTTGAGTGACTGCCACTTATTGCAGTATTATTCCCTCTTGTATCTTGTTTGCTGCTATACCATACACATTTATGTTTGAGTGACTGTAACTTATAGCAGTATTATTCCCTCTTGTATCTTGTTTGCTGCTATACCATACACATTTATGTTTGAGTGACTGCCACTTATTGCAGTATTATTCCCTCTTGTAGCTTGTTTGCTGCTATACCATACACATTTATGTTTGAGTGACTGTAACTTATAGCAGTATTATTCCCTCTTGTATCTTGTTTGCTGCTATACCATACACATTTATGTTTGAGTGACTGCCACTTATTGCGGTATTATTCCCTCTTGTATCTTGTTTGCTGCTATACCATACACATTTATGTTTGAGTGACTGCCACTTATTGCAGTATTATTTCCTCTTGTATCTTGTTTGCTGCTATACCATGCACATTTATGTTTGAGTGACTGCCACTTATTGCAGTATTATTCCATCTTGTTTGCTGCAATATCATACACATTTATGTTTGAGTGACTGCCACTTATTGTAGTATTATTCCCTCTTGTAGCTTGTTTGCTGCTATACCATACACATTTATGTTTGAGTGACTGTAACTTATAGCAGTATTATTCCCTCTTGTATCTTGTTTGCTGCTATACCATACACATTTATGTTTGAGTGACTGCCACTTATTGCGGTATTATTCCCTCTTGTATCTTGTTTGCTGCTATACCATACACATTTATGTTTGAGTGACTGCCACTTATTGCAGTATTATTCCCTCTTGTAGCTTGTTTGCAGCTATATCATACACATTTATGTTTGAGTGACTGCCACTTATTGCAGCATTATTCCCTCTTGTATCTTGTTTTCTGCTATACCATACACATTTATGTTTGAGTGACTGCCACTTATTGCAGTATTATTCCCTCTTGCAGCTTGTTTGCTGCTATACCATACACATTTATGTTTGAGTGACTGCCACTTCCCTCTTGTAGCTTGTTTGCTGCTATACCATACACATTTATGTTTGAGTGACTGCCACTTATTGCAGTATTATTCCCTCTTGTAGCTTGTTTGCTGCTATATCATACACATTTATGTTTGAGTGACTGCCACTTATTGCAGTATTATTCCCTCTTGTATCTTGTTTGCTGCTATACCATACACATTTATGTTTGAGTGACTGCCACTTATTGCAGTATTATTCCCTCTTGTAGCTTGTTTGCTGCTATACCATACACATTTAGGTTTGAGTGACTGCCACTTCCCTCTTGTAGCTTGTTTGCTGCTATATCATACACATTTATGTTTGAGTGACTGCCACTTATTGCAGTATTATTCCCTCTTGTAGCTTTTTTGCTGCTATACCATACACATTTATGTTTGAGTGACTGCCACTTATTGCAGTAGTATTCCCTCTTGTAGCTTGTTTGCTGCTATACCATACACATTTATGTTTGAGTGACTGCCACTTATTGCAGTTTTATTCCCTCTTGTAGCTTGTTTGCTGCTATATCATACACATTTATGTTTGAGTGACTGCCACTTATTGCAGTAGTATTCCCTCTTGTAGCTTGTTTGCTGCTATACCATACACATTTATGTTTGAGTGACTGCCACTTATTGCAGTATTATTCCCTCTTGTAGCTTGTTTGCTGCTATACCATACACATTTATGTTTGAGTGACTGCCACTTATTGCAGTAGTATTCCCTCTTGTAGCTTGTTTGCTGCTATACCATACACATTTATGTTTGAGTGACTGCCACTTATTGCAGTTTTATTCCCTCTTGTATCTTGTTTGCTGCTATACCATACACATTTATGTTTGAGTGACTGCCACTTATAGCAGTATTATTCCCTCTTGTATCTTGTTTGCTGCTATACCATACACATTTATGTTTGAGTGACTGCCACTTATTGCAGTATTATTCCCTCTTGTATCTTGTTTGCTTCTATACCATACACATTTATGTTTGAGTGACTGTCACTTATTGCAGTATTATTCCTTCTTGTAGCTTGTTTGCTGCTATACCATACACATTTATGTTTGAGTGACTGTCACTTATTGCAGTATTATTCCCTCTTGTATCTTGTTTGCTTCTATACCATACACACTTATGTTTGAGTGACTGCCACTTATAGCAGTATTATTCCCTCTTGTATCTTGTTTGCTGCTATACCATACACACTTATGTTTGAGTGACTGCCACTTATTGCAGTATTATTCCCTCTTGTATCTTGTTTGCTGCTATACCATACACATTTATGTTTGAGTGACTGCCACTTATTGCAGTATTATTCCTTCTTGTAGCTTGTTTGCTGCTATACCATACACATTTATGTTTGAGTGACTGTCACTTATTGCAGTATTATTCCCTCTTGTATCTTGTTTGCTTCTATACCATACACACTTATGTTTGAGTGACTGCCACTTATAGCAGTATTATTCCCTCTTGTATCTTGTTTGCTGCTATACCATACACACTTATGTTTGAGTGACTGCCACTTATAGCAGTATTATTCCTTCTTGTATCTTGTTTGCTTCTATACCATACACATTTATGTTTGAGTGACTGCCACTTCCCTCTTGTAGCTTGTTTGCTGCTATACCATACACATTTATGTTTGAGTGACTGCCACTTATTGCAGTATTATTCCCTCTTGTAGCTTGTTTGCTGCTATATCATACACATTTATGTTTGAGTGACTGCCACTTATTGCAGTATTATTCCCTCTTGTATCTTGTTTGCTGCTATACCATACACATTTATGTTTGAGTGACTGCCACTTATTGCAGTATTATTCCTTCTTGTATCTTGTTTGCTTCTATACCATACACATTTATGTTTGAGTGACTGTCACTTATTGCAGTATTATTCCTTCTTGTAGCTTGTTTGCTGCTATACCATACACATTTATGTTTGAGTGACTGTCACTTATTGCAGTATTATTCCCTCTTGTATCTTGTTTGCTTCTATACCATACACACTTATGTTTGAGTGACTGCCACTTATAGCAGTATTATTCCCTCTTGTATCTTGTTTGCTGCTATACCATACACATTTATGTTTGAGTGACTGCCACTTATTGCAGTATTATTCCCTCTTGTATCTTGTTTGCTGCTATACCATACACATTTATGTTTGAGTGACTGCCACTTATTGCAGTATTATTCCTTCTTGTAGCTTGTTTGCTGCTATACCATACACATTTATGTTTGAGTGACTGTCACTTATTGCAGTATTATTCCCTCTTGTATCTTGTTTGCTTCTATACCATACACACTTATGTTTGAGTGACTGCCACTTATAGCAGTATTATTCCCTCTTGTATCTTGTTTGCTGCTATACCATACACATTTATGTTTGAGTGACTGTCACTTATTGCAGTATTATTCCCTCTTGTATCTTGTTTGCTTCTATACCATACACATTTATGTTTGAGTGACTGTCACTTATTGCAGTATTATTCCTTCTTGTAGCTTGTTTGCTGCTATACCATACACATTTATGTTTGAGTGACTGTCACTTATTGCAGTATTATTCCCTCTTGTATCTTGTTTGCTTCTATACCATACACACTTATGTTTGAGTGACTGCCACTTATAGCAGTATTATTCCCTCTTGTATCTTGTTTGCTGCTATACCATACACACTTATGTTTGAGTGACTGCCACTTATAGCAGTATTATTCCTTCTTGTATCTTGTTTGCTTCTATACCATACACATTTATGTTTGAGTGACTGCCACTTCCCTCTTGTAGCTTGTTTGCTGCTATACCATACACATTTATGTTTGAGTGACTGCCACTTATTGCAGTATTATTCCCTCTTGTAGCTTGTTTGCTGCTATACCATACACATTTATGTTTGAGTGACTGCCACTTATTGCAGTATTATTCCCTCTTGTATCTTGTTTGCTGCTATACCATACACATTTATGTTTGAGTGACTGTAACTTATAGCAGTATTATTCCCTCTTGTATCTTGTTTGCTTCTATACCATACACACTTATGTTTGAGTGACTGTAACTTATAGCAGTATTATTCCCTCTTGTATCTTGTTTGCTGCTATACCATACACATTTATGTTTGAGTGACTGCCACTTATTGCAGTATTATTCCTTCTTGTAGCTTGTTTGCTGCTATACCATACACATTTATGTTTGAGTGACTGTCACTTATTGCAGTATTATTCCCTCTTGTATCTTGTTTGCTTCTATACCATACACACTTATGTTTGAGTGACTGCCACTTATAGCAGTATTATTCCCTCTTGTATCTTGTTTGCTGCTATACCATACACATTTATGTTTGAGTGACTGTCACTTATTGCAGTATTATTCCCTCTTGTATCTTGTTTGCTTCTATACCATACACACTTATGTTTGAGTGACTGCCACTTATAGCAGTATTATTCCCTCTTGTAGCTTGTTTGCTGCTATATCGTGCACACTTGTCACTTTTTCCTCATGTAACGTAATGGTTGCTCTTGTATTATGCACACTCCTAAATGTCTCCTTATGTAAGGGTAAAGTCTGCGCTATATAAAAATACATAAATAAATTCTCCCGTTCTCAGACTGTGAGAGGCATGGTACACTCGTGACCTTGTCCTGCACAAACGTTAGCTCCCACAGTGAGCCCCATCCTTCAGCCTTGTTGGCTGCGCGCACGTTCTCCGTGTTCTGGGTTTCTGCACGTGCTCCGAATGCAGAGATCTTCCAGGCAGCCCGATCTCCCTCCGTGAGGCGAAAAGAGGTTAAAGTGCTCTGATGCCTGGGCACGTAACCGCTGCTTCGGTGGACGCGACTGCGTGACTTCTACGTGGCACTGCGTCATTGCGCATCTTATGTTCTCCTAGGATGCTAGCCTCAGGAATAGCCTTTTTTTCATATTTATATAGCGCGAGCTCGACCCGAAGGTATTGGAGCCTTTTTACATGAGCACCGTATTAACATTACACATTCAGGCACGGGGAGATTAAGTGATTTGCCCAGAATCACAGGATGTGGACGCGACCCCATGGCTCGAACCCTGGTCACCAGCACCAGCATCGGCCGAAGAGCTACAGGTCGCTACAGGCCCACTTTCCTCCTCCGCCCTCAAGGGCAGCCACGGCCCGTGGAGAGAGTTTCGGTGGGGCGGAGAGGCGGGGAGGGGCAGGGTGGGGGTGCTAAAAACTGGAGTATGGATAATTGAAGGTAAGTAAACAATTTAATAAATAAAACAAATTTCGTAGCGCACCCTGCATCGATACAGGGTGCGCTTCGAAATTCGTTTTATTAATTAAATTGTTCACTTACCTTCAATTATCCATACTCCAGTTTTTAGCACCCCCACCCTGCCCCTCCCGCCCCGCCTCTCCGCCCCACCGAAACTCCCTCCAAGGGCCGTGGCTGCTCCAGGGGCTTGTGTAGTTTGTAATGTATCACAACGTTGAGAAAGCAAACTTTGGAAGACACTGCGCTTTACCCCAAAATTATGGGAGGATTTGAGTAGTGGTATTTCCAGTCAGCGTCGGATTGGTAACGGGGACTTTTGGGCAATGCCCGAGGGGCCGGGGTCCGAGTTCCAGCTGAGGGCTGCTTTTGAGCAGCCTGGGGGCCGATTTGGGCGGTGTCTCTGTTGTTCAACTATACCGCCAGCGGCCCAGTGGGTGTCTGAGTGGCCTTTCTGGAGGGAGATGGGCACTCATTATCTCCCGTATAGCAGCAACAGGTAGAGGTGTCACCCCTTTTCTTTTGCTGGGCCTCCCATCAATGTACGCATACTGAGCGGGGCAGGGGGCCTGAGCAGAAGTGGCCTCACTTGTTTTCAGGTGTGTTTCACTAGTGTAAACTGATGCGTGCATTTTTTTTTACCCCCTCCTCTCCCTCCCCCCTTATGTAAAATTACACTGAAAGCAGTGATTTGAGGGAAGGCATTATGCAAATGTGGGCCGATTTTTATGCGTGCACGGGCCGATTTTTAATTCCAATCCAACCCTGTTTCCAGTCCTTGTTGGTAGTCAACTGCTAGACACCTATAGAAACCGTGGTGTTCACAGCCCATTCACGATGTACTGGACCGCTTAGGGTTTAATCAGAGATGGTGCACCCAAGGCCAGGGGACCCCTGCAGGACCCCCGCAGTTCCAGCTGTATTGCCTAGCGAATGGCATTGTGCGTAAAGCTGTATTTGACTGCTCATAAGTCACTGTCGGGGGAACAGACCATGACAGCGGATCTTGTATGTAAAGAATCCCATGGCAACTTCATACAACGTCAGAACATAGGCTTTGGTTGGTACCATATCAGAACCAGATGAAGGCTGATTGGATCGGCCCCTACACGATGGTTAGGCCTTTGTCTTAGGTGAACTATATGGTGGTCTTCAAGGACCATCCTTGAAGGCCTATCGAGCATTCCATATCAACATGACGAAGTCCTACAACTATAGGAACTTGATGTTGTTGGTTTGTCAGATGGGGAAGATGCAGCTAGGGACACCCTGTGCCCAGAGAGCTCCTGAAGGGTGAGGTCACTTCTGCATTTAGACTTTTGATCAACATTCTAGCAGAACACCCATCAACCCCCTGGTCAGCACTATTCTAAGAATAGTGCCTGGACGTGCTTGTGACGTCGTGCCAAGGTTCCGGATTATATCAGGTCAGAGGTTCAGTCTGAAATCCCCATAAAGGCTGCAGGTGAGAGCCCTCCAGCGGTCCCTGGGTGATTGCAGTAGCCAATGTTCCCAAACTCACGCATGCAAAGGGTTGCTTCTGGCTCCCAGCAGCTTCATATGACAGGCGTCCTTGTCTCGGGGTTAAAAAATCGATGGGCCTATGGGTTGCCACCATCTTTACCCCTACTGTGGACCTGACCGGGTTGCACTTGTACAATGCCTTGACACCGAGGGAAGGGAAGAGGTTGACTTGCATTAGCCAACTAGGCCTCAGCGCTCAGACTCACGTTATTTGGCACAGAGAGCGAGAGAGACGAAAAGTTTTCTGGTACAGGTTCAGCATGGTGCTGACACAATTGGAAAAAATATGTTTGAAATGGTTTGGGCCTCACAAAAGCTGCAGTCTTACACCCACACAACACAATTCACGGTCCGAGTTGGACTGGTCAATAGGGCAATCAGGCAGTAATGGATGGGTGGGTCTGACAGATCAGCGCATGGGCTTGTTTTTAGCAGTTTATGGGCATGTTTTGTGGCCAGGTGTGCCGGTTTTTACTATTGATTTTTCTAGTATTACAACAAGCATTGCCTGCAGCAAACACAAATGCATGCCAACTCTCATACATTGCAAACTACTCATACAGAGTGTCTTTACAATTGTAGGCTACTTTTGTATCTATCTGGTTCGCTAACAGCGGCCACTTATATTTTGGTGCCCGGGCCTGTTTCATGTCCCAGTCCGACCCTGTTCACAGTCTGAACCATCAGAGGCAGGGAGGAATAGCACATTCCTCCCATGCTCACTTGCACAGAAGAAGGAGCATGCTGTGGTGAAACATCCCAAGGACTGGAAGCACTCACACATCCATGGCCCCCCAAGCTGCATAGGAGGAGGGCTGACATCATATTCCCGGTCAAGGTGGGGCCTTTTCTCCGTAGGCATTTCTGAAGGACCAGCACACAATGGTAGTCGGTAGAGAATGAGTCCTTCACACGGCCGGACTGGCCATAGTGGGTACCTGGGGCGCTTTCCTGGTGGGCCGGAAGGGTGGGGGGCGGTTTTGTACCAGTGGGGGCCATATTTGTTACTGGGGGCCGGTTTTGCAGCAGTGCTGCAAAATCGCCTCCCTGTAACAAAAGTGCAGCAAAATTGCCCCTACAATCTGGAACTCCTTTTCTCCAGAGATCAGGTACAACCCGTCCACTTCCATCTGCAGGAATGAAGTAAAAATGAAACTATCCAGTGGATTTCTCTCACACTGAGGTCATACTCGCTTTCTCCTCACTTGAGTCATCAACATGCCTGTCTATTTTACCGCGCCTTCGTCCACATCATCGGGACTCTCGTGGTTTTCCGATTTTCCTAAACACCACCTCGACAAACATTGTTAGCATGATTCTCCAAAGGTGTGTGTTACCAATAAACCAAGGTTTCTTTCTCAATTCTACATTAGTGGTGCTATGTAATTAAAAGAGCTGTTATCCCTGAGAGCCAGAGATCTGAATATGAAATGCCTTAAAAAGAATGTGTTAAATCAGGGCACTGGAATGTAAAACTGTTATTTTACTAAGCAACTTTCTTCTACCTTGGAATAATTTTTAAGCTGATTGGCACTGCCACTGGCAAAATATTAAATCGTTATCACAGAGTGTGAGATCCCTTTCATCAAAAGTTTACAGGAAAGGCTTCAAATATAGCATCGCTCAAAATGTGCAAAATATGTTTTCACCAGCGAAGTTTTGCATTGACCCTCATGTTCTTCCCTTAGCCAAATTTCCTATTTTCACTTTGCCGGTGCACACTTTTTCTGTGCATTGCAATGAAATGTTCACTGTATTGCAAGATGGTTTTCACTCTAAGCCATCTTAGCCAAAATGGGAATGCGAGCACACTTTTTTATCTGCACCTTTACCTTTTACAAAGTATTGCTTTGCACAATATGACCTGTTTGCAGACTTTAGTCACAAGTTTAACTTATGCATAGATGCTCAGAACAGACATGATTTTCACTCAAATGGGGCAACATAAAACTTTGCAACCTTTGTGAAGGTGTTGCCAAGACTTCCGTTGATCTTCACAGATGGTGCACTGCAAATAAGCGTTGCAATTTTGCACCCCTTATTCAGATCCACAGACTAAGTAAACCTCTTTAAAACATAGTCAATCAATCAATCACTGCATTTCTAAAGCACGCTACATACCCGTGATTGTCTCAAGGTGCTGGGGGGGGGCTGCTACTGATCGAAGAGCCAGGTCTTGAGGAGTTTTCTGAAGGTGAGCATGTCCTGGGTCTGTCGTAGGCTGGTAGAGAGAGTGTTCCAGGTCTTGGCGGCGAGGTAGGAGAAGGATCTGCCGTCGGCGGTGGTTTTCCGGATACGTGGAACTGAGGCGAGTGCAAGGCTGGCAGAGCGGAGGCAATGGGTGGGGGTGTGGAAGCTGAGTCGGACATTGAGGTATGCGGGTCCAGTGTTGTGTAGCGTAGAGGTGATCCTCTTGTTGACGGGGAGCCAGTGTAGGCCTCTCAGGTGGGGTGTGATGTGGCTGCGTCGGGGGACATCGAGGATCAGTCGTGCAGAGGCATTCTGGATTTGTTGTAGTCATCTTAGGAGCTTGGTTGTTGTTCCTGAGTAGAGGACGTTCCCGTAGTCGAGTCTGTTGGTGACGAGGGCCTGGGTGTGTCAGTTTTTCTCGTGTCGAGAGGGATCCATTTGAAGAGCCTGCGGAGCATTCGGAGGGTGTTGAAGCAGGAAGGCGGAGACGGCGTTGACTTGCTTGGTCATGGAGAGGGCGGAGTCGAGGATGACCCCCAGGTTGCGTGCGTGGTCGGTGAGTTTCGGGGCAGTGCCTAGCGATGTGGGCCACCAGGAGTCGTCTCAGGCGGAAGGGGTGGGTCCAAGGATGAGGACCTCCGTCTTGTCTGAATTCAGCTTCAGTCTGCTGTCCTTCATCCAGTCGGCGATGGCCTTCATTCCTCTGTGGAGGTTGGTTTTGGCGGTGTGGGGGTCTTCGGATTTTCTCACCTAATCCCAAAATGCCACTGAACCTTTCTCTTTTATAGACATAAGAAAATAAGGCAAATCCTGAGACCATGGTAGATCAAGAGCACTCCGTGTGATCCTCTGCAAAAAGCCTTGGAAATGCTATAACTGCAGTTGCATAGCTCCTCTTACCTCTGGTGAGGTGATGAAGCACGTTGTAACACGGGTAGTATGCTACTCCGGGTTGGCAGTAGCGGCTGGCATCTACAGGTCGAGGGGGAGACTGGTGTGTGCACAAAAAACATTACCAGTTGAACGCTACATCCTCCGTAGACCTCCACAGGAAATGTAAGCTGGAACTCCCTTGACCAGTTAGGGCGTTGCTCTCATGCCGAGAAAGCAGCGCCCTGATTGGTTGGGGCGGCCTCACTCTGCTCTCCACAGCACCCTGGAGGCCTGCACGGACTCTAACCCAGCTATTTTGTTTAAAGTGCGAATGTGTGGCTGGGCGTCCCAAGATGGCTGACAAACAAAGACATACGCACTTTAAACATAAGTGCATAGACAGCCCACCCTCCTCCCTGCTGCTCTCACTCAAAAGCAAACCCGCCCCATCTTGATACTTGGCTCGGGACGGGGCTGAAAAATAGAATGGTAATAAATTACAATTTTATTTTTCATGGGGTTTGGTGGGGACTTTAAGGGGGGCGACACTCCTCCGCTCCAACGAAGGAGCTGCCCCTGCATGTTGGAGTGCTTGAGTGGCAGCATGTATTCGCAGTGTGGCCTAAGCGGGAAGTGTTTCAATGTTGTGCGTGTGCGACCAGAGTGGTGATCCAACATTGTCGTTGATTGCGGCACACAGAGTGGGAGGACAGGAAAGGACCAGGAGTGCGTCCATGCACTTTACAGCAGTAGGCTTGTCCATGCACTTTACAGCAGTAGGTTTCTATGAGTTACTTTGCGGGACCACTCTGACATTTTGTGTGACACCAAACCGTCGCCCTTAGAGGAAGCCATTTTGTATAGTCTTAGCAGGGACTAGAGCAGTAGAAGAGAGAGGCCCGCTGGAATGGTCTCCATGAGAGGCCATCTGTGCCGCACGCTGACCTGCTTCTGGAATCCAGTGGTTTTCCAGTGTCCAGTCTTGAAGCTGGCATGGGTCCTGAGTGCGACCTTTCGGGATGGACGGAATTAAAGTCATTCAAGATGGCCCCCGGTTGCACTACAGTCCTGGTTTATAATGTTCTGCATAGTGACGAGTGGTGAATCTCTGTGCCTTGGAAACAAGATCCACTTTGTGCATCCTTCTAGAGGGTGATGGCTGATATCTGAAAGTATAGGGTTGGTCTTTACCGTCCTGGTAAGACCTTGCCCATCTATTGTTTCTGCGATTCCATTCTGATGTCGGAGATGTGCTTCAGTTTGCTGAGGTGACGGCACAGAGAGGTAGGGACTTAGCCCAAGGCCAGCAATGAATTAGGAACGAGGTAAAGGCGGGCCTTTTCAAAGAACAGAACATCATTAATGCAGTGACCGTAACCCCGTCCCTGCTTATGACGGAACCAAGCCGTCATGAGCCACGGGCGGTGTGTGCTCTTGACGGCGTGGTTCCGTCATGCTGCGGCCTCTCCGCCCACATGGCACTGATTCCCCGCCTGTGAGAATGAATAAGTGAGTGGGCGAAGTCGTGACGGAACCACGCCGTCATGAGCACAGCTCACCCATAACTCATGACGGCGTGGTTCCATCACGAGCATGGTGGAGCCGCACTCACCTCCCAGCGCCGCAGGCGGAATTACCGTTGTGCCCAAGGGGTTAAACTTCTTCTCCCAAATTTCAGCTGCCTCCCCTGTCACTCGTTGACTGCATGCTTGTCTTTGACCATGTACTGCCTGCTGACTAGGTTTGGGCTACAGAAATACCATAAACCTACCAACATACCTAATCGCAATGCGTCAACAGCCCGCGAACGGCTCCCTCTCCTATCGCTCTTTGACCCTGTGCTTGCCTTTGACCCTGTGCTTATCTTTGACCCTGTGCTTATCTTTGACCTTGTATAGTGCTCCACTGCCTTTTGGCTGGGTTGTGCTTTAGAAATACCACCTCCATACATTATGCAGGGAGCCTGCACTGCTCCTTATTCTGGATCTACCACTGTCTCTGCCTGTGCTCTATGCACCTGTGCGTACCTCGTCCTATGCAATGGCTGCTTTGTGTGTACGTGGTAGGATGCTTTGCCTCTGCCCATGTTGTACGTGTGCTTGTGTGTGATTGAATGAAACCAATGCTGCAGCTGGTCAGTGTGTGAGGAGGGGGTCATGGGTAATAATTACATGGTTATCATACAACTGTCCCTAAACTCTACTGGAGGGATCGCAAAGAAGGAAAGGTCCATACCAGTGCTTTAAATGAAAATACGAAAGTGCTGATACTCTCTATTCAGAGTTCCTATTTGCTCTGAGAGGTGCTAGTACTCTCCTGTTAAATGTGTTGAAGCAGGGATGAAAAGTGCGTACTCTCCAGTTAAATGTGTTGGAGCAGGGATGAGAAGTGCTGATACTGTCCCGGTAAATGTACAGCAGCAGGGATGAGAAGTGCTGGTACTCTCCCATTAAATGTGCAGAAGCAGGGATGAAAAGTGCGTACTCTCCAGTTAAATATGTTACAGCAGGGATGAGAAGTGCTGGTACCCTCCCGGTAAATGTACAGCAGCAGGGGTGAGAAGTGCAGCCACTCTCCCATTAAATATGCAGCAGTACAGCAGTAGAGATGAGAAGTGCTGGTACTCTCCCGGTAAATGTACAGCCACAGGCATGAAGTATCAGTACTCTCCCATTAAATGTGTAGCAGCAGGGATGAAAAGTGCGTACTCTCCCGTTAAATGTGTTGTGGCAGGGATGAGAAGTGCTGGTACTGTCCTGGTAAATGTACAGCAGCAGGGATGAGAAGTGCTGGTACTCTCCCGGTAAATGTACAGCCGCAGGCATGAAGTATCAGTACTCTCCCATTAAATGTGTAGCAGCAGGGATGAAAAGTGCGTAAGCTCCCGTTAAATGTGTTGCAGCAGGGATGAGAAATACTGGTACAGTCCCGGTAAATGTACAGCAGCAGGGATGAGAAGTGCTGGTACTCTCTCATTAAATGTGCAGAAGCAGGGATGAAGTGCCAGTACTCTCCCATTAAATGTGCAGCAGCAGGGATGAAAAGTGCATACTCTCCAGTTAAATGTGTAGCAGCAGGGATGAGAAGTGCTGGTACTCTCCCATTAAATGTGCAGAAGCAGGGATGAGAAGTGCTTGGCCGCTTCCATTAAATGTGCAGCAGCAGGAATGAGAAGTGCGGCCACTCTCCCATTAAATATGCAGCAGTAGGGATGAGAAGTGCAGGTACTCTCCCGGTAAATGCACAGCAGCAGGCATGAAGTGTCAGTACTCTCCCATTAAATGTGTAGCAGCAGGGATGAAAAGTGCGTACTCTCACGTTAAATGTGTTGTGGCAGGGATGAGAAGTGCTGGTACTGTCCTGGTAAATGTACAGCAGCAGGGATGAGAAGTGCTGGTACTCTCCCATTAAATGTGCAGAAGCAGGGATGAAGTGCCAGTACTCTCCCATTAAATGTGCAGCAGCAGGGATGAAAAGTGCTGGTACTCTCCCATTAAATGTGCATGAGCAGGGATGAAGTGCCAGTACTCTCCCATTAAATGTACAGCAGCAGGGATGAGAAGTGCCGGTGCTCTCCCATTAAATGTGCAGAAGCAGGGATGAGAAGTGCCCGGACTCTCCCATTAAATGTATAGCAGCAGGGATGAGAAGTGCTGGTACTCTCCCGTTAAAAGTACAGCAGCAGGGATGAGAAGTGCTGGTACTCTCCCATTAAATGTGCAGAAGCAGGGATGAGAAGTGCTTGGCCGCTTCCATTAAATGTGCAGCAGCAGGAATGAGAAGTGCCGGTGCTCTCCCATTAAATGTGCAGAAGCAGGGATGAGAAGTGCCCGGCCTCTCCCATTAAATGTACAGCAGCAGGGATGAGAAGTGCGGCCACTCTCCCATTAAATATGCAGCAGTAGGGATGAGAAGTGCAGGTACTCTCCCGGTAAATGCACAGCAGCAGGCATGAAGTGTCAGTACTCTCCCATTAAATGTGTAGCAGCAGGGATGAAAAGTGCGTATTCTCCAGTTAAATGTGTTGTAGCAGGGATGAGAAGTGCTGGTACTCTCCTGGTAAATGTACAGCAGCAGGGATGAGAAGTGCTGGTACTCCCATTAAATGTGCAGAAGCAGGGATGAAGTGCCAGTACTCTCCCAATAAATGTGCAGCAGCAGGGATGAAAAGTGCTGGTACTCTCCCATTAAATGTGCATAAGCAGGGATGAAGTGCCAGTACTCTCCCATTAAATGTACAGCAGCAGGGATGAGAATTGCTGGTACTCTCCCATTAAATGTGCAGAAGCAGGGATGAGAAGTGCCGGGCCGCTCCAATTAAATGTTCAGCAGCAGGAATGAGAAGTGCCGGTGCTCTCCCATTAAATGTGCAGAAGCAGGGATGAGAAGTGCCCGGACTCTCCCATTAAATGTATAGCAGCAGGGATGAGAAGTGCTGGTACTCTCCCGTTAAAAGTACAGCAGCAGGGATGAAGTGTCAGTACTCTCCCATTAAATGTGTAGCAGCAGGGATGAAAAGTGCGTGCTCTCCCGTCAAATATGTTGCAGCAGGGAAGTGCTGGTACTATCCCGGTAAATGTACAGCAGCAGGAATGAAAAGTGCGTACTCCCTAGTTAAATGTGTAGCAGCAGAGATGAAAAGTGCGCACTCAACAGTTAAATGTGTAGTAGCAGGAATGAGAAGTGCTGGTACTCTCCCGGTAAATGTACAGCAGCAGGAATGAGAAGTGCCGGTGCTCTCCCATTAAATATGCAGCAGCAGGGATGAGAAGTGCTGGTACTATCCCAGTAAATGTACAGCAGCAGGGATGAAAAGTGCGCACTCCCCAGTTAAATGTGTAGCAGCAGAGATGAAAAGTGCGCATTCCCCAGTTAAATGTGCAGAAGCAGGGATGAGAAGTGCCCGGCCTCTCCCAATAAATGTACAGCAGGAGGGATGAGAAGTGCGGCCACTCTACAATTAAATATGCAGCAGCAGGGATGAGAAGTGCTGGTACTATCCCAGTAAATGTACAGCAGCAGAGATGAAAAGTGCGCACTCCCCAGTTAAATGTGTAGCAGCAGAGATGAAAAGTGCGCATTCCCCAGTTAAATGTGTAGCAGCAGAGATGAGAAGTGCTGGTACTCTCCTGTTAAATTTACTGCACCAGGGATGAGAGAGTTCTCCCGGTAAATGTACAGCAGCAGGGATGAAAAAAGCGCACTCCCCAGTTAAATGTGTAGCAGCAGGGATGAAAAGTGCGCATTCCCCAGTTAAATGTGTAGCAGCAGAGATGAGAAGTGCTGGTACTCTCCTGTTAAATTTACTGCACCAGGGATGAGAGAGTTCTCCCGGTAAATGTACAGCAGCAGGGATGAAAAGTGCGCACTCCCCAGTTAAATGTGTAGCAGCAGAGATGAAAAGTGCGCATTCCCCAGTTAAATGTGTAGCAGCAGAGATGAGAAGTGCTGGTACTCTCCTGTTAAATTTACTGCACCAGGGATGAGAGAGTTCTCCCGGTAAATGTACAGCAGCAGGGATGAAAAGTGCGCACTCCCCAGTTAAATGTGTAGCAGCAGAGATGAAAAGTGCGCATTCCCCAGTTAAATGTGCAGAAGCAGGGATGAGAAGTGCCCGGCCTCTCCCAATAAATGTACAGCAGGAGGGATGAGAAGTGCGGCCACTCTACAATTAAATATGCAGCAGCAGGGATGAGAAGTGCTGGTACTATCCCAGTAAATGTACAGCAGCAGAGATGAAAAGTGCGCACTCCCCAGTTAAATGTGTAGCAGCAGAGATGAAAAGTGCGCATTCCCCAGTTAAATGTGTAGCAGCAGAGATGAGAAGTGCTGGTACTCTCCTGTTAAATTTACTGCACCAGGGATGAGAGAGTTCTCCCGGTAAATGTACAGCAGCAGGGATGAAAAAAGCGCACTCCCCAGTTAAATGTGTAGCAGCAGAGATGAAAAGTGCGCATTCCCCAGTTAAATGTGTAGCAGCAGAGATGAGAAGTGCTGGTACTCTCCTGTTAAATTTACTGCACCAGGGATGAGAGAGTTCTCCCGGTAAATGTACAGCAGCAGGGATGAAAAAAGCGCACTCCCCAGTTAAATGTGTAGCAGCAGGGATGAAAAGTGCGCATTCCCCAGTTAAATGTGTAGCAGCAGAGATGAGAAGTGCTGGTACTCTCCTGTTAAATTTACTGCACCAGGGATGAGAGAGTTCTCCCGGTAAATGTACAGCAGCAGGGATGAAAAGTGCGCACTCCCCAGTTAAATGTGTAGCAGCAGAGATGAAAAGTGCGCATTCCCCAGTTAAATGTGCAGAAGCAGGGATGAGAAGTGCCCGGCCTCTCCCAATAAATGTACAGCAGGAGGGATGAGAAGTGCGGCCACTCTACAATTAAATATGCAGCAGCAGGGATGAGAAGTGCTGGTACTATCCCAGTAAATGTACAGCAGCAGAGATGAAAAGTGCGCACTCCCCAGTTAAATGTGTAGCAGCAGAGATGAAAAGTGCGCATTCCCCAGTTAAATGTGTAGCAGCAGAGATGAGAAGTGCTGGTACTCTCCTGTTAAATTTACTGCACCAGGGATGAGAGAGTTCTCCCGGTAAATGTACAGCAGCAGGGATGAAAAGTGCGCACTCCCCAGTTAAATGTGTAGCAGCAGAGATGAAAAGTGCGCATTCCCCAGTTAAATGTGCAGAAGCAGGGATGAGAAGTGCCCGGCCTCTCCCAATAAATGTACAGCAGCAGGAATGAGAAGTGCCGGGCCGCTCCCAATAAATGTACAGCAGGAGGGATGAGAAGTGCGGCCACTCTACAATTAAATATGCAGCAGCAGGGATGAGAAGTGCTGGTACTATCCCAGTAAATGTACAGCAGCAGAGATGAAAAGTGCGCATTCCCCAGTTAAATGTGTAGCAGCAGAGATGAAAAGTGCGCATTCCCCAGTTAAATGTGTAGCAGCAGAGATGAGAAGTGCTGGTACTCTCCCGTTAAATTTACTGCACCAGGGATGAGAGAGCTCTCCCATTAAATGCACTGCAGCAGGGAAGAGAAGTGCGGCGACTCCCTTTCAAATGAAAGAAGTCAAGTCAGCACCGGACAGCACCTGTCCATTTAAAGCCCTGATCTATGCACCAAATGTGTGTAAGAGCAAGAGCCTGTGTAACATCGCCCTTACCCAGGAGGAGAGTGCCCCGGATAGGGGGGGGGGGAGCGGCTCGGCAAGGAGGCGGTAGCGGGCCCGGAGTGGATGGAGTTTGCCCGAGGGATAGAGATGGATGCAGAAATGAAGACCAGGGAGGCGGGCGAGCTGGGATGGAGAGGACCGAGGCCAGGCTGACCACCGCCCGCTGCTCCCAGTGTGGACGTGGCGGCGGGGGCAGAGGTCAGCTGGACAGGGACTGAGGAGGCCGGGGCTGGCGAGGGTGCAGACCTCGCCGCCAGAGGCCATGAGGCGAGAGTAATGTGCGCTTTGTAGGAGGGACTGCGGGCGGAGAGCAAATGAGGCAGAGGGCGTGCGGTGCGGAGGGGCTGGGGGAGGGGGCCGAGGTCAGGCAGGGGGCGGAGCCGGAGAGCCGCTCTTCCTCCTGGAGTCCGCGCCAGGTGTACAGGGGACCAGGACCGCTGCCAGCTCCTCGAAGGATGGCCCAGGCGCTGCAGTACGCGCCCTGCTTCAGGGGGCAGGTGGGTGTCCGGCGTCCCCCCCCCCTCCCCCCTAGCATGTGAAGACATTTCACGGCACCGTGTGTTATAGAGTTAATAATGGCCCGCAGCATCCATGCGCCTCGGGCATTAGTCACTCAGGGGTGTTGTTATTCAGTACCTTCGGAAGCTCGCGTGGGTTTTGTTTTGTTTTTATAGTTAGCGGCTCGAGAAGCGCGGCTTACAGCTTCTTGGCGGCTGCTGACCGAGGAGAAAGTTAAGGGGGTGAGGGGCGGGTGGTGAGTGTGGGAGGGGCGCAGCGGGCACCACCCGCTCCTTGAATAACCACCACACAGACAGACTTGGGCAGAGTTTTACTAATGAGCCTCTCGGCTGTGGTTGGCGCTCCCAGTTCTTTTCCATTCCTTTGCGCTTTGGTCCGGTCCTGGAAGTTTCTTTTACTCCATTGTCGGTCTATTATTCAGAATTCGTGCCCGTCGCGTTACCATATTTATTAGTGGCGTTTTCTATAGCGCTTAGAGACTGCCTTTAGTTACTTCAGAACTTGGTCTACGCCCCAGATTAATGCATGCTCAAACTGGTTACCGGCTCTTCGTGTGTGTCAAGAAGCGTTTGATTGGCTTCTGGGCGCTATATACACGGAATGTCGGGGATGAGCTTAACTACCCCAGGTGACACCCCTCCCTCCGTTGCCCTGTCAGTCTAAGCTCCAAACATTATGGGCCCGCTTTATCTGTGAGAGGGCTTTGCCTCAGCACCCCCTCTCCGCCCCCACCCCCACTGCGTGCCCTCGAAACACTGCTGTACAAAGTTTCCAACTACACCTGTAAGGACTGAGCAAAGAGGGAGTGCGGTGGGGGAGGGGGGAGGAGCAGGGTGCTGCAGGGTGGTTGAGCGGATGGACATGCCCTGTAAAGAGCCGGATGGAGGAGACAAGAAGCAGAGACAGATCGGGGGTGAAGTCTAGGAGGGAAAGAAAAGGATGGGAAAGTCAGAGGGGAGAGGAGGTCAGGGGGAATGAGACAGGCTGGGGAGGGTGAGCAGAAGGAAGGTAAGAGACGTCCCGAAAGAGCACGAAGGACGTAGAACGAGAAGGGAAGGAGAAACGAGGAAAGAGAGCGAGAGAGAGAGAGAGAAAGCGAGAGAGAGAGAGAGAGAAAGAGAGAGAGAGAGAGAGAGAGAGAGAGACACATAGAGAGAGAGAGAGAGAGAGAGAGAGAGAGAGAGAGAGACACTGAGACACTATTACAGAACTCCTTGTAATTGTATTCATATAGCACCTAGTGCCCCAGACGAAGCGCTGTAAGAGGAGGTCGGGAGAGAGAGAATTAAAATAGGTACTTGGGGAGGATCTGCCGAGAAAGTGGAGAGAGTCTTGCAGAAAGGACAGAGGGGGTGGAGGAGACAGGCTAGAGGGAGGATTGAACAGAGAGGCAGCAGCAAAGAGCGAAAGAGAATGACGGGGACACGAGTGGACATGAGTGATGGAGAAGAAACCTTGGTGGGGTCGAGAAGGGAAGCAAAGAGTCCGAGAGATAAAGGAAGAAGGACATGACAAATCAAGAAACGGGGAAGAGAGTGAGTGACAGAGTGGAAGGAAGTGATGGAGAGAATCAAAGAAGTTCATCTGATGGAGACGGAGGAGAGTGAGGGATAAAGAATGAGTGATGAGAGAGACAAAGAGGTGTTATATGATGGAGACCCGGTGAAGAGTGAGTGATAGAGAGGAAGTGATAGAGATAGACACAGAGGAGATTAGAGATACACAGGAAGGAGAGGGGTATAGAGAGGAAGTGATGAATAGAGAGACAAAGGCAATATTGTATTTTGGAGACACACACAGGAGAGTGAGTGATAAAAAATGAGTGATGAGATAGACAAAGAGGATATTATATGATTGAAACACCAGGAGGAGAGTGAGTGATAAAGAATGAGTGATAAGCGAGACGAAGAGTGTATTATACGATGGAGACACAGGGAGAAGAGTGAGTGAAAAAGAATGAGGGATAAGAGATACGAAGAGTGTATTATATGATAGAGACACGGGGAGGAGAGTGAGTGAAAAAGAATGAGGGATAAGAGAGACGAAGAGTGTATTATACGATGGAGACACAGGGAGAAGAGTGAGTGAAAAAGAATGAGGGATAAGAGATACGAAGAGTGTATTATATGATAGAGACACGGGGAGGAGAGTGAGTGAAAAAGAATTAGGGATAAGAGAGACGAAGAGTGTATTATACGATGGAGACACAGGGAGAAGAGTGAGTGTAAAAGAATGAGGGATAAGAGATACGAAGAGTGTATTATACGATGGAGACAAAGGGAGGAGAGTGAGTGAAAAAGAATGAGGGATAAGAGAGACGAAGAGTGTATTATACGATGGAGACAAAGGGAGGAGAGTGAGTGAAAAAGAATGAGGGATAAGAGAGACGAAGAGTGTATTATACGATGGAGACACAGGGAGGAGAGTGAGTGAAAAAGAATGAGGGATAAGAGAGACGAAGAGTGTATTATACGATGGAGACACGGGGAAGAGGGTGAGTGAAAAAGAATGAGGGATAAGAGAGACGAAGAGGGTATTATACAATGGAGACACAGGGAGAAGAGTGAGTGTAAAAGAATGAGGGATAAGAGATACGAAGAGTGTATTATACGATGGAGACACAGGGAGGAGAGTGAGTGAAAAAGAATGAGGGATAAGAGAGACGAAGAGTGTATTATACGATGGAGACACAGGGAGGAGAGTGAGTGAAAAAGAATGAGGGATAAGAGAGACGAAGAGTGTATTATACGATGGAGACACAGGGAGGAGAGTGAGTGAAAAAGAATGAGGGATAAGAGAGACGAAGAGTGTATTATACGATGGAGACACAGGGAGGAGAGTGAGTGAAAAAGAATGAGGGATAAGAGAGACGAAGAGTGTATTATACGATGGAGACACGGGGAAGAGGGTGAGTGAAAAAGAATGAGGGATAAGAGAGACGAAGAGGGTATTATACAATGGAGACAGACGCAGAGTAGAGTGTGTGATAGAGAATGTGTGATGGAGACACAGGAATGAGAGTGAGTGATAGAGCGACAGAGTGATGGAGGGAGAGAGACATTGCAGACATTGTATGATGCAGGCACACAGAGAGGAGAGTGAGCGAAGGGAGAGAGCGATGGAGATAGACAGGAAGGAGATTGCATGATGGAAACGCAGGGCAGAGAGGTAGTGACGGGTAGGGATAAAAGCGGGGTATTGTATGATGGAGTCACACGGGGGTAGTGAAGGCTAGAGAGGAGGATGGAGAAAGACTGGCAGCGACGACGCAAGAGATAGGGGGTGCAGTAAGGACTCTATTAAGCAGAGTTAAGAACTTTATCACAAGAAGCCACACCATGTGGCTGGCACAGAAGTTGCAATCAGGGCGAAACTGGTCCTGGGTTGCTTGTGTTCTGCTTCCGGGAGGATCCGGCTTCGCAGTTTGGGCTGGTCTGTTCCGATTTGAGCACGTTCAAGCCTGACGTGCATATGGCTGGGTGTAAAGATGACTTTGTGGGCAAAAGAACGATGCAAACTGAGAAGACATAGGCAAATGAAAGATGGGTTGGGATGCTACCCCAAGTGCTTAAAAGTGGTTAGACAAATTGCAATGATTCCTCCCATCACCATTTTTGGGTTTTATGTACCATTAGTCCGCAACAAATTGCTGTCCTACATTTGAATTAATGTACAACTTTAGAATGCTGGAGTGTAATGGATGTGTAATCAAGTGCATACCAATTGAGGTCACTGGAACACATACAGCAGATTACAAAGAATGTAAGCAGTTGCAATGACATTAGAATAAAGTAGAATAGAGGTTTTGAGCTGCATACTTCAAGGAAGGACCTCCTATTTGATCTTTATGAAAGTGAAGAACTAAAAGGCGTCTTTGGACCCCTGGTCTACGTGTCCTGGGTGGTGTGTACCATGTTAATAGCTAATGGAGATATTTAAGGCTGATGCCCATAATTGCTCTGTGGGTAAGGACAAGAGTCTTACAACAAGTTCTCTTGGTTGCCCAATGCCAATGAAGCGATTTAACCGCATCGCTGCGGCGGCTTTTCCCGCTGTGTGTGGCAAATTTCAAAAAGCTGCGTTACATGACGAGCTCAGCTCGTCATCAGCACACGACCACCGTAGTTGATGACGAGCTGAGCTCGTCATCAGCAGCGAAGAGGTTAAGGGCTGGAGCAGCAGCAAGACGACTACGTTTGTTCAAGATGAGTCGGCTAACTACATTCTGAGCCACCTAGAGCCAATGCTTAATGCCTTTAGAGGTGCCAAGGAGCAAGACTTTACTATAGTCCAATCTGGAGCTAATCAGAGCATGGACTACAAATTTACCACAATTGTGCATATTTCTGCAGGAGTAAACTTATTTTCTTATATGCTTTAAGCAGGGCAGATCTGGTTCCTGAGACTGTCCCAGTTTGTGCTGAGAAGGAGAGGATGTTGTTGAACTTTGGGGGTAGTGTGGTACCTACCTTGTACGGCCATCAATCAGAGGACCATGTCCTGGTGGATTGATTGTCCAAAAAGTAGCATCTCATTCTTGTCAGAAATGATCTAATTTATTCTGCTAGACAATTTTTAAAGTTAAGTTGCTATTCAGTGTTCCTATCCTAAAAAAACTTAATCAGTTGTATATCAGTGACATTGTAAGAAATTGGATCACATTTTGAGAGGCTGACTACCAACCTCCAGGAATAATCATAACCCAGGTCAGGGTGAACCCTCAAGTTCACTAAATTAACTCAACTCAAATTACCTCAATTAATGAGCTCAACCCCTTGGTAGCTAAAGCATAGAGCAGACCAGCTTAACTTAGGGCAATGTGTAAAGTATGCAGTACCAAAACATATTTTTTTTGTAAAACAGAGTAAAATGTAATAAACAAAATGACAGCAAAATGGCAAAAAATGGAGAAACAGAGATATGACTTTGTAAAGTTGTAAGTAGAAATAGCGAAAAGCAGCATAATGTGGCAACGATAGTCAATGGTCGTGATAGCGAGGGACCAAGGTACATTTTGATGCTGACAGTGATGGAGCGCAGGTCGGATATATCAAGCAGGTTTGTCCTCACCCTCTTTTTAGACTTTAGACCTTCAAGTCACAATCCAGACCAGTACAGTTCTACAGCAGCACTTGTGACACAGCGATCAATAGGTTCTGAAGTTGTGTGAGGGTTGGGGCTATTGCATCTATACCTTTTTGGTGCCGGTGGTGAGTGAGACTTGCACGTGCCAAGTTAGCTCCGGATGATATCTCCTCTGAAATCGAGGAATGTGAGATACATTGAGACCCTTAAGCAAAGAGTTAGGTGGACATCTGGAGTCCTCAAATGAGGGGTGGATTGACCAAAAAGCTATCATAAAGTGAGGCAATTTAATTGTGGAAAAAAAGACCACATTACTGCAAAGTTCCTGCGAAGGGTTATCCCTTTATTTACAGGTCTGTTGTTGCAAGAAGGAATTAACCACTGCAGTTATAGCTTGAAGGTGCTATCCCTGATGAATTTAGTATTTATGAAGTAGGCTGGGCATGTGTGCCTGACTAATTTGAAGTAGTATATAAGAGCTGATTTATATGTCAACTTAGCAGGGGGGTCATTGTTTTGACACCACTGATGTTCTAGATGTTTGCATTACCACTTTTCCAGGTTTAAGTTTATCATTTAACCATGGTGAGCATATTGCTGAAAATGGATTTATATTGGGGCTGTTTTCTCCAGAGTAGGGAATTCCAGTTCTTAGAGTTGTGTGCAGCTTTGGAGATATTTTCTGGTAGGGAGAAGAAGGATCAAATGAGAAGCATATTGTTCCTCCACAGTGAATCTACTCCAGGATTTAGGAAATCTTGAAATAAGGGGTTTTGGGGACTGCACTGGGGGGTAACCTATTGGAAGGTAAAAGGGATCCCCACGTAATTGTACCAAGTGAACTCAATTGGACAAGGAGATTGCATAGAAAAGGTGTTGATAAAGACTAGTAGTACACGGGGATACCTTTCTTATCAAGCAAATAGTGACAGATGTCCCGCCCCAGAAGTGACGTAATTTCTGTTACCGGGACTCCCGGGCTCCTCCCCGGAAGAGATGACACTTCCGGGGGTAGGTCACATGACCATGTTGGGTCAAGTGTGTTGTGGCATCACCCTGGTCACATGCTAGTCACACTGTGTACTACTAGGACTAGGTTTAGGGTTTGACCCTACCTCTGTGAGAGTCTTGATTTTTGAGTTGAGAAAGGTTTAATGCATCAATGGTATCCTTGAAATGTGCTGGAAGTGGTTGTGAGAGGTTGTCCATGTGTATGTTCGAGTCCGCTATTACAAAGACGTTGATGTGTCTAATTGTATAGGGGGCCAAAATGTCACTGATGTTACTTATAAAATTTGCTGCAGGCCCAGACGGGAGATAGAGAATAGCAATTGAACGATTTCCGGAGGGATTTAAGTTAATTGAGTAAGTGGTCTCCAGCCTCCAGAGGCAGGTGGGCTAGGATTGACCAAACAGGTGAAAATGGTGCAACATATGATCGCAATATCACCTCCCTGTCGAAGGTGGCAGTTAAATCAAAATATGTTGTACTCATTGGGCAATGCTGGAGTAATAAAGTATAAGGAGGTCTCCTTAAGCCATTTTTCTGTAATAGGCAGTATGTCAGGATTGCAATAAGTAATAAAAAAACATGTAATTCAAAGTGGTGTTAAGGTAGGAATCAGACATTAAGATGGTAACACTTAAAAGGCAGTCGAAGGGTGTTTTTTTCCAGCAAAAAAGTGAAAACTTTGTTTGCATTCCATACATGAGAAGGAGCCATCGGACTGCAGATTATAAAAAGAGAAAGCACACTTACTTTTATTTCTGAGATTTGTTAGGATGTCTGAACAGTAGGGAATCAGAGGCTTAGGTCAGATGCGAATAGGCCATGGCCCTTAGCGCGGACCGGGTGTGAACGGCCACAGAGGGGCTTGCCGCTGGCACACTTGCAACTTGCCGGTGTGCTGTAACACCAGATATAATGAGCATTGCTGGTGAGTGGGTGGGCAACCAGCCACACACCAATAGTGAAAATTGCTGATCTCACCTTATTGGCAAACTAAAATTGCAGGAGGGTGAGTGCTTGCAATGTTCAACACTCTGTCCATCATCCCCTTTGGTTTTGCTTTGTTGGCCCTAAGTTGGCAGGGTATGCCCAGACGTGGGTCCCTTGCTCAATTTGCCACTGGATTCAAGCTAGCCTGGCTGATGACGGCTTATAGCCAGAAACCGGTCCCAGGATGTTTGTTTCCGGTCCAGGGAAGACATGGCTTGGCAGTTCGGGCTGGACTATTCCCATGTGGCACAGGGTCAGTCTGATTTGCATATGGCCATGTCTGAACTGGGTTGGCGGAGTGAGCTAAAGAATGATGATGGATTAAGTCCAGATCAGTTGACTAGGGTGAGTGCTTGCAATGTTCAACACTGCGTCCATCATCCCCTTTGGTTTTGCTTAGGAGGTAAAATAACACCATAAGCTTAGAGTCGGGTTGATGTCTCCTATACGCATGATTATCTTGGCTTTGTTCTGTAGGTGCAGTACCCACTCTAGTAATGTTTCCTGGTGGACACTGAAAGGATGATTAAGCACTTCAGGTTGCTGGTACAGTTAGTGGCCGTGCACTTGAATGACAAATACTGAGATATATGGTCATTCTTTCCATATTCACTCTACGTTTTGTGCCAGGGGTTGCACTTTCCCTGTCCTGGCCTCTCTATGTGAACGATTTTGACTTTCATTGGAAGGAGTTCATTGAGGATGGTAATCAGATTTTCTCAAATCAAGTTTTGGTTAGCCATGATATGTGGCATTCGGTTAGTGATGTTAGGTCACGAGTGCCCACATGCGGTATCTGGGTGGAGACCGTATTGATAGGCCTCGTTTGTATGTGTGGGACGGTATCCTCATGGGTTTGTGTTTGAAGTTGTTTTGGTACTTCAGCTAGAATTCTTTGGCTGCTGATTAGATGTCAAGAAGCAGAATGGCCGAACAGGAGTCTGCTGACAAGGTAATTCAAAGGCTTCTTTTTGGGCAGTGGTGGGGAGTGGGTGGAGGCACCTGTTTGCAGTTTTATGTTGATGGGTTGTGTATTATACTGTTGTCATATTTTAGTTGCTTGGACTCTGATGTAATAGTGATTTGCCTCTGTTTATTCCAAAGAACATTTACTGGGAAAAAGTAATGTCTTATTGTTGACTGTAGGACATGACGTGTTGTTCTATTTGGTCATTTTAACTTTGTGGAAGATAGCTTTAAAGGCTTCTCTATCTAGGACTTTGATGTTGTGGATTTGGGAAGATAACAGAAAAGCTCTCCGTATCAGCCCTGGACTTAGGATTTCCTTTTTATCCTGACAGTAGTTATGATTATAATATGTGCCCATGGCCCCTCTTGACGAACACTAAGGGCCTGATTATGAGTCTCATAGTGGCGTGGTGGTCCTGCCACCACAGTGCCAGTGGGCCGACCGCCCTATTACACCTAGGGCAGTTGGAAGCCATTCTCTGCAGCAACCACCAGTGGTAAGTCGGTCTTCAGGCTGCAACATGTCTGGGGGTGGACTATCAGGTCCCGCCACTAATATTACGAGTTTCCTCTTCACCAAGGTATTCATGGTGGTTCCTACTCCATGAAAACGTGACAGAAAGGAAACAAATGGGCCCTACAGGCCCCCCTTGTGCGTCAGGGTCATGGGGTGCATGCAAGGGGCACATATTGTGCCCCCTGTGTGCATGCACCCCAATACCTGCACTGCATGGACTGCACCAGTCCAGCCATGCAGTTAGTGCCTTTGATGGATGTTCCCATTGCTAGTCCTACTTCATGGGACCGGCAAAGAATCCCCCACCAGTGACTGTAAAAGTTGTAATATGGCAGGCGGTGCACACACTGGTTTACGGTATAGGAATGGGGCATGGCGTGGCAGTCCCGATCCCACACCGCCAAAGTACTAATCGGGTCCTAAGAGACCCTGCAATGGGAAACAGTCTGGGCACTGACACAGCTCAAGAATCTGCATGGGCTGGGGGGGCTTGCGGAGATTGGATGGGCCAGTTTGAGGGTCCTTAGCAAGCTATTTGACTAGCCGGCTGCTGGCCATCGATAACCGTGTCTGTCAGGTAGATGAGTGCTTGTCGTATCTGGCCTAGTCTGCACGGTGAAAGTAAATTTAGGCCTGCACTGGTTGTGTGTGTTTGAGAAGGTGGGAGGCTTGGGTATGAGGAGTCAGAATAAAAGTGTGCATAAATAGGGCTGATCATCATCTGGGCAATGAGGAACAGCAGTATATATGTCCCTCAGTGTGTTGACCTGGTAGGATATGGACAAAAGTAATTAACTGTTTGTCTGTTGTTTCATGTTTGTTAGGGCCATAAGGAGTTCCAACTCTTGTACAGTTTCTGGGTATGGGGGTTAGTTTCTGTGAGAATAGTGGTATCTGACATTTAGTTGGGGGTTATGCTTTGAGGACCACGAGTTTACAAACTTTTTTCTTTTTGGGAAATGCATACTGTTCTCCTTTAAAGAAAATGGGGTGCATTTAAAAATAAAATAAAAAAGAATACTTTATTTAAAGGCATTCAGACATGGTGATCTGCGGCATCGAATCATAGGGAGTTACAATTTGTGACCTAACTTATCCATATTCATGAGGTAGGTCGAATTTCTACATACTGAGATTCAGTATTTTGTGAATTGCTTTATTAGAAAATAGGTTGGTTTACAAAGTACCATCGCATTCACAAAAACTTGGGGCGCAAATTACTACCACTTTTATCCAATTCGATCTACATAAATCTGCCCCATATGATTTTGCAATTATGCTTGGTTTAAGATTTTTCTAGTGCTCTTATGTCGCTGTTTGGACACTTCGAGGCAGCGATGCTCATCCGAGGCAGAGAGAGCTAGAAGGTGATGAAAAAATTGGCACCCAAGTGAATGTCGCTGCTACAGAGCTCATCCACACATTAGATGCTAAAATCACTGCAGTGTCAACCCACTGCTTTCATGTTTCTGAGGTCGGTGGTTTTAGTGTTATTGAGATGGGCTATAACACCAACTCTTTCTTGATTAGCAGACCATTCGGTTTGTGATGACCCTAGGGATAAATAGCCACTGTAATTATTATATCAGCGGAAGAGGCCGAGCTTGTGAGAAGCAGCGGATGTTGAGAACGCGAAAAGGGGGGGCAGAAAAGACGGAACCCCCAACAAGAGCCCTGACCAACTTCCCGATGCATCAAGGAACCATTGTGCGGCTCTCCCGGGGAGACCATACAGCGAGCCAGTGGAATTGTGTTGCTCAGTGCCGCATTATTGTTTCACCAGAGCGATTATTCAATCGGGGTTGGGGTGGCGGGAGGAGGGGGTGGAGAGGGAGCGGGCATTCCCAGTCTTATGGGCCAACATACACTTTCGATATTTCTAGGGTGACCAGAATTTTAAAGTAAAAAACTGGGACATTTCCCAAAAATAGAAGGAGGACTACAATTTTACTTCAAGCGATGAGAGCGCTCCTCTGCAGAGAATTACAGAACAGGCAGTCAGAACATACAAACAATGCAATTTTTAAACCCAGTAGCTTGCCTGTTAACTAAATTGCTTTCTTGAAACAACTGCTAACTATCCCCGCTTTGTAAAAGATAAAAAACACCTTCCACCGTTTTCAGTCGCCCCTCTTTCAAAACCGGGACATGAGTTAACATTTCTTGAAATTTGCTGGGACAGCTGGTTAAAAACTGGGACCGTCCTAGCAAAACGGGGACGCCTGGTCCCCCTAGATATTTCCCTCGAAGGGGCTGCGAGGGAGGGAGAGAGGCTGCGCTGTGGGCGCGCGGGGAGGGGCGCGCGAGGAGGGCCGCCTCGTTCTCAATCCGCGCACGTGCGCCCTCGCGCCGCCTTTCATTCATCCCTGCTCCTCGACGCTAAATATTTCGCCTGCTTCCCGGGTAGTTGTGGCACCCGGGTGGCGGGGTCAGAAGTCCCCTTGTGGGGTTGGTGGCTTGGGCCTTGTGTGTGTGCGCCGACGAGGTGGCATGGGAGGCTCTGGGTGGGGGGAGGGAAGGAGGGGTTCAATGCACTTTTCTTTGAAAGGGTGGCCTGGGTGGGGGTGCGGGAGAATGAAAATGTGAATGAACTTGGGACTGCGCACATCCCTCGTTCTCAGGCGCCCGGTAGCCTGGTCCCAATAAGTTTTCGTCGCTTGACAGGTCGACAAGCTGTAAAAAGGAAAAAAGGGGGGGAAATGGGAAACTGGTTGAAAAGAAGGAGGAACCATGTTCCCAATGGGGTGTTGTCCATTTTCACATTTATATTGACGGCCAAGGAGCGCTAGGCCTGTTTTTTTCACCCCCTGCTCCTGTGAAAAGCACCACAACTTCTTCCTACAATAGGAGACCAATTACCGAACTGGGAAAGGGCTAACAGCAGCTAGCCCGCCCCCCAGCGCTCCCCACTAGAGGAAAAAATAACGAGTGAGGAAGAAAGCAAGCGATATCCTGGGTCTGTGTCGTCGAGGTGGGCACTTTACTGGGAGAGAAGCTCGCACCGCCTGCGACCGTGGTGCCAACAGCAAGCGATGGGATTATGCATGGTAGGGCTTTTTTCAAACTTGTTTTGTTTCATTTGTTTTTGGTGTCCCCTCTTTAGTCGTAATCCGAGGTTCTGGAACCAACTGAATGAGGGTTTGGATGCTTTGTTTTTTGCAGGGAGGGATTAGTCGCCTCCTCTACCCCAGTTAATTTGTCAGGTGGTCAGAAGGTTTTGGGATGTTGGCACTGTAGCACACACTTAAGTGAGTTGGTTGGCGGAAGCACCTTCTGGTGCATGTAAGCCAGTTTGGGAGTTCCTGCCATGGTTGCTTACTTGGGACTTTGTGATTTGGAGCAATGCAACACCATCTGTGTGCACCACTACTGAATGGTAGACAGAGCGAGTAAGCAATCAGAGCTAGACTTTTTTTATGTGTTGTTTACACCCTCTTCACCTGCAGTGGCTACCCAAGGGGCCGTCAAATGTTAGAGACTTTGGCAGTATTGATGGGGTGGTGATGGGTAGGTCTCTGGTGCGTGGATGATGCTGGTGATGTCACCAGGGGTGTCTTGATTGATGGATTTCCAGAAATACTTTTGGGATGATGCAGTAGATTCGTGATTTTTTGTAATGTAAGTATACATAATGTTTTGTGTGTATTTCCTCATCTATATGCAGTTATATAGTTATACATAGATAGAGATACAAGAAAGAAGTTACTCAGCTATATTTCCACGAGAAAGAGAGAGTTTAGATAAATAGCAAGCTAGATATCACAATGTTATATACTTAATTACAGTTCACCATCAATTTAAATAACTTTGGTACTTTCTTTCCCATTTGTAAAGCATATCTCCATGTGGTCATTATCATGGCCCTCTATTACCATTTCTGGATTCTGTTGACTTTTGCAAGGCATTCTATAGTCAACTTTGTGGTTCATCGTATCACCAGAAATCTTTGCTGATCTTGTATTACTGTCCTATGATACATGTTACCAAAAGCTGCAATTATTTCGTTATTAGTTTCCTATTAAAAACAAACCCAAATATTCCACACACGAGTCGATAGCCACCCAGATACTCTGCGAGGACGGACACAAATTTAGGCCATATGCCTGGAGAATAGGTTGCTTGTATTCTGGGAGTGCTGCTGTTCCTATATTGCTGAAGGGGTCCCCCTGACAGTGAATTTTTAGATTACAAGTGGATTTAGACACAAACCAATAGAGTTGTCTCGTTTTACCTGTTTAAAGGGACCACACCAGTGACAATTATCCTGCTGAAAACAATATAACATAGATATTGGAGTGGATTGTGAGGTCCGGAGATGATACTGGACCCGTGGTCTTTACTGCTTAGTGCTGTGGTCCTTATCCTGCCTGTATTTCGGCAAACAACAATTGAGAATATTACTGGATTAAGTAGAGCTGTTTTAAAAAAACGAAGTATAATCTTTATGGAAAAGAACAAATTGTTCAGGTCCTGAAGAAGGTATAAATTAAATTTTCCTTTCGCCGAAACGCGTCCACAAGTAATTGTGTTACAAACCACACACACTGCCCATTTACCTACAATTGATGAAATTCATTAATGCCCTGTGATAGATATGGAGATATATGGACCTAAAGACATATTGATTTGATTTAGGATATAGGTTCTCTTTCTTTAAACATTTATGTGTGTCAATTTAATCCATGTAATATGTGTTTTTAATTTGATTAGAATTATTATTTTCTAGACATTTGGTAATTTCATTCACTATTTTTGCTCATTTGAATGTGTATTATTTGTTTCATGTGGGTGGAATATGTGGGATTGTTTTAATATGGAACTAAGGGGAAACCATTGCAGCATTTGGTTTTAATAACTCCATCCCCTCTGTTTGAAGCGGTTGCTCTCTGGGTAGTTGGTTCATTAGAATACATGGAAGACTACTATTCCTGTGTGAAAGCCAGTCTCTAATTTCCTTATTACAGCTGAGATGTGATGTATCTAGCCACCTAATAAGAAATTGACATGGATACTCAGTTGCAATTAATTATTACAGCTGAGAGGTGACATCCACATCCAGCTGTCAAGGTGAAAGGCAAGTCATGGAGCATTATTATAGCTGCAGTTTAAACCACAAAAATAGGACCAGGCTTTTATTTCTCCTGATCTGTTTTTCTAAAACAAACAATGATCAGAAGAAAGGAGATATTTATGGCAAAAGTGTTTTTTACACAACTTAGGTCACTACAGGAAAGATAGAATCTGTGAGTGTTTCTACATATTCTGAGATACTGAATTTCTTTGATCTGATTTACGTTAAACTGGTTCTAATATCTTTTCACAGAAAGTTTCTAACTGCTTTTTGATGTGTTTAAGTTTAAACTACAGATTTTACTTTTATTCTTCAAGTCTGGAAACATTCCATCACTTTCTTTGAAAGAATAAGACACTAAGGATTTAGGTGTTTTTTGGGAAAGGCAATACTGTGACCAAGTTTTATTGCAGAATAAAATACCCTTTGACATAGGTTAAAGGATATTCCCAGTCAACTATGATTTCCGTGACCCTATCAAGGAATTAACACTTTTTCCTCTGTATGATCATGCACTCCTGGGTGACTTGCAATATCTTTATAATGTATGGAACAGGTGCTTCATTCCTTATATATTGCTATCTTGAGGTTGAGGTGACCTGATTACAAACAGTTTTGCCTTCAGCCTTGAGGTTTATAACTATCACTAGAACTCTTCAATGAAATTGTAGCATACACTTTTTCCTTTGGTTGCCGGGGTTTAATTACCTTGCAGATTAAAAACCTTCCGATGGGGTTTGATACCTCCAGGCATACAATAAATGTGTATGGAGTGCATATCTCTGTATACATGTATAACCCTTCCTTGAGAGTCGCTCTTCGTTCCATTTACAAACGCTCTTTGGATGGTTCTCCAACTTTAATTCTTGCTCATCAGTCTGAACCAAGTGTTCCCTCAAAATGATGTGGCCAACGTTTGCGGCCAGATTAGGTCACAATTGAGCAGCAGGACAAAAATTTGAAGATGTGTGTGTTCAGATTGATATATTAACCTCTTCCATGCTCATGACGAGCTCAGATCGTCATGAGCCACGGTGCTCCGGTGCTCATGACGAGCCGAGATGAGCTGAGCTGAGCTCGTCATGGCCCGTGGAAAACTCACAAGTGGGGATAAATCCCCCGCTGTGTTGAACGTTCCACGGAGCCAATGCACCTGTGATGAGCTGAGCTAGTCATGAGCACAGGAGCACTGTAGCTCATGACAAGCTCAGCTCGTTATGAGCATGCGGGCGCTATGCGCGGCCCCCCCCTCCTCCCCAAGCACAGCGGGGGAATAACTCCTGCAGCGAAGGGGTTAAAGGGATGCCTTTTGTGACGTAATAATTAAGGTTGACATGCTTCATCAGAAATTGATGTATCTCCACCGTCCCCATCCAATAGACCCCAAATTTCATGAAAAAAAGTTAGATGCACTCACTTTGTTTATTTGGTATAGAGGAGCCATGTTTTGAGGAGCCCTCCAAAGTAGAGTTAACCACCTTCGTAGGGAATTTTCTTCGTTAAAAAATCTAAAATAGCTTAACGAATATCCACAGTTTCTGGAAGGGCATGTATGGGATGGCCTCATTGGTTCTTTTTTTATTTATTTGTTTATGTATTTGCTTAATCACATTAGCTGTTCAAATGTCTTCATTTTATTTACACTTTTACAACCTCCTCTTTCGCTTGACCGCAAAAACGCTGCCTGTATGTTCCCATCTGTGCATCTATTTGAAATTGTTATATGGCGTCGTGATGCTGCCCTCCTAATGTAGTGTCATGTTGTTTCTGCAGCTGATTTTGAAGCAGTTATGGTAGGACATGGTGAGATAGCTCAGTGGAATAAGTTACCCACTGCAGAGCACAGAATGCTTCATGCTTGAATCCCAACGATGCTGATCATCTTATATCCCTATGATAATGGTATTAAAAACTCTTAGTTGCCTTGGGCCACATGATTCACCCTTGACCCTTAATGCTAGAGAAGGCAATTAACACCCATTATCGCCCTGCACTCTAAGCAATGGTGCACAGTTATTATTGCATCCAGTTTAAGAATGCCAGTAGATCTGTAAAGGACAGTTTCTCCCATACACATTTTTTAACCCACACATTTAATTTTATCCAAGTCTGACGGCGTTTGCCCTTCCATTATGACTGGTGATTATGTTTTCAGCAGCCACAGTCTCCCTACCGAGTATCGTTATTTTTAGTTACTCGATAGTTAATATTTTCTTAGTCGTTTACCACGTGACCCAATATGAAATGCAGATGTAAATTCAAAGTAAACCAGTTGTTTATGTGCCCAGTAGCGCAACCTGATTGTGTTAGACCTTGCATTGAATGCTGCAAAAAATAAGATTTTATTAATTTAATACTTTTTTTCCAGGTGTACTTTTCAAACTTTACACAAATGCTCCCTGAATTGATGCAGTTTTGATAGTAAGGCATTATCTGAAGTTTGGGACGTCAGATGCATGCTGAACCCCACACCAGCCTGGCATGTAGCGGCTGCTCGGCCTAGACTTTCCGAGGTTTCCCGACAGTGCGATGTCTCTGGGTGGCAGGGAGGGGCGGGGCAGTGGCAGTAATTTGTCGGGCACTAAACCACATCTCCTAAACTCGAAAGAGCTTTTTTTAATTGGCGTGTTAGTGAACGATTAACTGCAAAACAGTTCAATGAGTTATGTGCACCGCTTGGCATCGTCTTGAATCATGGCAGGACTGACTACGCTTTTCATCCCTCTGAGGTTGAATAAGTCAATGTGTTGGCTAATAATCTCATTTATTATTCACGCAAGTGGAGGTTTTAGGATTTGTGTTGTGCATTTTAATGCTGTCACTAATATTAAAGGCGTGGTACCTAAATAAAACGAATAATGAACACCCTAGTAAACAAAAAACTGCTAATTGAGATAATAAAATTAGTTAATAATTATAATGCTCTATTCTTATTGTCGTTGTTGTTACAGTTACTAATATTACATATTTCTATTAGATGGTATTCTTGTTATTAACAGCACTTAAGTAGACTCCTGTAAACACTACTTCTTGTAGGATGCTAATACCAGTGAAGTACTTGTTGGGCAACTGTTTGCTGCTTAGAGCCTCTGGTGTTAGGTTCTGGCAGGGCTGACTCGGTCTTACATCCTTCTGGCGTGGATCGAGCATCATTTTTTGTTGGATGGTGTGATGGCTTCCAACCTCACTGCACTTTATTCTATAGCACCAAATGTCCCCATGCACAAGTATTTTAACCACTAATCACCCGTTGAAGACAGATCTTGTATGGAGACTCCAGAAACTTCTGTGAAACTTGAAAACAGTGAAGTGAGGGACGGTGATCCCATGGTTAGAGAAAAGACAGACTGGAGACAAAGGTGCCCCTGACGGAGGGGCGTGATATCTGAAAGGTACTCCCGCCGTCAGAATTACCAGTACCATGTGGGTATCCGTCATTCCGGGATTCCAAAATACAGCAGTATTACATTTACCCATGGGGTACTTCTTGGGAAATGGGGAATAACCGTGCAGTGTGTACTTGCCGGAGTCCCTCGGTAATTGCCCGTTTGTGAGCCAATATACACCGTGAGATTTCACCACATTTGAACAGTGTGGGACTATTAGTGAACTGGATCGGTGCGACGTTCCCGCATTCCTTGTCCCTGCAGATTCACTTCCGGCAGAAGCAGGCGTGACAGAGACCCCTGATGAGGGACATGGCGGAGGTCATAATCCTGCAGTAGGTGCGGGAATAGAAAGTCCGGCTGAGCCGCGCAAGTCTGGTTTCTACATACTATTTCTTTCTGTTCTGTGGAGCAAGAGATGTTTTGAGCGCCACAGGAAACATTTTAGAGTGTAAAGTTCTGACACATATCAGCGGCTGCCCCGAAATATATCCTGACACTTGCATATGAAGAGTGCAGGGCCTCACATTGACACCCAACCTGGGCACCACTGTACTACAGGTATCTGTCCTACTAACACACGTCAGCAGGCCAAGGGCTTGCCTTTTAGAAGGGGTCCAGCATACCTCCGGACAAAATATGAGATGTATTTGCCAAATGGATTAACAAATGGCCTACCATGTAATACACCCGCATCTCGAGCAATCCCCCGTAGCAATGTTCAAGGAAAATATATATGGAGTGAAAAATGTATTTGGAGTTGCTGGTTAAACACTGCCCGAAATATGTTCAGTTTTCAAACAAAATCCATAAAAAAAACTTGATGTTAGGGGTCTGGGCAGGAATGACATCACCCCCCTCTCCAGCCCTCCCACCCCTAACCCCCTGGGCAAAACCTTCCTGCAGTAACATAAGGCAGCAGGAAACGGCAGCAGCGCTCTGTAAAATACAAATGTATTTAATTGTACTGAGCAAAAAACGCTGATACTGGATCACTTTACCGTTCTCGTTGCAAAGCTTGGAGTCTTTGTGACGTAACTGACGGGCAGATCTACCGACCAGGTTTGAGTCTCTGCGTCGGCTCAACTGCTTTTGATTCTAGGCAAATCACTTTTTCCCCAAGAGCCTAGAAAATAAAATAAAAACGAATGTGACCTTATGTAATGTAACCCGGGGCAGTGAACTCCACTCCGCTCACGGAGTTTGCGGAGTTTCCCGCACTCCGCGTTACACGTAGTTCGCGGAGTTCCGAAAAACTCCACTTCGCGGAGCGGAGTTCTTTTCCTTGCTCGCTTTCACCAACGTCAAGTTGGCGAGCGAGGAAAATCCACCTCCAGGCGTGATTTTTCCTCGCTCGCGATCGCCAACATCAAGTTGGCGGGTGTGGAAAATAAACCTCCTGCGAGATTTCTCACTGCAAGTGGTCGCGGAGGCTCGCGACCGCTCTCGTTGAGAAACTGCCCGTTCGTGTTGAGAAAGCTGCAGCTCGAGTAAAAATCTACTCGAGCGACAGAAAAGGTAAGCTTGCACTGTGTATGGTGCTGTTCGCAATGACAAGCATCCGGTACTGTGCAATCACTGCAAACAGCATTTTTCTACTGTACACTGCCTGTTGCGTAGCTCAGCGTAGTGCAACTGAGTTTTTTTTTGCACTTCACGTTTCTTCGCGTAGTGCAACTCCGCAAACTCCGCCCAGGGTTAATGTAATGTGAGAGGTGATCATGTAAAGAGCTCCAATACCTTAGGGTCGAGCTCTTTCTATAGAAAACTTTTTTTTAAAAAAAAGCTTAAAACGTCACACATTTCAAGAGTCCAGCACCCTTGACTTTCCCTGAGAAGCACCACACTCATTAGCAGCAAGTAGGATGAATTTATTTATAAGTTTACTACAGAAAGGATTTTATTTTGTATAAATACCTTGAATGTTGCAATTTAAGATTTTGTAGTGAATTTCAAAGGTACTGTGATGACGTTCCTTAATTTTCTTTATAGTGTTTTGTCGCCATCTTCTGGTTACAACTATTAGACCACGTAGCCAATTACTGGTTTGTATATCTGGCAAGAACCTAATTTATTCTGCACATCTCAAACCGCTGATCTTATCCACCTCGCACAATGAACGGAAAATACACACAAGGAAGGCAGACAAGAGGCCGCCCAAGAGTGTTGATGTCAAAGTTCATTTAGGGGATTTCAATGGATAAGCAAGTGTAATTAAATGCCCCAGGCCAGTATGCGACGCTCTTTCCCCGTCTACTGGGGCAGTGGAACACTTTATACTGAGCAGCAATCACGCCTAATTTCTTCGATATTTTTGTCAGGCTTTCCAGCAACAAAGGCCTGCCAAAATTCAAGAAAAAGTAACACATTTCACCATGTTTTAGTAACTTTTGCCTCGTTTGAGCTATATTTTTTTTGTTACAATCGGCAGATTATGCAGAAGAAGATTATGTGGCAAATGCGGCAAACCCTTACTTGTGTGAAAAAAGCCACTGCTGCAGAATCGCATAATTCTAGTGACCCGGGATATAATTTAAGGGCGCACAAAGGGAGGTTCAGAGAGGCTCAAGATTGAAACAAAAAGGAAGACCTACATTTTTATCCGCTTCCCAATAATTGAGTTTTGGGAGAAGATGGCATTTTTGTGGGATTTGAACAATTTAATTGATGGAAGGGTGCTTGGCGGGAAAAGGCCCTGTTGAATGTCTTTGCCATTGAAAGCCACTAGGCCCGCTGAAGATATTCTGGCTTAGCGAAGTAAAGTTCTTATCATAACATAAGTCCATGGCAAGTGCTGGGCCCTGTTGCGGCTGTGGGTGATTCCTTCTCAGCCACACATGGTTGTATCTTTGCACCGAGGAGACACCACTGATCTGTACTCACCGAAAGAAGCAATCACTCACACCGCCGCAGTTAAAGTAGACCCAAGGCCATCGAGCTCCATTTTCCTCCGGTTTCCTGAGTCTATGCAGTTACTGCTCATGGTGGGCCACAGGGAGACCCCCTATCTCAAACGGGTTCATGAGCAGCAGCCTTGCTTTGGTTATGCCACCATCTTAAATCTGCACCACACGTAGCTCAGTGTGTACTGGTGGTGGGCACGCGGGAGGATTCTGGCCAAGAAACCAGGTGGGGGAGGCAGGTGAGCAGGGATAAGGCCCTGCTGGTCTTTTTCTGACATCACTGGCTGCATTGTCTGGACCAGCCAGAAGGGCTGGGGCTGTGTGAAATGGTCAGACTGGGTGGGCTTGTGATGTGTTTAATAACCAAATTGTATGGGTATGTGCTGTGTGAAGCTGAACTCGGCGGGCATGTGTGGTGTGAAATGAACAAATTACATGGGCTTGTGCTGGGTGAAATAGCCAAACCGGGATGGCCCGTGCTGGGTCAAATAAGACAAACCGCCTCGGCTTGTGAGGTGTGAAATGTGCAAATTGGGTGATGGTGTGCTGCGTGAAACTGAACTGGATGGGATTGTGATGTATGAAATGGACCAACAAGGTGGACTTGTGTCTGATTGAAATTTGCAAACTGGGTAGGCTTGTACTGTGTGAAATGGACAAACTAGATAGACAGGTGCTCTGCGAAATGGGCATACTGGGTGGGCAGTTGCTGGTGAACAGGGCACAGCAGTTGCTGGTGAATAGGGCACACTGGGCGGGTTTGTGATGTGTGACAAGGGCACATTTGATATGCTGGTCCTTTGTGAAATGGGCAAACTGGTGCGTTTGTGCTGTGGGAACTTGCCAAATTGGGTGGGTAGCTGCTGGGTGTAAAGGGTATACTAGTTGAGGTGGTGGCCGATCGTGTCACTAATCAGCCTGTACCTCTGGGATTCAGTGGCTCGGTGACTTCTAGCGGAAGTGACATCCCTGAGTACAATGGGGCCACTGTACCCGCCCCGTCACTTCAAGGCCACTTTTAGTTACGTGCAAAGATGTGATAGTACATTTTAGTCCTGCTAGAGAAGCCCGTGTCATACACGTGACGCAAGAAGCAAGGGCGGCCTTAGGTATGTGCAAGCTGTGCACCTGCACAGGGCCACCAAACCACAGGGGCCGCCACGCCAATATATATCCTTAATATAATAATCCTCTGAGGATGGATACATATTGGCGTGGTGGCCCCTGGCAGGGATTTGGCGGCCTCCGGCTCTGTTCCACTTCCAAACACCCTTACCCCCCCCCCCCTCACCCACCTACCACCCTTCACTGGCCTCCGAGCTCCGCCCTGCTCTGACCCCTTCTTCCGGGGCCCCCTACCTACGCTCCCTGCCCAGGGCCACAATGAGCCTAGAGCCGTCCCTGCAAGAAGGGTTCGTATTGAAGGGAGAGAGCACGAGCCATCTCACCAGCAGGTCCTTCAAATCCTTCCCAGGACCCCAGAGCCTTGAAAAGTTCAAAACAATCCGAACCAAGCCATGGGGAGATACTGCGCATGTGCGTCCGGATCGCGCCGCCTTGGGAGAGGGGCCTGGTTAGAGCTGGGGGCGGGATGTTGAACAGGTGACTTCCTTTCTTTCACCTTTCAATAAACAGATTTGAAAAGAACAGGTGTCTGCCGGCCTGCAGGGCTGGGGCGGGGTGTAGCCACAATGAGATATGTCCAGATAAGACAAAACGATGGAGCAGAGCGAGGACCCCACAGCTGCCCTGGAAGGACATTTATTTCAGGATGGAGGAACATAGGCTGAGCAGGGTGTGACCTTAACACGGCAACAGGTGAGGTTTTGCATTGGGGTGCAGGTGCGCGCGCAGTGCTCTCTTTAGGGCTATTTCAGACTTGGGTACGAGATGCGTTTGATGCAGATTATAGGTTATTTAAAGGGTAGATGCAGGCCGGGGCGCGGACCAATGGCAGATGCCTACTCATTGTGGGCATGACTTATAAAGGATGCTATAAAAGTTGAATTCTGTTAGTCAATCAATCAATCTTCACTGTCATACATTCCATCTTTAGGCCTCGGGAGGTGTGCAGTGTCACCATCAGGACCATAACTAGCAGCAGAGAGGTGGCATAATGGCTTGCACTAAAGCCAGAATCCTTTCACCACAGATCAGCTGCAAAGCTGGCAAACATAAAAAAAAAAAATAGCAAATTTACTAGACCACGGTGGAATTTCGATTATCCTGGCGTAACGTCGTGTTACTTTTTTAAAATTTCATGTTATGCTTGTTACGTGAAATTTCCCAAATTACGCCATCACACCTCATGGCGTAATTATGTTGTATTAGCGGCAACACTTTAGCTTAGTAGAACAGGAACAAAACAACAACCAGAATGCGTGTGGCCACTGCTTGAGGCGCTTGAATTTTGTACGCTATATTTTTATTAGAACAGAATGCAGCCTAACTTGACGTCAGGACGCGTCTTGCACTAACGTATACCGCATAATGGCGTTTTTGCATTTTACGCAATTTCTCATGATTTTTTGCAGAATTTCAATTACTTCTTCAAAAAGCAAATGTCTCCCACCAATATAATTTACAGGGCACTAATTTTGCCAGAGTTGACATTGACCAGTTTGCAGGATTTAGCTTGTACACGTGGAGGGTTCTATGGGGCACACAGATTTGGGGGTCTACTCCAAAGCTTTCCTATCCTGGACCCTCCGTTGAGATTGTAAAAGTGTCTGAGGAGTGGTGGGGGCCCTCTGGCCGACTTGAATAATGTTCACACATTATTTTAGTCCCTATTATTTCAGAACTTAAAGCCTGATGTGTGGCTCTGATTGCAGGACAATGGCCCGGAGAGGCCATTTGATGGACCTGACTGGCACAAAAGGAGGTTTGTTAACGGGTTCCATGGAAACCAGATTCTGATTCAGGGCTATTTTTAGTTTGCGAGATTAGGGATTTTCGACTACGTATTTAAATAGGTTGTACTTAAATATTTTTTTAGATTTACATTTAAATTGAGGATTTTATGTTGAATAATGAGATTACAAGTGACCTTGATATTTTTAATGTGGCTGCATTTCTTTTGCCAGGGGAGGCTTATTGGTGCCTGTTTGTTCAATAATCCATGTTTTCTGTGTTTTTTTATATTTGTCATCGTACTTACAAATGTTGAAGGGATTTCACTGACAAGGCAGCTGGAGGGGAAGCTGGCAAAGGCACAGAAGGGAGGGGGCATCGATCATTCCAGGGCTGGTGCAAAACCAAGCAATGGTCACAGAGGTGAACCTAAACCCACAGAGGTTTTCTTAAGCCCACTGTCTGGTACAGGGTCTACTAGGGTAGAAGAGACTGATCAAAACAATATCGAATATTTAACAGATTATGCAATGTCCATAAATGCTCTTCCAGTCCACGGGGCCCTATGAACTTGGGAATTAGGGTCAGGCAATAAAAGTTATTATTAACTGACTTTAGTAGCCAGTGGGGCTGTTTAAGTTAAACGTAGTGTTGGACTTGGCCCTTTTTGCAGGGTCATCCCTGAACTTTTTGCCTTCCTCCTATATTTTTTCTGACCTGTTGTTGGCTATTTTATGACTCTGGGCACTTTACCACTGATGATCAGCGACAGTGCTAAAGTGCATATGCTTTCCCTATTGTAAAATGATGTATTAATCAGTGGTTCCACGTTTGGCTATTTGGTTTACTTGTCAGACCCTAGTACAGTGCACTGAGCTTGCCCAGGGCGTGCAAATCCAAATGCTGCTGGTGGGCTCGCAGCACTGGTTGTGCCACTCACAGAAGCAGCCTTGTAAAATGTGTCTAAAATCTGCCATTGCAGAGCCTGTGTGCAGTCTGGTACTGTCACACCCAGTGATAACGACAAGGAACTGAATAGAATTGCGATTTACTTATTACTCTATGTAGCTTTCACTAAACAGCACATTAGCTAACCATTTGTAAGTTTATAAAGACAAAGGAGTGAAAATATTTTTTACACTTGAAGTTGACCACTGCTGGAACCTATAGCAGCTGGAAATGTTCTTGATTGAACATAAAGCCCTGAAGAAAGGGTATATGATACCCGCGAAACATGTTAGCTGAGCTCTGGATAACTGTTGTTTGTCTTTGTCTTTAGTGCAATTATATATTCGCTTTTTGCATCAACCTTACAATCGTTGTGGGTATTTACTTCATTGATGACGACAAATTAAAAAACAAAAAAACACAGAAATAATTTGGCAGATTGACTTTCAGAATTAAAGTCGTTGTTTGATACAAATGTAATATAAATTCAAATTTGTCAGGCTTAATTGAACAAAACAGTTTAAAAATGGTATCGTTTGAAATATCAAAGCTTTGCAACCTATTTTTTTGTATCAGAAAATTTTATGTTAGACATCATACTGACATAGAGTGAGTGTCTCTTGATGTAGGCGTCCCACTTATAATTGGAGGTATTTGTTCCAGCTACTTTTCATAAAACTATTTTGTTTGGTACGGCTATACATCTAGTAGTTTGTAGAAGATATCTGGACCACAGGTGCAGGAGTGTAGTACTACTGTATACCATTCTCTTCTCTCAAATCAACCCATTCTCATTTGGCTTTAGGCTAGTATACCAAATCTTGGGTTTAGTAGTTGACGGAATACTGAATAATTGCTCTAGTATTCATCCTGAATTTAATCTCTATCTAGCATTGTCATTAATAAGTAATCTAATGATAGCACATTATAAAAATAATTAAAACCAGTCTCACAAATTCTTTTCTTTATCTTTTATTATTTTATATTCTATAGCACAACGTATCCAATAAAAGTTAGAATACAACAAATTAGAAGTAATCAAAAATATTTTTCAACTTTTAAAAATTCTAACGCCCGAATGACAGTGATTTTTTTTTGTTAGCTGAAATTAGATTTCCATTAATATTAATCCAAGCAAATACGCTTCTTACATATAAATCTAACAGATAACCGCCCGAAGATGAATAAACGGATCTACACAACAACTCTTTCACTATATTTAAGTTTCTGAAACTTGAATTTTGAGGGTAGCATAAAAATATTGTTTGATTGCAACATCACCGATTTCTTTTACACTTTTAATACCGCTGTCCATTTTTGTTTTTCTGTTCCTCTGATGACCCCTAACTGGTTACTGCTGTACGTCCCAAATTTATCTTCCAATCATATCATGTGGGATATTGTGAAAAACAACATTATCCCTCTTTTGTGTCTCATAATCAATTTTTTCAGTCCTAATCCATGTCTGTCCACTTCCGTTTCCTCCTGGCTGACCTCCACCAAAACAAGCCCTCGCAGGACAGTAACTGCATAGTTTCCCATGCATTCTGCCTTCCCGCTATTAATCCGCTTTCAATGTCAACGAGGTATCTGCTGGTTGATTTTACAGACTGCTACACTCCAAATTTTGCAGAACAATCCCTTTTTTTGAAATTCTTTTTTCCAAGCAGTGTTTAATGAGAGTTGTTTAACATGCTCTCAAGCATTTTCGCTTATGGAGCTAAAGTGATTTAGAAGATGTTAGGTTATGGGTACAGGGGGCACGAGTAACTATGTCGAGAGAAGTGAGATGAGTGTTGGTGCTGTTGATGAAGGGGAGTAAATGAGTTGGGATTTGGATGGCTTGTGAATGTGGCCAATGTGAAGCAGCAAGGATAGTTATTCATCAAGAAGGGGCAGTAGTTTGGCCAAGACAGGTGGTGTAGAACAACTGGACAAGAGGGTGTGAAGATGAGGTGTGCAAAGAGATATGAAGCGGACAGGAGAGATGCGCAGAAGTGATTGTGTTGTCTAAATTCTCCCAAGAAGGTTTGAGAAATGGCACAGAAAGTAGAGTGCAGCAATCAAAGGACAGATAAAGGGAGTGGAGAGTGTAGATGGAGCTTCCAAACTCTTGACTCTTCTGTAGAGAAACATAGATGTCCTGCCGGTAGGTGTGTGGTTAAGGATACACAAGCGTGGCATAGGCTGAGAGGTGTGTTAGGGCAGAAAAATGTTGTGCTGAGACAGAACAGCCACTAGGGCAACCAAGAAGGACATCAGAGGTCACAGTTCAGGGTCTCCGACACACAACTTCTATAAGTTTCTGAGATGTGGCTGGTTCTGTTCTGGCCTTGTTGACTCACCAGTGGTCTTAGCATGTTGATATTATTTTGAAATAACCATAAAACAATCTATGTCCAGTGAAAACATGGTCTGTAGAACAAAGAGTTTAGGGAATCTGCTAGTGACCGTCCTGATAAACTTACTACTATCTTTAACTAATTTTAATCATTAGTTTTTTTAAACTGCTCAACATAACCCCAGAGAGTGGCACATCCCTTTACTGAGTGACAGTTTCAAAAAGACAGTGGAAAAAATATCATATATGATCTGGTAAACAGTAATATATAATATCAAAAAAATGTCATTTAATAATGTAGATACGGCTACCGAGGGTTGATAATAAGGATATCGGCTAAGCTGCTTTCATTAATGATGATATGCAATGTTGAGAACTTACATTATCACCGCAGCATTTTCAATACAGTCCTGTTTCAATTAATATTGCAGAAAGGAAACAATTATTTGCATTTTGAAAAGTCCCTGGAAGAATTCGTTTTTGTAGATTCAACTTCTTTTTAAAATCATTTTACGAACGAATTATTCTAATATTTGTTGGGGTATCTTCAAACTCCAAACTTATTTTCTGAGAAGGATTGTTGGAGAAGGATTGTTTTATTATCCTCTTAAATCCTGCTGTTTCAGAAGGTCGCCTTTGCACTGAAATAGACATGTTCTACCAGAGATGGTCACTTTCTTTCTTTCTGGTAAATAAGCCTTTATGCGTGATGCGGACACGTTTAGAGATGCTCCATGCTTCCATGGGGAGCCAGTTCACCGCCACCAGAATTGGTGAGATTTGGTTCAACATTCTGTACACAACACGGCCAATCTAACAGATGCATGGAGGACCACTTTGGGGAGGGCAAGATGTGGTTTGGAGATACCGTAGTCCACACTTCACAGAACGAGGTAGTGAATTTCTAGCTTAAAACTGGATTTTACATAAATGGTTGATTCTTTGGATGAGACATAGTTAAAATTGAGGTCCCTTTGCTTTGCCGTTAGTGTGTGCTTTAAGGGTAGGTATTTTGTCTAACAGCAAGCTGATGGATTTAGCAGAACACGCAATTGCTGGGTTATGTTTTAATTCCTCAAGTGCATTTTTGAATCAAGTTAGGGGAGATAGCAGGGGATTGAAGAAGGAACTGTTTTTAATTAGCTAGGTTTTCGGTTGTTTCGTCTGCTTAACAGTGGTATGAGATTTTAGAGCGATGGAAGAGCGACGGGAACCTTGTGGAGCAACGTAATGGATCATTGATAAGTTTACGGAAGAACCTGGACATTTTTATGTAGTGGCACTGGCAAGGTATGATGAAAACCAACTAAATATCACACTGTTCATCCTTTTGCCTTCGCTGAGGTTTGTTCGAACAGTGGTACTTCGCCTTGTCAAAGACAACAGAAAGGACAAAGAAGACAGGGAGGCATGAGTCCTCTTTAGGATGCTGGAAGCGTCCTAGGACTATTTGGGCTGTTCATTCAGGGTGACGTCTCTAAGGGAGGACAAAGCGGTATTTCCATCCGTGTGATGGAGAGTTTGGTCTCCGTCACATTATTCACGGGGGGAGAACACCCCACATTTTTCTTTAGAAATAGAGGTGAGCCCCTCTGGTTTTGGTGGGTTGATTGCTTCTCAAATAGTTTTTATGGCACCATCTTCCTTTCTTTCTATGGTTAGATTTGGCTTTGAGGACCTGATTTTGAAGTTGCTTCTTTAATTTAGAAGTTGCTCCAGGATTCTCTTAAAGTGCCATTGTTGTTACATCTGCTCAGATGCTCTTATTTAAAGTATTTCTATGCTTATTCCGCTCTTTTGCATCAATGGTTTTGCTTGGTTTTTCTTTTTGTCGCTTTTGGGTGATATTGTCCATTTTTCTAACATTGGGACGTTTTACAGAGTTGCGAATCCATCAACCTCCTATTCAGGTGAGATGTATTGCACCGTGCGTGCTACTACTACATATAGCATCCGAGCATTAGTGTTCTTCAGATATTTTACCCACTGCTTTGCCGAAATGGAAAAGGGACGAGAAAGTGGTCAGACCCGTCTACGGTTGTTGGGGCTTCTGCCATGAGACTCCCCTCATTAGACGTGAGGAAGTCCTTTCTCGGGCCTTTTTTGTGCACGGGGATGAGTGAGATGAAGAAGAAATGAGGCTCGGCGTGATGCAGGGGTTTCTTCCTTGTCTCTCTAAGAAGGTTGAATCCATCCTCTGCTCATAGACCTGGCCTCTTGGCCCGTAGTGCCTCATCACGTTTTAAATCCTGGCGATCTCCATGCACTATGTTGCCAAAGAGGGAATATCTCTTGTTTGGCAACAGTCTGTACTGTCCGTGGATAAACACCGCCATTGTTGACGCTTGGGTTAGTAGCCTGGCCAGCTGTATGTAACCTCTGGTCCCGCCAATCACCCATCGTCACACATTGGGTAAGAATGTGCCAGACCGATCAATGAACATATGTACCTTGGGACCTTTCGATTGGGAAACGCATACTCAGGGTTCGCACTTCCAGGCAGAGAAGGTTTCTATGTAAGTGGGTGTAATTCTCCATCTTTCAAAATAACTCAAATACGTCATGCTTCTAAGGTACAGCATTTACAAACATGTTTACCCTATTTTCAACCTTACTGCTTCAACTCACCGGCTTTTGTTTAGTTTGGTAGCAAAGGCTGTGCACTCTCTCTTTGTGGGCTCAATATAGAACTCGAAGCACACAATGCCACAGGTGGTTGTTGTAGTCCGGGAAACGATCTTGACATCTTTTCCTGGTCATTCATCTGTTCATCCAGCTAAAAAAATTAACTCAAAAGAGCATCTAGCTGGACTTCCCATCTTACCCATTGGTGCCTGACTGTATGGGTGTCTGAACCTGAGCCTTACGGGGGATGTCTCCCAGGGAGATCTATAGAATACATTTGGAGTAATGGAAACAAACCGTAGCAGTGTCGGTGCCTGTTTTTTTAAAGTATTAAACAGAACAATTGCCAATACTGTTATCCTGAATATCTATTATTCGTCACAGCACATTGGAATAAAACCGACCGGGGGTTCAAAGACTAGTAGTTCAGCCTGAATAAATCATTATTTTATTTCTTTCACTTGAAATGCATTTGTCAATTATTTAATGAAACTTATACAAATTTTTGGATCCCTACGGTCAAAGACATTATATACAAAAAACAATCAATAAAACTGTACATATTCCAAAATATTGTAAAGCATTCATTATTCCCAATCAGTCCACACATTCCACATTCAACCGGTCACTCTCACACATGAAAAACAATTAACTATTTACATTTAACATTCCTATCTGAATGTACATAACACCATACACAAGACTTTTTTGGATTTATATTATCAAACAGAAATGAAAAAATTTTTGAGTTCTTATGGCGTATAAACTAATGGTCTACGCGTTTCGAACTCCAAGTGGGTTAGGAGTTCTCATCAGGACCTCATAACTCCTACTGTAAAGGAGCTTCAACAATCAACCCAACGTGGGACAAATTTGGCCCAGGTCGTATGGAATATGAACATGAAGTTAGATCACAGTCTCTCAATAGCCTTTTCGGTGAAGAATCACAGTGTTTCCTGTCTGGAGACTTCAATATTGTGAATCGCCGTGCCTCTCAATGGTTGAATCAATCAAACTTCCAGTGAGCCCTGTACTTACGGAGGTGAAAATCGGCGTGCTTCTCTGGCCGCGGGATGCATTCGCAATTATTCAGCTACCTGAACAATTGCGATTCACAATATTGAAGTCTCCAGACAGGAAGCACTGTGATTCATATTCCATACGACCTGGGCCAAATTTGTGATGAAAAATAGATATTCAGGATAACAGTATTGACAATTGTTCTGTTTATTACTAGGCCAGTGGCTTGGCCTTACTGTTGGGAGTCCATACCCAGTTTTGCTTTCTTTGTTTTTTTAAAGTGGAATGGAAGTTCGAGTACATATATAGCTATAGCTAGCAGCCCGTCCCGACGTTGTCCGGGTATGAATTCCTGCCGGCCAGTAGTATATTGTTTTGTAGGATTTCGTTTTGATAGCAATTCTTATCTGTGACAGGCCTGTGAACGCTCCGTTTCACAGTGCACTGCTGATGCACTTAAGAGTGCGCGTTCAGTAGTGTGAGAACTCGAGTTTCCCTACTTTATTTTTCCTTGCAATATTATATAGCGCTAACTCGACAGCATGGCATGAGCACAATTTACATTACAGAAGAACACATTCATTTGTGGTAGGCACGGGGAGAAAAAGCGATTTGCCTGGAATCACAGGATGTTGAGCTGATGCCGAGATTCAAACGTAGCTCCCCAGCTCCAAAGTTTGCAATTCTAGAACTTGTGGGGGGAGGTGTGTCTAAAAGTGTATGTCAGTTCTGGCCATCAATGAGAGAGACCTGTGCATTTTTCAAATGGGTGGTGAAAAAATATGAGTATGTTGCTGGAGATGTGGGCCGCCGTGCCACCAATGTACTTACCGGGGGAGGGTAAACACCGATTATTCCGCAACTTTCTTTCCGACTACCATCACTCCACATACTTTCATTACGAAAGTACCATGACTCCACAATGCCATTATAACGCATGGCATTACATTTTATATGCTTTTACCACGCATACATTCACAACAAAATTCATTGTAAATGCATGAATGGTAAAAGCATGTTTTTTTTTAAATGTTTGGATAAGGTAAATATGGGTATAGGGGTATATGTTTTGGGGTACTGAGGTATATGTTTTGGGGTGTTTTGGGTATTTTAAGGGTTCAGATATAGTTTTGAGTTATGGGGTACAGGGGTAGTTTTACGGTTTAGGAATAGGTATGGGATTTGGGGTACAGGGGTATTTTTAGGGTTCAGGGCTAGGTTTGGGTTTTGGGGTATAGGGGTATTTTTAGGGTTCAGGGGTAGGTTTGGGTTTTGGGGTGCAGGGGTATTTTAAGGATTCAGGGCTTGGTTTGGGTTTTGGGGTACAGGGGTATTTTTAGGGTTCAGGGCTAGGTTTGGGTTTTGGGGTACAGGGGTATTTTAGGGTTCAGGGGTAGGTTTGGGTATTGAGGTACAGGGGTATTTATAGGGTTCAGGGCTAGGTTTGGGATTTGGGGTATTTTTAGGGTTTAGGGATAGGTTTGGGGTACAGGGTATATTTATAGGGTTAAGATGGGTTAGTGTTTAAGGGTGTTGGGGTATTTTAAGGAGTAAGGGTGGGTTATGATTATGGGGTGCAGGGGTATTTTAAGGGAGGAGGGTGGATTAGCACATGATATGAGACATGGCCTGAAGGGTGGAACCTACCACACGCCCCCAGCGTTTGTCACGCCCACAGCACACGCTCACAGCACAACGCAGACACGCCCACAAGGGACTACTTTGCTGGCACGGTTCTTTTACCTTTTAAATGTATATGGTGGGCATCTGCATAGCCTATATATATATATATATATATATTTCCCCTCCCCCATTTCCAATCCCAGACCAACTGTCCCAGTTTTAAATACCACTAGGTTTGGGGTCTATGAGTACCGGCACATACTCCCTGTCATGTGATGCCATGTTGAGCGGTCTACAGCGCCTTTTATGTATGTTCGCATCATCCGTGGTCACTGTAACAATGACATTTTATGTCATGCATCGTGCCAAACTTCAAATATTCTGAAATAAAAATGCTGTGTTGCTTCGATCAAGTTGCTCAGACTTTTAAAACAACTTTGCATGGGTAAACTGGGAAATTGACCATGCTTGGTGAAAGGCAAAACTCTGAAACTTCGCTGGTAATAACACTTTTAGGATACTCTCCCAGGAGCCTAGTCACACACTTAAACTACTCTTTTACAATCAGTGGTCCCTTGTATAGAAAGACAATATGGAACATAGGTGGTAGAAAAACGTTTTAAAGAACTGGAAACCAGCTGACGGGAGGTGACTTGGTGAGCCCTTGCAGCATTCTCAGTCTACATGTTTCAGCACTTTCCCAGTGCTATAGGAAACCCAGCTGCCTGCACCAGGAGCAGGCAACCCAGATGTCAAGTAGGAGGCAAGTCTAGCAAAAGCACGAATAGTTGTGAGTATTAGGGTATATCTATCTATCTATCTATCTATCTATCTATCTATCTATCTATCTATCTATCTATCTATCTATCTATCTATCTATCTATCTATCTATCTATCTATCTATCTATAATCTCCTGAAGCCAATCTCAGTCGCTTTTTGGCCTTCAACATTTAATTGTCAAAAGTTGGTAACAGGGAATGATTTGTAGCACTTTTCTTTGTTGCAACAGAAACTCTGTGGACTCTCCTGCTGATTACGTCTACGGGACGGATGGCAGGAAAATACTATAGCGGGCAGTTCACCAAATGACAAGCGTTTTGACTGTGGCAGGAAGAGGCCTGTGGTCCGGGCATACTGAGGGGTGGTCAAAGAAATGGAGAATACAAGGTAACTGCAAGCATAGACATATAGCCAGATTTTTTGGTTGATTGGCTCCTCTCCCAGGCTGGAAATCTACGTTTACAGATCTCTGTCAGCCAAAGTGCCTTCTCTCAAGATGGGAGTAGCAATGTTTGGGGTGAACGTGGGCTGAAAACCCACCAACGTCCTTCTCTAATGGAGGAATGTCTTCCACCGAACGAGAGCACTCGAAACACCCTTCCAATGTCATGGAATGTTGTCCGAGTCCCGCCATCTTATCTCCTTAAATCGTTGCGGGTACCCCAGAGCATGTCAGTAATACTCTGCTGAACGCATGGCAGACTTTCCTTTAGGTAATTCTGCAAGGAATGGTGGTGGATTCGAATCTCTAGACTATCTCCTGATCTGTCTCCATTTACCTCCAAGCCTTGCTGTTCCTCATGCGTGAGCCTGAGAAGCCACATGAGTAAAATATCTAAAATGGCTTAAAACGATGGAACCCACAATGGGGTGGGAAGATGCTAGATGCAGGACCGCTAAACCAAGCAAAGTCCTTTGGTGAGCTGGAAGCATTAAGGTGAGAAGGTGGTGAACAAGGATCTAGAGAGGGTGCATTAGAGAGATAAAGGCAGTATGTGAACCACAAGGGACCGCCAAATCAAGAGACCTGTGAGGGAGGGAGGGAATACTGATGAGAGATGAAGGGGTTCAGAAGAGATATAATGGGGTTCAGAAAAGGGCGGGAAAGTCATGTCGTTGAAAGAGGAAGAGCTTCAGGAGAGATGCATTATCCGGGAGCAAGATCAACGTATAGAGAAGTTCAGGAGAAAGACTTGGGTGCCTGAGAATTTTAAAGAATGCAGAAAAGTTGTAACATCTTGAAAGGTTTCTGTACAAAGAGTGTCAATGTTGTTGTTTGCTACAGCTTCCGCCTCTTCAAGTGCAGGCGCTGAGAGGGCTGTATAGGAAGTGGTGATTTCTGCTGGATTCAAAATGGAAGCTTGTAATGTTGTTACTTCGGGCTGAGCGGCTCTGAATGGAAAAGCCATCTGTGTGCAAGCGTTGCAAAGTTGTCCTCTTTTGTGTTCATCGCCGTACTCAGAGGCGATCTCCGCTGTCGGTGGCTGCGGCGACGGTGAAAGAGAAAGACTGCTTTAACTAAAATGAAGAGGGGGTATCCACTTCACATAGGCTCTTTTGAGACTCCTGCACTCCCTCCAAATAGCAGGCCTGTCCCATACTCGGCCAGCACCTGCCCACACTCTGCCAGCGTCTGTCCCACACTCGGCCAGCGTCTGTCCCACACTCGGCCACGCCTGCTCCACAATCGGCCAGCCCCTGCCCCCACTCGGCCAGCGCCTGCCCTCCACTCAGCCAGCGCCTGCCCCACACTCGGCCAGCGGCTGCCCCATACTCAGCCAGCGCCTGCCCCGCACTCGGCCAGCGCCTGCCCCACACTCGGCCAGCGCCTGCCCCACACTCGGCCACCGCCTGCCCCACACTCGGCCAGCACCTGCCCCATACTCGGCCAGCGCCTGCCCCATACTCGGCCAACGCCTGCCCCATACTCGGCCAGCACATACCCCATACTCGGCCAACACATGCCCTACACTCTGCTGTGTCTGCCCCACACTCTGCCAGCACCAGCCCTAGCCCCACATTCCGCCAGCTCCTGCCCCACACTCGGCCAGCGCCTGCCCCACACTCGGCCAGCGCCTGCCCCACACTCGGCCAGCGCTTGCCCAACACTCGGCCAGCGGCTGCCCCATACTCGGCCAGCACCTGCCCCATACTCGGCCAGCGCCTGCCCCATACTCGGCCAGTGCCTGCCCCATACTCGGCCAGCGCCTGCCCCATACTCGGCCAGTGCCTGCCCCATACTCGGCCAGCGCCTGCCCCATACTCGGCCAGCGCCTGCCCCATGCTCGGCTAGCGCCTGCCCCATGCTCGGCTAGCGCCTGCCTCATACTCTGCCAGCGCCTGCCCAATGTTCGGCCAGCGCCTGCCCCATATTCGGCCAGGGCCTGCCCCATACTCGGCATTCGGTTGTCCCTTATGCACCAAGCATCTGCCCCATACCCAGTCAGCAGCTGCCCCATACTCAGTCAGGGGCGGCCTCATACTCAGTCAGCGGTTGCCCCACACTGAGCCGTTGCCCCTCTCTCAGTCAGCACTTGCCCCATACCCAGTCCGGTCCCGCTCCACTTTCTCAACATTTGCTATCCCATCCCTATAAAAAGTCTCATGTGAGCCGGCACCACCTCATTGATGGCAGGAATCCAAAAACAAATGGTTATTTCACAACACCCTTTTGAGAAGAAACACAAATGTTGACGTTTTTTTCCCCAGTAGTATTTGTACAGGCAGTACATCCGATAACGCGACTTTCCTCTAATTCCCGGCATTTGTATCCATTTCAGGGAATTTTGCAAGGAGGCGTGCCCCTGAAAGATTTGGGGTTATTATCAGCTAACCTATTTGAGTTCAGTAGGATTCAGGTAGAGTTTGTGCTATGTTTAAAAATGCACTAAGAGGTCAAAACAAAGCCTCAGTTTAAGGAAAGACAAAAAAATACACATTTACTGGCTGATTTGTACAATGTGAACCCAGAAAATCTGGATAATCGCAGCTGCCCTGCATACATTGTGTGATCTGAGGGAAATATTTTATTTCACCAAAACTCTTTTTCTTCATTATCGCGTATGAAAGCACTATCATATACGAGTTCAGACTACCATTAGCACAAAACTATAACTTTTAATAAGCATTTTTCAGTGGCACACGTTAAAGAAATACACTTTGTTGAATTTTGAAGGGATGATATCGTATTTTAGATGGTTTGTTGTATGATTTGCACAGCAAATATTTTCAGGGCTCCCCTCGTGCATGGCTTTTAAGATCCAAGCAAGACCATTGACTCAGCTGTGGCTCGACTCTCCCTGTTAATTTCTTTGGGCTCGGCCACCTCTAGAGGCTACATTATGTCTTAAAGTGCTCTACATGTATGAGAGTCGGGTACGGTGGCCAGCATTTGTCACAAGCCCCAACTCATACTTATCCCTTCGAGTGCCACACCCGGGCTTCTCAGCACATATGATTCCATTTAGAAGTTCTACTCATCTTGACCCCTCTTGTCTCCATCTCCATCTCAGCTCACCCAGCCCACTGTTGTTCCCATTTCCCACCACTCTTCACAATGCAAGCGTGGTATCTTTAATCGGTTAAGTCGCCATAAAGTCGTGGTTCGCATGTTCGACAGATGACTTGAGAGCACCAGCTACACCTGAAAGGAGTATTCTTAAATTACACGTGCAGCAGGGGCTGTGGTGGTCCCTAAATCTAACCATAACCTCCACTGAGGTATGGCCAATCACACATGGAGCAACCAAACTTACAACTGCAAGTGCTTCTCACAATAAGACAACACCACAAGAGCACCACGAGATAGACAAAGGACTAGACAGTGGATGCTACTACATCCACTGTAGCTCTCAGTGCCCAATTCTTCACCTATGCTTACTTGTCTCCACATAGGTAAATAATTGCTCAGATGTTATCTTTTTTAACATTACGCATGTAAATTCACTACACAATTTTCTTAAACTTCCACGACTTTGTTTACATGTGTTAACACTGCGCACCTATGCTCACATGACACGCTTTTGCTCACATTTCACCCCTTCTTTCAGATAGTGCACCTATGCTCACATGAGACACTATTGCTCACATTCCACCCTATGTTTCAGATAGTGCACCTATGCTCACATGACACGCTTTTGCTCCCATTTCACCCCTTCTTTTAGATAGTGCGCCTATGCTCACATGACACACTTTTGCTCACATGCCACCCCTTCTTTCAGATAGTGCACCTACACTCACATGACACACTTCTGCTCACATTGCACCCCTTCTTCACATTCCACCCCTTGTTTCAGATAGTACACCAATGCTCACATGACACACTTCTGCTCACATTCCACACCTTCTTTCAGATAGTTCACCTATGCTCACATGACACACTTTTGCTAACATTCCACCCCATCTTCCAGATAGTTCACCCATGCTCACATGACACACTATTGCTCACATTCCACCCTATCTTTCAGATAGTGCACCTATGCTCACATGAGACACTGTTGCTCAAATTCCACCTCTTCTTTCAGATAGTGCACCTATGCTCACATGACACGTTTGTGCTCACATTCCACCCCATCTTCCAGATAGTGCACCTATGCTCACATGACACACCTTTTCTCTCATTCCACCCATCTTCCAGATAGTGCACCTATGCTCACATGACACACTTTTGCTCACATTCCACCCCATCTTCCAGATAGTTCACCTATGCTCACATGACACACTATTGCTTACATTCCACCCTTCTTTCAGATAGTGCACCTATGCTCACATGAGACACTTTTGCTCACATTTCACCACTTCTTCTTTTAGATAATGCACCTATGCTCACATGAGACACTTTTGCTCACATTTCACATCTTCTTTTAGATAGTGCACCCATGCTCACATGAGACACTTTTGCTCACATTTCACCCCTTCTTTTAGATAATGCACCTATGCTCACATGAGACACTTTTTCTCACAATTCACCCCTTCTTTTAGATCGTGCACCCATGCTCACATGAGACACTTTTGCTCACATTCCACCCCATCTTCCAGATAGTTCACCTATGCTCACATGACACACTATTGCTCACATTCCACCCATTCTTTAAGATAGTGCACCTATGCTCACATGTCACGCTTTTGCTCCCATTTCACCCCTTCTTTCAGATAGTGCATCTATGCTCACATGACACACTATTGCTCACATTCCACCCCTTCTTTCAGATAGTGCACCTATGCTCACGAGACACTTTTGCTCACATTCCACCCCTTCTTTCAGATAGTTCCCCGATGCTCACATGAGACACTTTTGCTCACATTTCACCCCTTCTTCTTTCAGATAGTGCACCTATGCTCACATGAGACACTTTTGCTCACATTCCACCTCATCTTGCAGATAGTTCACCTATGCTCACATGAGACACTATTGCTCACATTCCACCCCTTCTTTCAGATAGTGCACCTATGCTCACATGAGACACTGTTGCTCAAATTCCACCTCTTCTTTCAGATAGTGCACCTATGCTCACATGACACGTTTGTGCTCACATTCCACCCCATCTTCCAGATAGTGCACCTATGCTCACATGACACACCTTTTCTCTCATTCCACCCATCTTCCAGATAGTGCACCTATGCTCACATGACACACTTTTGCTCACATTCCACCCCATCTTCCAGATAGTTCACCTATGCTCACATGACACACTATTGCTTACATTCCACCCTTCTTTCAGATAGTGCACCTATGCTCACATGAGACACTTTTGCTCACATTTCACCACTTCTTCTTTTAGATAATGCACCTATGCTCACATGAGACACTTTTGCTCACATTTCACATCTTCTTTTAGATAGTGCACCCATGCTCACATGAGACACTTTTGCTCACATTTCACCCCTTCTTTTAGATAATGCACCTATGCTCACATGAGACACTTTTTAACACAATTCACCCCTTCTTTTAGATAGTGCACCCATGCTCACATGAGACACTTTTGCTCACATTCCACCACATCTTCCAGAGAGTTCACCTATGCTCACATTACACACTATTGCTCACATTCCACCCCTTCTTTAAGATAGTGCACCTATGCTCACATGAGACGATGTTGCTCACTTTCCACCCCTTCTTTCAGATAGTGCACATATGCTCACATGACACGCTTTTGCTCCCATTTCACCCCTTCTTTCAGATAGTGCACCTATGCTCACATGAGACACTATTGCTCACATTCCACCCTATCTTTCAGATAGTTCATCTATGCTCACATGACACGCTTTTGCTCCCATTTCACTCCTTCTTCTTTCAGATAGTGCACCTATGCTCACATGAGACACTTTTGCTCACATTCCACCCCTTCTTTCAGATAGTTCCCCGATGCTCACATGAGACACTTTTGCTCACATTTCACCCCTTCTTCTTTCAGATAGTTCACCTATGCTCACATGAGACACTTTTGCTCACATTCCACCCCATCTTCCAGATAGTTCACCCATGCTCACATGAGACACTATTGCTCACATTCCAACCCTTCTTTCAGATAGTGCACCTATGCTCACGAGACACTTTTGCTCACATTCCACCCCTTCTTTCAGATAGTTCCCCGATGCTCACATGAGACACTTTTGCTCACATTTCACCCCTTCTTCTTTCAGATAGTGCACCTATGCTCACATGAGACACTTTTGCTCACATTCCACCCCATCTTCCAGATAGTTCACCCATGCTCACATGAGACACTATTGCTCACATTCCACCCCTTCTTTCAGATAGTGCACCTATGCTCACATGAGACACTTTTGCTCACATTTCACCACATCTTCTTTTAGATAGTGCACCAATGCTCACATGAGACACTTTTGCTCACATTTCACCCCTTCTTTTAGATAATGCACCTATGCTCACATGAGACACTTTTTCTCACAATTCACCCCTTCTTTTAGATAGTGCACCCATGCTCACATGAGACACTTTTGCTCACATTCCACCACATCTTCCAGAGAGTTCACCTATGCTCACATTACACACTATTGCTCACATTCCACCCCTTCTTTAAGATAGTGCACCTATGCTCACATGAGACGATGTTGCTCACTTTCCACCCCTTCTTTCAGATAGTGCACATATGCTCACATGACACGCTTTTGCTCCCATTTCACCCCTTCTTTCAGATAGTGCACCTATGCTCACATGAGACACTATTGCTCACATTCCACCCTATCTTTCAGATAGTTCATCTATGCTCACATTACACACTATTGCTCACATTCCACCCCTTATTTCAGATAGTGCACCTATGCTCACATGACACGCTTTTGCTCCCATTTCACCCCTTATTTCAGATAGTGCACCTATGCTCACATGAGACGATGTTGCTCACTTTCCACCCCTTCTTCCAGATAGTGCACATATGCTCACATGACACGCTTTTGCTCCCATTTCACCCCTTCTTTCAGATAGTGCACCTATGCTCACATGAGACACTATTGCTCACATTCCACCCTATGTTTCAGATAGTGCACCTATGCTCACATGACACGCTTTTGCTCCCATTTCACCCCTTCTTTTAGATAGTGCGCCTATGCTCACATGACACACTTTTGCTCACATGCCACCCCTTCTTTCAGATAGTGCACCTACACTCACATGACACACTTCTGCTCACATTGCACCCCTTCTTCATATTCCACCCCTTCTTTCAGATAGTGCACCTATTCTCACATGACACGCTTTTGCTCACATGTCACCCCTTCTTTCAGATAGTGCACCTATGCTCACATGACACTCTTCTGGTCCGATTGTACTCCATCGCTCATAATGCGCACCCATGCTCATATGACTCACGCTTACTCAGATGACACGCCTTTGTTCATATTATACCTGGTGCTGACAGTCACATTGTCTAATCTTTGCTCCAACAATGCACTCTGACATCTGTCTTGGTAGCTGACATTAGTCCGTCAGAGCAGCCAGCACTACGTTGGAAAATGGAAAACATACAAACTCATTCATATAATCAGAATTTTATACTGAGCATAATACAGCACTGTCATTGCTCTGCACCAAAAATCACAAGTTTTACTATTACCCAATTTAATGGTTGCATAGATTTTGTATCCAGAAGGATGAAAGGTCGATTAGGTCTTTCAGTGACTCGGACATGACGTGTAGGTCACAGGCAGATGTCAACAACAAGCAGTTAACTCACTTACCGGTGGCATTGCTCTCTCATTAAAACAAAATTAAGAAATAGGAAAATCTATCCATTATGAGCACGAGCTTTGTCAAAGAAAATAGGTCTGAGTTTAATGTGTTAACACATTGGTATATATGGGAGAGAGTCTGCAGAAGGGGATAGAAATGGACGTAGTTGTAAAGTAGCCCCTCTTTCAGTTCAACGCAGGCACTTGATTAGACGTGGAGTGATACACTCAAAGAGCCAATAGCATTAGCGGAGCTTGGTAACCACGAAGCTGAGCCAAGATGTAATTGATAAAGTCACAAGCCAATGGGTAAAGAAGGCTGATCGAAGAAAGCCAGTGTTTGAACGCAATGAACTCAAAGTCCATTTTATGTATATTATCAGCAATAGGTATGTTTTTACAGCTACACTATCAAACCTAAGACCAAACCATGACACCCGTGAATACACCTATTCTGAACAGAAATGGCAGGGTCCATCTCTCCTAGCGAGCTAATGTGATTTGGAACCCCATTCAAAGAAAGATATACCCATTGCTTCCCACGAGCCAATGCTCTTAAACATCAGTAAAGACAGGGTACCCACTGAACAACAACTCTTCTCTCACACCACTGTGTTTAAACATTTCCATCATAGTTGTCCTTTTTCCACTATCTCGGTAGAGCACCCCAGTGTCTCTCCAATAAATCTTTAATCTTCATGCGGAACCTTGTCTATGACTTTGCTGCGACCTAGCGACTCCTACTCTTCTTTAATCGGCGAGTCTAGCTATATACTCCAAGATGTCCATTTGGTATTTATGGCATTGCCTTCCCTTGGTTAATTGTTCCTTCTTTGTTTCTAAGATATTTCAAATAGGGACAAAACGATGTGCGACCTCCAGATATTCCTCCAATTCAATTCGCAAACGTCTCCTCACTGCTTCGACTTTGTAAAGTGGGAGTGCATCTGCTTCTGTCCTCTGGTATCTCGATTTTGCTCAAATTTCTAGCAACCAATGGTATATTTAATGATTGTATGTTCTACACACTCTTAAACAAGCATTTTGGGTAATTATGATTAAATGGCAAATGATCCTGCCCACACCATATGATATTCGCCATGCAGACCCAAAATATTTAAAATCCAATTAATCTGGATCTTGGTAATAGTTGCACATTATAAAAGCCCATGAATGCCTTGCCGAAACGTGTACACGTGGGAATAGATTAGAGAGAAAAGAAAATTAAAGTGCTTTAGGTCCGCCTGCATCATTACCTGATGATGTCACTTTAAGGATTTTAAGTAAATACAGTTTGGAACATATACCTAAGATTTCGGCACCAATATTTCCCTATCTTTATCTGTACATCACTCTGTGTGATGCATTAACGATTGCCAAAAAATAGTAGACCTAATCAGAATTAAAGCTAAGCAAGACTGATTAAAGTGTTGGTTTCCCCAGTGTCGTCCTCTTCCTCAGTAAAGTTCTTGAAGGAGGGAAGCATATAATCTGCCTCATTTGCTTTTCTTTCTTTATACTATGATCTATGCTCTCATCATTACTCAAATAAAAGTGTTTGCACTCATACCTTCCTTTATCCTTTCTTAATTCAACTATGAACATTCATCTATTACAATCACTTGAAAATAGACTTTCTCAATACTTTAACATCCCCTCCACCTCTTACGCACAGATACCGCCATCTTAATTCTAACGAATACCCTTGTCACAGTCCTTAGAAATTGTGCTAACTTTTCTTCCTTGTGGGCCTTTGCATTCCTAGCTGGCTGCACTGCATCCCTTTGCATTTGAAAAATGACTTCCCTGAACTCTTTCTGCTACTATACTGTGTAATATTCCAAAGCCAATATTTTTGCCCAATGCTATTTCTGCCTCATTCATTCAGTGCTACAGTGCACTGTTGTATCCTGGTATTTTATGCCTTAATTCTTGGTTTAGCAAACCTAGGATGTACTAACACTGAGCTGTGTTACCCTTCTCCATGCTTTAATTACATTCAGGCTCTGTTCTCATTTGCAAATACTGCTTGCCTAGAACCCAAGAGTCATTGCCTTTTAAAAGACTGTCTCACTCTAACTATTCCTACCACAACTCACTATGTGGCAGTATGTAGAGCTGAGGTATTCTCTTGCCCTCATGTTTATGACTGTTTCAATTCGTTGTAATTTGCCTTGGATAGTCCAGGGTGTCTCTGCTTTTACCAAATAGGTGACTCTATGGTGTTTCCACCAAAATTCTCCCTAGAGTACCTCACCTTTGTTTGCTGCCTAAATTGTCCCTTAAACTTCTGAGGTAGAAATGTTTTGAGTGTAGAATCCCATTTTCATAAATGTTCAAACTTTGGAACTCAACTACTACATACATTTCCGCAGTGGAACAAGAATCGATGAAGTCAAGGCAAGAACCAAAGACCTCTAGTGTTCCTTTCGAGCTGTGTCTTGTAATTGCACCACTGCAGTATTTGGAAAAACCAAAGGTTAAAGGGATGCTTTAGTTAAGCATGGTGATAAAATCTTAACATGTGAAAAAAATCAGAAAGTTATTGAAAAAAGCAAAGGTTTAAGAGATGTTTTAGGTAGGTGTTGAAAAGAGATCAGAACTTACGTTTAATAACTGAATAACACTGGAATTCACCAGATATAATTTAGTGACTATAACTTTCACCCCCGTTCCATCCCGGGTATGCAACGCTTAGTACATCTATTACATCACTCATGGCATGTTAAAAAACATCTTCTTTTTTTTATAAATCTATTTATTATAAAAAAGGAACAAACAAAACAGTGGCATCAGGTTAGCAAAAAAAAAACATTTTTAATACCATCACTGATTGTGTCTCAAATGACATTATTGATTACATCATCCAATGACTCTGGCAGCATGCTGTAAGCACCATGGACTGGAAGTAATTCAAGAAGCTCCAACTGAGACTCAGTTTCCATCACCAATTTTTTATAAAAGGCATAACCTTTGATAAAATGCTGTGAAAATAGCATATATTAAACCTCTCCCACATTTGGTGGATTTTACTCTTTTGGCAGGTATTCACCCCCCTAACAAGCAAAATTAGTCCATATAGGGATGATGGCGTCACCCACTTTTTAAATCTTGAAAAGCCTCCAAAAACTGTTTGTTCTCTATTCTCCTTGATGGGGCCACCCTCTTAAAGACTTAACATGACCTACAATAATAAGTCAATAGATTGACAATTTTGAATTAACCACTGGTAAGACACAGTCAAACAGGGCAACTCTCCGTACCTTGGTAAAATACACAACACACATTTCATGGATGAGGAGAATGGCACCAAGCTTATGGGCTGAGATGAGCAGAATGGTACCAATTGGAACCAATCTTACAACCACACTGTGAGCTAAACCATTCCCAAGTGGGCCATTCCTACATTCTACATCAGTTCACAATTTCCAATGCATTAACATTTTCAGGGAAGTCTACAAGTAAGCATCCACACCTCATGAACCCCCACTTTACATTGAATGTGTCTGTTGTACTGTATGACAACTATTTAACTTGAGCATATGCTCAGTCATCCACAGGTGGACAATCTGTTCTAAGCACACATTTAGGCTATTTGAACAGATTTTTGGCAAATGTTATTCGTCCTCAGTCATAACCAACTTTGAAATATGCCTCTGCAACCCTCACCAGATGTACTCCACTTTTACCTTGTTTAACATGGACTGCTGCTTGCACCCGGCACTTTACTGGTAGTTAATCGTGCACCGTATAACGTTTTCCAACCACAGCCAGGGCACACCTGGGTCCACACTATTTCCGTTCAATGCACAAACGTGTACACATTCTACGCTGTATATGACTGTTGGTTTTACTATCAATGTTCCTTTTTAAAATAAGTTAGGGTTATGTGTTTAGCAGTACCATGAATGATGTCATCCTTGATGCAAATTGAGATGTCATCAGTGAGGTTTTTTAACATGTATGAGTGATGTAATTTGTGAGGTCATAAGGAGTGGATGAAGGCAGGCACAATTTATAGATAGTTTACTAAACTATAACTAGTTTTTTAAATGTAAGTTCTTATCTCATTTCAGCACCTAAATATAACCTCACCGTAACCTTTCTTTTGAGTGAATTACAGTTTTTTTATTGGTTGCTAAGATCTTTTTACCATGCCTAACTATACTGTCACTGTAACCTTTATTATTTTTTAGTGACTTTCTATGTTTTTTTTCACCATATTCTAAGTTGAACATACTCATATAAAAAACAAATATATGAGGATGGAACCTATCACCCCCCCCCCCCCACCTCCCAATTGGCCGGTGGTCATGTGACTCTTTTTGCAGGAGTCCGGACCAGGACCCCATGTCTGGTAATCAAGGCCAACACATTTTGTCCTGAAATTGCAGCCAGCCAATCAGAGAAATCTGTTACCCCGGCTGCAGAGATGAGACCACAAAACCATATTGGCGGATGAGAAAAAAACCCCTCCCTTGACCAATCAAGATTGAGTATTTTTTTTAAATTCTGGAACTGCTGAAGTACCTTTGTACTGGTACCGTGGTAGTCCCACAAATTAACATTCCAGAAATATCTCTAACAATTTCCTTCGCACCCAACCAGAGACCCTCTTTAAACGCTAAATTTGTTTTAAAAAGCTGACCAGATTTACCTCACCACCCCTTGTTGTAAATATTTTTGTCCACCCTAAGCGTGGAAGGGTATACTCAGATGTGAGTCCCTTGCTCATTGCACCATCAGGATTCAAGCAAGCCGGGCCGAAGAGGCTGAAATGCCAGAAACCGGTCCCCGGTAGCTTGTTTCCTTCCCAGTGTAAGAATTGGCTTTTGTAGTTTGGTTTGCCCTGTTCCCATCATGCACTGGGACAGGAACAGACTAATTTGCATACAGCCAGGTTCTGAAACTGGGATGGTGCAGTGAGCTAAAAAACGGTGTTGGATCTAGCCCTGATCTCTTGACTGGGTGAGAGTATTCTGTTTAATTCAGAGACTCTGTCCCTCACCACCCCTTGTTGTAAATACAGATTTACTCCAAAGCATACTTTCTGAGTAATCTTCACAGCTGTTGGTCTGTGTTAAATTTAAAAAGAGAAATTCATAGTGAGGAGTAATGGTTTTTGAAATCAGAAGAAACAGAAATCTCTGTAAACTGTCCTTGGATCTTAGAAATAAATGTGGAGAATCACTGTCTCACTCTGCTTGCATTATGCAAAGCCGTGATGATCTGCTGGCAAAGGCTGAATCTTCCCATCTCCTAAGCAAGGAGCATCAGTACAACGCGTTTGCTCATACCTGGCCATTTCAGAATTGCATATGGACTTTTGGTCAATTAATTACGGAACGTTCTCGGTAACTTTTATGCTTCTATTGGAGGCAGGGACATAGTAACAACAACCTTTGAGCCTGTGTTTCTACAATGCCAGAAACCATGGTCATGCAAGACTGTACCAATCCATGCACCAGTGTAGGTCTGATAGCATGGACAACAATGGTTATTTATGGAACGATGTTTGTTTGAAAACAAAACATTGGATTAAACTTGCGAGCCAATGTTCTTCTCAAATCATTGTCTTCATTGTGACTGATACATCTTTGCTCACACTGAGAACCGTCGAATCACTGATAACGCCATACCTGGACATTTGTAGAAATATGTGTATCTACCACACAAAGCTCCTAGTGTGTTTTATGGGAGGCCCGAGGAGACTGCCCACTCGGTGCCATCAGATGGGGTATGGGGCAGTAACTCTGCAATCGTAAACAGTGAGTTTACTAACTATAAAACGGATTAAAGGGATTTACCAGGAGGTCATCTTTGACGAGGATCGCCCAAAGAGAATTTGCATCTCTAAGTTTAGCAAAATACTTCATACCCATCTAAATCCGGTTCCCTCAATACACAAACATGTAAATGCAAAAATGTGAATTTTTGTATCTGGCTCCTAAGATGGAGGTCACTTTGGGGAACTTAAGCACAGAGTAATAAATTGATATGCACAAGATGGATCAGTTGCTCGGCTACAGTTAGATATCAAGGCTCTTAGTTAGTCATATGACATCTCCTTCCATTACGGATCATGTAAAATCAAAATCATATAGAAAATATAATCCACATTCACTGAGTGACAGGAATTTAAATTCACTTTCAAAGGAATTATTGTTGAAATCATCATACAGACTATTGCACAGTTGTGAAATCCATCATGGCGTGTGGATACTACTACACCTAAAAATAGGCCTCGTCAAAGTTATCTTTGGACTGAAGTTGTGGTAAAAGTGGGATGTAATAGTAACTGTTGGAACAGCAATCAAATAAAAGTGCAATGTACCATATCTGTGGACCTTGAAACTCTACCACAGGAAGTGTGAGTCAAAACACCAGGTGCAACTAGTTATTTTACCAACAGTGAAACTATTTTCTGCCTAAACAAGTGCTATAAATTTCATACGTTTATCACTGTTGAGTCGTGACAAGTCATAAAGATGGCCATAGGCCACGAAAGTGCAATTTCCCCCATATTCAACCCATCTCACATCTGTGTAGACACCTGGAGCAAGTGGAAAATAAGAAGACCCAGGGAGAATGCTCCCTCAATGGTTTTTGATTGCAGTGGTGGTGGAATCTGTTCTTGTTCGACACTTTCCGCTTTTGACATTGTGTCCAGTGGCCTCCAGGGAAGCACTGCCTGTTCCTCAATGGAGTTCCCAATGAGATTTTATTTTTTAAACAGACTGCTTTAGGGAAAGCATCCCTTTTAGGAATATATACACAGGGCTGGTTGCCTGGTTTTCATTGCAGGGCACCATCCCGGTGTTTGTAGCCCATCACTGGTGGTCACGAATAGCAAACTGCCTAATCAATATTCCTTAGGGAGGCTTTCGGCAATTACCTGTGAACTGAGATTTTGCAACCACCCTTTTATTATATAGGTCGTATCGCAAAACTAAAGACTGGTCGAAAAAAGTTGGTGAGTGAAGTGAACAGCATAGAAAGTCTGCGTCCTGCTGCTGTGCCCTGCCTTCATTTGAAGTCAGCAGCATGCCAAGAATCTCCTGGCTTTGTTATATTTCAGTCTACCATTGACAGCTCCTGCCCCATGTTAGGTTGTGCCTCTGCATATCCTGGCAGCGGAGCCACAGCCGTCTTTCATTGCGCCATGCCATCCTTTATACGCCCAGTGGTGAAATAGCACTTACCTACTGCCTGCCATGAGACTTGAATGCACTTACCTAGCCTGGTATCAGTTATAGATGGGGCATCAAACTTGCCCCCTCACCACCATTCTGCAGATGCAGTCCAGTCTCATCGTGCTGACCTGTTCCTCCTCTGCAAACGGGTTATCTTCCCTTGCTCCTCTTGCGCTGTTGAAGCCCTGCACGAGGGACCGCGGACAAGATCAATAAACCATCATTGTTAATGTGATACTCCAATGAGTATCGTAAAGCTATCACAGGGTGTAATTTTAGTGAAATCATTCTCTTGTTACAGACATTATTGGCATGGGATAATTAATCTATTGCACGGGTCAAAGGTCACCATTAAGCCATAATAAGGAATTCTACCATTTCAGTATTCTTTGTGTGAGGTGTTAAATTGGGTTGAGGTGAGGTCAAAGGGAGCTATAGGAGACAGGAAGGGGGTCGGGGTAGCATGAGAAAGGGGGGCGGTAGGTGGAGTAGGGTCTGGGGTCATTGAAGGTTGAAACCAAGAAAGTGGACAGTTTGGCGGAAGGCTGAGGGATTATCACACAGGTAAATATACCCACAATGCGTGCATGTCACCAGTCTTGAATATCGCCCTATGACTTTTGTGATATTGTCTATTCTTAGTAGGCAGGGATTGGTTGGAAGGAGAAAACTTCTGGGAAAATGGCTGACACTTTAAGGGTAAAAGACAGCCAATCAAAGAGCAGAACACTTTGAGCAGGCAAAGCCTGTCTAAACCTATTTAGGATGAGATGCTGTTGTGGCAAACAAGACCTGCAATGGAGTTAAATAGAGTACAGGTTGATAGGTTATTTAATTTTTTTGTGGTGGAGCGTCCTTTTTCGCTACGGTAGAAAGGAGGATCCTTTGGCATATACGAGACACTCCGAGTTTCTAGTTCTTCCATGAAATGCAACTGGTAGTTGAGATGTTAGCAAAGACATGAGGATCTCCCAGGGTCCAGCACAAGCATGCTCCAGTACAGGCCGACAGTCTGGAAGTGTCTAAGAAGAAGCAAAAATCCCTGTCTGGCGCATCACGGGGAGGGTGGGCATCTTGCACGCCGCCATACATCTGTTCCTTTCATGTGAAAGGGCAACCAAAGCTGCAGACGTCTGCATTCTCAATGGTCATAAGTTAGCCTACTGGTTCCAGCCAACACTTGTTGCAGAAATGTACTGACTGTACTCAACAGTCCCTTCTTGAGGGACTTTGCCGGGTTGTTTCAAGTCTGGCATTTGAGGTACGGTCTGGAATTTATCCCCCCCTAACTATCACCCTGGACTCTGAAAACATGATCTCTTACTTTTAGCCTGTATAGTCCTCCAGACAAAACGACAGCATAATGTCCAGTTTGGGACGAAATAGAAAAGAATTGTGATAAGCAAAGCATGACAGAGACAACATGGGACCAAACACATATTGAGAGGTTCCATTTCTGCCCTTGTAAGCTGGAGCCTTGCTCCAGCTACAGCTCTTGACCAACACTGCTGCAAGAGAAATCTTTCATTGTCGACCATGTGTAATGGTTGGTAAAATTGCAAAAACAATTTCCTAACTAAATACGCATAATATGTATAAAAATTAGTCGAACTGCAAGAAAATTGAACTCCAGGGCTTACAGAAGTAAGGTGAGGTGTCAGAGGCTCGTGAGTATTGCTTTCAGTAGAAAATATGTCTCGCACCGGGAAACACCAGGTTTGTAGGGCTTCTACTTTCTTAAGTCTTAAGCGGGTGAGAATTTCATGAAAAATCGTGACACTGAATTTGGTGAAAAAGTATTCGAAATATACATATCATAAAAAAGAATTGCACATGATTTTGCCCAGCTATTTGTGAAAGTGCACCCATACAGGTGAATAATAAATACATGGACATAACTTTTCAGTGTGCTTGAAAGGACGACGGAAAGCGGATACAGTTTTACCACCAGACTGGGCCTTCCTTCTGCTGTTTCACTTTATATTGCTAGAAGGGGCTGTAGCTCATGTCAATACGAGAAAGGACCTCAAGGCGCTGGAACATAATGATGGTGAACCTTCTGTGTCCCAGCAGGTTGGGTGACTGAAGAGGAGAGAAACAAAGACCTCCCCGTGACCTTGAAGGTTTTCCCCGGCCTGTCCTGCTGTGTTCTGTGTTCTTCCGGTTCACCCCGTGCACGTTTTTGTTGGATGGTCCATGAAAAGGAGAAGCTTTCATTGTTCTGCTTCTGAAAGATTAGGGGAACAGGGCTGAGTGTGCTGAAAATGAATCAATTTGATATTGTGAAGTCTGACCCCGACCCTGATCTTGCCTATTCTGATCAGACAGCCTCGCCCTTGAGCCCCTCTGCATCCCGCCTTTCCTTGCATTAGCTCTATAGATGTTTACCTTCATGCTTCTTTGTCTTTTTTTGGGCGGTAATTTTGGATCCGTGGGAACCCTCTAAAGGAAGAACTGGGGATTTCTGGCGAAGGAGCTTCCCAAACATAAATCTGGTGGTTGGAGGGAGGGTGGTCAATCCGTCTTGGTGCGGGTGACGGGTCGCTGCCGGTCCCCCCCATTCATCCGGCCGCGTGAATAAAGCATGTTGCTGGTGAGGAATGGCAGAGACCAGTCAAAGAGTCATTGTGGTACCCAGGCCTGATTAGCATCTGAAAAGTGACCGGCCCAGGATAGATGCCTTCTTCTCACGCTTGTTTGCAGCGTTGTCTTGAAGCACGAGAGGTAGGGAAAGACATAGGCGAGGACACCTCCTTCGATGAACGTCCCTGGAAGTGTCATGTGGGTGTAAACATCTTTTAATGCATCACTTGCTCCGTCTGTCAGCCTATGGAAGAAACCCAACTGGCAGGGCCATTGGCGTCCAGTGTAAGTTCTGCTTTCGGGTACTATGTAGCCCCCACATATCACCTGGGCACTGATCCCATTGCGGAGTCTGTCGCACTAATTCATCCTCTTAGTATTAAATGCGCTGAAACTGCTGGTGGAAAAACTCGTCCATTTTATACGCTGCCGAGCCATTCTCCTGCAAACTTGTCCTTGGTCATGCAGAAATCTGGGTCTTATTTTCCATCTTGTTCCATCTTGTTTCATGTTAAGTTACAATGGGGTAACCCAGTATCCCTCAGAACCTGGGCAGTAATGAAATAAATATACACCCACAATTGGTTCTGTTGGGTGCGCGATATTTCTTAATTATTTCTGAACATTTTTCAAAACATTTCAATCATTTATAAGTGAGACTTATAATAATGTGGGCTGCAGATCTCTCTTAAGGACTTTGCATTGCTGGCCATTTTCCATTTCCCCTCCTTTTTACCCAAATCGCGGTTATACATATTACACTTGCACAAGACCTCACTGAGCACTAAATGTCACCTGTTTTCACTTTATGCGCCACCATGTACTAACTGCCTTGTGAATATTTAACAAGGGTACTTATAAATGAATACAGTTTATAAAATATTTGGTGATACCCTAGGCTGGTTTGGATTCAATTGTCTTTGATTTGTCTCACTAATAAATGATAGAAATGTTTTGAAAAATGTTCAGAAATATTTACAAAATATCGCGCACCCAACAGAACCAAGTGTATATTTATTCCATCTTGTTTCATAGCAGCCATCTGCGTGGGAGGCTGCTGTCTTTTCTGGGAGCCTCTGAGTTTGACAATGCTTCGTAGCCTTTGAAGACATCTCTTTGCTTTTATGACCAGCCCACAGGAGTGCCAAAGAACTGTTTTCGAGCCAGGTATCTCTTCCAGAATTAGGGTTGTTCAAGTGAGAAAGAGTTGGATGTTCTTATCGTCTGCCCTTTCCCCTGGTTGAGGGGCAGGAGCACGTGGCCTGCCCCTTGGCTCACTCTGCCTTGTGGGAGATCCATGCTGAGCGCATGCCTTCTAGCCCACCTATAATGAGTTGATCTCTAGGTAACCGGTGACTGCTGGGGAGTACAGCCTCCTTCTACACTCATCTAACCGGAGCGCACTGTGCCGGTCTGGGCCTGCAGTAGGCGCTACAGAATATCAGTGCTATGCAGCCCATTGCTACTGGAATCACAATTTACTCTACCTGAGGAATTTCACAACTCAAAAACATTGGGATTAGACCACATCTGTAGGTACAGAAGCACCTCAGATACAGAAAGACATAGCTCTAGAACTGACATGCTGACTTCTTACCTTCCCCTTTAGATCTATAAACCCTAGCTGCAAGATGCCTTCATTGCCATAGATGTTCTTGCAGGTGCCAGAGGCTCACGGGTTCAAGGCGGGGTTTTCTTCCAGACCAAAATGGTTCATACAGGAGATCTGGCCGAAAGGACTTTATAGGTTAACATTTAAAGTATGATAGAATTAAACCTATGTAGTTGCATATCTTACATAGGAGAGCTAGTTCTGCAGATATTATACAGGTGTGCTTTCTACAAGGACAATATTGTCGTAACTAGAGCTTCCTTGGAGAGATGACCAGTTCACTGCACATCAGAGCTTCTATGCCTGTCTGTATGGAAATTGGAGGTTCTTCCACGTGGAGAGCTCTCTCTGCAGGCTTTACAAGCTAATACTTTAGATAAGAGGACTAGCTGCTCTACAGACCTTACAGGTGAATACCCTAGGTAAAGGTGCTAGACTTACAGTCTTTACTTTTTTCATATCTTCAGCAGGCTGTCTCAGCATTTTAAAATGGGGAACATCCTTTACAACGCAACTTTTACAACGAAGTACCTTTACGACTCAACCATTACAACGCAACTTTTACAACGTCTTGCGCTGGGGGGCGCTCTAGGATAGGGAATAGTTTCCAACACCTTCCTTACTATCCACGGGGACTGGAGTTGGAATAGTAAATTAAACTATTCACTATCCAGCGCCCCCCAACGCAAGTCACAACGACTTGCGTTGTAAAACTTGCTTCGTAAAGGCAAGCGTTGTAATAGCATACGTTGTAACGTCATACATCCTTATAAAATGTATCCCTACAGAAAGCACAGGTTTGTACTCGACACTGGGATCTATTCCCTACTGCTGCTGGGTTATACCTTCAGAAACAATACAGGTTGTACAGGCTTTACACGCTCATGCATTGGCGAGCTCTTTCTGTCGACGTTACAAGTTCATATTATATTAAAGAGCTGCATCTACAGACATCTTACTCTTATACACTAGAAAGCTAACTGTGCCGACATTACAGGTAGTTGCAGTGAAGCGCCACCTCAACAGATATTAAAGGTGCATACACTGGAGAACTCTCAATTGATGGTACAAGTTCATATAGCATGGTGCTACATCTACAGAGGTGCAGTCGTACCTTGGAGAGCAGGGTGATGTGTTGAAGAGCCACCTTTACAAACATTACAGAGTCGTACACTGAAGACCTATTTCTATCGATGTTACATGTTCATATACCAGAGAGCTACAACTCCAGCTCATGTACACTCGGACATTGGAGAGCGACCTATATAGACATCACAGGATCATACACTGGAGAGCTCTTTCTAGCGATGTAACAATTTCATGCATTTGAAAATTTGTTACACATGGAAAGCTAGCTTTACGAACATTACACATGCAAAGATTTAGAATCGTATCTGTGCATTTTTTAAAGTTTGTTTTATTGTTTTTACATTAAATGTGTGCACATCAGGATCATTCAGATACACATGTCATAAAACTCTCTGCAAGTTCACTGTGTACAGTGCATGTTTACAATCACCAATGTCTTGTTTCTGACGCTAGTTGACAGCAGATTAGCTACTTTTAACCTACAAAAGCCTATTTTACTCAATAACAACGAATTCCAAACTCAAACAATACCTAGTTGTGTCCTAATATTTGACCATTGATAAGTGCAAACCAAGTTGTAATCTGTATTTCGTGTTATCGTGTAACCCCTGATCATAGTTTATTTCAGTCTTTATCGAAGAGATCACCCGAGTTGATTCCCGGCCTACCCAGAATGATTTCTAGATCTACTTTTCTATTGTTGTAAAATTAGACATTGGATCCACCCATTGCCCTGCCATGGTTTTTCTTGCATAACCCTCGGCGCTCTTCCATTCCTAGAGCAGCACCCTCCACTGTTGCCTATTTTTCGACTTTGCTTTTCCATCGGTTATGTGGGGACGGTCTTCTGGGGATCGCCAGTGCATCACAATTCTTTCCAATACAAGTGCAAAGTCCAAAAACCTATTGCTCAAATTTTTTGGTTTCTGACGTATATATAGACCCAGCAGACATATTTCTATATTGAGTAAATTGCCACTGTGTAATAACGTATCCAAATCCGTTTTTACCATTGCCCAGAAATTTCTATCAGCCAAGCCCAGGTCATCTGTATGATATCTGCTTTAAGTGCTGGCATTGATGGCATTTCTTATCTGTGCCAGCTATGCTGTTAAATCTGTGGGGTGTGAGGTACAAGTTGTGTATATAGTTAAACTGGATGTACTTAAAACTACTGTTTCTTCACACTCTGTTAGTGTGGTCTAAACTCTGATCCCACTCCTTGTTACAAAGGCTGTCTCTTCAGTATGGTCTTCCATCTGGTGTGAAGAGTAAGTAATTTGTCGTCCGATTTTAATAAAAAGGCCTGATAGAGCCAAGATACAAGCCGGCGATCAGTTCCTGATGTAATAAGGGCCTGCAAGGTATCATGGGTTTGTGGTTCCTTCTGAGTATCCCCCCCATATTTGCCTCATCGCTCTTGCCAATGCCCTATAGATTAGAAATCGGATTAGTGGAAGGCCCTGCTCATCCACCATAGAATCCAAACTTCTGAACTTCCTATTCAAGTAGAAGTCTCCCTCACTGTCTATACCTACAGCCATCCGCTACTCTAGTCTCTGTTCTGTAAAGAATCCTCCCCTTGCGGTGGGAAGCCCAAATAATGGTAGTGCAGGCGCATACAATGGAGTCTGCCTGTTTTCGTAACAATCCATTTCCAGCATTGTAATGCCGTTTTATAGGTGTCTCGGGTGTAGAGAATTCTCAGTGCCACTCTCTGTCTTACTCCATCCATATCCATATGTACATATCTTTGATACGTCTATGACAGAGCCATATGGGGAGGTTCATTTTAGCCATAATAGGCAGGCTCAGGGTATGCCAAAATGTCACATTACTCTTGAAGGCCCTCAGTGCACTGCCCAGAGAGCCATCCCAAAGTCTGTTTGTTTTTATAATAGATTATAACCCCCCAGGTACTTAAACCAATGCCCCTCCTGTTTGATACCAAAATGGAGGGTCTCCATCGAGGCCTACAGCCAATATGAATGAGACCGGGAATGTGCAAGTCTTACCCAAATTACTCTGTAGTCCAGAGGCTCTGCCCAAGTCCATCAGGAGGGTGGGATGCCAGTACTTGTGCTGCGGAAGTACAGAACGATATCATCCACATAAAGGAAACTAATGTTTCTTTTCATTTAGGTGAGTTAACTACCATCTCCCCCTTCTGTCTACTCCCAGATTATTAGAAAATGGCTCTATCACTAGTGCAAATACCATTGGAAAGAGGGGATATCCTTATCTGGTGCCACAACTGATCTGAGATCCTTCTAAAATACTGTGACCAGTTTGCACCCCTGCCTGAGCACCTGTATACAGTAGTGTAACAGACTTATCCCAATCATTTCCCAGGCCCATACTCTTCAACACAACTCTTAAATAGACCCATTGTAGAGTATCAAATGCTTTGTGTAGGCAAACAAAGGATGGCGGCCTTGAAGAAACACAAGAGGGGTGTCTCATCTACAATTCAGAACCATAGTCAAATATTCAGTGATGTTTTATTCCCCAGTATGATGCCATTTTAATTGTATTTACTTTATGTACTAGTGTATGCCGGAAGGGTTGTGAATGACTGTCCAAAACATTACTAAGAATTTTGTAGTTAAAGTTCAACATTGATAATGTTCTGTACAAGGATATGTCTAGGGTAGATCTACCAGGTCCACAGATTAATACTATTGAGGCTTCTCTAGTTGTTGCTGGTAGGTCGCCTCTCACTAATGCTTCATGGTACATTTCAAGTAAGTGAGAGATGAGGATCGGTGTGTGTGTCAGATAAATTACCACCAGGAGCCCGTGTGTACCTGGTGTCTTGCTGCGGGCCAGATCTTTAAGGACCTGCTTCACTTCTTCCTCTAGTATTGTCCCTCCCCAGTGTCACCCTATCCTCATTCCGAAGCGATGGGTGGGCTGCCCTACCCAGAAATGTCTCAATCTCCTCAAGTGTGGCCATCGTCAGCATGCCATACAGGTACCAATAGTGATATGAGAAGACTAAATGAATCCTGTAGGGTAATCAAGTGAACCAGCTGCATCTTTAATTTGTGTGATAGGCTTAGATCTGTTTTCAACCTGCATCAGCCAACCCATGATCCTGCCTGCTCTTCCCGCTTCACCTTGAGTCAAGACTATATATTCCCTGTGTGTTAATGAACGTAATCTTTCCAATTCTTCATCAAACTTTCCATGTTCAGCCAATATTCTAGGTTTAGCTTGGCTATTTCCTGATAGTTTTCCCCCAGAGTATGTATGAGGTTATGAGATGTTAGTTTCACAGACCAAGAGCATCTCTGCAGGAATCAAAGGTTCATACTTTGAGAATGGGGATTATCTCAACAGACATCATACATGTATACTTTAGAAAGGGTGCTATGACTGTAGGCATGGTAGGTTCATACTGTAGGACATTGCAAGTTCATAACTTGAGAGAGCCATCTTTACAAAGATTACAGGCATATCAGTGTCTTGATCTGTCTCTGGAGTCACTGCATATTTCCAGATATAAAAGTGTTTATTACTTTACGAGAACTATCTCTGAAGTCACGTCCCACAGAGTCTTTTTGTGAGGTATGATTAATACAAAGAACATCTACTTCTCCAGACATTGCAAGTTCATACCATTGAAAATCATCTGTGTGCAGTGTACTTCTTTATATAAAAGAACATAAAATCTAGAGACATTACAAAATAATACCCTCGGAGACCTATCTATACAGGCATCACAGGTTAACACGTTTGTAGAGCTGTCTCTTAATGCATTATAGGTTAATCCCTTAAGAGAGTTATCTCTAGCTTTATACTTTATACATAAACTAGCAGCCCGTCCCGATGTTGTCCGGGTATGAATTGCTGCCGGCCAGTAGTATATTGTTTTGTAGGATTTCGTTTTGATAGCATTTCTTATCTGTGACACGCCTGTGAAACGCTCCGATTCACAGTGCGCTGCTGATGCACTAAGAGTGCGCGTTCAGTAGTATGTGAACTCGAGTTTCCCTACTTTATTTTTCCTTGCAATATTTTATAGCGCAAACTCGACAACATGGCATGAGCACAATTTACATTACAGAAGAATACATTCATTTGTGGTAGGCACGGGGCGACAAAGCGATTTGCCTGGAATCACAGGATGTTGAGCTGATGCCGAGATTCGAACGTAGCTCCCTAGCTCTAAAGTTCGCAATTCTAGAACTTGTGGCAGGAGGTGTGTCTAAAAGTGTATGTCCGTGCTGGTCAACAATGAGAGAGACCTGTGCATTTTTCAAATGGGTGGTGAGAAAATATGAGTATGTTGCTGAAGATGTGGGCCGCCGTGCCACCAATGTACTTACCGGGGGAGGGTAAACACCCATTATTCCGCAACTTTCTTTCCGCATACCATCACTCCGCATACTTTCATTACGAAAGTACCATGACTCCGCAATGCCATTATAACGCATGGCATCACATTTTATATGCTTTTACCACGCATACATTTACAACGAAATTCGTTGTAAATGCATGAATGGTAAAAGTATGTTTTTTTAAAATTTTTGGATAAGGTAAGTATGGGTATAGGGGTATATGTTTTGGGGTACTGAGGTATATGTTTTGGGGTGTTTAGGTATTTTAGGTGGTTCAGATATAGTTTTGGGTTATGGGGTACAAGGGTAGTTTTAGGGTTTAGGGATATGTATGGGTTTTGGGGTACAGGGGTATTTTTAGGGTTCAGGGCTAGGTTTGAGTTTTGGGGTATTTTTAGGGTTCAGGGGTAGGTTTGGGTTTTGGGGTACAGGGGTATTTTAAGGGTTCAGGGCTAGGTTTGGGGTACAGGGGTATTTTTAGGGCTCAGGCCTAGGTTTGGGTTTTGGGGTACAGGGGTATTTTAGGGTTCAGGGCTAGGTTTGGGTTTTGGGGTACAGGGGTATTTTTAGGGTTTAGGGATAGGTTTGGGTTTTGGGGTACAGGGTATATTTATAGGGTTTAAGATGGGTTAGTGTTTAAGGGTGTTGGGGTATTTTAAGGAGTAAGGGTGGGTTATGATTATGGGGTGCAGGGGTATTTAAAGGGAGCAGGGTGGGATTAGCACACTATATGGGACATGGCATGAAGGGCGGAACGTACCACACGCCCCCAGCGTTTATCACGCCCCCCAGCACACGCCCGCAGCACAACGCAGACACGCCCACAAGGGACTACTTTGCTGGCACGGTTCTTTTACTTTTTAAATGTATATGGTGGGCGTCTGCATAGCCTATGTCCTTCTGCTGAAACTGCCCTTTCCAACGCTGTATTGGCTGTTGTGATTGGTGCTGTGGTTCCTGAGATTACCCGCCTCAAAGGTTTGGGCTCTCTCTTTATTATATTAGTATGGAGTATGGATAGCTATTTCTGCACATTTCATGTTATTCTCCTGATCATGTTATAAGCAGCACAGGTTTGTCTTTAGATAGTACATGTAAATGTGATATCTATGTAGATTTTTGGGATTGCGCTGTATGTAGCAGTGCTGGGTTGGCAGATACTACAGCATCATGCTATGAGTAACAAAAGTGACGCTTGCAGATATCACATTTTAATACCATAAGTAACAGAGCTAGAGGATCATGTTTTAAGTAGCTGATCAATACAGGACCATGTTATAAGCAGCAGTGCTTTTCAGGTATCATGTGATCATGTTTTAAGTACTTGCAGTTGTCAAAAGATTTTGCTATGAGTAGCAAAGGTTAAGAATCATGTTTTATGATCAGCCCATGTTTATCTTCTGAGATCATAATATATTGCAGACCAATATATGCCCATATTATAGTATCATGCTGTTATGTTATGCAGTTTTTGTATTGCGCTTCTTAATTCACATTGTAGGTCTGCAGCTGTGGATTTTACCCAAGCAGAACTTATTTAGGAGGTGGAGAGGAGTCATCGGCAGCCTGAGTGAGTGTGAGTGTGAGTGTTGTGATGTGGAAGATGAGTACTTTCCCATGGTGGTGTAATGTTGGGGTGTGAGAAACGCTGGCGGCAGTGCTAGGTCTACAAGCAGTACAGATCAATGCCCTGGGCAAAAGCGCTTTAAGATAACTAGGGAGCCATTTACTCTGAAGAAAATCATTCAATATCAACTTTTCTATTCCCATTTTTGAAGCTCATCCCATGCCACTATTTGGGGTATCTTTGAAGTCTTATTGCCTCGTGCCTCTGGCTTTTTAGATTTCCATGAAAGAGCCCTGCTTTAGGCAGAAGAGTGGTTTCTCCAGGTTTGCAATGGTCAACATGCCCTTGCTTGATGTTTTCGCTATAACCGCTCATGTCCTCCTCCACTTTTTTAAGGCTTGTAGCTAAACACCCGAGTACCCGGCTCTGCATCTGCAAAATGCTTCTTTCCCTCACCCTTTTAATCCAGCAGCTTCTAGTAGCAGAGAAAACCACATGGTATAATTAGAGAAGTGGTGAAGTACTGCAGTGTGTACTAAAGTGTGGCATTGAGTTGTGCTGTCCAAGCACAGTGGGATAATAACTGGAAGTGTAACACTGTCACCTGGAACACGCTGGTTGAATATTAGTGCACCCCTCATGCTAGTATTCATGCAGTTAGATCAACACTATACAGTTTGAATTAAAAGGCCCTGTTTGATGCCACCCCCTTTTTCTACAGGGATTGGACGATCCACTTGTGCAATGGAAGTGGTAGGGAAATAGTTCAAAATTAATATATTTTATGTCCGTGGATAAATATTCCCAGTAGAGGGGATTTGATATTGTTGTATGGTTCATGGGATGTGGAAGGACAGGACATGTATATTATGCACCACAGGTGGAGCCCACACATGGGAAGTGGTGGCTGGTGACAACATGGAAGCATAAGAGAGGGAAATGAAATGAAAAAGAAATTTATTAAGAGCGAAACATTCACCCGAAGGTGTCAAGGCACTAGCTCCTCAGACAATAGATACCGGACAGTTTTAAAACCACATCAGAGATTAAAAAGCCACATTTGTAAAGCCTTCCTGAAGGCCATCAGTTGTGTTTCCTCTTTTAATCTCAGTGGAAGCGAGATCCAAAGTCTGATCATACCAGAGTAGAAGAAACATGAGATTACACAGGGCATACCATAATGTAGAGAGACACAATTTGTACTTGAAATACTGAGTACGGCATGCATTTTCTTTATGGACGTTTGCATCAATAGATTTGATTTATGGGTTAATGACCAAATTGAAACTCCTGCATGAAGAAGTAGTGTTTGCCCCATTCGCGGACTCATAGGGCAAGCTGGGGCTACTGAGCCTCAACTGTGGACTTTTCCTCTGATGTGCTGAGGCCATCCTCCTATAGCTCTGCAAACTGGGTCAAGAACAACCCTTCGGCACCGAAATCTCTGTGGCAGTGATGGCAGGGAGTTAGTCTACTGAAGGAGGTACTGTGGAGATGCTTGAGCTCAGACTTCAGGAATCACACAGCAGTGCAATAACGGATTGTCCAAGCCAGTGCTTTGATATGTATAAAAATTAAAAATATTTTTATCAAAAAGAAGTTTTACTCATGCAATAATGGTCTGGTACAATTTAGTGAACTGGTTGCTGGCACAAGGTGCTCCTCAATCGGCCATCCTGCTCCTCACCTCTGGATGTCCCTGTCTTCTGGTCCAGGTGGTTCCCTTCCAGACAGGAGGTATGGATCTAAGGTCTGCACTTTGAGAACAATTTGAGGATGAATTTCCATTCAAATGTCCACTCCATGTTAATCTCCAGACACAGCCTTTGCGTAGAGTGATGCTCCTCACAGTAGGTTAATCTATAGCCTGGATCACCCACAACAGAGGGATAAAGAGGTGTGATCTTCTGCACCGGGCTGCCATCAGCAACGCCCAAGAGTGATCACTGAAAGGCAAAATGCTGCTCTCGCGGAAGGGGAAAGCTCCTTTCTCCTTGAACAACAGAGATTGCAGTCCTACCTTTCACCCCCATCATCCACCAAATGGCAGTGCTACATGAAGATTAATCAGTAGCCTCCCTTCGCCCAATCGAATTACTAAAGGAGCCTCGTCTTCTCTCTCTACACCCCACTGTCTAGGTCTCCTCCCTCGAGCTTCAGGAATGTCAGCACTACACTTACACTGTCTGGGAAAACAACTTCACTTCTGTCTTGGGCATAAGGGCAGGGGTATCCTAAAAACATCTAAATCCATCCCACAGGCTTACATTACTCTGTCTCACGCATACACACAATGCATGCACCATGCAGGCCTCATACATGAACAACACACTCTGTGGATTTTTGGCACTAGGATCTACGTTAGCACATGGAAGCAGTAGGCCTCTTCTCCAGTGCCCCAGATAATAAGGTCTGGTCACAGCTGTGGATTTACAGAACACAGAATGCTGCCACCACTGCCCTATGTACTAAACCCATGAAAGGGACAGTAGTACTCCGGCAGTTCAACGAGGGCATGGTTGGTGCACCCCTCCAGGTCGCAGGACAGGCCTTGAACTTCACTCATGTCAGAGTAATGACCTCGGCTTCTGCACATGTTACAGTAGATTAGTGTCGGGGTTAAGGTCAACACTTCAAAAGCCAGGATATCCAACACTGTGCAGTTGTTTACTCAGGCCAGGGGAAACACAACTGTACACCATGTAGGGGACATTCCTGTGCCACTGTGTAGGGTACAGAAAAAGTTTTGCATCGAGAGTCATACACTGCAATATGCATACTGCACTGCATACACTGCAATGCATTATTACTCGGTAAAATAGTATAATTGTTAGAGTTGTGTGTTAAGTTCCTTAGTGAATAGCTGCCTGAGCAACAACAGAAAGAGTTACTACAAGCAAGAGAAGGGAAGGAGGCATCAGTATGCTAAGTGAGGCAACGCAGGGCCTCTCTGATGTCCAAAGTAGAAGACAAAATAGAAGAGGGTAATTTTCAATGTTTCAGAAACATATCGAAAAGAGGGTCAACTGTTCTGCTCTGCTAGAGGAGAGTGGAAGAAGCAGCCAGTTTGCAGGAACATATAAAATGAAGAAAAAAATGAAAGGTCTTTTGGCAAGGGAAGAAGAAGAGGAGTTAGTTTGGTCATGAGACATGTTGTGTGCACGTTGACTGTTAAATGGAAAAGAGAAGGACCTTTGGTTTGTAAAGAAGAAGTCGCTGAATAAATAATGATGCTTCTGGTGGCTGCCCAGTCAGTACGTATTCAAATGCAAAGTCAATGTCTGTAGAGCATGCGATATTTATCTTGTTCACCTTGGAGTGGGGGGCGGGGGGGGTAATAGATTTGCAAGAGGATTTTGTTGGGTGGAGATGCATTACATGAGAAGAACACCATAGAGTTAGATGCGTGTTGCACGTTGGGTCTAGAGTTTCCAGGATGGCCTTGTCTGGAGGAATTATGTAGTAAGTAACCAGGAGACCACAGGAGCAGCAACAGAGATTTATTGCAGGAGAGCAGAAGAAGCAACCTCAACATAAGCTGGCCAGGCACAAACTGTCACCAGCTAGAACCCTAGAAGGAGACAGAGCCATATACATTCTGGAATGGATGACACAGGTAAGAACTGTGGTGGAGTAAATGAAATAGAAGAAGGATAAATATACAACACATCTCCTCTCGTAGAATAAAACAAAAGAAAAGAAAGGAAACTTAACTCAAAAGAATGTGCATGTCATAGAAAGGAAACTTAGCGCAAAACTACAGAAGAATTCCTGAAGTAAAGGCAAAAATGGAGGCATCATAGAACGATAAGCATTCAAACACAAATAAATATAAGCAATGAGAACATCATACAATTAAAAGACAAGTAATAATAAGCAATGAAACCATCACAACTAATAGGCATTGAAAGGAACACACGTCACCCCTCTAAAAGAGCTAATCACAACAGAAATCATTCAAATAAGTAGGTGGCCTGTGGCTCCTTTGAGGTCTGATGGCAGGCAGGGACTTGAATTAGAATCAGTCACGGAGTTGGGAACGAGATCAGAGATCCCAGCAGTGGAATTGGGAGAAGGCACAGCAGGATCAGGAGCATCCCCTCCACCATCGCCCCTAGCCAAGACGTTAACGGGAGCAGGAACCACAGAGCCCGGATCTGGAGAAGGAACAAGCATGAACCCTGAGGAGGAAAGATCCTGGACAGGAAAAGGAACAGGAAAAGAACTAGGACCACCTGCAGGACTAACGCCACCTTTCTGATAGAGGGCAACCCTCCTTAAGTTCCATTTCTCCCCATTGGAGAGAACAACATAGTGGGGATAGACCATCTTAACGAGAAAAGGGCCACGGAACTTGGACAACCCACCAGAAACACGACCAGACTTCACCTTGACAAGATCTCCTTTCGCAATTTTACCAGCAACAACCTTGGTGGAGGGCCCATCACCATCACAAGACTTGCGAGAGGAGACCCTTTGAAGCTGACCTGCAGAAGTACACCTAGAAGCAACCTTACCGGAAGGAAGGACAGAGCCCTTACAAGAAGGCTTGGGGACCACACTGGAAAAGTCACCTGAAAGCGACTGACGGACCAAATTTTTGAGCCAAGAGGGAATGAGTTTGGTGCTGGGGACCCTGCCCCTCATCATCTCAAAAGGGGAACTGGAGTGGGAACCATGAAGAGTGGTACAATACGCATAAACCATTTCACTAACAAGGGAAGAGACAGAAGAACCACTTGAGAGGGCCATTTGGACGGTGCCTTTCACCAATCTGTTGAGGCGTTCACAGAGACCATTGCCCTGAGGGTTGTAGAGGGAGGTCCTATGGTGGGAAATTCCGCAATCAGACAAAAAGGCTTGCATCTCATGCGAAACCAACTGTGTGCCATTGTCGGTTATAAGAACATTAGGGAAACCTTCTCTAAAAAACAGAGACTTAAGGTGATTAATGGTAGTAGCCGTAGTGATGTCCTTGAGAAACTCCACAGACAACCACTTAGAATGGCAGTCGACAGTGACAACAGCAAACCTCTGGGAAAGGGGTAATTCAGCAATGGGACCTATAAAATCTAAGCAGATGGTGTGCCACGGAATTTCGGGGAACTGCAGCGCACCCATTTCAGAACCCACTGAAACCTTAAGTCTCTTCTCACCCATCTTGCAGGTAGGACAATCCTCCACCCATGAGGAGACCATGGAGACCATACCGGGCCACCAGAAGTTGAGCTTGAGACGCTGTTGCGTCAGGGTTTGGCCAAGGTGACCCTCATGTGCTAGAGAAATGAGCTTCGGTCTCAAGTCAGCTGGAGGCACAAATTTGTCACCACGCAATATGACATTGTCACTGCAAACAGACAAGTCATCAATGACTTTGAGGAAAGGACGGACAGAGACATGGAGACAGCTCTCTCTCCGTGAACCCAATTTAATAAGCTGGATGACTTCCTGTAACACAGTATCTCTAGACATGGCATCAACCCACTCAGAGCGAGAGAAGGAGCTCTCAGAAAGAAGAAGCACATCATCGATCCAAGCCACATTCGCATCACAACCCTCCAGACTGAAGCCAACATTAGAACCAGAAGGAACAGCCAACCTAGATAGACAGTCGGCCTGGAAGTTCCTCCACCCAGAAATGTGAGAAATATCAAAGTGGTATTCCTGGAGTTCAGAGGCTAACCTTGCCAACCTTGGAGAACCAAATGCCCCACCCCCAGGAGAAAGAATGCGGATGAGGGGTTTGTGGTCAGTCTTAAGATTGAAGCATGTGCCCCATAGATATGGACGGAAATGATGAGCACCCCACGCAGCCGCCAACGCCTCTTTCTCGATAACAGAATAGTTCTGTTCACATTTTGAAAGGGTACGTGAGGCAAAGGCAACAGGTCTGTCACCCTCCTTGTGAGACTGAAGTAAAACCGCACCGAGGCCACAGGCACTGGCATCCACCAACAAAGTGGAGGACTTGGCAGTATCAAAGGGTGCCAGAACCTTAGCACTGCAGATAGCCTCCTTAATCTCATTAAAGCAAGCTTCCATTTCAGGATCCCATGAAAATTTGCAACCCTTCTTCAATAAGGTTCTCAGAGGCAAGGTCTTCTCTGAGAACTTCTCCACAAATTTGGAGTAGTATTCGATCAGACCCATGAATGACCGCAACTGGTCCTTGTCAGACGGAGAAGGGGCTAAGCGTATCGCATCAAGAAGGTTCTTCTTAGGTCTGACACCATTGACTGAGATCTCATGCCCCAAGTACTCAATGGTCTCCACAAGAAAAGAACACTTCTCCCTACGTAGTGTAAGGCCAGTGTCCCAGATTCTGTGTAGAACATTTCTGAGAACAAGGTTGTGGTCAGACACGGACTCTCCAAAGACCAAGATGTCGTCTTGGAAGAATACTACATTTTTGAGTCCCTTAAAAATTTCGCTGACCAATCTTTGAAAGACACTCGCCGCCGAAATCAGCCCAAAGGGAAGACGAGTAAATTGGAAGATGCCCTCTGGGGTGATGAAGGCGGTAAGGTGCTTCGAGGACTCATGGAGCTTGACCTGATGGTAGGCGCTCTTCAGGTCGAGTTTTGAGAAATATCTCGCCCCCTGAAGAGTGGAAACCATCTCCGTGATGTTGGGTAAAGGGAAGGTGTCCGCAACGACACACTTGTTTAGGGACCTGAGGTCCACACAGAATCTCAATTTTCCGTCTGATTTTTTGGAAATCACGACGGGCGAAACCCATGCTGAAGCTTCTGTAGGCTCAATTACCCCAGACTGCAGCATCTCTTCAATCAAGAGTTTCACCTCACTCCGGATTGAAATGGGAATTCTCCTTACCCGATGTTGCACAGGCAGGCTACCCTTCTTTAACTTAATGAGATGGGCATACCCCCGAAGTTCACCCAACTCCTCCCTGAACACAGACCGAAATTCAGACAAAATGAATTCAATAGAGTCATCGTCAACAACCATAATCTGATTCTTTGCCCTAGGATTGATGACGATGTAGAGGTCATATTGATGTACCCACCCTAGAATAGGCGGGCCATCAATGGAGACATAAACCTTCCCAAAAATGGACCTTTTTTCAAAAACAATCTCAGATTCAAAGAAACCCAGGATTTCAATCTTCTGGCCATTGAAACCCTTAGGTGAGATATCACTACGCTGTAATTTCACCCCTTCCCAAAAGGCATCGAACGTAGACTTGGGTATGATGGTATGTCGAGAACCCGTGTCAACCATCAACAACACCTCGTGGGAGTCAATCTTGAAGATGGCTTTGGGTCTGGTTTGTCTTGGATCATCACAAATGACATCAACATCATCAATGACCAAGAGTCTGTCAGGTTCAACTCCGGAATCATCAGCGTAGTAGTCATCAACAATATTCACTCTCTGTCTAGCTTTGCCCTTGCACATCTTGGAAAAATGTCCAACTTTCCCACACTTCAAACACTCTTTGTTTGATGCAAAACAAAACCTGGCATCGGAAGAGTGGCTGCTGCTGCCACACCTGTTGCAGACTTTGCTTACTGAGGTTTTCTTGACAGAGTTGACAGAGGGTCTGGGTCTATTTTTTACTACCGCAACACTGTCTCCAGAACAATGCTCACACCCCACAACGCTACCTTTGTCGGTAACTACAGAAACTTCTTGGTGAGGAGTAGACTTGTGCGAATCAAGGACCTTCATGCACTTGCTAGACTCCTCAATTACTTTGGCCAGATCAATGGCGTCTTTCAAGTTAGGATTTTTGGCTGCCCATAGCCGCTCTTGAATTTTCTTACTTGAGCACTGGACGACTAATTGATCTCTTATGAGCTCGTCATTCATAGGACCAAACTTACACTTTATAGAAAGCTCTCTGAGTCTGGCCACAAAGTCATCTATGGTTTCTGACTCTTTTTGGCGTTGTGTGTAGAACTTATAGCGGTTCATAATCAGATTCTCTTCCTTTGCAAATCTGATCTCCAAACGATCAACGGCTTCCTTAAACTCATCAATATCATGCCCACCAGCTCCAAGTGTGATAGGTAGGAATCTAAAGACCCTCTGCCCTTCTTTGCCCAAAGTGCTCAAAAGGATGGCTTTTTTCCTTTTAGGTGAAAATTCCTGTCCATCCAGTGCTTCTAGGTAATTGTCAAACATGATATACCAGTCTTCCCAAGGTATTTCAGGTACACCAGGTTCAGGTAAGAACTGGGGAGGCAAAGTTACCACAAATTGTTGTGCCATGTTCACAGATTGTAGAGTGAAATCAAAATACACCCAAGTTTTGCACAACAAAAGTAACTAGAAGATTGTAGTAAAGTATCTTACCAATTATAAGGTGTCCAAACAATATTGTAGTACTGCAACAAAGCCAGGCAGAAGTTTTAAGGCAAACCGGGTAAGACCCGACTTAAATTCACACAAAAACGGCTGGAAGACGAAGTGAGACTGTGATGTAAACACTAACATCAAAGAAATGGCCGCCGCTGAAACCGAGGCTTGATTTTCAGCTTGAAGTGAAAACGAGGCTTGGAATCGTCTGGGAACGAGGCTTGGAGCTTTAAGAGAAGCGTCTCTGCACGTTGCGCTCGCTTCAGCTAACTGACGCACAGCCTCTCTGACCACAGCTGGTGCGTCTCCAGGACAACAGGAAGCAGCGTCTCGAGCGTTGCTCGCGCACGCGCTGTACTCACTGCGCGATGGCTCACGAGTCTGGTGTGTCTCCACGGAAACCGAAGGCGTGACTCATACGCGCGCTGCACTCGGTGTTTCCACAGCAACGGAAGACGCTCGTGAAGACGTGGCTCACACACGCGCTGCACTCGGTGTTTCCACAGCAACGGAAGACGCTCGCTCAGCAATGACTCACCAGCTCCGTTGTTTGGGTGACGTCAGCGCTGGTAGAGCACGAGCTCCGCTCCGCTTTGCGATCCCAAAAACAAATGGTCGAATTACCACAGATGGGAGCCTTCACTGGAAACTGAAGAAGAGAGCCTTGGCAAGATCTGCACGCCGTGGATTCGTTTCTAGTTGAGGGAAAACTCCTGCTTTCCGCTGACAATCTTGAAAATGGATCAAGATGAGGTCTTCTGAGGTACTGGCCAGCAGATAACGTCGCCAAAATTGTAGTAAGTAACCAGGAGACCACAGGAGCAGCAACAGAGATTTATTGCAGGAGAGCAGAAGAAGCAACCTCAACATAAGCTGGCCAGGCACAAACTGTCACCAGCTAGAACCGTAGAAGGAGACAGAGCCATATACATTCTGGAATGGATGACACAGGTAAGAACTGTGGTGGAGTAAATGAAATAGAAGAAGGATAAATATACAACAAATTACATACGCCTTGAAGGACATACTCCAGCCGCAGCAACAAATGAAAGTGTTGAGCAAGGATCGAACAGGTGTGCTGGAATGGTCTAAGAGAACGGAAAAGTTCCAAACAAAGAGTAAACTCAAACATAGTCTGGGAACTGCGGGGCATAGGTTGGTTGTGTTGTATGGTGCTGGGTGGGATAAATGAGATTTTAAGAATCGCTTTCAGAATTTGGGTGACATAAAAGGTGGTCAGGCTGATTGAAACATCATCCTGATTGTCATGTGCTGTAAAAGGCAAGAAGCACCATGGGGAGCTCAGAATTCATATGGCGCTGAGAACTTGAATAATGGCCTAGTGATTGACGGGCAGGCACTATGTAGACACTGGCAAGCTACAGGTCTCTGCTTTAAGTGGCTAAGCTATTTACTTTGCCAGGGCTTGTTTGCACCAGCATGCAAATGTATACATCAAAACACATGTGTACACATGTCTGGAAAACTTGGAATAAATTTCCTTTGAGAGAATCTTGGAGAGAGTTTCTAAAACAAACAAAAAAAGAAAAGAAAAGGAAAGGAAATGCATTTTTAGATGGCCGACATGCATCATGGTGTTGCGTCATGATGTTACCCACATTTTATTTTTTATCACTGTTCCAAGATATACGATTTTGGCCTTGGTGTGGTAAATTAGGGAGAAAAATGTGTCCTTATGTGCATTTTAAGAAAGGAGCTGCCTGGTAGAAAATTGTAATTGCCAGGCCCTCGCAAAAATAAAAAATAATATATATATATATATATATATATATATATATATATATATATATATATATATATATATATATATATATATATATATAATTTAATTTAATTTAAAGAATGTGATGGGGAAGGGTGAGGGAGCAATGGTAGAACCTTTGAGAGTGGGAGTTGGACCATTTTTATTGCTGGAAGGTAGTGTAGTAGAACAGTAAACACTCCTGGTCAGGGGATGGGCTGGCACTCTCCTACAGAGGCAATGGAAAGCATATTTAATTTGCAGCACATACATGACAGGACCCTCATGCTTCTTGAGTGTGTGATACTAGAGCATGCGTGAATGCTCCAACATTATAAAACTTTCTCTTGGAGCAAAAGTTGTGTTTTGCCTACTGACAAAAAAACTTTATTGTACGGGTGACAGGGAGTAAAACAATATTTCAACCAGACTAACACTTAACACTAGCTTTTATTATTGCATAGTCAAGCAGGACAAGCATGGCAGTAGCAGTGTAGATTTATATCATTAATGGCTTGAAGTGTGGGATATGGGGATGTTAACAATGATGTCCTGCATGTAATTATTTTGCATTGGCGAGAAAAGGTTTTACTAAGGCGTTAGTTAATGACTATGGTATTTAAATTTGCGTCAGGTGAAATGAGAAGATTCTTTGATGAGTGGTACCTCAAGAAAACATTAATTTCATTGTACCACCCGCTGTCTACTGGCCAAATTAAAATAATTAATCGGATTGATGGAAATACTTTACAGTAGCTTTGGTCCCATTCACATGATAACATAGGCATTAGGATTGGGCGAAATCACATAATTTTTGTTGTGAATTGTCATGACATTCCATGAACATTTTGCAAAATTATGCTTTCGTTACCAAATTTGATTTGTTGGTGTTGAATTTCACTTTTTTACAAGAGTAAAAAAATCTGTAAAAATACCAGCAGGAAACTCGCTGAAGTAAAAAATCTCTCAGCAAGGCATTTTATGTGTGAACCAGACAACCACTGGTATAAGGTAACACTTTTTTTTTTTACATGAGATGGACGCTTTGGCAAAAAAATAGCATGTGAAATCATGTAAAGCAGAATTTTTTAGAAATGTTTTGGTTTTCGCCAACATAATTAAAATCTCTCCCAAACAAGGCATATTAATATTTCGAGTGTGTCACAATTTTGTGGGTGTAAGGCTGTTCATGAGTGAGAGATATCCAGAGCGGCATTGTTTTCAGCAAAAGGAAGTGCATTTCCTAGAAGAGGTATCACAACAGATCAAAAGAAGGTTAACCACATTCAAGCACAAAACAACAAGTAGTATAAAACAAGATGTTAATGGGAATACATTATGAGTTGTTGATCATGGTCATGTCAAGGTGACATGGATGGTTCAGAAAGGCATCACTGTGTCTTATTGATTCACCTAGGTGAGATGGATGGTGCCTCAGTTTTGTTATAATATTGAAGTAGGTGTATTGGCACATTTGAAGGGAACTAAAAAAGAAAATCGGGAATATCCAAATGAGTGTGATGGTGGGGGGAGGTGAGGTCAATGTGGAGTTGTGTGGCATGAGCAGTGCTTGTAGAAGCCTATATGGTATGTGGATGGGTTGTGAAGAAGAGTGGTGCTGAAGCAGAAGGTAACTATGTTTTTATGAAAGAAGCACAAGATCATGAAGAAACTTGCATGCCAGAAAGACAAAATGGTTGAAAGGTTGAGGGAATTTTTGTTTTTCAGAAGAGATAATGTGTGGTGACTGGGTGTATGTGGGGTGTTGCTCTGGCGCCTATGGATGAAAGAAAATTGAGACCTGATGGAAGGAGACTGTGTGCATGTAAGTCTGGGATGTGATAGTCTGTAGCAGATGGTTACAGGAAAATCATATACTCTTAGCTGTTTCTTCTTGCGGAAATGAGTAAGTTGGTAACATCCACTACCGCGGTCTCATTCTTCACCAGGTCCTGTCTTATTTGAACTGGACTATTTTTGAGGATTAGATCTCAGCAGATTGTTCTGTCTGAAAAATATGTACCAAAATAACTGCCCATCACATCCGTTCTGTGCTCACATCTAATTGAATGACACGGTCAGGTGCACTGAGCGCCTGATGCCAGGCCCCGGCGGGCTGATTACAATGCGAGTCGACATATCTGCATTTGCACAAATATTCAGAACAGTTGTTCTCAGTCAATCTGTATGAGTGCGTACACACTGAAGCCCAAGAATGGGTTGGAGACCGGGCTTTTTAGAGGGAAAATAATATTGACTACTTGTAATGCGCCACAAACAAGTCACTTCTTGGTGCCTAATAGATGCTTACATAAACCATCTTAATAGTACTCATTTTATCTAAATTACAATCTTGTTACCTCCCTCTCCTTTCTTGTACCTTCTCATGCAACACTGAAATATCGCAACTTTCAAATGGATGGTATCTTTAGTCTCTCTGTCAAAGCACAGATGTAGATATTGTGCACACCCACCACCATTCAATGGTATCCATAAAGTAACTGATGCATCAGATGGGCACTTTTCTAATTTTGCACCTAATACTTCCTACATTGCATCCCTTGTTTTTGACTGGCAAATGTATTGTTGCAGTTTGTATTCTACGTTCGATTCACACCTCTGTGAGCAATTATTTTCATCCAAATATTTAGAAAAAAGTTATTTACACGGAATAGTTTAATCATATTTTTCAAAATGTTTCTTTGACAGCAGATCCCTTTCCCAGCAAAGTGAAGTGCAAGACTTTCGAAACCTGATTTTGATTTGCCTCCATGGACTTAAATAAAGCCACTATTTAATAGAAAAAGTTAAAAAGTGCATACTTGGGTCTCTGGTAGCAGGTGTTTGTTTACATGAGATAACTATCCTACGATACTAATAACCTCTATCAATGAATTTTCTTATTCTTTTCTTAATGCACTTTTTGAAGTCCTCCTAAATTATGTTTGAAATCAAATCCTGAAAATGTAATGTCCCAGCAGTTTCAGAGACCTTGTCCCAAAAGTTTCACAGTCAGCTCCTCATAATTCAATTCATGACTCGCTGTGCTCCCTTCTCAAAGATTTAAGCAGTCTCTAAATACCATAAACGTAGGATCAAGTAACTACTAAATGTGATTAAAAAAAGATTAGCTATTTCCTCCATTATTCAGTGTTTGTAAATAAGAGACTCCATACTTGAATATGTTACCAACATGTTACAATAGTAATTCCAGCAAGTTACAAAATAAAAAAGGCTGAGCTTAATATTATAGTATTTAACACATGATGTATATTAAAGTGCCATCTATAAAGCAAGAAAAATAACTTTTAGCACTCCCTCATCATTCAACAATGATCTTATATTTGTCAATATTGTGATTTTCATTTGATTTAGTTTTTTTTTTACTTTTTCACTTTCATAAATACAAAAACAGGTTCCATACTGAATATGAATTGCTCTGTGCGACCAGAATATATATAAAACAAAAAACTGTTTGAAGTTGTGTACATAATCCTAATTTGATTCCTGGCTTCTAGGGCATCTTTGCCGTGAATCTAGATTTATTTTAGGCAGACGTTTTTGGTGTATAATATTTATGATATAATATCATATTATGGTGTCACTGGCATTGAATAGTAGTAACGCTTTCTGTACATTTTACTGTTAACCAAATTTCATAACGGAGTCCAACATTTTTAGATTACCGACTCTGACATTTTCTGATATCTAGGTTTTCTGTTGATTCCATGACCCCAATCATTCTCCCTATGTTGCAGTTTTTGTACAATGGAGTTATTATATGAACCCCACATTCAGTGTAGTATATTGTTTTTGCAATTGGATGAAATGGAAAATGTAGCATCTCACAAATGTATAAACTGGAAAAGGTCCTGGTACATTAATTATGAGTTTCTGTTTCCATTACTCACATTGGTTTAATCTACCCATGCAATATATCAGTTGATTCAATTTACCAGCTCATGCAGCTCTATGACAACAAGATGTTATATAAGGAGTCAGCTGATAATAGAAGACTTGACTTTATTCAGGAAGAAAAACCCTCCTCACAGCCTCACATTTCAAGTCATAACTCGAATTGTCAAGTTTGTGAGAAGAAACCCTGAAAGCTTAACACGTCCATTTCAGAGGTTGTATCACAGGAATACACTGAGGGACGAGATCGGGAAAAGAGAGTGAAGGAACAAATGAAGGAACAAACCATGTACATTACAACACAAGGTATTAAATATTTGATGAGTAATGGTAAGCCAGGAGACTATGCAGAGCCTGATAAGTGTCCAGTGGTGGCCCGCACTTATGGGCATTGGCACTCATTCCGCCTTGTTTTCTGCCTCATTCAATTATACTTATAGTAATAATAATCTGTTATTCACTATTGGTATAGTAAAAAAATGCTGACCCTTGCTAAAAGTGAGGGTTAAGCATCTCCCTCAGGGAGTGAATCTGCCTGATGGCAGGGCAGGGGCATAGAGATGCCTGGTGGCAGGGCAGGGGCATAGAGATGCCTGTTCCGGCTGTGTGATGGACTCTCCAGGGTGGTGAAGTTCCAGGCCTTGCTTCCGAGGTTTTTAATGTCCATGGTTGTGCCAGCATGTTAGTGATGCACTGTATATAGGTAGCTTGAGTGCTTCTGCTTAAGCACTACAGGCTTTTTGTCAATTGCTGTCTCTTATCCTCTCTCATCTTGTCATGAGGGAGGGGGAGCTTCGCTGCTACCCTTACCCTGTGACGACATGGGTGAGAATAAATGTAAAATGAAAGAGACTGAAAGCTGAAGCCTGCATAATGAATAGTGTATTTACTTTGCAGTCTTCAGTTTTCTGCTTCTGTGCCTGAGGGTCACCCATTAGTCTTGGCATAAGGTGGTAACAATGGCATGTGGGCCTAGGAAAAAATGCAAAATGGCGACCATAACATATGGGGAACATTAGCCTTCATTGGCGTGGCATAACGATGACATTTGAGCAAATGTAGTTGAAAGTTATGGCTTAAAATGCAAAACTTGATCCCATTTGTGATCAAACTTTTTGGGGGGGAGAACCACTCACTGGAAATTACAGCAAGTATTACACCCCAGCATTAGGCTTTCAAAAATCACCAGCCGCTACTGGTAGTAACGCAAAACCAAAGGGGATGTGCCTCATGGGAACAGTCCAGCCCGAACAGCCAAGCCATATCTTCCCTGGACCGGAAACAAGCATCCTGGGACTGGTAGTAACAGCAGGCATGAAAATGTACAGAGTGGATGGGCTAAGTATATATTTTCAACTGCCCCCTATAAGTCTAAGTGACATCATGTGGCTTGCAAAAGAGGAATTTGGGTCTTTCCTGTGTTTACTTTTCCAGACTGTTAAAATCTGGTTGTTTGGCGTAAGGAGTTCAATTAAAGCGAGTCAAGTCTTCAAATTCTAGATTGAATTAGATTGTTAAACGAAAATCTAGATTGCATGGCATCCATCCTGATGTAATTATTTACCAACCCGAATAGGGGTTACACAATTTGCATCTGAAGGACAGGCCAATGACTCAGATTAAAAGATCAAAGGCAAGGAGTAAATACTCCTATATTTGATATTGCCATGTACCACTTTTTATTTTCAGAGTGTTTTAGGGAGGAGTCAAAAAGCAGGAAATTAATTCAGAAGGAAGTCAACCAGAGTGGGGCAGAAATAAATAAGGATATGGCTTCTGAAAAGAGGCCCAGAGGAAATGGCAACATGGTTTACCCCTGCTGGTCGGGTCTAGTACTACCATACCATTCATCATGTCAATGCCAATGCCAATCAATTTCAAATTAGAATGCTTCAATATCTGTGCCCCCACAAGTTATATTGCTCGACACGCCTTTCAAATTAAAGCGTCCACTTATATTGCATTCCAGGGGCTACAGCCACAAAGCAGGCGGCATCAGCTGCTTCTCTTAACCTAGCCTCCATTTCTTGATGTGTTTTTAGAAAGGCTCTATTGTGCCCAAGAAAGGGCTGTTTCGTGCACAGCAAGTGACAACAAGAGGGTTGAGAAGCTGGAAGAAAACATCAGCTTGTGGGGCTGTGGGCCAACTGAAAGCTCCAGCTCCTTGTGCTGGGAAGAATAGCTGATGTCATTTTTTGACTCATGGTGGTGTGACTGTAGGGCGCTATGGAGACTCCGCCAGGCACAGTGCTGCACCGGGCCCGCTGCCAGACCTTCTCTCTAGCCCTCTCGCCAGTCTAGATCTCAGCGGTTGCACCGCTTGAGTTGGCCGGCTTGTGCAGGGGTGACTGGGCCATGGGGTTTGAGGCACACAGTCATTTTATTTATTTAGCGTGGTCAGACCTGGTTCCAAGGAGCGGTGGAGACCATTACTGAGAGACAGCATGATATGTCTTCCTTAACATCATGAACACAAGAGCAAGGGGTGTGCTCAGATATGGGAGGAAGAGGGAAAGGAGTGGAAGCCATTTAAATAGGAAAGTTCAGCGAGTGCATGGGGAAGAGAGGGAGTGGCTGCAGAGATCAGGCAATATACCTACCTGTATTACTGTTTCTGAAGCACAAATCTAGCCTGGGAGAGAGACAGTGATGCGCTTAGTGACGGGTGTGAGGGGAAAATGAGAGCGAGATTCAAAATAGTGTAAAAATGCTGAATTCCATTGTACAAGTCCCCCTTTTTGGTATATATGTACAAGTCCAGCCATGAAAATGCTTGGCATGTAACTCGTGCAAAAAAAATATGATGAAGTCTCTTCAACATTAAAAAGAGCATTTCTTGCACATGCGGAAACGTTGCACCCTAGTACATCACATTATGTCGCTGCATTAAGAGATGAAGCAATAGTTTTAAACATAAACTTAGAAACATCTATGACTCTCACTGCTCTGACGACAATGCCATTAGTGAACTAATAGGCAATTAAGTTACCATGTGCACCTTATTGTGACCTAGATTCTTACTATAGGTGAAGTAAGATTAGGATATGTTCAATTAGATGTTTATGTACAGCACACATCCTGAACTCACATATTTGAAGGGGCTCTCATATGCAATAATGAAATAAAAGGAACCACTGCAAAAGGGAAGCTGGTATTGATCCCAGGTTTTATGGTTTCACATAGAGGCGGCCGAGTGAACAAGTTAATAGGGAGAGCTGAGCCAGTGGTTAGTTCAGGCTCGAGGAGTCCATTCACGAGCCAACCCTTGAAAAGATTTGGCATTTAAATCATGCATCAAATATCATGTTAGAATATAATAAAGTGCCTTCTAAATTAAATAAGTGTTTTTATTCAACACTTTCAAGCATTTCATCTAGGTGCATAATAATATATCTTTGCATTGAGAAATATATTTTAAAAAGTTAATGTTTTTAACATGTACTAAGAAACATTCCTGCCGCGGCCATGATTACAATGCTATTTGTGAACTAAAAGGCAGATCAGTTGTTATGTGTATTACAGACTACTAAACCAAACACAAGCGTTTTTTGTACAGAGCATATCTTGAACTCAAGTACTCTAAGGTGCTCTTGTGTAATAATGAACAAAAAGGAGCTCTGTGTTGCATGCAGTTTTGAATTAACTACCAGAAAACAGGATACGTGTCCAATAAATTGAGGTTTATTCTGATGGACCCACGACCAATCTCCACTGCAAGTAGCCTTATAGATTGAATAACAGTTACATTAAGACATTCCATATACCCATGTCATAAGCCATGACATATTTACATTCCACACCCACAGCATTCCTGAATTGAACAAACAGTAAAGCTCGTATCTATACAAGGATATATAACACCATCTCCCTTTTCACAACAAAAAAATCATAAAATTCCTAAGAAAGGTCTAAAAGACAAATTATATAAAACTAATGCAAACTCCAGAAAAGAATAATAATGACTTTACATGACATAATCTCTGAATCTGTGGGTAATGAACGAACTCTAGCCCTTCTATTAGCATTTCCACCTTCACCACTACCATTCCTCAAGACATTCCATATACACGTCATATTCCATGACATATTTACATTCCATACCCACAACATTCCTGCACTAAACAAACAGTAAAGTTCCTATCTATACAAGTATATAACACTGTGAAATAAGGTGGGATGGATCCTAGCTTTTTCCGCTTTTGTACTGTGCAATTTAGCTGCTAGATGGGTATTTCTTAGTCCCATCAAAGGTTAATGCTTGGTCTTTAATTCCTGGCATATGAGATTAGAGCCCAAGTATTTTAGAGCTCTTCACCCCAGACAAAGACTACGTTACACCTTTTTTGGGGTCCAGGGAGATTTGTCGGGATTCACAGGATGTTGAGCCGGGGCTAGGATTCAAACCTGGTTTCCCGTGTTGCATGGTTGACTGCTGTAGCTACATGATAACATGCACAAATATGGTGACAATCACATAGAGATGCTGCAACATGCACCTCCAGACAACAAATGGCACCACTTCACTTCCTGTGAAAGATTGGCTCGTTCTTGTGCTTGAGGTTGCAAGAGGACCTCACGATGAGCCAGAGCCAGGCTTCTGACTCGGGCTTTCAATGATTGCCCGCTTCCTATTTCACAATGTGCCATTCAACCACTGGACTGATATTTCTTTCTGTCTCATACTTTAAATGAAAGGTTTTGTCTTGAATTCTTGGTGCTTGAGGATTGGCAGACAGGAGCCACAAGAAAGATCGGCTTGTTTTGGGCTCGAGGCTGCAAGAGGAACTCGAGCTCAGCCAGACCAGGCATCAAGCTCCAGCCTTCAGTGAGCCCCCCCCCCCCACCTCTGTTGATGAGGTGCTTATCTTGTGTGAGGACCACAGTAGTGGCAGAGATGTTGAAGGACTGGAAATCTTCCTATCGCAGAATAGGCTCTATGTACCCAACTAAGTGCTACTCCCAGAAAGATGAAAGGATGAGTTGGACTTGCTTCCCACATGGCTGACATGGTCCGTAGTTGACGGTTTACTCTGTATGACTGCTGCTTTGAAAACTGCAACCTCCTTGACATTGGATTGTTTGTTTGGGAGCTTTATGTAGTGCTAAGATGCGACCTTACAGTTCAATCAGAATGCTCTGAAACGGTGAAAGTAAGACGTCAATTGTTACTCACATTGTGAGTCTGTACATGGAAGAATGTGGTCCATCTAAACATTCTTTAAATGGTTGTGCAAGGCTAAACTTGGTAAACTTGAAAATAGCATTAATTCATGCAGTTTATGTTGTCTGTAGATCTTCCTGCAGCAAAACTCTGGCTGCCCCACCTGTAGCACTCATTCTTGAAGAATGCTTTTTTGGACCAAGCTAAATGTGCTCTCTGCCAGATTTCTTAGACTGTAGGTGAGGGCAACATGGAATAATAAAGTCGGTGTTGTCTAATATGAGAGACCAGAATGAGAGTGAGAGTATTAGATGGATAATTAGGCATCTAGCTACATAGGTTTAGAGATGGCTTTAGGGTAGTTGATAGCTGACTAGATATATAACAAGATAGGCTGGAAGTTGTCGGGACAAGAAGCTATGTAAAATGGATAGACGGACCAGTTGGCAGGCCTGCATTGACTAGCATCCAGTTTGGTGAGTAACCGGATAGACCTGAAGTTGTACAGGATACTAGATGTATCAGCTCATAGATAAGCCTTAGAAGCAGGCTGGAATCTGTACCCGGCAATATCAGTTTACGCTGATAGATGGACTGATGTGCAACTTGATTGATTGTGAGCTATATAAGACAGAAGCGAGATAGTCTGAAAGCTGATAGGCCAGTTGCTGCAAACACCATTTGCAGGACATGCTGAAAGCAGGATATGCTTATCACAGAAGAGGGAAATGGCTAGTTAAGCAGAGACCTGGCTAGGCAGAGAGCTAAGCAGACCGAACCACCTTAGCTGACCCAGTTGAGCTCCCAGACTGATATTCAATAAGCAACCCTCCTCTGGCTCCCACATTAATAACATTCTTAAAACTAGAATCCACATTTATTTAAGGGTGTAGGATGATGCTACATTTCTTCTGCTGCCTTGTAGAACCAGAGTCAAAGGGAGATGCAAGAAAGGTGGCAAAGTGTATTGTGCAGTCTGGTGACATAGGACAGTATTATATGTTGCATGTGGAACTGGTGAGTTTGTACATAATTTTCTCTGCCTCCTTTCCAATGCAGGTTGAATGGAACAGCCTTGTGAGTGGGTTCGGCCTTTAGCATATGACTGCCTGATCTCTCTTGGTTAGTGGATCAAGTCTGGGCTAGGAGCCCACCTTGGTCTTCTGTGTCTAGTCCAATGTGTCCGACCATAAGGAAAGTGGAAGAAATGCGCCTTAAAACCTTTGCTGTAACACTCTGAAATGTAATTCAAGTTTCTAGGGAGATACTAAGCATTTCACAGGAACATCCAGAACACAAACAGATTTGGCACCAAATCTTTTGTGTCTGGATGAGAAGATGTCCACTGGGGTCAAACAAGCCAGCCTAGGTTTTATGTAGGTAGGTTGTTTAACAGACTCCTGCATTTGGAGGCAGCATGGCACACTCAAGGCTTAGCCGCTCGAGAATCTTGGACCCCCCACACACGCAATAAAGGTAATGAATAGGATAATACACTCTGTGCATCTGTAGCCATACAATATATTTATATCCTGTGAATTATGGGTGAATAAATCTAAGTTCAGAATAAATAGATGGATGCGTTCATGGCAGGTCATTCCAGTATCAGAGGGGCAGCGTTGTCTCTAGAAGGTTAAGAGTACATTTTCAGTATTATATGGCAAGCAGAGAATAAGACTCTATCTACTTCGAGCATACTGCCTCACCTTGTTCTGCAAACACCTAGAAAATGTGGCGTTCTGAAGTAATATATGCTACCTGAACAATGCCCTAGCATGTTTTATAAGCCAATCTAGAGCCTGTCATTTTCATGATATAGAATCTCTCCTTTTGAGTCCCACCCTCAGTTTCACAAATACATTTTGAGAAACTTGAAGGTTATACATTTGCACTTTTTTTCATTCCACCATGGAGGCCATGAGAACAGTGTAGTCTAGGGCTGCGACTGAAATAGTCCTGTCTTCAACGGAGCACGGAGAGAGACATTTCCCATAAAAAGCGACATACGACTGCTTCAACTTCATGATTAAGTGTTATTGCCGTCTCCAACTGTACCCAAAGACTTTGGGCCAGATGTAGGTGGCCATTTACCGACCGGTAAATGGTCATTCCTGATGTAGGGGGCCTATTTTACCGATTCAGTAAATTTACCGATTCGGTAAATTTACCGAATCGGTAAATTTACCGAATCGGTAAAATACCGAATCGGTATTTTTACCGATTCAGTAACTTCCATATGTAGGTGGGACTCTTCTGAGTCCCAAAGGCCAGTCAGATTCGGTATTTTACCACCCACTCCTATTGGGTGGTAAAATACCGAACACAGGTGTGCATGCACATCTGTGCATGCACACCTGTGCAATGTGACACACAGACATGCCCTTAGGGCATGTCTGTGTGCCACATGGCACACAAGTCCGGAATTTTAGTGCTAGAGGGTATCAAAGTGACACCCCCTGCACCCTTGCAAAATTCGGAATTTACTGAATCGGTATTTACAGATTCGGTATTCCACATTGATTCCTATGGGCTTCAAGGCCCATAGGCATCAATGGGGGATACCGATTTGGTATTTACAGAATCGGTAAATACCGAATCTTACCGATTCGGTATTTACCGATTCTAAATTACCTACATTTCCCCCCCTCTAATTTACCACTTCTTAAATACCGAATCGGTATGATTCGGTATTTTAGAAGTGGTAAATTAGAATTACCTACATCTGGCCCTTTGACCTTTATTTGGGAAGGAGTAGGGGTTCATCCTAGTTTTAAACAGCTTGGTTTAGTGTTTGATGCTTTCCATATAGCAACTCAATTCCAAGTATATCACCTTTAGACATGGCTGCCTCTGAAGATCTCATGTTGGTGCCTCAGGCATTTACAGCGGTTTGGAACTGGCTCTCATCTGCACACGATTAACAAGTAAAGGTAGTAGCTCCATAGAGCAGGTTCAATATCTTTCTATAAGCTTATGGTTCATCAGGCCAACTTTGCGCTTGACCAACCAATCACAAGTGTGATATCTGTATACGCTAAAATCTTAATAGAAAAATTGCTAGATAGTAGGTCAACTAGATAGATCCACACCTAACTAGAGAGGCACGGGGAGAATTAGGCAAGAGGATACACACAATGTTATGACATTCATTAGTGATGGGCATGCAGTTGATCGGCTATGTGGATGAAGGCACAGTCAAATCTTGAAGCATCCATTGGGCTAGAAGATCAAAATGTCCAGCCCTCAGTAAAGCGTCACAAATTAGCTCAGCTGGTGCTCCCGGTGATCTCTCGATGTGTTGTGGGAAGAGCAAGGTGATTCTTTAGTTTTCTTTCATCTGGATTAATTTTTTATGCTTTTGTTATGTTGTGTAATATATTTTTAACTGTGTGCGTTCTACATTCTTTGGAACACAGTGTACTGTGTTCTTGCTTATGTGTGCTAATATGTTCAGTTGATGCTGACTGATTACCTGTCAGGCTGTGTACCTGTTCGTTTATGGATTAAACTTATTTGAACCTACTTTGAAGTGCCAATCTTCAATTTAACAAGTGGCGACAATCGGGATTTATACACCTCCAGACTTCAATACTTCAACTATTCATTTTACAAGCTGGTTTGGTGTGGATTAGTGAGCAGAGACGACGTGAGGAAGTGCTTGAGGGTGCTTTATGGACAATCAACAAGGACTACGAGATTACGGGCTGTTTAAGGGTTTAAGGGTGAGCACGGTCCGAGTGTTTATTAGGCGTGGATACTGTTGTCTGGCAGTGAAATTCAATTGACAAACGCTTTTGCGCTCGGTGTTTGGGAACTCTCACCGTTGTGTTTTGAAGGATGCAGTTCTAAGCCTGTGCTCAAGACTGCCATGAGCGTTGTATGCTCGAGACCTGCTCTTCACGCTCGCAAGTCTGTAAATTCCGTGGATGTTTTTGGCATTCTTCCTACGTCAAACGTTCTACGTGAACGTGGCGCGTCATACGTGGCAGCCATCTTGGATTGGGCAGGCCTACTCGAGTTTCAGGAAACTGTTGAAACAACACAAGTGATTTTAATCGGATTCAGATACTTAAAAAAAAGCGATTAATAAAAGCGATTTAAGGTACTGTCCTATGAATTTTAATGTGTTTTAACAATTGCTACTAGAACTACACTTCAGCATTTTTTTTCTGACTTTTGGCATTTCCTGGATTTAAATTCTACTGGTGGTGAAGAAAGGACAGGGAAGAAAGGATCATTTTTATTTATGTTATTTTAAGAAAACACTTTCTCTCTGAACAATTCCACCAAAAGCATCAATATTGAAACTTCATTACTTAATTTCATTTCAACATGAGTCAACAAACCTTTTCTCTGAGTAATCCGCAAGACTTCTGGTCAAAGGGTTCTGAACCGGATTTGAAATGGTTGGAGTGGAAAGACTATTATTCTGTGACTGTGGACTCTGATGGTAAAATGTCAGCCGAACAGAAGAAGCGCATTCTTTTACATTCTTTGGGTCCGCAAGGTCTTAAATGTTATAACCAGATGAACAAACCCATTGTTGGGGGTGGGGATAGTAATGTTTTTACTATTGCTTTGTCCAATTTGGATAAGTATTTTGCCCCCAAGGTCTGTATCGGTATTACGCGATACAAATTCTTTCAAAGGAAGCAGTCTAAAAATGAAACTGTTGATGACTATGTTGGTGAATTGAAAAAATGGGGAATGATTGTGCTTTTGGTGTGTTCCTGGAAGATTTGATTCATGATCAGGTTGTCATGCATGCTAATAATCCTGCTATTCAGGAACTTCTATGGATGAATGGCGATGCTTGTTTAGATGACATCTTAGCTTTAGTTAGCAAAGCTGAGACTTCTAGCAGGTGTGCAAGTGCATTGAAATCTGATAGCACTAACAAAGATGTAATTGCTGGAGTCAGTTCCAGTTTTTAAAAAAACAGCAGTTTTAAACAAAAGAATGAAACATGGGCAAAACCTAAAATGAGCGGTGATCCTCCCAAATGTTATAGGTGTGGGAGTTCTGAGCATTTGGCTTTCGCTAAGTCGTGTCCGGCCAAAAAGAGTAAATGTTGTGCTTGTGGTTTGTATGGTCATTATACCAAAGCATATAGAAGGAAGATTAGGACAGTTAAATGTATTCAAGAGGACATAAATTCTGATGACGCCTCTAGTGGTGATGATCAAGCCTCTGAATGTCCGGTGGTCCTAAAAAAGAAACTCCTTCTCAACATTCGTGATGGTTGTTTATTGGTTGACTATAAGCCTGAATGTTGGATGCACATAGGTGGTGTGTGTGTGAGAGTATATGCAGACTCCGGTTCGCCCTATACGATTGTCAATGAGGATGTTTAGCTTAATACCTTCGTTGACAGAGTTGGCTCGAAATTATCTCCTCCTGATTCTGACCCGGAGGGTTATAATGGTGGAAAAATTGATATTATTGGTTTTCGTTGGTTGAAATTTGAGTTTAAGAATCGCAAATCTTTTGGCAAGTTGTATGTTTCCAAGAAAGGACCATCGGTATTGGGATGGAAGGATCAAGGGGAATTGCATATAATTCTCGATCCCAATTCGGTGGAAAAGGTTCTGGTGATGGTTGAAGGGACCTGGTGAGGAACTCTTAAGGAAGTTTCCTTCTGTGTTTCAGAAGAAACATTGGCAAATTAAAGGATTTTGAGCATAGGATAATCTGAAAGTATGATGCGGTGCTCAAAATCCATAAGGTCAGAAGTGTGCCTATTGCTTTAAGAAAGGATGTTGCATCTGAGCTTGAAAGATTGGTCTCCTCTGACATAATTGAGCCAATTGAGGCATCTGCTTGGGTTTCTCCCTTGGTTGTGGTGAAACGTGCAAACGGAAAGTTGGGATTGTGTGTGGATTTGTGCCATTTAAATGATAATATAGTGGTGGATCAATTTCCTTTGCCAAAAATAAATGAGATGCTGGCATTGCTTGATGAAGCTGAGTGGTTCACCACAATTGATTTATCTGCCGCATACCACCAGATTCCATTGTTCAAAGACAGCAAGCAGTACACGGCTTTTATAACTCCACAAGGTTGTTTTCAGTTTAAAAGAATGCCTTTCGGCCTGGCATCTGCTGCTGCTGTTTTACAGCGCTTAATGTACAGATTGTTCTCCACCATTAAAAACACCAAATTTTTCCAGGACGATATTCTCATTTTTGGGAAAGACAGAGCGGAACATGATAATACTCTGGAAAAGGTGTTGAGTATTTTAGAGGTAAAGGGTTTGACAATTGAATTTTCAAAGTGTACTTTTGCCAGTGATCATGTTACCTACTTAGGTCATGTCATTGACAGTGATGGGATCAGACCTAAGCCTAACCTCATTGATGCTATTAAGAGTGCTTCTTCTCCTAAAGGGAAGGATGATGTTAGACCTTTCATTGATCTAGCTGAATTTTGTTCAAAATGTATTCCCGATTTTGCAACCAGAACGTACAATATTAGACAACTTTTAAAAATCAAAACTAATTTTTTTTGGTCTGTGGAATGTGAACAAGATTTTGAGGACATGAAAAGCTGCATCACAAATATCGCTTCTTTGAAGAGTTTTAATCCTGAGGCGCAAACCATTATCACCACCGATGCTAGCATTAAGGGATTAGGTTCAGTTTTATCCCAGTTGGTGTGAATGGCAAAGAACAAATTGTGGCATATGCTTCTAGGTCGTTATCGGGCACTGAGGAAAAGTATTCGACCATTGAAAAAGAAACTTTAGCGTGTGTGGGCGATAAATCATTTCAGGGCTTTTGTGTGGGGTACAAAATTTATTTTACACTGTGATCACAAGCCGTTACTTACAGTTATGACTACTGAAGGAACCATAAACACTTCTGCAAGAGTTGCCAGACTTGCTATCAAGTTGCAAGATTTTTGTTACAAAATTGAATATTTACCAGGCAAAGAGAATTGTATAGCTGATTTTCTGTCTAGAATGTCCAAACAGCTTGAAGAGTGTGAAGATGAATTGTGGAACTCTTCTCAGGTTGCTTATGTTCATGATTTGGAAGGTGCAGGCATTATAAAGGAGAAGTGGGACGATGAATATCTTAATGATAATGAGTTAGCTTTAGTGAAATCGCATCTAGCTGAGTCCTGGCAGAGGAAAGTGGATAGTAAACATCCTTTGAAGTCCTTTTGGGAGGTCAGATTTGATTTAAGCGTTAGGGATGGTAATATCTGGTTTGGTGAAAGGGTCACAGCTCCTAAAACATTCCGTTTGTCTATTATGGCTTTATGCCATGAAGGACATTTTGGCATTGTCCACACCAAACGTACAATTAAAACTTCATTTTGGTGGTCTGGAATGGATGTTGATATAGATAAATTTGTGAGGAATTGTAAATCAAGCTGCTGATAAATCTTTAGTAACGCTTAAACCTCCTATGGGTACTATGGTTGGACCTAATTCACCTTGGGAGCACACAGCGATTGACATTATGGGTCCCATTGGAAATGATCAGAAGTATATTTTGGTGTTAATGGATTTGTTTTCAAGGTGGCCTTTTGTTAAAATTGTAAATAGAGCAGATACTGATAGATGTTTTACAATTTTTAGATACATCTTTCACTTTGGAGGGCATTCCCTCTGTTTTGTTAAGTGATAATGGTGTCCAGTTTATGTTGGGTAAGGCCAAAGAGTACTTTAATAGATTGGGCATCAAACATAAAACCACTGCATTGTATAACCCAAACAGCAATGGCAAGGTTGAGCGTTTCAACCGGGTTATCAAAAACTCAATTCAAATGTCTGCTAGTAAGAAGGATTGGGAAACTCCGGTTTTAAAAATGATTTGGTCCTACAGAACCTCTATATGTGAAGCTACGGGTCATTCTCCATTTGTTCTCATGCGTGGTAGAAATCCACGAACAAAATGTACACCGGGATGGTTGTTTAAATCTAATGTGGTTAACTGGTCTGAAAATTTTATTAAGGAAAAAAAGTCAGGCTTCTCATCTCAAAAGTAAGGTTTTGTATGATTCCAAGCATGGAGTGAAGGATGTTGATATTGATGTAGGACAGTGGGTAAGAGTTAAAAAACCTGGTAAATCTCCTAAGGAGGTAAGTCGTTTTTATGAGCCTATGCAGGTTGTGGAAACTATGAATAATTCAGTACGCCTCACTGATGGACATGTGTGGAACTTTAAAAGGATAGCTAAGTGTTCTCCTCCTTTAGATTGTTCTCCTCCTCTAGATTCCATTAGCAAATCTTCTGATTTGTTTGATTTGGAGGATTTGTTGTGCTCAAGCTCCTCAGAGTCATCTAATGCCATTAATCAGGATTTCGTTTTGGATAGCTCATGAATTACTGTTCCTAGTGTTTCTGGTTTGGTTAATCAAGATAGGTTGTCGTGTATGGCTATTCCTTGTGTTTCAGGACTTGCCAGTCAAGGAGAGTCAAATGTTATCAGGAACTCTAGACGTGAAAAAAGGCCTCCTGTTTGGTTGGCTGATTATTTTTTTGAAAGTTTTCCATTGTAAAAACCATTCAATTGGTTTCTTTCATTCATATATATATATTTTGTTTTTTGTTTTTTTGAGTTATAAGACAGGGGATGGTGCTGGTTGTAAGTTTTTTTTTTTTATTCTGTTCAGAAGGGGATGTGTTATGTTGTGTAATATATCTTTAACTGTGTGTGTTCTACATTCTTTGGAACATAGTGTACTGTGTTATTGCTTATGTGCTCGTTTATGTATTAAACTTATTTGAACCTACTTTGAAGTGTCAATCTTCAATTTAACAGGCAAGGTGATTCTTTAGTTTTGTTTCATCTGATTAAAGTTTCCTTTCATCTGGATTAAATTTTTATGCTTTTCGTAATTTGTGTCTCATGGTATTCCCAGGCATAGCAAGGATACTGAGCCCTTTTTAACTTGCAAAAAAATGTATTAGCTGAACGGTTATAAATTTGTGCATCAAATAATCCACATACTTATATAATTTAATTGATATGAGCTTAGAACGGGGTAAACCAACTGTAGTTTCTTTTATAGTCTCCTGGGTAGATTTTCCTGCCTAAAACTCAAATCTATGTCAATACAGAGTTAATACTAAGCTTCATGCACTTGGGACTAGTATGAGTACACCACACTGCTTCCCCTCCTCTCACCCTTCCACTCCCTGTGACATCATAGCACGTTGCCATGGTGAGGAGAGAGCAGTCATGCTGTCCTGTGGTTCATTGTGGGAATAAAATGCCACACAGCCATCTCACCCTCCTGCAACACTCTCTGTTGTCCACAGCGGGCCCTCATCACGTGGCCCGCCACCAGAGATGTGTTCATCGCACCTTATCTGACATCACCACGGCTTCTTCCCTGATCTCCTCGCCAACAGGCTTCCTCAGCCTTCTAAGCTCCTGGTTCATTGATGGGTTGATGTGTTTTGATGTCCTTGAGCCACCATGATGGGGAGCAGAAGGGTCTTCTTCAGGACACTACCATGGTACAGGAGCAGACCGAAGATCCCGAGCCCCCCAGAAGCCCAGACCCGACTGACCTTTCCCTAAGTCCGGGAGTTGGAAGCGTGGGCAGTGATGGGGTATGTTGCAGATGATGGGTAAGACTGTATGTGGCCGAAGAAAGGATTAACTTGTATTCCATTTCAAAATACCATAGTAGTCATCTATCCGGTGTATGAAGTCTTTACATGAAACCCCAGTATTACAATCATTAATGCACCCCAAAGGGGTATTGTAATTTCACGGTAATTAAAATTTTGTTTCAAGTATGTTATTGTTTTCTAGATAACAACAGTTTCTGAAATATGTGGTATTCATCAAAAATGTTGTAGAATAAGAAAATAACAGAAATAAAGGGGTGTTTTAGTGGCCACGATAGATTCAGATTAGGAACCCTCAAGCCTTAATGGGGAGCTTGCTGTGAGGGCTTTTTGTTAATCAGATGGAAATGTTTAAATACTTGGTGCGGGATATGAAAAAATTCAAATCAAAATGGATTAGTGAGATGCGGTCTGGCTGCTGTACCCCCTTGTTTTTAATCCCGACTAATTATTTTGACCATGCTGTAGCACTTCTCCATGAACAGGAACTTCCTGGGGTGGTGGGGGTGACCTTTAACCTGGAAGTGTCTTGAGAAAGAGAGAGAGCGGGCCTGCCTGCTGGATCCTGCTGTTCCTCCTTTTGGTTTTTGTTCCCCTGTGCGTGCTGTGAGATTCAATTTGGGCCCGCGAGATGTTGGCAGCGAGAAATGGCCGTGTTCTCACATTCATTAAACGGGGTATCCAACCTCGTCATGCCCTGGCTTCAACTTTGCGACATGCTGCACTGCTGTTTTCCCCGCTCCTCCTCTCTGCCTTTGTTTTGTCGCTCCTGATTCCAAGTTTACATTTCCACTGTGCAAAAATGTTATTTGATCACAAAAGGGGCAGTGAAAGTAGGGGAGAACTTCTCAGGAAAAGGGATTGCGGCATAAAAGTGCTTTGGAAGATGGAGAAATGCCCCCCCCCCTGCTCCCCAGGGGCTCCTGTGGAGGAAGAGGCTCCCAGGGGACAAGTCAGTCTTCCTGTTGGCTGTTAGGTTGACAGGAGGGGCTGTCCCCTGTGGGTGTAAGAGCCTTCATCAGGAAGGGCTTCATGCAACTCCTGCAGTTCAGACATGACCCACCCATTACTTTGGATAGTTTGCATAGAATAATCTCGCTGGTGCTTTTTCAGTCAGGAGATTTTGTGGGAGGATGGATGCTTTATACCGTAGAATATTACTTTATGAAATGTTTGCTTATCCTCACTTGAGGCAGAAACCAGCAGATCGGAGGTTTAAAGAACAGATGGTCTATAACTTGTTGTGTCTGCTCACACTTTAGTGTTTTAGTGCAGTAACATGACTGGCTGGTAACAGCCAATAATGTCAGTTCACTGAAATCACATGGGCAGCTGGCATAAAACTGAGTCAGAGAGATACCTGAGGCTTTTTAAAGGGCGCTTTGAGCACAGGAGAAGTTCTTTGAGCGTGTTGTTTAGTTTCATATATTTCACTTTTTTGTTGTGTTTGTTTGAAGATGGGTTCCTGAAGTTTACAAGATCTTATATGGAAAGCTCTGTGTGTTAGAGGATTTTCCCCACTTAGTTTAGTTGCTTGGGCAGTGTGAGTGTGTGGGGGGGAGGGGAGTTGTGTAACCGAGGGTATGCAAAGAACGACCCTGGTGGAATGTCAACCATGAATATATCTGAGTCGCTTCCTTTGCACTGGTTAGACATAAAGTATCATTCTTTAAATAAACCCATACCTTGATCACCATTCTATGTGCAATGACTACTCACTAGCCACCAAACGTATAGCAACTTCATATAGAAACACGCGTAAATTGGTCATAAAAACATAGGAAAATGAACCTCCTCTAAGCGCTGCGAGGCTTCCGGGTAGTCTATGCGCTTTATAAATATAATTTTCATTTCATTTCCTCTATCAAAGTTTAAAATCCCAAAAGTGTGTTAAATAAGGTCTCAATGACTTCAGAAGTTCTAAATGGCTGCATTAATATAGTGCCACTCTATTAGGCAGAATTGATCTTCCATCATGATAATAGTCAGTTCTGTGCTCCCTAATTGTCCTCCTAAATGCCCAGAATATGCTAAATTGGCAATTCTCTGCCTCAAGCAAATAGGGGGAACACACTTCCAATCTCTCAATAAACACCATTCTCTACAGATAACTTTCCAGAAACATCATAAAAACCTAACAAGTTGCCTCTGATGTAATTTGACTGAGTGCCACCTGGAACACATACTCAGCATTACTTTAACCATTGAAAAATAAACATCACATTCGTTTTGCCACTCTTTCTCAGGAATGCTCCCATGACCAGATTTAACCACATCTAAAACTGCAAAAGCATATTCCTTTCCAAACATCTCACTCTGCTCTAAATCATCATTCAAAGGTAATCTAAATAGTCAGCACATACAGTTGTTCCACCAGAAATATAGTGTACATCGAAATGAAACTCTTGCAACTTGGATAAAATGCGAATTAGTAAAGGAAAAGCAGAGCCTGTACATTTATTACCCAATAGGTACATCAATGCTGTCTGGTCCATGTATAAAATAAATTTAGTTCCCCAAATGTGAGTTTTAAATGCCTCAGTAGCCGAAGCACAAGCAATAGCTTCTCTTTCAATAGTGCTATATTGCGGCACAATTTCTCTGAAAGCCCCCAACGCAATTGCTATGGTGTTCTCATATTTACCCCCCTCTGTACACAAAACAAATCTAATACAAATTCCACGAGCATTCACAGTGACTGTGCACTGACTCCCCTATGCAAAGGTTTCCAATGCAGAAACTTTTGATCAGGTTTCTTTTATATTTCCAACACGTCATGTTCCTTACCTGTCCAGACACTTTTTTTTTACTTTTTCTCAAAATTTTTAAAGGTTCACAGATGGTAGAGCAACCTTGAACAAATCAGAAGCAAAAATCACTACGCTCAATAAGTAATTTAAGGTCATCTTTATCTTTTAGATGCTGGACATCTCTTAATGCTCTGATTAAATCATCCTCGAGCTTAATACTATCAGCAGTGATTCTGTGACCTTTGTAATCTACTGCTACATATATTTTTTCATAATCTCTCCACCCATGAAATGGTTAGAGTCTTCAAAGAATCCTAATGTCTTGATTTCTTTGTTGCCTAAACTTGACGTCACTTTGGGCTATACGGATGAGAAAGCTTCGCCAGATATAAAAATGTTTTTATTAACTGAAACACTACTTATGTTCAATCCTTTCTGTGATGCTTATTGATTGATCTTTGACCTTGTATTTTTATATTTTTAACTTATTGTATAGGGTCTTAAATTATGTTTTAACCTAATTTATTTCATATAGTATGGATTAACTGGACACTTCAATCTTCTGGTAGCGCTGTTTTGTGATCGCAATGTATTGTATATGTTTGTTTTCTTTGGATTTGAATACACAGTCTTTTATGATATGTATATCGAAATAAAGACTTCTTTGAATTTGACGTCACTCATAGCCTCCTTTGCAATCTCATCAACACCCAGCAAGTTACCAAATGTGAATACTATGTTCAGGAGAAATACTCCTCTTATTTCAAAGAGAGACAAAGCTGAAAACGAACTGCACCTCTGCGAGATGCTACTGTGGTCACGGGCTCCAGGAGTAAGGTCCTCCCTCATATATAATTAATGAAGGAAGCAATCAAAAAAGCTGCCAACTTGATTTTATTATCTAATTCCAGAAGAAATGGATCCCTCTGACCAACGTTGTGCCTTCTCTGGATCTAAATCGCCATCTGCGTGCTGTTAGCGAGTCAACAAGCCAGAACCAGAGCATTCTGACTAGTCAAGGCAATGAAAATGATGAGCTACATATACAAACACAAAATATCAGATCCAAAATATACCTAGAACAATAAAGGTAAAAATAACACAGCAATAAAATATCACTTGGAATACAACACCTCCGTTGAGAAGCATTCCTTCCAGTCATGGAATCAATCATGGTCCTTGTCTGGATGTGCAGTGCTTCCATTTTACATGTAGGATACAGGAACTAGAAGAGGGCAACACAAAATGATGATTGGATCAAAGCTTTTTTAACCATAAGCAGAGGTTAGAAAGCAGCCGATCTGTTCTGTTTTGAAAATCACTAGGCTTTTTCTTAAAACTTTTGTCTTCTCAGTAGACCTCCTACAATGCGATGTGTCTGCGAGGCTGTCTTGGTCTTCATAACAAGAGTCTCCAAAGCGATGACATGCACCTTCATGAAGTTGCTGCTCTATTACAGTCTAGGAAATAACTCGCTTACTACTAGCTAATATACAAAGCATTCCCTGAAAAATATCTAATGGATTGTCGGGTATTCAGACTACTCATTCATTGCAAGTCTGGTGCACCCTCTGACCCCGTTCCGGCCAAAATTATGGGTGAACTGGCCCCCCTGCTAGCCGACCCTTTCCTCTCCATCTGGAATGCCTCTCTACACCATGGCTTCTTCCCTACCACCTGGAAGGAAGCCTTGGTGATCCCAATTCTAAAAAAGGCAGATGCCGATCCCACTGTTTTTTCCAACTACCGCCCTATTTCCCTCCTCCCCAAACCTGCTAAGGTTTTGGAAAAAGCCGTGCAGTTGCAACTCTCGGAGTACTTGGAGAACAACTTACTACTGCACGACTCGCAATCTGGATTTCGGGCGGGATACAGTACTGAGACGGCTCTGCTGGAGGTCTCGGAGACCATTCGGGAGTGCGTGGACAGGGGCGAGGAGGCCATGTTGGTCCTCCTTGACCTGTCCGCGGCATTCGATACGGTATCCCACTCCATCCTCCTTGACCGACTACGGCATATGGGCATTGGCGGCACTGCCATCAGTTGGATCGAGTCCTTCCTCTCTGGAAGAAGTCAAAGGGTGCTGTTGCGACCTTTCAGATCGGAGGAAAAACCCCTATCTTGCGGTGTGCCACAGGGCTCGGCCCTCAGCCCTCTGTTTTTTAACATATATCTTGCCCCACTGGCCGGCGTGGTGGAGTCCTACGGAGTCAGGGTGGTCTCTTATGCTGATGATACTCAGCTAGTGTTCTCCTTTAGAGGCCACTCTGACTCCGCGTTCTCTAACTTCCGCCGGTGCCTTAACAACATCAGTGATTGGATGTCTGAAAACCATCTAAGACTCAACGCAGACAAAACAGAGGTGCTGTTTTTTAACCAGAAAAATTCCATCCCCTCCTCCTGGTGGTGGCCCACGGCACTCGATTCCGCTCCCTCTCCCGTCCATTCGGCCCGTAACCTGGGCTTCCATTTCAATGATTCCCTATCATGTAAGACTCAGATTCAAAAAGTGACCTCTGCCTGCTTCCTGAAGCTACGCATGATCAGGAAAATCCTCCCCTATCTCCCTTTGGATTCCCGCCGGACAGTTACCCACGCTCTCATCACGTCCCACCTGGACTATGCTAATAGCCTCTATGCCGGAGCTCCCCAATACCTGATTGACCGGCTGCAGATTGTCCAGAATGCGGCGGCGAGGCTGATTGGTAATATTTCTTATCGTCAGTCAGTTGCCGCATATCGTAGGGAACTGCACTGGCTACCTGTGGCCAGCCGTATTCAGTTTAAGATCCTCACTCTGACTCACCGAGCCATTAATGATCGCGGACCAAACTACCTAAAAAAACGAGTTTCAATATCCCGGTCCATCAGATCTCTGAGATCCAATGACCTACGCCTTCTGATCTCTCCCCGCTTTAGACTATCCAGAATGGGTGGCAGAGGATTCAGTGTCATTGCTGCTAAACTATGGAACTCCCTGCCAGTCGATCTCAGATTCTGCCCTTCCGAATCTATCTTTCGGGCCAGACTCAAAACCTGGCTCTTTTCTAGACTCTGATTTTTCATGCCACTTCCCCTGTTTGTTCCTTCTCTCCCCTCTTAGACTCAGATTCTAGCGCCGGGACACCCCTCCGGGGGTAGCTGTGCGCTTTATAAGCTACATAAATAAATAAATAAATAAATTCAATGACCTGATTTAGCATGATCCGGTACTCTTTCTAGCTGCGTTTCGACTTCCTAAACTGAATCTACGGACAATGTTTGTCCATGATTACGTTTCATTGTTGATGCTGATGGCATCATTCTGCCCATTCCATCAATGCCACGTATTAAAGAGATGCTCAGCTGCGTGCCTTCTGGTGATGCAGCTGAGACAGACTACTGGGCATCTTTCATGTAGTGGAGAATTGACGCATTGCCCCATGGTACTTCTATAAAACGTAAGTGGATTTGTCAAAATATAATTCAGTAATTAAAAGCCAATCTCATGGTTTGGCACACAATCATTCTGTATTTCTATGACAATTACACTGATTTGGCAAACTGGTTTTCAATATTTATGTGATGGTGTCATGAACTTTGCACGCTGTCACTGTCTTTCCCTGTTTACATAACAGTGCCGTGGACCTGGCACACTAGCTGTCAGTGTTTGTAAAACGCTTTTAATGTCACTGTATCATTTAGTATACATTACGCAGTTATGTGGGACTTCCAAAGTCCTTTCAATTTTCATGACAATGCTGTAGATTTGGCACCCTACTGTGCAAACATTCTCATAACCATGGTATATATTGTTCACACTAGTAAGAAGGCATTTCGTGACACTAATAATTGTATTAAAATGATAGGTCTGTGGATCTCATATACATTATGAAAAGCTTGAGGCAAAAGTGATTAATTCAAACAAGTTGTAAGGAAGCTGTAGTGCTAACTACACAAGAATAACGTTGAAGATCAGGAAAAGTAAATCTGTCGATCAGGATGCATTACGCTGCTGACCACATTGAACGAATCGCCAACCCTCATTGGCGCTCATTACAAGATGTCCCTTAGACCTTCTTTTGTATGAAAATGGCCAGAACTGGATAGAACTAAGGGTGGCCGTAGTTGGCGGAGTACCACTTCACAGAATTCTGCAGAATTTATTTAAAACTCTGTGAATTCCGCTCCGCAACTCCATTCCAACCACAATTAATAAAACAGAAATCTTACATGCGAAAATGCATATCATTATCTCACAAAAGCGAGAATGAAAATACAGCAACAGTGAGAGAGGTGTTGATTTAGATTTCTTCACTAACCTAGGGAGAGAACCAAGCAGATAGATGCCTTGAACACAAAGAGCACATCATGCTGAACGATTGGTGGTGGTCCCATCCGCCCAGGACAACCCCAAGCACAGTTATGGGCAAAAAATACAATCCCAACCAAAGGCCCTGCAAAGCATTATGGGACAATATTCTAGGGTGCTTTGAATATTCTAGAATCCAATATCAAAACATTCCTCAAGGGGCCGGCTCTCGGGCTCAGCTGAGAGCTAATACTACAATATTCACTAAACTCATTGACTGATATTTTTCGAAGCTCACTTTTGCTAATTGATTACATGCTTTGTAGCATGTAAAGATAAATAAATGTTATTAATGTAATATGGGTGCAGTAGCCTATTCCAGAGTGTTTGTATGAACTCTGATGTGGTGTATTAATAAAAGTTTTAAACTGAAATCTCACATACTTTTAGTAAAAAAGAAAATATCTTAGCATGCTAAAATACATATAGCCATCTCACAAAAATGAAAATATAGCAAGCAGTGCCTTTAGTTAAACAATAAATAATTCTATCTTTACATGCTAAAATGTATATAGTCATCTCACAAAAGTGAAAATGAAAAATAGCAACCAGTGAGAGACGTGATGATTTTGTGGTCCTTCCTAACCTCGGGAGAGGACCAAGCAGATGTCTTGAACATAAAGAGAACATCATGCTGAAATGATTTGGTGGTGGTCCCATCCTCCTAGGACCACCCCACGCACCGGTATGGGCACAAATGCAATCCCAACCAAAGGCCCCGCAAAGCATTATGGGATGATATTCTAGAGTGCAGTGAATATTATAGTATCCAATGTCAAAAGACTCTTCAAGGGGCAGGCTCTCTGGCTCAGCTGAGAGCTAATACTGTAATATTCACTAAACTCTTGGTTATTCACAAATATTTGTGTGTTGTTTCCCACACTAGAAATGCATATGCAAGTCTTCTGTTAGTTGGTGTCCTTCTGAGATCAGAAATGGAAAGAAACACACCCTTTGTTTAATTGGAGATTTCAAAAAAGTTTTTTCTCGAAAAAATAAATATGTAGAAATCTATGACTTCGATTCAGGAAAAGACTCCTGGGGATATTTCTGTGTCACCAAAAAGCTGAACATCTGCCCAAACAGAGTAGGGGTTTGTATGCTAACATGCAGCGTGCCTGATCGCTGCAATTTTTGGATGTAAACAGTACATCGTTCCGAAGGATTTTTTTTTTTAAATCAAGCAGGTTACCATGAATCTTGGGCTAATCCTGGTATGATTTGCAAAAATAATTTACAAAGCATTTTTTATTCATTAGTGAGAAAAAATAAGGGTTGTGCCTTCTTTAAAAATGTTCTTATTGGTATGTAAGCATCCTCTTTACGGTGCACGGGCAGAACTAAAAAAGCAAATTATGACAGCTAACAGCATGCCAATTAATGTGCCCAGGACGAAAACAGTGCATTTCGGTGCCCCATGCCTGGATGAACCTGGCTGATGAGTGCCTAACGAGCAATCCGCTCTAATTCCTGTGCCCTTAACAAGCATCTGGCATGATGTCACTGTCGCGAGCTGGGGCATGCACGAGGCATTATAGATGCCCGAGCGCTCGCCCACAATCATATGCGGCTTAGCATAGCCGAACCTCCCCTTTTACCGAGCTACAAACCTATGTGCACATCTAAATTTAGCCTAGGTGCATAAATATAGGCATCTGGAAAGATTAAATGCCATTTCTGATGCACAGAATCAGGGGCGTTGGGGGTTTGCCTCCTCTGATGGGACTTTGTCACGTGGATTTCCCACCAGTATGGCACATATTTTCGCGTGGGTATCTGTGACGTGGGAAGGATTCTTTGCATTCATGGGATATCTGCAAGCCTCGTAAATTTGTAGGTATTTTCCAAAGCTTTTAAGTTAGTTTTCCAACTTGAAAACATTTGTTTTAAATCTATTTTCAGGATGGGAAGTGGAAGGGAACGCTTCCCTATTTAATGGGGTGGTAGGGAAAGGGGTTTATCCCTGGAAAAATATATTTCCCACCTGGAGAAACAAAAAAGAATGTTCAAAATACAAACCACTTTTGCAATTTGCAAGCATGCAATGACTACAACTGTAGTTTTTGATTGGAGTGCTATAGGCAATGGACGACTGCTTGTGACACCTCACTTCACTTTGAATGGTCTCTGTTATTAAAAACCCTCAGGTTAATATTATTGCAGTCTCTTTTAATGCCACCACACACAGCAGTTCCCCTAAGAACAAGAATACAGAACATATTTCCTATGAATCCATTGTCGCATCACTCCCAGGTCGCACTATATAGCATTAGAGGTCTTTGCCAAGATCTATAACAGTTTCTAATGGCCCTCTACAAAGGTTATAGGCCAGAGGTGCAGGCCTTTAACAATGGCAATAGCCTACTATTACAAATTCAACTTATGGATGGTAGGATATTCTAAATTACACAGAGGTAAACAGAAAGATAAATATTGAGTCCTTCTGCTGGTCAGTGGTCCTTCATGAAGCTCTCAATATGCCAATCTTTTGATTCCAATGTGATCCACTTGGCAGTGGTTCCCAGGGTGAAGAGAGCGCTGGCGGGGGCACTTGCCTTCTGCACACTCTTTCACTATCCATCCGTAGTCTAAACAATTATCTGGCATTCAGCAAGGCAACCAAAACCCATCTTTTCCCCTCACTCTAGGCTGTTTGCTCTTTGGTGGCCCTCTCCCTCTAACTGCTATTAGCGCCCGGACGCCCCTTTGCTGGGGCAGCTGTGCGCTCTATAAGCCCTATTACATAACATAACATCAGAGACAACCTGTCTACCAGTCGTCAGATTGTCACAGAGCCTTTCTGAAAAGGTAATAGAGAAAAGGCAAATTAAAAAAAAATTATCAATGTAAATAAAGATAAATTAGCCACAATTTCATTCTGTGGTGTTATTGAAGGACAAGCATTTAAGTGGATTAATTGATGAATTTGGAGAGAAATGCTTTGAAACCTGTTTCTCTACTTTACTGGGAAACGAGGACGTTGCTCTCTTCTTTAGTGTGTGCAAGAATCCATTGGTTTAAAGAAGATAAATGTTGTCGTTTTTACATAGATAAATATTTTGTTACCTCAATTTATCATTTCCCCAATTATAAGTAGCACAAGTACAACATCTAAAACTCCTGTATGCATCTATAATTATTTATTTATGAGTTTATTTTTATATAGTCAAGTCAAAAGTTTACTTTATTCAGTTTGTCACAACCATAAAGCATACATGTAAAAAAATTCAATATAAAATAGCAGCGGTTAAAAGTTTGTTTAGTTAAAATATATATTTTCTCGTTCGTTACTTAAACACTTTATCTCAGGCCTTGTCTGTGGTCTGTTTCTACTTTTTGAAGCTGAGACTCTACAAAGTTCATAAATTTTACCCCGTGGCATAATAGGATGTTTGAACCTGCTCCCATCCATCTGGTCACAGCTTGCCTGCAGGTACGAATCTGTAGCATGTTAAAAATTGGTTTCAATAAGGTTTTCCTCTTTTCTTTTACGGACACACATGTGCACAGAAGATGGCACAAGGTCTCACTGTGGTAATCACATAGTCTACATATTAGACCCTGGTGTGTGTCCTTCCATGACGGAATCAAGTCTTTAGAGAAATGGTCACCCATTCTGAGTGCCATAAATTTTGTTTTTAAGGATAACCTGAAGTGCGCCATGAGGTAGGGTTGAGGTTTTAAACGTTTGTACGAGTTTAAAATGGTCCATGCATGTCGCCGTTTGGCCAGAGTCTTTTTATCTTCTACCAAAGATAGGGCTTTTGCATTTAGCTTGCAAATCTTTTTAAAGGATGATTCTTCTGGTGGATTCTTCCAGATCTCCTCTATTTTGAGGGTTTCTAATGATGCTCGCAGATCATTGCCCCATGAGTTAGATTCCTGTCGGTCATATTGTTTTTTAATTTCTTGCCAACATAAATTGTTTAAAGATCCTGTTTCGCCGATCTCAGTTTCCAGCACCATTTCGCTAGGGCTGCTTTCCTTTGGTATATTTGATTTTACAAGCCAAATTCCAGCCTGATTTGCTGATCCTTTGTGTAGGTGAAACAAGGATTTGTATATTTTTGTCTGGAGGGTGTTTAAAATGGCTGCTTCTTTCCCATGCCATATTTCCAGTCCATATGAGAGGGAGGGTAGGACTTGGGCTGCCATCACTTTTAGCAGATGGTCGTATGATGGACATTGCAGTTTCTTTTGAAGAACTTTATACGCAAAGCTCAGTGATTGTGCTTTTGCGGCGATAATTCTTTTTTGGGTTAAAAGGGACATGTTTTTACTTATTGTGACCCCCAGATATTTGTAAGCCGTTACTTCCTCGATGTGTCTCCCTTTTGTGTACCACTTGAAAGATCTTCTACTGGTGCCCGCCAATCTCACCACTTTTGTTTTTTTGATGTTTAATTCCAGGCCTTCTCTCTCAAAATAATCTGTTAATTCAGATATTGTTCTTTGGAGGCCTATTGGTGTTTGCCTTAAGATTACAATATCATCCGCATATTGGAGGAATTGGATGCTTTCATTAGCCAATTTAGGCGGGTGACCGTTCACGTTCTTGAGTTGGTCTTTCAAATCGGCCAGATATATGTTGAAAAGGCTTGGGGAAAGCACGCAGCCCTGTTTGAGGCCGTTGGTTATTTTTTGTTCTGCGGATATTCTTCTTCCGTCTCCCAGTTTTACTTTTGCCCATGTTCCGCTATATAGTGCCATTATTGTTTCCATTAATGCATTTGGAAGACCCCACAGGTCCAGTTTTTTCCATAGGCATCTTCTGGGAACTCGGTCGAAGGCGGATTTCAGGTCTATGTAGCAGGCTATTAATCCAATCTTCCTTTTCCCTGCTCCTTCGATTAATAATGACAGAGCAGACAGATTGGTTAAACAGCCCATGCCTTCCCTGAAACCGGTTTGGAATTTGGGTATTATTTTGTTATCCTTTATCCATTGTCGTAGTAGAGACAATATACAAGATGAAAAGAGCTTTGCCTCCACGTCGATTAAAGCTATTAATCTATAATTCCCTGGTTCCATTCTGCATCCACTTTTGTATATTGGATGGAAGATGTTTCCTTGCCAGGACAATGGGATCTTTTTTTCTTTATGAATGTAATTAAATAATGGTGTTAGGTATTTTTCCCAGAAATCGGTGTCATATTTGAATAAGGCATTTGGCATTCCGTTTGGGCCAGCTGCTCCTTCCGCTTTCATTTTCCTTATTAGGTCAGTTAGATGTTTGATAGTTGTCAAAGGCATTTGTTCCTCTTGGTCTGTGCCTTCCTGCTGGTCATTTTTCCTTTGTCCAAGAACTATTTCTTTTTCTTCTTGACCACTTTTTAGGTTTTTAACTACTTCTATGTTAATTGGATAACTCTGGATGTTGTACAGATTGTCAATATAAGCGCCCATGTTGTTTCACTTATTCCTATATTAAGTTGACCACCAGCTCCTTTCGACAGTTTATTTATTATATTCCAAAATTCTCCACTATTTGAGTTTATTTTTATATAGCGCAAACCAGACCCAGCCGGGTATCTGAGCACTTTACGATATTTAGACAAAGTGTATAAATACTCAGAAGTATAATAAGGCATTGTTAGTTAGAGTAAGGGGCACAGTGGGGCTCTGGCAAGCTTCTATTTGTTATTATGTTGAATATAACAAAATACAATAATTTGTTCCATCAACATAATTTCTAAGCTGCCAACCTATCTTTACACACTGCAAGGCTGCTACATATGGAAAGAGGGAACTAGAAGTGGTAGAGAAGCTCTTGGCTTAACTTGAATAATTTCTATTATTCTGACTAGAGGGTCATCGTTTGCATCTTTTTTTTTACAGCAGGATTACAGTGAGGCAGCCGTTCATTTCACCTGCGAGAGGGCGGGCGGGGAAGAAGACAGAAATTTCCATTATCACCTTATTTGATTTGCACTTAAGCCACTTGGAATAGGGATACGACTCAATGATGTTTAGTTGAATGCGAGAAGTTGAATAGAATTTTAAAACATTAAATGGAGTCATAGGAATGAATCAGAGAGTTTTGATCTTTTAGAAAATTTTGCAAAATTATTGACTTATACAGACTTTTTAAAAAAATAGAGATGTTCATGATTTCACAATTTAATATGAAACCTAATTTTATTAAATGGGATCTTGAGGAGTGAAGAATATTTGTAAATCTTAAGGTGTACATTTCAAACTAGATTGCAGAGAAATATACCTGCTTATCTCAACTCAGACTAGTTACCGTGTTGGTCAGTAGGCACAGGCATCAGAAATTGTCCTTCCGGGGAAGAATAACATCGTAAAAAATAATGATCATGCTATTAATAATTGTGTGTGTTGCCCTGCCTCCCATAGAACCACTAAAACAGACATGATATGGTACAAACAATATATTTTTGCCCTGGGCCACCATAAGAGCCGTAGAGGTTCGGGCCTGATAAAGGCAAAAGAAGCTCACTCTGTACTGGGAGAAAGCGCCTTGTGCTTGGGAGCATTTGATATGGGATTTCTAAAATTGAACCACTGCTTCAGGAAGGTCTATCTTATGAACTAACTATATATAGAGATAACCTGGGCACTCTAACCTGTTCAATGATTTATTGTTGGAGAATTATCCTATTCTATGATACCCAATTCAAACGAGGAACAATAAACAATTTGCAGTTCCATTTAATGTATATAGGATACAAAAACTCGGCAATATTCTTAATACATTTCATTCAATTTGGTTAAAAAAACATGAATTGCAATGACGGTATTACAAAGGTGAAGAGTGTAATATAGTAAACCTCCTGTAGAGCGATGGATCGGCTGTTTTTTTCTGTAATGGAATACTTGTTTTTCATAGAACATCTCCCACCATGTTGTGTCCACCGTCTTGTTTTGGTTGTGTTACATTGTATTCAATCAATTCAGAAGACTATATGTAAATACATTGCCAGAGAATTTCAATCTGATACATTGTAAAACATTTTTTTATTTTAGCTTACCATTTGTTTAACTATTTTAAGATACTTGATGTCAGAAACTTATTTTAATAAAGGATTTCTACTATCCAGACGGTAAATCTTGTGTTGAATGTTAGATATAATTTAAAACTATAATACGTAATAAAGTGTTCACTGTCTGGGTGCATTCATTCGATTGTAAAAGAGATGGCATCCTCTTCCTTTTCCTCTCCATTCATTCATTCATTTGTAATGGTCTTCTCTCTGATTCTATTTAGTTGATAATGCTGAGCAGTATTGCCTCAACAATTTCCTTTTCTGCTTCCACATTTTCTTCTGCCTGCCAGCTGTGCCTGCATGCAGCACAGATGTAGGGTGTAGTTATCTTAGGCACTGGAGTCGAGGTGAGTCCGGAATCCAGGGCACCCTAATTATAGTTTTCTTTTAGTCCACTATTGGGCAGGGGGGTCGTCCTTAGACTCCACTGCACAGATTTAGCTATCTTCCCCTGTGCTTTGCTGCCAAGGATGACTTGCTTTGTTTCTGTATGGTTTGGCAAATAGACTTTTCAGACCACCTGCTAGCCTTTTGTTGTGGTTCATTGTCCCTCTAAAAACATACTACTTTACTCTATCACTTTCTCTCTTCAGTACCATAAAGTTGGAAGCATCTGTGAACGGTGTTTCTTCGTGTGTCACAAACATGTTTAGGAGATTAATATTCACTCACTAGGACCTTTCTTAAGACAAACCCCCATCTTTACCAAGGCATTTCTCCTGGATTCTAAGACCTGTTCCTTAGTGCTTGTGGACTTGGCTACCAACTGTAGTTTGAAATTTACAGATCAGAGGTATCACCGTACCTAGGTACCCCCTCCCTTAACATCTTAGACAAAACTCACCAACATGGATTTGGTAATATACCAATCAATCTGCTTTCTTGATGAATATTTACTGAAATCAATATATATAACAGTCACTATCTTTTTGTACTGGCACGCAAAAAATGGTTTTCCTATTGTTGGGATAGTAGAATTATACTTGTAGAGATTTAACAGGTGGGGTAGTTTGGTCAGATATGGCTTTAGGAAGGGAAGAGGAATGGCTGAAGTAACAGTACTAAAATGTGGTAAATGTAGACATTTGGGAAGGTCACTAAAAAGAGCACATGAGATTAGGGAAAATGGGAAAGATGACATTTGAGTGAGAATGAGAAAAGAAAGCATGGGATACAAGAGGATTTTTATGAAGAATGATATTTAGAGGAATGCTTATATTGTTGAAGTTGATATAGGAAGCAGGAAGAGGGATGTTATGGTAGATCGGCATACTACATCCTCCGATGCACACATCCCATATTAATGACATAATGTAAGTTAAAATTTAAGAATTAGGAGCAATGCAAACAAGGGTGGTAAATCCACAGATGGGTTTCCAAATTTCAGAGATAGGATACTATCTACATTTAAAAAAAGACGCAAGGGCTTAGTTGGGCCAGGAGGTCCTTATCTGTTTCTATACCGAAGAGTATTGCTGATTGTACAGAACTGTCAGTAATTAATTGTGGATCTTTTGGTTTTGTGTTTGTCCTAGAATGGTGCTGTTCCTGGAGAGCCGGTGAAGAGGGACGAGAATGTGAAGCGAGGAAACTGGGGCAACCAGATTGAGTTTGTGTTAACCAGCGTTGGCTATGCTGTGGGGCTGGGCAATGTCTGGCGCTTCCCATACCTTTGCTACAGAAATGGCGGAGGTGAGTCCTATTTTGTAAAATTGTGCAGATATTATGTGGCAAAAGAAGATTGGCAAGGTTTTAAATCCCATCACTCTAAGGGAATTAGTAATGTACACTCAACGGTACAACAAGAATGCAAAAACGGTGCACTGAACATAAATATAAGTTGCATTTAAGGCAGTTCATCTTAGTAGCCAAATTGTATGATGAGCATAACAGAACATGCAAACATATGTTGTACCGAATAGATTTAGGATAGCATTGGCATCATTCATTAATTTGATGAACGAGCAAACCAATATATGTAATTTTTAGCATGCATGAATAGAGTTCAGTGAGAATTGCAATCCAGCCGAACATAATGGCATTTAGAATTTTGGAGGATTGCTACTTAATTACAAAGATGTTGAATGTTGTAGATAATATAACAGAGGTCAGCTCGAAATTAAGTCCGCTACTGGGAGGATACCCAGGTCCATCCTAAGTGGGACCAACGCAGTATTAATTAGCAAACCCGAAATGCTTCTGATAAACTTGTTTTCGGTGAGCGTCAGTTTATTTGTTTTGCTATGCCCCCAAAGTTCCGCCCCATACATGGCGGCCGAGAGTGCTTGCACTTTATAGATTTCCAAATGAGGACTAATTGCCTTCAAAGCACAGCCATTCTGCACTTTCCGTAGTCCCCCTTAGAAGTACCAACAAGTTCAATACTGTTCATTCGAAACTCTTGCACTAAGTTCTGTTAAGTCTATACAGTTCTCTGTAGATATTTCTGAATCAACATCTTCAAGTAATGGGCAGGATTTTTAATTGTCTTCTGCCTGTCATCTGCCAAATTAAATTTTTGTGATATCCACATAAAGGATCTGTCCATAGTTCATCAGAGAATAGAAATTGGTTCCAATAAAGGAGCGCTCTTGGCAATCGGGAGCTAGTTTCACGACCATAAGATGACTCCTTAAAGTGGGTGATTAAAATATTGTCACTCTGAGAACTGCTCAGAAAGCAAATTGGAATTGCCATGCCTTGCCTGATATACTCAAATATGTATGGGCTGCTTAGTTAATCTTAATTGATTAGATATCTGGTGCACCAAATGACCTTAGCATGAAAGGATATTGTTGGGCGTGGGGCTATAGTAGACACTCATGAACACTTTACAGCTGAAGACAACTGAACACTGGCCATACCCCACAAGTACAGTGATACAAATCTGGCAACAGGTTAATTCTATAATGAGATGGGAAAGCCTGCTAACTCCAGGAACCCAGTTATGGGATCCCAAATTCTAGATGAACTGCAAACCCCAGAAATGGGATTTAATTGATATCTCCAAGTTGTGGGATCTGTGGTGACATTCAGCGAACGTCAGATAGAATATGATCTCCGACATTCCCAGTCATTTGATACCTACAAATGAAACATGCACTGAGCAAGCACCCCCTACAAAAACAGATGATTAAAGAAGAATCCATACTTGAAATGTAGGGTGTTGTCTTCCCCACTGCAAAGCCACAAAATGTACAAAGTCTATAAAACCCTAATGAATAATATGCAGACTCCACTTATAAAACTTCAGAATATGAGAATAAGATATTATATTGGGGCACTAGAAGAGGGAGATTAGATTGATGCCAGTATGTTCCAGCAGGAAGTTACCATAATGGAGGTTTTAGAATAGTCCAACTTAAAATCCTCCATCAAATATACTGCATTTGGTATAACAGAAGATTACAAGTGGATAAAGGGTAGTCAACATGTTGTGGGAATGTTCCTACATATATGGCAGGAATACTCCCAAATATGGCCCTTCAGGGAAGAGGTGAACATGCTGATGCAAAATAGTATAGATATAGAGTTTAATATGCTGGTAGAAATGGCATTATTGGGATTCTGGCGAGATGCCTTTGTGCCAAGTTACCCCATTATTTTTGCAATTTGACAATGATAGTGTCCAGGAGAGACATTACAAGACACTGAGGAGTGAAACAATATTGGAATTGGGGTTCTGGTCATACTTATGAATTGAGTAACAAGAGATGGGTGCATTAAGATTGAAAAGAATACAGTGCCCTTAGAAGGAAACTAGAATAATGAGAGGAGGTGAAATGGAAAAAGAGGGGGGATATCCAAGACTGAGATTTTATACAAGGATGCCTTGATCTTTGAATGACTGTGTAAGATAGATTTTAAATGATAAAGAAAGTATTTTTTGAATAAGCTTAGAGAACTAACAGATGTTGTGTTTCAGCCAAATGAATAAAAGCTGTTTTTCTGTATGTGCTATTAAAGTCATAAAATGTGTTTTAAAAAACACAGTCACCTTGCTCTCTTGCAAACTCAGGGCCAAGGGTGGAAGATGCCTTTGTTTCCTTCCAGTGATGACATTGAATAAAGTTCCTCCTGATTTGTATGGCGTAACTAGTGAGTTTGTTTCCAAAAACCTCTGACTCCCTTATTCTAGTCTCTTCCTTCTCACACCCTTGTAGGGTTCCACTTTAGACTAGTGCCTAAATACAACTCCTTCTGAATTGTATTACCCTACCCTTTTATCCTCCCACTTCAGTGGTTCCAGAAAAGCGTGGATGAACTGCCAGACTTGCTCTTGTGAAGAATATGATTGGTGAGGAAGTGAAGATGCGGAGTGGGGGAGAATTGAATTCTGAGATTGGTGTGGAAGTGAAAGTTATGTGTAGGAGGCTACTGAATGTTGTGATTGATAGGGAAGTGAAGACTGTTACTGGTGCAGGGATGATGTATGAGATTGGAGGGGGAGGGAATGTTATGAGTATGGGATCGCTGTCTGAGTGGCAGGTGAGTTATGGTTATGGCAGGTGAGTTATGGCTAGTGAGGAGAAAATCAAGTTTGTTAGTGATGGGAAGTAATACAGCCGTGGTGACACAATGAAGATGTGTGGCCCATTCACAAAGGGCCCGATTCACAGAACTAACTTAAGACAAAATCCTAAACTTACTACTTTTGGTATTCACAGAAGTTAGGATTTTGTCTTAAGTTTGTCTTAAGACAAACTTAAGACAGACTTAAGACAAAATCCTAACTTAAGTCTGTCTTAAGTTTGTCGTCTTAAGTCTGTCTTAAGTTTGTCTTAAGACAAATTTAAGACAAAATCCTAACTTCTGTGAATACCTAAAGTAGTAAGTTCATTCTGTGAATACCAAAATAGTAGTAAGTTTAGGATTGAATCTTAAGTTCATTCTGTGAATCAGGCCCGCAGGCATTAACAAATATGGAAAAGGGTACACCTGCGTACTCTTTTACATAACACTTAAATACCTTTGTGATTTGATGCTTTTGGGAAGAAGTCATTTTAAGTAAGTAGCTCGGGTGAAAAGACTAATTGACAGGGGAGTGAGATGGTTATCAGAGGCTCAGGAATGAAGGCTGGAAGTGAAGGGGAGTCAACACTGTGAGTGGCAAAGGAACAATGGTTGTGAGTGGAAAGCCTGGGTGGTAATTAAGGGAAAGCTAGGAATGGGGAGATAGCAAAGAAGGTGTGAGTGGAGAGAAGCTTGTAAGGGCTGGGACAATTATGTCTGTAATTTGAGAGGATGTGCGGGCTTTGAGTGACGGGTTGATGAAGCCATGTGAGTGGGATAGGAGCGATGGCTGTAAGTGCTGGGACAGTGAAGTCTTTGAGTGGTACTGGAGTGAAGGATTAGAAATGCTGCAATATTAAGACTGATAGTTGTGTGAGACTGAAGACTGCAAATTCTTTGGGAGTGATGGGTGTAAATGGTGGGGTAGTGGAAGCTCTGACTGATAGGAGATTGAAGTCTTTTGCTGGTGGGCAGACTATGAGTATAGAGACATCAAACCCCAAACATCCATTTAAATATTAGACTCTATCTTAAGGTGCCACACTAGAGACTGGAATGCTATAAATAAGTCTCCATTACCTCTTGACAATGGCTCTGCATTTTAAGAGGGAGAACAAGTCTATTTGCCCATTTGATCCATAGCCTTGCTAAATAGGAATGGCAACTGGTTGTTGGAAGTTTAATTTCGCTGTTAGCTCCTATGTGAAAACAGCCAAGAGTGGCCATATTCACTACTGATGCTTCAAAAAACAAAAGGTGCCATGTGATTTATATAAGAATTTACCTTCTTATGCTTAGACCGATGCACCCATTTTATGTTTGCCAAGGTTACAAGAGACCATCGGAACAGCAAAAACACCTCCTCATTCAAAACTTGAGACACATGAATGCATTACCAATTTATAAAAAGGCTCATACAGGGACTCATTTGGATCTTTGCTGACGGGTTACTCCTACAGAAAGGTGAAGGATAACCCGTCCAACGAAATATAAATCCCATTATATTTCGTGGGATTTATTTTTCGTCAGACGGGATATCCGCCACCATTGTGGCGTAGTAACCTATCCGCCGTGATCTAAATCAGGACCATAGGAAAACGTAATGATGGTTTCCTTTCACCTCGGTCTTTCTGGGCTCAACCTTTTGCGTAACTTTGTTTTATTCTCTGACCCCTCTCTCACAGGTGCCTTCCTCTTCCCGTACTTCATCATGCTTATATTCTGCGGCATCCCCCTCTTCTTCATGGAACTCTCCTTTGGCCAGTTTGCCAGCCAGGGTTGCCTGGGAGTGTGGCGGGTCAGCCCCATGTTTAAAGGTAAGATCGGCCGAGTGAGAATGATGCAACCTGTTATGAATGTCAGGTGGCCGATCGGAGCCAAAGTATGGGAAGAAGGGATGGTGTTATTACTGCCTTATGGGTGCAGCGACATTGGAACCTGGTGGAAAGCGATTGCCATATTCTGCAGAAGCTCTTGGTATTAAATCGTTTGTTACATCAGTACACTCGTCGCCTCTGCTACATTGGCCTTATCATGAGGGAAAGTCCTAAAATAACCGACAGATCAGCAGAGAGGTGTATGGGGTTTACATCGAAGAGGCCATCTTCTATCGCTTGATAGGAACTCACAAAGCACTAGGAAGTAAGGGTGTGTTACATGTATTTACACATGGACTTAGTGAAACTAAAAAGTACCAACTACTATGGAGAATAATAAGGCAACACTTGGCAACACACATTGTGATCTACAACACTAGAATGTTTGCAGAATATTTATCACATGAATTCAACACTTTGTTGCCCAACGGGATGCGAAACCGGGTCTTTCATAAGGAACTCTCTCCAGAGTTTATTAAGGCATCCTTTGCCCACAAGGAATACTTGTAGTTTATCCAATTTCTGTGACCACCGCAATATACATAAAAAAGGGCTTGTACTGTCGCAGAGGAGTAGATCTATGGTCAGACCAACGTCTGTGGCATGCGTGTACAGCCAGCACATCCAATGTGAGAAATCCATGCGAGGGTTTCTTTAACAAACTTTGTGGCCATGTAATAAGAACAGGCAGCATTGAATAATCACAAGGAAAAGAAGTATTATCTACAGAAGCACAGTGAATGATAACTTTAAAGAATAGACTTCTGGACTAACCAAACTCTGTAACCCGTAATAGCTATAGGTAACTTCCAGAACCCAAAAGTACTTAGACTCAAGTTCTAACCAACACTGTGACAGTCACAATAAGTACACATAGCATCCAATAACTATTCTAAACCAACTTGTGAGTTAACCCAACAATATGGCCCTTATTACAAGTGGAACAATATCACCTGGAGCAATAACTCTGGTTGAGATTACTCCACCCTTAATCGCAAGTGTCTCCGGGCCAGAATTATCGGGTCCACAAAGTCCAGACCAGATATTTCTGGGCCTTGAGACACTGGACATCAGTTTGCCCTTTCAGCATCCGCAGGCATCAGCCTTGTCTGACCCCTGCAGCTCAGGGGGAGCAGACAATCATCCTCCCAGACAGACAGAAGTATGCCTGACTATGTACCCCACCTCCCCTCCACCCTCCACTTCACAGTCCTCCTCCACTTTCGACCTGTCCGCAGCAGGTAGAAAATGTCTCCAGTTTTCCTAGAAGGGGGAAAAAATGCATGGCAGAGAACCTATTAGTTCCAGGTCGGTGTAATTGTTCTACATTCTGGGAATGAAACCTGGGTTAGCCAGAATTCGGTGCAGGGATACTGGCTAGATTCGGAGATGCCAATCCCACGGTATCTCTGTAATTCCGGCCAAATCATGATCAAGACCACACTAAAGAAATATCAAAATACTAAATCCATAATCAAAGAATGTGAACAATAAGACCTTTTAAAGATAATAATGAGCAAATGATAAAACAAAATATAAACAACGTTTTTGTTTTTAATAACAATATGACAATTACTAAAAAGGTCTAAAAGTTGAAAATAGGGTCATGTATTGGATTAGTGCTAGCATTAGGATTAGGGCTAGGGATTGGGGTCAGGTTAGGATGAGGGTTAGAATTTTGCATTACAGAAAGAGTTAGTATTAGAAGAAGGGGTAGGGTTATCATTAGGGTTAGGGTAACATTTTTAATTTTTTATTATTATAAACCTAATATAAAATTGCCAAATAGGTATTCTTCATTTTGTATTCATCATTTTGATATTTATTGATTATTACTTTTTTCGTTTTCACATAGATCTGACATTAAATTTGATATTCGATGATACATTTTTCAGCACATCACTATATATTTGCTGATTGACATACTCATGCGTAACACCACACTTTTAACTAAATACCCAGAAGACATATTGTTAAGGAGTCAATACAGAAGTTCCTTTTTTTAGGGATCAGATAGTGATACCACCCGCAGTTACTTGCAGGAGCGGATGTACAATACATGCACAAAGGCCATCATGGGGATTTCAACTCTGCTGCTAAGAGAGGGCAACCAATGTATGCACCAATTATGGCCCCAGGGCCAATTATAAATTATTCTGTTTTAAGGGGCGAGCTCGGGTGAAAAAGTGTGACTGAAGAAGAGAGTCAATAATAGAGGTCAGTGTGTCGATATCCGTTGTGTATTGCTCTACCTGATTATTGTGGGGTTGGGGGGCTGACTTTGTCTGTTATAGAGCTATTTGTTGGATTGCTGAATATGGTTGCAGGTGATTTCTAAAATTGCATGTTATTATTGTGGTGGTTAATTACTGCTGTGGTTGTTGGATAGCTCTACGGTTGCTTGTTATTGCTGTGGCTTTTGGTTAATGCTGCGGTTCTTGGTTATATTTAATATTGAGGATAATTGCAGTGGTGCTAGGTTACTGTTGTGATTGCTGGATATTGTTGGAGTTGCTGGTTATTTCTTGTATCTACATGAGTAGCCCTTGATTACTAAAGAGGGCATGGACCATTAATGGCTCATGCCGGGGCTGAAGGCTGTTGCTGCAATTGCTGGTTATGGTTAGAAGTACCACTTATTGTGATGGTTATTAACTATTTTTCAGATTTTTGGCCAATGCTGATGTTACTAATTATTGGTAGGATATATCAGCGACTGTACAGATTCTCAGCAAAAAAATAACCTTTCTGGGAGTACACTAATATTAGATATGGACTGTTCTTGGTAATTTTACACACTTTGCTTTTGGGTCTAACTTATCAAAATAAGCTGAGGGCTTGGGAGCGGTCCAATTCGAGAATTGAAATAATCTGTCATAATGCTGTATTTAACTGGACCTGATTTTCCACGTTTGGAATTCGTCACTATTGGGCTACCTTGACACGAATACCTCTTGGAAGACTTAACACCAGGAACCACTGACTCCCTTTAAATGTAAGAACTTATCACCAGAAGGTGAATACATGCTTCAACCAGCTGCCTTTGTATTTACAAGGTATTTGAATCAAGAATCTGGTTTTTAGCATGTTAACCCACTTCATTATGTGTGTCTTATTATTGGCACTCACAGCCATGTAACGCATGTCCGTAGTATGTTAGCCTATGCCATGAGAGTGGGTCCATTAAAAGCCAGCATTTTTATTTCGTTAGGCTATGGAACTACAGACCTCAAGAATGCGATGTCTGATTTCCAAATGACTTGGATATGCTGCAAGAGGCTATGAATAAGCTTATCGGTTATGCCCTATTATACATAGTGCGCTGTAGTAGATTTAACCAGAATAGGGAGCCATTACCAATGATTGTGTTAAGTATTTGCACTGGAGAGTTAAAATGAATCTAGCCTTTTGCAGCATAAAAAATTGCAATCCTTATTTGTATGCAACCCTCGTTGAGATGCCTGAAAATTATAATTATCAGGAGTAATGATTATTTTTGATCGCTCTTGCAGTTAATGTTGGCTGCTCAGTTTGCTGACTGTTGCTGGTTTCAATGGAATGTCTGTCTATCGCAGGGATTAAAACTTGTTGCAGTCAGATGGTTAGTGCCTATTGTGTATGTCACTGTTGTTGGAAGCTCTTGCTGTTTTTGGCTCAGACTGGGAATGTCTTACATTGCTTTGATTACTAGTGTGTCCAACTTCTGCATTGTGACTTCTTCCCACTCACTAAGTGCATTGGTACACAAAATTTATCACACTGTATACACGTATGTTGCGGTTTTAGTGAAATTTCTCAGTCTGGCTCGCTCTGTTAGACTTCTTCTTACAGTGCACAGTAACAGTACAAACCTAAAGAAGAAGAGATTCCAGAAAAGGATGGAAGAAAAATCAGGAATATATCTCAATAAAAATGGATGAGGCGAACATGGGGGATCTATTCGGTAACATTATGGTTAGAACTGCTTATTGTCAGTAATAATTTTTACGTGGTGTACTAATATAGAATATTGTACAAAGTACAATAGTAAAAGATCACTGAACTACACTTTATTCATAAATGCATGACCTTATATGCACATGTTACTGAGCAGAAAAATATAAATTGTGTCACACTTTTATAAACATGATCATGGACAAGTTACAAAATCTTCTAGTTACCGCAAAATAGTATCAGACAGACAGGTTAATAAAAATATTTTAAAAGCACAAAGAATAAAAGCATTTGTTCTTGAATGCTAAATTACTATACTGACAGTCCAAAGGTCCTGACTGGACTTAGCTACACATCCCTCGGGGCATATATGTATACTAGCTCGCAGCCACAGGCTTTTGTTCTCAGAAGAGAGCATTTATTCGTTTCCTGAATGCATAACATTACCTTCAATGTGCAATCCCACTTGAAAATATTTCAGTATAGCACACACAATACCCGTGGAATTTCCCCATCCTCATGCCACACAGTGCAGAGGCTTAAAGGTTAGAACAAAGAGTATGAGTTGCATGGTGTAAGATTTTAGCGCCGCTCTAAAAAGGCAAATCAATGTGTAGCAAGCACTCTCAAACACTATATAATTTTGATTTGTAATGATCTTGGTAGTATTACTAAAATTCATCTCGAATCTTGGCACCAAATACCAAATTCTTCCCAGTTGCTACAGAGTGAATTTTTTCACAGTGATTTTTATTCTTTCACTTTTGAGTTTTGTATCAATACACTTGGAGTACAGTTTTCCATATTCAAAATGGTCCTCGAAACATTTATCTAGGTTTGATTGAATCCTAGGTTTTACAGAGCTGTTCTCTAATTTCAACTTTACAATTTCCTTCTGAAAATAATTTCTTACTGAGTCCTTAAAACCACCTTCCATATTCAATTGATCTTCATTAACAAGTCACAATGTGAGGCTTAGAAATGATTTATCTTCCTAATTTCTCTGATAATCCCATAAGTGCCTTCTTGTAAACTTTATAAATCTTGTGTGTGAACCAAAAGTTAGAATAATCTGGCTAGATCCTCAAATTAATTGTATACATCTGGTGATTTGTGAGTTTACATGCATTGACTGATAACATTTAATGCAACTTGATATCCGTGTACTTCCATTACACAGTAAATTAGTTGTTACATAAAAACATCTAAACAGTAACTTGGATGTTACATAAAAAATCTTAGGAGATCAGGGAATCTCATCTCTGTATTGTTTACATCATAAAATATGTGGTCAAGCTAAGTGAATTAACCATGCCTAAAGAGTAAATACTACATTGTTTGCATGTTAACAATGCTAAAAGTTCAACACGAGTCTTTCAGAAGGTTTTGTTCAAGTTTGACTGCAACTGTAGTGATTTCCACGTATCCCTTTATCTAGTTTATGGGCATTACACCATTCAATTACTCTCTAATAATGAAAGGTGTATTGTATTTGATTAGCTAAAATTATTCCATTCTACTTACTCATAACTTTTTCTTGTGACATTCATCACAGTCACTAATGAGAGAAAAGGAGCTGCCTGTGTCATGGATTGGAACAAATATACAATGGCCACATACATACTCAAAGGTTTTTGTTACCCTTCCTCCGACATTGTTTAGTCACAATAATTATTCCCCTGTAGTCAAAGCATTATTCTAATTGAACAGTACATTTCAAACCCATATTTATTTGGTGTCCAATTCTGAATGGAACCGTTGAAGGGTAATAAAGTCACAGGTGTGTGCCAGTAAATCATCAATGATGTCCCTGCATTATTAGAGAGCCCAAACTAGTCAAAGAAAGCACATTAATATACCTATACAATAATAAGATAAACAGTGGATCACAATGATCTTGAGTAATAGAAAACAAGTCTGTTGACCCATTACATGGCCAATGCCATGTGTGCGGTCTCCTACATTTCTTAGAGCAATATGACATCCAGAATTCCACTTTCTTTGGCCAGTTCCTGCGATCCCATTCTTCTTCAAAGGATGCATTATTTCTGTGACCACTATCCATGGTCTGTCGGCTGGTCAGAAATCTGTTGCCCTTATCTGGCATAATAGACGCATGGGACCCCTTCCCCAAACATTCCCGTTCACCAGGAAAGTATTTAATCAACCAGGGTTTTAAATTCTAGTCTGAGAATTAAAGTTTAGCCAACAACAGGCTGGCTTCTTTGACCACAGAGTAGGACATGAACATATTATTAGCAAACCTTTAAACGACGAGTGGCCTAAAGTTGGTCAATAGCACCACACTAATGCTGTTGGAGTATGAAATGTTCCTCTGTGCTCAGCGATCAGTCCCAGTGGGAGAATATATATTCATACCATTTCAATGGAATTACTTTTGAGGGTATGGAAATCTTTAATAATATACCTCTGAGGTGTTTGTTTCTTGGGAAAACCAGAAATTGGTGGGGAGATTTTGAATGGCAATATTTTAATGAGATTATGATGTGCGCTTGAGACTTAACACCACAATTTTGACTTGGACAGAATTGAGAACAGATTTTCCGTTAGCGTAGTAAGAACCTATTTTAGATTGTCCCTTTTTACAGGGCCAGCTTCTACAAATATTTTATTATTTGTCTATGTGGGTTTAACTTCCTACAATGTGTCTTAACTTTCTTTTAGTTCCAGATGGATACAGCGAAGTGTATCTTCAGATGGATGTCTTTATCTCTGTAACTTTGTCTTTCAAATCAAGTGACCACAAAGGAACTCTCTCATGAAAGACCACACTGATTCTTGAGCTGATGATTTATTTAGAATTGCCTGGGAGAAGCCTTGTGAAAAATTATAGCTTTTTGTAGCTAGAAGGACTCTGAGGCTTGGCAACCCAGGCAGCAGGTTCCGAAAGCATGCTAGAAAGCATTAGGGCATCCACAAAAGCTGTGGGTGTTGCCATGGCCTCAGGCAAATCAGAAAACAAAGCAAACCTCCTGCCAAAGGAATGACTTTGATATAAACCCTGATGACCATAAACCCTGTTTGATTACCCCCTCACAGTAGCAGTGGGTGGGATAATTGTTGTGCAGAATGATTTCCTTTCTGCTGGAGTTGCTTCTTTGTTTCAATTTCTGACCTGTTTAGCCATTTGGTTAATTGGGGAGCCAATGCCCTCGTCCAGCATGGCCGGGATCCTAGCTACACAATCAATCGTTTACTTGCTGGCTCTCTAGTGTTTCCATCGATATGACTTTTGACTCCTGTGAACTCCCCGCCCCCCCTGCTTTAATCATTACTGGAATCCAGGAACACCTACTGAATCATTATTAGAAGCAGGGGGCCCTGGGCTACTAAACAATGGTGATGATTTGAACTGCAAACCAATGCACGGAAACCAGCATTCATCAAACAAATACACGAATGTTGAAATATTCAATGTAATTTACAAACAAATAACATTATACAAATATAAAATTTAATGGGAAGGTTGAAACTGTTCCAAATTTGTTTGAGGCCGCCTATCACCCATACTATATTCTGTTTGATGCACTTGCACTGTTCCCACAAGCAATCAGAGTGTACCAACTTTTTTGCCTCCAATATCAAATTTCTTCACATTTACAGAACGCTTGAAATTTTTTCGATTTTACATTCTGCTTCTTTATATATTTACACTTTATTGATCTCTTAATAATCTTTAACTTTATAAGCAGTTGCGGACCACATCGGACCCCTAGTGGTCCCCGGTCCACAGTTTAAGAACCGCTGTTCTAGACACCTCCATTGTCACTTACAACTAATGCCATGGTTGCTAAGTTAGGGCCTTATTTAGAGTTTGGCGGATGAAGTACTTCATTAAAAATTAAGGGATATCCAGTCCGCTGTGTTACAAGTGCCATAGACTACAATGCATTTGTAATATGTAGACAGAACATCAGCCACATTTGTGACCAAGCAACATTTGTGACTAAGGGCATTTAAATTAGAACCTTAGTCTATATTGCCCTTTGCTTCTCCCCACTTTCTTATGCTGAAAAGCTAAAGCTTAATTCTTCCACTTGAGTTGAGTGTTAGCCCTCTCCCCACGGTTGATTTCCTTTTAGATTCTGACTGCCAAGAGCACACAATGATGTACTAATATTCCTAATTAGCTAACCCTGATGGTATAAATGCCAGCATGTTCCCTTCCTTACTCTACTAGTTCTTCTCACTATCACTAACTCATTTCAAGCTCATCCTACTTCCCCCCCATAGCATATTGATGTTATATGCACTAAGACATTTGTGGTTCTGTGGGGACTCTGGGCAGGTACTGTTATATGTGGGAAGGTGTTCGGGTGTGGTTATGGGAAGTATGATGTAATGTGAAATGTGCAAGTGAAAGCTGAAGAATAAAGTAATGTTTAATCGCAGTTTCCATGTAGTGTAATCGATGTGCATGCTCCAAGGCTGGTGAAAACAAGACGAGTAAGGGATACGTGCCTGACAAAAACAAGACTGCTCTCCCTGAGAGTTTGCAATGGTACAGCAAACTGCTTGTGCGTACTACGTGTGTCCAGAATCGGTGCAACGCTGTCTGCGACCAGCACATGTGGAGTCAAAGCCTTGCTCCAAGCAATATGCAGCTGCTGAAAAAATCGAAGGCCCTGCAGAGGAGCATATTCAAAACATCCGCCAAAAAAACCAGCTGATGAGGAGGTTGACAGAGACACTGCGCCAAGCCCTTCAAACAGAGCAAGTTATCAGACACAGCAAGAAATTAACGACAACATCAACAAGGTACGGGAATCCGAGAACTTACCTTCAAGGGCAATTGAACCATACTGCGAAACATACTTCTGCATCGACTTCTGCTGGCAGAAGATGTCGGTGCCGCCTGCACCACAATCGTCTGAACGACACATGCCTTCACAATGTCAGAAGAAGGGAGCGCGAAATACAATACCTCCGTGTTCCTGAAATCACCACTGCCATTCAACACTTTCAAGAAGCAGAACATTGGTGCCAGGTGGGCTGCGTGGGTTGAAACATTTGATTACTTTATAGATGCACTAGATGAAGAAGTTGGCAAGAAGATAATCAAATATTTGAAAAGCCTTTCAGGTGAGGGGGGTAAAAGAAGTGCTTGAGGTCAAGTTCAATCCAATGCTGAATGTCGATTATGAAAGGTATATCTTCAACCAAGCACGACAACAGGTTGGTGAAACAAAAGGAGAGTTTGTTTAAAGACTTGATGCACTCATCAAACTTTGCAAGTTATTTGACTTCAACCATAAAGAGTTACCACACATCGTCTTGTCAATATTCAGATATCGGCATTGATTGCAGAACTCCGCCGTGAAAAACTCTAGATGACGAAATACGTGTTGGTTGCCTGTTTGTAACAAATTTGTATGAAAGGAATGTGAATAACTGTCAACAAAGACATCTCTGAACCTACAGCAATTCTTTATTGGTCATATTACATAATGATTGGACTTCTTTGAGTGCTTTGGTCTTTTTCTGTTTATTTGCCTGCCTTTCAGATTCTATTAGGAGGCGCATGTTCAGAGAAACACCCAATCTAGAGAAAATGCTAATGGCTGTGAGAGAAGAACGAACAGACCGGTAAGCTGCTGATGTGGAAGAAGGCACAGTACACAATGATTCAGCATTGACTGTGAAAAGCGAGCACAAGCAAACACAAGATGCACGTAAGTAGACATCTTCGAAAAAATCAAAGCTGTGCTTCCGATGTGGATTTTAGTTTACCCATTAAGGTAAATGTCCAGCCGTGGGACAAGTCTGCAAAGGTTGTGGGAAAGTGTGTGCCGAGCCAGCGTATCACGATGGAAAGAAAAGATGGACTCAAAAAACATTCCAGAAGCACTCCTGCCATGTTCACAAAACCAAAAAGCAACATCAGTTCCGAAGTAGAAACCAAGCAAAATCAATCGTCGTCAAGTTCGTGTTTCGAACAAAGGCCCATTAACATCACTATTGAGTACCAGCAAAGAAGATTGGTATGCACTAATGGTATCTACCAAAGGACGGCTTGCACATGTGGGGTTAGCTGCCTGCAAAGAAGAACACAGTTCATGGAAAATTCCCCAAACAAATCGACAAACTTCATTTGGACACCGTCCCAAAATCACACTCAAAGACAATGGTCTCCCTACAACCTTCGTCATGGACAGTGATGTGTTGATTAATATTATGCCAGTGGAAAGGCTTAACAGCCTATCCCCTGTGCCCTGTCTCACTCCATCAGGCATGAAGGTATATACACTGGGGCTGCTTCTGAACCATTAAAAAAATCCAAAGGTCGTTTGTAGGGACAATGCGACACAAAAAGACATCAGTGCAGGCCACAATTTAAATTCTACAAGGGACCTTGTCTAGTGCATGCTTGCGCTGCTTTGCCACAGCTGCTGACATGAGGTTGATATCCCTCAACTACAACCTCTGTGCTCAGTCTGAGATCACAAGCCAATTCCCATTGCTATCCCGTGGCCAGGGAAAGCTCTAAAAAATGAAGTGCAGCTTCATAATAATGAAGACATTCGCCCTGTTGCTCAGCGGCACCTTAGAGTTGCTTTTCATCTACAAGAAGCTGTAGAGAAGGAGTCAGAAGCACTTTAAAAACATGACATTCTTGAATGCTCCAAAGGCCCGCTCCCTGAGTTTTGCCCATTGTAATTGTACCGAAAAAGGACAGTAGCGGAGTGATACACATTTTTGTTGATCGTTGCCAAGCAAACAAAGCAATTGAGAGGTAGAAACACCCTGGTCCACACATAGCGGACATAATCATGCAGTTGAATGGAGCCAAAGTCTTTTACCATTTTAATCTGAATAAAGAATACTATCAACTAGAGTTGGAGAAGAACTCGAGGTATATTACTACCTTTTCAACTCAAGTTAGTTTGTTTAGATATAAGAGACTGAGTTTTTGAGTATCTTCGGCTGCTGAGATATTTCAGGATGTTATTTGCTGAGAAATCCAACATTTTACAGACTATTTCAATTGCAGTGATGACATACTTTTTTTGGGAGAACATAGAAGAAACATAACAAAGCCCTTACCCAAGTGTGCTGGTTACTTGCTGATGGAGGTCTAACTCAGAATGCAGCAAAGTGTGAGTTTCACAAAACCAAACTCAACTTTTTTGGGCACACCCTATCTGATGGGAGAATGACTCTAGACCCAGAAAAGTGCTAGCACTGTCATCTACTTGCCCGGCTCCCCATCCCCGATGCTACCATGCTGCAATCCTTTCTAGGCATGGCCAGTTATTGCTCAAGGTACATTGGCAACTTTGCTACAGTGAGTCTTGACAAAGTGAAACGTACCGTTTCAGTGGTACCCTGAATGTTACCAGAGTTTCAAAGAAATAAAACGTTTGAGAATATAATATAAATGGCCTATTTCAACCACAAGTTACATACCAAAATAACAGTTGATGTGAGCCCGGTGGGGCTGGGTGCAATTCTTGCACAACACAACGGCCACCCGAATGCTCAACGACACGTTGTGGCTTATGCCAGTGAAAGCCTGTCTGAAACAACACATGCCTACTCACAGCCGGAGAAGGAGGTGCTGGCTGCAGTGTGGGCCTGCGAACATTTTCATGTATTCCTTTATGGAAAGTGATTCACCATCCTCACAGACCACCAGGCATTGCTCACTATCTTTGGAAACCCGAAGGCTAAGAAGCCTCCTCGTATAGAGAGGTGGAGGTTAAGGCTACAAGAATACAACTATGAGATTGTACACAAACCTGGGAAGGATCAAAACCCAGCAGATTAATTTTCACAAGTGACGTACATCCAGAACGGCTGAGGAATATCTCAATTTCATCGTGAGTTCCAGCGGCTGTGTCTGTGGAACAAATCAGTGCTGCCACCGATGCAGACAAAGACCTGATCATCATCAAAGAACTTATCACATGCAATCATGTAGAAGAAGCACCCGGCCTCTTGCCAGTGCTGATGAGTTCCAAAAGTTCTAAAATGTACAAGAAGAGTTAGTGCTAACCAAAAATGCGGTGATATTAAGATGCTTATGAATCTTCATACCTGAGAGCCTAGGGCCGTGGGTCATCAGCTGGCCCATGAAGGACATCATGGCATCATAGCCACCAAAAGAGCTTTAAGAGAACGACCGAGATGGAGAAGGAGCTCAAAGCATGTCAAATTTCCACCAAGGTGACGCAGCACCCAGTTACAATGACTGACCTTCCTGCATATGGCTGGGAAGTATTTTTGGGCTTTAGCAAATGGACACCATCTCATGGTAGTCATCTATGAATATTAGCGTTTTCCTTTGGTGTAAACCCTGTCTTTGACAACCCATGGCAAAGTTATAGAATGGCATGATGACCTCTTTACCATGTGGAGTACTCCAGAGATCCTCCAATCTGATAATGGCCGACCTTTTAACACCAAAGAGTTCAAAGAATTTCTTGTCTGACTCAACGTCAAACACCAAAAGAATACACCCCTTTGGCCTCAAGCCAATGGTGGAGTTGAACAATTCATGGGCACACTCAAAAGGGTCTTTCAACGAGCGTCCCTGGAGGGAATCAATCTGAACCAAGCCATGTACCAGGCCCTCCGGGCCTATCCATCAACTCCTCACTCTGCAACAACTGGTGAGAGTCCAGCCAACTTGTTATTTGTGAGAGCCAGCAGAACAACACTACCTCAATGGATCACGTATCAATCTGTGAATACTGACAATCGAGACACCAACGCGATTCGGGAAAGAAAAAAAAAATGTATGCAGAACAGTGCCGCCATACCCTGGAGACAGTCTTTGACAAAGGAGACTAGGTATTAGTTTAAACAGAGATGAAAAACTAAACTGGGTACTCCTTTTGCCACTGTCCGTTCCAGGTCGTAGCGTGCAAGGGATATATGGTGAGAGCACATCTGCCTGTGAAATCCATCACTCAGGATACATCATACTTAAACACCTTCCTCAACACTTGTCAACTCACGAAACCACAACTTAGTTGACCCCACTCACAGGTCCATCTGAAGCACCTGACCCTGTCTCCCTGTTGCCCGATCAGGGTGACCTCGATCCCCGAGCCGGCAGACAAGTGCGAGCGCCTCATTGACGAATTGAGGAAATGTCATTTTCAATTCTGTTTGCCTCTTCTTATTCAACAAACAAGGTGGTGTAGCATATTGATGTTATACACACTAAGACCCTTGTGGTTCTGGGCAGCCTCTGATCCGCAACTTTCTGATATGTGGGGAGAAGTTAGGGTGTGGTTATGGGAAGTATGATGTGTGCAGTGTGCCAGTGAATGCTGAATGATAAAGTAATATTTAATTGCAGCTACTGTGTGGCATAATCTATGTGCATTGGGAAGAAGCTACACCCTCCACCACCCTTCTTCTGGAGCGTCTCAAGGCTCCCAACACGTATTGCTTCATGTGTTATTTGGCATTTATATAGATTACAATCTATCATTTACATGGCAACCCAGCCTGTTTAGTGGTGCAAGTATGACTTTAGAAATGACTCTGAAGTTGACGTTGCAGGCTAGTTTATGGAAATGTGCTTCACGAGTAAGGATGAGACAATGGGTCAGGGTTAAGTAAGCCAGGGAATTTCCTAATCCCATATCACATTGAATATGTTTGTAATGTTTTGCCCTATCTGGATAAACTGTTATTTGAGATGAAATTATTTGATATGAACGTGCACTGCATCTATATGGGTGGTTTGGTTGCTCCCTTTATGATCTTGCAGAGTGCCTTGTCATGTTTACATTCCCTCTGCTGTAAGGATGGACACTTGTTCCCGCTTGTGTTCAAAGCTCTGACATGACAATAATAAAAATGGTATAAACAAAGACAGAAGGAGCAATGCAGTGTACTTATTGCCACGTGCTCTTTTTGGTCTGTTTTTGATCCTGTATCATGGGAACTTGATAAACTTGGAAATGTGGACATTTTGACCTCTCCTCTCACACATTCCTGCAAATGTTTGTTTCCCTTATGCTTTACCAAGATTTGTACTCACCCTGTCTTATCTATTTCCTAGTTTTATGAAGTAACAGATACTGCTTCAGTGAGAGTTTTAGAAGAATGTGTATATGCTTCTTCAGATCTTAGGTCTTTCGCTCAGTTTTAAGGAACTGTGTGATCAAGCAAGGTGACGCCTCTTTTTCAAATGTGCTGCTGCCCTCAGCCTTCCTGCCTGTTGAGTCAGAAGGTGTAGTGGACTCACTAATTTAGTAGACCTGGACCTAGTGGCATCACAAGAAGTAGCGGTAAGATCTGCATCAACATGCTCGAAATGTCCCACCAGGTAGCAGTATCCAACTTGCTTCTTACATACCTGTCCACTAGGTCTACATGAACCAGGAGACAAGAGTGACAGCCTTTTATCGCTTGCTGCACTGGCAGTCACTTGCATTTCCAGGGCCTCATAAATGTGGTTCATTGCAACATCTTCAGGAAGAAGAGTTCTTTCTTATGAAGGAATACGGTAAATTAGCTCCAGCACCACCAGGATCCGAAGTACAACTCAAGTTATAGAATCATGGTGAGGCCTTATCTACTAATCTGCCATTCCCATTCTCTCTCCCTTTCCTTGCTCACCTTGCAAGTGCATTTGCAAGAAATAGTCGAACTTGTAGTCACTGACTAACTGTGGATGAGGTGGTAGCAGACAAAGCAGAAAGCTGCAAAAGCTATCCTGGAATCAAACAGCTTGCCACGATTCATGGAGGCCAGCATTCATTGTTTACCCTTTGTCAGATGCACAACGAAGAGCAGTCGGTAGTCTCCATAAATAGTTTTTCAGGCTATGGTCTTTGCTTGAAGTTAAATTCAGTGTGGTGCAAGTCCAGAGCAATGTTACATGGATTTACTTCAGAAGTGGGGAGGCTGGGAATAGGCTTAGAGACCACATTTCTTCAAACTCACTGGGATGTGGGTAGTGGAAAAAGAAACCAGTGTTTCCCAGGAGTCTGGAGAGTTTAGGACTCTAGTCATCAGCCATCTACCATTGTGTTCCATGATTGGCTCGATTGCCTCTTGATAATGAGCCTAAATGGCTTATTCTTGCTTAACTCTCTTGCTTTTGATAAACTAGCTCGTTATTGTAGGAAACACTCTTTAAAATAGGGAAAATCGTATTTGCTTGCTTTTTCATGCAGAACGGGATTATTCTTACAGGAATGTCTTGTTAGTGCATTTATCTCTCAAGTCGCATGTTGTCACTGGATTTGGCAATTATTTGTGTGTTTAGTTGGACATGAATTATTTATTATTTTAAAATGCTTCTTATTGTAGTAATTGCTTGTTAATGCCTTAACTGCTTCTAGTTGCAGCAAGCATTCTTAATCCGTGAAATCGAGTATTACCCCTAACACTGCTTATTATAGCTGGAATTTCTCTTTAAGGCTGGAATCAATTATTTGCTCTTTTTTTACTCCACATAGTGATGTCACAGAACTTGGCGTTTATCTTTCAGGCCACCAGCCTTACTAGCCTTAGGCACCCGTTTTGTCAATTGGTTCCAGTCCTGATCTAGAACGTTTCTAAAACTAGGGGACTTTATAGAACAGAGACAACTATTTACGTACAATATATACTTAATCTGTCTTATTATAGTCTAATTTACAGTCAAGGTTTCATTTATTAATCATCTAATGTATTGGAATGTTCTGATATGTGCCTGGAAACTTGTGCCTATCTATGTTACACATGACATATTTAATTCTCGCTGTTAACTAGTAGCTTGATAATTCCTTATTATAGTTTACTAGAACCCTCTTTCCTCTTCATAAATAAGATTATCCAAAGGCCCTGCTAGGCTCAGATGATGCTGTTGCATCATGCCAGTTAGTTCTTTCTTCCATATAGAAAAAGATGGTAGTTCACCTGAAATGACGTTTTGCATACTTTGCCATTAATATTAATAAAATATCTGCTTTCATCTATTCTATTCTATTCTATGGTTTTGGTAAAGCGCAAAACAGCTGCCCCAGCGATGAGGCGTCCCGGCGCTAAAGAAGTCACACACCCTAACCTGAAAGTGAAAGGAGAAGGGAGATTTATGGGGAGGGGAATAGATAAGTTTTAATAGCCTTTCGGAAAGCAGGTAGGTTTTCTATGGAGTGGATGTTTAGAGGTAGATCGTTCCATAGCTTGGCTCCCAAAACCCTAAAGGAGCGGCCGCCCATGCGGCAGAGTTTTATGCGAGGGATGCACAAAAGGTGTTGGTTGGAAGATCGCAGGTTGCGTGATGGAACGTAGGGGGTGAGAAGAGGTCGTAGCAGTACAGGATTTTCAAGTTTGAGAATTTTAAAGGTCATGATGAGGGTTTTGAATTTAATTCTGGAATCAACAAGTAGCCAGTGTAATTTACGAATTGTAGCTCTGGCCGAGCATCTGCGAGGAAGGCCGACTAAGGCTCTAGCCGCAGACTTTTGCACACGTTGCAGTCGTGCTATCTCTCTTTTGTTGGCGCCTAGAAGGAGTACATTGGCGTAATCCAAACGCGGCAGGATAGTTGCTTGGATGATAAGCTGGCGGTCTTTAGCATCAAAGAAGCCCAGTATGTGGCTGAGACTCCTCAGCAAGCCGGTACAGGTGCCAGCGACTTTTTTGGTGTGGGTCTGATAGTTGAGTGAGGCATCCATCCACACTCCTAGGTTTTTAACTAGGGATTTGGGAGGTGGAATGGTGCCTAGGGAAGACGGCCACCAGTGCTCATTCCAATGGCTGGTGTTTTTACCAAGGAGTAGCACTTCTGTTTTCCCAGCATTAAGCTGTAAACAGTTGTCCGTCATCCATTGGGCTACTGCGGAGAGACCTTTTTTAAATCTGGAGGCCAAGATGGACGGGCCTTCCGTGACAGCTGTGTGTCGGCGGCGTACGACACCAGTGTCAGGCCCCACTCTTTGGCCACTGCCGCCAGAGGTTGCACATATAGATTAAAAAGAAATGGGCTCAATGCAGAGCCCTACAGAACTCCCTGTGCAATGGGATGAGATTTAGATAGGAAAGGGGGTGCTGAGACCCGAAAGCATCTGTCCTTAAGGAAAGAATGAAACCACTTTAAAGCAAGGCCAGATACTCCGAATGTCTCCAGACGATCAAGAAGGATGTCATGGGATACTGTATCAAAGGCCGCGCTGAGGTCAAGAAGAATCAGGGCAGCACTTTGACCGGCATCTAAGATCGTCCGGAGGTACTCGGCAGTGGCCAGGAGAGCAGACTCTGTACTATGGCCCGGTCTGAACCCATTTTGAGATGGGTCCAGGATGTTGTTCTGAACCATATGTTGGGACAGAATGCTGTTAGCATGAGCTTCAGCGAGTTTAGACAGCCATGGAAGCAGAGAGATTGGTCGGAAATTTTCCGGTTTAGATGGATCTAGGGAGGGTTTCTTGATGATAGGTTAAACCCACGCTTGCTTCCAGGCAGATGGTACAATAGCTGAGGAGAAAGAGAGATTCAGAATAGAAGTCAGGGAAGGTAGGAAAAAGTCAAGTGACTCCAAGAATTGAGCCGGACGCATGGGGTCTGACGGGGAGCCAGTTTTGACTTTTCGACACAATTTGGTGAGATTGTCAAACGAACTTTCTGGAATGTGGGACATGATAGTATGGTTAGGGAGGGGGTTAGTGCTTTTAGCAAGGTTTGGAGAATGCTGAGGGAAGGAGCTGTAGATCTTTTGTACTTTGTCAACATAGCGAGCTCCTCACATTGTTGTGCCGAGGAGATGTTGGGGAGGGGGATTTGCAACTCTGTAGTTCTTGGACAAGTTTAAAGACTTCTTTGGCAGGAGTGGGGCTCGAGTTGATTTTATCCGCATAGAAGGCAGTTCGAGTAGTGCGGATGGCTTTGTGGTACATTTTTTGTTTTAAAAGATAATTATTTTTGTCTTCATTGTTGTAATCCCTTCTCCAAAGACGCTCAGCTCTTTTACAGTCTTTGCGCAAGGCTTTGAGGGTGTCATTATACCATGGATTGGACGGTGAGCTGCGTCCTTTCGTCCATTTTGCTGGAATAAGAGTGTCTAGTCCTCCCGTAATCCAGTCATGGAACGTACTATAGATTAAGTTGATGTCTGAGTTAGTCTCCTGATGAAATTCCCCAAGGGTGGCATGAAGATCGCTGATGGATAGTTTATGCCATGGTCTTTTTAGACGGCGGGTTGGTGTGTTTTTGTGCACAGTTTTATTGACTAAAATAGTCAGTTTAATGAGGTGGTAGTCTGTCCATCCCATTGGTAGGGGCACCTCTGTCTTCGCCTCCTCGATGTTTGTAATTACTGGGTCTAAGGTATGACCAGCTAGATGCGTTGGGGTTTGTATAAGGGAGTTAAGTTGCAGGGCGGAGAAATCGGCAAGAAGATTTTTAATAGTAGAATCATTAGGTGAGTCAAAATGGAGATTGAGATCACCTAATATGGTAAAGTTTGCAGTTTTAGTCACTAGAGAGTTCGCTGTCTCAAGAAGAGCTTCAATGAACTTTGAAGCAGGTCCAGGTGGGCGATATATATAAAGACCTGACATAGTGAAGTTAGGGTTTATAGTAATTTTGAAATGAGCACATTCACAGTTGGGAAGTTCTTCTTTGGTGAATGCGCATGCAAATATTTTTCTGTAGATTACAGCAATGCCTCCGCCTCTCCCATCTCTATTTAAGCTTGACATAAGGTAGTCGTCTGGGAGCGTAAGGTTAGGTATGACAGAAATGCCATCGCGTAACCAGGTTTCACAGAGGAAGAGGATGTCAGGGTTTTCATCCAGTAAGAGGGTATTAGCCTCAAGGTGATGTTTGATGAGTGACCTGACATTGAGAAAGAGGATCGTGATAGGGGTGGTTTTAGGTAAGTTTTGAAATTGTCGAATGTGATGGGGGGTGACAGTAGTAAAATAACAGCTTTTACATTGAAGGCGTGTTTGACCAAGCGTACCTGTTGGGTGGGCACTAGTCCGTCCAAGGTTACAGGCAAGTAGTTGTTCGCTGTCATAGTGAAGGGGAACTGGTGGGGTCCGACCAGGGGGACTGGCGAGAGGCGATGTCTTGGCGATGACGGGCGAAGACGGGCTTGCCTTAGGCGCGCCAGCTGCGCCCGTCCGCTGCGCGTCCGGTGAATACACATGGTTTAATAGGAGTAATAGGGCGGGGGCGTGGCCTCGGAATGGGCGTGGCCTCCAGCACGCCGTTAATGGCGGCAGGGATTGTTGGTGTTTTGTTGCTTCTCTCTACAGCCCTAAATCAGCTGTGAGAGAGTTCAGAGGACACGTCCAGGAAGTGCCTGGAAAGCGAAGTAAGTGTTTTTTTAAAAAGAAACACAAATTATGAGTGACACACAATTTTAAAATACGAATGGTCTCGCTCCCGGCTTTTCGCCTCAGGAGGGTGGGTAAGTCTGTAAACAGCGCTAGCAGTCAGCGCTTATGTACAGTTGGGCAGGGGGCGTGGCCTCGGAATGGGCGTGGCCTCCAGCACGCCGTCAATGGCGGCAGGGATTGTTGGTGTTTTGTTGCTTCTCTCTACAGCGCTAAATCCGCTGTGAGAGAGTTCAGAGGACACGTCCAGGAAGTGCCTGGAAAGCGAAGTAAGTGGGTTTTTTAAAAGAAACACAAGTTATGAGTGACACACAATTTTAAAATACGAATGGTCTCGCTCCCGGCTTTTCGCCTCAGGAGGGTGGGTAAGTCTGTAAACAGCGCTAGCAGTCAGCGCTTATGTACAGGTGGGGCGGCGTCGGAATGGGCGTGGCCTCCAGCACGCCGTCAATGGCGGCAGGGATTGTTGGTGTTTTGTTGCTTCTCTCTACAGCGCTAAATCCGCTGTGAGGGAGTTCAGAGGACACGTCCAGGAAGTGCCTGGAAAGCGAAGTAAGTGGGTTTTTTAAACACAGCAATCTTTCTCTTAGCCAAAAATAATCAATTAGTGCTCCCTTTGAGACTCCTGCAAATCACACAACACTCAAACTGCCTGCCTCTAATAGTCTGTAAAGGAAGCTTGAGGAAGCAGGCATGTAGAGAAATTCATTGGGTCTCCAGTCGATTTTTAATTTCTGTATTCGGTCAAGAGAAAAAACAAATGAAAGAAGATATAGTGGGGCCGTTTTTTTCTAGTCGTAGTAAAATGAAGTTTATCAGTACACGTGCCCTTACAACATAGACCTACAATACAACTCAAATAAAACCAGAAAAAGTTACAAAATCGTCAACCCTATAAAGCCGGAACTTATCATTTAATAAGATACAACAAAATTATCAAAAACAATTACGCCCTAATATTTAATGTATGATAAAAAAAGTTCAAGGCCTACAGCTACGTCAAAGAAATTCATATTTGACAAAAGTTGACTCCCTTTCTAACATACACAGTGTCGGATATTTGTTAAACAAGGGTATTAAATATCTAATTCGCACTGATTTAAAATGCAAAAAATCTACCAAAATATGGCATATGGGCTATTTTTTCTTAGCCACATAGGCACTCCCTATTATGGATTTGCTGACTAAAATACTACTGTTGAATAGAATATACAGGATTACCCCCCTCCCCCCCCAGTTGAAATTTGAGCAATTCTAATTGGTAATTCTGATCAGGCAGACTCAACATATATGGAAACTGATCCACATGCCCTAGGGATGTATATGTAAAGTTAATTGACAAGTAGTTGACATCAAGATTTGTGGAAACAATGGCTGCGAACCCTTTCAATAGGCATTTAAAAGTGAGGGGATCCCATTTTGATAATTGGCTGGAGGAAGTAAACAGCATTTTAAACTCATTACACCTATTGACAACTGCTCTGGCCCTTTCCCTTTCACTAACAAGATTCTTATCACGACACAACCTCGAAATATTGGGAGTCTGATCCCTCTGAGTTAGTAGGTTCAAAAACCTAAGTAAACGGATACCAGCCATAAGATACCTGGATGTTAAATTGAATTCTCGCTGGATCCCTTGAATCATTGAGCATTTTAGTAGACGCAATAATGTTTTTAGGGCTGCCCCTTTGAGGGCATTCCAAGGATACTTTTGGTCCAGACAAAAAATCTCTGCCCCATACAGGGCTATTGAAGTGATTTTGATACTGTAAGTTTTCAGGAGGGGAGCCATCTAAAAACCACCATAATGTTTGTTAAATTTAATAAGCGAGCCCGCCTAGAGCACGATTCTAGTCTTTGTGTAGTCAATATGTGACGACCCATCTCAGATCACTTGAGAATGTGAGACCCAAAAAATGTCTAAGGGATCACAATCTCAATCTGATTGGATTAAAAGTACCATTTAAAACTCTTTACTTTTCTTCCAAAAACCAGAATCCATGTTTTCTCCAAATTAATAGTTAATCGAGTATCAGTACAAATAAGACCTAAGGCATCTAATTTCATCTGGAGCCCCATGGCTCTATTATCAAGAACTATCAAGTTGTCCGCATATAATAAACATGGGATGTGGGTGCTCCTACTTTGGTGGAGAAATGATGAATTCCTCGTAATGCAGCAGGCAAATCACCACATAAAGGCTGAAATGGGTGGGTGTGAGGACACAGCCTTGCCTCAACCCCCCCTTCTAGTATCAATCTCCCCGATTTAGCCAGTTCCACCCATGCCCAATTACACATGTGGAGTTCCAGAAGTGCAGAAAGCAGATGAGGGGGAATACTCCAAGCATTCAGCTTTGACCACAGACTACCTCTATCCACCATATGAAAAGCTGTGCGGAAATCAATAAAGCAGCACAGCCTCTGATAAATAGCTAACGATTTCCCATAATACGAAGCAATAGTCTGTGGTAAAGAGCCCTTCCCAGACACCCCACCCCGCCTCCCCGTTCAAGAAGAAGAATGTCATTAGCCCTAACCCAATCTCCTAATTGGCTCAGGAGACTTTTTTAGAAAACCTTCTCCGAGGTGTCCAGCAAACAAATTAATCTATAGTCGGCTAGCCAGCTTGCATACCCTTTCTTCAAAGTTGGCTTTATTATAGAGCCTTTCCAGAATTCAGGATACACACTAGTCAAGAATATCCCTTATAACAGACTTGCATAGACGTGGACCCACCAGTCGTTTTTAGTTCTAATTATTACTGCTGGAATATTGTTTGGTCCAGTTGCTGGACTCAACTTTAGGGATGCTATAACTGGCCTCATATCCTTTACTGAGAACCAATCAGACAGCCGTCTATCTACTAGATCTGAATTTGATTCCCTAGCGTCTACATGAAGTGAGCTAATGATTTAGGGAGATGCAGGCTGTGTACAAGCCCGCTCATCTAGTTGACCATGTACATTTTCAAAAAATGCTTTCCAGGAGTTCTCCTCAATTGAACATTGGACTGCACCTATGTAGCAATTTATAGGATTCACAAATTTCCAGAATTGTATTTGGTCCCCAGACCTTATAACCTCTGTCATTTCCTCCCACTGAGTATAATAAAATGGTCTTTTCCCCAATGAACTGCTTGTACTTCTTTTTAAGGAGGATTACTGCTTGTTTAGTGACACCTAATTGACAGTGGCGGCAGTTCTTAACAGCCTTTCTCAGCTGACTTTTACATTTCTGGCAGCGGGCGTCAAACCAAGTATTGTTTGCGCATTTTGTGTAAACTTTTGCATTATCAAATCTGACAGTATGTTACCTCTTAAACACGAAAGATCATTATTCATCAATTCCCTATACCACCCTAAAAAATCCTCTCCCTTTTCAGGGACACAATTTATACTCCATGTTACCAACAAATTGGATAAACGCCCAGGTGTTCTGAATCTAATCGAGTGGTTAATCTGCGTGGAAAACTCATAACTATGGTAGAACTTTTTTAGAAACCTGTGCGTCCCCATAGTTAAAAGTAACCGCAAGATCCCAATGATTAATCCCCCCACAGAGTAATACATTACAGCAGTCAATCACACCAAATTGCCAGCCAAATACATAAATGTAATCAATCGGACACCCCTGATTGCCGGCCCGAAAAGACTGTGCAGCAGGGATGTCCTTACCCATGCACCCATGTAAATGAATCGGCCTTTTCTGGGCAGCCAGTTTCCCAGCAACCCCTCCTTGAAGGGGATCCCACCGAGAAAATAGCTACCGGTAAATTGTATTGATCAAGCAAATCATGAACTACAGTATAAGTCTGAGTTGGAAAAAGGTTAAAATATCCAGCCATTATCAGAACTACATGCAGATGTTTCAACGAAGCATTATTTATGACTGTTTCCAATTCACCAATCTATATACCCCAAACATCAAACACCTCTTTGTGATTGTACACATTCACTAACAAAAAACCTTTCTTTCTTTGTTCTTTAGGCAGACTTCCACTATTATGAACTTTGTGCCCCATGATGATTCTAACAAATTTGTTTCCTACTTTAGTGGAGATGAGGGACATTAGACCTCCCGATAATCTGCCTCTGTCTCGAACAGACCCGGGGCTAGATATAGTTACAAAACCCTCTACATTGGTGTTCTCCTGCAACCATGTTTCTTGCGTAAGCACTATTCGGTATTTCTGAAGGATTTCAACCAATGGCCACTTTTCTTTAAGCGTACAAAGCCGTGTATATTCCAATTCACCAACATAAGGTTGCGGGAGAACTCTGGCATCTATGCTACGTTCCCCCAATTCGCTAAATCACGCTAACTCTGATAACTCTCAAGTTCATCCTCATCCACCACTGATAAGATTGCATGCATCTTTGAAAGATAGCTGTCATCTTACCTGCAACATTTTCCTCCAAAAGACATATTCTTTTCTGTACATGTAAACTAGAACCTTCTATTTCTTTTTCCATTGTAGCCATTTGGATCTTATGATGCCCTAATCTTCCAGGTCCATCACTGAAAGATGTTTAGCTTGTCCGGACACAGGTCTTGGCAAAACTTTCATCTTCTTTGATGAATGTGGTCCTTCATACAGTCTTTACTCTGCATATTTATAGGTTATTAATGAGTGGGTAGCTTGCTATGTTTTATCACAGAAATGTCTTTCAATTTTTTAATTGCTATCACTGTAATTGCTTGTTTGTTATTGCAGAAGAAGCTTGTTATTGTGTGACTTGCTAGTTATTTCAGGGAATGCTTCCTATATCTGCAATCACTAGTAATCCACAAACTTGTGCACTATCACTGGAGTTGCTTGTTCTTGCTTGTCTCAGTTGTTATGGCAGGGGTGCTCAATTTGCAAAAAAACATAAGTGCCATGGCTTGTCAGTAGGCCACTGCAGCGTGCACCACACATTGCCCCTGCCATGCTGCCAATGATAGTAACAACTCAACTACTAACCATCACAGTCCTACTAGTGTGACAGATCATACCGTTTTAGGCCCCCACAGCTATAAGAATGGCTTAGATGGCAGGTAATTGTAATTTCTAATGTGTATTGAATTAATAATTTACTGTGTCATCTCTAAATTGGCCAAGCAACACTTGTCATGAGGCATACCATTGGTGGAATTGCTTGTCGCTGCGAGAACCACTTGTCACTGCTGAATTTTTTTTTTTACTGAACTTCACACTGCTGGAATACCGTGTTACTTCTGCAAACACTTATCACCATTTCAGTGTCTTATCATTGTGCTTGCCACTACTGGAATTGCTTGCTACTGCTTGAGTTGCTTGTCCTTGTCCCTGCTGGAGTCGCTTGTCATTGCGTTTGTCAGTGCTGATTGGTTTGTTATTGCACTTCTCACTGGTGGGACCCGTTGTAACATCTGGAATCTATGGTCACTCGGGAATCGCTTGTCACTGTTCCTGTCATTGCTGGGATTGCTTGTCACTGTGAATGATACTCCAGGAACCGCTTGTCATTGATAGCATCTCTTGTCATTGCTGTTGTTGCTTGTCTTCGCGCGAGCTGCAGGTCTTTTCTGGAGTTGCAGGTCTTTTCTGGAGTTGCAGGTCTTTTCTGGAGTTGCAGGTCTTTTCTGGAGTTGCAGGTCTTTTCTGGAGTTGCAGGTCTTTTCTGGAGTTGCAGGTGTTTTCTGGAGTTGGAGGTCTTTTCTGGAGTTGCAGGTCTTTTCTGGAGTTGCTGGTCTTTTCTGGAGTTGCAGATTTTTTCTGGAGTTGCAGGTCTTTTCTGGAGTTGCAGGTCTTTTCTGGAGTTGCAGGTCTTTTCTGGAGTTGCAGGTCTTTTCTGGAGTTGCAGGTCTTTTCTGGAGTTGCAGGTCTTTTCTGGAGATGCTGGTCTTTTCTGGAGTTGCTGGTCTTTGCTGGAGTTGCTCATAATTGATAGAGTCTCTTGTTATTGCTGCAGTTGCTTGTAATTGCTGAAGTTGCTGGTCTTTTCTGGAGTTGCTGGTGTTGCTTTTCATTGCTGGAGTTGCTTGTCATTGATAGTCTCTTGTCTGCTGGAGTTGCATGTTTCTGCTGGAGTTGCTTGTCAGTACTAGAGTTCATTTTCGTTGCTGGAATTGCTTGCTATTGAAATTATCCTTGTTAAATTGTTTGTCTGTTGGAATTGCTTGTCAATGCTGGAGTTGGCTGTCATTATAGGCCTTGTGAGGCCTTCTGAGGCCCCGGGCGAAAGGGAAGATGTGAGGCCCCTCTAAGTGCCTTACTGCCTGCGCGAGGGCCGGCAGCGGGCCCCCTGAGCGTGAGGCCCTGGGCAGCTGCCCATACCGCCCATGCCTAGGACCGGCCCTGTTCCTTGTCTTTGCTGGAATTGCTTCTTATTACATTTATCTTGGTTCAAATCGCTTGTCTCTGCAGGAGTTGCTTGTCATTGCTGGAGTTGTATATCATTAGTGCAATTCCTTCTCCCTGCAGGAGTAGCTTGTCAGTGCTTTGTCAACATTTAAATCATTTGTCTTTGCACTCGTCTTTATTGAAAAAGCTTATCACTGCTGGAAATGCGATCAGTTTTCTTTACCGAAATTCCTTATCACTGCATTTGTCATTCCTGGATTCACTGTCACTGGTAGAATTGCTTGTCAATGTTGGAATCGCTTGTTATTGTGCTTGTCATTGCTGGGGATGCTAAATACTGCTGGAATTGCTTGTCACTACTGGAATTTCCTGTCATTTCTGTAATCACAGTTGCTTGGCTTTGCTGGAATTGCTTGTCACTACTCGAATTTCCTGTCATTTATATAATCACTTGGCATTGCTGGAATTTCTGCTTTTTCAACTTGTCACTTCTGGGACCATTTGTCACTACTGGAATCACTTATCACTACTTCGAATCACTTGTCACTGTTGGAGTTATTTGTATTTGATGGAATCATTTGTCATTGTGAAGGCTACGTCAGGAATCATTTCAGGAGTCCCTTGTCATTGCTGGAATCAATTGTCATGGTTATTGCTTTTTAGGTCGAAGCCCGCCAGATAATACAGCTGTCTGGTTTACTAAAGACATCTGTGGACATTCTGAAAACTGCTTACCATTCATTAGCTTGGCGGTTTTTAACTCACATATGCTTATCTTCTATTTTCTGGCTTTATTTGTTTTAGGCTGTCCAGCTTAAGTGTATCCCTTCTGTTGAGCAAAGCCTGTTCACAAGGGCCCCTGTTATTCTTCCACTAGTGCTCCTTTCTATTAACAATCCTTTACATCTTGTTCTTATCGTGTCACATTTGCTGTGCATTCAGAGACAGAGGTCAAATGTCAAACTCTGTCTTCCAAGGGAGCTTGGTGTTTACTTTTCTTTATCTGACCTCAAATTGAGAGGATTTATGTGACAATCATGTTGGCTACTGGGGGTGTTCTAGAGAAAGGCAGTAAAATGTTTTTTTTCTAGCACACAACAAAATGGAAATGTCTGTAAATTAACCGTGCAGATATTTCAAAATATATCCGAATTAGGAAATCATAAATGAAGCAATTTTTGGGTAATTCTGAAGTGCGGTGGACACACATATTTTAATACGATCAAAAACAAATCAATACACAAGGTGATCACACTCCCACATATTATCGTTTGTGCACCACTCCACTCTGCTCTGTACCTCTCCACCCCACTGCACTCTACTCCACTCCATGCCACACCACTCAACTGCACTCTACTCTGCACCACTCCACTCTATGCCTCTCTACTCTACACCACTCTACTGTATGCCAATGCAGTGCTTAAATTGTAAAAGAAAAAGTGCCAGGGCCCTCATTAGGAGATTACTGCAGCTTGCAACACTCATTGCTTCTGCCAGCACTGCCAATGAAAACCACTAACAATCACACTGTTACAAGTATGACCAACCAGGCTGTTCTAGGCCCCCAAAGCTACAAGAATGGCTTGGGTGGCTGATATGTCATTTTAATGTAGATAGAATTAATAAACAACTGTTGTTGTGCTCTTCTCTAAATTAGCACCACCATGTGACAGACTGTCACTTCGACAGAGGGTCGATTCAGAAAGAACCAATCTGTAACATTCTCTGAATCATCAGGTGGTTCCAGTGACTCTGACTGTCAGCCAGGCCCAAGCAATTTCAACCATCAAGGCCAACCTTTTTTAGACAGAGGAGGGAAGACAAAGAAAACAAGAGTCTGGAACCAGTATCCAGGGGAACGTCAAACAAGAAACAAGCATTATCAATGGGGTCCCCAACCTTACTAGATCCCACACTTAATTTGACAGACAACATGGACACGATACCCATATTTAATTTGTCAAAACATACACTATCATCCACAGAAATCTCTTTGCTAAGTAAAGGTCTTTCATTTGTCATTACAGAGAGGAGTAATTATTTCAACCTGAAATCTGAGTTGTTCCAGTTTTTCAGGAAAATCCGTCTAAAAATCTTCTTTAAAGATCGCGAAATTAGCAGTTACCAATCTACTACTGGGTTAAAATTGCCATCCACTTTTTACCCAACCAATAGTAGGATGCCACCTGAGTTGCTTACTTTTGAGAAATTGATTCTAGAAGGGGTAGATAGACTAAAAAATAGTAAACAATTTACACCCTACAATATTTCTTTGCTAGAACGTCAAGCACTTGAGAATTTGAAAAAGGATACCTCTATAATATTTAAACCAGCTGACAAGGGGGGAGGAATAGTAATACAGGAAAGGACTGATTACGAGGCTGAAGTGAATAAACAAATCTCTGAAGAAAGGCATTACAAAAAACTCCACCATAACCCTCTAAATGAAATTTGTGAAAGGATTGTGTCTATTACCAAGGAAGGATTGGATCAGGGGTTTCTGACCAAAAAAGAATTTGAATTTCTAAATTCCACTAATCCTAGAACCCCTGTCCTCTATACTCTCCCTAAAGTACATAAGAGTACAACACAACCACCTGGGAGACCGATCCTATCAGGATGTGGCTCGATTTTAGAGCCTATTGGCAAGTATATTGATTTTTTTATAAGAGACTATGTGCCCCTACAAGCAAGTTATGTTCGTGACACAATGCACATGATAAACTTAATAGAAGACCGAGCGTATAATAGAGACACTGATTGGCTAGCAACTCTAGATATATCAGCACTCTACACAAACATCCCTCAAAAAGAAAGCATTGAAAGCATACAAGAACTACTTGACTCTCGACAACGACCATTTGATGTTCCCACTTCCTTTATAATTTCCTTATTAGAAGTGGCACTTCAGAGAAACTACTTTGTCTCAAATGGACAATATTATGAGCAATGTGGTGGCACGAGCATGGGAGCAGTTTTTGCTCCAAATTTGGCAAATATTTATATGAACAAAGTAGAAAATGATCTTGTACTGTGTGAGAAGAATCCTTTCTATGCCAGCATTAATTGCTGGTATAGATACATAGACGACATTTTTTTCATTTGGAGAGGGAATGAAAAGGAGTTTAAGAGTTTTGTTTTATATCTGAACACCATTCAAACACATTTGACCTTCACATCTACCATACAGAAAGATACCATCCCATTTCTGGATTTAAACATCCAACATGATGAGAACAAACTATACACATCCCTTCATAGAAAACCCACTGAAAAGAACACTTTACTGTCTTATAAAAGTCAACACCCCAGGGCATTGAGAGATGGATTGCCCTTTGAACAATTCCTGAGGATCCGTCGTAATTGTGCCCGTAGAGAGGATTACCTGAAGGAAGCAGAAATATTGAAGAATAAATTACTCTCAAGAGGTTACCCCAACAAAATAGTCAAACAATCGCTCAAACGTGCCTGGTATTGTCCCCGAGAAGAACTTTTGATCACCAGACCAAAAGCCAAAATGGAGAAAATAGTATGCGTAACGACTTTCGGAACTTATACCAACAAAATCCGAAATAGTATTACGAAAAATTGGGATATTATACAAAGTATTGATCCCACAATTGAGGTGCCCTTGTTTGCGTACAAAAGAGGGAAAAATTTGAAAGATCACCTAGTTAGATCTTCCAATGAAAAGACCACTAAGACAGGGAGCACATTAGACACACTTTGGAATCTTCCACCAATTCTAGGCCACCATCCCTGTGGAAACTGTGTGATCTGTCCATTGACAGAAAAGACAAACATCTTCAAATTTGGAAACTCTGAACATACACTAAAGTTCTTTTCCAATTGCAATACACGCAATGTTGTATACTGCATTTGGTGCCCCTGTGGTCTGCCCTACATTGGACAGACGCAACAACCGGTTAAGGCGAGAATAGGACAGCACCGAAGTCGCATACGAAAGGCAGTTCTGACAGCTCCATTGGTATGCCACTTTCAAGAAAAAATCACTCTGCAGACCAGTTGAAATGGCAAGTCATAGATATTGCTACTGTACCTGAGAGAGGTGGTGACATTTCACAAATATTACAACGTCGTGAATGTCACTGGATTGACAGAGTCAATTCCATCAACAAGGGGCTCAATTCTGCTGACGAATGGAGAGGATTTGTCTCCAGCTTGACAAATTAATTGTGACAAATTTTCCAGCTATACTTCCCTGTACTATCTTGAGGTATAACTATATAATGTAGGGCGGTTTACTGTATGCATGGGAGAATCATTGTTCTGTGATGAGTACATTAATATGATTGGTATAACTTTAACTTTACATATTATGCTGACTTAATCATGCTTAAAATAGCTTGTAAATGGGGTAGCACATATTACTGTTATAACCGTTTTGTGCAGCTTTATCTTACCAACAAGCTATAATGACTGTTGTATTTGGAGAAGATAAATGAAGTGGTAATCCATGTTTTTCAGGTTGATATAATTTATGCAATAGCGATAAAACATCTCTAAATCTATATAAAGCCACACTTCATTATCAATGCGTGGCGAGCTGCTTTGTACATTGGTACATATCGCACTATCTTGCGCACCCGCCTCCCATGCATAAACGCTAGCTGACAACAATGACGCGCCAGTACTACTCCCGCCCTCCTAGATGCGCGCGCACATTTTATGTTATAGACGCGCTGACGCACTGAACCCGGAACTCCACTGTTTACCAAACAGCCGACCGGGAAAGTGCGATCGAGCGATTCCGCGTCCATAGAGCAGGTAAGCTCTGAGACACCTTGTCCCACACCACCCTCTCCCGTTATTATACAACATTCTTATCACATGGCCCCTTTTTCACCAGGTATTATCCTGTTTCTCCAACCGCAACCTTAGTGCCAACAGACTGAATTACCACAAGCAACCACAGTGGTAAGTGGCTTTACTATACCATGACTGGCCCAATGGTAACTTTGTCCCACAGCGCTCGTGAATCTTAACAAATGTTTTACCTTTTTCCTCAACAGTGCCCGGCTGGGTACACTGTAAGTCCGATTTAATTTATTTTATCACGCATGGGTTGCGCTACGTCAAGACACTACGAGGTATTACAATCCCCATTTTCTAAGTCCACACAACACTGTAGAATACAGCAACCACACCTATTAACACCCACTCTCACCTTTTCCCTAGATGTCCCCCACTGCCTAGTCCTGACGAGACCTCCATCTAACAGGTCGAAACGCCGTCGACGCTATAGGGAAGGAACCCATTCAGCACAGTGATTTCATATAGTCACTGTTAGCAATTATTGTATCATATTGCTTGGTCATTTCCCTGTGTAAATACCCATAACGCAAAACTGTATAGACCCTTTATTATTTGTGTTTGTTTTGGTTTTTTGTTCACAAAATCACTTGGGACGCACTGCACTTTTCACTGTACATACAACCTTTTGTATATGTGTTGCTGTTGTAAATATGGACACTTTTCATGAGTTGAAATATAAGAAGTCTTTCTTATAAATTTTGCATATGTGTGTTTCTTTTTCTGCCAAATCCTTCTCTGTTACAAGTGAATATTGCTTATTTAAGCTGTCAAGTATTGTATATTCTATAAATTCGTATGCCACAGGAACCATTGTTCTTTGGATATACACTTTGCCCTGGTTCCGCTGTGAGTAGGGTTCCCTTGTTTCCCCTTTTCGCAGACTGTCATAAGTGCCAGTGTTATCAATTAAGTGCTGGTACTAAGCACCGGAAACCACTAGTTCAAATTATACAGCACCACTGCACTCTTTGCCACTATACTCTAGACCACACTACTCTACTCTGCAGCTCTGTACTCGATGCCAGTGCACTCCACGCCACTGCACTCGACACCACTGCACTCAACGCCACTGCACTCGATGCCACTGCACTCGATGCCACTGCCACTACACTTTATGCCACTGCACTCTATGCCAATGTACTCTACGCTAATGCACTTTACTCTGTACCACTCCACTCTACAATGAATTACTCTATGACAATCAACTCTTGTATCTAGGAGGTCTTCCAGTGACCTCCTAGATCCCTCACAATACGGGTTCCGGGAGGGGCATGGAACTGATACAGCTCTGCAATGTAAGCAACAAGGACCCCCTGATCGGAATTATCAGTTCCTAGGACAGGGACATAACATGTGTGTGAATAATAGCACAATTCTAGCAGGCAAGAAGGAAGGTAATTGACATTAAAAAAATTATACTAACAATTTTATTCAGTTATAGAAACTCTATTCCATTTAATAGATATTCATATAAAAACATACATTACATACAAAAATGTTACAAAAATTAACAAATTACCAAGAATTATTACAATTTTCATAAAAAATATATTCACATAATATTTAAAAGAAACATAAAGTGGCAGACAGTACTTTCTCGACGCGCGGTTCGGTGTTTCTGAAAACGCCTTCTTCAGGAACCACAATATATCTGAAATGTACAGTTTAAAAGGAATATAAAAATACATTCAATTCAATCACATAAAATTAAAAAGGTTTGTTATTCACTAACGACATATTATACAAGACGTATTTTGTTTAACACCTACAGATCAGAACAAATAGAACACATTATTATCTTTAAACAAGTTTATAGATTACACCTTCCCTACTTGCTATAGCAATATAATAATTGTTGGCCAAGATACAAAATCAATCTTCCTGTATTTAAGCAGTTGCTATATAACTCAAAATTGAGATGGAAAGGAGGGGAAGGAAGAGAGAGGGTGGAGGGAAAAGAGAAGGAAAAAGGTAGAGAGGAGGGAGAGAAGGAAATGGGGGGGAGAGAGGGAAAAGCAAAAGGGAAAGAAACATGGTATTGGGCAATGCTATTGATATGCCATAGTACTAATATGGTACTACAATACTGGTGATGGGCAGTGGAAAGAGGGCTTGAGATCGAAATCAGATAATCAGTACTTGCTGATATCTACTATATAGACCTTGGAGATTATATGATAGGTTTAACACCTTCGATGCTCATGACGAGCTCAGCTCGTCATGAGGCACACTGGAGCTGTGCTTATGACGAGCTGAGCTCGTCATGAACAATGGGGTTATCAATAAATCAGCACAGGAGGGGAAAAGCCATAGCAGCCAAGGTGTTAAATGAAGCTAAGCAAAATCGACTGCGCATACTTACTAATCAGGATCTCTACCCAGTGGCTAGAAAAAGGATTGTATTTTCTTAGGCAATTCAAACTCTAATGGTGGAGAGAGTATACCATACAGTGTCTGTGGGTTTAAAAAGGATATGTATCAGACAACAATATAGAGCGTGATGAAAAATGATCCAGACTATCTAGATGCTTAGCAAACAAGGTTGTTAATAATTGGACAAAGCGGTTATTGATAAATAAAGCTAGACTATTTAGTCCTAGTCCTTATGTATAGTGATTTCAATGCCCCTAAAAAGACAAAACTAAAGATCTTTTTTAAGGGGAGAGCATAGCATTTGATTTACACATATTCATTTTATATATATATATATAATCTGGCTGAATTTCTGAATTGTTACGTTTAGAGATAGATTGTTACCCTCCTCATTATCATGTTGGATTCATTAGACATAGAGAGTGTAGTATCTCTTATTTGTTAAGATGACCTTTTATTTGTCTAAATATTCGAGGTAAAGATAGTCAACTATGGACCTGTTATATATCACTCGTTATTAAAGATCCCTTTCATTCCGCTTCTTAATAAGGGCTGTAGTTAGTGAAAATGCTTACCTATTAAAAACGTGAAGAAGTTGCTAAACTTTATCTATGTATTTAGACACGTAGAATATTCTGTGCTACGTCTTCTTCTCTGTATTGGCACTAAATTGCAATCATGGAAGACAAATATAGAAAGCAGATCATGAGCTACATGGACTCTTGTATTTGTAACTGTGTCTACAGTGGATATAGCTCACAAAATAATAAAAATCCAATTTTTCAAAGGGTGAGCTAAACTTACATATACGTGTTAAAAGTTGTGACTTATCAGCAGACCGCTGTGACGGAATATTTTGGGTCGCGGTGAACCACGTTCCCCTGCTGCTAAAAATCGCCGAAAACCGCTTTCTTTAATGTCGGACACGAGTCGCGTTTGCTTAAATCAGCTTCATGTCTACGGCAGTTATCTACAAAAACATAAAGTGTAATGGTCGTTTTTAAATAGTTTAGCAGTATTAAAGGTAGAGCAATAAAGCTCATATGTAAAATGAGCTAACAGGATTCTAACCACTAACACGATTCATATGGCGTTCCTTACCGTATACAAGAAGTTAGGAGCTACAAACAGGTAGGTCCGTGGCGCTGCAAAGGATGGCTGCTGGCGTCCTACGGCCGTTACGGATAACATCATCTGTCCTAATTAGAAGCCCGTCTTTAAGTATATGCATCAGGCGTCACGTGAATATCTAAAACCGATGCTTAAAGCCGTATACTTCAAAAAATTGAGTAAAGCAGGAGAACGGACGTTTCCTACTAAAATCGCGTGTGAGGTTTGAGGCTTGTGTATTTTATTGATTACTAACCAATATACAGAACCGAAGAATTACAAAAAGAGGGAAGATGGGGAGATGGGGAGATAAGCATTAATACAGAGTATTTAAAAACATTTCACAATTACGGTACCGGCACATTTAATTATAAGTGAAATGTTATTGGTAACTTAAAGAGACATTCTCAATTCCTTCTAGTATCGAAATAGAAGAAAGAGGGGTAAGAATCTACATCTCTTATTAGATACTCGTATAAAGAAGAAGAAGGAATTAAGTTCAATATAAACTGATACAGCTCTGGTCATGGCTGCAGAAGAACTAAGAGCAATACTGGACACTGGTGAGGCCACCCTGATTTTGTTAGATCTATTGGCGAAATTTGACACACTAACCACAAAATATCAGCCAACAGGATCAGAGACAGCGCTCTACTGCTGCTGACATCTTTTCTCTCCAATAGGACCCTTTCAGTAGAATCCGGGGCCTTTTCATCCGAGCCCTTTAAACTTCCCTGTAGTGTGCCACATGGCAAGTCCCTGAACCCCACGCTTTTTAATTTATATGTGACCCCGCTGGCCACAATCATCAAACAGTTGGGCTACTCAGTGGTCTCATAGGCTGACAACACCCAGTTAGTGGTGTCAGTCTCAAGTGAATTTGATGAGGCAGCTGATTTTTTAGATAATTGCATGACGCAGGTAAACGGGGGAAAGACAGGGGTTTTGCTGCTGGGTTCCGATATATCCTTTTGGTCACCTAGATGGTGGCACTCCAGTTTGGGCAATATCCTAGTTCCAGTGCATAAGGTAAAAAACCGTGGGTTAATTTTTTATGACCAGTTGACATTCGAAAATCAGATCAATACCCTCACCTCAACCATTTGTTTCATCCTAAAAATAATCAGGAACATTTGCCCTTTCATTCTGCCAGATTCCATAAAAACACTGGTTACAGCATTAGCCTTGTCCAGGCTGGACTGTAGTATTGCTCTGTACATGGGGATCCAATTACAGCATCTATAGAGGTTGCAGCGTCTTCAAAACGCGACATCTAGATTATTATTGGATATCCTTAGGTTCCAGCCTCTCTCCCACTGTCTAAGAACCCTGCAGTGGCTCCCAGTGGACAAGAGGATTAAGTTTAAATCCCAGTGCCTAGACTTCAAAGCACTACACTGTTCCGGTCCTCAATTCTTGAGGTCTCATCTTAATTGGTATTCCAGAAGTCTAAGATCTGAACATGGTAAACTCCTACAAATGCATAGGTTCAAGAAAGCATGCTAGGGCGGAAGAAGCTTTCTGCTAGGGACAGTCCAGACATGGAACCTACTCCCGGTCAGTGTAAAGAATAGCCCTACGCTTCTATTGTTCAGGAGAGTGCTACAAAACGTGGCTCTTCACCAACTAACGTCATCTACAGCTACATCGGCAACGTTATTTGATCTCTCTGACCTCAGCGCCTAGATGCCTCCAGGCATTCGTGCGTTTTATAAATGCACAAATCAAAATCTATGCTACTCTAATCTACTCTGCACCATTGCACTCTACACCACTGCACCCTATGCCACTGTATTCAATACCACTTTACTCTGTCAATCTACTCCACTTTACTCTACCCTGAGCCATTTCACTCTACTGCGAAACAATCTACTCTATGTCACTACATTCTGCACCACACTAATCTATGGCACTGCAGTCTGAGCCACTGCAGTCTATGGTGCACCACTCCACTCTACATCACTTTACTCCACTAAATGACAGTCAATGACATTCCGCTCTACACAACTCCCTCTGTCACTCCATGCCACTCCATTCCACATCATGCTATGCCACTCTACAACACTGTATGCCACTCCAAAACACTCTACTCCACAATATGCCTTTCCACTCTCCTACTCTATGCCGCTCCACTCTGCTCTGTGCCACTCCACTCAACAACACTACACCACTCTATGCCACTCCAGTCTGACAATATATTTCACCCTACGTCACTCTACTCTGTCATTCTACTCCATTCAACTCCACTGAATTCTATGACCAGCCACGGCTCCTTCAATATGGCGGAAGAGCGTCACCCTCCGCCAGCTGCCTCAAAACATCAGGAATGGAAAAATAAAATGAGAATAAGCATGTTTTATTATCATTTTATTTTTCCTTTTCTGCTGTGTAATTGGGGACGGGGCCATGGGGGATGACAGGTACAGGAGTGGTAGTACACTGTGATCAGTGCACATGATGGTTTGGCCGGCTGTCTTAGGCCGGCGAAACTGTCATGCGCACTGAAGCTTTCTCCAACTCAGCTGCGTTGGTGGGTTGGAGATAGCAGGCACAGCTCCCAGTTTCCCAGGGAGCGCAAATCCTCGGCGCTCAGGCCAATCCTGACGCTGCTCTCATGAAATGAGAGCAGTGTCCGGATTAGCCACAGTGGAGTCGGGGGAGCCTGTGCCTGCAAGAAGAGGTGCAGAAAAGAGGGACGCGGCCGGCTGTAGGTAAGTTAAAAAAAATATAAAAAAATATATATATATATACATATATATATATATCCAAACGTACAACTGGGCGAATTCCGAGCCGCTTTCACGGCGGGCAGTGCGGCAGGGACGCCACTCCCGAATACACCAATACATCCAGTATTGTGAATCAATAACTCACTGGTGCCGCGGCCTCAATTTTAAAAAAACTGTGTTTATTTAGCAACGGGTGCCCAACGCGTTTCGCTGTTAACCTCACAGCTTGTTCATGGGAACAAGCTGTGAGGTTAACAGCGAAACACGTTGGGCACCCGTTGCTAAATAAAAACAGTTTTTTTAAATTGAGGCCGCGGCACCAGTGAGTTATTGATTCACGTTACTGGATGTGTTGATATATATATATATATATATATATATATATATATATCTCCAACATAACCTCCCTTGAAGAATACAAAGAAGCATGCCGCGGACCGGAGTTAGATGAAAAACAGCACTTCTTTATTGCAAATTTCGAACGTGGCAACGGATTCAATCCTTTCAATCCTGACGCGTGTCAACTCTCGTGGAGTCTTGTTCACAGGTGAGCATTGTGAAAGACTAAGATTTAGTCCGTCTTTTAAAGGCTACAGCGTCTTTCCGTAGTCTCTTGTTCCTATAATGTCCATAATGCATTGGGAGCATCACCTTTTTAACATGATAATGCATTCTTTTTTGGCAAGCCTGTAATTCCGTTTTCCACTGTATTATTAGTTCTGGGGAAATGTTGGCTCATACTTCCAAATATATTCGTGATGTCCCATGCACCAAAATGCTCGAATTTTTAAGATGCCACATTTTCTCTGCAGTGCCCGTTTATCTAACTCCATCAAAGGGGCCAGTGTCCATTTGACTTCCCTTGCTCTGCTACACTTCATGATACACGGTGAAACAATTTTCATACCTTTTAGTTCAGTGTGTCACGCAGGCGGGTCGGGCTCAAAGTTAATTGCATCCAACGTAGTTTGCTCCAATCTTGAGCCCCTTGACCTCAACAGGGTGGCCACGGCACGCGGGTATCGGAGCACCCCGCTTATATCCAACATAACCTCCCTTGAAGAATACAAAGAAGCATGCCGCAGACCGGAGTTAGATGAAAAACAGCACTTCTTTATTGCAAATTTCGAACGTGGCAACAGATTCAATCCTTTCAATCCTGACGCGTTTCAACTCTCGTGGAGTCTTGTTCACAGGTGAGCATTGTTAAAGACTAAGATTTAGTCCGTCTTTTAAAGGCTACAGCGTCTTTCCGTAGTCTCTTGTTCCTATAATGTCCATAATGCATTGGGAGCATCACCTTTTAACATGATAATGCATTCTTTTTTGGCAAGCCTGTAATTCCGTTTTCCACTGTATTATTAGTTCTGGGGAAATGCTGGCTCATACTTCCAAATATATTTGTGATGTCCCATGCACCAAAATGCTCGAATTTTTAAGATGGGCAGTTATTGTGTGAATATTGCTTTAACTATAAAAGCCAAGTCTTGATAGAAATGCGGCTGATGATTAAACTACCCACTAGAGGACTAGATTGTTTCACGTTAAATAATATGACGCAAATGTTGGATAAAGTATATGAGGATGTTGGACCACTGAAACAATAATGAGGGCTAAGGACACATGATGTTATATCGCTGAAATGTAATTGCCGCCTGCCATAATGATAATTTTGTGTTTAAAAACATAGAATTTGTTGATCTTTTGCAAAAAACTCCATTTCCCATCTAACTTCCTGTAAGTAAACAGGAAGTGAGATCAGTAACAGAGGAGTTCCGGCGGGTTCGAAATATAGGAGGAGTATGAACTTTACTGCACTGACGGTGAACAAGCAACAGTTGGTTGCGAAACGCGTTGGTTCTTACTTTGCAATGCTGGAGTAATGATAACGAAATAAAAAGGATTGGGAAAGGAACTTTTGTGAGTGCTGACTTTTTCCCTTCATGATAGAAGGGAGTTGTGAAATATATATATATATATATATATATATATATATATATATATATATATATATATATATATATATATATATATATATATATATATATATATAATATATATAATTATTTTTTTCCTCCCTCCCCCACCCACCACTCTTCCACATCACCAGCCGCTACTGTCTGACACTCTCCTCCACACCATGCCCTTCCACTCTGACACTCTGTTCCCTCCATGACACTCCACAACACTCTTTGCTACTCCACTTCATTCCATGACACTCCACTTCCCTCTATGCCACTCTGACAATCCACCACAATCTACTCTACGCCACTCTCCTTTATGCCACTAACTTTTGTTCATGCTGAGCATAATCCGCACTAGCGTATATCTTGGCTAAAACACATTGGCTTGGTCAATAGCTCCTGCATAGGAGAGACCTATTGGCTTGGCCAATGCTTGTTTATCACTCGAATCGCTAAGGATTGCTGAGTCCCTTCTCATTGCGCTTGTCATTTCTGGACCTCCTCGGCATTGCTGAAATCTCTGTCCCTCCTGAACCGCCTTTCCTTGCGGGAACCACATGTCAATCGTACACAGTTCACCGCAGATGCAGGAGCTTACGCTTTAGAACCACTAGTTAAACTGGAATTTCTTTTTATGGCGGTGCTGGGTATTCGTGGCTGGCTTTACGCTTTTCAGTTGTACCCCTTCTTTTGGTGCTCTCTCTGTTCATTGCGGCAGTGTGGGTTATTTTGGAGCTATCCGGCTCGCCCCTAGTTGCTCAGCTCAGTAGACATCTTGAGTTACTCGTCTTGATACCCTGATGCTCCTCTAGCCACGGGCACATCGCAGCGTGAACCCTGACAGGGGAATGGCTGGTGTTGTTCAGTGGAAGGGTGTGCTTGAAGCTTGCTGTCAAGCTGCATCATGTCTGTTCAGCTATCATCAGCTCCATACAAGGGAGGATGAGTCTGTAGGGCTGAGAGGGCCTTCACTGCATCTTGAAGACCTCAGAGCCGGCGAGGAGGAAACAATGAACAAAGAAATTGCCAGTACTGCGCAATAATTTGTACTATTCACTAGGTATTGAGCAGAAATTTACTCAAACCAAAGACCACTAGTTCAGTCTGAAAATTATGTAACAAAAATGATTTTATTTCATTTTGAAATTTGTTTTCTTTTTCTTTTCTTTTTACTTGTTTTTAAAAACAAGATAACCGATCAATTTGAACAAACGTGTGATTTGGTTAACTGTTGACAAAGAATTCATCTAGAGGTCAACATTTAACATTATAGTTTGACAGATTAATTGAATCCACAAAAACCAAAAGACAAAAAGGAGGTATCAAAACCTAGACCATTAATCAATGATACAACATAGAAAATGACGCTTTTTGGACAACAATCAGACAATAGACAACATATAATAGTGATACGGTTGGAACCTGTATTGTTTAAATTCAAACCTTTTGAGCTATGGCTTATTGCAGAAGTTCTGCATTGGTCATAGATAAGCCTATACACACAAATGAAAACAAGCCTGTGTAAATATTTCTTTTTCATATACGACCACACGTTGATTTTATGTTTGCAATTATTCAAGAAAAGCAAGGGTTGGTCGCAGTTTAGAATGAATCAAAAATGAGAAGGGGAGAGGGGGGGTCGACGCGTTTCGAAGCCCTGTTTCATTACAGGGGTTCTCTTCAGGACCAACAGACAAAATCTGAAAAACATAAGTGAAAACAAACACTCAGTCAAAAAACACACTTGAAAGAACCTCAACTCACGTACTGATCAGCACGATCTATTGTTATACCTGTGTTATCAAGTAATGGTGTCGTAGTCATAGAATCTGGAATAAAAAGAAGAACCAAACTAAGTCTCTTGCAGAGCATTGGACTTGTATACAGACTGTTTCAGAACGGGAAGCGACTTACATGGTTCTTGGCAAGGTCAGTCACAAAATTAGTTTGAAGTAATCCGGCTTTTGAATCCCGATTTTGCAGTCGATTTTTGAGCTGTTCTAAAAAGGAGGGGCGACAAAACTACAAGAATTGAATCAAACGTCTATCTTCAATCTTTCAAAAAAAACACTCACCTCAAGTGAAATAAGTGCACTTCAAAAAGGACTCACTTTTGTCCCATCCAAAGCCACTGATTTCGTGAGACTAAAATTGGAGTTCATTGAATTTTGCCGGAAGATACGTTTAATCATATTCTTCGCAGATAAAGAAATGGGCCCACAGACAGAGACCACGGGATTAAAGAAAAAATCAAACTTTACTCCACCCATCCATAAATTGCCCAAGGAGGTCTTTTATTTTGAAAAAACTGTATTATCTGCCATTGCCTCACACGAAAAAAAGAATAAGGATTTTGTTTCACCTAATCTATCTCGCCAAGAAAAACAGGCGTTGCTTTCAATTAAAAATGACGCAAGCATTATAGTAAAACAAGCCGATAAAGGCGGAGCTATCGTCATCTGGGGAACGTCAGAATACGTGGCAGAGGCCACAAGACAATTGACCGATGAAAAGTGCTACCGGAAAATCAACTATGACCCAACAAAGGAACTTCAAAACACACTATCGGAAATTTTGACTAGAGGACTGGAACAAGGTTTTTTAGGGAAACAAGAATACAACTATCTTTGCAATAAGCACCCTCGGATCCCTCTGTTTTATGTACTCCCCAAGATACACAAAAACGAACAAACTCCACCAGGGAGACCGATCATCTCGGGGTGTGGTTCACTGTTTGAACCTGTTTCTAAGTTTATAGACTTCTTTCTTAAACCATTCTGCACTCAAGTTAAATCTTTTCTTCAAGACACAACAGATTTTTTGAATAGACTACATGAACTTCCATTCAACCCAGAACATGATCTCCTAGTGACTATGGACATTGTTTCATTATATACCCAAATCCCCCAGGATCAAGCCCTAGAAGTCCTCGAGATATTCCTGAACCAACGAGATATGCCTTCAAAAATCCCAACAGAATTCCTTTTGGAGTTAGCAAGAATGGCCCTCACTAAAAACTACTTTAAATTTAAAGACGACTTCTACTTTCAAACCCAAGGAGTAGCTATGGGGTGTCCTTTTGCCCCTGAGCTAGCTATACTATACATGAGTCAGTATGAGGACACTTTCATATACAATAACAACCCCTTTCATGAGTGGATTGGGGGTTGGCTTCGTTTCATTGATGACGTGTTCTTCACATGGACTGGGAACAATGAACAGCTTGAGTTGTTTCGCATATGGCTCAATGACAGAACAAGAAACATCAAATTCAGTCTTGAATCATCTCCAACACGCCTCTCCTTCTTGGATGTTGAAATTTATTGTGCAGACGGCCAACTAGTAACAACCCTATTTAGGAAGAAATCTGACCGCAACAAAGCTTTGGATTATTCCAGCAATCATCCTAGAAACCTAAAACAAAATTTACCGATAGGGCAGTTCCTCCGAATCCGGAGAAATTGTACGTTTAAGGATGAATATCTGTCACATGCAAACATCCTAAGAGAGAGACTATTAGATCGGGGTTACCCAGCCAAACTGTTGAAAAATGCAATAAAACGAGCGTGGTGGACACCACGGGAAGCACTACTCCAGAAGAGAGAGAAGAAAGATCTAAACCGGACGGTTTGTGTCTCCACCTTCTGTCCTTCGTCCAATTTTTTGAAAAAAACAATCCATCAAAATTGGCATTTAGTAAAAGAAATCAATGAACAGTTGAAAGAAGTGCCACTCTTTGCATTCAAAAAAGACACATGCATAGCCAATCAGATCGTCAGAGCGGCCGTACCGAAACCCAAGACATTGACTCTAAGAGACTATGTCAGCCTACCCCCCATCAAAGGCCATCACAAATGTGGCACTTGCTTATGTTGCAATTCAACAATTGAAGGTGACCTCTTTCAACATGGTGGCGTGTCATGGAAACATGACCAGTTCACCAATTGCAAAACGCGGAATATAGTGTACGCCATCATCTGTACTTGTAACAAGGTCTATATTGGAAAAACTAATCAAGAAGCTAGACAGAGAATGTCACAGCATAAATCCCGCATTAGAAAGAAAGTCTTAACAGCTCCACTTGTCCAACACTGGATTGATGAATCGCATGGGGATGAGGAATTCAAATGGACTATCATATCAAAAATAGAACCAGATCCACGAGGTGGAGATCTAGAGGCCAAGTTAAGACAGAGGGAAGCAATGTTAATTCTTAAGTTCAATACTACCATCACTGGCCTAAATGAGATGTCTGAATTGTATCATTTGTGAGCTCAACTGCATAATCAATAACAGGCTGGAATACCGTTTTTATAAGATGAGCAAAACAAGTTTTGTGACACCCCCACTTTTACATCCTTGCAATATATAAAAAATACTTTCTCCTTGAAATATAGTTTTTACTTCTTAAAGGCGTCTCTTCTTGAAACCAATGACTCATGTAATTGCATGCAATCGACCGATCGACCAGATGCAAACATAGAAACTTCAACGTGTTCAACAAAATAAACGTAGGGTGCGACCTAACCCTTCGCCGTAGTTACCAAGCAAGTGCAATTCACCCTCGCGTGTATACGAGCAAAATACCCTGTGGAGACTACATCTCCCATGAGCACCGGGCGCTCTTTATATCCGCTTCCGCTTTCATTTGTAATTGAACATGCCAGAGTATACGGCGTTTTCCGTACGAAAGAGAAAAGTGAGTGAAGGAGAACAGAGCCACCAAAAAGGTAATCGACTATGTTTTCACCCACTCGCCCAAATGTACGACGAAACGCATGAGCGCGACTCGCATTGGCAGCACCATTTCAATTCGCCACTTGCAAACCACGTTTTGCCGCTGAGCCTGTGTAGAACTATCGCTCCACGCTAGCAATCACCCGTTGCCTTAATTAAATACTACGGACTAAGTTTTTTAGACCCCATATTAATTGCCAAATCTACCTGCATATGGGAAATCGGCTTTACTTCTCATCATCGAGCAGCACCATTTCAATTCGCCACTCGTCAATCACGCTCTGCCGCTGAGCCCGTGCATAACTATCGCTCCACGCTAGCAATCATCTGTTGCCTTAATTAAATACTACGGACTACGTTTTTTTCGGCCCCATACCAATTGCCAAATCTACCTGCATATGGGAAACCGGCTTGACTTCTCAAAAACAGTGTTCTCTTAAATGTTAACTTTATCATTATTTGACGCCATGCCAATCATCCCCTCGGTATTCCCTCCTTTTTAGAACAGCTCAAAAATCGACTGCAAAATCGGGATTCAAAAGCCGGATTACTTCAAACTAATTTTGTGACTGACCTTGCCAAGAACCATGTAAGTCGCTTCCCGTTCTGAAACAGTCTGTATACAAGTCCAATGCTCTGCAAGAGACTTAGTTTGGTTCTTCTTTTTATTCCAGATTCTATGACTACGACACCATTACTTGATAACACAGGTATAACAATAGATCGTGCTGATCAGTACGTGAGTTGAGGTTCTTTCAAGTGTGTTTTTTGACTGAGTGTTTGTTTTCACTTATGTTTTTCAGATTTTGTCTGTTGGTCCTGAAGAGAACCCCTGTAATGAAACAGGGCTTCGAAACGCGTCGACCCCCCCTCTCCCCTTCTCATTTTTGATTCATTCTAAACTGCGACCAACCCTTGCTTTTCTTGAATAATTGCAAACATAAAATCAACGTGTGGTCGTATATGAAAAAGAAATATTTACACAGGCTTGTTTTCATTTGTGTGTATAGGCTTATCTATGACCAATGCAGAACTTCTGCAATAAGCCATAGCTCAAAAGGTTTGAATTTAAACAATACAGGTTCCAACCGTATCACTATTATATGTTGTCTATTGTCTGATTGTTGTCCAAAAAGCGTCATTTTCTATGTTGTATCATTGATTAATGGTCTAGGTTTTGATACCTCCTTTTTGTCTTTTGGTTTTTGTGGATTCAATTAATCTGTCAAACTATAATGTTAAATGTTGACCTCTAGATGAATTCTTTGTCAACAGTTAACCAAATCACACGTTTGTTCAAATTGATCGGTTATCTTGTTTTTTAAAAACAAGTAAAAAGAAAAGAAAAAGAAAACAAATTTCAAAATGAAATAAAATCATTTTTGTTACATAATTTTCAGACTGAACTAGTGGTCTTTGGTTTGAGTAAATTTCTGCTCAATACCTAGTGAATAGTACAAATTATTGCGCAGTACTGGCAATTTCTTTGTTCATTGAATATCTGGCACAGCCTTACTGTGCTCTTGCCAAAACCCCCATTTGTTACATGGCGAGGAGGAAACAGCAAGAGTGCATGGACCAGGGCTGGCCAGGGCAGGGCCCAGACGGCACTGGAGATGGGCGGGACACTTTAGAGCATAGTGCAGATACAGGAAAAAACATATAGTACAGATACAGTACTGAAAATAGCTGCATGAGCTCACAGTGAGGACATTCATGAAAAACAGTGTAGGCACCATGTAGAAACCAGCAGAAGTTGTGCAGAAAGCAGATACTGTACTGATAATTCTTATATAGCAGAGATACCATACTGAAAAAGGCAGCAGTCGAACAAAGCACTGACGCAACATTCAAGATAGCCAGAATAAAACGCAGCACATGTACCATAAAAACCAACATTGGCAAAGCCAGGTGCTAAAACCCAAGTGAGATCTAGGTGCTTTATCAGTGTTTTTTTCGGGCATGTTGTACAGCTGCCATAAGTATATGTCGGAGTGTTTCATAGTGCTTTTGTATTGAACCTTCCTATTTTTGCAGAAATAAATTGAGACCTAAATTTGGCGATAAAGTGATTTGCATTGCATCAGTCAATGTGGAAATCAGTGAACCTTGATTTAGAACTCGGGTCATTTAATTTTGCTACCACGGTTTAGTCTTTAATCCACATCTACTCCCTCATAAGTAAACCCACAGAATGTGGTTCCTAATTCAGGATTCTTTGTCGTTTTTAGATCTGCTACAAATCGATAAGGCAAGTCTTTTGGGCCAAGACTTGTTCCTAGCTACAGAAAACCTTCTGAGAACCGTGGATGACTCTACGATTCAACACGTACCACATTATTCATCCCATGAGATTCTAGGAAGGCCTATGATTGGTGCGCCCTTGGATGACGCAGTATAATGAGTAGGACTGTGCGGTAAATTCCGTTCCGCTTGGGAAATTTTGCGTTCCGTAGAGAACGTGAACTTGCCAAAAATTCCGCAATCCGCGGCTTGGCAGAATTTTTTGCTTGTTCGCGCTTTCAAAATGCGTGTTTGCAAGATATTTCTAACTGAGCATGCAAACAGCGTTCGCAAACAGATAAAAGACATCGCAAACGGGCAGAACAAGCAATTCCGCTGGTTCGCAGAACTTATGCCTGCTCGTTGAGATTTTTTACCATTTCACTGAGCTTTGCGTAGCATGACTACGCAAATTCTGCCCACCTCTATTAATGAGCCTCTCACAGAACCTCACATGCACCAACTAACACCTCGCTACTTATTGTCCTCTTCCCCTAGAGAAGGTGGGAGGCACTTCTGGGATTGCCCTAGGGAAACGTACAGGGCTGACCACAGACTGCAGCAACATATATATATACTACGAGCCCATCCCGACGTTGTCCGGGTATGAATTGCTGCCTGCCAGTAGTATATTGTTTTGTAGGATTTAGTTTTGATAGCATTTCTTATCTGTGACAGGCCTGCGAAACGCTCCGATTCACAGTGCACTGCTGATGCACTTATGAGTGCGTGTTCAGTAGTGTGTGAACTCGAGTTTCCCTACTTTATTTTTCCTTGCAATATTATATAGCGCGAACTCGACAACATGGCATGAGCACAATTTACATTACAGAAGAACACATTCATTTGTGGAAGGCACGGGGAGACAAAGCGATTTGCCTGGAATCACAGGATGTTGAGCTGATGCCGAGATTTGAAAGTAGCTCCCAGCTCTAAAGTTCGCAATTCTAGAACTTGTGGCGGGAGGTGTGTCTAAAAGTGTATGTCAGTGCTGGCCATCAATGAGAGAGACCTGTGCATTTTTCAAATGGGTGGTGAAAAAATATGAGTATGTTGCTGGAGATGTGGGCCGCCGTGCCACCAATGTACTTACCGGGGGAGGGTAAACACCCCTTATTCCGCAACTTTCTTTCCGCATACCATCACTCCGCATACTTTCATTGCGAAAGTACCATGACTCCGCAATGCCATTATAACGCATGGCATTACATTTTATATGCTTTTACCACGTATACATTTACAACGAAATTCGTTGTAAATGCATGAATGGTAAAAGCATGTTTTTTTAATGTTTGGATAAGGTAAGTATGGGTATAGGGGTATATGTTTTGGGGTACTGAGGTATATGTTTTGGGGTGTTCGGGTATTTTAAGGGTTCAGATATAGTTTTGGGTTATGGGGTACAGGGGTAGTTTTAGGGATAGGTATGGGTTTTGGGGTACAGGGGTATTTTAAGGGTTCGGAGCTAGGTTTGGGTTTTGGGGTACAGGGGTATTTTTAGGGTTCAGGGCTAGATTTGGGGTACAGGGGTGTTTTAGGGTTCAGGGGTAGGTTTCGGTTTTAGGGTACAGGGTTATTTTTAGGGTTCAGAGCTAGTTTTGGGTTTTGGAGTACAGGGGTATTTTTAGGGTTCAGGGGTAGGTTTGGGTTTTGGGGTGCAGGGTTATTTTAAGGGATCAGGGCTAGGTTTGGTTTTGGGGTACAGGGGTATTTTAGGGTTCAGGGCTAGGTTTTGGTTTTGGGGTACAGGGGTATTTTTAGGGTTCAGGGGTAGGTTTGGAGTTTGAGGTACAGGGGTATTTATAGGGTTCAGGGGTAGGTTTGGGTTTTGAGGTACAGGGGTATTTATAGGGTCAGGGCTGCGTTTGGGTTTTGGGGTACAAGGGTATTTTTAGGGTTTAGGGATAGGTTTGGGGTACAGGGTATATTTATAGGGTTAAGATGGGTTAGTGTTGAAGGGTGTTAGGGTCTTTTAAGGAGTAAGGGTGGGTTATGATTATGGGGTGCAGGGGTATTTAAAGGGAGCAGGGTGAGATTAGCACACGATATGAGACATGGCATGAAGGGCCCCCAGCGTTTGTCACGCCCCCAGCACACGCCCACAGCACAACGCAGACACGCCCACAAGGGACTACTTTGCTGGCACGGTTCTTTTACCTTTTAAATGTATATGGTGGGCGTCTGCATAGCCTATGTCCTTCTGCTGCAACTGCCCTTTCCAACGCTGAATTGGGTGTTGTGATAGGTGCTGTGGTTCCTGAGATTACCCGCCTCAAAGGTTTGGGCTCTCTCTTTATTATATTAGTATGGATAACCCATTATTTTATATTGATGACAATATACCTGACACTTACGACATCCATGATGATAAGTATCATAATTTGTAGTCAGGTATCATGTGTCAGATTGTGTAATATATTTTCAAAGTGTTGGTATTTTACCTGCATTGTGACTTGGTTTTATTGTGTATTTATCTTCTATTTTAGTGAGGTATTGTAATCAAGTATGTCTATTGTGTTTACTAAACTGTAACCCAATGAAATGGTAGCACTTGCACTTTAAAAGTACTTTCACCCTTATGGCACGCTGTCATGTGATCAAGGCTCGAGAGAGCCGAAACGTTATGGCGACAGCACAAGAAATAAAGTAATACTTGGCATCCTATACCTTGGTTCATGCCTGTTCCTGTTCGAGGCTGTGTAAAAGGCTCCAGCACTAGCGAGGCGGAGGTTTCTGCTGTGTATATATATATATATATATATATATATATATATATATATATATATATAAAATATATCTCAGCAGCGAAGGCTCATGTGGGTCACGATGCATTCCCCTCCCCACCCCTGCAAAGCATTGGTAATAAATACATATTCGACTCTGTATACCTTTATATATGGTTAATTTATGGTTTATGCTATGGCATTTTTTCCATATGTATTTAAAAAATATATATATATATATATATATATATCATCAAAGGGTTATATTTGTGCACTATGGTAAAAATGGTCAAATACCATTGAGACTTCGTGATCATTAAGAGAGTTTTGTTCCATTGTCAAATAATTGTTGCATGTGACATGTGAGGGAGTAAAAGGCTTTGTTAATTGCAGTTTTGCTGTGATAGACTGGAATTTGACCTCTGCACAGTAGTAATCTTTTTTATTATATATATTTAATTGTGCATATATATATATATATATATCAAAACAAAACCCTTTCAGGCATAGAGTGACGCATAAATTATGAAAAAAAGAAGGAGAGAACTCTGGGTAGTTCTCAAGTTTAGGTGGAAAGCAGCTCCTGTTAGAGCACTCTCAACACCAGCGACACTCTAAATCTGCTCACCTCAAATGTCTGTTTTTCTATCAAAGTTTTTAAGCATAGGATTAGCACAGTGCTATCCACGCCGAGATAGAAAATGACAAAGTCTTTTGCCATTTATACAGCAAAGTTTTTAAGCATAGGACTAGTACAGTGCTGTCCTTGCCGAGCTGTAAAATGACAAAAGGCATTTATCACTCCAGGCACAATATTACAGCTTTGAATTGGTAAAATACCAACTCTAGCCAACCGAGTCCACACAGCCCCCCTCCCCTTAAAAAAAAACTTTTGGCCATGGGGGGTGGGGTGGGGGGGGCAGGGGGTGTTGGGGTGGGACGGGGGGGGGGGGTTCCCCAGGGCCGAAAACGGGCTTGGAAGGAGGGCCCTTCTGACGCCCCATCCTCATATATGTATATATACTAAAATAACAGCAGCCATTTAGTTTTTTTCTGCTGTGATCCAGCGGGGTTGCAGCAAACCATGGCAATTTCTTTTTATTTTGGTCCTTTGGCCGGGGGGCCACTTGGGTGCCCCTCCATCGGTTCCTAGGGGGGGCAGAGTATTCCTACCATGCCCCTTTATATGATTGTTTTTTTTTTTTAACATAACCACAAAAGTAACTGTGGGTCTAATTAACCTCTCTGCTGTGCGCTGTCTGAATCCCAACTCAAATACCAAAAAGGTGGACTACCAGAGTGAAATAAGTATCACAGGATACCTCAACATTTGTGAAAAGTACCCATCAGTTATCGATCGGTTCCGCCCTTATCATCATCTAGGCCTCCTCACACCGAGGAGGAAATCCTATAACCACTTAGGATCTAAACAGTGGATACCCTAGTGTGTTTTAAAGTGTAAGGCTAATGATCTGACACGATAACTGAAAAAGAAGTGCATGAAAATAAGCAAAAATAGATGTGCAAGGTGTGAAGAAATATAAAATTGGAGAACTAGGGGAGAAAAACTTTATTAGGTATCACCTAAGTTTCCAAAGTTTAAAAATATCAGTGCAGGGATGTAGTAGATTGAGCAAATGACTACTACTTAGATCTTAACGGTCGACATGACATGTTTCTGCAGACTCTGGACCCAGATAGGTGCCCTACTGCATTCATCAGGACCACATCTTGCTACTGCTTAATCAAAGAAAAAGTAAATAAAAATGTTACTTTGCGTGTTTTCAAAGGAAAAAGTAAATGAAAATGTTACTTTACGTGTTTTCAAATGAAATGGATGTCCCTTGACAGGTACTGGTCCTCCTGTTTACTAAAAAAGATTGAGTTGGAAAGACAGACAAAGACAACAGACAGACATCACAAAAATAACGTCAGTGCAAAATGAAGTGCACCCAACTGTAGGTGTGTGCTTTACATATCACCAAGGATGTCTTATCATGTACATCTAGGGCTTTTACTCAGGCCCCTCACCCGCTTACCTCGTTGGTAGGAGGATGGCACTACGCCTCACCTGGCTGCGGCTCAGGTACGTAGAGCACTGCGCTGATGACAACAAACAAAAACACATCCCAACCCTGAATGGGTCACATGTAATTAAGATCACAGTATATCCTTGATCCAGAACCATTATGGATATTCATTGTTTAACATAGTCAAATGGTGGCTTCAATAATCGCAATCCTGATCAGTATCTAACTTCGATAACAGTAGTCAATGGTTGGTAAACTGTACAACCCAGATAGACAATGACTGTAAATATGATTATATATCAGGTGACGAATCTGTGTCGTAAAAAGACCATGGACGATCTGAGACCCCAGGTGTGTATCAACTCGAAAAAGGCCCAGGTAAATTATGGGTAAAGGCGGTAGGTCAGTGAAAACTATACCCCCAACCCACTTTGCGTATAGCTTCTCTAATCACTTCTCTCTCCCTCGATGTAACCAAGGATTAATTGCCGGCATGCAATGAAGTCAGCTTCGTGTCCCTTGCAATTAAGTGATTAGAGAAGCGATCAGAAATTCACTCCAGCAGAGGCCCGCAGAGCTCAGGCAGGTCCAGTTGCAGGTCTAGGTAGGGTCAGTTGAGCAGTTGCAGGGAGTCTTCTGGAACTTGTGTCCTTGTTGCTCAGAACAGGAGGTCAGCCAACTGACCCTTGGAGCCACTCAGGTTAGCTTGTGATGAAGGGAGCAGAACCAGTCTTTCTACTTAGAGAGCAGGGCAGGCCTCAGGCAGCAGGGCAGTCCTCTGAAGAGCAAGGCAGGCCTCGACCAGCAGGGAAGTCCTCTGAAGAACAAGGCAGGCCTTGAGCAGCAGGGCATTCCTCTAACGAACAAGGCAGTCCTTCATCTATAATGCCCATAAGTATAGGAGTGTACTGAAGAGTTGGTTTGAGGGTCCTCTATTTATACCTGATGTCAGCCTTTGAAGTGGGGGAAACCTCTAGGCTTCTCCCACATGTGGTTCAGATATGTTCCTTCCTCTCTGCCCAGGGTCCAAGAGGTCTAGGGTGGCAAAGGACTGGTGTCAAGTTCTTTGTGAGTTTGCTGGAGGCTGCCTCTTTCCGATGTAAGTGGGGCAGGGAACAAAGTTGTTCCTCCCATCACCTAGTCCCCCCCTTGTCTCATGGTCTGGAAGGAATAGTAGGCTTGCTCTGCCTCTCCTTCCCTCGTTATTATATACTGCATGAATTTGAACTGTTTGAACCATTTTTATCATTCTAATATTCCTGCTATTACCGAGGTTTGGGATCTGCACTGTTTTTTAATTATAATCTACGTCCAGTCGGAACTTGGGGGGGGTGTGGTTCTTAATCTTATAGAAAGTATGTGCTCTGGTACTTTTTTCCTGCACTTGGCGGCCATTTTGGTGGTGCCGCCCTCTCTCTGCAGTGCGCAGTCCTGCTCCCTCGCTACAGTCTTTCATAAGACAGCCAGGGAGCGGACGCGCAGTGGGTGCTCCGCTGGCATGCCGAAGGTGCGCCAAAGGCAAGTCCGTCTGGGCCCATCCGCGTCCCTCCGTGGCCACAAACCCTGGTACTTTTGACCATGGAAAGGTGTGTATTTTCCACGCAATAACTTATAGCGCTACTTCAGGAGTCCTCAACTCACTGCAGACTCCTTGAGATTGAGGCTGGACTGCTTGATTGCAAGAGTTGTAAGTTTTGTTGTACATCTTTTCCAAACACAATGCGCACAGCGTGGGGCCCTAGGATAATGATAGTGGCCTAAGTTCTTCCTGTAACAGAGGTATCTGTAAGACTTCTCCTCTGACCCCACGAGAGGCCACCACTGAGTTTCTTTTTTATAACATTAACTGTCGGTCCGTGCCTAAACATCAACTGCACATTTTTAATTTCCTAGTGGACAGGCAGCCTGATGCTCTCTTGGCGACAGAGACCTGGCTCCACGAGGGCTCGGCCCCGGATGTAGTGGCAGCCCTTCCACCCCATTATTTTATAGTCCAGAAGGACAGGCAGCACAGGACAGGGGAAAGTCCCCCAGAGAAGGAAACACTCAATGGTCCTCCCCTCTCTAAAGCAAACCTGGACACTTCTAACCCCTCATACTTCTGCCCCATCTCCCTTGAACATTTTGGAGAAACATGTCAATGGTCACCTGGTCAACTGTTCTCCTTTGTAGAAACCCAGAATTTTCTGCATCCCTCCCAGTCCAGATTTAGAGTGGTTTTCTCTAGTGAATCTACCCTTCTGGGCGGTCACAAAGATGCTAAGGCTTCGCATGGATGAGGGAGAAACTGCAGCAATTATTCTGTTAGATCTAAGTGCTGTCTTTTATATGGTGTCCCACCATATCCTTCTGGGTGAACTACAGACACAGGGTCCAGATGGAATGGCCATGGAATGGGTTCGCTCCTTCCTAAAGGACCGAACCTAACAGGTTTCCCCTTCCTCTTCCGAGTCAAAGCCCATGCCTTTCCCTGCGGAGCCCCACAGTCTCTTGCTGAGCTCCCTTCTATTTAACATATATATTCGACCTCTAGCAGAAGTGGTCGAAAATGCTGGGTTGTCTTTTTTCTCCTACATTGACAATATCCACTTAATTTTCTCAATTTCACCAATGCAGGGACACAAACCCTCGGATCTAAGTTTGGACTTGAGCAAGATCTCTCTCGATGCAGAATAATTTGCTCAAGCTCAACAGGAACAAAACCGAAATTATGATTCTATGCAAAAGATCCGATCTCTAGGACTGAATCACTGGCTCATCCTACCCGGTCTAGTAGTTTTAAAAATCTGGGGTTCATTGTGGACGAGTCACTATCCATGAAACAACAAGTGGCAAAGGTGACGTCCACCTGTTTTGCAGTTCTTAAGTGGCTAAAAAAGATCCTGTGGCTGATTCCATTCTCAGCACAGAGGACAGTGATCCAGGACCTTGTTTCTAGACTGGATTATGGCAATGTGCTGTACTTGGGAAACAATACATCGACTATCCATAGACTGCAGCGTGTGCAGAAGGCAGCCGCCAGGCTTCTCTAAAACCTACCCAAGTTTACCTCGGTCTCCAGCCTTCATTGAGATCTACATTGGCTGACTGTGCCGAAACGTATCAAGTTCAAAGCACTCTGCTATATGTTCAGGGTCAAATTGGGATTGGGCCCTAAATATCTCCTGGACTTAGTTTATTTATTTTATTTAATTTTACAGAGTTTTATAGAGCGCGAACTTGACCCGGATCGGGTATCAGAGAGCTTTACAGAACACCAGTAGCATTACATGGGGACACATTTTGTAGTTCACCTATACCATCCCTCCCGCCCCTTGAGATCGTCTGTGCAGACTCTGTTTGTTGTGCCAAAAACTCGACTGGCTCGTATGAAAGGCCGATCTTTTTCCAACTTAGGGCCTCTATTGTGGAACTCCCTGCCAGCTGCCTTGAGAGATTCGACATCCCTTCTTGCTTTCCGTAAGGGTCTAAAAACCTGGCCTTTTCTAACTGTCTATGCAGATCACTTGCCCTGCGTCGGGTAACCCCAGGGGGTAGCTACGCACATTATAAGTTTCGTAAATAAATAAATAAGGAATACACAAAGGCCAACTGCTAATTACACCCAGTCATGTGACCCAGGACACATGCTACAAGCACCAAATGGATAGCAGAAGAAAATACCAAAATTCTTAACGCGGCATTGTCAGAATTGTGACTTAAAATCCGACTTTACCATTAAAGGGGATTTTAAATTACAATTATGCCCTCAGGTGTGACATCAGTCCATGTCACATAAGAGCGCCTGATGGGGTGGGCTGCATCAGCATGGGTGCCAGCCCTTGTTGTCATATCCAAGTTGAATGAGGCGTCCAGAAAAGAGTGTTATGGGAGAGAACCACACAAGATGAATTAGACAGTTCCTTAGGCCCAAATCAAATTCATGAGATCTGTGAAAAAAAGAATGTGTAAAGCAGTGGACTTAGATGTACATTGGGCGGGGAGTTCAGACCAGTGCAGTATCAGTGGGGAGGGTGGTAGGAATGGCGGCGAGGATATGGAGCTAAGGGCATGCCAACAAACAAAGAATGGAAGGTTTGAACAGAAGGATTGGAACTCCTTTGACACAACTGTATCTGGGTGTGCAGCTGCACGACACAGGACTTGGCCCTAAAAGGGACAAGAAGACCTGTTATGAAACACCCAGACATAACTGAGGCCAAAGTAAAAAAAAAAAAGTGTGGTAGAACAAAGGATAGCAAGTGGATTTAAGGTGTCCTAGGAGTGCCCTTTGGGCAAGTACCCAAGACAATGTTGGGCTCTCTTCATGTTGTTGAACTACCTGTTGTGTTCAGAAGGGATCTTATCGAACCATTTCAGAGACCAAACTGACAATAATCTAAAGTTCACCCACATCGATGGAGGACTTAAACTGGTCCTCATTCGTGGAGTGAGGGCGGAAAAGGACAAGCAACAGGAAATTTGATTCTGAATAGATACCATTTCGATTTCCTTTTTGTTAGACATGTTAATTTACACTAGGATTGTCATAGTCTATTAGAGTACTATGAAGCGCTGCTGAAATAATGCAGGGTGCCCCCTATTACCACATTAAATAATATAACAGTGGTGACATTAATGGGCACTCGATTGGACTCCAGAGTGCCCCAAAGGTTGAGTAGGAGCCATCCAACTACAGTGACAGAATCAATGTCTTCATTATCACAAACTCCGCAGCAAACCCAATGGCTCCCAAGAAGGTGGCTGTTTGTTCATCTTTCAAGAAATTCTCAGACAGGGTGACTTGAGGAGGCATAAAGAGGAAATCTTAGCCTCGCCCTAGAATGTGTGTGTGTGCCAATTTTCTGGGCATTTGGGAAGAAGTAGGATGAAGTAGGGTCTAACTTTATCAATCGCCCCTCTCTCCTTAACTTTCCTATCCCCTGGAAGTGCACAGGCTTTTTCTGAGTAGTTTAGGTTGTGGTTTCAATTAACAAAAGTATGTGTAAGAAGCGAGCACCCTATTCCTCCCCCCCCCCCCATGATCATGATCAAAGTTACTTTTCTAGTGCAACTCAGCCGCATCAACGCCCACTGCAGAGATGTCCAAGCTGCAGGTTTCAAATCTGAATCCTGTTAGAGGTATCTTAGGCTTTCATCCTTCTGATGTATACCAGAGAGATGTTAATGAAAGCAGTGACTGGGGAATCACGTAAGAAAGCATCATGTGAGCAAAAGCTGGTCAATGTAATTGTTCAAAGCAGTAAGGGAAGAGAATATATCCCAAAGAGGGAGTGTTGATAAAAGGTTCCTAAACATTGATACGGGTGGGAAAACCTCTCTGTTGTATACATCATGTGCCCCTAAGATTCCCCCATACAATGTCTGGGAAATGGTACAGTTTTCACTTAACACATTCTACATCCTTTTTGTTTTCTCTTCTAAAACAGGAGTTGGTTACGGGATGATGGTGGTCTCCACATACATCGGCATCTACTACAATGTGGTCATCTGCATCGCTTTCTACTACTTCTTCACCTCCATGACGCGGGTGCTACCATGGACGTACTGTGGAAATCCCTGGAACACGCCAGACTGTGCTGGTGTTCTAAGTTCTCCATTCAATGCAACCAATGCATCCAGCCTACACCATTCAGCTTTGCCAGATTTTAACGTTACAAGCATAATGAACCAGACCTTGAAGAGGACCAGTCCCAGTGAAGAGTACTGGAGGTGAATATATTTATCCTTCCATAATTTATCTTGTCAAACCATCTTCCAGTGTTATGCAGTGCAAATTTTCATTCACTGGTAGGGCAGACATTTTATCTTGCACCGAGCCATCTTCTGATCTTGTGCAGAACACCAATTGTGTCTGTAGCCGCCATCATTAATTTTGCATTGTATTTATTACATTAATTCTGTAGTTATGACTTGCATTTAATATCACTTTTGTAACTTTTTGTAACTTCCACAATGCTCCATAAAAGGACGGTATTGCGTCCCACCTTCTGACCCTCTTCCTTGGTGAAGACAATGTCTTTCAAAATAAAATATATGCCAGTGGGAGGTCATTGTTGTCAAAAGGAAGAATATTGTGACATTTTACAAAATATAAAATGCCATACAAATCTTACTTAAGATAACCTTAAACATATATATTCTTTTATTGATGTTTTCAAAACTACGTAAAAGCTAATTATTCTTTCAGTAACTTTGTTAACTGCAATAGATAAGCAACATAAGAAAAGAAGAATGGAACAACAATCTCCATAATACTGTATATACATGAAAAACGTTTGAGCCTGAATCTCTGTTCCGCCTACATATGTAAAGGCAGTAAGTTGCAATACAAATATATTACAATGTGAGCAGCTCACAGGAAAAACTTGTAAAGGAGTTCAATTTCTACACATAGGTGATGACAGTAATCTGGACATAGTCCCCAATTCAGAATCAGTCATCATACCAAAGGAATTCTCAGCATGTGTGTGTACACTGCACTCCTTAGTAAGGAATAACAGTAACGTACCATTCTCTGTTATGTTCTTCTGTAAAAGCATTCCAAATCTCATAGACCACATGGAGCTGATTGTTAATACTGTCGCTCATCTGTTCATAGTTTACCATAGATGCTAGCGATAGGATTCATTCCTCTTGGCCAGATATCTAGCCTTCTCCAGGGTCTGAGGATACACAACTCCGCCAGGACCACGGCAGTGCCCAACCAGCTTTTGTTGTGATTGTTCACACCAGCCATATCCTGGAAGTCATGCAGGAGTGCCAGTTCCATTGAGGGTATACGATTTATGTCACTCTTAGTCATAATGGTGTGTCGTATCAGTTGCCAATGCGGATTAATAGTTTGCACAGTGCCATAAGATATGGATCATATCACCATCCCGTTGATTACAACGCCAGCATTGTGTCCAACTGTATGCAACTTACATGGAGAACAGTGCCAGTTTTGCAAGACTTTATAACACTGAACTTAGGATGTTCTTGCCTTGAACTTTTATCACAAGTTATTAGAAGTTCCGACCTTTCTTCATCTGTGTAAGATTGTGAAGTCTCCATTGCCATTTATGTTAAAAAAAGTTCTAAGTGGGTTTCACGTATAGTTCTATAATCATGGTTTCATATAATCCCAATTGTGTTTTTTTTTATTGTGCCCTCATTTAATTATAGTCCTGTAAGGGGGTGATGTTAGGCCCCAGTTTTTGTCATCAAGCGATTTTGTAATTAGGATTATTTCCAGTATTGAGTCTTCCCCAAATGAAAATCTTGTGACAACTCTGCGAAATATTTAATATGATCCTTGATAAGGATATGGGAAAGATTATGACTCCTCTTAGTGATCCAGTTGGGCAAGCACACTACTCCCGTGTTGATTATTGTTAGCTCTGCTTTTATCCAGGTAGACTCAGTGGGATGTAGACATCATTGTGTTTGTGTGTAGATCGTCACTCAAGGTAGCATGGCTGTCAAAACTGGTTTATGTGGGTCCTTTGTTTGCTTGAGTTGTTTGTAAATCACTTTGGTTCCCCCATTGATGCTTTTTATAACATTTTCCAGTATAATCCAATCTGACATTTCCATGCTTAAATGATATGTCACCTGTAAGAGATGGTGTGCCTTATAATACCTCTGGGGTAGTCTTAGTCCAGAAGTAGTGTTGGCATAGAGGTTTGACATCACAAGTCTGAGAGGGGACAAATCCTTTTTGTAGTCTTTTACCATATTTTCTATTATGTTCAGGGTACGGGTGGGGATTTTCAGTAGCAACATTTCGAAGACAACTAAAATGTGGGGCCATTACCATTTTTTGGTTTGAACTCTTCCCCACTGTAAAATTGTAGTTTCTCCCATTTAGCAAAATTCCTTTTCATTCGGTCAAATAGGCCCATTACATTCTCATTCACCATTGCCTCTTTACCTCTGCTTGACCAAAACACTAAAGTACTTTAGCTGTAGTGTTATCCATTCAAACGGAAGCTTAGCCAAAACACTTTTTGATGTTGTGGTGTCATAGGCACAGCTTCTCCCTTAGTCTGATTGACTTTATCCCCCTGTTAAGGTGGAAAATTCTGAGATGGGTCTTATCAGCGCTTGGCAATGACATCTCCGGTGTACTAAGCATAAGTAGGATGTTGTCTGCGTACAACATTAGCTTGAGTTCTCCTCCTCCTGTATGGAGGCCCATAGTCTTTTTATGAAGGAGTCTATTCCAGTATCTTACTCGGTATTTTATAGTCAAAGTTAAGCATTGACAATGGTCTATAGGAAGTCATCCATGCTTAGTCTTTATCTTTTTTTCAAAAATGAGACTATGACCCCCTCATGGAAGGTGCTCAGGAGGCAGCCAAGTGTCCTAAACTCATTTCAGACGTTGATCTCGGGAGTGCGTATATCAATGTAGGACACACAAAATATCAACTTATCATTTTCAGTGGTATCCAGGAAGTTTCAGAAGTGTAAACTTCATATAGCTTAGATGGTTGTTAATCTCTTTAAAATCTCAGTGGGATGTAACAGTAAGCTCTCCTCCAAATTATAGACCACAGAAATGGGCACCAGTGCCTATCTCTAAAGAAGGCCTTGGTCATTCTATTCCTAAATTCAGGAATGCTTGATGTGTCCATGACCGGGACATGCATAATGTGCTAGTCTCCCACACAATAAATTTAGCTTGCCTAATACATTTAGCTTGCCAAATTCTGAAAATAATCTACTCGGCATAGATGTGAAGTCGCTTGCCAAATTTTAGTGTCAAAACATTGATCCAACAATGAATACATTCTATTGGATTGACAGTTTAGCAAAGACATATTAGCCTTGAAGGTCTATCAGTGTTTTTAGTATTCTGGCTGTTGCCCTTATGTGTATTAAAATAGCCATCTCACATTACCTGTAATGTGTGGTGTTCTTTAGGGATACAACAGCAGATCATTTTGAGTATGAGAAAGAAATCCGCTTTACCTACCAAATCTCGCTTTAACATATTGGAAGGTGTCCTCCAGGAGAGCAATGTCAAGCTTTTAGTAGCCATGGGGGTCAAAGTCTTTTTTCGTTTAACATAATGAGAAAGCCTATTCATGTTAGGTGACCATAAAGCAAGATGTTTAGTGTGAGCCATAATACGGTTTAGGGACCAGGTCAGTGTATAATGTGGTAAAAGAGATGTTTCTGTTGTGTTCCAGGTAAACGACCAATAGTGAGTGTCCGTCATGAGCAGATGGTATTGTATATGCATGTATTAGCAAATATGGTAGAGGTTGCCTTCTTTACTATTTCAACATTGATGTACCAGAAATATAAGGACACTAGGAAACTGCCATAATGATAGTTTCAATATTATTTGATGTTGTACTGAGTCAATCAAACAACTTGGTGAGGTGTTCTAAAGTTTCCTAATCCGAGAAGGAGTTCCTATAGATCTCCAAAGATCTAAAAATGTTTGGATTAAGAGGCAGGTGTCGATTAGCGAGCGTGTTGTAATACCTAATCCACTTGTGACAGTAGCAGAAGAGCGGCTGTGCGGACGAGTCATGATGCTTAGACGGTCTTGGATTAAGGCGGGACAGCTTTTGCAAACCGTTGACTTCTGCTGGCCGACTTTAGAGGCCTCACGACTATACTACCCCAACATGCGAAGAGTGTACACAGTTTTGCTGTATTGTGCCAAACAGCATGTTTTTGTCCTGAGGAGACCCACATAAACTGAGTGGTGGGTCGAAACATAAACTTTGTAACTGCCACTGTTTTATGTTCAATGAGCTTTAAACAGGAGTCAGAATATATATTGAATTGTATATATACGAACATTGTGAGACATCCTGCATATATATATATATATATATATATATATATATATATCACGCTCACTGCCCCACTGGAAAGTCAGGGCACTCGCGGGCGGGTGCGGTTTGCGGTAATGGGTACCCGCATTAACACTCAGCTCAGCCTCAGAGATTGTATCCTCCAAAGAACCGCACTCGTGGAGCCAAACGGTTTTGCGGTGCTCACACCATAAGTTTAATCACAAACAGTTAACAGACGCGTTTCAGCATTACGCCTTCCTCAGTGTCAGTTACACTGTGAGGGCATGCCTGGGATATAGCGGCAAAACAATCATAAACATGGTAGACGGACTACCTCAGTTAAACGGGCGCGCCATCTTGGAACATGTCAATACAGTTCACAGTTAGGTGCAAATTAACCCTGTATGGAAACAAATCAAATCTTGCCGTGGATCGGCATAGTACCCCGTGTATACACATCCGGGGAAGATGTTGGGTGCTCTAAAATCAAGCCCCAGGCCAACGTTTCCATACAGGGTTAATTTGCACCTAACTGTGAACTGTATTGACATTTTCCAAGATGGCGCGCCCGTTTAACTGAGGTAGTCCGTCTACCATGTTTATGATTGTTTTGCCGCTATATCCCAGGCATGCCCTCACAGTGTAACTGACACTGAGGAAGGCGTAATGCTGAAACGCGTCTGTTAACTGTTTGTGATTAAACTTATGGTGTGAGCACCGCAAAACCGTTTGGCTCCACGAGTGCGGTTCTTTGGAGGATACAATCTCTGAGGCTGAGCTGAATATATATATATATATATATATATATATATATATATATTGCGCTCGTCACAACCATGTAAATCCACAAGGAAAGAAATGACAGCACTCGGGGGTACCTTCTGCCACGAAGTAGTTTATTTAACTACAAGCTAGCCACAGACGCGTTTCGGCGCTTGGCCTTCGTCAGTGTGTGTGTTCACACATTCAACCGGTACATTTATTGATGTTAGCAACGTACAAAGGTTACACCTCTAAGTCGACATCGACAGAGGACTACAACTCTCCCAACTTTCACAAGCGCCATCTTGTAACGGTGCAGTACACTTTACATTACTCAATGCCCATGGTGAATAAACTGGGCATTATTACACCTACAGATAGGTAAGTATGCTCCAGTGGGAGGTCTATGTACAATACTTGTGATATTTATACACTGTTTGATATAGCCGTGGATCGGCAACAGGCCTTTGTACAGAATTATATACATTGTGAAAATAAATGTAGACATATCATACATCGTGTAAAGACTAAGAGGTGCCAAAGGAAAACGTGAAAACGTGCCATAGGTACATTCTTTTCTAGTTACTATTCATACATCATATGACGTTAGGAATCAAAGAGCCCTTTGAACCTACAAAATAAATCTTAGTTAAAAGAATGTGTATATGAACCATAGATCTCGTTCTGTGTGTATAGCACTGGAGGATCAGTTTTTGAATTCATCTAGATCAGCCATCCTTGTTACCACACAGAAACATATTGCTCATACAGTGATCCACAAAGTCTCAACTAATACAGAATACAATTGGATGCAGTGACAGCACCACTCTTCTTTGCCTAAATGGAAAACCATTTCTTCCCCACTGTTCATTCCTTTCAGCCATTTAGTGGAAAATCTATGATGTAGCGTGATTCAAGTCTGCGTAATCTTCGCAGACGGTCACCTCCCCTAGCGTTATTCCTGATGGTATCAAGGGCAAAATATTGCAACTGGCTGCGGTCCCTGTTGTGTTTTCCGGCAAAATGCCGAGCAACTGGGTAGGATTGGTCGGCCTTATCGATCGCCCTGAGGTGTTCTAAAATCCGTAGCTTGAGCATATTGATAGTGCTCCCTATGTAGCGAAGGCCACATGGGCACGTCAAACAATAGACTGCTAAGGGAGTGCTGCATGTAATAAACTGTTTTATTTGCAGTTTCTTGCCAGTGTCGGGAATTTCTATCGAGAGGACCCTTTTACTTCCGGCACACGCTTTGCATTTTCCACATGGGAAAAACCCACTCATAGTTCTTAGGGTGTTACTTTTGGGGAGTGGTTTCTCTAAATGGCTAGTAACTAGATAGTCTCTTAGGGATCTAGTTTTGTTAAAGGTTATGAGGGGGTGGGCAGGCAGGTCATCTTTAAGGATATTATCCATTTTGAGAATGTGCCAGTTCTTGCGGAGCATAGATCTTAAATCATTAGGTCCAGCAGAAAAAGGGGTTATTAACCTGAACTTTCCTTTACCATCAATCGGTTTCTCTGTGCTGGGTTTGGTTGTCAGCAAGGAACCTCTAGGGATAGCCCTTACTTTACTCAAGGTGTTTTTTAGGAGAGCCTCTCCATACCCCCTGGCCTTAAATCGATTCACACATTCACTTGCTGCCACGTCAAAAGTCCCCTAATCTTGAACAATTCCTACGGAGTCGGAGTAGCTCTCCGTACGGAATGCTCTTGATAAGTTGTGGGGGATGACTACTGCTGGCAAAAAGAGTGGAATTGCCAGCAGTCGTTTTTCTGTGTAGAGCTGTGTGAATCTGCTGATCTTCTGAGAACACTTTTAGGTCCAGATAGTCTGCTGTGACCGGACTTACCGTCCCTGAAAAGTGTAAGTTGTAAACATTCTCGTTCAGTTGGTCAATAAAGGCCTGTGCTGTTACTGATGAGCCCCGCCAGACAATAAACAGGTCGTCAATGTACCTGAACCAACCCTCCGTCTTTCCTTCTGAACCATCTACCATACAGCTCCTGGGTACCTGCTCCTCCCACCAGCAAACAAAAAGATTTGCATAGCTGGGAGCGAAGCAGGTACCCATCGCCGTTCCAGACACTTGTCTGAACAATTGGTCCTCGAATAAAAATATATTATTGTTCAAACAAAATTCAGTGAACTCGAGGATCATGGTGTTGTGTGTGGTAAATCTCAATTGTCTCAGGTTCAGAAAGTGCTGGGTAGCTTTTAGGCCTTGTTGATGGTCAATGACTGTGTACAGACTTGTAATGTCTAACACAATGAGTTGGCAGTCGTTGTCCCATTTCACATTCCTAATTTTGTTCAAGAAATCCTTGGTGTCCCGTACATATGAGGGTAAAGTGAGTACCAAGGGGAATAGGAATTTATCAATAAAACGGGACATGTTTTCAGTGAGACTGCCAATCGATGACACAATCGGACGGCCCGGAGGATGTAGACTGTCCTTATGTAGTTTTGGTAGGTGGTAAAATGTTGGTGTAAGAGGTTGGCTTGTCCGGAGAAAGAGAAATTCATCCTTACTAAGCATGTTACAGTTGTGCCATTTCCCTATCAGTTTATCATAACTCCGGATGCTTTCTAAATATACATCGTTGGTACATTTGACGTAGAAATTTGTGTCTGAAAGCTGGCGTAATGCTTCATATCTATAGTATTCTCTAGTGAGTAGTACCACGTTCCCCCCTTTGTCCGAAGGTTTGATTATGATTTTTTCATCCTTCATGAGGTCGTGTAGAGCCAATTTTTGTTGCTCTGTGATGTTGTACTTTATCGGATGGTTTGCTTTTCTGTACTGCATGAGTTCTTGGGTCATGGCTTCAGAAAAGGCGTCGATTGCATCCCAAGGCATCTGTGGGATGAATATTGATGGGGGTTTGTATCCACTCTCTTCACGATTTTGCTCAATGCCCAGGGCTAAAGCTCTCTGTCCTCTGTCGAGGATTACAGATGAATTCTGTGTGGAATTTTCTTCTCGCAATTCCTCAAGGGTTTCCAGAGCTTCAATTTCCCTGCCCGTAAGGGCATCAGTTGCTGTTGCTCTAGTGCCTTTCTCTCCACTTTCCTTTAGGTGGGGCCGTAGTTTGAAATATTTATTAAGCATGGGCGAATTTTGCGAATCTCGCGTTCGCGAATTTTGCGGATTTGCGAACTCGCAATTCGCAAAATCTGCGAATTCTCGCAAATTTGCGTTTTGTTTTTTTTGTGTTCGCGCGGGTTTCTGCCAGTTCGCGAGGGTTTTGTACAATTTCGCAAACGCGAACTTACCTGTCGGGTCGCAAGTTTTGCGAACTTGTTGTTTCTACGTGTCCAGCCTGTTTTGGGACACTCTTCTTCATCACTGCCACTCTCTGTCACCACTGCCACTCTCTGACTACTCATGCCACCCTCTGGCCCACCCATGCCACCCTCTGTTTCATCACAGCACCCTCTGGTTGTCCAGTCAGTGTACATTATTGTGGCAAAGCAAAGCACACCTTCCCTGCCTCAAGTGACCTGAATTAATTTGGGGCTGATTAATGTGTCACAGAATATTTTTTTAGCTGGCACCTGCTTCCTTAGTGCTTCCTGATAAGTGATCTTTTGCACTTGCTAAGTGCTTTCATTGTTGCAAAATTAGTTACAACACCTGCCCTGCCCCAACTGACAATAATGAATTAGGGGCTGATTAATGGATTTGAACTTCCAGCCTGGCTCCTGCTTGTCTCCCTTAGCTGTAATTCAGGACCTTTGTGGCATATGTGTAACTATTCTGAGGTTCAGAGCAGGGTCACATAATAGTTGCAAGTAGGCAACTGAACTCTGGAGGGGCCCCTCAGGAAGCACTACAGGAAATGGCTACTAATGATGAGCCTGAACTTTTGAACCTGGTAAGTAGTTTCAGTTTTGCTAAGATCGTATTTCTGCAATTTAGCGCTTATTCGCGGGGCGCGAAGTTGTACTGGGAAGCCGCGAACTCACGCGAACAGTGCGAGCAAGCCATAAAATCCGCTGCTCGCGGATTTGCGGATTTTGCGGGAGATTCGCGAATCTCGCGGATTGCGAATTTACCGAAAATCCGCAAAATCCGCGAGCGAAACTGATTTTCCGCCCATACTTAATATTTATGCAACTTGAGCTTGCGCGTAAATCTGAAGAGGTCTATTCTCGTTTGGGTATATTCAAGTGGGGTGCTGGGGCAGAAGGTGAGTCCGAGGCTGAGTAGATTTGTCTCAGTGTCCGTTAAAGTTCTTTCAGTTAGGTTGACCACCGTTAGATTTTGACTAGTGGTTTCCAGTGCCGGGATCACTTTTTTGTTGCCACGGGTCCGGTTGCCCCAGTTGTTGGGCTTCGCTCTGCCTCTCCCCTTTCCGCCGCCGCTTGCCGCCGCCCCCTCTCCTTGTCCGCCTTGTTTTTTTGTTTTCTGTTGTTGTTCCGCCATGTCCGGTGGTTTTGTCTTGCCGCCTCGTAGCCAGGTCCCCTTGATGACATCGTATTCCTGGTGAAAAGGGGTCTTTTCACTGTCATGTGCCTCATTTGGTCGTGGTCTTTGTCGCGTTTTGGCTGGTACCCTTATGTTTTGTTGCTCATCTCCGGATTCGTTCTCCGTCACTTCGGATTCAGATGTGAGAATTTCAGGTGTTGAGGTGGTCCTGGATTGGAGTGCTTGGCGCAAAGCATCATATTTCCTTGCATATGTTAAGATGCGACCCTGTTGGTAATCATCCTCATCCCTTTCGTACTTTTCTTGTTTCCTAGTACGGATTTTTTGTTCGTATTTGGTGAGGTGGGATTTCATATTGGTTCTGAGCTGGAGCACAAGTTCTTTATCCGATTCCTCATCCAGTTTCTCCTCTAAGTTCTTTATTTCCTCCAGCGCCTTTTCGCGGTCACTCCAAGCATACTTAATTAGTATCTTGAGGGTCCCTTCCGTGTATTCAGCTGTATGCAATTCCCAGTCCGTGAGCAGCTGGGGGTCAGGGTTCTCGTATGATGGCACAGTGTGAACCCTTAAACCATGTGGTACTCTTTTTACCTCCACGTAACTAGTGAGGCTTGTGGCCTCCCACCATTTGCGTGTCTCTCGTTCATGCAGCCTTTCCAGCTTTACCATCATTTCTTTTATTTTTACATTCTGTGGATCTACCACTGGCACATCTTCACTGGTCCTCGCACGTCTTTCACGATGTTTAAATATATATTTTGCCGCCGTGCGGCGTTCCGTTTCTGAGAACATTTCGCCGGTTTCAATTGCGCTCTTTGCTAAGTGAGGTGCACGCGCATTGGTTAACGGGCTTGGCTTGTGGTGGCTTCGTGGAGAAGGTAACACCCCCTGACGCCCTACCTAGATGTCCGCTCCCTCGTTATGTGATCCCAACGAGTTAGACAGGAAAATTAAGTCAAGCGAAGGTCCGCTTACCCTCCTCGGTGTTCCGACAGACTCCAGATGAGAACCCAAGGCACGCCGGTGTCCTCCGGGAATCAGCTCGTACTCTCCGAAGTGGGCGTGGGCCATTCACCAATAGACCTATATATATATATATATATATATATACATATATATATATATATATATATATATATATATATATATATATATATATATATATATATATATATATATATATATATATTACCTACTGGCGGTCGCCAGTAGGTAGTTATAGTTAGGATCTACTTTCCATGGGAAATCCGCAACATTCTATTGGGAATAACTTTGGCGCCGGTGGACGAATCTTCGCGAATTTCTCAAAGTAGGTGGCCCGCTCCGCTCCGCTCCTTCCCTGAAAATGTGGGGGGGATTCGTCAAGCGGGGGCCGAGATAAAAGGGGGGTCCCACAACGTGTTTTCTCCATGTTAATTTCCATAGGGCGGTCGAGCTCACTTTTAGCCCGAACGGCTGAATGGATTTCCACCAAACTTGGCAAAATTGTAGGGATTGGTACCCCGATGCGCCTTTGCTATGTCTCAAGATATATGCTCCAGTGGTTTTTACGAAAATTTACTTTGAAAACATATATATTGGACTACATTGGGCTATATATATGTTAGAGCCCAAATGTAGCCCAATGTAGCCTAAAGATGGCCACCAGAGACAAAAAAAACAAATGTAGCCCAAATATCAGCCAGATGTAGCCCAACTATAGCCCAATGACAGAATGTCCCAGAGTGTTCTAAAGAACAACTAGAGCGCTAACAGTCTTACTTATGACAAAAGTATGGCTTCAAAATACTACGCTTTCCGGGGCGCTCACCGGGGCGCGCACCGAGAGCGCTCCAGGGCAAAAAAAAATATATATATATATATATATATATATATATATATATATATATATTTAAAAAATTGTTTTAAATAGAAATATAATATAGGATTCATTTTCAAAAATATTACATTTCATAGCTATAGACATTTGCTATTAAAAAAACTTTGAAATTCACTGAAAAAAACATAGGTTTGGGGCCTTATATATAGTTAGGAATTAGCATTTAAAAAACCTATGAAATTCACTGAAAAAACCATAGGTTTCAGACCAGTTATAGTTAGGAATTAGCATTTAAAAAACCTATGAAATTCACTGACAAAACCATAGGTTTCACACCAGTTATAGTTAGGAATTAGCATTTAAAAAACCTATTAAATTCACTGAAAAAACCATAGGTTTCACACCAGTTATAGTTAGCTGGAAATTTTACTGACATAAAAACAATGAAATTCCACGTTATAGTTAGTTGGGCTCACTATAACTTGCGCGCCTGCAATGCACTGCTGATGACGTCACATATTACATCACTCATGACATAGGTTTTTTAAATGCTAATTCCTAACTATAACTGGTGTGAAACCTATGGTTTTTTCAGTGAATATATATATATATATATGCATCATTTTAATTATTTTATATTCACTGCACCAATGAGCACATTGTCAACTGCACCACTGAGAAATTAGTTGTAATATGAAACACCTGTTTGGAGAATACACAAATGAATTTGCTGATGAGAGAGAGCTTATTTTTAGACATTTTGTTGGTGATATGTGGAAAAGAGTTCCACAGAACAGCAGCATGTTTTTATGGTATACTCTGGTTCTGTCAGTAGGTATAAGGGTTTGGTCCTGTGCATGTTTCTCATTGTCCTAAAAAACTTTATTCGGTCTTGGTAAGACTATGAAAGTACATAAAACAACAGAACATACAGTAATCTGAAAAGATATTCATACAAAATGCACACATGAACATGTAGTATTGTGAAAAAGGCTTGGCTAGCTGAGGTGAGAACTAGGTAATGCAGGATCAATTACAAACATATCTTGGATAGCCCTAATGAGTTAGACACTCTAAATAAAAAAGACCTCAGGCGGCTCTATATAGGTACCATAGAGAGGTTAGACTCGATAGGTACCCTGTCTAACCTAGTGTAGCCTTTTTTATGATCCTTGAGAATGAACAACATCCAGCTATCTACCTGACTAAATCCACGGGCAGCTGGGAGCGCGGTCTTCTCTTTCACCTAACCGCGGGCACTGTGAAGTATTTATTATGTTTTCCACTTGGCTTCCAAACCAACTTAATTTTGTTCCATGCCCATGCGATGAACGTTCCAGGCCAAACCACATTACATTTTCAATTTTTTGTAAGTATTATATGCAATACACCAAACTGTTTTTACTTGCCCTTTTTAAAAGGCACTCATACGTGACTCACAGACATTAAAATTAAGAGTCTTCTTAATTTAGAAGACGATGAGTTAATATTTTGCGTGGGGACTTTTTTGAAAACTGCTGTCTGTGCATGTAATACGATGAATACTGTATAAACTGCACTTTACTTGTTTTGTACTGTATCTGGATTTTACAAGAGTATCTTTTTATGAATATCATGAATTTGTGTGTTTTTGATGTGTTATTGTATGAGTCTTTCCTTTTATGGATATGTTTTTTTTATCTAAATAAAGCAATCGAATTGAACATATAGTACAATCAGTGATTGAAATCAATAGCATACAATAGACAAGACATAAATAAAATACATCAGGATTTTGAAAACAAAACCAATATTCTATGATAAATAATCAAATATAGAATAACACACTTATCACAAGTCAAAAACAGCTCAGACTTAGACTATACATAGACAAACAATCTTAAAGTGGGTGTAAAAAAATGCCTGAAATGAGTTCAACGGTCCTGACATAACAAAGATATCATTAAAATATGAAAAAGTTTAAAAAAACACGCAATCAATTTTTAAAAACAGTACACATCGGTCAAAAACTAAAACAGTTTGAGCTTAGGGAGCAACCTTTAAGAAAATTTCATAAGGGCAGCGAAACAACGATAAAGTGCATAACATATGGGTCCGACTGACTCAACATAGCACATTAACAGATATGTCACATTAAATATATAACAACAGTAAAGTGCATAAACTGTCAAATCAGACCATCCTCACATTGGACATAAGAAATATACAGTCAAAAAAGTATTGAGCTATGGGACAGGGAATCTCAGCTCAATGAACCATTATACTATGTTACACCTCTTGGCTTGAGCCAAATGTTTTATTTTATTTTTATTTTACAGAGTTTTATATAGCGCAAACTTGACCAGAATCGGGCATCAGAGCGCTTTACATAACACCAGTTGCATTACATGAGGACTCATTCATTTTTGTTAGGCACGGGGAGATTAAGTCATTTGCCCACAATCACAGGATGTTCAGCGTCATTGCAGAGACTCAAGCCCAGTTCCCCAGACTCGAGGTTTATCGCCCTAGCCACTAGGCTAACTCCTCTCCCCATAATGAAGAATGGATAATTAAGCATAACTTATTCCTTCTGATGATTCAAATAGTATCACTTTTCCAGAGAGAGGCATTTATTTATTGCCTGAACTGCACCAGCTGTTAAAATGTACTGAATTATGATTTGGTGGTGAACCCATGCATAGGTAAATGTATCCAATTGCCAACCTTTCCAGAGGCTGTGCACTACCTATCCCAGTTAGGATTTGAGGCTGAAGGGCCATAGCAAACTGTAGGATCTTCAAATCCAGTGGTACATTTAAAAACACAGCACAAACTGGATGTTCTCATCCACTTTCCGCATGAAACAACTTTCCCAGCTTCAAGGATGATGCCAAGAAGCAGGAACCGTATAAACTACTCGAACATCTAGGAGTAGCTGGAGGTACATGATAGCATGCTTGACCTGGACAAAATTTAGGAGTTTCAACAGAGGTAACAAAAATGTCTTAATGAGGAGCATCATAAAAGCCATAACAAAGCATAAAATTAACAAGATCCTGGACAGACAAGTAATCGCATGTACAGGGTCCCAATTGTCTGAACTCCTTATTAGGCCCAGGTTGCGCCAGCAACAGTGGTATTTGATAAAACTGTAATCTGGTGAGGAAGAATGTTGATGACCATTATGTACTTTGAGCAAGTAGGGTTTAATGGCAGGCTCTGTTAAGATCTGTGCGTGGACACGCACTGAAGGCTTCTTGAGTTCTAAAACCTCTCTCATTACTTCCCCTCCTAACAGAAATTTCTTACGTGTCCAGAAAACGTCTGCCGTCACAAAATTTTGTGGTGAATCAAATAGAGCTACGCTTCCTAATTTAACAAAGGTATCCCGTATGTACACTAGCCATTTAATTGACCTCCACCAAAGGAGAGGCATGCAATCCATGACTATCTACCTATTAAGGTGACTCTCAGGTCATACCCCAATAGAGACCCACCAGTGCAGGGAGAATGCAATGCTGTGAGGCCCGACAAATAGGACAAACCCAACTCCTTATGCACCATGAGGGTGCTGAACCACCAAACAGCATCTACAGAAACCATTGTCCTTCTCCTCTTCTCCTGGAGCTCAGAGGAATCTATATTCATTCCCCAAACATCAGACATATGTGGCTACGAAGACTGATTTTGCCTGGAATATTTTGGTCAGTGCACCATAGGCATTGGCTTACTCCCAATTCTGGAGGAAAAGGAAAGACTACCCCTATAGAAAGGGACAGGGTCAGTCCCGAAGAGGAGCAGACGTCAAACTCCACAACCTAAGTATGCATATATTTGTGAACCTTAGATAGCTGATGATCCTGAACATGAAAACATCTAGACTTGGTCCCCCTTGGGCCCAAGACCATCACCTGGGATTTTCTGTGGTTGGTTGACAGATTGAGGCTATTAATATAAGTGACAAAGCCATTAAGAAGAGTTTGAAGACCCAAGGTGCTTCTTGGAAGCAAAAAGGTGCTGTCTGTGTATAACAGTGCAGGGATCTGGTGACTACCTACTTAAGGGCAGTCACCTGTTTGTCTAATAACCTTGGCCCCAGATTATTTACATACAAAGTGAACAAAATATTGGGCCAATATACATCCCTGATTATACCAGACATCTGCCGTCATACCCCTGTGTAGCTCACTAAGACAAGAGACGACCTGCAGATAAATTCCCAAGCCCAGCAAGATGCACCACAGTTTGGATGTGTTCACTGTGTCAAAGGCAGAAGACAGGTCAGTAAATGCAATGAACAGGGACCTAGACCTTGCCATAGTGTACTTGGTAATTACCTACAAAATATGTAAACATTGATCACATGTGCAGAGACCTAGGCAAAACCCGAACTTCAGAGCTGAAAGAATAGAACTGCCCTCTGCCCATGACATAGACCTCTCCAGGACGACCCTACCCATCAACTTAACTGAAGAATCAATCATGGAGATAAGTCTGTAGCCTTTCGTGTACACTGACAATCGATTGAGACTGAGTCAGGGAGGCTCAAGCATATAGTCAGATTAAGCATGCGGGTTAAAATCGGTGCCCACACTTCTGATGTCGCCTTAAATAAGTCTACAGAAATCCTGTTAGGACCAGAGGCCGTGTGGGTAGTGATTGTACCTCCTCAACAGTAAAAGTTAAGTTGCATTGGTGAGCGGATAGCAGGAAAGGCTAATTTTGACCCTCAATAATTGGGGCATTATAAATATATGTAATTGCAGGGTGAACCTAACCAGTACCTCCACCCCCCTTTTTTGGTTGCATTATAAATATACTCAAAGTGCTCTATCCATTTCTCTGATGCAATAGTCCTGTTTACCAATAAATAATGGTTGGTTAACCACCTCTCAAAATTTACTATTGTTTGCCCTGAAGGAGGCCTCGATCAGTTCTTCCCAAGCTTTCTCTTTGAGTGCCGACTTTCTCATGTCTAACATCTTGTATGCAGGGCTTCTGCTAGCTATTAAACAGAGATCTTTGGGTGTAGTTTTGAGGGCATTCATTAATAATTTGTGGGTTCTCAAGCAGTGGGTTTTCTAAAACTATTGTATGTTACTGCTCGTTACCAAATTAGCTTACTTTCCTTCCTAATCCCAGAATATGCATTTAAAACGGCATCATGAGCACACAAGTCCTTCAGACATGCTTCAAAATTCTCCATGCTTGACCACCACAAGAGGGCTTAAAAAGTTCTCCAGAATTGCTTTCAACCAACTTAATCTTCTACGCTGATCTGTTACTACACCAGCCATGTGAAGGAACCTACCCTGAACTGGGGCCCAGGCAAACAGATCAGCGATGTCAATGGTAATACAATAATGGTTGCTAAAATCAGAAACATTAATCTGAAACTATTTAAAAGGTTCCACAAGAAGACAAACAAAAATTTTACCTAGTGTAGAAAATTGGCCCGACCAGCAAAAGTGGGAGGAAAGCGTCCTTTCAAGTAGTAAAACTGTTTAGACATTATACACTCCAAATTAAATTCTTCAAGAAGATGATTTTAAAAGGAGCCTGCATGGCTATGTTCCATATGCAAACAATCTTTATTGCTTATGTGGTCACATGAGGTGTACGATTGTGATCATCGTGTATGTTAAAATCCCCAACTAGAATAAATCCAGCTCTTATGTTGTTACAGGTGTCAGTATGTAACATTTGTTACCCAAGGGTAAAAAGTGTATCACAAAATGTCAGGCCTGTGGTCGCATCATAAAAATTAAACAAAACTACATTACCGACCACAGGGGAACTAAAGAGAATTACCTGTAGATTGGCAGACCTTATTGCGAAATCCTGGATACTACAATGTAAAGAAAAAGAGAAACCAAAATCAACAAACCACCCCTTGGGTGCCCTCCTACTGAAGGCACGGCGGGGTTGGAGTACGATTTGTACCCTTCCAAAAATAAGGAGCCCTCTACATCCCACGTCTTCTGTAGGCATATTATGGCAAATGATCTCAACCTAGTCAGCCAATCAGGGTCATTTTTTAAATTATTTATGCCTGCTACATTCCAGTAGGTTAACATGGGGTGCCTGGCAGTAGGATCCCCTTTCCTCATGTGACTTCCAGGGGTATAGTTTGTACTAAGAGAGTCAGCCCCTACTGTCATAGTAAGCATTCCTTTCTGTATGCCATACCCCCTTTCCACTAACTGCTCTGGGTCCCCGGTGACAAATGCCTCAGCAGCACATGTCCCCTTACTAATATCAAGCACAGGCTGGTCACCAGCAATGTCACCTTTGTTGCAAGAATCAGCAGGTGTGTCAGGCATAATAGGAGGAAGAACTTTTTCTGGACTGAAACAAGCTCTAGTCTGCAAGGCCGCCATGTCTACCAGATGTCTTCGCACCCACCAACTGGATGTTTGTCATACGGATGGGCCTCCTATCTAGGTTCAAGACCCTTTGAACAGCTCTGCAACAATTTAAATGAATAACTATGCAATCCCCCTGAAGGGAATCCACCGTCTGAGCTATGATGAACCTGTTGACCAAGGTTCGCCCTTCGCCACTCAGTTGCGACAACCAGTGGCTCATCCTATTTGTTAGACTGGGATAATATTCTCTGCCTGCTTGTTTCAAAGTAGGGATCCCAGTTAGTATCACAACGTAGCAGGCTGATGCAGGGGGAAGGACAAAGACAACACGTGACAACACGTGGGGATGCAGGAATGACTTGTGATAGTCAACCCCCCTTGTCGCGGCTAATGTGCTATGTTAAACTCCAGAACCACTCTGGTAACCCACCAACCTTACTGGCCCGTGTATACAAGGCTGGATAGGCTTATTTGGTAGAGCCCCCTGGGAATCAGGTGTGGTTGTACTTGTGGGTGGCATGATAGTTATCAATGGAAGACTATCTTTAAATAAACTGGATGAGAAGAGGGGTTCCTGAACAGATTCCTGAAATGTCACAATCTTCTGTCTGCCGGCCCCATCCCCTAGTTCAAGTTCAAGAATTTATATAGCGCACTACTCACCCAGAGGGTCTCAAGGCGCTTGGGGATGGGTTCATAATTTATCGAATAGCCAGGTTTTAAGATCTTTTCTGAAGGAGATGTGGTTCTGTGTAAGGCAGAGGTGGGTGGGGAGTGAGTTCCAGGTCTTGGCCGCCAAGGTGAAGAAGGATCGACCTCCCATGGTGGATCTTTGGATACGCGGAACTGCAGCGAGGCCTTGATTGGAGGATCTTAGTTGGCGGGTGGGTCCCCTCAGGTGCAGGGTACACAGGACCGAGCGTCGTCATATTATCTTTACAAAACTAAATTAAATTATTTCAACTACAATCATTATACAACTATTTCTCGACACATTTGTCAAATGCAGCCTCTATCATTGACTGCACTTGTAAACGGGATCTAGATTTGTATCTTTCTCGTGGTGTCGCCTCTTCTGTATGTTTTTGTCAGTGGTCTTTCGTCCTATATGGTATGTTGTTGAGTGGTGTGTCTATAAGCAAGGATGTTTCAGGCTTTGACTCCAGACATTCCAGTGTTTGTTCTAGATCTTTTGGGTTTGTGAATTGTCTTGTCTTGCCATTGATGGTCAGCAACATCAGTGCTGGGTCTCGCAGACAACATGAAAGGTCTTTTTCCTTGAGAGCAAGAAGAAACACAAGAAATTTCCTTTAGAGGGCATTAGTTTCTTGGGAAAAATCAACTTGAAACTTGACCATGTGTTATCTGCAATTATACAGCCAATGTTTTTAAAGTTATGCAAGATCAATCTTGCATGCTGATGTCTTAAAAGTTATAGCAAAAATGCCCTGCACGAGCTATATGTAATCTGTCAATACCTCCAAATCCTTGGAGCCCTTTGGAAGTCGAGTGGAGGAGAGATGTTCAAATCCAGCTTAGGTAAGAATGAAGAACGTAAGTCATGATGTAAACTCCCTCTTTCTGATTCTGGCACTCCAAAACTTCTAATGTTTTCTCTCTATCACAAGTCATCTAGTTCTGTCAATAGTCTCTAAATATGTCACACCTCTGCTCCCCAGTCTGAATTGTCCAGTAGTTTAACTTCCAAAGCATTTAGACTCTGACTGAATGTACACAGCTGAGTTCATACCTAAGTCGGTTCTCTGTGTATGGATTTAAGTTATTTTTTAGTTTCTGGACTAGATTGTTCCACCATCGATATTAAGATCCTAAAACTTGGGAGCTCATCATAATGGTCTTCAGTATTACGCTATCAATATTGTGTCTTTGGTGGGTATGCTATGTTGAGTATTAGTCAGGTCTTCTGAGAATAGTAGTTACTAAAATGCTCAGGCACCTGATGTTGGTGGCATAGTGTGCAATCTTCTTAGAATCTCCATGTATCAATAAAGATCATAATGTCTTATGCAGGTATAGACATGTTGAAGTGCTGAGTATATATGCTTTGATAGATTATGTTTTAGGGAGATGTTTAATGAATATAGGATCAGGGAGACTGCTTGGGCAACTAGGTGAGGGCTCATAGGCCAATTTTAATCGCTAGGTGAAGCATGGATTATTGAGTTGGGGTTACAGGCTAAAGTTGTGGTTTTCTACCAGTAGGCGGCAGGTTCTTCCCAAACATTGTGTACATGATAAACAACACAGCTGCCATGTTGTCCTCGCACTTCAGTTGCCTAAGATGTTCCCAGTGGAGGATAGTGGTTCTCAGAGCATCTATTGTGTCCAATCCCCAAACGTAGGGTCATTAAACGCCCACTCCAGGAGTCTCGCCCAACTTCCAACAAGCCTCACCTCCAAGGGAGCTGTGGTGAGGCAGCGTCATGAGAGGTAGCTTACCCGGCTTATGTCCCTGGTAGCACCAGCACTTTTCAATTCTTCACACCTGTGGATTTCTTCAGGTGGTGCTGAGTATAATTGAGATGGGCCTGGTTTTTTCTTCCTCCCCCCTGTGTAGAGGACTTGTCTATGTTCCAGGGTGTCATGTGGCATGGTGTAACTGTCTCTTGTACAGACACCATATCGCTGCTACTGCCTGCCCACGATTACCAATTAAGCTCTAACTAGAAAAGCTGTTATTCTCTCTATGGCCTCCACCTCCCATAAGTATTTTTTTAAGAAGAGATTAAGTACCAGGGAACTTGAGAGGGCGTGACAAAAGGTTTAACATGGGGGTGAAAAGCATCAATGCCAAAAATGTGCATTGTAACGTCTATACTTGATTAAACCCATCCTCCTTTGTGTGCCCCAAGGTCCTGCTCTTGCTTATCTCAAACATTTAAAGCTAAGCATAGAGGTAATGGATTGGGGCCCTAATGACAGAAAGGCTGCACTAAGCATAGAGGTAATGGATTGGGGCCCTAATGACAGAAAGGCTGCAAATTTGGGCCCTTCTTCTTGGTCTTGTAAATGCACCATTGCAAAATGGGAAGAAGGCATAAGGGGGTGGAGCATCATCAATTACTGCTTCAAATTAGGCTTTGGAATATGGACCACTCACTATTAACCTATATGTGATTTGTATGAGCCTTTGCAGTTCATGACGTGTAAGGCATTACGGGATCAACACTAGGTTCCATAACTAGCTAATTGCTTTGAGTCCACAGTACCGGCTTCAAGTGGTAGGGCTGGTGCTGTCAAACTGAGTGCCAAGGTCCAGGGGGTGCCCTCTGCATGCCAGGCTGAACTGAGCTAACAGATGCCTGTAGAGATTTGTGTATGCATGGCATTTTTCAGGGGAAAATTACAATGGCATAATAACACTTGTGGTTAATGCACTTGAGGGCGGGATCTTCCATGTGTCTAGTCACAATTTTGACTTGTGATATGGTAGAATAGAGGGTTAGTGTTCCTGCTGCAAAGTACAATATGTGATGTGAAGATCATAGATTTGTATTTATTTTTGCTAGCTCAATGGGTTATTGCTTTTTTGGGGCAAGCCTAGCAGTGTGCATGCTCTGCTCTGCGAGGCACGCTGTATCTCCTCTACAGGCTTAGACCACGCCCACCGCTTTCCATTTATTCCCTCGTATGCCTTTCTAAATGGTTTTCTTATCATTGGGGAAACGTTGCTCTTTGTCCCACCTTTGGGTGTGTTTTCACTTTCGTGGTGACTGCCCCTGTTACATGTCCCCTTACTTTTGGGTTTATTTATCTTTTGTTCAGCACACTTTTTTTTCCCACTGAATGGTCCTGCACTGTTTTTTGTTTACCCACTGACACTCTTGTTCCTGTCCTGCACCTATTTTTTTTTTATAGTTGGCTGCATAGAAAGGCATTTTTCTCACACAGCTGCTCCCCCTACCTTTTAATTTGGAGCGAGTAGTGATGTTTACGATGGTTTGGTAGTTTTAAATGAAAACACTGCTTTCATCTAAGGAATTGTATTTTACATAGAGTTTTAATTATTATTTATGAATATAAAACGTAAATTCTCACAGGTGATTTCACAAAGTGAACCTTTTTGTTGGCCATCGCACCGCATTCATGCACATTCACTCTTCCTCCTGTTACAGTGCATGATGGTCTATCCTTCCGTCTAGTAATTGCAGCCTCAGGATTCCTTTTGGTTGTCCATATCAATTAAGATACCCTAGGTTTTCCCTGTTCTTGTAAATGGTGGGACCTGCGCCCTGGGACTTTTTCTCTCTCTGCTCTGGACATTTGTGTTCAGGTCGTCGACACAAAGGAGCAGAAGCCGGGCACTCAGAAGATTACCTAATTCACAATCACACACACTGTAAGCTGCACAAAACTGCACTTACATCAAGCACTGTTGTGTTGTTACACATTAGGTTTCTACTGATAAGATCCCTCAGGACAACAGGGCTTAGCTTATAAACAAGCACAGCTTTTCAATGCTTGCTTTCTTTAAAACGCTTTTGGTTCTATTAGTCTCTGTGTCGGCTTAACATCCTGTGATTCTGGAAACATCACGTAATCATCCTTTGTCTTAAAAGAAAATGAATGTGACCGTGTGTAATGTAACTGGTGCTCATGTATACCTCTCCAATACCTTCTGGTCGAATTTGCGCAATACAAAACTGCGAAAGGCACCCAGGGTCTAATTTGTTCTTGTTAATGGTGAATCGGTGCGCGGGGACTTCTTCTCCCCACTGCCATCCCTGCTCTGAACATCTGGGTTAGGGTCTACAACACAAAGAAGCAGAAGCGGGCACTCAGAAGATTATATAATCCTCACCCACAAACACTGTACACTGCACAAAGCTGCATTTACACCAAGTGCTGTTGTGTTGTCACATGTTTGGTTTTTACAGATGAGATCCATCAGGACAACAGGGCTTAGCTTATAAACAAGCACAGGTATTCAATGCTTGCTCTCTTTAAAACTCTTTTGGTGCCATTAGTCTTGGTGTCAGTTTAACAATCTGTGATTCTGGACACTTCACGTAATCTTCCTGTGCCTTAAAAAGAAAATGAATGTGACCATGTGTAATGTAACTGGTGCTCATGTATAGCACTCCAGTCCTTTCTGGTCAAGTTTGCGCTGTACAAAACTGTTACGAAAACAAAATAGAAAGATTTGCTGATGTTCCTCTGACCGGCTTCATTCTATAAACACCTATGAAAGTGTAAGCTACTTTCTTTTGCTTTTAGCACTCTATCAGACTACAAGTGTTTTATTGCCCTCTTTCTACCGTAAGCTGCTACCCACTTATCGCTCCCATCCCCACGTGCTTTCCAGGTTGCTCTCCCATCCATCCACGTTTTTTTTCTACAAAAAAAACAAAAAAATCCCTGCCATTGATTTCCAACTCAACACTGTGCACATCAATGCCATTTGCTTCCTCCTGCCAATTTACTGTTTCTCTATTCCTCTTTGGTATATAGTGTGTCACATTTTTTTAAAGCTTTTAGGAGGTCTGGCAGCTACAATTTCCTATTTGAAAACACACTTTCAAGAATCTTTTTTTTATTTTTTATTTATAGCACAGAGGGCTTTCAGAACTTAGAGTAATTCATTGGGGGAAAAAATGGTTGCCATATGGCGACACATGCGCACATATGTGTCATCATGCTGGGGCCCATCAAGCTTCAATACATAATTGCACTGTTTTTGTTTTTACCAATGCTGCACAGCATTCTCAGAAAGCACTGGCATAACCAGTAAGTGAGCACTGGCAAAGCCAAAAGGCGAGACCTATTGGCTTTGTCAGTGCTTGTTTTTTGTCACATAGATATTTTTGTTAGGTGGAGTTAATAAGCAACAATCCTTCTAATATAGCACATTGGGCTGTGAACTGCCATCAAACTGCTGTATGCAAATTGAAAGGCACAGGATTAGAACTTTATTGTTTTTTCCTCTGAATCTTTCGTTATTCTAAGGTTGCTAAAAAGGATTCATTTATGTAGCAATACCATTTTATTTGTATGAAAGCCCAATCATTGTGTTAGGTTTATGGGTGGATTTACTGACACTTTGCACGTGGTTTGCATTAAGAAAGAATCAAGCCTTGTGGAAAGTGTTGTTTTGGGGCTTACTTTACAGCGCAGATCTTGAATTGGGTTGGACAGAAGCCCCAAAGTAGCATAAAGTTGTGCTGTGCTCTACTTTGTCAAGAAGATCTTGGTGAGGCAAGGACTGAAACATGCAGTCACCCATGTTTTTTTATGCTAATCCATATCTACTACTTTTGGTAGAAAGGCATCAAAGACACAGCATGGGCGACTCCCTATAGAGCATTGTCAGTGCTTAACTTTAACGATAAAATACTGAGTAAGATTCTCGAGTTGGCATAAAAAAACGACACCTCCTTGAGGCAAGCATAAAGATGGATAAAAGATTTATTTTCTCCGAACCTTTCCAACTTGGATGTGTGCTGCACCTTATAGCTCACATACATCGTGATAAAGTGCTAAACTTTGTCAAAGCATAGAATGTTGTGCTGGAAAGGTATGCTTCCAGTGTAAAACCTAAGCTTAACCTCAAGCAAACACAGGCTGTCTAATGCAAAGTGTGGCTTAATGGTTAGAGCGGCAGACCCTGATGCAGGGGTCTAGCCCGGGACCAGGGTTCAATTCTCCGCCTCGGCGGGTCTTGGGCTCAAAAATTCCACGGACCTGATAATTCTCGCCTCAGTGCCTATTCCAATCATGGAGTCCCACTCTGCAACCACGGGCAATAGCTTGCTTAATCTCCACAACGGCCCCCACAACGCTAAGGATGCCTGGCCTCCACCTTGGGGGTGCCCAGGAGTGGACGCCTCACAGGGAAAGCCAGGATGGGTTCCACAGCGGTATTCATACAAGCACCTTGAAACCCTTGAGGGTGAGTAGTGCTCTATACAAGTATCAATTTACATTTACAATGCAGGCAAGCCCTAGAGGAGAGAGAAACCGCACTACATGTAAATAGATATGGCGCTGTTGTGCTCTCTTTTCTTCACACAATGCAATGAAGCAACGTTGGTTACTCTGCATCATAAAAACTTAATTCATCTGCCCCTTCGTTTCTCTGGACCAAGCCCTCTGCACATATAATGCTCACCAGTATGATCATCTGTGACTCTTACAACTTGTAATCCTCATTGTTTTAAGTAACATTTCCTATACATTGATTTCCAACTTGAATGACTCTTCTTAGTGAAATGTTTGAGGGGGTAAGGAGAGATGAGGGCACCATTTGCGGGTGCTAGTGAGAGAATCTGTGAAAGAGGTCTTGGTGGGGGCAAAAACTGTTGCGCCGTGGTCAACCAATGCTAAAGCCAGCCTAGGGGCACAGTGTTGTGGTTTTTGTTGTTGTTCCGTTTTATGCAGATTTATATAGCGCCAACTCGACCTGAAGGTATCGGAGAACAGTACATGTGCACCAGATAAATTACACAAGGTCACGTTTTTTATTTAATGTGCGGGTAAGGGATTTCCCCAGAATCATGAGATGTTGATTCGATGCTGAAACTCGAACCTGGTTCCCCAGTTCCAAAGTCGGCAGCTCTGGCCGAGTGATGTCATTAGGTACTCACAAAATGTTTGCCTCCTCTGAGGCCAGAGGTCGCAAAGGAAGTGCCTGGAGTAGCAGGGAGCAAGCTAGAGGCCACAGCTAAGAACTCCCGTCCACTGGTTAGAGGCGGCAGACCCAAGAGCAGAGGACGGCCCGGGACCAGGGTTCGATTCCCGGCGCGGCAGGTTTCTGGACCAGGGTCAGCGGACTCGATAATTCTCTCGCCTTGGTGCCCACTCTGATCAGCGATCACACTCGGCAACTCTGGGCATTAGCTTGCCTCATCTTCACTAACGGCCCCACCAGACCGCCGGGGATGCCTGGTCTCACCCTGGAGATACCCATTAAGGGACCATCTCTCAGGGAAGCCAGGAAGGGTTTCGCAGCGGTCGAAGCGCCTTGGGACCCTACGGGTAAGTAGTGCGCTATATAAATGCCAGTACATTACATACATTACATGCTGGCATAGCGCCACATCACCTCCTCTGTGGTCATAGATTTTATGGGGCCTGGGACCCATACTAACATCCCCATAAAAACAAACTGTTCGCATGAAATGTATAAACCAAAGTGAACTGATTGAGTGGCCTCAATAAATCAATCCTTTTTTATTCAAGACACAGAGGGGCAGCAACCACAATGACACGCCAAAAGCTTTGGGGCACCACTTTAGGGTGTCCTTAAGTTAGTACAATGTATTCGTTTCATTGTACGGGGAGTGTTCCAGCTGGCAACATTCTATTTTGCCTGGTGTGCCGAAAATCCCTGAACTGCTCCAATCTTGTGAATTAGTTTCCTGGAAATGACTCTCTGCTTGTCTGCAGCAGCACACAGTAAGGGGGGTCCTCGGCGTTCTTGCCTTCCCCAATGTTGATAATCTGAGTCTATAGGCCGGCTTTCTCCCGACGCCCAATCCCTCCTCCAGCTCCAGGTACCGGAAGCAGTCCAGAAACCCCTTGCCAATAAAAGCAATGGTGAGATGTGCTCTAGAACGTTCACCTTTTCCCTCCATTAAAAAAGGTAAACAAGAATGTGTATAACATGGAAAAGTAAATCTTAGAGGTGGTTTATCTTATTCTGAGTTCTATGTGGCCTTGTATGTTTGCAGCAGTATATGAGGACTACAATAAATAGAAACTCTGAAGAAACGTTGCAGCTGACATTCATATACATGTAGGCGCTGTTAATAGCGCCTTGTCCAAGGATCCAGGTACATGTAGGACGCTGCTTTAATTCCCAGGAGGGGCATCATAGGCTTTCCTCCTTCTCCGATTAATAAAGTGATTTTTACCGAGTTAAGTCATAGGAACTGTTGCTATTTATAGCGCTGCAAAATCTGCTGTAGAAGCACTTCATAAGGCACTATTGATCATGTACTTGATAAATGAAACGAGGGTCTAAAAAAGCAAAAGTCACAGGTTATGCAGACTACAGTTCCTACAAAAAAAGGTGCCGAAGTGTTGATGCTCATTTGCTGAAGTGTATTTTTAAATATCTCTTCATAGCGTTTCACAAATACTTTAATTCTTCCTAAATGGTAAATGTTGTGTTCTGTGGATTATTGGCGATTATTTAGGCTAAATTAAGGGTGTCGTATAATGCCGCCATGTGCATTTTATTTCTCCGTAAGCGCCTCACAACTGATATGTGTCAGCGCATTTGGATACCTTAGTTTGCACCCATTGTTAAGCTTGTTCTCATTGGAAACTTTATATTAAGTGAATGACACTGACTGAGTAAGCAACGTTTGGCATCACATGGTGTGGAGATGAGCATTCTGGTTTGATGTCCTCCGTAGTCCCGCGCATGCTCATGCATTAGTAGACATTTTCTAAATAAATGTGGCTTCTCTTTTGGTCTTGTCATTTCTTTCTTGTGCTTTTGACCCTGGCAAACGGATTGTGTAGATCCGGGATGATTATACATTTTTGTCTATAAACGTCGATTTGTTGGTCTGAATGGAAACTCTTTGTTGCCGCTGTACATTCCTAGCGTCAATGTATTTGAATGTTCCAATATACCTTACTTGAAAAGAATTTAAATGTGTTTTGTCTGAGTATGCCTTCGTCACAGCGCATGGCATTTTTAACGTTTTACTGAACGTCTTTGAAGTGCACCTTGTACTAATTGAGTTATATAAACTCCTAATTCATTTTGGTCAGATAATAGCCAGGCTTGCAAAACGTGAATTGGTTAGGGCTTTGTGAAGTGCTGTGCACATCATTTTTTAATATTCCTTCGTTCAGTGCTTCATTTGTAAAAAATTAAAATAAGTGCCAGGGCTCTCGTTAAGAAACCACTGCAGCTTGCACCACACATTGCCCTTGCAACACTCCCAATAACAGTAACAACACAACTACTAACCATCAAAGTACTGCAAGTGTGACAATTCGAACAATTTCTGGCTCCAAAGCAATAAGAACGGCTTGGGCAGCAGGTACTAGTCATTTTTAATGCCTATTTAATTAATAATTAACAGGGTTGTGGTCATCTCTAAATTAGCCAGACAGCGCCACCTTGTGGAAGACTGTAACAAGCACCGGTGTTGACAATTGAGTGCCGGTGATGAGCCCCAGAAAGCATCAGCTCAAATGAAGCACTGCATTTGTTACGACTTTATGGACATTTGTAGATAAGCCAAAACAGTGCTGAATGGGTATTCAGGAGTGGGTTTTAACAGAGCAGCATCAAACCTACCTATTGCTAACATTCCATTCAATTCAATTAATTTATATAGCGCGCTACATACCCAGAGGGTCTCAAGGCGCTTGAAGAAGGGTGGGGAATTACTTGTCGAATATCCAGGTTTTAAGTTGCTTTCTGAATGCTAGGTGGTTCTGAGTGAGGCGAAGGTGAATGGGAAGTGAGTTCCAGGTTTTAGCCGCCAGGTAGGAGAAGGATCTTCCTCCCATGGTGGTTTTGTTGATGCGAGGAACAGCAGCAAGGGCTTGGTTGGAAGAGCGTAGCTGGCGGGAGGGGGTGTAGAAGGAAAGTCGTGTGTTGAGGCATTCGGGTCCAAGTTCGTAAAGTGCTTTGTGTGCGTGGGTGAGGAGGCGGAATGTTATCCTCTTATTGGCGAGGAGCCAGTGGAGGTTTTTCAGGTGACCAGAGATGTGGTCTTTACGCGGGATGTCTAGTATGACTCTGGCTGATGCGTTCTGGATGCGTTGGAGTTTTTTCTGAAGTTTTGCGGTGGTACCGGCGTATAGGGTGTTTCCGTAGTCCAGGCGGCTTGTAACCAGTGCGTGGGTGACCGTTTTTCTAGTTTCGGTGGGGATCCAGCGAAATGTTTTTTTGAGCATGCGAAGAATGTTGAAGCAAGATGATGAAACGGCGTTGACTTGTCTGGTCCTCGAGAGTGAGGAGTCCAGGATGACGCCCAGGTTCCGTGCGTGGTCCGTCGGGATGGGTGCTTTTCCAAGGGCCTCTGACCACCAAGAGTCGTCCCAGGTGGAGGGGGAGGTACCTAAGATAAGGACTTTTCCACTTGCCAGCCTGCACGCCTGAAACTCCGCTCACCGCGCCTGCATTCTACCGCTCTCCCCCGCCGCCGCAGTTGCCATCGCGGTTGCAGAGAGGGGGGAGCGAAGGGGACAAACTACAATTCCCAGCATCCCTTGCTGGGAGGACAGACGGGACGCCCACACCAGCGCCACTTTCCCGCGCCCGGAGGCGCATATAGATGCGGTGCTCCTGCTGAGGAGCGGGGGACTTTTCCACTTGCCAGCCTGCACGCCTGAAACTCCGCTCTCCGCGCCTGCATTCTACCGCTCTCCCCCGCCGCCGCAGTTGCCATCGCGGTTGCAGAGAGGGGGGAGCGAAGGGGACAAACTACAATTCCCAGCATCCCTTGCTGGGAGGACAGACGGGACGCCCACACCAGCGCCACTTTCCCGCGCCCGGAGGCGCATATAGACGCGGTGCTTCTCCCGCGTCGCGGGACGCGCGCGGGCAGCGCCGGGCTGAGCCCGGGCAGAGGGCGGGCCGTCTGTGGCCGTCCGGGGCCAGAGGAGGCCGGGACGGGCCACCCCCCTTGGCCTTCAAAGAGGAGGTAAAGCCACTGAATGGCCATTCCACTGGCTATTACATCTGGCTAGATACTGTTACCCATTCCTTTAAGGGAGTAGTTACTTAATATATCCCCCTTGTTGCACTTATGCCCTAAGATACAAGACGGGCACGCTATCGTCAATGTGGTACGAATGAACGTTTAGTACAGTTGTTTGTTATTTCTTTTTCTTTTTATACAGTTCAACTTAAACATACCCCTACTAGCATGGAACCCCCTTCTAAAACTTCTAGTACAGCGCCTAATCTCCCTTGGCTAGACGATTTAAACAGTATGTGTAATATCAGGTATACTCTTGTTACCTCACCCAATCCGGTAACTAACACCAGCTCGCTAGCCCGCAGCGTTAGTACACAGGGGCTTCTACCGACACCCATAAAAGTAAATGCAAAAAGTACAACTCCCGTTAAGGTCACATCTGGTAAAAGGAAACATGACGGAGTTGGAGAAAGTGGATCCCAAACCAAAACATCAAAACTGCAGAGTGCGTCTTCAGATATAAACCCGCCTGTTATCACGGATCTGTTAACTCCAGAGATGGGCAAAAAACTAGATGATCCAGCATCCTCTCCCCAATTGGCTTTACTGACCATGATTGAACAATTGATCAAAACTATTATCCATCCCCTGATCGAAAAAATTAACTCCTTGGGGGATAGACTGATGGGGATTGAGGAAATTGTTAAACTCAATCTGGCACAATCTTCCCACACTGTAACATCTAAGTGTTCACCCTATGCTGGTCTTCTTAATCCGCCCAAACAAACTATGCAAAACACAGCTCCCCCAACACAAGTAACAGTCTCCACTACTGTGTGCCCACTTGTCCCTAAAGCACCTCCCATACCTGCCACAGATCGCAATGTTGAGCCTAGATTAAAAAGTATTAAGATTCCTCGTATTAATCTTCCCCCAGAGGCCGCTCCATTCGTGTCCATCCTATCGGGGGTTCCTCCTCTGAAACATGGAAAATCTGAGAGAACCACTGATCTGCTAAATAAAGTCAAGTTTTGGCTATCGAAAAATAGACCCTTACCCCATAACCTTGATGGCAGGATAGTCAGCGTGAGGAGAGTGGGATGGTTGGGTCCCCTTCGAAAAGATATCCGTGGCGACCTGGTTCTAATCAGATTTAGGAGCAGACAAGTTGTCCCCTATCTCCAGTCTTGGCAGCTCCAAGAAGGTGATGGTCCTATAACAACTTGGGACCTACATGACTTTTACCCAAGTGAATCATATACCCCCTTTCGGCAACAAACTGCCGATCACAACACTAAGCTGGGTTATAGATCCTGCCCATCAATTGAGCGCAGTTTCCCCTCCTTTAATCGATTCATTTTTCCACAAAGCAGTTTTAAGTATAGCAACCTACCTCAATTTAACCCTTTCACGCCATATAATAACTGTCATTATTAGGCTGATGCATACCGTGTAAATTACTCAGACAATAATAACTACTGGGATAGCTAACTCTATTTAACCTAATGAGATTATGTTGCTTTTAAAATGTATGTTGTTTGTTAAATTATGATTGTATTTTTTAAACTGTATGCTTTTATGGTTTGAAACAAAATCGAATAAAGCTTAATGAATGGATAAGGACTTCTGTTTTGTCTGAATTCAGTTTCAGACGGCTGTGCTTCATCCACTCGGCTACTTCTTTCATTCCTTCATGTAAGTTGGTTTTGGCGGTGTTAGGGTCTTTGGTGAGTGAGAGGATCAGTTGAGTGTCATCAGCGTAGGAGATGATGTTGAGGTTGTGTTGCCGTGCGATGGCCGCGAGGGGGCTCATGTATACGTTGAAGAGGGTGGGGCTGAGTGAAGATCCTTGTGGCACGCCGCAAATGACTTCAGTGGCCTCTGACTTGAATGGTGGGAGGCGGACTCTCTGAGTTCTTCCGGCAAGGAACAAGGTGATCCATTCCAGTGCATTTCCTTGGATTCCGATGTTTCTGAGGCATTGTAGCAGGGTGCTATGACAGACTGTGTCGAAGGCTGCGGAGAGGTCGAGGAGGATGAGGGCGATTGTGTCTCCATTGTCCAGTAGAGTTCGAATGTCGTCTGTTGCTGCGATGAGTGCGGTCTCAGTGCTGTGTTTGGCTCGGAAGCCGGACTGTGAGGAGTCGAGGGATTTGTTGGTTTCGAGGAAGGCGGCGAGCTGGTTGTTGACAGCTTTCTCGATGACTTTGGCCGGGAATGGAAGGAGCGAGATGGGGCGGTAGTTTTTGAGTTCGGTGGGGTCAGCTGTGGGTTTTTTCAGAAGGGCGCTGAGTTCGGCGTGTTTCCAGCTTTCCGGGAAGGTGGCGGAGTTGAGGGAGCAGTTGATGACGTCTCGGAGGTGTGGTGCTATGATGGAGTCTGCTTTGTTGAAGATGTGGTGAGGGCATGGGTCTGTGGGGGATCCTGAGTGGATGGAGTTCATCAGGCGGATGGTGTCCTCAGTGGAGATTGGGTTCCAGTCATTAAGGATGTTCAAGGGGGGTGAAAGTACGGCAGAAGGTTGGGTGGGTTGGTCTCCGGGTTGGTTGTCGAAGCTGTTGTGGATGTCTGCGATTTTGTCGTGAAAGAACGAAGCTAGGGAGTCGCAAAGGGTTTGAGAGGGAGTGATGTCGTTGGAGTTGGCAGTGGGGTTGGTAAACTCTTTGACGATGTTGAATAATTCCTTGCTGTTGTGGGCGTTGTTGTCTAGTCGGTCTTTGAATGCGGCTTTCTTGGCAGTCCGGATCAGTTGGTGGTGTATGCGGGTGGCGTTTATGAAGGCGTCCCTGGTGCTGGTGTTTGGGTCTTTTTTCCAGGCCTTCTCAAGGGAGCGACAGAGTTTCTTGGATTTCTTAAGATCGTCGTTGAACCAGGGGGCGTTTTTGCTGCCTAGTTTGATTTGACGTTTTTTCAAAGGTGCTAGGTTGTCGGCGCTGTTGGTTAGCCATTGAGTGAGGTTAGTGGCTGCTTGGTTGGGGTTCGATGAGTGGGCAGGGGGGTTTTGAAGAAGCGATGAGGAGATCTGGTCGATGGTGATTTTGTTCCAGTTTCTTCGCAGAGTAGGTTGAGGATGGTTGTGGGTTGTGGTCTTTTTGTAGACAAAGTGAACGCAGCTGTGGTCCGTCCAATGGAGAACTGTGGTGTGACTGAAGGAGATATGTTTGCTGGAGGTGAAGATAGGGTCGAGTGTGTGACCTGCGTAGTGTGTGGGGGTATTAACAAGTTGTTTGAGTCCGAGGTTGGCGAGATTGTCCAGAAGGGTGGTGGTGTTGCTGTTGTTGCTCTTTTCCAGGTGAAAATTGAGGTCTCCCAATAGAATGTAGTCCTCGGAGGGGAGGGCGTGTGGGGTGATAAAGTCAGTGATGTCTTCACTGAATTGTGCACGGGGTCCTGGTGGCCTGTAGAGGAGGGTGCCTCTGAGTGTGGTCTTGGGGTCGGTGTGGATCTGGAAGTGAAGGTGTTCGGTGCTAGCGAGGTTGACGTCTGAGCTGGTTGAGATGCGGATGGAATTCTTATGGACGATAGCGATGCCTCCTCCTGTTTGGTAGGTGCGGTCTTTTCGGATGATCTTGTAGCCTTCCGGGATGGCAATGGTGATGTCTGGGGCTGAGGAGGCGTTCATCCATGTTTCTGTTAGGAAGGCGACGTCCGGAGAGATGGTGTCTAGTAGATTCCAAAGGTCGATGGCGTGTCTGTGGACCGAGCGGGTGTTGAGCAGGATGCATTTTAGGTGGTTGGTGTCAGATCTCTGTTTGGTGTTAGTGGATGAGGTGTTGGTCTTGGTGCCGTCATACTTGCAGGAGTTGCATGTGAAGGGTTCATGGGTGTGTCCAGGTGCGGCTTGGGCGCAGTTGGGGAGTCGGCCGCAGTTTAGGGCTAAGAGGGTGGAGGCGTCGTATGTAATGCGGGTGGGGTGGGTGGTACGGGGGCCAGGGGGTCTGGCGCAGGGCGCGGTTAGAGTGGACTTTGGCTGCATCCCTTTCAACTGTTGGCTTTTTTTCAACTGGCCTCCTTGAGCCATTGGCTTGAGACTTTGTCAGCCGTGTATTGGCTCAGCCCAGTGGAGTATTCATCTATCATCAAATGCTACTGTCCGTTTGGGCGTTACCTCCTACCTCCACTCGAATGCCTGCATTAAGTGATGGCTGCCACAGAATAGTACGTGTGGGGAGGAGGGGAAGGAAAAAAAATTCTCTTACCTCTGTTTCTGCCACCACCTTTCCTCCCTGTTTTTCTGTTCTTCAATTGGTGCAGGGATGCGCACGGACTCCCCTAAGCCAATCACAACGCTGGCGTCAAAAGCCCTAGTTATGCCACTGACTGAGAGTCTGTGCATATTCTCCACCCAGGCTGTGCAATATCAGCCGGGTGGAGAATATGCTAAGTAGTCATGACTGTTTATGACTGTTTGGCTGGCCCAAGACGGCAAGCCAGCCAAACTGCCATGCGCATTTAGGAGCACAAACACTCCTCCCCCTGCTGGCTGTGATGACAGCCCAGCAACACCCCGCCCCGCATAACGTCCTCAAAATGATAACATTGTATTGTTATCATTGCACTGCTCAAAGAGCAGTGGGGCAACGCTTGTCTGCCTTAGTGGAGAAGCCGCCACTGCCTGCATTGAAGTGAATCAAGGACTACTTTACAGCTGTTGCCCTCTGTCCGTGCTGCTCATTCCCTCCTACCTGCCTCAAGCTAATGTGATAATGCTGCATAGATTGGCAATAAAACTCACACCTTTGAGCTCTGTCCGTACTTGTTTCTCAAGTGGTCAAGTCTAATGCAGCCCATATGTGCATGTTCAGTTTAATGGAATTTCTTGCCTGCTGATTTGAGATCTTTAAATCCGTGCTCAAAATTAACTTTCAAAACTCATATTTCAAGCTATGAATTTCTTGATTAACCTTAAGCAATTTTCGCTAGAGCTGTGGGAAGTTTGACAGCTTGCCAATTTGCATAGTTTTAAAAAAATAAATTGCAAGATTCGCTAAATAAAAGTCTGGGGAAGTACTTTAAAAGAATTAAAAATAACGGCACTGTACTGTAGTGGAAACTTCCTGCTGTGTGTGGTGCAGGGACTAGACCTACAGCGGCTTACCTTCCTACAGTTGTGCCAGGTTTCTTCTCCAATCCCTAATCCATGTTGGATGGAACATCACGAGGCAGGAACTTGCTTAATTGTAATTACACCACATAAAACAAACTCAGGGAACTTCACACTTGTTTACGATTCCCCCAATGCACCCGCCTTTGCAGGCATAATTGAAAAGTTACCCGAACAGTAAGTAGTAATTGTAAGTGCAAGCCGCGATGCATTTTCAAATCTGGTGAACTTTAGTCAAAGATTTTAAATCTTTGAGCCAAATACTTGATTTTTAATTTCCTGTGGAATGATCCTCGACTACTGTGCTGTTAGTATGTTTGCAAATGTGGAGAAAAATAATGCATTCCTGTGTAATGTGCTGCTTTGAGGGGCCTGGAGATAAGAAAATGAACCCTGCAGCTAAATCATGTGTAAATATTAACAGTGCTACCTATGATATATTTTTAATAGATAGCCTTTTTAAAGAGGACAATGCATATTGAAAACAGTGCTGCATTTTATCTTAGTACTGTAAGTTGTAGCATGCTTTACTGATGTCCCCAAAGCCCCTCTTTCTATCTCTGTTGGGGGTGGTTTAATTTATGAATTCCTAGAAGGTAAAAATGCAAAACCTTTTTGTCCCCTTTGACTCCATCCAAGGAGAAGCAAATGGGCTGAGTTTCCAAGATTAGCTTCTTCCATACTTTTTTGATTGGAAGCGAACCATGCCAACACCTACCACTTGTAGTAGAGGCATCATTGAATGTGTTGCTCGGCTATCTCAGTTCTCTCCCAATTGGCCTCCAGAACCAACTCCTGGCGGCCAGACGTCCGGCTGCCTCACACAAAATGCAACTATTCGCTTTATCTTAGACCAAGAATAGAGGCCATTGGATGGATGGAGTTGAATCATCTGACCTGATAATGGTGACTTCAATCCTGCAGTTCAGGTTGGGATGTTGCAGTTCAAGTTAGCATGCCGGGTCTGTTGATGACTGCCCTCCCTAAGGCTGGGACATCCAAAGAAAAATTGGTGTGTCATCAGCCTGGTCTGGTTCTTCGGTCCATAATAAATCATTTTGTTGTAGGTCCCTAGTTCGGGTTGAAGGTCAAAAGGTTAAAGCTTTGCATTAACAGCTGCCTTCTCGTGGAGCTCGCTGCCACTGAACACCAGACACCAGCACCTTTTGTTGTTAATACACAAATATGGTTGTTCTGATTGGCTAGGCAGCATCTGCCCCCTAGCAGGTGAATACCCAGCACGCAGTAGCTGTCACTAGCAGGTAGACACCCTGGTATGTATAGCTGTTGGCAGTCATACTTTTAATGGCACAGTGAAAGATTTCAGAGAGGTACAAGACAATGACCCTGAATTATTACTAAACTCAGCAATGCAAAGAATCCTTGCTGAAGAATGAACTGTGTGGCCATGCATGGCTAGTCCACACTGATATAGAGGCTCTCAAGTATGAATGATGTAATCAGTCAAATATCGATACTACTGCTAATTCAAATGATTGAGAAAACAGCACGTGAGAGGTGTGAAATGTCACGACGAGTAATACCTCTCAATCGAAATGAATCGGAGGAGGCCTAACGAGCAAAGAGATTACACTGATAATGCGTTATTGATTTCCTAAGAAGACGGAAGGTTGTTGTAAATCAGTTGCTAAACACATGATCAATATTGGTTAATTTTTTAGAAATAAGGGAGAGGAGTAAAGAAGCATGAATAAATGTATGCATGTATGAGACATGTAGCTTTACCCTAGCTGCACAGCAGCGAAGCGCTATATGCGAGCAGAGTCTGCAGAGGAGGTTGGAGGGATGAAGTGAAGGGTGGCTAAGATAGAGGTGGAAGGGGATGGAGCATTCATGGAGAAGGGGAGGCAGAGTCGGACTTTCCATAAGGCATCGGTACAGCATAGAAAGGGAGGGAGGCAGAAGAGGGTAGTGGAGTGAGAAACATGCTGTGGCCTCCAGCAGATGAGGGACGTCTTCCCGGAAATGCACAGCAGGGTGGTTATAATGCAACTAGCAGCGACCAATATGTAAGTAAGTGCAGAGTCTCAAAGATTTCATTCAGCACCCACTACTGGTTCCCTAACACCCAGTCTTGATTCCACCCACGCCTTTTCTACCACACTACACTTCCTGTCTCTTTATGTCCCTCGTCTGGACCCCTTATCATTCCTACTTTTCTCACTTTGTCTTGTTTCCTTTTCTTAGTTTTTTACCTTCTTCTTGCTCAAAATCTGATGATGCAGTACAGCCTAGTTACCCTAAAATCCGTATGAGGCCCACCACCCATAACCACTGTCTCACAATACACTTTGGAAAAGAGTTTGTTTCAGAAGGGTTGTCTCCAGCTCATTCCAGAAGTGAAGAAGCCATTGTATTTCTAACATTCTGTGCCAGGGGCCAGGCATCTGCAGTGGGGACCCCAATGCAAGCGTTGGAAATGCCCCCACCACCCTTCTGGATATGAAAATGAAATAATTTGGGTGCAGTGTGCCCCATCATACCACTTGGCGTCGGTGGCAGTGCACCTGCTGCACAATTGATAACTGTGCCCCTTGGCTGCTGGTTACTGCACTGAGTACCTTTAATGTTCATCTGCATGGCAAAGACAAATGTCTAAAAGTGTATTACATAAATGTTGGTAGCATAACTAAGGTGAGCCGTTTACTTCATGTGTCCGAAACACAACTTTCCCAGTGCTAGGTTTTGATTTAACCCGTCAGTGCATTCTGGGTGATGTAGACTTGCTTAATTTTAATAGAGCCAATTTGGATCAACAGGCCTGATAACACTGTAATGTAAAAGCAAAGTCCAGGAATGAAAAAATTATGTCCGGGTAACATGGAGCAATGTGGTCACCCTAAATATAACAGCTGACCAAGAAACATAGGACTTGAACAGCACACGTCTTACTTGGATCTCCAGCTTTGCACAGGTTCTACCTCTCCATCGGTGCTTAGCCTAGATTTGTACAGAAAAGTGTTTCACATAATTTTGAATGCGTTCCTTTCTTTCATTAAACAATTCCATAAACAGTAAGTTTGTTCCACAAATAACTTTCCCGATGTCATATAAATACGTTTGTATTGCATTTCAATGGGAGGGAAAGATATTAATTAAAAGTGGCGCTACTTGCATACCGCCCTCATGCAAATCATGTAAGCCAGTCTGCACACTCCTTGCCGGTGGAGTTCGTGCTACATCACTCGTGGGTTGCTGGCAATACTTTTACCTTGTGCCTCATACATTAGCTTCTGTTTTCCTGAGTAGGTGGTATGGTGGTGGTGCTTTGAAGGCCCTCATGAGTCCGACAGAGGAAGGAAGTCCCTCATCGACTCTGACAGGCCACTCTAAGGCAGCTCCTCCGGCCATTTTCTTTCACAGGAAGTGGTCTGAATGCAGACGACTTCCTGGAACCAGCCGCCTGTCGGAAGAATTCGAGGCCTCGGCGCGCGCCCTTAGAGTCCCTGGGCAGGCTGAAGTGCATTCCTGTGACTCTGGTGGGGGCACTCTGCCACCCTGCGCGCTCTATCATCCCCTCACAAAGAGACGGGCCGATAAGGACCTCGAGGGCGCCTGGCAAGGAGGAAAACGAACACAATCCCTGGGAGAAACCCCATTGTTGCTAACGTGGTGATGTCATCAGGGTAGGGGGCGAGTGGACACGAACTGTTTGTATTAAGGAACAATACCGAGCGCTTTAGTGCAAAGCTATCATTCTCTGGAGATGTTTGTCTGCGCTGGGGGATTACCGTATGGCTGGCATGGCCGCGGCACCGTTTGTGCAAACGCCCCGCCTACAAAAGGAGATTGATGCTTTTGGCTTCTCGAGCCAATGAACATTTCAAGACAATGCAACTGAAGCTCTCCAGTATTTACTGTTTTAATAGCATGCAGCAGAAACCTGTGGTAACTGTGTACCAGAAATAGGGCAATGATCAAAGTGGCAGACCAAGAGATGGTATGAAAGACACGGCAAACATGTTTCTGCCCATGGAGAAGTCCAGCAAAGCTGTAAGCACACTGCAAACTGAGAAGCAAGAATACCTGGCATTGGTGTTATTTAGGGCCATATGTATCAAGCAATATTGCATTCGCGTTTGTGAATGCAATTTTGCCAAATGGTATGTATTAAGGCAAAATAAGGAATCGCATAATTTGCGATTCCTTATTTTGCAATTGCATTTAAGGAATCGCAAATTTTCCATCGCTATTTGAGAATTGCAAATCAGGTTGATGATACATATGGCCCATAGTGCGGTAATGAATGCACAGCAGACAGATTCGCATAACTTGTTAGGGTGTAGCTTCGATGGTCCACAACCCTTTTATATATACCCTTACATTAAGCCCGGCCTCTGGAGTGTGTCCAGCGTAACTTTACCAACGTAGAAACCAGTCCTCAGCCAGGGCCTTCTTGGGAGCATCCTCCACGGTCCCCTTGGCTCCACACACAGTCTTTTAGGACCCAGCTGGGTTCGGGGTGCATCCTCTGAATGTTCGGCATGATCACCCCATGGTGGTCTGCTTATTGCCAGTTGTGGAGGTGTATCCATTGTGTCAGGCCCTCCATTACTTTAATTCAGGGGCCCAGGTTCAGGTGACTTCCCGTCAGTTTATCACCACTCCCCATCAGGGCAGGGTGAGTGCGTTTTGCCCATAATCAGGCTTGGTGCACAACGTGCCCTTTTGAACCAGGATACATTCCTAGCTATGGTCTCGCTCAAGTGCTCTGCAGTGATCATGGTCCCTTGTACCCAGCTGACTCACCATGGGTTCCCTCTCAAAATGGGGATCTGAACTTGTGTCCATGGTGTCGATCTTTGATGAACACTACTTTGCCAACTTGGAGGGTTGGTGTTTGGGCCCTTAAGTCCTGACTTGCTTTTGAATTGTTTTCCTGACATTTCCCCTGCATGGCTTGCCCGTGTAATGTGGCCGGCTGTCAGCAGATGCTGGTGGGGATGTTGTCTCGCGCAGGGTATCTCATCAGAAGGTCCACAGGGTCACACCCAGTTGTGCTATGGGGGTGTAGTCATGCCTGTAGGTCATCATCTTCGTCGTCTCTGATCTGTGCTGTCTTGTTGATGGTTCTCATCAACCGCTCAACCTCTGTTGGCCTGTGCCATGATGGTGGGATCTTTCTGTGTCTCCCCCTAGGCTCTTGATGTAGTCCTCGAACTCCTGGCCTTTGAAAGGGGGGCCTGCTGTCAGTCCTGATTTTGTCTGGTAGTCCGAATAGGGCAAATATCTTTTTAATAACTGGGAGAATCGCTTTGAACGTGGTGGACTGGGTCACTTCCGCCACAGGGTATTTGAAGTGGTCATCCATGATAACAGTGGATCTTCTGTCCGGAAAGCTACCAAAGTCCATGCTGAGGTGTGTCCACGAATGTCGTGGGCTGTCTTCTGTGGCCACAGGAATGGGTGCTGTTCCTCTCCCATGATCTGACAGGGGCCACACTTAACTTACTGTGTCATCCACAAGCCCATCCATTCTAGGAAAACCATACTGTCATCTGCAACCGGGCTTTGGTTTTGGCTTTTCCTTGGTGCCCCGATGCATCATGGTCACTACTGAGGTCCACAGTTCTTTTGGAATCCCAATGCGAGAGCCTTCTAGCAGGAGTCCATAGGTGGTATAGCGAAGTTTGTGGCAGATGTGCCAGAGCTAGGTGAGAATGACTTTTCTTCAGCATTCCACCCTCAAGCCCACTCCAGGAAGAGCCTCCATTGTTTTCTGTAGCCAGGGGTCTGAGCTAGTTGCTTCCGGTATGTGTTCAGCTGCCAGTGCCATGGGGCATGCCCCCTGTACCACGATGTTAATGAAGTCTTTTGCCCACTTATCCTCATCCTTGAAGTTGGTTCCTTCTGCCTGCGGGTGGCGTGACAGGAAGGCTTCTGGGCTGTGGTGAATTCAAAGTGGTACATTTGTAGTTGGACTACCCACCATTTGATTCTGGGAGGTGGGTTCCGGGCTGTGCCTGCAAAGAGGCTTGTGGTCCGTGATGACTTTGAATAGCTTGCTGCACAGGAAGAGTATGAATTGACGGTATCCCCATCATATGACTAGGACCTCTTTTTCGATTTTTGGGTACCTAGACTCTGTCCAGGAGGGTCCTGCTGGCGTACGCGGTGGGGACCCTTGTTCTGTGGCTTGCCTCTTGCATCAGTACTTCCCCATGCCCCACGGGGCTAGCGTTGACCACCAATTCTGTTTTACTGTGGTGTTTATAGTATGCCATCGTCGTTTCGCTCATGAAAGTCCCTTTTCCTTAGCTCTCTCATTCCACTCCCCCTCTGTATCCATCTTTTAAAGGCCCTGCAAGGATTCCAGTAGAGTTGCCTGGTTCGGGATAAACCTCCTGCAGTATATGGCCATGGCAAGAAAGCTCCTCACTTCTCCCACATTTTGGGGCATCGGTGCTGTGCAGATTGCTCAGCCTTCTTTGAGTCAACTTGCACCCCTTCTTCGGAAAATATGTATCCAAAGAACTTGATTGTTTGTGCAAAGGAGCATTTCTCTCTATGAAGAGTCAGCCCTGTTCCACCATGTGTTGGGGTTGGTGCAGAGGCACCTGTGGTGTTCTTCCAAAGTGTGGAAGTAAATCAGCATACCATTAGTGATGTTGATGACTCCAGTAAGTCCAGACAGCACCTCCCTGATGGTGTTCTAAAACACCTTGGCCACTAATGAGATGCCGAAGTTGAGGCCCTTGTAGCTCCTGAAGCCGAGATGAGAAGAGAAGGTGGTGATATACCGACATTCAGGATCCAGTTCGAGCTGGTGGTACCCTGGGTTCAGGTCTAGCTTCAAAAACCATTGCACCCAGTTTAAGTTCAATATGACTTTATTCATGATGGGCATTAGATGACGTTCGCATATTGCTGTGTTTGGTAGGCACATATCCATGCAGAGCCGGACAGCACCAGGTTGTCTTAGTTTTGGTGCTACCACGAGCGGGGATACCCACGGGTGGGTTCAGAGATTTACTCTATAATGTTCAGTTGCACCAACTTTCTCAGATCTTCATCAACCTAGGGCCTCAGAAGGAAGAGTACACGCAGGTGGTGCAGCGCCACAGGATGGACAGTACGGTAAATGTGGAGTTTCATCTGCCTGTCTGGCAGGCGGCCAACATCTTAAATTAGGCTTGGTAAGTCTCTCAAGATGTCTCGCACGTGACTGTTGTGGATGTGCTGGACAAAGAAGATAGTCCCAAATCTTATGCAGTTTTGCAGCTTAGGAGGGTGCTGATACCCTCCTTGGTGACGTGGAAGCAAGTACGTACTCTTCAGCTTCCACGTGATACGGACACCTCAATGGCGCCAGCCAGCTGTAGTGGTCACTTGCTTCGATGTGTAAAGATTTCGACATTGACGGCTTCCAGCCGAGGGCGGGGTTGAAGTTTTTCAATTTGTTCAAAGGCCATAACGTTAACGGATGCCCCTGTACTGATCCGGGCCGGGATCAATACCTTGCAGATAATTACGGTGCACATGGGGCTAGCTTCTTCCTACTCCCTCTGGCTTTGCTACGAAGACGGTGAAGATATCATCTTCTTTACTGTCAGGGCTTACTCGACAAAGTGTGAAGCAGTGTTATCCGCTTCAGAGTGTTCGTCATAGGGTGTGAGGCATTTAATTGAAGGTTGCGGTCGCACTCTTCCTTTGGACCTTGGTCCTTGTTCTGCGCTCTGGCAGACGCGGGCAGAAGGGTTGCCTTTTCTGCACCTGAAGCAGGTTTTGCCTTTAGCCAAACGGGGATCGCCTTGGTGTGGTTCCCATGCCAAAATTCCCACACTTGTGTGTCGTGGTGGCAGTGTAAGATACAATCCTATGCACACACACAGCTTCTATATACAGATAAAGAGATAATTAAATCATGCAGCAACATCAAAAATTCGGTCCAAATCTTCTTGTTTGTCAGGTTTTTTTCTTTTTTAATATTCGAGTTAAACCGCTCCAGCCGACACGAGTTTCGTCAAAACAATTTTTGTTTTGACTCTTCAGGGCTGCCTTCTAGTCAAGGCTTGTATTGTCTTTATGCTTGACCAGTGATAATTCCAACCCGGTAAGGGTATCTGTATAGCTTTTGATTCGGTCGGGACTCGGTTATTCTATCTCCTGTGGGTCTGGAAACTAAATTGCCAGGGTATGGCTGTGCTTTGGTTGAGGAACAGAACAGGGATCCCGATCAGTGAAATAGTAAATTTGCTTAATTCACTGTTATTCAATCTCAACCTCAGTTGTCGGTTGTCTAGAAATCAATATATACTAATCACTCCGTGGGCACTTTTAGTTAGTGTCTTGATTTCACTCTCTGTATCCGATTCTCTAGAGTCTAAAACCACTTCGTAGGCACCTGTTCTGTCTTCATACCGCGAATCCGGCGTTCTCTCTTGACCCTTACCGGGTTGGTTATTATCACCGGTCAAGCGGAAAGACAATACAAGCCTTGACTAGAAGGCAGCCCTGAAGAGTCAAAGCAACAATTGTTTTGACGAAACACGTGTTGGCTGGCGCGGTGTAATTCTAATATTAAAAAAGAAAAAAAACCTGACAAACAAGAAGATTTGGACCGAATTTTTGATGTTGCTGCATGATTTAATTATCTTTTTATCTGTATATAGAAGCCGTGTGTGTGTATTGGATTGTATCTTATATTTCAGGTGTTGTGTAAACAATATCCCAAGGGGGTTAGAAGGGTCACCCCTTTCCTGTAGCACCCCACCATATTGATCGAGCCTGACAGGCATACTCAGAAACAATTTGCGGAGCGCAACTAATCCCCATGACAAAGAACCCTGCCGTTGCACATACTATTGTGGTGGCAGTGTGGCGCATTGTTTAAGGCCTCACAGGCCGCCTGTAGACTGTGTCGTCTCTCTCAACTTTGACCCGGGCAGAGCTGGATTTGGAGGGTCCAGATGTTCTAGGCGATCTGTTGAGGGCGAGCTCCATCCCCTCCGCATGACTGTTGTAGAGTTCATAGGATTGAGGATGGTGTCGAGATTGATGCCGGGTTGGCGAAGGCGAAGAATGAGGCGTCTGAGGGTGGAAGACCTACAGCCCTGGATCAGTTGAGCCCATACTTCCTTGAGCTAGTCATCATCCACACTTGTGCTGGTAAGGAACCACAGGTGGGCATGGAAGGTATTGATGTTCTCATCCTCTTTCTGTCAAGCTTGTCTCAGCTTGAATCTCTCAAAGTCTGGGTTAAGTTGCTGGTCGAAGGACTTGCAACGCTGAGTTGTAATCTACATCCACCCGTTCCAGGTAGGGTCTCAAATAGCTTGTAAATTTCTTCTCCGCTAAATTGTAGAAGTGACCTCTTCACTGTGCTGTCCGTTTCCCCTGTGGTGCGGAAGTAGTTGTTGAGCCACCTCTTTCATGTGTGCCATTGCGATGCAGCAGTGGCTGAGTCGGCGAGGGCGCTGAAAGGCAGAATGCAATCAGAGATGTAAAGACACTGAAGTCTGGCACCGTGCTGCAGCCCGTGCTTGTTGAACATCTGCCATTGTGTCACTTCCCCATAGCTAGTGGGTGACTCATTGTGTAGTTGCTGCTCTTTTGGAGGTGGCCAAGGAGGGCAAGGTGTGGACAAGGGCACTGGTGTGGACGATTGTAGCAGGCTTGTTCCGCAGTGGACAATGGCGTCTGTTGGGCCAGGAGAGGCAGAAGAAACTGGGCTGAGTAGCAGGTGCAATGTACCTGAATGGCCACCAGATGAAGCTGCGAGCAGTGGGCTATGTGTATTACCTCAATAATCCTCCAGATGGCCTCCAGTTGGTGTAGGCCACGGAGGAGCTGGCTATGCTGCAGCATCCGAGGCAGCACATCAAGGAGCCCTAGGCCCGGTTGGACAGCTGTCTGCAGTATTCATGTGTGCATCAATTGGGACAGCTGGCTCTCAGGGGCAGGGCTGGGCACTGCAGGGAAGAACCAGACACAGGAGGGGCCTCCTGCAGAATGCAGGACTGAACCACTGAGAACAGGGAGTGAGGGTGGACGGGTGAGCCGATCTCTCTGCTGGGAGGCGGCTGGCAGGAGAGCTGTTAGCAACGGGTGTGAGGAACTCTACTTCTAGGGACCATTCATAAACCGAAAAGGTGTTGGGGTCCAACCAGTAGGAACCCTGTACATAGTGCACAGGTGGGAGAGCCCATGTGTTCTCCAAGCACAAGGCCTTAAATTGAACTTGTACAGGGCTTAAATTACAAACAGTGCAAAGGTCCACACATCGAATGGCGTCATATTCACAATCCAGGATGGTGGTAGTGGTTGTGCGAGTTTCTTTAAATTCTCAAAGCTTTAAAATATTTACTTCGGTTGTAATGAATGTAGTAGATTGACACTTACTGAGTGTGCCCTATGATCCTTAATCTTTCACACAAAGTATTCAGCATAATTGGGTTTTTAAGAACATACATATCCAGAGGAAAAAACGTACAGGTAAGTAACTTTTTCTTTCATCCTGTCTGAGATGTTAGACCACTCAGGTGGTGGGGAATGAAGTAGAGAGAATCCATGCCCACGAGGGCTGGTTTTGGTGACTGACTGCATAGTAAAATGCAGTAGTTTTCACAATTAATAATCTCGATTGAAATTCATTATTTGTAATTTTCCGCTTGCTTGTTTCTAGCTGCTTCCTGAAAGCCTGACTGGACTTTACAGTTCAGTGAGACGACAAGCCCATCCTTAATGGATGGCGCATTCCAAGTGCCCTCACTATTATTCACAAATTAGCCTTTCTTAGCATTGTGTCCACCAGTACTGTATTTTTGGCTTGACCATGTGCGATGTACGTGAACTGTTGAATGGTGAGAGTCTTATCCCTGCACTTTTTGTTTCTCTCTCTTTCTTGTTGCATGCTGAAGAAACTATGTGCTGAAGCTCTCTGATGACATCGGGAATTTTGGGGAAATCCGCCTACCATTGCTGGGCTGCCTCGGGGTCTCCTGGATTGTGGTCTTTCTCTGTCTTATTAGAGGAGTCAAGTCATCAGGAAAGGCAAGTATTTTCTCTGTCTTTATTCTTTGGCTTGCTTTGCTCTTGTCACTCATCTTATAAGTTCAGTTGTAGCTAGTATCATCATCATGCATAAATAAACCTGAGGACTAGTCAGCTGAGTACTGAGATTCAGGGATGCATCTCTAGGTAGAGAGACATGTAGTAAGAAGTTTTCTAAGAAGTAAAAGTGAACCATTACTTCTTGGATGTTGTAGCAAAGGTTTTCCCCGATGCTCTGGCCGGAAACGGCTCAAACACCTTCCTGAACCCCATTTAGATTTAGTCGTGGACCTACATTGGAATCTCCATCTTTCATTCTTCCCCAAGTGATTTTTAATGTGTCAGGAGTTCCATTCTGTCATCTGCTATCAACCATGTTGTAGCTGTGATACTGTGCAAAATCCTGCTGACAACACCACCTTTTCTTCTCATGGCTATTACTTCGCTCTTGTGATCTCCAGTGTATCAGGATCATATGCTCTTCTGATTTAGTTCATCAACATTTACATCTTTGATGCTTCTGATGTGAGCCCCAAGGTATAAGGCGCTTCTGCTCCTGTGATGTGACCCCTAATGTATCAGGAGCATTAGGACCTGTGATGTGAGCCCCAAAGTATTAGGAGGTATACGCACCCCCAATGCGATCACTAGAGTATCTGGAGCCTTTGCCCCTGTGATGTAAACTCTGAAGTATTTGATGTGATTCTCAAAGTATCAGAGGTCCGCCCGGTTGATGTTGTGCCAATGTATTGTGAGTAGCTTTGTCTCTCCTCCTTTTATCCTCAATGTGATGATGTATCTTCTTCTCTGATCAATAGTGTAGCAGGAGTATCTTCTTTTTTCGGGTGGTCCCCGAGAATCAGGTTTATCTGTTTCTCACATGTGATGTGATCCTTGTGTATCAAGATTATCGTCACTGATTTGTCTAATTTATTTAAGGACACTCTATCCCTTACATGTGAAGGATATCCACCACAAATCTGTCCATATGATGCAGTCATGCACACGAACCATCTTGATGCCAGTGTAAACTTTTACATAATTTGCACATAATATGATGCAGTCATGCACACGAACCATCTTGATGCCAGTGTAAACTTTTACATAATTTGCACTCAGTTTAAATGGTCACGCACACACACACCTTCTCGCTCTTTCTTGTATGCTGTTGGCTCACACAGAAACCCGCTAATGTATGCTCAAATTCATAGGGTGCTGTCTCGTACCTGCAGTCAAAGTAGATAAGGATGAAACAGCACCATACACCCAGCTCTCCCATCCCTTGCCTTTTCATTTCTGCTCATTTCAGTAAATAGCTAGTTTTTAGGTCGAAGCCTAGAGCTGCGCACATGCGCAGTCTCGCTTGCGAGATCTTATGATCTTGAGGAGCTTTCACTAGCGGGCTTTAAGCCCCGCCCCTCTTTCCCATTGGCCGGCGTCACCGTTTATGCTACACGGTGGCCAGCCATTAGGAAAGAGCATCCTCTGACGTACAGTTTTCTCTCTTTGAGCTGTCCCACTTGGACTGGCTCACTTGACTTCCTTCCATCGCAAAAGGATCCTTATCTTTATGAGGCCATGTGTTTCAAACACATGGCCTCATAAAGACAAGCTCCGGCGCGATCTCTCCCTCCCCCTCTTTGCCTCTTCCTCTAGCTCTCTCCCCCATATTTCTTTTTTTAAATTAGGATTACATTTTACATCAACCGATCACACAGAATAACGGCGTTCATCGGAAGCCCAACATGCCTGTTAAGCACATTGCTTTGCTGCATTATAAAACTGCTGCCTCAAAAACCGGGACATGGGCTAAATTTCCCGGAGTCAGCCAGGAGAGCTGACGAAAACCGAGACTGCCCACGGGAAACCCGGTCACCCTAGCTTTGAAGGTATTTTTCCTCCGCAAGGTTATTGTTAGAAGCTGTAAAGAAAGAGGGCATGTGTTATTTATAATCCAGACTAACCCTTGCGCTGCATTCGTCGGATTCCCACTCGTCCACACAGCAAAGGAAATCTAAAAAATGCGTTCGAGAGAAAGAGTGGCAGAAAAAGGGACGTGTGGTAACCACACACACAAATTAAGCCAAGCACAGAATAAAAATCATGTCTCCAACGGTCGGTGCATCCAGTTCACATGGCAGTAAAACGTGCACAGGTTTCTCGTGTAAGATGAAAGCAAATAAGTGAAGCTAAACGCCAACACCATACCCTCCCTATACAGGTTCTCGAGGTTAGTGGGAGGTCTGATAGGAAAAATAGGAGTATTCGTAATCAGGCACAGAGTAAAATTCTTTAATAGAACTTTCTCTGGTGCTCCATTACAGTATTTTTCTGAGGGTCAGTTGGACATTACTACTTGTTTTACTTCATTATCAGTGGCATTGGACTACAAGTCCCAGTTTGCTCCGAGGCGGCAAAAACGTCACTATTGGTGACGTCCTGCGCAAGAGGTGGAGGGAGCGGTGGGGGAGGCTGGTGTTGGTGCTGTCTATAGATAGTCAGAAGCAGCGCAGGGAGACGGGCAGCGGCGGCTGGAGAGAGCGCAAGCAGCGGTGGTCCTGGGTCTGTGACAGCAGCGGGGGCAGCGGGTCACCGGGTGGTTTCAAAGAACGTGGATGGCGCTGGGCATCTCTGTGGGGGCTGCTTTTAACTATTGTCGCTCCAGACACCGCCAGGGTTCTCTGTATTACTAAGGACACAAGTCATCGCCGGGTGGCTCTAGCATCATTAGAGACCCGTGGCCTCTGACACTCTTAATAGCCCGGGTACTACAGGATCCTCTGTCACTACTGGGGCATCAATATTTGGCACCAATGCTATGACCCATGTCATTTTTCTAAGAGCATCTTGTTTAATTCCGGGTCCCTTTATTTTGTAGCAGGGTTTTCCCAAAGGCATCTTGTTTAGCCCTATTTCGAATTGCGTCCCTCATTGCCTCCATTCTTGTTTCTTTCCCCGGAGCCCTTATTAGAATTTTTGTAGTGGCTCTTGTTTATTTTTTTGGAGGTGGCACTTGTTCCAGTGCCAGATTTACGGGGCACCTACTTATGTGTAAGGGCCCCACTGGTATTTCTTTGGCCTAGAGGCCATTCTTCTTTGCAGAAGACTTAGGGGGACCGGAGACGCCGGAGGAGGAGCCTCCTCTTCAGGGAACGTGTGACCAGGAACAGCAGGAAGAAGAGGGGGCGCCATGTCTTCGCCATGCCCAGGCAAGAGATGGATGGGCACTGATGTTGTCAAACTGTAACCTTCCACAACAGCAACGCAGTTCAGCTGTTCCATTGGGGCCGGGTTACTCTCTGTTTCTCTTGTCAACCAAACCGGTAGGGATAAGTGATAATGATGGGTCTTCTAGCCTCTTCCAATCAATCAAACAATTTGTAGAGCGCGCTACTCACCCGGTAGGGTCTCAAGGCACTGGGGGGAGTGGTCCGTTACTGCTCGAAAAGCCAGGTCTTGAGTTGCTTCCTGAAGGAGAGGTGGTCCTGGGTCAGCCGTAGGTGGGTGGGTAGGGAGTTCCATGTCTTGGCCGCCAGGTGGGAGAAGGATCTTCCTCCAGGGGTGGCTCTGCGAACGCGTGGTACGGCGGTGAGGGCGAGGCTGGCCGATCGTAGCTTGCGGGTGGGTGTGTAGAAGGTGAGGCGGCTGTTGAGGTACTTCGGACCCATGTCGTGGAGAGCCTTGTGTGCGTGGGTGAGGAGTCTGAACGTGATCCTCTTGTTGACGGGGAGCCAGTGCAGGTCTCTCGTGGGTCGAGATGTGGCTGTGGCGAGGGATGTTCAGGATGAGTCGCGCGGAGGCGTTCTGTATGTGCTCGAGTCTTTTCTGTAGTTTGGCTGTGGTTCCCGCGTAGAGGGTGTTCCCGTAGTCCAGTCGGCTGGTGACGAGTGCCTGGGTGACTGTCTTCCTGGGGGCGACCTACCGACAGTGGGCCAGACAAGCCTCGGGAGGCTTGCTTCACTTTCCTCCGCCGCGGGACCTTGCCAGCTGTCTACCCCCGCCGCCGCAGCCTCTGACCCCGTGCTGCGGCCGCCGAGCGGGGGAGACTTCAATTCCCGGCCTGCCTTGCGGCAGGAAGCCGCGAGACCTCACTTCCGCGCCTGGAGGCGCTACAAAGTCCCGCAACAGTCTCGGGGGAGCGGGCGACTACTGACAGTGGGCCAGACAAGCCTGGGGAGGCTTGCTTCACTTTCCTCCGCCGCGGGCCCTTGCCAGCTGTCTCCCCCCGCTGCCGCAGCCTCTGACCCCGTGCTACGTCCGCCGAGCGGGGGAGACTTCAATTCCCGGCCTGCCTTGCGGCAGGAAGCCGCGAGACCTCACTTCCGCACCTGGAGGCGCTACAAAGTCCCGCAACAGTCTCGGGGGAGCGGGCGACCTACCGACAGTGGGCCAGACAAGCCTGGGGAGGCTTGCTTCACTTTCCTCCGCCGCGGGACCTTGCCAGCTATCTCCCCCCGCCGCCGCAGCCTCTGACCCTGTGCTGCGGCCGCCGAGCGGGGGAGACTTCAATTCCTGGCCTGCCTTGCGGCAGGAAGCCGCGAGACCTCACTTCCGCGCCTGGAGGCGCTACAAAGTCCCGCAGCAGACCAGCGTCGCGGGAGCGCCGGGCTAAGCCCGGGCAAAGGGCGGGCCCTCTACGGCCCTCAGAGGCCAGAGGAGGACGGGACGGGCCACCCCACTTGACTCTTTCTAAGGAGGAGGTATAGAGACGCTTTAACTCCTTATTTATTTATCTCGCATTGTACTGCCTATAGTCGCTTTTGGAGTTCTCCTTTTCGTTAATCATGTCCATCTGGGAGGAGCTGAATGCCCTGTGTGGCACAAAGCATGTCCTGGACGCATCAACCCCCCCTATAGTGGGTAGAGACGCTGACGAACTAAACTGCACTCCACGGGATGTACCTCTATCTCCCAATAAAACCCAATCTCAAGTCAACACACTGTCCCGGGGTTTAAACTGTAAAAGGAAGCATGATGAGGAAAAAGATAATGACAATGAGAATCAATCTAACGCTCACAAATCGTGCACCAGCCCCTCATTATCCCCCTCTAACCTAACCATATTAATGTTGGATAAGGCTGTGAATAGAATATACGACCCTGTATCGCCCCTCCAATTGACCTTACTGGCTCAGTTTGAGCAATTGTTAATATCTGCAATATCACCTCTGGTCACAAAAATGAATGATCATGGGGACAGGCTGACCAGTATTGAAAAAACACTTAAAAGGAACTATCTACCAACTGAAAAAACTGCTATATCTATTTGCCCTATTCCTTCAATCAACAACGAAAAGCCTAAGTCCACTGCACGTAGAAAAGTCCAAACTCTTGAACCCCCTCTTATTACACCTATTCCAACTGGCCCTAACGTTACTATTAATCCCGCACTCGTACCTCACAGAGCTCCCAGGATCGCTCTAGAAAGAAGGCATCGCATTAATCTACCTCCCGAAGCCGCCCCATACGTGACTGTCCTCTCTGGGGTCCCTGCACCTAGTCGGGGCAAACTTGAAACACCCTGCTAAACAAAGTCATTTTCTGGCTAAACAAAGTCATTTTCTGGCTAGAACACAACAGACCGTTGCCACCTGCCCTAGATGGTGGAATCCTGAGCGTCAGGAGGGTGGGGTGGCTAGGTACGTTGCCCAAAGACATTTCGGGGGACTTGATTTTAATCAAATTTAAGAATAGGAACATTGTCCCCTACCTACGATCTTGCCAGCCCAAAGAAGGAGATGGCCCCATTTGCATTTGGGACTTGTATGATTTTTAACCCGGCCCCCGACATAATAAGTTACCGAGACAAATGACAATGAACTATAATTCTTGGTGAAAGGGGATCCTGTGTACCCTGTGCTATTAACCCTCTAGCCTCTAATTAGTCTTGAATATGCACGTACATTGTTTAGTTGACTCGTCAAATTGAATTAATCTTGTTTTAATAGTTGGTTTGTTTTTTTTTGTTTTTTTTAACCTTGTAATGAAATGTTGAGATATCTATGCATGTATGTATTTTTTGTTGCTTTTATGGTTTTAAACTAAAAACCGAATAAAGCTAATCTGATGATAATGATGGGTCTTCTAGCCTCTTCCAATCAATCAAACAATTTGTAGAGCGTGCTACTCACCCGGTAGGGTCTCAAGGTACTGGGGGGAGTGGTCCGTTACTGCTCGAAAAGCCAGGTCTTGAGTTGCTTCCTGAAGGAGAGGTGGTCCTGGGTCAGCCGTAGGTGGGTGAGGAGGGAGTTCCATGTCTTGGCCGCCAGGTGGGAGAAGGATCTTCCTCCAGCGGTAGCTCTGCGAACCCGTGGTACAGCGGCGAGGGCGAGGCTGGCCGATCGTAGCTTGCGGGTGGGTGTGTAGAAGGCGAGGCGGCTGTTGAGGTACTTCGGGCCCATGTCGTGGAGAGCCTTGTGTGCGTGGGTGAGGAGTCTGAACGTGATCCACTTGTTGACGGGGAGCCAGTGCAGGTCTCTCAGGTGGGTCGAGATGTGGCTGTGGCGAGGGATGTTCAGGATGAGTCGCGCGGAGGCGTTCTGTATGCGCTCGAGTCTTTTCTGTAGTTTGGCTGTGGTTCCCGCGTAGAGGGTGTTCCCGTAGTCCAGTCGGCTGGTGACGAGTGCCTGGGTGACTGTCTTCCTGGTTTCGGTGGGGATCAAGCGGAAGATCTTACGGAGCATGCGCAGGGTGTTGAAGCACATGCATACACTACAAACTTACTACTCTGGTTCACCAGTACCGCCTGTGAACCATTAGAACTGCCCCTTAATGTGTCTCTCTTTTATTTATAAATGTACGAAAATGTAATCACTGATACTTCTTACATATATTTGTCGGTATATGGAGTAGAGGCTTCAGCTGTATATGTTGTCTTTGACTTTTGTTGGGGTGCCCTCTTTTTTTGCACTGGGAAATTGTGGTACTCCACAGCTGTCAGTCTCTGCTGTTGCCACTCAGTGATGGCTTTAAAGTCAATAGATTGCGCCCCCACTCACCCCCACCACACCTTTCCACAGTAACGTTATTGTTTTGGGACCCATACCATCTACTTTCTGATGATACAAGACTATGTTTATGAGTTGTAGGCATCTGTTGCCATATATTACAGTGTCTTATGTTGCCCACAAGTGTGTTGGAATTGGGGTCGTGGACATCCTTCTCTGTTCCAAGCACCGTGCAACTAGTATCCTAGAAAGGAAGAATGTTCCTTCTGTGACGAAAAGGGGCCCTCTGTGTATCCTCAGCCTTCAGCTTTGCATGTTTTGTCTGTTCTGATTCACCCTGAAAATCGAGAAGATTATCTTTTTCATTGTCATAGATCCAGTATAAATACACAATACAAATTTAGGTGAGCGGGCGCTTTCAGCTATGCCCCTCCCCCAACGGCGTCATTTTGAAACGGCTCTGCGTCTAACACTCCTGGTCCAAGTGGTTATTTACATTATGTAAAGACCGTACCTGCACAGGAGGGGGGGAGAGGAATGGGAGGGGGGGTTAACGTAGGAAGATAAATATTGTTATATACGCAACTGGTTTGTGTCTTGATAAATCCTCTAGTTTATAATGTAAACAATTACATTTCATATCGTGACACTCAACACGAAGAAGAAATTGAGCGATTTGAAATTCATTCGAAAGAGATGAATGTATGCTATATTCCTTTGCTTTGCACCAAGGAAAATACGACACGTCTGCCGCTCCCCCACCCCCACCCTTTTAAAAAATGAAAACCGTGACACCCCTCGGGATTGTTTGATTGATAGAATGGGAAAGGGGTGAAATTAATTGATTTTTCAATTAAAAATCAATACCTTCAAGAACAAACCTGGTTCATGATTTCCTATCAGCAATTGCTTCCCTCTCGGTGCCCTTGAAGAGATCTGTGGGCATTCCATCCCCCCTTACATCCGCAAAGGTTGGACTCGGCAGCCGGGAGTGGAAATATTATTCAGATTTAATAATTAAAGGAGGAACTCTACTTCTTTCCACAAAATCGGACAACAGTGAGCAGGGAACCCAGCCGTCACGCGAAGGAGACATGGGAAGGTGTTATTTACCAGTGAGCCAAGCCACACCCTATCCAGAGGAGCCGCAACACTACCCAGTCTTTCTTTCTTTCTTTTTTCTTACACTCTCTACTACTCACTCTCTACTACTCACTCTTTACTACTCTCGACTACTCACACTCTACTACACTCTACTCACTCTCTACTACTCACTCCCTACTACTTTACTTTCTACTACTCTCTACTGCTCACACTATACTGCTCACTCTCTACTACTCACTCTCTACTACTCACTCTCTACTACTCTAATACCCTCTACTACTCACTCTACTACACTCTACTACTCACTCTCTACTATACTCTACTACTCACTCTCTATTACTCTGCACTCTACTTTCTACCTCTCTCTACGCGCACACAGGCACGTATATATACATATGCATTTATATATATGTGTATGTGTATATATATTTAAGCATGCATATATAGATATGCAGATGTATATATATATATATATATAAATAAAAGTCCAAAAATAAATGCATGCATACATATGTATGTGTGTATATATGTATATATATATATATATATACATGCATAAATGCATGCATACATATATGCATTCATATGCATGTTATGTACATGAAAGTTTGAAAAACACTAATAAAAGCAAAGCTAAAAAGCCACCTAATTACAAACAGAATTGCTTTAACTTAAACGAGGGCGAAACCTATTGCATTTTCAATGCTTGTTTAATTACCTTTGGAACACATTACTTTGATTTCCATTTTCCTACACACTATTTGTCTGATGCTTTTTGAGGCCAGTCAGAGCTCCTCTTTTAATTTCTTAATGTGGCCCCTTCCAGCTGCTTAAGTGTCAGTTACCACCATAATCAACCCCTCACAGATCATTTGACTTTCCCCTCCTGAAGTCTTCACTAAGTGCTTAATTATAAGTCTGGCAGTCCATGGATCGCCAGACCCCCGGTGGCAATGCTGTGATCAACCGACCGACCTGTTACAAATTGGGTGGTCGGACCGACATTGCCCTGCCACAGCCGCCAGGGAACCGTTGTTCCCTGGCGGTGGTGCAGCGCTGTAGAGGCAGCAGTACGGCGGGACCACCGTAATCCGACCAAGCATATTATAAGTTTCCTCTCTGCCATGGATTTCACGGGGTTTCCCCCTCCATGAAAACCGTGCCAGAGGGTGTGCCTCTGGTTCTGCATGCACCCCATTTCCTGCACGGCATGGACTTTTACATTCCATGCTGGGCAGGAACTATTTTTAGCTTTCCCATTGCGAGGCCTATTTTCTAAGGGACTGCTATGGGAACGCCCCAAAAAAAGCCTGACATACACAAGAAACACTCTTAATCTGGTGGGCGGCCTGACCATGGGTTTAGCAGTGTGGACCTGGTGCCGCACGGCCAAACTCTTAAGCAGGCCCTTAGCATTTGCCTGATGGCAACTCACCACTCCGCTGATATCTCTTCGGCCTTGATCTTCTGATCTTTCATTAGTCTGTACAATAAGAAATTATCACTCAAGGGGAGGAGCTTCACGCGGATCCAAGATGGACGAGTGAGCACAGGGCTCCCGAGACCCTCTTTGCCTCCCGCATCTATCCTGTCACAAATCCGGATCTGATCGATGGGTACTTGTTGACTGTGCCCTGCTGATTCTGTGGATCTTTTTGGAACCAAAATCGGACGCCATGATCCGGACTTGCCGAGTTCTGAAGTTTGTGGCCTACATCGTAGACCGTCCCCGGCTTCAAGTCACCGAGGTACCCAGGTGGCAAGTCAACAACAACGGCCCGCTGGGCACGCCCATAGCCCCTGGAGTGCTTTTGGTTTCGTTTTGTGTCACTGTCGCGACGCTCTACGGCCGCCCCATTCATCTTCTTGTCCTCGCTACGGATCCTAAATCTGCTCTGGTTCTTCGCCCTCCTGCCCTTGAGGTTCATCTAGAGCTTGATCATTTTTACTAGATTGCAACGTCTCCGTGGGAGTTCGAAACCCACCATGGCAGGCAGGTCGGATGCTGAGAACCGAAACACCAAGGGCACTCATCGTGGGGGCCTCATTCAAGCCCAGACTATAGAGCGCTTTACTCGCCCGAAAGGGTCCCCAGGTGGAGCGAGCAGGGCTTTTGACGGGACCGTGGATGGTACCCCTCCGTCGAAGGACCCGACTTTGAGAGACATCATGGGCGCCATTACCAGTGTTCGGACTGACATGGGCCATCAGTACGAGACTCTTGCTGCCAAGATGGAGAAGTGTGGCTCACTGGTTAGAGCAGGCAGACCCTGAAGCAGAGGTCAGACCCGGGACTAGGGTTTGATTCCCGACGCGGCAGGGTGTTGAGCTAAAAAAAAAAATGTCCACGGACTTGATAATTCTCGCTTCGGTGCCTGATCTAATCATGGGTTCACACTCTGCAACTCTGGGCATTAAGCTTGCTTAATCTCCACAACGGCCTCCCCGCGGCGGGATGCCTGGCTTTCACCTTGGGGATGCCCTGTAGGGGCTATCTCCCAGGGAAAAACCAGGACGGGTTCCCAAGGCAAGCGCGGAGATACCCCTTCGGGGGTCGATTCTGGCGCTATATAAGAAATATAATAAGAAATATAATAAGATCGATACGGTGGCGATTGAGGTTAATCTTATCTGGGCTGACCTGGGTAAGACAAATGAACGGGTCAAATCTCTGGATATCAAAACTGCGAGTTTGATTACTGATGTCTCGGACCTGCAGGCTGAGGTTCACTCGCTCCGTACTATCAACGACCAGTTTGCCCACCGGCTGGAGGACTTTGAGGGCCGGGCTAGGCGAAACAACGTTCGCATTGTGGGGGTTCCGGAGACCCCGCCAGACGTCTCCACGGACCTTCTGGTGGAAGATCTGGTCCTTAAACACCTTGCGCCTAAGGGCCTCAGTAACTTTTTCACGGTGGAACGGGCCCATAGAGTTCCCGGCGGGAAGCCGAAGCTGGGAACCGCACCGAGGCCCATCATTGCCAGGATCTTCAATTTTCGTGGCCGAGATGCGATCCTGCAAGCTTCGAGGACCACGGGTCCTACCAAATTTGACAATGCCTCGGTCAGCTTTTACCCAGACTTTACGCAGGCGGTACAGAAACAGCGTATGGGCTTTACCGGGGTGAAGAGACGACTCAGGGATATTGGTCTAAAATACGCCATGCTTTTTCCTGCACGGCTGCGGATCGAGTATGAGGAACGGACCTTTTTTTTCGATCGCCCTGAAGTGGCCAGTGACTGGTTGGATACTTTGCCATCCCAACGTAAGGGCGGTGAGAGCCCGGAAGGTGCAGAGGGCGGCCCAGCCGAACACGAGGAGTGAGTCTGCAGCGGTGAACTGGTTACCTGGACATTCAGCAGTGGTTTTTCAATAGACTTGCTATTACTGTGGGTACCCGGGGGTGGGGGGATTCGGGTTTGCTCTTCCTCCTCTGGGGACTTTCTCTCTCTTTTCGTAGGTTAGTTTCATGGGGCGACAGGCACACTGGAAGTTGGGGTGGCTTTTTGGTCTAATGCAGGGGTGCCGGGTGGGGGGGCGTGTTTTTCGGGGTTCCAGGGGGGTGGTGGGGGGTTCTTTTCTCTTTGTTTTGATCGAGGCTGCTACATTTCCTGTTGTCGATTCTGTGTGCTTCTTTCTAGGCGTGGGGGGCTGGGTGTTCCTTGCCGGGGGGAGGGGGGGGGAGCTTAAGATACTGAGTTGGAACGTTAACGGTCTTGGAGATAGGATAAAGCGGGGTATTGTCTTGCAATATTTGAAGCGTTACACCCCAGATGTGATTTTGCTTCAGGAGACACACTTGGTGGGCAATGCATGCTGTGCACTAAACTGACGTGGATACCGTATGGTAGCACACTCGGGGTTTACCTCCGGCTCGAGAGGGGTGGGGGTCATGGTGCGTACTTCCCTCCCATTGGAGATAGATGATGTAGTGTTGGACGACAGGGGTCGCTATGCGGCCATTACGGGGCGATGGGAAGGGAAAACTGTCTCCTTTTTGTCTGTGTATGTTCCCCCTGGCCTGCAGTCTACCACGTTTGCTGATCTGGGTGAGGTAATCCTGGGGCTCCCTGGCGACATGTTGGTGGTGGGCGGTGACTTTAACTCTGTGGTCAATGGTGACGTAGATCGCAGTCCCCCCAGGACTTTGCCTGCGGCGCAGCTCTGGCTGGGGAAGCTGCTGTATACGTTGGGATTGGCTGACTGCTGGAGGCAGCTACACCCAGGTCAACTCCAATACACCTTCTACTCGGGTGCACACAAGAGCCTCTCGAGATTGGATTATATTCTTATCCCGGCAGCACAGATGGTCTCAGTGCGGGAGGTTCGGCATTTGGCCAGGGGGATTTCTGATCGCTCCCCCCTATGGCTGACGATTGATGTGCAATTGGGGGCCGAGGGCCGAGTTGCCCCGATTAACCCCTGGCACCTCCGTAATCCTACAGTTAGGTCAGAGATAGTGAAATGTATGGATTACTATTTCGCTGAGAATGATGGATCGGTCTCCTCCCCGGTGACATTGTGGGAGGCCTATAAGCCGGTGATTCGTGGTCAGGCCCTGTCTCTCATTGCCAGCGAAAGGAGGCGTAGAAATGCCGCGGTGGTGGAACTGGAAAATGAGATCACTGACTTGGAGGGACAGGTTGGGACTGGGGACATTCCGGAGGTGTTGCATTCCCTGGCCCTGAAACAATTTGACTATAAGACCCTGGTCACAGATGCCGCTAGGGCGATGCACCGTGAGCAACAGGGGCATCTGTATGATGTGGGTGATAAGGTGGGAAAGTTGATCGCATGGTTGGATAAAAGGGATATATTGAACAGAGTGGTGCCTGTTGTTCAGAGTGTGGATGGTGTTCGTGTTGTGGACCAGACTGACATAGTCCGAACATTTGCCGGTCATTTCCAGGCGGTGTATGTGCCGGTTTCGGATTTGCCGGAAGAGGATTCGCATCTTTTGCTCCGAGATATCGCTCTGCCTGGCCTGTCGGACTCTGATAGGGAGCTTATGGAGGCGGACTTTTCCACCGATGAAGTAGCGCTCGCTATCCGTTCACTTCGGTCCGGGAAGGCCTCGGGCCCCAACGGTATACCGGTGGAATTGTATAAACTCTGCCCAGATAAAATGGCGCCGTATCGCGTAAGATGTTTTTGTCATCGCGAGATTTCGGCTCTCTTCCTCGTTATCAGAGACTGGCATCCATTGTTGTCATCCATAAAGAAGGCAAGCCTCATGATCAGTGCGCATCGTATCGGCCGATCTCGCTTTTAAACATCGAGCCCAGATTCTCGCTAAGCTTCTGGCGAATCTGTTGGTTACGGTGATATCAGACTTGATCCATCCGGACCAATCCGGCTTTATACCCCACCGAAACACGCGCTCAACCTACGTCGCCTTCATGGAGTCTTGGCGAGGGCGGGGTCGGTTCGGGAACCGGACATATTGGTTTCCCTTGATGCTTCGATGGCCTTCGACACGGTTGAATGGCCGTATTTGTGGGCTGCTCTTGCCAAGTTCGGATTCGGCCCCAAATTCATTGGATGGGTTCGACTCTTGTATGAGCAGCCATTGGCGCAGGTGGTGGTTAATGGTAGGGCTTCCGAGCCCTTTACCTTTGGGCGGGGAACGAGACAGGGATGCCCCTTGTCGCCGCTCCTCTTCGCGCTTGCCCTTGAGCCCCTGGCAGCGTGGCTGCGGTGGGAACCTTCGCTTAAGGGCATTCGCTGGTCGGCTGATTTCGAGGACCGTATATCACTCTATGCAGATGATATATTGCTGTACCTTACCTCTCCCCGTAAGTCGTTGGGCGTTCTGTTCGACGTGCTGCGTTCCTTCGGGAGGAATTCCGGTCTGGTTATTAATTGGGCTAAGTCATTTATCTATCCACTCACGGACGATGAGCTCCTTCTTCCTCGCCATTGTCCGATACCAGTCTCTAGGGACGGTTTCAAATATTTGGGGATCTACATTTCGCTGGACCCCAAGACCCGATATGGGCAAAATTTACTGCCTCCACTCTCCCGGCTTCGTTCGGATGTGGTGGCGTGGTGTGGCCTGCCACTGTCCCCCTTGGGAAGGGCGGCCCTGTTCAAAATTATGTCTCTTCCCCGCTTTTTATATGCCATTCAGAATGCACTTGATTTGGTACCTGCTAGCTATTTCCGAGAGATCGAGGGCTTGCAGAGGCGGTTGGTATGGGGTGGACGACCTCGCATCGCATTGGCGAAATTGACTTTGCCCTGGTATGATGGAGGTATCGCGCTGCCCGACATCAGGCGCTACTATTGGGTCTCCCAGTTGAGTGCTGTGAACCATGCCATGTATGGCCCTGTCCCAAATCCCGCGTTTGAGATGGATAGATGGCAACTCCCTGGGGGTGATTACAACCGGGCACTCTATTCCAGAGCCGACCGCAAGCATCTCACGGGCCCTACGGCAGTGGCTGTGCGAGTTTGGGGAAGCGCGACCGCCGCTACGGGCTGGACAGATAGGGTGACGAAATCTACTCCGTTGTATGCCTCGGAAGCGCTAGGTGGTCTGTGGAAATCAAAGGGTTTCGACAGCTGGGACCTCATTGGTATCAGTAGGGTGGGTGACCTCTGGGCCAAGGGTGCAGTCAAGACCTTCGAGGCACTACAACAAGAATATAAATTGAGTGACAGGGAGTATTTCCGGTATCTCCAGATCCGTCATGCGATTCACTCGGTTTTCCCGGCTGACGCTTCTGTCCTGGAGGCCTCCCCGCTTGAGGATAGGGTGCTTGATGGGCACGTTCCCGATAGCACGATATCTCTTATCTACAAGAAACTGATTAACGACCGCTCGGATCTCCTTTTGCAATTGCGGACTACTTGGACCAGTGACGGATGGGAACTGGATGATGAAGATTGGCAGGCGGCGATTTCCTCCCCTAAGGAGGTTGCGATTCCGGCACGTCTTAGACTGGTGCAACTTAAAATATTGCATCGGGTGTATGTCACGGGCCCACGACTGATACACATGGGTTTTTCTGTGGATGGGTTGTGTAGGCGCGGATGTGGTATGCTAGTTACCTTTTTGCATATCCTCTGGGTTTGCCCGGAGGTGGCGGCATTTTGGCGTCGAGTGCATGTTGTTATGGGTGAAGTGACGGGAGTAGTGTTGCTGCCTGAGGCCAGGCGTTGTCTGTTGAATGTTTGGGAACCGAATGACTGCACTGCTGCTCAGACTCAATGGGTCACATTGGGTAATATGGTCGCTAAACGTGGCATAGCCCAGTTATGGGGTTCCCCGAGGCCACCGACGCTCCTGCGCTGGAAGGAAAATATGGACTGGTCCATGTTTAGAGAGAAAGTTGTGTATGTTTCCCGCGGCAGGCCCAAGAAATGGGGTAGGATATGGGCACAATGGAATGCATACCGTGGTGAGATTTGTACTCCTCCGTTCACCGACCTTCCGGATCCACTCCTTCTTCCTTGATCGTGCATTCCCTGTACTCAGTTCTGGTAAACTGCATTGTATCGGTCGCTACCAGGTTTCCCCCCTCTGCCCTCCCCAATATTTCTCCTCATCCTTATAGACACGCGTTTTTCACCCGTCACCCACTGCCATAGGGAAATGCCAGTTTATACATTGCCATGCCTTGTTTTTCTTTTCTCTGTTTTTGTTTGTGGTTTTATTTACATAAAATACAAAATGTGAAACCTTTTGCAGATCCTGGTTATACCGCAGTCTTATACGTAATCATGAAGTACCGCTGCCGTACCCCCGGGTTGTCGGCTGATGAGCTGTGTAACTTAATGTCGATATTACTGTGTTTAACTGACCAGCCTCCGTGGTTGTGGGTCTGTAACTGTCCTTTCTTTACATAATAAAGGTTTAAAAAAAAAAAAAAATTATCACTCCGATCACACTCTTAACCTTAATGACCCTTGACCAGACCATTCACTGCTCTGCTTCTGTTATTTCCAGCATCCCAGGACATGTCACAAATGGAAAGCTCCTCATTTCCTTCCACGCTACAGTGGTATATCCGATTTATCAGTCAAGAGCTTTCCCACCATTGGTGAGCTGATAATTAGGTAGCGTCAGATCAATTATTAGGGGGACTTCGTGCTCTACATATATGTATATCTCCTTGTCAAATACTCTCTAACGCCTTTAGTGATGTGCCTCAGTGATCAAACCTTCAAAAAGCGGTCCTTGAAAAGGCACAGTTCTCTAAGTTTATTACAAATATGTCATTTTTAGTACATTTTTCAGCTTCCCCCTCTAATAAATCTATGTCTCTCAGAATTAGCCACATATTTGCACACTTTGGTCCTAGTCAATCAAATAATGAATTGCATTTTTTCTGGATTGTTGCCTCCTTTCTATCTTTACCTTCTCTTTTCCAGTTCTGGGTCTTCTTCCAACTCTCACTATTTCTTGTAAATGTAAATTGTAATGTAAATTGATACTTGTATAGCGCACTACTCACCCGCAAGGGTCTCAAGGCGCTTGTACGAATACCGCTGTGGAACCCATCCTGGCTTTCCCTGTGAGACGTCCACTCCTGGGCACCCCCAAGGTGGAGGCCAGGCATCCTTAGCGTTGTGTGGGCCGTTGTGGAGATTAAGCAAGCTATTGCCCAGAGTTGCAGAGTGGGACTCCATGATTGGAATAGGCACCGAGGCGAGAATTATCAGGTCTGTGGAATTTTGAGCCCAAGACCCGCCGAGGCGGGGAATTGAACCCTGGTCCCGGGCTAGACCTCTGCATCAGGGTCTGCCACTCTAATCATTGAGCCACACTTCTCCATACTTCTTCTTGCTACCTCTCGTCTCTGCTCCTGTCTTTTTCAATCACAATCCCTTTCGATATTTCTTGAGCCTGCCATAACTTCTTCCTCATATATCTCTCTTCTCTTTCACATTTCCTGCTTTTACATATTTCTTGATTCTGCTTCGATTTCTTCTTTACACATCTTGCTTTTCTCATTTTCTGCTCCTCTACTTTTCTCTCACCTTTTTCCCTTTGACCCTTCTCTGTCACCATGGGTATTCACCATCTCTCTGCCCCTTCTCCATGTCTCTTTTGTCTGCACCTCACATTTTTCTATTGATTGTTTCTCCTCTCCATATCTCACAATCCTATTCTCTTCCTCCCATCTTCTTAATCACTCCTCTTTCCCTTTCTTACAATGTATATTCCTCCCATCTGCAATTCTGTTGTATTTCTTCCCTCACACATATTTGCCCATCCCCTTTCTCTGTATGTCTCTACATCTCTTACTCGCTTCTTTTCTGTGTTCACTGTACATTCCCTGATGCTTTTTGTCTCCTCTTACATCATACCTCTTCCATGCCATCTCTGTGACTCTCTCCTTTTCTTCTGACATGTCTTCCTTTTTCCTCTCCATTCCATTCCATGCCTTGCCTACCAAATGCCTCTTCCTCCTGACATGCCTTCCTTTTACTTTACCCCATCCATGTCTTCTCTACCATCCTCTTACTTCCTCCTGACACGTCTTTGTTCTTCCTCTCCCTATTCTATGCCCTTTTACCCACTCTTTCTTCTTCCTAGGTGGTGTACTTCACAGCCACATTCCCATATGTGGTGCTCACCATCCTGTTTATCCGTGGGATCACCCTTGAAGGAGCTGTGACTGGGATCCTGTATTACCTGACACCTCAGTGGGACAAGATTCTCGATGCCAAGGTTTGTAGCATCTTCGTCATTAGCACCCGGTCCAGCTCCATTTCCACCAAGTCACCTAGGTGTTGGAAACTTTCAACAACTGTGTTGGGTGGAATACATAAACAGCATTTGCAAAGCCATTTGGTCTGGTCTTTAATATAGGGGCACAGAGTTATTCATTAGCTTTGCCAATGCTATTTGGTTTTTCCCTTCCAAGATGGCCGTAGAAGCAACATGACCGCCATGATGGACCAGTAAAGAATATTAAAACATCAAAAACATTCATGAGCAGTCATCATTGAATGTGTTTTGTTACACATTATGGCAAAACCATTGTAAGGTGGCCGCCATTGTGTCCATATATATATTCTAAAAATATTTGTGTTTCCTTGGGAACATGTTTTTTTTTTTGGCGGCTCAGCACCTCCCCAGACGCTGCTACCAGACCTGTGCTCCTACTTGCAGTATCCTGCATTTAGCAATGTAACTGCTAGCGGTGGCCATACTGAAATGGGCTTTGTCTAGTCTATTTTTTCAACAATAATTTTAAGCACCTTTTTAAGATCTGTTTGCACACATGTACTCCTCTGTGATTTTTTTTTGTTTTTGTTTTGTTATAATTTACTTTAGTTAACCTGTTGTTGCTTCATTGCAGGTTTGGGGAGATGCCGCCTCACAGATATTTTACTCTCTGGGCTGTGCCTGGGGAGGCCTTATTACAATGGCTTCTTACAACAAGTTCCACAACAACTGTTACAGGTGAGTCCCGCTAGATCTGGCCCTGGTGATAGATATGGGGAGTATGTCTGTTCACAGACTGTTCGCTCCTCCCTTGTTTCCACGTTGTAGGTAGTGACACTTGCATTTGACTTGAATAACAGTACAACAGCAATAAATTCATGTTTTCAGGGAATGCTTGAGTCTCGTCCTCAGCGATACTTTATTCTTTGTTGGACCAACAAGGCCAAATCTCTGGACGCCATAGCTTATGACAATATTTTTAAAGAAAGAAGCGAAGATTTATTTATTTGACTTTATAGCTCTTAACTGAAAATTATCCGTGTGTTCTTCTTCCAGCCATTCTTGATGTGCACACCTACTCACTCAGCAGTGTAGCCGGAGGATGCAGATAAGTACTTGGCACTGTAGAGTTGTGGTGTTGGGAGTCAAACCTTTGACACCCAACACCCCTTTCAACAGCGTTGTAAGCTAGGCTCCCCATCAGCACACTGAGGGATTCTCAAAGAACTACTCGGTTAACAAAAGGTCACAGTCACAAGGTTGATTTAGACCTTTTAGAGGCTATCATTTGAGCTGAGCGATAGACAGCCTAGAGTGGCCACTCATACCATGGCATTTACAGAGCAGCCAACCCAGTGTCTTCTTCACAATTTCACAAACAAGTGAATGCACTTAAATTGTACATACATGTGAAAATGTTTACACTAGGTCTGCAGTCCGCTGAGGCATGGTACTTGTTCCAACTCCATGTGGCACTGCACCATTTACTGTGAAATCTCACACTTCCTCCTTGTGAAAGGATTTCAAAGACTCAAATGATTCCCTGGCAGTCCCTTTTAAGGTTCTTTGAATATTACCAGCATGCATTGTCACAGGAGAAGGGGTCAGGAGAAGACCTAATGTCACACGAGAGGTGGAGTCGAACTTACGTCACATGGGGATTTGTAGAGTAGAAAGCACCAACAGACATTATTAGATGTGTGAAAATTCCATACTCCATAGAATATACTCTAGAAGCACTAAAACAAGAGAAAGCACCAGAAAGATCAAGAGAATTGAAGTGCAGAGGGCACAGATGGCACAAGGGAAGTAGACAATAGTGAGAACCAGTGTCACAAAAATTGAGCAGCAATGAGCTGCGATATGGGTTGGAAAGGGGATTGACGTGACAAAGGAAGTGTTGAATAGCGGACACAATTGACATGAGAAGTGGGTAGCAGTGAATACTGATGTAAAAAAGTGGGGTTTAAAGTGCATTACTATCTCAAAAGTCATAGGATTAGTATACTCTTTAATCACATGGGGAGAGAGCAGTTAACACCAATGCCACAAGGGAAGCAAGCAGTGTGCGCACGGTTATCACAAGGGAAGTGGCGATTGCAGGGCATCGTTGCCACAAGCTTGGTTGATCGGGTTACCACCTTCTTCCAGATTATTACAAACAAGGTTTCCAGTCCTGAGCTTTCTTGTCATCACCTAATGCACTCTGGGAGTTGTAGTCTTGCTTTGCATCCATTGAATTTTGACTAACACCTGAAAACAATGATTTACAAGTGAAAAGTTCAGGACTGGAGACTGTGTCCGTAATGAGGTGGTAATCCTAATTGTGCCATTAGTGGATTAATTTATTACAATACACGTGGGCTATAGTGAGCCAACAGTGTCACAAGAGAAGTGGGCAGTAGTGAGCACTGAAAGCTTAATAGATGTCAGTTTGAAAAGGTAGTGATGTCACGAGATGGTAAACAACCTTTACAACGAAACTTTTACAATGCACTACCATTACGACGCAACTTTTACAACGCAAACCATTACATCGCATTGCGCTTGGGGGCTCTCTAGGATAGGGAATAGGTTTAATGTACTATCCAACACCTTCTCTACTATCCACGGGGACTGGAGTTGGAATAGTAAATTAAACTATTCACTTTCCAGCGCCCCAAAGCACTATGCTTTGTAAAGGCATGCGTTGTAAAAGCATGCGTTGTAACGTCATACATCCTCACGAGATAGGTGGGGATTAGTTAGCACAAGGGAAGTTGGGAGTAGTGAGCACTGATATTGAAAGAAAACAAGGGATTTGAGGGCTCTTTATCATATCAGAAGTAGTGATCACAGATATCACAGGAGAGGTTGGTTGCAGAGAGTGCTGAAAGGAAGGGGAGGAGCGAGTACCAATGGTGCATGAGAAATGTGTGAGTGAACACTAATTTCAACTGAGAAGTTGAGACTGGTTACATTGAGTTGACAAGAGCAGTAGGAAGGAGAGGGCACTTATAATACAAGAGATGAACATTCTGTAGAAATGGAGTAACAAAGAACTGATAGAAGTGGGGTGGAGAGGAACCAAGTTAAACTAAATGAGGTGGCAATGCACTTATATTGCATTACATTTGTTTACTCAACGCTCTGAAAGTCTTACAGAACCTCCTGCCTTCAAAACAAAAGTGTGCCTTAACACAGTATTTTTTCAGGTAGTTTCACAAATTTGCATATCTTCGCATTCATTTAGACATTTCAAGAAGGATCTGAAGGATCTAATTTGAAGCCACTTTCAGCCCTGACTTTCAGTTAAATCTCACTAGAGATTGTGGTTTTCTATCCTCTGTTCACTTTTCTTTCTTTCTCCAGCTTGTCATCGAGATTTGGTTGTAAATCGCTTGTTTATACTTCTCTTTTTTCGGTGTTAAATATGCACTTGTGGCTTTCAGTAATTCTTGTAAATGTTGTGCATCATTTTCCTATGCACATGCCTTTCAGTTTAATGTTTATGGTTGTGTGTATTCTCTGGTGCATCTGTACTATTGATAAATTCATTTTAAATATGCTTAAACCTTGTTACATATACAATTATTGATTACTGAATTTACTCATGTAAAGCGATTAAACACCCTTCGAGCCTGCATCATGCAATATAAAACAATAAATAAAAGTGGGATGAGAGGGCACTGAAGTCAGAGATGTGGTGCGAGGATAGATGACCCAAGAAGATGACATGAGAGAGCACAATGTCACTTGCGAGGTTGAGAGTAGAGAACATTGAGTGTTGCATGGGGGAGACAGAGTAAGCAATGGCGACCTGCACATTCATGTAGTTAAAGGGAGTACAATATTAAATTGCAAAATGTGCGTTTTTATCATGTCGGGGTGTATCACCCCGGTTTGGAAACAAAATAAGTAGCTACAAGATAATTTCTCCCGCTATCAGTGAGTGGCTCCTCAATGTTCAATGCTCTGGGCCAGTTTTATATGGAGATTCAGGCTTGTTATAAGTTATTGAGAGGCCTGGGGCAAAAGCAGTATGGGGCCCTCTGACCACTTCTTCCATTTTTTGGCAGGAGACATAGGTACCTAGGTCCAAGTGTTAATAAAGAGAAAAGATTGTATGCAACACCATCTAGTGGTATGGCCAAGTAAACAACATCATTATTAAAGAGGCTTGGTTATGGTGCCATGAGAGTGCTGGACTTGGGGCAGCATGCCACTTCTGACACCCCCTGTTGATTGGGACCTCGTAGTCCTTCGTGAACGCCGGAAATTTCCTGACGTCATTTCCGGCGTTCACGAAGTACTATGAGGACGCCAAAGAACCGAGGCAGCCGTATCAGGAAAGGAGAGCGCCTTCAACTTCGTGGAAAGAAAACAAGGAAGCACAAGCATCTACAAAAGCACGAGCATTGGAAGGACTGATTCTACAGGTCCTAGGCCTACTAGAAAATACCTTCCAGAACAGAAAAAGTGGAAGAACAGAACCCCCAAAAGCCTGGCAGGAAGTAGTTGAGTGGGTGCATCGCAGTGTCAACTGGGTATAAAAGACGTCCTATCAGAAATAATAAACAGCCCCGAAGAAGACCTTTATGACATGGAGTGTCTGGTCCCATCTACATAAGGTCGAAATGTGTCGGCATCGAATAGATAGTGGCTCGGAGCAAGCTAGGACAAGGCGATACTGACCCTGTTCGGGCAGTCAAGTGGAAACCTTCATGTTCAATCATAACATCTTGTGTAAATAACCTCCGACCCTATATAGGACCTTGAAATTAGGAGATGCTGAGGACCTAGGCATATTTGGTCCCAGTATATACTATTGTTGTTTTCTTATAGCACAGGTCTATAAAAGCGAATTGCCAAATTAGTTTGTGCAAAAAAACAGGTTAGTGAAATATAGCTGTCTAGTGAGTCTTGTCAAATATTGTGAAAAAATGTTTTGTCTAATTATTTCTGGGTGTGTTTAAATGTTATATTCATGTATATGTTTTACATATAAGTGTTTTTGTATATAAATGTTTTCATGTGTTAACATGATAAAAGGAGACGTGTAAATATATCTGATGTAGGAAACGCCAAACACAACTAAAAAACGTTTGAAGTAAATAACAAAAATAATTTATTGTCCCAAGTCAATAAAAAGGACTTTTGGAGTGAAAAAGAAACAGTGTGATCTATGGTACTTAGAGGTCTTTATGTTTATGAATTTATTAGTATAGGCTTCCAGTCTAATTTCCTAAATTGAATCACCCCCTTGTGATATATCTCTACGGCTTTTCTTTTCATCATTACCTTTTCCAACACTTTCAGGGACAGCATCATCATCAGCATTACCAACTGTGCCACCAGTGTCTACGCCGGCTTCGTCATATTCTCCATTTTGGGTTTTATGGCCAATCATCTGGGAGTTGACGTTTCCCAGGTGGCTGATCATGGTCCTGGCCTGGCGTTTGTGGCCTACCCCGAAGCTCTGACCCTTCTACCTATTTCACCACTATGGTCTGTGCTCTTCTTCTTCATGCTCATCCTGCTGGGCCTTGGAACTCAGGTATGGAACACAGTGTAAGCTAAATGCCATGCACACTCATGTAGGGTTGCTCTTGATTGTGTTCTAGTTTTGTTGATGTGGAGTGTCCAGTGTTCAAAAACTATTTTCAACTAAACGTGCAGCATGTTTGGCAAATAAGAACCAATCAGAGTAGTCTAAAAATCTACAAATGTCATATAAAACTGAAGTAGGTCAAGGAATGCAGACATTTTAGGTCCCGATGTATAAAAAAAATGTTTTGCGATTCGCAATTAGGGAATCCCAAAACGGCGTGCATGAAAGTGTGTAGTACACTTTCTGCGATTCCTAAGGGGTCCCAAATGACCAACTGTAAAATCCAATAAAAGAAGCTGGATCCAAAGTAGTAAACATTTAGTTTAATGTTCAAGGCACAGTACCATCTCCTGCAGTAGGCAGATCAGAAATGAATGGGTTCTAGTTCTGTTTAGAACACATACAAAGCCTGGCAGGTGCCAGAATCAAATATATACAAAACCTTAAAGGGTAAGGGACAAAGGACAAAGGAATGTGATGTAACACATTTTCCTTCTTTAACAAAATTAGGAACAAACACCTACACTCTTGACATTCCATACTTTACCATCTTGTGTAACAACACTGTTACGATTAACTTTTATGACTTTGATGGGTCTTCCAAATTTGGTCTCTCCTTTAAGTAAAATACCTGGTTTACGAATTCGGACCCATTCTCCAACAACAAAATGAGGTTGTTTCACATTCATTCTAATGTCATAATAGTGCTTTCATCTCATTTGCTTCTCTTCCACTCTCTGGGCCACATTCTCTGTTTTCTCCAGAAACATACACGCTTCTCTTTTTCCTGAACCACCATGGCACAACTTAGAGATGGGCTCCCTACCTCTCAACAGTTTGAATTTGAATTTTGAGTTTTAAATTATTTATATAGAGCACGTTCACCAGCGGTTTCATGGCGCTGCAACTGGCAGATATCAGGGCGGGAGTGGCAGAAACTAAGTTGGAAGCATCAGGACTGCTGGTGGACTAATTGAAGACTTTGGTGAACAGATGAGCTTTGAGCTGTTTCCGGAATTGCGGATAGAGAGTTAAGGCTCTAAGCTCTGGAGGCAGGGAATTCCAAAGGAGTGGAGCAAGAGTCGCAAATTTCGAACCTCCCCATTTCTTCCTTCGGAACCGCGGGATTGTGAGAAGGGATTGAGTGGATGAGCGTAGTTCCCTGGTAGGAACATAGGGGATGATCTCCGATGAGATAAAAGCCGGTGCCGTGCCCAGTCGAGCTTGGAAGGTGATGGAGGCAAGCTTAAACTGGACACGTTCACGGACTGGGAGCCAATGTAGAGACTTGAGGAGGGGAGTGACGTGGTGGGACTTTGGCAATTTGAACACCAGGCGCGCCGCCTGGTTCTGGATCTGCTGCAACCGCTTTAAACTATATGCAGGTATACTAGCATATAGGGCGTTGCCGTAATCCAGGCGGGAGATGACCATTGCCAGGGTAATTCATTTTAAAGCGTCAAAAGAAAAGAAACGGGACACCTTGCGTATAGTGCGCAGTGAGAGAAAAGAAGAAGACACCACCGAACTAACCTGGGAGAGAAGGGTGAGCTGGGAATTGAGTTTAATGCCTAATGTTTTTACTGAGGTAGAGGGAATAGGTGGAGAACCTAGGGAAGGGGGCCAAAACAGAGAAGACCAGGGACTGGATGAACCACCCGTTAACACCAGCTCAGTCTTGTCTGGGTTGAGTTTCAGATGGTTGTGGTTCATCCAGTCTCGGATATGAATCATAATAGATTGAAAATTAAGGACAGAAGAAGGAGAGGAAGACAGATTAAAGACAAGTTGAAGGTCATCCGCATAATTATATACGGAGACCTCCATTTGCTGCAGTGAAAAGATAAGAGGGGCGATGTAGAGGTTAAACAAAGGGGTGAAAGGGAGGAACCTTGGGGGACCCCGCACTGAACTTTCCGGAAGTCCGCAGAGAAATTACCCAGGCGAACCGCCTGGGTGCGGTCCCTCAGGAAGGAGGACAACCATACCAGGGCGGTACCCCCGATCCCCGCCGCCTTGACACGGGAAAGTAAGATGGTGTGATCAACCGTGTCAAAGGCGGCAGTTTGAAAGGGATAACTTCAGTGGTATTGTGAGGTGTTATGCGGTACAGCCATGACTTCTCTCTCAATTTGTCTTTCCATTCTGCACCAAAATTCCGTGCCCAAAGGATATCTTGTTTCAAAACTCTGTTTTATCTCTCCACTTGACCATTACCTTGTGGTTCATATAAGTCACCATATAGTGACGTGACGAATATAAAAAAACTTAAGAAAATCTGCCATATCTTGAGGCTTCATCTGGACACCATTATCAGTAATAAGTACTTCTGGATATCCTTCTCTAGCAAAAACTTCCTTGAAAAACTCAATTACATTAGAGGTATTAACATGAGGTAAAAGCTTAATCTCAGGCCAATTTAGAGTGGTGGTCAATCATCACCAAAGCAAATGTACACTCACGAGGTAGGAAATTAAATGGTCCTGAAATATCGAAACCACCTTTTTGCCAAGGACAGTCAGGCCATTCCACTTTGGGGAGACTTTTCGGGAGTATGAGGCTCTATACAAATTCAACTGGAGTTCCCTCACTCCTATTACTAAGAAACAATTATTTTCCTGGATATAAAGGCCATTCATTAGGTACTGAAAAGCCTCATGTCATCAACATTCCAAAAGATAAACATGGCATTGTGTGGATGTTCAATGTTTTTGCTACAGATTTTGCATTTGGTTACGAGGTACAAAAGGTGTCCCTCAGAGGCATTACATCTTTTTGTAAGAGGGCCGCCATTTCATCGTCATGACGCAACTGCTATTGCTCACATATTCAGACCACAGAGCAGTTCTTCTCTTCTTACTGCCAGGCCACTGCTCACATATTCAGTGCACCTGACGACTCTTCTACTACTGCATCTTGGGCCACTGCACACATACTGAGCGCAGCTGGCAGCTCCCAGGCTGCTGCTACCGGATTTCTGCTCACAAATTGAGCTTGCCCAGCAGCGGCCTTGATTTGTTGCAGCTGCTCCCATTGGGTGCTCGGGTAACTATCAAAGCGCCTTGCAGCTCATCTCCTTATTGTCCCAGCAACTCTACTCCTACATATTGCTTGTGTAAATTAACCTGAACAAAGACAAGAGGTCTGCCTTTTAACTAAAGATGAAAGCCAGGCCTATTGGGGTTGCCAAAGTTTGTATGTCACCATTGCTCCTTTTATTTTGGGGGGGGACTGCCCCCATTCCCCTCTGAATCAACCCTACATGCCTAGGTAGGTAACGTCTGGTCCACACCGCATCCCCAACAAAAATATATATTGTGGGTATGGTTTTAGTGGTCATTTTTTGAGACGGTCTTTGTTTTTTTTGGTTACATGATAGAAATTTTCAAATAATACCCTTAAAATTCACCTTTCATTTTCTCATGGTGGTCCGGAAAGAGAGGCTTTGGGTAGCTGTTGTCTCTCCACGTTCCTGTCTGTAACAGAATCCTCAGTATGGTGTGAATGAGTATCCGAATTCCATTTTGTCTTGCTGCAATGCTGTTCCTCCCCAATATCAAAAGGAAAGTCCATTTAACATGCTACCAGTAAGTTAGAAAATGCGGAGGTGATATGTACAGGTTGCATGCATTTTTTACCAAGTCTAAAGTTCTGAAAAACCCACCCAACTAGGACAATCATTAAATGAAGACATATAATTCTAAACTCACAATCCTTGACATCCTTCCAATATCCTTTTTGACGCTAAAGCAAACCTACTCTTCTGATAGAGCTAAGACGATTTGAATGGTGATCTAAGGTTTGTTTTAACATCGACCCAAAGATGTAAAAGAAACACTGATATCCCACAGCTGATTTACAAGTGTTTACTCAATGTGTCTATGGGATTCTGGTAGCCCATGGGGTGATTATCAATTTAGCACTGTGCTCATTGAAATGTTAGCTGTGGTGTTTAGTCTCTGTGGATGATGTTTCTTTCTGTCTACAGTTTTGTCTTCTTGAAACGCTGGTGACGGCCATCGTGGATGAGATCGGAAATGACTGGATCATCCGGTGGAAGACTCTTGTGACCCTGGGTGTGGCTGTGGTGGGCTTTCTGTTGGGCATCCCTCTTACCACACAGGTAAATAATGGTCTGAAAGTATTTGATCGCCGTGCTTTTTCTCTGAGCCTGCTTCTCAATGATCTCACACTCTTCTAAGCAATCATAGTCTGCTCTGCTGGGGCTGATTGGCTCTTCTGACCACTTTGAACCACTGTACTTCTGCCCTTGTGGGCATGCTCTATGGTAGCCGGAACAGAAACAAAAGTGGACTAATAAGAATCACTTTATTGTGAACAAGTATTTCACATTTGCGGTCAAGTAAATAATAGTGACAGAGATTAGCCCTTTCACTGTTTGGTTAAACATTACAACAAAATCTTTAAAGTGTTCTCTGTTTTGTTTATTTTGTAAAGTACTTTAATCAAATGAACTTCTCTTCTCATTTTGCCGTTGATCCTGTTTCCTTCAATCTTTTTTCTTTTGTCTCGAAAGGCTGGCATCTATTGGCTGCTTCTGATGGATAACTATGCTGCAAGTTTCTCCCTCGTCATCATCTCATGCATTATGTGTTTGTCCATCATGTACGTCTATGGTAAGTAGCGAAGAGGGCGCTGCTCCTGTGGGCGTTTCAGGCTTGTAGTCATTGAAGACCACATGGTTTGACACAAATACAGGCTAGGGGGATGCCCATCACTAGATTGACGGTTCATGTCATTGGATCGGCAAAGTTATTCTAAATTGTTGTTACCAGCAAGGTACCAATGTGTGGTCTGTAATCTGACATGCAGGTCATTTTGCAATAGATGGTTGTCAGACGACTGACTGGAGACACCAACATGTGTTATGAGTTATATGTCCAGAGTTATCATAGACAGAAAAGGGCCAGGACTTACGTAGAACTCTTATAGGGTATGTTTTGTTATTCACCTTTAAATTCTGGAACTTAATAACATCCATTAGCCTTCAGCTTCCTATAACTGTGTGATGATGGGGTTGCTCAATGACCAGTCCCCATATGGATTTAATTGGGAGTCGAATTAATCAAAAGATGACCTAAAATATACTTGTCCCAGACCCAACAGCCTCACAGCCTCTTGTCCCAGACCTAACAGCCTGACGTGATTTATTTGACCCCAGCCTTAATGTCCTTTTGGAAGGAGCACTGCAGGGCCTCGATTTGTGCCTCCATCACTCCCTTGCCATCCTGCTTCAGGCACCATGCTATGCCATGCATTGCTGCCCAAACGCCAGACGGTCCTCCTTACATATAGCCCTTCCTAGATTAGCCTTGCATGTAAATGAGTCTTCCCTGCTCTACCAACCTCTCAAAGTCACTGATCTAGCAAGTCACTATTTGCTATCTGACTTGTGATCACCTTGTTGACTGGCAATGGCTGACTCACGGTCCAAAGAGATGAGCGAAAATGACTGTTTTCCTGTCAACTTGCCAACAACATGTCTTGTTAATTGTTAAATGCAAATGTTCAATTTTAATAGCTTTACAAATTTTAAAAGGAAAAGAAAACCTGTCAAACGCAATAAATGTATTCTGTGATTAATCTCTTAATTCTTTTTAGTCCATGCATCGTCTTTAAAGTTAGGGGCAACATGTGGCCTGAAATATAGTGAGGATGAGTGTTTTAGAATTCAGGGATTGTAGCTGCAGAATTTGACTGATCTCCATATAGTATACTACTGATGCACACCACTAGAAACATTGAATGTGAGAAAGAGCCGCAGATTCCCAACCTTTGAATTCTCACCAGGCACCAGATTAGATCCGGAAAACAATTTCAGCAGCACCTCTGCGCATCAGTATTTATATGAAAAGTTTTATAAAGCGCGAACATGACCCTTACGGGTTTTAGAACACTGTACAAAGTGGTGAAAGCAAGAATGGAAAAAAACACAATGGAACAGATGCGGTCGTTAAATAACCACAAATTTAAACAAAGGGGCAGGAGAGGCAGCCCAACCGAGGGACCAGTACAGTTTCAAAAGGACTATAGAACGAGATCACAAGTGAACAGAAAGCATAAAATTCAAACAAAATGGTATAAAAGAAGTATCAAATCCGCATAGAGAAGAGTCTAGGGAAGATAAGCCAGGTTAATGCTGTTGATGTTCACTCAAGATTAGCCATTTGACCTGTTTCTTGAAAGATGCAGTGGATGAGTTTTATCTGATCTCTGGAGGAGGAGCCTTCCAAATTCTTGGCCCAAGAGCAGTGAAAGCACGATTGCAAGTTATTTTCTTTCTGAATTTGGGAGGTTTCAAAAGTACTGTGGTTGAGCTTCTTCAGTTCTGTCGAGCCAGATAGTTCAAGCTTTTTAGCCAAGTAAACTGGAGTGTTGTAGTGGATAGTTTTATGCATCAAGCAAGCTATCTTGGAACATATCCTAGCTTCTATAGACAGCCAATTTAGATGAATTAGGTCTGGCATGGTGTGGTCAGGTTTTTTGGAGCCTGTGATGAGCCTGGGTGATGCCTTTAGAGTGGTTCGGCTGAAGATTGGTTCCACTGATATATGCTTGCATAATTTGGTATTTGTCCAAGGTAATACCCAACTATTTAGCAGAGTCAATAACATGAGGGGTGCAGTTCTGAGCAGTGAGTTGTTTAAGCCAGCCCAGGGTAGGTGCAGAGTAGTTGCAGGGGGCAAGCAGAAGGAATTCTGTTTTGAGAGTATTTTTACAGGAGATGGTTCTGTGCTAGCCATTGTTGAGTTTGTAAGAGTGCATCATTTAAGATTTTAATGTCCTCTGGAGAGGAGATCTTCAAGTACAGTTGCCTGTCATCAGCATACATGTGGCAGTGAATGTTAGAACGGTACAGAATATTGGAGAGAGGTTCCATAAAAGGATTGAAAAGAGTTGGGGAAAGTGCGGAGCCTCGAGGAACTCCAATGGTGACTGTGTACTGGTTGCAAGGGAATAGTTAACTTTGATTCTTTGTGTGCGATTCTGTAAAAAAAGAGGCAAACCATGGTCCGAAAGACCCATCCTATGTTAGAAGAGCAATCAGGTTTTCATGTTTAATGGTGTCAAATGCTGAGGACAGGTCAAGAAGGATTAGAAGACAAGGGACATTATGGTCAAGGGATCTCAGGGCGTCCTCAACGATGTGAGCTAGTGCTGTTTCAGTACTGTGCCCTGCTCTGACTGGTAGAGGTCAAGGAGTTAAAATTTCTCAATGTGGTTGCAGAGCTGAGCGTGGATGCATTTCTCAAGCAATTTAGCTAGAGTCATGATGTTGGTGATAGGCTGGAAGTTGTTAGGATCAGCTAGATCGGTGTTAGGCTACTTAGGGATAGGAGTGACTTGACCCATCTTGAGGCAGTCAGGGATTCTCCCCTGCAAGAGGGATTCGCAAATTATCCGGGACCAAAGAGGGAGAGTGGGCGAATTGAGATCTCTAAAAAACTTATCAGGTAGTGGATCGCTGGAATGATAGGAAGGTTTAAAGGACGCCATAGAGTGGAGCAGCTCTGTGTCATCTGGAAGCAGAAAGAATTCCAAGAGGCGTTGTTTTTGGGAGAACAACCTATGTGGAAGGACGGTGAAGACCAATACCGATGGTTCCATTGGTTCCTCCGATGATGCGGTGTAGTTCAGAGGCTGCAAAATTGGAGTGGCAGGTTGTAGCTTCAGTTACATTTTTCTTGACTTTTCAGAGAAATGTGCAGAGAAGACCTCCCCACTAGGAAGGGAGGTCAAGGGTGTTGAAATATGGTTGGAAGAGTGATTAGTTTGTTGCTTGATGATTTCGAAGAGCTTCTTGGGTCTATTTTTAACACAGTCAAGCTGAGCCCTGAAATGGTCGGTTTTAACATTGCGAATGTGCTTGTTGTAAATCCTTTTCAACTTTATTAACTGTATGAGGCCTGAAGTGGAGGGAGAGTTTCTCCAAAGCCTCTCTGAAAGCCTAGGTTTGCCACGTTCATCATTAAGTGGACCATTAAACCAAGGTTTGGATTGTTTGACTGGGATCCTTTTGAGTTGCTTCAGTGCAATCGTGTCGACAATACTAGCCAAAGTGCTAAATTAGTGATCAGAAAGATCGTCCAGGTTGGTCATGTTAGGGGTGGCTTAAGCCTGTTCTTGGTGATGGATGTTAGAACATTAATGTTGGTGTCTCTCATATTGCGAGTTGGTTGTTTAGTTTTAAGAGGTTGGCACTGTCTACGCGTGATCTTTTCCAGGATGTGTAAGAACATTTGATGATTATCTGACCAGTCACAGGGTAGAATGTCAGCCAAGTGTATGATACTGTCTTTAGCTATGATAAGGTCGAGGGTGGCGCCTTTGTTGAGGGAAGGTCCCATACAGACCTGTGTGGAATTGAGATCGGAGAGGAAAGCCTTAAGGGAGCATACTAAAGGGTAATTTGTGTAATTCCAGTGATGGTTAAAGTCTCAGAAGAAGATATGCTGGGTTGGTCTGAACAAGAGCTAATGGCCTCCATGATTGGCTTGATGAAGAACAGATTATCACCAGGTGGATGATGAATCATGTGGAGCACACAGACAATCTTGCCATTATTCCAGATGTCAGTGACTAGTTGCTCACACAAGGCCAACAAAGCATTTTGAGATTGATTGCATTCATCGTTTCAGCCTCACTATAAAGCAATGTCCCCCTTCCCTCCCAATTTTAACAAGTTGATCACGTCTGATAATGGCATAATCTGGAGGGATTAAGATGTTGAAAACTGGGAAGGAGGTATTATTAAGCCAGGTTTCAGTGAGAATCAAGAGGTCCAAATTTTGCGAAATGATGAGTTCAGAAATATCAGCTGTATGTTTCACTGAAGTTCTGCAGTTGAGAAGCATCGATTTGATGTGAGGGTTGGTAGTGACCATTTCATGGTGCAAAGTGGTTATCTGAAGTACGTTTTCCTTATTAAACGATCTGAAGTTGGCCCTAGGTTCTCAGTCAGGGTCAGAGGTAATAGTAGGGATGTTGGTTGTAGAGTTATTGGAGATAACGTCAGTAGAGGGTGTTGTGCAACTCCGTAATGACGCTGACCACCAGATGTGACATTGACAGAGTCCATATATTCCTTTTCCTAACGCGCTTATATCAGTTTATTCTTTTCACAGCTTTCATTGCGGATCCGGTAACCGGTTCCTCAGGCTGCTTTTAGGCCTACTGTGATGTTTTCGTCGAATGGAACAGCATGCTTTTAAACAATTTCTCACGTCCTCGAAGTTTAAGCAATGTGGATCTTGTGGAAGACAAATGTCTGCCACAGACCCTCACTCTGTCTGTATGCAGAGCCTCGGGTAGCACCATGACTCAGAGGAGTCACCAACTTTGCCCCAAAGGCGCTAAGGGAATGTCGAATGAAGCTCCTAGCGGGGCGAATATCGCAGTCTTCCAAGACTTCTTATCGACCTCTGTCGTTTTTGCATCCATGCACAGGCTGCGGGCCCGCTCTAGTAGCTGTTTCCGTGGACGTTACTCTCAATCGACGTGCTGAGGTAAGTCATGACGCAGGCTGTCAAAGTCGCGCCAGCCCCGACTTCGCCACATAAAGCCTGTTCCTAATCTTCAATTGAAGAGTCTGTGCATGTCTAACGTGCGCATTCCAACCTATCCTGGAGATGGGGCGACTCTGACCTAGATGCGAGAATATTATAAATCTGGTCTTACTAGCTTTGGGTCTTCACCTTCCCCTGGAGGGCCCTTGGGATCCAAGCAGGTGCAGGCAGCCGTCACTGGGTCCACACTGGCAGGTTTGCCCTTGGCCTCAGTTCAGCCTTCAGATTTCAGATAAATTTCGACGCCAGTGCAAAGCCCTATGGCGCCTGGATCTGATCAGCAGACTCTGATGCCGGTACTGCCGATTGATGCCACAACACTCTCCCTTTCTGATATGCAGGCGTTGACGCTTCGTAGCTGGACGACGTTGGATGCAGCACCAATGGAGCCGACTATCTCGGGCACCTTTCTTCAGCTCTCTATAGAGCCCCCTCCTGTTTTCCTTTCCGAGGAACATGATTATGGAGGCGATAGAGCGGATTTGGTTCCCCATCCCATCTCTGACACTTCCCATCCCTTACACTTCCCATCCTCCTATGGAGGACAGCTGGCTGACTGAGTTGGTTGAAGCTAGTAAAATGGAGTCTTCCCCAGCCTTGGGCCTCCTTTCCCTTCCTGGGCTTGCTACAAAGACGAGTTCCTCTCTAGCTGACATACTTAGATGAGTATCTGTCATTTTTGATATGACACTTTCTTCTGTGGAATTGACAACTGATCTCTTACTTGGCGTCCTCCATCAAGGCCAAACAGGGGTAGAGCCCGTGCTTTCTAATAGTAAGGCTCTATTTGACATCATGTTGGGTGCTTGGTCTAAACCCGATATAGGGGCCCCTGTGGATCGCTCTATTTCTCACAGACACTGTCTGGCTCCAAGTGATCCGAATATGTCTCCTCCTCCATCTTACTCATTACAGTTTTCTGGTCCAGGCCGCTTCAGCCACCCAAAATATCAACCCTCTTTAGTATCCCTTATAGAGGATTTTCGATTGTACACTGGAACTTCGTGCACACAGCTTTTCGCCTTGCACTTACGCATATTGGAGTGTTTCACTTGTTTAGCTCCCTTCTTCCATGGAGTATTCCGTCTGCTTTCTTATGGCTTTAATCAGTGTTCCTGACACACTTTTCTTTCCCTAGGAGTGTCTTTGGCCCTTTGTTTTCCTTTACTTCTAGAGTGGTTCGTCAAGAACTTGGTTCCTGTTGGACAGGCCACATGAAGGGCCGCTCTCCCCCGGCCCAACCCGGTCCGAGCCCGGTCACACAGGTACCACACACCACCATTGCACGTCCTCCGTCCCCTCAGGGACCCCTGCCTTTGAACATATCGACCTCGTGGACCCGATCCACTGCTGGCCCGCGCGCCCATCCTGGGCGCCATCTTGGACACTCCACCACGAGGCCGCCTGGCCCCCGATCGACCTCAACCCTGGGCCTGGCCAGGCCTCAGACATCCCGGCACCACCATCCACCCAGGAGGTGAGCGGGCTACTTGGCAAGTCAATGGGAGAAAGAGGTGTCGATGGCTCTCCCCGCCAAGTGCCGCTCGCCCATCGCCTCCCCGGGCGCTGGCCCCACCCCCCTGCTGGGTGTCTGGACTCCCCCCATCCCGGACCTCCCGACCTCCAAGTGCGAGGGTCCGGACATCAAAGAACACCAGCCCTATAACTGGGGCAGCTCGAGAGCAGGAAGGCAGTTGTATCTTGGAGTCGAGAGACGCAAAGAAGAACTCATCCTTGACGGACTACTGGCGCTGCCATAGCTCTGCCTTGTGCACCATCGACCTGCCTGCTGGCGCTGCCGCAACCTTCGTAACCTTCGTAATCCTTCATCGTCGTCGGGACCTGCTGGCGTGGCCGCGGACCGTTTGCAACCACCATCTTCATCGGGACCTGCTGGCTCCGCCGCGGACCGTCGCTTCCTTCGTCCATCTCGGGACCTGCTGGCTCCGCCGCGGCCCGCTCATCTAGAACGCCGAGCTCGAGGATTGAGAGCTATTTCCATCTTTTGGTAACCAAGACTGTCCCGCTACCCTTTCCCCAAACCAGAGACCAGAATCGAGGGGACCCCTGAGTCCAGACCTCCTTGTACCATTTTATCGTACTTTAAGAATCGCCTATAAAATCTCGTTGAACCTTACCCTTGTGTGGTGTCCGTCTGTGGGGGGGAGGTTACTGGTCTGTACGGTCACTAGAGTCGGCTCTCCCTGGAGACCGCTCTCCTTATCCTCGGCCGACCCTCCCGGTCCGTCTAACATTGGTGGCCAGCGGCGCGATCCGAATCACCGCATAATCGTACAGACAGTAGCTCACCCCACGACGAAATCAAGATGACAACTAAAGAAAGCGGATCCACCGAGAAATTCCAGATGGAGAAATTGGACGAGTACAACCATCGTGAACTAAAACAATTCTGCATCGAACTAGGTATCGCTACCACCGGACTAAGTACCAAAGACGATTTCAAGCATGCCCTAGAGTCTTGGGCAGAGACCGGGGTCGCCGGAACCCCCGATCGAAGCATCGCAGCAAAAACCACCATGGCTCCTGAAGAGCAAAGAACGGGTCTCTCGCAAGACGAGATCCAGGAACGAGAAAAAACCCGACTACACGAGCTAGAAATGGCTCGGCTCAAAATGGACGTTGAACTTAAGTTGGCCGAACAGAAAATAAACTTAGAGCACCTGCGTCTCCGAGAAGAAAGAGAGGAGAAACAGAGACAAAGGGAGCTCGAGGAAAAGAAACTGGCATATGAACACGAGCGACGACTAGCTGAGATTGATTTACGCAAGCAGAATAAAGAAATAGGGGTGTTCGAGCAACCCCACACCCCAGGGACAACGGAGAAAAAGGTACACATCCCCAAGGATGTCGTTCGAGAATACTTCCGAGAGGACGACATCCAGCAATGGTTTAAAGCCTACGAAATCGCTATGACTGCACACCGGATCGATAGAAACGACTGGGGAGCCGGCCTATGGGGGAGATTCCTCAATGAGGGCCGCGACACCCTGCTACAGCTCCCGGACCACCAGATGACCTCCTATGACCATATGAAAGCTGCCCTCCTCACCCGCTATGGCCTCACACCCGAAATGTACCGTCAGAGGTTCCGAGACTGCACCCGCATCCCGGGTACAACTTGGGTGGACTATGTAACCTACTTTAGCCGAGCCTTCGAGGGCTGGATCAAAGGAAGCAAGGTTACAACCTACGAACAACTGTTCAATCTCATGGTATGGGAGCACCTATCGAACAATTGCTTTATTGAACTCCGCCAGCACCTCCTCGACAGCAAGTTAACCGATCCCCGGCAGCTCGCAGCCGAAGCTGACCGATGGGAAATCACCAGAGTGGGCCGGAATGGGTCCTACGAACAGAACCGGAACAACAATGGTCAGCACCGTCCCCGAGGAGGAGGAGGCCAAGGACGCGGAAGAGACAACGCTCCGGTCGCCCCCGCGGTCAGCACCACCCCCCCGGCCAACCGGGGCAGCGCCCCGGCGCGACCGGGATACCGAGCCAATGTTACGTGCCATCGATGCCAACGAGTCGGCCACTATGCCAACGATCCAAATTGCCCACAGTACCAGAGCTCAAGACCCCGCCAGGTGGCTGCTGCTGCCCTGGGGGAAGAACAGATCTCCGAGGAGCAAGAAGAATATGAGCAAGAGCATCAGGAATGGGAGCCAGCCGCCATGGCTCTAGCCTGCTTAGGGGGGAAAGACATGGTCCCGCGGGTCCCCCTACCCGCTAACACCCAGAAGTACAGCCAATGGGTGAGCATCAATGGACGCCGGGCTGAAGCCCTTCGTGACACTGGGGCCAGTGTAACAGCCGTCCGCTGTCACCTGGTGACCCCAGAACAGTATCTACCGAACATTCTCTGCCCTGTACGTTCAGCCGATAACTCGGAAAGTCTGTGTCGGATGGCCTGCGTTCCTTTCGAATGGGGATGGGGTCTCCGGCATGTTGAAAGTCACGGTCCGAGACGATGCCCCCGTAGACTGCCTCCTGGGGAATGACCTTGAAAGCTCCCCGTGGGCCGCCGTGGAACGAAGAGAACACCTGGGGATGTTAGCCGTCCCGGACTGGGCGTGCGTCACCACCCGGTCCATGGCCGCCCGTGCCAGCCCCCGCCCAGAGGAACCCGAATGGCCGGCGCCACCGCCTCCGGTCGCCCCAGCCGAAACCACCGACCGTGACGTCCCCCCAGAACAAGCTCAACCTCCAGACCTCACGAACCTCGACCAGTGGCCTCAAGAGGGGGGGCCCACGCAAGAACAATTTCGCCAAGAACAGAAGACCTGTCCCTCCCTCGAGGGACTCCGCCAGCAAGCGCTTGCCCAAGGCGCAGGGGATACCTCCGGCACTCACTGGGTCTACTGGGACAATGACCTGCTGTACAGTGAGCAAAGAATCGCGGAGCTGGGGGCCAGCCGAGTACTGGTGGTGCCCCTCCGTTTTAGAGACTTTCTGCTAAACCTGGCCCACGATGTCCCCCTGGCGGGACACCTGGGTCAAGATAAAACCTACAGTCGTCTGGTGACCCACTTCTTCTGGCCCAAAATGAGGAACGATGTACACCAGCATTGCCGATCTTGCCCCACGTGCCAAGCCAGTGGAAAGAGCGGCCGCAAACTAAAAGCCCCCCTGCAACCTTTTCCCGTGGTCACCACCCCGTTCGAGAGGGTCGGGATAGACATCGTGGGGCCCCTGGACCCGCGCACAAAACAAGGTCATCGGTTCATCCTGGTGCTAGTGGACCACGCCACCCGCTACCCCGAGGCTGTTCCCCTGCGAACTGTGACAGCCCCGGTAGTCGGCCGGGCTCTAATGGGGATCTTCTCCCGTGTGGGCTTCCCCCGAGAAGTCGTCAGCGACAGAGGCACGAACTTTATTTCCAAATATATGAAGTCCCTCTGGCAACAGTGCGGGGTTACCTACCGATTCACGACCCCCTATCACCCTCAAGGAAACGGACTCGTTGAGCGGTTCAACCGCACGCTCAAAGGGATGATCGGGGGGTTGGAAGAACCCCTCCGTCGCCAGTGGGATGTACTGCTGCCGTGCCTCCTCTTCGCATATCGAGAGGTTCCCCAGAAGTCCCTGGGCTTCAGCCCGTTTGAACTGCTATATGGACATCCAGTGCGGGGGCCGCTCAGCCTAGTCAAAGAGGGCTGGGAGATGCCCCCTCTAAAGAACCCACCAGATGTCTTCCGGTACCTCCTAACACTCCGCAACCAGACCCGGCGGTTCAGAGAGCTGGCAAAAGCCAACCTAGAGGCCAGTCAAGAGGACATGAAAAAGTGGTATGACCGGAATGCCTCCTCCATCGAATTTGAACCTGGGCAACAGGTATGGGTGATGTCCCCCACCGAACCCTGCGCCCTGCAAGACAAGTGGACGGGGCCCTTCAAAGTAGTCGAGCGCAAGGGTCCTGCCACCTATCTCATCGACATGGAGTCTTCCCGGAACCCCCTCCGGGTCCTCCACGCTAACAGACTAAAACCCCACTTTGTGCGCTCCGAACTCGGCCTCCTGATGGCCACCGACAATGGGGTTGAAGAGGACTCCGAGCCCCTCCCTGACCTCCTACGGACTCAGGAGAAAGACGGCTCCGTGGATGGGGTCCGACTCTCGGAGGCCCTCACCCGAGAGCAACACCAGGAGTGTCGAGTCCTCCTGTCACAGTTCGCCAACCTGTTCTCCCTCACCCCAGGGGTCACTTCCTGGTGTGTGCACGATGTGGACACGGGGGACAGCCCCCCTATCCGCCACCGGGCCTACCGTGTGCCAGATCGGGTACGGGCCTGCATCCAGGAAGAGGTAGCCAAAATGCTCACACTCGGGGTCATCGAGCCCTCAGACAGCCCCTGGGCCAGCCCTGTAGTACTGGTCCCCAAAGCGGCTGCTCCTGGCACCCCACCGGAACTCCGGTTCTGCGTCGACTACCGGGGCTTGAATGCGGTCACCAGAACAGACGCACATCCCATCCCCCGGGCGGATGAACTAATCGACCGCATGGGAGCTGCCCGCTACCTCAGCATTTTCGACCTGACGGCGGGCTACTGGCAAATCGGCCTCACACCCCGGGCCCAAGAACGTTCTGCCTTTTCCACCCCCGATGGGCATTACCATTTCAAGGTCATGCCCTTCGGCATGAAAAATGCCCCAGCAACATTTCAGCGGCTCGTCAATCAGGTCCTGGCGGGGCTCGAAGGGTTCAGTGCCGCCTACCTAGACGACATCGCTGTATACAGCCACCATTGGTCCGAGCACCTCCACCACCTCCGAGCAGTGCTACAAGCCCTTCAGCGAGCTGGCCTCACGATCAAGGCCAGCAAATGTCAAATTGGGCAAGGATCTGTGACCTACCTCGGGCACCAGGTGGGAAGCGGCCTGGTGACCCCTCTGCAGCTCAAAATTGCCGCCATCCAGTCCTGGCAGCCACCCATCACCCAGACCGAGGTACGAGCCTTCCTGGGCCTCACGGGCTATTACCGAAGGTTCGTGAAAGACTATGGTACTATCGTGGGGCCCCTCACAGAACTCACGTCAAAAAATCAACCCAAAAAAGTCAACTGGACCCCGGAGTGCCAAACAGCATTCGAACAATTGAAAGCCGCCATGTGTACCGCCCCGGTGCTCCAGGCCCCCGACTACAACCGAGAGTTCGTCGTCCAGACGGATGCCTCCGACCATGGCATTGGGGCAGTCCTGTCTCAAGTGAACACCGAAGGCCTTGATCAGCCAGTGGCCTTCATCAGCAGGCGCCTCCTACCACGGGAACAACGCTGGAGCACCATAGAGAGGGAGGCCTTCGCTGTAGTATGGGCCCTCAAGAAGCTCCGGCCCTACCTCTTTGGCACACACTTTCGGGTGCAGACCGATCACCGACCCCTGCAGTGGCTGATGCAGATGCGGGGGGAAAACCCGAAGTTACTACGTTGGTCCATCTCCCTACAAGGGATGGACTTCACAGTTGAACACCGGCCTGGGCCGGATCACGCCAACGCAGATGGCCTGTCCCGGTTCTTCCGCCTCGACGAGGAGAGTCCCCAAGAGGATGGGTAACTCTCCCCGCCTTCAGCTGGGGGGGACGCATGTTGGACAGGCCACATGAAGGGCCGCTCTCCCCCGGCCCAACCCGGTCCGAGCCCGGTCACACAGGTACCACACACCACCATTGCACGTCCTCCGTCCCCTCAGGGACCCCTGCCTTTGAACATATCGACCTCGTGGACCCGATCCACTGCTGGCCCGCGCGCCCATCCTGGGCGCCATCTTGGACACTCCACCACGAGGCCGCCTGGCCCCCGATCGACCTCAACCCTGGGCCTGGCCAGGCCTCAGACATCCCGGCACCACCATCCACCCAGGAGGTGAGCGGGCTACTTGGCAAGTCAATGGGAGAAAGAGGTGTCGATGGCTCTCCCCGCCAAGTGCCGCTCGCCCATCGCCTCCCCGGGCGCTGGCCCCACCCCCCTGCTGGGTGTCTGGACTCCCCCCATCCCGGACCTCCCGACCTCCAAGTGCGAGGGTCCGGACATCAAAGAACACCAGCCCTATAACTGGGGCAGCTCCAGAGCAGGAAGGCAGTTGTATCTTGGAGTCGAGAGACGCAAAGAAGAACTCATCCTTGACGGACTACTGGCGCTGCCATAGCTCTGCCTTGTGCACCATCGACCTGCCTGCTGGCGCTGCCGCAACCTTCGTAACCTTCGTAATCCTTCATCGTCGTCGGGACCTGCTGGCGTGGCCGCGGACCGTTTGCAACCACCATCTTCATCGGGACCTGCTGGCTCCGCCGCGGACCGTCGCTTCCTTCGTCCATCTCGGGACCTGCTGGCTCCGCCGCGGCCCGCTCATCTAGAACGCCGAGCTCGAGGATTGAGAGCTATTTCCATCTTTTGGTAACCAAGACTGTCCCGCTACCCTTTCCCCAAACCAGAGACCAGAATCGAGGGGACCCCTGAGTCCAGACCTCCTTGTACCATTTTATCGTACTTTAAGAATCGCCTATAAAATCTCGTTGAACCTTACCCTTGTGTGGTGTCCGTCTGTGGGGGGGAGGTTACTGGTCTGTACGGTCACTAGAGTCGGCTCTCCCTGGAGACCGCTCTCCTTATCCTCGGCCGACCCTCCCGGTCCGTCTAACAGTTCCTCTTCTCAACATTTCTGTTCTTGAAAGGTTTGCCCTTTTTCCTACACGGAACATAATTATTAGTCTAGCCCTTGCAGGGTTAGTTGTACCAGTTTTTCTTTGATGTTCCGATTTCTCTTCTTTAGATTTCTTTTCTCTTGTTAGATCTTCGTCTCCCTTTGGGAGCTTTGGAGTGGTTTTTACCTTCATGTACAGGTGTACACTGAACGCTTTTGTGCTCTCAGAGCATACTATTCTGCAAGATTTTCTTCCGATACATTTATACTGCATGCACTTTTTCTGTTTCCAGTCTCCTGTAGAGACTCTTTTCCCTGGTCTCCATTTTGTACTCTTCTATGTTATACACCCCTTGTTGGGTTCAGTTTTCAAGCATGCTATTATTTGCAATGGATGTACCCTCTCTTGCTTTACTGGAACCAGGAAGTCCAGCATTGCCGACTGATCCGGCTTCCCCCCCTGGTTCCAGGAATCCAGCGCGATCCAGCGCTCCCGGCAATTTCCGGCTCAAAAGGTACAAGCGGAACGATCCTCCTCCGCCCCTGGACACGTGAAATTAACTCTTGGACACGTGAAATTAACCCTTGAAAAATCCCACATTCCGGATTCTCACTCTTCGGATATAACGAACCTCCAGCGCGCTTTTATTTGAGCCTGCCCAGTACTAATCTGGCTAAAGAGGCTTAAAACTAAAAAAGGCAACCATTGCTTTGTCCTGATGATGGACCCCATTATTTAACAAGGGGGTCCGAAACGTCGTCGACCTACTGTGTACCATATACGTTTGGAACTCTCAATGTATAATTATGTAATGGTACCCACAAGTAATTCTCTGTTCAAAATTGGAATTTCACAGAGACTGTTGGTTTTGCCTTGCAAGCCCTTTGTGTATGTTGTTGTCTATGTATGTTCGTGGTTGGGTACAGGCTTGTGCCCCACCTACGTGATTTGTTGAAGGTGTTTATATGTTTGACATTTTTCTTGACTGAAATATAAACTTTGAAAACCTCTGCCCGGCTGGGTACGTTTTCACCAATATAGTACTGATTGAGTCTATATTCATTGGCACTTATTTATTTTCTTGCCAGGGACTATTGTTGTGTTTATATTCCTATCCTCTCCAGCTGTTAGCATTTCATGAAAACAGATGCAGGTCTTGATTTCTCTCTTGTGAGATTTTTCACCCTGCAGTCTTCCTTCAAGATATCACCTGCTGGGTCTTTTTGCAGCTGCATCAGTCTATTGGTCTTGTTTTCTTGTGCCAGTGGATGTTTCTTTGTGTCTGTGTGATGCTTCCCACACTCTTCAATTCCTTTTTCCCAGTTGCGTGGCTAGTTCAGCCTGGTATACTTGTTGTCTCTGAAATCATTGTGTAATATTGGGGTCCTCGTCCATTGTCTATATTATCTAATTTATATACATATGTATCCCTATAAAAACATATATATATATTTCCTTCTTTTCTTACACCTACTGGTGTTCTCTTTTTTCCTTTCATATGACTATCGGTATAGGTGATTCCAGAGGTTCTACCTCTATATATGGTAGTTGTTCCATCAACACAACTGTTGTACTTGTTGTGTTTCTTTGCTTGCTTCTCGTTCAGATCTTGCTCTATGTTCTTCCGTGTGTATGGATTCTTGGTTTTCTTATTTTCTGTTTCTACAAAAGAATTTGGCTAAGATAATGCTTTCCTGTGGCAAGGAGCTATAGCTTACTAGGGTTGCCTTCTGTCCAGGATTCCCCTACTCGCAGCCAATCTTGTTTCAGGGTCCATATTGTATGTTTTCTTTAGACACAATTCTCTTACTCTGCCAGGAGAAAAGCTACATGCTTTTTTCTGCTTTTATTACCTGTGGCTCCTACCACAGTTCTTCGGCGCAAAGCACTTCTTCCTAGCCTTCCTATGAGAGATTGTCTACCAACCCTCTGGGGTTACTTACTAAGGAAATCAATCAGCAACTTAAGCATTGGTATGACTTATCCTTGTTGGATTATGATGAATATATGTACCCATTGGTAGCAACACCGAGAGCACCATGTATGTACACACTGCCAAAGGTGCATAAGTGTCGGGACAGGCCCCCTGGGAGGCCCATTGTCTCGGGTATTGGTGGGCCGATGGAGCGTCTGTCCCAATATGTGGATAACTTTCTCAGATTACATGTTCATAACTTACCTTCTTTCATCGAAGATACTAAACATGTACTTAACATAATGAATGACATGGTGTGGGAGGATGGTATGATTATGGCGACACTAGACGTAGTGTCGCTGTATACAAATATTGATCATAAGCTAGGGGTACAAGCATTCGATAATTTTCTGAGTCGGAGACCGCTGAGTATTATGAGCACACTCAGATGATTCTGAGAATGACAAAAATGATATTAAAAAATAATGTGTTTTTGTTTAATGGACACTGGTTCAGGCAGCGCCTGGGGACGGCTATGATTATATGAAGATGAGATGATACTCTCATACCTTCTATTTTGGTGAGTTGCTTTTTAGGTGCTTTAATAGATTTATAGGAATAGAGAACTTCGTCAAGGTGTTTAGTGGACACTTTGCATAAATAAGATTGGCGGGTGACTTGATGATGTTTGACTAAGTTTATGGATAGTTATAATATAATATAGTAGCTGATCATGACATGTAGTCTTTGAATATGTCTTCTAGATTTTATGGTGATTGAGGAACTATTTACTCGTATGGATTATCTTGTAAAGATTGTATATTACGGAGGAGAAAAATAATAAGAATGGTAGGTGGTTGTTGCCTCCATATAGTTATGTCTTACTGGACTTGCACTAATACCCTTATTTGACTATACATTTCCAAATACCACTGCCATATTTGGCACGTTTGGTTACACACCATTGCACATACTTTTGGTGATTTTTAGTTTGAATTTGGTCTTGGATGCTTCTTTCCTGCACTTACTGTTTTAATGAAACCGGCTGGTGTGAGGGTATATCCCTTAATTTAAGTAAAACAACAATTAAGTGATACTACACTACGTTGTGGTATCTTATTGATGGTAATTACTTTGTCTTATATAATGACATTTGGGTTGCAGCCCTGAAGAAGTCTAAAGTCAATGTACTGACTAGACGAAACACGTGTTGGCTACACTATTCTATGTGAACCAGATTTTGAACCTATTGAAGAAATTAAACTTGGACATTGCCAATAGAAATACAACGACTGGAGAACTGCTGTTCTTAATTATTACTTGGAGTGCTCGGAAGAACTTTCTTTTATGTTTTAAATCACCAGATGGTGGTTTAAGTATGGGGTTGTGGTAACTGACCCTGTTCCTTCCTGGAGCACCAAATTAAGATGTGTTAAATTGTGACTTACCTATATTTGCTGTGCGCTCTTTTCAAACTGTTACCCTCTTTTTGTAGTGTTATATAGTGTGTTTTTCATGGAGGTATTTAAGTGGAGGGTTACAGTAAGCATAGCTGTTTGATTTTACTTGGTGACAAGGGAAACCCCCTTTTGTCCCATTGAAATGTATTGTGGTGAAAGCCTGGTTGTAAGCGCCGCAAAAAGCTATGCATAGAAAGAGTGATCATTTATGTCACAATGTAAATAATTTGCTGCCCGTGCCACAAGCATTTTTGGAAAAGGGTGACGTCTAAAATGATCCTCTGCTTGGATTTGATGAACTATGCTTGAGAGGAAGCAGCTTTTTGTCCTGATTTTCTCATGGAAATGATGGTAGGAGCTTCAGAAGCTAAATGAGGGCACATTATCTATCAGTTCACAGATATGTTATGCAGCCATGTGAGGGAAAAAAGATTTGCTGAGTAAATTGTGTACTTTCAACAGAAGCAGCAGTTTCTTAGCTGATTCCTCCGTATTATGTTCCAGCTTCCCTACAGAGTTCTAATGAACAACTAGAGCGCTAACATTCTATATTCTTGAAAACATTAAGGAACTCCATGTTGCTGGAATGGGAGCAGCATAACGTAATTCATTTGCTAATGAGGACACTGCAGTAAATTCCTAAAACGAGGAATTTCATTTTGTCATTGAAATTATGATTAGCGCTCTAGAACGCAAAAAATGACACATTTTCTATAAGTTCTTAAATGTCTTCCTCATGCATATCAAAAAAAGTCTGGCATGCTTAGTGAAACACACCTTCAAAAGCAGCAGTATGTCTGTTGATTCCCCATTGTTGTACTGCATCTTCATCAATCTAATGAACAACTAAATTACCAATAATATATATGGCAAATGAGGACACATGGTTGCTGAACATGAGCTGTTGGATTTAAAGTATTTTCTGTCAAGCAGACTGATGTAAATGAGTGGGTATTAGGGGTGTTAGGGCACATATGATAAGTTTGTTACAAAATGTGAGGGAACGTATAGGTATTTAATCAGTTATGGCATAATATATTTTCAATGGGCTAAAATAATTGCTGAGAAGACCCCTTACAAAGCATAGCATTCCCTTTCTATATCTGTTTCCATAGGCTATTCATCCTTTCTGTCATTTAATACCTCTTTAATTTTAACAGTAGTTATAATTGGGAAGATCTCAAAGGAGTTTTAATCTTCCATTTAAATGTATAGAAGTAGATATTTTAGAGGTAATACATTTGGGTTTTTTGGCGTATAGAGGCACTCCAAATGATTTGCTGTTCGGGCATTTAATTTTTCTTTTTTACTTATTCACAATTTTGTCAGTGGTAGTATCTCCATGCCTAAAGACGCACTGTCTTCAAAAAGTGAGTGAAATAAGGAAATGGTAAAGCAAATTAAAAAAATATAAATGTATCTATAAAAAATATTCCACTGTACACAAATGACTAAATTAAAACATAATTAAAATAAGGAGTGTTCTAAATCGGAGAGAACAGTGAGGCTACTATTTTAAAACTAAGTGGAAACTGTCTTGGCCACATAAGAATTAGAACCCTTTAAGTATGTAATTGGAACAAATGAAAACAAATGTTTTTGCAGCTTATTTATTTCAGCAACTTGTAGCAGAGAATAAGAACCATTTTCAGGTACATATTCAGCTTTCTGCTTAGGAAAAGGAATGATTCTAAAGCAGTATTCTCTAGCAGTAGGTCTACCTGTGCAGGCATATTCGGTGACCTATGTGAACATTCTAATTCTCTAGAAGTACTGTAACATATACGCAGGTATGTGTTAGGGGAAGAAGCTATGTGGGTTGCTGGTATAATTGGGCTTGTCTCAACACTAGATATGAATCTCCTGGGTAAATATTGAATAAATCTAAATACAGCATTTTGATAGTGTAAAAGTGTCTGATTTACAAGGTTGAGTAGTCATTGTCTACATCAGGGGGGGTCCATTGTTGGTTCCTGCAGGCTGGATCCTATGTTAGACTTTCTGGCTGTCCACATGAAATCAATTCACATACAACTGATTGACAAAAGTAAGACTCACTCATGTAACTTGGTGGTTATCCTAAAAATGGCTATGTAGCTCTTCTGAACAGATGTTGATTTTGTTTGTTTATTTATTCTATTTGATAAGGATGATAACTCCCATTTGCATATTGTGTTTGATAAGCTAGTTAAATCCTGTATTTCCCCTTCTTAGGACACAAAAACTATTTCCGGGACATTGAGATGATGCTGGGCTTCCCACCTCCCATATTCTTCAGGATCTGCTGGCGGTTTTTCTCCCCTGCCATCATTTTTGTAAGTTTGTGATCTGCACTAAGCTGGATGAGTGCCAATGTTGAACGCTGTTACACCCGCAGTTGTATCACACTAGCGGAGTCATCCTGGAATGAGGGAATTTGAAAGGGGCAGTTAATCGAGGGGAGATGGGATCAATCAGGTCTATGGATAGACTGGTAAAAGGAGGAAAGTTGGTTGGCAGACAAATCAATTGATGTTTCCATGTAAGAAAAGTTAATGATTATGTATCAGGAAATGCAACATCTAGTTTTTTACTAATAGTAGCTATTTATTAGCGTTATTTAAAAAATGTAGAACTTCCCAAAAATCTCAGTTGAAGGGACATTTGAAACAAAAACGCTTTATTGAATGTTCATTGTTTGGAATTGTCCATATAGGTAGGTATGCTCTTCTCCTCATTGTGCTCTTTTTCCCCCAAACAGTTCATTCTGATCTTCACAGTCATCCAGTATCGGCCAATCACTTATAGTACCTATGTCTACCCAACGTGGGCAATCACTCTGGGCTTCGTGATGGCACTCTCGTCTGTCGTCTGTATTCCTGGTTATGCAATTTTCCGAGTTTGTCGGTCTGAGGGTGATACATTTCTACAGGTAGGTTGGAGGAGACATCTCTTTGCTCTTTGTGTTTTGGTGGTAGGGACATGTAGTATAGGACGCTTCTGCTATTTCATAGCAGTCCAATCAAATAAATGTATATTGACTACATGGTTAGTCTTCAGAGAAACTCTCCTAAACTGTGGGTGTAGTGCGAATTGTCTTGAATTTCTGGATACAAATGGCTAGGCCTTGAGGACATAAACATTATCAGATTGTGCCCACTTCACTTCTTAATAACAGATGCTAATGGGGTTCTCTTGTTCATTCATAAGAGCTTTTTCTTTTTTCATTTAAATTTAAACTTTTATTGATACATATGATTTGTTGAAAACACTGTCTACATACCATCATTTAGTAAGTGTTGTATCCATGAATTAAGTTAAATACTCTGCCTCTGAAAGCACTACATGTTTGACCAAATAAAATCCTCTTTGGGTGATGGTGGTTTCTCCCCAAAGATATTTTTATCAGATTTAGCTGTTGGCTAGGCAACTTGTTAATAAGACAAAGCGTTAATTTTATGTCTACCCGCATTCAGCTAGTAGTTGATTTAGGTCAGGCACCTTGAGCCATTGCTTTCATACTGTTATAACCTTACTTCTTGTACTTGGTATGTTCCATTCCCCCCTCCTCTATACGCTACTTGGTTCACCCTAGAATGTTGGTACTGCTGTCAGTTGAGGAGAGTGGATGACTAATAAAAGTAATGCTTTTAAACTTCTCCTGTGCCTGTCATTCCTTACTTTCAACACTGGCGACAGGATACTGCGTAGAGGGCAGTGTTGGTCATTTCCACTCTGTGTACTCTCTTCTACTGCAGACAGATTTGAAGAAATTACAAAAGACTTGCGAGGGAAGCTTTCAATTAAAGACCAGAAGATTGAAGGAAATATTTTGAAGGAACACCTTGCCCACACGAAGGATTTTGCAGTGTGGAGGTGCTACTTTACAAAGTAGGTGGTGAACCAAGTATGAACTGTGCATTCACCTGGGCAGGGCTGCTGTAGTGCCATCAGAATTTTTCCAAATTAATGGCACTACTGAGATACCTTGCCTTCACCATCTCCCTCACGGGAAACCTGGTTAATAAATCGACAAGTACGTGGGAGCATTGCTAGCTCTTCAGTATTCCCAGTGGCAGTACATTCTGGCTGTCTACTTACCCCGCCGAACCCTGTTTCAGCTTTGCTAACGTTCTGGCGTGTGGTAGGACTGCAGCGTGCAATCTCCGGCTGAAGCATTGTGTCCTGAGGCAGGGAGGGTGCCTGGTCCGCATCCAGTGAGGTCCCTAGCAGAGTACACGCCAGCGGAACATCTGAACTGCCGCCAAGTGGCAGTTATAGGAGCGACAGCGCATTCCTCAATCTGTTGCAGCATTTTCTGAGGTATTTTTCACCTCGGCGGGCGTGTATCCTGGCATTCTTCAAGTTCCCGCAGCGAGAGTCTCTCTCGGAAGTTCTGCACACGCCAATGGATAGCCACAAGGGCGCACAATCTCCGTCATGTCAAGAGGAGGAGCCGACTGCATTGGACGCTTTCACACGGGGAGTAGCTTCTCCTCTCGCCCCCTCTTACGTGAGCTTTTCAAGTTCAGGGCAGGCACCATGTGGTAGAAAAGCACGCCCTGCTTTTGAGCTCCTCTATTCAGCATATTTAACGTAACACCTGGTTTCCACAGCGACTGGAGGACTCTCATTTGCCACTGCAAGGGGACTTGTTGGTTTTTTAATCTATTCTATTAGGAATAGTTTTGTTTTATTATTATAGTCTGCTTCTTTGACGAACTGTAAGTACAATTGCCACCTAAATTATAGTCTTTGTCTGCATTCTCATCCTCCTACAGCTTCACAGACTCTAACAACATTTTCATTAAGCCTTGTCTGCATTACATATTCCTGTGCCTAAGTATTATAGGAGCACTATAGTTTAAAGTCCTATAAGGCTACTCCAGCCTTCCCTCCTGTTCACTCTCTTATATTCTCTCGCTGGCTCTCCTGTCTCACTCTCCCCTATACCCCTCCTTCCTTTCCCACCGAAATGGCGGCAGCAAGCATGAGCCAACCTCCTCCATTCTTAAATGAAGTGGGCGAACCAGAAATAAGCTGGAAGGAGTGGGTTACAGTGTTGGAATCGTATCTGATAGCCATTGGTGGGAAGCGTTCCAATTCTGTACGCAAACAACATATTCTCCTTCACAATTTGGGGGTAAATGGGCGTAAGATTTACGAAACCTTACCAGAACCCGAAGATGAACGGGAAGGAGCAGTTGAGGGGATGGACATATTTGTGAGCACAATGAACAAGTTAGAATTGCACTTAGGTGATAAAATAAATGTAGTCTTGGAGCGGCACCGGTTTTTTAGCAGGGCCCAGGAAAACAAGAGTCAGTTACTAATTATGTGGCTGCATTTAGTGGTCTCACCCAATTGTGTGAATTTGGCAATCTCACTGATTCCTTGATAAGAGACCAACTGGTTCATTATAACAACAATGTACGTATCCAGGAGAAGCTTTTAGAGAAGAACCCCAGTCTAAGAGAGGCGGTGGCTATCACTGTCTGTTCAAGGAAAAGCTGGGTTTGTTGAAAGAAATCCAACACAAAATTAAACTCGAGGACAATGTCAAACCCGTGGTTCACAAAATGCGCCCAGTTCCGCAAATTATGAGAGAGCCTCTAGAAAAAGAACTTGATAAATTGTCCAAAATGGAAATTATTCAACCTGTTGAGTGTTCAGAGTGGTTGGCGCTGGTCGTGATCGCAGCAAAGGCCAATGGGGAGGGCTTCCGTCTATGTGTAGATTTAAGGAGCCTCAACAAGAGCATCTGGCTAGAAAGACACCCACTCCCGAACATCAACGAGATGTTAAGTACCATGGACCAGGCTAAGTACTTCAGTGTCATCTGCCTATCCATGGCCTATCACCAGGTGGATCTGCACCCGGAATCGAGACCTCTTACCGTCTTTATAACCCCTCAAGGTGTGTACATGTTCGGAAAAATGCAGTTCGGGTTAGCATCCGCTGCTGCGGTCTACCAGAAAATCATGCAACAAATCTTGAAGGACGTGGACCGCTCCATGTGCTTCCAGGATGACATCTTGGTGTATGGACGTACAATGGAGGACCACGACCGCACTCTTCGGACTGTTTTACAGAAACTCATGGATGCAGGTTTTTTTAACCCCTTCCATGCTCATGACGAGCTCAGCTCGTCATGAGGCACAGTTGAGCTGTGCTGATGACGAGCTGAGCTCGTCATGACCAGCAAAATGGCAACTTCCAGCACAGGGGAAAAATAACCACAGCAGCGATGTGGTTAAACAAATTTTATTCATCAAATGATACATATATCGCAGGGCTCTGTACCCCAGAGGCCTCTGCACAATCAATAAACAACATCATGATTTTGACTTTTTTTTTTTAAACAAAGGGAAATAAAAGTAGAAATGTAGCAAGGGTAAAGAAGTGCAATGCAGATGAAAAAATGCCCCCACCCCTTTTATATTTTTTAAAGAACCCCCACCCCTCCCAAGTCGCACAAACAACCTCTTAAGCACAATTAGAACCACGCCTCGCACCACAACCGCTGCCCCAAACCATTCATACATACAAGCAAATACCCTGTGTACCCATGAGGTAGCATCAAAGTGAAAGGGGGGAGCCCCCTCCGTAATCGGCTCCAATATCAGCCCACGATAGTCAGATGGATGCAGGTTTGAGGGTACAGAAGTCCAAATGCAGACTGAGAGTCACATCTGTCGAATAGTTGGGGCAATTAATTTCTGAAGAAAGCTTCAAACCTAAAGGGAACCTCCTTAGCGCTGTCAGGAATGCTTCATATCCAAAAAGCAAAGACGAATTCAAGTAATTCCTTGGACTGATGGATACATGGCCAAGTACATAAAGAACTTTGCATCCACCAGTACGGGAATTACTAAAGAAAATTAAGGATTTTGAATGGGGTGAGTGACATAAATTGGTGGTGGATGCGCTCAAAGAAGAGATCCTAAATTCGCCTGTTTTGGGGGCTTTCGATCCGAGGAGGAAGACCATCCTTACTACGGATGCGTTCAATAAAGGATTGGGAGCCACACTATCGCTGAGAGAAGGAAAGGAAAAAAGGAACATCGCCTTTGCTTCTCATTGCCTTACTAATGCAGAGAAGAATTACTCCGTAATTGAAAAGGAGGCCCTTGCGTGTTTCTGGGCTGTGAAGCATTTTAAATTCTTTTTATGGGGATTGAACTTCACCAGCTGCATGGATCACAAACCCCTCACTTTCATCTTCACAGTGAAAGGTATAAAGAACTGCACTCTGGGAAATGGATTGTGGGCCTGGAAAATTGTAACTTCAGAGTGGAATATGTCTCAGGTGAAGATAACAAAATCGCATACTTCTTGTCCAGAACACCCCTAGAAGTGGAACAACCTGAGGAGATGCTGAACAGTCCCATAATGATGATGGATGATCCAGCAATTACCATGGAAGAATGGAAGAAAGGCATGGAAGAAGATGAAGTTATGGACATGATCAAGATCGAATTGAAAGATGGGTGGCCAGCAAGTGCAGTGATCTGGAAGATGGAATTAATTAAGTATCATTGATGACAAACTCTACCGACAGAACAGAGTGGTACCGCCTACAGGTCTCAGGAGGAGGATAATTTAATTTGCGCACGAAGGACACTTGGGACGTAGCATTACCAAAAGTAGAGTACGTGCTAACTTCTGGTTCACACAATTTGCACACCATGGCTGAGCAAATTGTGAAGGACTGTGTCGATTGAGCTAGAAGTGATAAGTCTAAGTCCCTTCGGAAGGCACCCTTCTCCCTTGTTACCATACCTCCTAAGCCATGGAGTAAATTAGCAATGGACATTATTGGACCCATTAATAACTTGAGTATCCAGAAGAGGTTAATGTTGGTTTTGGTTGACTACACGTTCCATTAGGTGACCCAGAAATGTGTACGTTGCGTACACATCAGTGCCATTCTGGATTTCCTTTAGGACGTTTTTTCCAACGAGAGCATACCCTCAACAATAGTCATCGACAATGGTGTACAATTTACATCTCAAACCATGAAGGAGTTTTTAAATAAAATGAAGATCAAACATGAATTGACTGCTCTGTATTGCCCTAAAGCTAATGGCCTGGTTGAGAGGACAAATAAAATGATCAAGGAACACATCCAACTGGCCATAACCAACTCCCATGATCTTGAATCGTCCCTATGTAACTGCTTATGGGCATTCCACACCACACCTAACCTTATAACATTTGTTTCCCTCAGCGGGAGAGAGCCCTGCACTAAACTAAACCCTAGTTGGTTGGGAGGAGGTGGAGCAGTAAACCTAAACCCTGAGGAGGTTGGCAGGAAGATCGATCTGCACCAGTCTAAGTATATAGAATGGTTTGACAGAAAGAATGGGGTAAAGGCCCCCAGCTGGAAAGTAGGTGATGTGGTGCAGGTAAAGAGAAGCCTGAAAGACCCACACAGTTTTAGCAATTGTTACCCTCCTTGTCATATAGTAAAGGCATTCTACAACGTAGTTCTCCTTGATAATGGACAATGGTGGAGTTGTGACAGAGTGGTAAGGTCTAAAATGTTCACATGAAATGTACCATTTGTTTAGCTGTATTTTCCCTTAAGGGAGGGAGGTGTGTTATAACCTTACTTCTTTTAGTTGGTATGTTCCGTTCCCCCCTCCTCTATCCGCTACTTGGTTCCCTCCACCTGGAGCTCACCTTAGAATGTTGGCACTGTTGTCAGTTGAGGAGAGTGGATGACCAATAAAGGAATGCTGTAAAACTTCTCCTGTGCCTTCATTCCGTACTTTCAACACATACATTGTCATTCACATCTGGAATCAACCCACAGCAGTATTTCTTTCTCACCCTCATGCAATTTGCCTTTAGGTTATGATCTCACCTCCAAGCGGTTACTTTTTGCCCTGCTTTCCTCAGAAAAAAGCTGTCCTGGTATCTTCCCAGCAGAACTCTTCGATCCTCAATTGCAAAGCTCCTCACAGTCCTCATATTCAAAACAGCTAACTGGGGAGGCTGAAGCATCCTGGGCACTTTCAATACCTCAAATGATTTAACTCTTTCCATCCATTCCTCCTCTAGTCTCCTAGCATTCAGAAAGGCCTTGTAGACTTAGCTTTCTCCCATTAGGCCATGGGTACTCATAAACTTTCTCTCAGGTGCCAAATTCAAAGTGTGGTTTGTGGCCGAGGGTCGTACCGGTGGGCGCGGGGTCAGTGGGGAAGGGGGCAGGGCTAGAGCAAAATAAAACTGTAACCATGAGGTTGAACACAGGCCCCTGTAGCGGACGCCTTCGTCCACTGAGCCACGAGACTCGGCATACAGACATCTTTCTCTCTCTCTGTCTCCCTCCCTCTCTCTATCTCTTCTCTCGCTCCCTCTCTCTCTCTCTCTCTCTCTCTCTCTCTCTCTCTCTCTCCCTCTCCCTCTGACTCCCTCCCTCTGTCTCCCTCCCTCTCCCTCCCTCTGTCTCCCTCCTTGTCTCCTCTCTCTCTCCCTCTCTCCGTCTCCCTCTCTCTCGGTCTCCATCTCTCTCTCTACCTCTCTCTGTCTCCCTCTCTCGGTCTCCCCCTCCCTCTGTCTCCCCCTCCCTCTGTCTCCCCCTCCCTCTGTCTCCCTCTCTCGCCCTGTCTCCCTCTCTCGCCCTGTCTCCCTCTCTCGCCCTGTCTCCCTCTCTCGCCCTGTCTCCCTCTCTCTCTCTCTCTCTCTCTCTCTCTCTCTCTCTCTCTGTCTCCCTCTCTCTCTCTGTCTCCCTCCCCCTTCTCTGTCTCCCTCCCCCTTCTCTGTCTCCCTCTCTGTCTCCCTCTCTCTGTCTCTGTCTCCCTCTCTCTGTCTCTGTCTCCCTCTCCCTCTCTCTCTCTCTGTCTCCTTCGCTCTCTGTCTCGCCCTGTCTCCCTCTCTCTGTCTCGCCTTGTCTCCCTCCCTCTTTCAACCTGTGTCTCCCTCCCTGTCCCTCAATCTCCCACTCCCACTGTCTCCCTCTCTCTGTCTCCCTCTCCCTCCCCCTGTCTGTATCCCCCTCCCTCTGTCTCCCCCTCCCTCTGTCTCCCCCTCCCTCTGTCTCCCCCTCCGTCTGTCTCCCTCTCTCGCCCTGTCTCCCTCTCTCGCCCTGTCTCCCTCTCTCGCCCTGTCTTCCTCTCTCTCTCTCTCTGTCTCCCTCTCTCGCCCTGTCTCCCTCTCTCTCTCTCCCTCTCTCTCTCTGTCTCCCTCCTCCCCCTTCTCTGTCTCCCTCCCCCTTCTCTGTCTCCCTTCCCCTTCTCTGTCTGCCTCCCCCTTCTCTGACTCCCTCTCTGTCTCCCTCTCTCTGTCTCTTGTCTCTCTGTCTCTTGTCTCTCTGTCTCCTTCGCTCTCTGTCTCGCCCTGTCTCCCTCTCTCTGTCTCCCTCCCTCTCTTAACCTGTGTCTCCCTCCCTATCCCTCAATCTCCCCCCCTCTCTGTCTCCCTCTCTCTCCCTCTCTCTCTGTCTCCCGCTCTCTCTGTTTTCCGCTCTCTCTGTCTCCTTCTCTCTGTCTCCCTCTCTCTGTCTCCCTCTCTCTCTTTGTCTCCCTCTCTCTTTGTCTCCCTCTCTCTTTGTCTCCCTCTCTCTCTCTGTCTCCTTCTCCCTCAGTCCCCCTCTATCTCTGTCTCCTTCTCCCTGTGTCTCCCTCCGACTGTCTCCCTCCGACTGTCTCCCTCCCACTGTCTCCCTCCCACTGTCTCACTCCCACTGTCTCACTCCCACTGTCTTACTCCCACTGTCTCACTCCCACTGTCTTCCTCTCCCACTGTCTCCCTCTCCCACTGTCTCCCTCTCCCACTGTCTCCCTCTCCCACTGTCTCCCTCCCACTGTCTCCCTCTCTCTGTCTCCCTCTCTCTGTCTCCCTCTCCCTCCCCCTGTCTGTCTCCCTCTCTCTCGGTCATCTCCTTCTCTCTGTCTCCCTCCCTCGGTCTGTCTGTCTCCCTCGGTCTTTCTCCCTCCCTCTGTCTGTCTGTCTCCCTCCCTCTCTCTCTTCTCTCTTCCTCTATCTGTCTCCCTCCCTCTATCTGTCTGTCTCCCTCCCTCTGTCTGTCTCTCTTCCTCTATCTGTCTCCCTCCCTCTATCTGTCTCCCTCCCTCTGTCTGTCTCCCTCTCTCTTGGTCTCCCTCTCTCTCGCTCTCTCTCGGTCTCCTTCTCCCTCTCCCTCTGTCTCCCTCTCCCTCTGTCTCCCTCTCCCTCTGTCTCCCTCTCTCTCTGTCTCCCTCTCTCTCTGTCTCCCTCCCTCTGTCTGTATCCCTCCCTCTGTCTGTCTCCCTCCGTCTGTCTCCCTCCCTCTGTCTGTCTCCCTCCCTCTGTCTGTCTCCCTCCCCCTGTCTGTCTCCCTCCCCCTGTCTGTCTCCATCCTCTGTCTTTCTACCTCCCTCCCTGTCTGTTTCCCTCCCTCTGTCTGTCTGTCTCCCTCCCTCTGTATGTCTCCCTCCCTCTGTCTCCGTCTCCCTCTCCCCCTGTCTTCATCTCTCTGTCTCCCTCCCTCTCTCAACCTGTGTCTCCCTCCAGGTCTCTCAATCTCCCTCTCTGTCTCCCTCTCCCTCTGTCTCCCTCACTCTCTGTCTCCCTCTCGCTCCGTCTCCCTCCCTGTGTCTCCCTCCCTGTGTCTCCATCCTACTGTCTCCCTCTCCCTCCCCCTGTCTGTCTCCCTCTCTCTCTGTCTCCCTACCTCTCTCTCCCTCCCTCTGTCTGCCTCCCTCTGTCTGTCTGCCTCCCTCTGTCTGTCTGCCTCCCTCTGTCTGTCTGCCTCCCTCTGTCTGTCTGCCTCCCTCTGTCTGTCTCCCTCCCTCTGTCTGTCTGTCTACCTCTGTCTGTCTGTCTACCTCCCTCTCCTCTGTCTACCTCCCTCTCCTCTGTCTACATCCCTCTCCTCTGTCTACCTCCCTCTGTCTGTCTACCTCCCTCTGTCTGTCTCCCTCCCTCTGTCCGTCTCCCTCCCTCTGTCTGTCTCCCTCCCTCTGTCTGTCTCCCTCCCTCTGTCTGTCTCCCTCAGTCTGTCTGTCTCCCTCCCTCTGTCTGTCTCTCTCCCTCTGTCTGTCTCCCTCTCTGTCTCTCCCTCTCTCTCCCTCCTTCCACCTCCCTCTGTCTTTCACCCTCTGTCACCTTACCCCAACTTCCCGGGCACACACACAGCCGCACCTGAGTACTTTACTTGTTAATTTTGTCCAAATACCACCTGCAGGCTGCCATAGGTGTGACTGGGAGCTGCATACTACCCCTGGTATCACTTGCCAGGTTGACAGCTACTGTGGTTCCCCTCAAGTTGAACCAGCTTGAAAGTGCAGCAGTCCTGTGGCCCCCCCCCCACCTCCTCTCAGAAACCCTGACTTTAATTCTTGCCCTGTGCGCTCTCCTCTGCTGGAGCCTAGACCTACTCTCCACTCCAACAATCATAGCTCTCATATCCCCTTCAAACCCTCTCAGTCCCTGCATCTTGAATCCCCCAACTGACCCTGTACTCCCATGTCTACGTTCCACTAATTTTTGCTCTGTGATACACATCCTCATCCATTTTCTGAATCAATCGTATCAAGTGTAAACAAAGTCTTCCATTCAAATGCCTTCCTGTGCCTTTTTATTTCTCATAGTCTTCTTCAGCCCTTTGATACCCCCAAAATCTAACTTATGCTGCTTTTTATTGTGGGAGCGTCCTTCACTACTGGCCTCCCTTTGCTACTGCACCTGTCACTTCTGACAACGTGGCGGTAGAAGTGCATTATGGCCTCTGCACGATTCATTCGAGACTGCCAGCTAGGAAACCGTGAATGCTCTCTTAACTGCTGCTCCACCACTATTCCTAAGCGTACCAAGAGGCAGGCTCCGGTTAATAAGATGTCCTCCCCATCACGCAAGAACATCACATTCAGCCACCGCTTGCCACTGCTTCAGCTTCTCTTCAGCTGCCGAAAGGACCTTCTTTTCTACACTTCTCCCATCTTTTATTACTGATGCTTCCTGCTGCCTCACTATCCCCACCTGCCCTCTGCCTCACTATCCTTACAGTCCCCCTACCCTAGGGTGACGAGCAGCCATGTACCGCAGCCGCCGTTCTGAATAGCATGGCCCCCATGGAGCAGAGTGTCTCCGAGTCTGCGCTGCTGTTGCGGTGTTTGCTGACATTCTCATTTAAAAAAAACGCAGGTACAATGTCTGCAAGGTCCGCGGGCCGCCAAGGCAGGCTTGCGGGGCTGCTGGTGGCCCGCGGGCTGTATGAGTACCCGTGCATTAGGCTGACCATGCTCTGGAGCTGGCGCCAGGAGGCCATCGGGTAGCTGTGCGCTCTATAAAAACGCAGTAACATTAACATTCCATTGCATTGTTTTAAGGAGTAGCATTAGTTAATATGGACTCTGTGTTAAGCATTGAAACCATCTTGGAAAGTCTTTGTTGTACTGCTATTGCCTGAGGGAGGCTACAGTAACCATGTAAGTACCAGTACTGAAGAAGACTCTCCTAAAACATATATGGGATCAAAATGTCCCCAACTTTAGGTGATTCACAGTTAAATGTGTCTATTTTTTATCCTTGTACTACCTCACAGATGTTGCAAAAATAAGTATCATACTGTGTACTTTCAACTCCTTCTTGAACATTGTTCACTTCACATGGCAAGAAACTGAAAATGCAGTCAAAACACAGCTCCAAGATGCCATCAACACCAATCCTCTCCTGCATGACTACCAATCCAGCTACAGATCATGCTGCATCACAGAGACAGCTACCTAATCAATCATAGATGATAACCTCCTAATCACAGTCAAAGATGACCCCTGCCATCTGATATTGCTGCATCTCTCAGCTACCTTCACCACTGTGGATCTTCACACCCCCATTCACACCTTGAAGTCTCACATTGGATGCATGGGCAATATTCTTTTCTGGTTCGCCTACTAGCCACCCAAATTATATTAGTTCGCTCACAAGAGCACCTATAGGTACCTGAAGATCTCTACCACCTTTGGAGTCCCATGAGTGTTTCCACTTGTTCGCCACCATTTTCAACCTCTCCATGGAACAGTATCCTTGGGCCCCACTCACTGATAACAGCCTCTAAATTCATCAATATACAGATGGAACTTAATTGTCATCCATTGCCAAGGCTTTCAGATTAATACTGGACACCAACCTCTTCCTCAATGAAGACAAATGACCTGGTGCCTGCTCTTTCTGCTGAAGTCAATGAAACCTTTCATCCCAGAAACAGGCTTCTGCACTGCTGTTCAAGTCTTCATTCTCTTGCATCTGGATGATGGAAACAACCTGCTCCATGACCTGCCCGACTCCACATTGACTTCCTAAATGCCACAGCGCATCTCATAGAAGGCGTGAAAAAATATGAAAACCTATTACCAACCTTGATGGAACTCCATTGGCTCACCTTGTCTTCTTGCACTGTCTTCAAAACCAATCGCATCTCTTACCAAGCCATCATGACCTGTAAGCCCACCTGTCTAGCTAACAAGCTCACTAGCTCACCATTCCCTGTTCTCAACACACCTACAGCCAGGTTGAGGTGAAATGTGAGGGACAGTGTTAAGTAGACTCAGGAACTGTGGTAATTGTAGAATGTTTTATTCCTTAAGACTACACACCGCAGCAAGCGTTTGGTCCGCAGCCGGGCGCCAACTGACACAACTGTCAAAGCCAGAGCTCAGCTGTCAACATTCCAGCTGGCTTAACCAATTGCGCGCGGGGGTCAGCTCGCGCAGTTACAAACAGTGGAAATAGAAAAAGGGTCAAAACACAACAAATCTCCTTCCCTTTGGAAAGGCACTTGGTTACGTGCTGCAGATTTAAAGTAATTTTTCAAGTAACGCTATTCACAAACAAAGTCATCAAATCTACTGGGTTTACTAAGAACCCTGCCAAAACTGCTGGTGCTTGCTTTAGTTCCCTCTGTATCACCCATGGGTGCGTCTGCAGGCGCTGCAACAGTTCCCTCCTTGCTAGGTAAGGATTCTCCAGCCTCTTCTTACACACAACTACCCTCTGCTTTCTCGGACTCTTATTCCTCTTGTCTGTTTCTTGGAGTGTGGATGTCCCAAGTGTCCTGGGATACTACAGAGGCATCTGTGCCGTAGTCCTCACATTCACCAATAGACTCAATGTTTCCAAGGTCTTGTCTAGCCTGGTTGCTAAGTGTTTCACGCGTTTCTCCATCACAATCTTCCTCCTGTTCAGACTCCTCTTCCTCAACTTGTGATCCTTTGCTACCTTTATCTCCTCGCACAAGGCATTGTTCTTTGTCATCCTGTATGTTAGATTCCACCCCATGACAGACAGCCATTGCAGAGGCGTGCCATACCCTTCCATTACTGAGCAAGGCTAAATTACAGAAAACCTTCACTACTTCCAGAGGCACAGAGAATCTCCTATCACCTTTAGCAATGCGACCGCTTTTCTTCACTCTGACTGTCTCCTACTCTGATGTTGAACTCCTTGCAATTCCTGCTCTTGTCGTATTTATCTTTATAAGCTTCTTGTGCTTCTTTGATCTTTTCCCTTATGGCATCTACCGACCACTCTTTTCTCATCGCAGGTTTGAACCATCCAATATTATCCTTTGAGATGGGTGTTCTGCCCCTCATGACTTCGAATGGACTCACCAATGTTTTCTCTCCTGGAGTGATTCTGTATCCCCAGACCATCTTGTTCACTTCTTTTCTCCAGCATTTTCCGTTGTTATTCGCTAGTTGAATGGACACTTTTATCACTCTATTGAATCTTTCCACCGCTCCATTTCCCGCTGGGTGGTATACTGATGTGGTTTTATGATTGATTCCATTCCTTTCCACAATACTGGTACTTCCAGATTACATGAGACCAGTCCATATAAAACATAAATTGAAAGCAATGGGATTGACATAAGATTCACTTCTTTGAACACCATGAGCCTATTTGCAAGAATGCCCAGAGGAACCAGGAGATCAATAGTGTCAAAAGGAAAGAAACAATAAGCTAGAACAGGAAACCATGAAACACAAAGAACAACAAACGGCCAGAAAATAATTCAGGATGCATAGAACTGCAAACAAGAAACAGCAGGATGTGATGACTTAAGGAGCCCATTTAACAGACACTTCAACAGACATAGAAGAGACTGACATGAGGCGAAGCAGACCCAACACTAAAGCTAGTCATCTGTATATGGTTGTAGATAAATTAATTTTCCTGTTCCAATCGGGCTTCACAACACAATGTCAGTAGATGGTTTGGGTGCCTACATGGAGAATATCCCATCGGGAGCCAGCAGTGGTAATTAATCTTCCTTGATGCTGAAAAGCATTTGACTCACTGGATCGATCCTTTCTGCTTGTGACCCTGAATAAAATAGGATTTCGCCTAAATTTTGTATCCTGAATACTACTGTTATACACAGAACTGAGAGCATGAGACTATGCCGAAAGAATTCCCCTTAGGGAAAGGGACAAGATAGACTGCCATCCCTTGTTGTTTGCACTGATAATCAAGCTTCGGGTGAACACGTTCGGGAGGGGGATGCATTCCCCCGGGAGCCAAATGGGACGGAGACTGGGATGGTGTGTTCTCCAAGTTGCTGACAACATCTCCTTTACCTGGCCAACTCTTAACTCTCAATTCCTAGGATCCTGACAGTACCCTTTATGGTGAGTGTTTCAATCTCTATATCAAAACAGTTGCATTTTCCTGAGCAGCATGGTCTCCTCCAGAAGGCTGAACGTGCCCAATGAGCTTCACTCCAAAGGGGTTTATGTATCTGGGGATATATATGCAGCTAAGAACAGGGAGGAGTTTTTAAATGACATTTGATGTAGTGTTTATCTATCGAGTAGATATAGACAATTGGTGAAACCTTCCAAAATCTCTGTTAAAAAGGTTAGCGCTTAAGAGGCAAGATGTCGTTCGCGTGTCGGACGTGCGTGTGAGCAGCTCCCGGACAGCTCACCTATCCCGCTGGCTTCACGGCGGCACTGCATAGCAGCGGCGGCGGTAGTGGATTATTCGTGATTTTTAAGTCTTCTTGGCGGATTGTGTATTGTTGCCGAGAAGTCGGCTGAAAGTGCCGAACGTATTGACAGCAAGCAACAGTAAGCAGCGCCTGAACGTTAGATTCACCTGCGCTGGATTAGCTGCTAGCGGCATGTGTGTTACGGAGCTCGCGGCAGGGCTTGGATTCAAGTATTGAGAGGAGGGCGGCCCCTGCGGTTAGTGGAGAAGCAGATATCGTTCGTTGACTTTCGCTTTTCTTTGCAACAATGTTACCGGTGCTGGATTGAGTGATAAAATTTGAGAAGCAGGCACTATTGACCAAGGCTCCGATGAGTGTGGGAGGGGCAGGCACGCTTCTGAAAACTCCACATCTCAAAATTTGGTACTCTGCGACCCTCATATTTATAAACCAGCTTGTTAGTACATCAACAGTCTGGTGCAGGGCAATATCGCTTAATATTCGTTGTTGTGGGGTCAGCAGCAACTAGCAATGCCACCAAAAGCGGCTCGTGGGGGGAAGACAAAAGGTACTGGGGAGGCGCCAGTTGGAACTCGAGCAGTGCTAGCTGGGAAGGGCTCAAAAGAGCTGCTTGGAGATGAGCCTCCGGAGCTTATTTTACAAGGCAAGGACCTTACCCATTGGACTCCTAAGATTTCTAAGATTTTCCAAGTGGCCGTCGGTAAGAAACTGTCAGCATTATCGTCAGTCCCTCCAAAGACGACCTCTATTTCTGAAGTCCAGAAAGGGGAGGAGAGTTGGCTGATATAACTTCTGGAGAGAGCAAAACGATATTGGAAGACGTTGAGCTGGTCCAGGTTAATACCGACGCAATTAATAAACCCGCTTCAATGGATAGAAATGGCACCATCAGTGATGATAGGAATGAAGCCACCAGAAGCAAGGAAACCGAGTTCTACTCACTGTCTGAGCATTCAGAGGAGCCGGACAATGATGAGGATCGCCAGCTACAGGGAGATGGGTCTTCAGGCAGCTCCCCTATAAGTACGGGTAATATCCATGAGCATACTCTCGAGAAACCCTCTCGCGGGAGTGTATTTACAGAAACTCTCACCATACGAAAGAAGATTAAGGAAGGAGGGGCTGGATCGGAAATGGTAGAGGTGCCTGAATGGGAGTTCTCCTCAGGGAACAGATGTTTGAGGGATTGGATCTTTCTGATCGGGCAACTAGGGGTCCCGCGAAGGAAAACAAGGTCAAGTATCACTGGAAGAGATTTACAGATCTATCTCTGATCACAGGATGGAAACACTGGCAGAGAACTCTAAAACGCTCACCGCCTGTAGGAAGCTGCAAAATACTGTGAGACGTCTGGCTAAAACGTGCAACGATTTCACTGAGAGAATGACTGAGGCAGAGACCCGTATTTCGCTGTTAGAAGACCAGATGGTGACACATAAGGTAGATATAAAGGCTAATAAATATGATGTACATGATACCCTAGTGGATATGGAAAATCGACTGCGTCGTAGCAACCTTCGCATTTTAGGTGTGCCGGAAGTAGTAGAGGGGCAAGATGTCCGGAAATTTGTAGTTGAGATTTTTGAGTAAGCGCTCCCTGAACTGAAAAAATGGAAATGGTCACAGGAAATACAACGAGCGCACAGATTTCCTTTTTGGCAACGGCTAGTAAAGAATGGACAACCGGCGCAGCAACCAATGGCGAATTTATTGGCCCGACAGGCACTATATGACTTGGCACGACCCAATAAGAAAAGATCTGGCAAGGGGACACAGTTTTTTGTAAGATCTGACTAGTGCTACTTTACAGTGGAAAAAAGATGGCAGATGCGGCATCTGATAACCCCATTTCAAGCAAAAGGCGCACAAGTGTTCCTATTACAGCCAGCTACTTTAAAAGTTGTTAATAAGGGTCAGACACAATTCTTCACTTCTGAGGTTATAGCTAAAAAATATTTACAGTCTTTAGGATGAGGATGACCGGGAATGTTGTCTAGGAAACACTAGTTTGAAATTATAGAGGTGTTAAATTCTGGATGGAACAGTGTATAGCGTGATAGCTTAGCCGTACATACAAAGATGATGCGGGATGGGTGTGTCAAGAAGTGTACCTGAATTCCTGTGATTCCGTGGGAGCAAACGACTTGAAGGGAAGGCGTAGCTTCTGGTAGAATATTTCCCAACTCCCATACACCCCTGAACCCAGAGGGCTCTAAGTTCAGGAATGAGGGGGAAAGGGGAAGTGGATAGAAAAAACAAGAGAGACTGCCACACAGGTTTCTTCTTCAACTCGCCTAGCAGATGAGTTGCACCTAGAAAAGTTAGCAGAGGATTAAAACAGTTCCCATAAACTTTGTCTGAACATTTACCTGCTACCTCCTAATTTTAACCATACCTGTCTCTGTGTGGGATTTTGCCCCTCTCTTAAGGTCAGTTTGTAGTATCCAAACAAGGAATTGACATAGAAGAACTGAATCCTGCGTTGAAGGAATAATTCTGCCCTGAGGAGTTTATTAAAGGAGGTATCTAGCAGTATTCAACGTATGCATACATTAAAAATACCCCTACAGACATGCCGCTGTCAGTCTCTTGTAAATGCTCCTTGTCTGCTGAATAAGGCGAACTCAGTTTACTAGGCGAACAGCCCTTAGCTTGCAGGAGGATCACAGTCTCAAAGAACAGTTCACAAAGTCTAATTCAAAGGAAGCTTACTTCATAGTTGGCTGAATTGCAAGCGCGAAAACAAATGGAAATGCAGAATTCTTACCCGCTTAAAAAGCACTGCAACGGGTACTGGAAGACTCACTCAAAAGGCGCTGACTAAACTCAGGCTCTGGGCCTCTTCAAATGAATGACGCTCTTGCTGAGAAGTGACTCGGGGCTTCAAAGAACGTAACCCCCAAAATTATTCAACTGGAGACTGCTCACGAACAAAACGAAATAGCGAGGAAACCTTGACGATAACCTCGAGGGAACTACAGCTTAGATATCTCCACTCACTGGAAACACATCTTCACGCCAGAGAATTACAGTTGAAGTGCGCTGCGTGTAAGACGCGAGTGCATGAAATGGCGGACAGAAACTAAACTAGAACGCTAACCTAAAACTATAACGGAACAAGCAGGAAGAGTACTGGAGCACCTAGCGAGATCGGAATTGAGCCAATCTCTGTCTCCAGCTCCATAAGGAGAGTGGGGTAAAAGGTCATTTGGAACCTTTATATTTCAGACCAGGGAGGGCAAACCTACCCGAATTGGACCAGGACCTGACAAGGTGAGCACTAGGTGGGCTTTTCACCGAGCATCACAAGTGCGATTGGCCTAAGGCCTCAATGATGGGGGAGGGACACGGGGGTTGTTTTTTTTTGGGTTTGGTGGTGGGGTGGTATAGGGGATGTGTTAGACCTGTCACCCCTAGGGTGGTCTTTCCCTGTGATTTTTTGCCCTTGCCTCATTTTTCCCACCTTCTTTTTGTTGGCCCTTAGTTCTTCGGGCACCTTTTCATGGCTAATCTGTGTTAGGGTGCAGGTGCTCTCTACTTCCAACATGGCTGCCACTGGCCCCTGCTACTGCAGCGTGATTTTTTAGTGTAGCACCCTAGTTGCCAGGAGCAGGCTGGGTCCCCATACAATGTTGCAACACCAGCCACCCAGCCCCTGTCCATAGTTAGTGGGGAAGCTCCTGGAACCTTCCAGAGGAAAGGCGGGCCTGACTTTTCCCGCCTTAGAGAGTGGTCACCTTACCTGGGCATATATAAGCAAGGGAGGGAACTTTTTCTAGTCAGTTGGGGCATCACTGACCTGGGGAACCCACGCAGGAGTTTTAGGCGGGGGGGCCTAGTTAGGAACCTATGCTACTGGGAGTGACAGGATTTAGGTGCTGCCTCTTAAGCTGGGTGAGGTGTCCTAAGCTAGCCCCCTGATCTGGCCCAGTGGTAGGGATCCCCAGGGTCCATCTGCAGTGACTGAGGAAAAACTCTTCATGCCTTCAACTCATCACCCCCCCTTCCACTTCAAGAAACAACCATCTAAGGGCGCAGAACCATCTAAGGGCGCAGAACCATCCAAGCGCCAAGAAAACTGCTTTCCTGTTACCAGAGACTGCTGGGGGAGCGACCAGGTACTGGATTGTGCTGCCCTGCGCACCCCCCTGCCTTCAACTGGGCCTACTTGTCTCCCCCTGACTGAACTGTGTGACAAGCGCGATAATGTGCTCCCATCCTGCCTGCCCTGAGCTAACTGGGCCCTCGTGACTCTAGCGCTGAAGTCCCCTGTGAGGCACTGGAATCCCAAGGCGTTTTTCCCCTCTGGAATCATCCTGCCTGCGAGGGGCTGCATTGGCCCCCAAGCGCTCACCTGCTGTCCCCGAGCGCTGTGCCCTGAAGCGTTAATTGCCAGGCCAACTCACTGCCACAGCCCGGAGCCGCACGCGCCCTCCTGGGGCGTCGAGGAATCTCCTCGGAGGATGCGTGTATCCCCCCTCGGCGGCCCCCGTATGCCAGGAGAGGGCCGCCGGAATCCTCAGTAGGCCGCGCTGGGCCGGGAAGCACCCTCCGTTTGGAGCGCCGCCTCAGCCTGACCCCCACGGCGGCCCCCGTAGGCCAGGAGAGGGCCGCCGCATCGCGCCCGTCAGGCCGCACTGGGCCTGAAGCCACCCTGGGCCCTGGTCACGTGAGCGGGAGCGCAGCCGCATCATCGGCCACGCCCCCGCCCAAGCCGCACAGCCATTGGCTGCCCAGATCCAGCCCTTCTTTCAAGGCGGCACCCGGAGCAGGCCGCGACTCATCGCGGAGGGGGCCCGGAGCTGAAAGCGCCCCCCCGCTTGGTCCCGCAGTGTGTTGCTCGCCCCTGGCGCCGGTGCGCTGCAGCAGCGTCTGGCACCGCGCCGGGCCTCGAGAGGTCCTTACACCGGCGGAAGCTTCTCCCGCCAACTCCAGCCTACGCAAGGGCCCCGGAGGGCCGAAGAAGAGAGGTAACCCCCTGGGGAGGAGGGCGGTAGGCCGAGTGAGGCCAGAGGTCGCTCCTCCCCTGGGGTTAACTGTGACTGGGCCCTGTTGGCCCCTTTCTGAATGTGCCTCCAGAGTTTGGAGGTTGGAGGGTTAAACACGTTCCCCTCTACACCATATTAACAAGCCTGAAATGTTCATAGTGCACCATATTTATAAGCCTATTAATGAGAGGGAGATTCACTTCACTGTACTGAATTTTCTTGCAGGGGTGGACTTCTATGGTATTCTGATGATCTGATCTGGGTCGCAAAACGATCAGTATTCACAAGAAGAAAGGCTTGTAGTTGATGACTAAAGGCTGTGTTTTATGAAGTTATTTGTTATACTGAAAAGTACTTGCTGACATTTTTTATTACTATGTGGTACTTTAATGCAATACTATAGTCGCTTCTTGTAGGATCCTCCAGGTTTATGAAAGTACCCTTTTACTTGACGAAGAGCCTGATGCGACAGGCGAGGTTATTTCATGTTTCATTGCTTAAATGAGCAGATTATTATTTTACTGATAAGTCTTTCTGCAACTGCTTAATGAAATGCTTACCTGAAATGCTAATGAATTACCAACGCATTGCTCTAATTGAAAGCCTATATAAAAGAACTTGATTTTTCAAATACAACTACTGGTGTGGTCTCCATTATTGCGCCACTGTGTGTTCATTGGATGTGTGTGTGTTAAGTGGCTGCTTTACATGCTACCCCCTGGAGAGCTGGTGGTCCCAGTTCTTACAGGGGGTATTTGGGGAGTAGGGGATTGGGTGGGTGTCAGGTAAAGGGTACAAACTTAGTTATTAGCATGTGGTGTAGGAATGATGTGATATATATTGACAAATTGATGGCTGTGAGATATAAACATATTAATAGCAGATAAGGGGAGCGATAGGAGGTTGCGTATATGTACATTCAATGTTTGCGGTTTGAATAATGTCCTTAAGAGGAAGCGTGTTGCTACCGATCTGAAGTTAATAAATCCTGATATTCTCTGTTTACAAGAGACACATGTTCCCTGGTCTAATCGTAAGATACTATCTGAGCCGGGATTTACATTAATAACAACTTCCAAACAATCTATTATGAAAAGGGAGTGGCGATCTTAACGCACCGTGGAATAGTTGGCAATTTGGGGAGGTGGGCCATTACATAGTGTATTATAGGGGACACTAAGATTGTACTCTGTACAGTAAATGGCTCAAATTTGGATGAGGCTGAGACTTTGGAATTTCTGAATGTTGAGTTGGCACTGTGGGAAACCCTACTGATATTGTGTGGGGATTTTACCATACATGGGAACGGGCAGATGTGGGATCTTCACTATGCAAAGTATATAGGGTGCAAACCGAAAGTATATAGGGCCCTACAGCAGCTTCTGCAGAATCACGGGTTAGTAGATGGTTGGGCTGCTGTGAAGCCTGGGGATCAATCAATCAATCAATCAGTGACACTTATAAAGCGCGCTACATACCCGTGGGGTCTCAAGGCGCTGGGGGGGGGGGGAGCCGCTACTGCTCGAACAGCCAGGTCTTCAGCTTCTTCCTGAAGGAGAGGTGGTCTTGGGTCAGGCGCAGGTCGGTCGGGAGGGAGTTCCAGGTCTTGGCGGCCAGGTGGGAGAAGGACCTTCCTCCTGTAGTCGCTCTTCGGATGCGGGGGACGGCGGCGAGGGCGTGGTTGGCTGATCGGAGGTGGCGTTTGGGAGCGTAGAAGTTGACTCGGCTGTTGAGGTAGCTCGGGCCTTGGTCGTGTAGGGCTTTGTGTGCGTGGGTGAGGAGGCGGAAGGTGATTCTTTTGTTGACGGGGAGCCAGTGAAGGTCTCGCAGATGTCCGGAGATGTGGCTGGTTCGTGGGATGTCGAGGATGAGTCTGGCTGAGGCGTTCTGGATCCGCTGGAGTCTCTTCTGGAGCTTGGCGGTGGTCCCGGCGTAGAGGGCGTTGCCGTAGTCCAGTCGGCTGGTGACGAGGGCCTGGGTGACGGTCTTCCTGGTCTCGGTGGGGATCCACCAGAAGATCTTCCGTAGCATGCGTAGGATGTTGAAGCATGCCGAGGAGACGTTGTTGACTTGCCTGGTCATGGAGAGGGAGGAGTCCAGGATGAAGCCCAGGTTGCGTGCATGGTCTGTCGGTTTGGGTGCGGTGCCCAGGGCGGGAGGCCACCAGGAGTCGTCCCAGGCGGAGGGAGAGGGGCCCAGGATGAGGACCTCCGTCTTGTCCGAGTTCAGTTTCAGGCGGCTGGTCGTCATCCACTCGGCTACCTCTTTCATCCCTTCGTGCAGGTTGGCTCTGGCGGCGGCGGGGTCGTTGGTCAGGGAGAGGATCAGCTGGGTGTCGTCGGCGTAGGAGATTATGCTGAGGTTGTGTTTGCGTACGATGGCCGCGAGGGGGCTCATGTAGACGTTGAAGAGGGTGGGGCTCAGAGATGATCCTTGGGGGACGCCGCAGATGACTTCGGTGGCCTCTGACTTGTACGGTGGTAGGCGGACTCTCTGTGTTCTCCCGTCGAGGAAGGAGGTGATCCACTCCAGCGCCTTGTCCTGGATTCCGACGTTGCTGAGGCGCTGCACTAGGGTGCGGTGGCAGACCGTGTCGAATGCCGCGGAGAGGTCTAGGAGGATGAGGGCCGCTGTTTCTCCATTGTCCATCAGGGCTCGGATGTCGTCGGTGGCGGCGATGAGGGCGGTCTCGGTGCTGTGGTTGGCTCGGAAGCCGGACTGTGAGGGGTCGAGGGATCCGTTCGTCTCGAGGAAAGCGGCCATCTGCTTGTTGACGGTCTTCTCGATGACTTTGGCTGGAAACGGGAGGAGCGAGATGGGGCGGTAGTTCTTGAGGTCGGTGGGGTCCGCTGTTGGTTTCTTGAGTAGGGCGCTGAGTTCGGCGTGTTTCCAGCTCTCGGGGAAGATGGTGGTGTCGAGGGATGTGTTGATGATGTCTCGCAGGTGGGGTGCGATGACAGCGTCGGCTTTGTTGAAGACGTGGTGAGGGCAGGGGTCGGTCGGTGATCCGGAGTGGATGGAGTTCATCGTGCGGATGGTGTCTTCGGTGCTGATCGGGGTCCAGGCGTGGAGGGTGGTGGTGGGGGGTGGTTGTTCGGTCATGGTGTGCGTTGGTTGGTTGTTGAAGCTGTTGTGTATGTCCGCGATCTTGTTGTGAAAGTATGAAGCCAGGGAGTTGCAGAGGTCTTGCGATGGGGTGATGTCGTTGTTTCCTGCGCTGGGGTTGGAAAGCTCTTTGATGTTGAAGAGTTCCTTGCAGTTGTGTGCGTTGTTGTCCAACCGGTCCTTGAATGCTGTTTTCTTGGCGGCGCGGATCAGCTGGTGGTGTTTCCGGGTGGCAAGTTTGAAGGAGGTCCTGTTGTCCGGTGTCGGTTCCCTTCTCCAGACTTTCTCGAGGGCTCGGCAGTTCTTCTTGGAGCTCTTGAGTTCGTCGGTGAACCATGGGGCTTTCTTGCTGCCGGGTCTGCTGGGCGGGGTCCTCAGTGGGGCGAGTTCGTCCGCGCAGTTGCTGATCCACTTCGTGAGGTTGTCGGCGGCCTGGCTGGGGTTCGCTGAGCTGGCAGGAGGGTGCTGGCTCAGGGAGGTGGCGAGCTGGTCTGCTGTGATCTTGTTCCAGCTTCTGCGGGCGGTCTGTTGCTGGTGGTGGTGGGTCGTTGTTTTCTTGAAGGTGAAGTGGACGCAGCTGTGGTCCGTCCATTGAAGCTCTGTGGTGTGGCTGAAGTTGATGTCCTTGCTGGATGAGAAGACAGCGTCGAGTGTGTGTCCGGCGAGGTGGGTGGGGGTGGACACCAGTTGCTTGAGTCCCAGGTTGGTGAGGTTGTCGAGCAGGGTGCTGGTGTTGCGGTCGTTGTTGTTCTCCAGATGGAAGTTGAGGTCTCCCAGGAGGATGTAGTCAGGGATCCAGGGTATATGTTTTATTCATCCCCACACAATAAGTTTGTTCGGCTAGACTGTCTTTTTGTCTCGGCCACTTACTGTTGGTGCAAAGATGCAGGTATGGCCACGGATCATGGTCCTGTGGTACTAGATCTTATCAGTTTCAGCCTCCCAAGGGAATATCGGTCTTTTACCTTTAATAAAAAAGCTTTTACGGGATGAGGACTATATTCGCCATAACCAAACCTGGGTGAAATCATTCCTTGAGAGTAATAGAGACTCGGCTGCTCAACCAATGGTTTAGGGGGCATTGAAAGCTGGGCTAAGGGGTGAAACACTCAGTTATGGCTGGGTTAAGCAGAGACAACTGAAGGAACGAATGCTGGATTTACTTGAGGAGTTGAAGACAGCAGAGCGGGATCTTATCCAAGTGGTCAGAGTAAATTCCGACAATAAAGAAGCACAAACTAAGATTGCATGGCCAGGCTCTATGGCATACGGTGTCAGGAAACTGCCACTCAGTGTAAAACGTATAAAGAAGTAAGATATGAATATGGCGAGGCAACTGGCAGATGTTAAGCTCAAAGACTGCGGGGCAGACAAACAGCTCAGAGAATAGAAATTTTGGAAGATGGTAAAGGGGGCATAGTTGAGACTATAGAAAGAATATTGGAGGTACTCCTCTCTTATTATAAAGAGTTATATACTCAAGACCCAGTGGAGCAGGTCATTATAGAACAGTTTTTGCAGAGTTTAGATTTAACTGGGCTTGAACAAGAAGAACGAGATGCGTTGGAAGCCCCCTTTACCTTGTTAGAGTTGGAGGCAGCATTGGGCATATTATCGGCGGGGTAAGCGGCAGGGCCCAGTAAACTTCCACTGGAGATATATCGTATAGTTTTTTCTATCATAAAAGAAGACATGTTGGCTACATTTCTAGAGGCTCAGTGGAGGAATCCACCACCCTCCTGGGATGATGCCAACATTGTGGTTTAAAAAAAAAAAGATAAATCTGCGAGGCTTCCGGGGTCGTATAGACCCATATCATTAATAAATGCATATGGTAAGGTGTATTCGAAAATTCTTGCAACTAGGCTGGCTCAAGGTATTTCCCTGCTGGTATCTAGGCATCAACATGGTTTTTTACCCGGTAGGGGCATGGTCCACCATTTACATAAGGTGATTGCAATGTTAGATTATGCTAATGTACAGCAAAAAGATATTGGTATAATTTTTTTAGATGCTGAAAAAGCGTTTGACCCTGTATCTTGGTCGTTTCTCTGGGCCACAATGCAGAAGATGGAGTTTGGACCCCGTTATATAATAATGTTACAAGCTATGTATAAAAGACTGCGTGCTAAAATTTGCACAATGGGCAAAGAGTCATCTTCTGTATATATAACATGGGGAACACGACACGCCTTTACTTTTTGCTATTTATATCAACCTGTTGTTACGATTGCTGGAAATAACGAATGGAATCCAGTCAATGTCAATTGGGCAGTATCAAGTGTGTGTTCTTGCTTACGCTGATGATATAGAGGTAGTAACATCTGACCCAGAGCAAGCGGTAAGGGAGATCGAGAACCAAACTCAGCAATTCGGGGAAGTTGCCGGGTATAAGTTGAATATATCTAAAACCCAGATTGTTTGTACAGAGGGACTTTGTCCTGGTGAAGCACGTGTCACGCCAGAAGCTAGATACCTGGGGATAAAGATTAGGATGTCACTTCAAGAGATTGTTGAAGTCAACAGGGCATTGAAGAACCGGGTTTTCAAGTACCCAGCGGCGTCAGGGACACGCCCAGAGTCCTCTAGGTTCCTTGCCTTGGTATACAGAGACACGGAATACTTCTAGGTGGCGTCAGAGATCAAATTTATTAGCTGCAGCTAGTAGCAGAAATCCCAGCAATACAACACGGTGTACAACTCAAGAAACTGCTCAATTTTACTAAGGCGAGACATCCCTATTTATACACAAAAAGGTACATTTAAAATGTACACCCCTGCACCAAAATTCAACCAATAGAAAGTACATGACATCACACAGCATCATACAGGAAAGCTCATTTTACAGTGTCCCAACCCACAAGTTAATATTTAGGCATATCTAAATAATAATCTGGAAGGCCCGCACAAACCCTTAATTGAAAGCAGAACCCATGAAATGGAGAAATAGTCAGAAAAAGTAGTTTCAGATAATGTGCCAGATAACAAATACGTAAAGAAACTTTAAAAGTTAACAAATGTCTTGAATAGTGATTGGAAAAGATAAATAACGATCTTGCAGGGAAATTGGCTAGGCAGGGTCAGTTCCTAGGTGAAAGGCAAGCTTCTAAAATTAATTCCAGTGCACGAAGAAATCCCTGGTTAATGTGTATATGTGATTCACAACAGGTCAGACTGCTTTGCTCACAAACTAACTTCTGAAGCCTACATAAAAAGTAACACTAGATGGCAGTCACGACACATAGCAAAAACCCAAGTTTCAGAAAAGAAAGTCTTTAAGGAAAGAAACCATTTATATGTTGTTTAAGATAACATATGCGCAAGGAAACTAATGGTTAACAAGGTCCTGAACAGTGATTGAAAAACTCAGACAACGATCAGCTAGCGAAACTGGTTTTGCAAAAGGTCAGTTTCAGGTGAAAAAGGGTTACTCTCTCTGCAGTTCATTCAGAGTCAGAGAATCCCAAATTAATATATGCACGAACTCAGAAGGCAAAGCCGCTTGTTCGTTGGGCCCACTTCACTGGCCTACGTGAGGGCAAGATTAAAATGCAGACAGGTTTGAGAATTTCAGAACCACAGACCCTCCTTTTGCCATTACGTAGGCAATAACCTAAACTCATGTCAATCTGAATCTAGGTCTATATCTATTCTCATCAGGTCATCAAGGTGTTGCTGTAACATCATCTTATTATTCTTCACTTCTCTCGGAACTGGTCTTCTCACACAGATCATAGCAGAAAGACTACAAATGGCGGGACCACACTGGATGCATAAACAACACGAGAAAAGGATAGCTAACGCCATACCAAGGAACGTCAGAATCTTCAAAATCCACATTTGGACAACAACTCCCATAACCATCCCATCACCGACCAGTCTCCTTCGTCCACATGAATAGACTCAGAGATCTTATGTAGTCTAGAGATGGCTTGGTACACTGTCGGGGCATTATCTGGTATGAAAACGCAGCAACTAGATCTAATCAATTTGCATACCCCACCTCTATCTGCAAGAATAATATCCAAAACAAAATGGTTCTGTAATGTCATAAGGCGATCCGCTTGAAGCTCAGCTGTAATATTGCTACGGGCACCTGCAGTCTCATTTATAGTGGCCTCAACCACTCTCGTAAGCTGACGAATATTCCTACTATTAGCCATAAGAACCCAAAAGGGTAGGAAACCCTTAAAGAAGTCTCCAGCTTCTTGTGCGACAGTATCTTTCGCATCGATTACACCTCTACCATATCTTGTCTTATGGTAGTCGAAAACAGCAGTGTATGTAGGGGGAAGCAAAAATGCCACATAACATGTGCTAGAAAATCAGATGGCAGTTTAAGAAAACAAGTAAGGTTGTAAATTGACCCAAATATTGCATTACAGTGCTTAGTGAAAGGTAGATGTCACTTACATGTGGGCAGTAAGGCGTAATGTCTGTTTTATTCCTTGTTACCTCTCAGTACATTCTGTAGCTACAGTGGGCGGGGCAAAGGTCCATGCTAGGACGGGTACATGCAAAACAAAAGCACCATAATGCGAAGGAACAATCATAACTGAACTGTCTACTCCCGTGGAGCACAGGACAGCTGGAGCTCTCTAAAGTAGATCTTCGAATAGGGGTCTTGCAGTAGGTCTCGCATTTGCAAAATTCTAAGCGACTGGCATTCTAAATGGCAATGCTTTTTATTTATCTGTTTTTAAAACCAACACATGGATGAAAGGTTTGTCATTTACAATGCCAGTGGCTCAGTCAAATTGCGAGACCTATTACATTGCAAATGCTTGTTGTAATTTGGTGTAAATTTGTTCCATAGTATTTAAAGGAAAAACACTGTAGAATTCTAGAGACTTGGACCGGTTTGTACCCACGCATCCGAAGCCCATCTGTAAGAAAAAAAGAAAACTTGCCCGTGTCTCATACCCTACCCCGTGGCGTACGGCCAGCAATATCAAACCTTCTCGATGACCTTGCTCCGCTAAAACTTAAAAGAACCCAGATCAAAGACAGGAATCCCTGGTTCAAACGTTCCCTCAACACAGAGAGGAGATCCCTCTGTTAGTCAGAACGTAACTGGAAACAGCACCCGTCAGCAGCCCATCTAAAACTGCTCCGTCAGTCCAGAAATGCCTACAAAAGAAAAATCTTCAACGCAAAAAAAGAATTCTTCAAAACCGAACTGGAGAACGCCAAGAATAGACCTCGCAAGCTATTCAACCTGTTCAAACCTCAATCTAACAAGCTGGCTAAAACCTCCAAAGAAACCACTAAATCTCAAATTTCTTGAGAGGAATTTTCCTCCTTCTGTGACAAAATCACTGCACTAGGAAATTAATTGTTTTTCCTTCTATTCGGCATTACCCATGGCTCTTCCGGATGTTACCTACCTGGTACTTATGGGCATCCCACCCGGGAGTTGAGACAGCTGCTCTCTCATATAATGTATCTACCTGTTTTTATCCCACCTGTATCCGGGATATGTTACTGCCTATTATTTCTTTCCTTGTATGATACATCTACTCGTTCCCATCCTAAATGTATACACCCGTCCTAAGACTGTTTGTACCACCTGTCAATCCTGTAAAGCTCTCTGATACTCTCACGGGTCTGGTTCGCGCTCTATAAAACTCTAAAATAAACAAATAAATAAATAAATAAACCATGTGTATGCTCTATCGTGACAAACAAAATACGTGCCTTTATCTGGCACGAACGGAGGAGATTTCTGGGACGTATAAATGTATGTGTGAACACACACACTCTTACCAAGCTGAGCTCTCGGATTCTGACCATTACCTTGCAAACAAAGATGACCTCGGTGGGGTACAATCCAAATAGGAGGAGACCTTCGCTACCTTTCTTTCTCCGTCAAGCTAGCACTATATGTCGTCTTATTCCAACCGACATATGCTCGTACCTCATCTCTAGGGATAGCGTTATACGCATCGATATCTCTAATCATATCAACTATTCCCTGTATCAAGGCATTATTACTTGCATTGTCTTTGACGGAACGTACAGGAGAGGCTTCATTCGCATAGATAAACATTGATTGGAGTGCCCAAACTGACCTGTTAGGCGAAAAAGGCAAAACCAAATATGGCATTCCCTTATCTGTAGTATGTGGCATAACACCACACACCCAACAATTTGTGGTATTTCTGACTAGCTGATGCTGATGCAACATCTGTATAAACGAATTGTTCACAAATTCTGATCTTCGTGTCTGTTCATGTTCAGGTAACGTATGAAACTCATGTGGAGGAACAGTAGAAAAAGAAAGAGTAGGTTGAGAAGTTGGTGCAGACGTCAATTGTGTAGAAGGAACAAACCAGAATATAGTAGCTAATAGAATACATAAAAGTATTAAAATAGATAAAGCTATACCACACTTAGAGAACAACATTCTATATTATCGGTTTTTCATCTCTTGCTTTATATCGTCATTCCTCAATACAATCTCCACGCAATCTTGACAGAGTACTTCAGCTCACGCAATCTTAACAGAGTACTTCAGCTGTGATTATTAGCAGGTCGTAGGGACACTGCAAGTCCTGCAGACCTACTGCCACTACTCAGGTCACAAACTGAACCGTTGGTACTCCTATGTGACCCTGCAACTGGCAAATGGTAACCAATCAAAAATTTAACAGAAAACCATAATACAATTTCAGAAAAAGAAAAGGAAAAAGAAAAAGAAAAACAAAAGTCAAATGCAAAATACTTGAAGAAATTGTCTCTTTTTGATCTCAGTGTGGAAAAAAAAATAGTGTTCAAAGTCCCTTTATTTATTCCGAGATCGGAGGTTGTAACGTGATTTAGTCGGCACAGTTTGGTCCGTAAACAAAAGTTCTGGATTGGTGGTGTCAATCTTTAGATGAGGAGGCACAGCAGCTTGCAGAACATCATCATCCTCGCGTTCTGACCGTGTCCATGTCAAATGAGCATCACTAAAAGGCACAAATGTGGGGACTCGCTCGCAATCTGTATCAGCTATACCATCCCTCACCCACTGATCATACGGTAAAGGCAAAGGAACTTTTTTCGTATGGGTGGCATGCACCCAGTTCTTTTTGCCAGCTACTCTAACAGCAGTTATAGTGACCAGCAATACCAAATAGGGACCAGTCCATCTAGGCTCCAAATTCTTGGTACGCTGGAAGTTCTTGATGAGGACGTATTGACCAGGTTGGATTGAATGTCCTGGATCTGTAGTAGCTGTCGGCAAACTGTCATGGACCTGTTGGTGGAGAACACGTAATTTAGCAGTCAAGTCATGTAAGTAATCCACTAACATAGGGTACTCAATACTGCTGTATTCTTTAGGAAGAGGCACACCCCAAACATTCGCAGGACGACCAAACACAATTTCATACGGACTAAGTCCCACTCGAGAATGCACAGTCGTCCTTGTTGACAAAAGAGCCAACGGCAAGGCATCCGGCCATGTAAGGCCAGTGCTTGCTTGTACCTTACCTAATTTCAGCTTCAAGGTACCATTATAACATTCAACAAGTCCAGCAGACTGGGGGTGATTTGCTGCATGGAACTTCTGATTTATTCCCAATCCAGCACACACTTTCTTCATGATTTGACCCACAAATTCACTCCCATTGTTCGACCATACAATTCTCGGCAAACCATACCTAGGGAAGTACTCTCTCAGCAAAACCTTGGCTGTAGACAAGGCAGTATTATCCTTTAGGGGGCAGGCCTCTATCCACCTGGAAAAGGCACAAACAACCACAAGGACATACTTCAAATTATTGCATCTCTCCATATGTATATAATCTAGCTGTATCACCTCAAACGGATATGTAGGAAGAGCAAAATGACCAGCTGAAGTTGGAGTTTTCTTACCAGGATTATACTTCAGACAAACCATACAAACCATACCACGTTCTCTGCACATTTCGGAATTCCAGCATTCTGCCAAACTGGAGCCAACAACTTGCATATTCCCTTCAAACTTATGTGAGCCATTCCATGAGCCATTGTAACCACTGGGAGCACATACGCATCTGGCAACAGCCATCGCTGGTGTTCTGACAACTCAACCCAACAACCTGTCGGATCCAACATACCCGTAGTTTCTCTCCAAACACTCACTTCTTTCTCAGTCGCTTCAGCCTGAATAATTTTCACACTTTCTATTGTCTCTTCACACATTCCACCAGCCATAACCCAATTAGCTGGGGCTGCAACATACATACGGCTCATCATGTCTTTCGCCGTTTCCTTCGCAACTTCATCCGCAAACGCATTCCCTCGACCAACATCGTCCACAACTTTCTTATGAGCACTACACTTCATAATTGCAATCTGCTTTGGGAGAGTGAGAGATTCCAAAAGTTCATTCACCAACTGCCCATGCTGAATTTTCGTTCCATGGGAAGTAAGGAACCCACGCTCTCTCCAAAAACGCCCAAAACTATGGGCAACTCCAAATGCATACTGGCTGTCGGTGTAAACATTCACTCGCTTTCCCTCTGACAACACGCATGCTCTAGTCAGTGCAATCAATTCTGCTGCTTGCGCAGAATTCTGTGGTATGCGTGCTGTCTCAACAACTGTATGCAAAGTTGTAATAGCATACGCTGCAGTCGTTTCCCCATTCGGAAGCTTAAAACACGAACCATCTACCCATAGGGTACCATCAACATTCGCAAGGGGAGTATCCCTGAGGTCAACTCTAGCTTTCGTTTCTTCCTCTGTACTAAGAAAACAATCATGCTGTTCCTGAGTATCCGTCTCTGTAGAGATCGGTAACAACGTAGCTGGATTCAGCACATTACATCTTTTAATGTGCACATGACTAGCCAACAATGTCAACTCGTAACCTGACAGACGTGCACTAGTAAGGTGCTGTGTCTTAGTCCTGTTTAATAAGGTATCCACTGCATGCGGGACCATCACGATCAACGTGTTATCCAATACCAAACCAGCAGACTGTCGGATAGAAACAGTCGCTGCAGCTGTAGCTCTCAGACAACTCGGCAACGCCTTAGCAACTGGGTCTAACGTAGAGGAGAAATACGCACATGGACGCTGCTTGTCCCCAAATGGTTGTGTCAACACTGACAACGCACAACCTTCTCTCACGTGCACGTACAACGTGAAAGGCTTACTATAGTCTGGAGTACCCAACACAGGAGCCGAACACAATGCATCGCGTAGTTCAGAAAAACTTTTCTGACATTCGTCAGACCAAGGAAGAGGATGCGGAGTATCTTTCAGAGTCAATGCTAACAGAGGTTTAGCCAACAGTGAAAAATTGGGGATCCACTGTCTACAATACGATGTAATACCTAAAAAGGCACGCACTTCTCTCTGTGTGGATGGTACATTAATTTGCACAATTGCTTGAATTCGTTCTGGGGTCAATCTCCTTCCCTCCTTCGACAAGAGATGACCTAAGTAGGTCACTTCTTGGCGACAGTACTGCAACTTTGAAGGTGACACTTTATGATGAAGGTCAGACAAATACCGCAACAAAGAAAGAGTAGCCTCTTTACAAATCTTTTCATCATCAGCAGTAATCAACAAGTCATCAACGTACTGAATAAGAGTAGCACCAACAGGTAACACAAAACCGTAAAGCTGAGTTTTCAACGCCTGACTATAGATGGAGGGACTTTCACAATAACCTTGGGGAGCTCTCTTAAACCGGAAGCTTCGGCCTCCTAATGAGAAGCCAAAAATATCCCTGCTCTCCTCAGCAATAGGAATACTGAAGAAAGCATTCTTCAAATCGATGACAGAAAACCAAGCTGCCGAAGCAGGAATCAAAGTCAACAAAGCAGTGATGTCAGGTACCACAGGAAACTGTGGCACGACTATCTTGTTTACCTCTCGAAGGTCGATCACAAACCGGTACACAGGTGGCTGAGAAGCATCAGTACGTTTAAGGATAGGCAAAACAGGACTGTTACAAACATTACCTCTCGTTTCCTCCACTACACCCTTCTCAAGCAGATCATAAACAATCGCTAAAAGAGCTCTCTCGCCATCGCTCGAGATCTTGTATTGTGGAATACGAGGTAGCCTAGCATTCGACTTAAGCGTGACAACATAAGGTGGAATCTGCAAAAGACCAACATCATTTGGACCTGTAGCCCAAAGTGTATCAGGAAGCGAACGCAATTCCAGTGGCAAACAATCCTTAGACAAATACATTGGGGAAATCACTTTCTTACAAAGGGTAAGTTGTACTCCTGAAGGAGAACAATGTAATGGCGCATACAATCTTTTCAGCAAGTCCAAACCCAACAGATTCTCACCACAACCAGTTGTTAAAATAAGTGGAGCTTCCAATTCACAAGGGCCAATCGAAAGGGACAAAGGACTAGAAACCGGATTACGGACTGGGGCGCCTGAAAATCCTACTGAAACATTGGTCAAGCCAGACAAAGGTGCGCCAGGAAGTTTAGAGTGCATAATAGAACTCTTCATCGCACCAGTATCCAAAAGAAAAGGTTCTACCACACCTGATGTATTCACTTCAACATAAGGTCCACTCTGGTCTACTGGAACTGACACTACTCCCTCACTTTGTCCTTGGCTGTCCTAGTTATCATTATAACCAGAACTCTCACCTTCGACATAGTAATCCTCAACATAATACTGGGCAGACTGACCACTCGCCACATTGTCTGTCAAAATATTTCGCAGAATTCTGTAGGGAAGAGAAACGCTCATTCTGAGGGATCACACCACGTCCCCTACCCCTAGGAGCTTGCTGAAAACTACCACGACCTCTCTGACCTGATACACCATTCGCACGCTGTAACAAAGCCGGGCAACTATTCTTGTAATGACCTTCCTCTCTGCAATAAGCACTCTGATTAGGGCCAGGAAATAATCGCTGAACATAAGGCTCGGGCTTCTTTAACAATTTCTGAAATTGTGGAGGTTGCAGAAACTGGGGCTGATTCTGACGAGGCGGATAAGCTTGCTGCAAAAGAACTTTCGTCTTTAACTCTTTAGTTTCTTCTCCACTTTATCCTTCTCATCTTTATCCCTATTCTCATAATATTGTGCAGTAGCCAATATCTGGGCCGACGAAGAGACAGCCCATGAACTCTCAGAGTCCTTTAACTTATTAGAAAGTTCGGGAAGCAAATTAAAGACAAATTTATCCACAAACAACCTTTGACCACCCTCCGTACTCATATCCTGACCACTATGATCAATAAACGTTTCTTCAAACCTAGTGAAGAAATCAGATACACTCTCGTCTTTCTTCTGCTTACATGCTGCTAACTTATCCCAATTCACTCGTAAAGCGAGCATCATCGTTTTTATCAGATTAATAATTCTACCTGGCAATTCTGAAACTAGAGGTTCAGGTTTAGCACCTCCCTCCTGTCTACCATCTGCAGCAACAATATTCGCCCAGGTATTACCTAATTCAGCAGCATGATTCTCATGACGAATCTTCGCCCACAAGGGTTGAGGGACTACATTACCCTTCAACATATCGATGTCAGCTGAATTCATAATACACGCTTCAACTGTCTGGGACAACTCCTTGTAATAACCAGCAGGATTCTTACGAGGGTCAGGTATGGTCTGCTTAAGAGCCAAGACCTCTGCTCTCTTCCAAGGGACATGTACCCATACTCGCTGAAAATGAGCCGGAGCGGCCTGAATACCCTGATTTACATTAGCCTGAACTGCTTCTTTCCATACAGGAGGAACTTCTCTCATAGGGTACTGTTTCACTTTCATCCTCACAGAGGAATCAGGTTCATACAATGTCTGAGGCAAAAGTCTAGATCTGAAAGCAAGTATCGTCTCTACGGCATCCGTAACATCAGATTCCACTATCATCCCTTTGGCAAAATCTGACTGAACATCAAGCACATCCTGCGGAATTGGACCCAACTCATTATCTTCCCATTCGTGACGCAAAAAAGTACACATTACATCAAAAACATACCTTTGCTTAGGCGGTTGCCACTGAAAGAAAACATCCATAACTGCTGGCAAATTATACCTCGAAGCATTTAAAATCCACCTACGAGTCAACAAATCCAACACTGTCCGTTCTTCAGAACTAGGAAGCTGACTACGACACTGTTTACGTTCCGAAACAGGGGTCATATTCAGTGACCCAAACAATGGTGACAACAAATTAGAGACAGTTTCTGTCATTCGTTTTCGAACAGAAGGAGAAGAAGCAGACATAAGAACAGGAGAAGAAGTATTCTGAGGCAAGGAAGGTGTAGGGACAAGAACAGTAGAAATCGAAGATGCAGAAGCAGAAGGCAAAGGAGTTTGAGGCAAAGCTGGTAGCAAGGCTGGTGACCATAGTATGGGTTGCACAGGAGAAGGCAAAACCATCTGTGGAGCACCGGGAGGCTGAACAACAGCAGGAGGTTGAACAACAAAGGGTGGGACAACTGGGGGTAATGGAGGCGCAATAGCACCCTGCACATAGGGAGGAGGCAATCTCAGTAAATGAGAGATCAAAGGATCTTTTTCAGGGTCTTCCATCACTTTCGGAGGAGAAGACGGCAAGGCCGGATAACATTTATCTATGGCCATGCAACACTGTCTATCTAAGACTTCACTCGCACGCTCTTCTCCATCTTCCTTAAACTGTCTAGCAGCTTGTAATACTGACATATTTTTATCTTTCCTATCTCTCTTTGCTTGCTTAATTTCTCTCTGTTTGGCTTCCTTACGCCAAAGGCGGAAAGAATCAAACATTGCCGGCCGGGCTTTCTTCTTAAATAGCTTAACTTCTAGATTGTCTAAAATCTCTGTTTCAAAACTACCATGTGGGGGCCATTGTAAAACACCATCCTTTTTAGTGTAGCGGACCCATACTTCATTATAAGTAATAGGGCCCACTCCGTGTTTTGAGTAAAGTTCATAAGTCGGAGTTCCAACCGGAGGTATCGGACATGAATCCTCCAATCGGGAATCCCTGTTACTACCACAAACAAACCAATTACCAAATTTACCAAGATCAGGCATCTTGCTCACTAGTCTGGTTTCAAACTTCAAAGGAATCAAAAAATGATACACTTGTAAATATACAAGCCCTTCGGCTTTGGATACTGCAGCAGCCAAATCAAAGACAATCAAATCAAAACAAAGGAACCAGACAAAGTCGTGGGAGCGACCCACTTATACTTAACCAAATATCTGTCACGCCACCAGAAGGCCGTCTATCGTCTTGCTTTACAAACATCAATCGGAGGGTCCAAGACAAGGCGACAGTCAGGGCAGCAGTCCTTCGCAGCCGTTGGAAAGCGGGAAGCCTCGCAGAAAAGTCCTTTGATCCACGCCGAAATGCAGGGGTCGATGAAGTGGGGGCCCTCCTCCAGAATTTCCTGACGTGGCTCCTCGCTATCTTCAGGCTTGGACCGGTACCACTGAAGTCGCCCCACGTTGGGCGCCAACTGAAGAACCGGGTTTTCAAGTACCCAGCGGCGTCAGGGACACGCCCAGAGTCCTCTAGGTTCCCTTGCCTTGGTATACAGAGACACAGAATACTTCTGGGTGGCGTCAGAGATCAAATTTATTAGCTGCAGCTAGTAGCAGAAATCCCAGCAATACAACACGTTGTACAACTCAAGAAACTGCTCAATTTTACTAAGGCGAGACATCCCTATTTATACACAAAAAGGTACATTTAAAATGCACACCCCTGCACCAAAATTCAACCAATAGAAAGTACATGGCATCACACAGCATCATACAGTAAAGCTCATTTTACAGTGTCCCAACCCACGAGTTAATATTTAGGCATATCTAAATAATAATCTGGAAGGCCCGCACAAACCCTTAATTGAAAGCATAACCCATGAAATGGAGAAATAGTCAGAAAAAGTAGTTTCAGATAATGTGCCAGATAACAAATATGTAAAGAAACTTTAAAAGTTAACAAATGTCTTGAATAGTGATTGGAAAAGGTAAATAACGATCTTGCAGGGAAATTGGCTTGGCAGGGTCAATTCCTAGGTGAAAGGCCAGCTTCTAAAATTAACTCCAGTGCACGAAGAAATCCCTGGTTAATGTGTATATGTGATTCACAACAGGTCAGACTGCTTTGCTCACAAACTAACTTCTGAAGCCTACATAAAAAGTAACACTAGATGGCAGTCACGACACATAGCAAAAACCCAAGTTTCAGAAAAGAAAGTCTTTAAGGAAAGAAACCATTTATATGTTGTTTAAGATAACATATGCGCAAGGAAACTAATGGTTAACAAGGTCCTGAACAGTGATTGAAAAACTCAGACAACGATCAGCTAGCGAAACTGGTTTTGCAAAAGGTCAGTTTCAGGTGAAAAAGGGTTACTCTCTCTGCAGTTCATTCAGAGTCAGAGAAACCCAAATTAATATATGCACGAACTCAGAAGGCAAAGCCACTTGTTCGTTGGGCCCACTTCACTGGCCTACGTGAGGGCAAGATTAAAATGCAGACAGGTTTGAGAATTTCAGAACCACAGCATATATAGTATCCTCGGCTAGGAGGCAATTGGAAAGGGTTGAGTGCCTTCACCTATCAATGGTAGGGCGGTACAATGTTTTAAATATTTGTATACTTCCTAGGGCAATGTATTATTCCAGGACGGTTTCGCTTGAGTTAACACGATCTCAACTGTCACAGTTACAATACCTTGCTGATAGGTTTATCTGGAGTCAGAAGAAAGCTTGTCGCGCCTCGAAGTATATGACGCTACCAGTAGAATGTGGGGGTGCGAATTTTACATTTTATTATTTAGCTTGCATCTTACAGAACATGCAGTATTTGGTGACTGGAGCAGCATTGCAATTATTTTAAGCCCCCAACATATACCAAATGTTGATTGGCACTCAGGCTAGTGAGGCCTTGCTTAAGTTTTTTGAGCCCAGCTATTTTAAGAGAACACGATTTAAAATAGTTAGTACAGCATATAAAGCTTGGAAGATAATATGTAAACTTGCACTAATAAGCCGTATAGGCTACCATTCACCCTTAAACTCTACGGAATTATTGCCCGCTGTTTTTTGGGATGCAAACATGGGTAGTTGGAGGGGTAAGAGGATTCGACATCTAGGGGATATCTATAGTGGTGGGGTAATCCGTTTCTTTTTCATATTTAGCAAAAAAATATAAGCTACCCAAGAACGACTTTTTAAAATTCTTACAAATTCGTGACTACCTAGATAAACATTGTTGGCACACAGCCATAATATCTAATGTTTTAATAGAGGCAGTGACAAAAAGATCTAAGATTGGGGCACTATATGATATATTGGTGGAGACACAACGGGACGATATAGAGATGCATGATGTGAAGTGGAGCGAAAGATTCGGAGCCACAGGTTTATATGTGCAACAATCAATTGATATGGCAGCTAAAGAAATGTTGACTGCAAACTTACGCACTCAACATTATAAAACTTAGTTTAATTTATACCACACCCCTATTAAAATGATGAAGTGGTGGGGCCTCACGACGGGAAATGCTTTAGGTGTCAGGTGGAGAAAGCTGATATCTTGCATATATTCTTTGATTGCATAGTTTTAAATCAGTTTAGAGTGGGTATATCAGAATTTTAACACAAATTACAGGGGTTAATCTCTGTATCTCTAGAGAGGTAATGTTAATAGGAGTGGGTGAGGACATTCAGTTTGCTCAGGTTTGCTATCTATTTCGGTATCTTATATTTATGGCTGCTGCAGTTGCTCGATTGTGTATTGCCATTATGTGGCTTCAGCCTGAAGCACCACCGTTTGAAATGTGGCGTGCAAAATTTTACAATGTATTTAATTTGGAATATAGTCTGTATCGTATGAAATCACAAAGAAAAAAAAACTAGGGACACAAATTTTGGGGCCTATGTTGCAACATATGGAGATATCGTTATGAACCTCCTATGTTTATGTTTCTTATGCTTTCTACGCTTTCTCGTTATTATTTTCAAGTTGTAAATCATTCCTGCATTAATGATTTAAATGATTGATTTGTAAATATCACATGCTATTAACTGAACAATAAATAATTTTTTTTTTAAAAAGGTAAGCGCTTTAAAATATGCTGTTTTACCGAAGTTCCTGTATGCACCTCTGAATACCCCCTTGGAGATCCTGGAGGCTTATTATGCGACAGTTGATGTGTTATGTGTTCAGAGAAGCTACATGAGACTGCTACATGGGGGCAAGTCTTCCCCTGAGTGGCCGATGCCAGAACCAGGAAGTAGTTAAACGTGGCAAACACCCAATTAGAAGATGGACTGGAATTATAAACTCACTTCAGTGACCCCCACTGTGGCACTCAAAAATCTTTTGTGATTTGCAGGACTTAGAGGAGTTTCAGAAATAGGGCGCAGTAGTGATTTCCAAATTAGGAAGATATTGGGGGCCTGGTACTCATCAAAACCTTTGGAGAATTCCACGAGTAATCTGATTTATGAAACACACAATTCGACAAATATACAAAGGTATAAACACTCTTGCAAAATATGCCGAATATTTGGTGTAAGTACATGAAGAGTCACTTCCACCAAAATATCAGAATTCTGGCAACTCCCATAACAATACACACCATTTCACAACATAGAATATTGGTTAGTAACTGGCTGGGGAGATTCGACATGCGGGAAGATAAATGGCGAGAGGATGAAGGAATACTAAAAGAGTAGGATTGAACTAAAGCTTGCAGCTGTCTTAGAGAAGTAGCAATAAGGGCAGACTTTAGACTTATAAAATTAAAAGAGTTGATTATACTCAGACTCTCTTATGGAAATCAGAAGGGTGAAAATGATACTTCCCTCAGAGGTTTTCGGGCAAGTGGGTACATTTATACATACACTTTGGGATTGTCCTATGACACAACCCTTCTTGTAAGAGATAAAACAATGATTAACTATGGTGATTGGTTAGGAGCTAAAAATGAAACCCCAATCGGTTAAACTGGGCATCGGGGAGACTGGACATTACCTAAACATTCACAGCTACTCTGTAATCTTTCACTGGTGGTGGCACAAAGGAACATCCTTAGACTGTGGGGCAGCCAGCAGGTTTCCACACTGGGTCAGTGGTAAAACGATATGGATTGTTGTATGCAGCTAGCGGAAGAGGTACACAGAGGCAGGGGGTTTCTGTGGAAATTAAACAAAATATAGGACCCTTGGCAGTAGTCCAGAGAAGAAGTAGAATGGGCCCACCGTGGTAATTAAGAGAAACTGAAATAATAAAGGCAAACTGACACTGGGTACGGACAAATTATCCTGGGCTGGGAAACTGTATAGGAAAGATGAATTCTCCTACACATTATACTATAGTAACAGGTTCTAAGGTGAACTATAAGTTGAATCAGGCAGAAGAAATAGAATCTCTGAGATGATGTGCATTTTCCTTTTTTGTTTGAAAATAATGTATATTTTTTTTAACGTCTCTATACATATGCAACTATAAAATATACATACATAAAAAATCCTATTTATGTTCTGGCCTGAGTTTAAGATTCCATATTTTCGTATGTAGTATTTACATATGCATATCTTTTAGAATTGTGTTTGTATCATGAGTTTAGCCACAACTATTCTGTTAAGCCCTAAACAATATACGGAAATATTTGGTCTATGTACCAATCTGGAAAGAACCACCATTTCTCTTTGACTTGGCCTTTGTATTACATGAGTTAATGGTACTGCAATATTGGATTACTGTAATATGGCTACAGTTTTAAACTGTAGTAGTGTTTTCTTTATTTTTGGCACTACCACCAAATTCCAACAATAAGCCTTGGCAATACCTGACAGTGTACTACTATAGTAATGTAATAGTTTGATTGTACTGCAAAGGAAGTAATACAATAACGCAAAATTGTAATTTTCATTACCATCGTAACACCTTATCTTATAACTTGTAGTACTGATCTGAATTACACCAGTACTTTCACATCCAACTGTGTCTATAATGTAATATGTTGTCACTGTAATAATGTAATATTGTAACAGTCTGTTAAAAGGGCACCATAATACTATTGTTTATTAGTACAAGGAAACCAAACTCTAGTTCTCAGTTCAGTTCAGTTAGTCTTTATTCAGTGTTTTTCAATCATAAAAGACACAACAACAAGTGTCAACTAAAACAATAAATTGCACCATAAGAGTGTACCTACTCACAAAATTTAATATGAAATGAAATGATTACGCACTTGTATAGCGCACGACTACCCGTAGGCATCTCGGCGCTTGTACGGATACCGCCGAGGAACCCTTCCTCGCCTTTCCCTGTGAGGAGCCCACTTCTGGGCACCACCAAGGTGAAGTCAGGCATCCTCAGCGTTGTTTGGGCCGTTGTAGAGATTAAGCAAGCTATTGCCCAGAGGTGCAGAGTGGGACTCATGATTAGAATAGACACCAAGGCGAGAATTATCAGGTCCGAGGAAATTGAGCCCGAGACCCGCCGAGGCGGGAATTGAACCCTGGTCCCGGCCAGACTACTGCATCAGGGTCTGCCGCTCTAACCATTGAGCCACACTTCTCTACTGTCTCTATATCATCATTATCGAATATGTTCTAAAGTGAGACTGTAGCATTTTACTGCTTTGGTGCCAACAATGTTACAGAAAGTCTCCCTATGTTTCTAATGTAATAAAAAACGAATGATTTAATATTATAGATCTTTGTTACTGCAATAAGTACTGATCGGAGATAGTAATGCTGGTACTGTTATAAAGTAGTGCTAAGATTATACCAATGTTGAATTTCCATGGTCAACTAATATTGTAACAAAATAGAATCAAACAGTATTGTTATTGGAACGTATTATGTTAGTTTTGTTCTGTTTAGAAGACTGCACTCGAAGAACTGCATTAATAGAAGCATAACGCTGTGTTACTGTAGAGCACAACAGGGTATTGTGGTGCTACCTAAGTACAGTAGCTCCATACGTTTGCAGCGTATTGCTCTAAAAATACACCAGGGTAGTGTAGAAATAATCCAAAGGTATGCCGATTTAGGACCATAGTATTTGAATATCATCCTGATTCATTATTATAAAACGCTGTTGTATTATGGCATTCTTGTTCTACTACCTTAGTATTGCTACATTAAACAAGCGCAGGGCAGTAATAGTGTAATATTCTACTTACACATTAAAGTTATACTGCAACACTATTTTTGTAGTAGTGTTACAGTATAAAATTATTTCAGACCAGAAACACTAGCAGTATGTCTAGTACATTGTACTGTTGCGGTACATAATGTGAAACCCTTGCCTCGCATGCACAGGGAAGTTCATGTTTCAGTTTCCAGTAAATGTAGTATAAGCAGTAAATTAAAGGTTACTATGGGAAAGAAGTTCCGTAATATAGTTTGTTCAATCTGACACTACTTTAGTGCTGTAAAACCGTAATTTTATTCTATTTTTTTTTTCTTTCAAACGAGCACAGTTTCCATAAGGAGTTACGGACTACTGTGCCTACTAGATTAAGTCAAACGTACACCATTTTCAGCATTAATTAATGCTTCTATGACTTCCGGTAATGGCATTACTCTGAGTCCTACTTTCTCGCTTTGATTCATAACAGTTGAGGCCTTCCCCGACACCAACCCAAAAAAGAGCCACCCAATAAAAATCCACTGTCCCTGTCATACCTCCTGTACAGTAAACAAGCTCACAACCAACCTACTAGTCAGTTATTCTGTACTGGGAGTGATTATGAATTAAAGAGATTAGAACTCAGTGTAATGCTTTTACTGAAAGTTCTAGAAGTATTACCCTTCCATCCCTTCCGCCCTTGAATTCATTACAGTTAAGAGGCAACAAGCAAATCACACGGACAACTGACAGTGGCAAAGAAAAGAACCAATATTTCATTAAATGGAACACAAACCATCCCCTATTAAATCATAGAGGAGAGCACTCTGCAACCAAATACATAATTTATGCAAGAAACGTCCGAAAGCCTATAATGCTTTGTAAAAGTAAAAGGGTCAGACAACTTGGCTTCCCTACAAATGTCAGCAATTGAAGCCCCTGACAATTCTGCCATTGTGTAAGACATACTGCATGTTGACCTGCCCTGGACACCTTCAACCTCATATGCCTTAACAATCAGAGCTCTGATCCACCAGCTCAAAGTCAAAACTGTAGACTTCTCACCTTTCATTACAGGTCCAAAATTAAAAAGTAAAAGGCTGAACCCTTTCCAGAAATATGAAGAGAGCCCTCCTATTATCTAAAGTATGCGATCTGCTTTCTTTATCTGAGTAGGGAGAAGGAAAGAATTCAGGGAGAATAAGCTCTGCTGTTTGTGAAAGGAGGAACTGACCTTTGGAACAAAGGAAGACACCGGAACCAAAACCACCCTGTCCTGAAGTAGTCTACAGAAGGGAAACTTGCAAGACAGAGCCCCTGACTCCCCCAACCTCCTCGCTGACATTCTTGCAACCAGAACAAAATTATTTAAGAGGCAGGGACTGAAGATCAGCAAGATCTAAAAGCTCAAAATGCACATTATTGGGTGCCCACCACACTAGGTTCAAATCCCAGGTAGGAAATGACCGTAACGAGCTGGTGCCTTTATTTGCTAAGCCTTTTAAAAGCCTAGAAACTAGACTTCCATCATCTGTCAGATTTTTCCATGGATGTCTAAAAACCCGGATAGCTGTCCATTGAACTTAATGTAGAGACAGTCAATTCTAGCCTTGACCCGTCCCGCAAGAATTCCGTAATCAACTTTAAACTAACCGTAGGATCCAAATTCCTCTTCTCCCACCACCGAGAAAAGGATTTCAAATGTCTATTATCGGAATGCAACGTGGAATCCAACGCGGGAGGTAGATGACTCATACTACTTACGTGGAGATGCTATGGCCCACTTGCCCCAACATTTCTTCAATCCAGATCTCTCTTTATAAGTGAGGGCATTTGTGTGTTTGTTCAACGCCTTAGAAATCATTGCATCCAATTGTTGACCGAACAGCATTATACCTTCAAAAGGTAGCTGTATTAGCAAATATTTTTTACCCATCTCAGCCTTCCATTCTCTCACCCATACACTTCTTCTGGCCGGTATCAGTGCTCCACCAGACATCGCCGTCATCCTGATCACATCTGAGAAAATGTCAGCTAGCAATCACGCCTGCTCCTCCATATCTGCTAGCAGCTCCGAGCACTCAGGCCCCTCCTGTAAGTCGTCGATTACCAACTGGGCAGTATAAATGGTATACATGCTAGCTTTTAGGGCCAGATTTCCTGCCAAAAACGCCTTCTTCAGACCTAAGTCTCCTTTCATATCAGAGGGATATGAAGGGGAACAGTCCTCCAGATTAATCAAATTCCTACCAATCAAGTTGACTAATGTAGCACCTACTTTAACGTTATGAGGAAGAATGTCATTATTGTCAAGCAAATAAATGTTTTGTAGAAAGCGAGGAACCACCATCTTATCCAAATCCTTCCATTCCTCCATAAGCATAACTGTTATAATCTTCCCTACCTTCTATGGTTTGCTCCGTTCAACAATATCCTTAATGGATCCACGGGAGGGCACAGCCACAGCACATGATTTAATATACTATGGAAAAAGAACCTCGCCACCTTCATCCACATGAAAAGAAGGGAAACCCAAATCGTCCTGAACATGTGACAAATGTCCCATATCTCCTCTCTCCTAAGGTATTTTCCGGATCAAGTGGAGGGCCTATTAGAATCTGAATAATCCATCTCTTTCCTCACAGAAGTGGAACTGCGTCTGCACTGAGTGTTAGCCAAAGCCATTGAAATTGCAGCCTCAATCATGCCCTTTACATCTGATTGCAACATGAGGCGGGACACAAGTAACTGATTCCATTCTCCCAGGACCAGACCTGCGAACATCCTCTTAGTATCCTTCTTACCCGACATCTTAAAAGATCGAAGTGCATACTAACACTGAAAATAAATAATCATTCACCTTCCCTGAAATATACACATAGAGACTAAAGGACATACAAAGGAATGCCCCTAAAATTCTCTCATTTTACTGGATAAATTCATACTCTGCAAAATGAACAAAAAGGTGCCCCACCGGGACCGTACCTTCTTTGCCATTCCATGCACAGGATAACACCACTCTCCCTGCATGCATCGCAGCCAGTGTAATCCTCGACCTGAAAAACTTGCCCCAGCCACCATGGTGCCGGCGTGCCCTCTGCTAAGCTGCTTTACTAAGCCACCACAGTAAACATGCAGCTCAGCGCAGCTCCAAATCTCCAAAAGCGCTGCGAAAAGAGGAGAAATTCCTTCAGAAGAATTGCCTGCTGCATGTTTTCAATTTAAAAAATTATCATTTTGTTGGTCAACGAGGCCCCGCCCACGTCAACTGTCATTACCTATAATAGGAGACAAAAAAAAGACAGGAAGTATGGCAGAGTTTTTTTTTTATTGGGTGACTCTTTGTGGGATTGGTGTCTATGGGAGGCGTCAACTGTTTTGAATAAAAGCGAGGGAGGACGTTAGGGTAATGAAAGTATTATAAATTAAAATAACAGAAAACATACAATAATGTACATTAATTTGTAAACACAAGAAATAAGATACTAGGCTCTACATGCAGAAATTGTACTGACAGCCTAAAGACAATATTGAATTATACATATGAAAACAATATTTTTAGTTTATAGGTGTATGGTTCCTTCTTAGACATTAGAATATTGGGGACATCTTGATTTTGCATTATATGAACCTTTGTTCCCCTGAAAATGCTTGAACAACACAGACATCTGTTTGAGAATTCAGCATCTTCAATCTGAGTTACAATATTGACCTTGGATCTACCTTAGTGTTTAAGGTTATTTGCCAAATAAACCGGTCCACCATGGGTAATAAGTGACATTATATTGTATTACTTGGATTCATTTATTATACACTTAATATGTGTTGAAGGAGCTGTTACTCATTTAGATAAAACATAAAACAACCATCTAATCTCCCTACACCTTCTCAGATCACCCGATGATGAAATCTTTATCATGATTATCAGGTCGATTTGCTGTTCTTAACTGAAACATGGTTAGAGGAATCTTCGTCACCCGAGATTTTGGAGGCCCTTCCACCAGACTATAGCTTATTACGAATCGATAGAGGAGTCCAAAGAGGGGGTGGTATCGCAATGGTACATAAGGCTAAGTTCGAGTGCTCATTGGAACTAATAAAAATTAGTAACTGCGAAGCCGGCCTTTTTTCCATTAAAATCTCCCCTGAATGCACGATCATGGGATATCTCATTTATCGCCCCCCTGGGAGTTCTGCATTGTTCGCCGACAGTCTATTGGAATCAGTGACTCAGCCGGCCCTACGCTACAATAAATTCATCTTACTAGGTGATCTCAATCTTCATTTTGAGGATATGAAATGCATAGAGGCACAATCAACGTTATCCTCCTTGAAATCCTTGATGCTCTCTCTTTTGGATGAGATGCCTACGCATCAGGCGGGTCATCTCCTGGACCCCATATTTTCTAACTGGGATGGTGTAAGGGTGCTCCCTCCTATTAGAGTTCTGTGGTCTGACCATTATCGTGTTTTATTTCATATAACTGGCAGTGTTAAAGAGTATGGACCTGAGTGGCCTACTATATGTAAACGTAGGAAATGGAACAAGTTTAGTCAGGAGACATTTGAATCTATGCTTATGCTAGGGAAACCACCCCTTAGTAAAACTTTTAAGGAAGCATGGATGGAGTATGAGGACTGGGTATCTAAAGCGTTGGATAAGGTGGCCCCATGGACCGATAAAGCTCCTATTCGCAGGACGAAGTCCGCCCCCTGGTATTATGAGGATTTGTGTGCAGCCAAAGCCAGTTGTAAAAGACTTGAACGTCTGTGGCGTAAAGATTACGACTCTGACATGAAAGAGCGTTATATGAGCAGTCTGAAGGAATACCATAGGCGTATTAATAAGGCAAAAGGACTATTCTTTAAAGAAAGGATTGAATCTGCTGAAAATTCTTCAAAGGAGCTCTTCTCTATCTATAAGGAGCTCACAGCTCTCACCAGGACAAAGACCAAAGACCATCTATCCACTGAAATATGCGAATCTGTCGCTGATCACTTTGTACATAAGGTGGAGAAGATCTATGTGTCTTTCCAGCAGGGAACACATGAAGAATTATTAGCTAGAACTACTGATCTAGGACAGTATACTAGCGCATGTCTCAATGAATTTACGGTCCCCCCAAGGGAGGAACTGATTAAGTTAATCATGAGTATTCAGTCTGGCTCCCCTTTGGATGTGGCGCCGCCCAGGATCCTTAGGAACCATGCCCATCTCCTATCAAGTTACATAGGTAATCTGGCTCTTCTTTCCTTTCAAGAAAGATTAGTGCCGGCAGAATGGAAACTCGCACAAGTTGTTCTAGTTAAAAAGAAGGCCACATTGAGCATTTCTAACTTAGACAACCTTAGGCCCATTTCTCTTTTGCCATTCTGTGCCAAAGTGGTAGAAAAATTGGTTACTAATCAGTTGGTTAAATATGTGGAAGATAACAAACTCCTTCATCCCTCCCAATCTGGCTTTAGGGCAAGGTATTCAACGGAAACTGCCCTTCTTTTTTCCACAGAACTGCTTCGCCAGAAAGTGGACGAAGGACAGACGGCTGCCTTGATATTGCTGGACTTAAGTGCGGCATTTGATACCGTGTCGCACCCTAAATTGCTAGCCAGGCTGAGTGAAATCGGAGTTGCCGGCCCGGCTCTGGAATGGATGACCTCCTTCCTGGCTGAGAGACAATTCCAAATACACTGTCCCCCCTTCAAATCCACACCCCGAATTCTAAATCATGGGGTCACACAGGGTTCCATTTTAAGTCCTGTATTCTTTAATCTTTACATGGAACCCCTGGCCAGGATGGTGGAATCGTATGGGGTGGATATCGTATCACACGCGGATGATACGCAACTGGTGGTTACTTTATCTCATAACCCAGTTGAGACGGCTAGTAATTTTACGGAGTGCCTGGCGACACTGGCAAACTGGATGAAGTGCAATTGTCTTCGCCTTAACGGCAATAAGACGGAATTACTTGTGATCGGCTCCTCACCCTCAATTTGGTCATCTGCTTGGTGGCCCATCGACCTGGGTCCTACACCCATCCCCTCTGACACCGTGAAGAACTTGGGTGTTCTCTTGGACTCCAAGCTTACATATTCCCAACACATAGGCAAGATGGCGGGGAGATGCTACGGCATTCTGAAGGTCCTGCGGAAGATCCTGGATCTTCTACCTATGAAAGATAGGAAAACTCTGGTCCACGCACTGGTCACGTCCCATCTTGATTATGGGAACGTCCTGCTCTGTGGCCTCAGTAAAAAGGGACTGACCCAGTTACAGTGTGTCCAAAATGCGTCCGACAGGCTTGTGTTGAAGTTGCCGAGGAGGTCGTCTGGCAAATGTGCACTTAAGCGCCTGCACTGGCTCCCCATGAGGGAACGCATTAGATTCAAGACCATGTGCTTTAGTCACCGTATTGCACATGGCAAGGGTCCGACCTATCTTCACAAGTTGTAAACTATTCATCGTCCTAGACGACTCCTAAGATCCACGGGCAGTATGCAATTTGTGATACCTCGTATTCACAAAGCACGGATGGGAGGGCGCTCTTTTAGATTCCTGGCCAGCCAACAATGGAATGATCTTCCTGTTGAATTGCGGATGGAGCCTTCGGAAACCAGGTTCCGGCAGAAACTGAAGACCAATCTATTTCCGAAAGATTAGTTCTTCTTGGATGGTCTCCTTCTTCTCCTGCTTCTCATCTCTATGGTCTGTTTTTGATTTTTTAGTGTTGGAACGCATCCTAGCGCGGAGACGCACTATCCCAGTGTATTCAGGCGCTTAATAAATGTTTTTATTATTATTATTATTATTATTATGAGGGTGTTTTGTAATGTCAGCTGCTTCCAGTTAATCAGTGAATTATGCCTTTGGTTGCTCGTCCCAATTGAAATAATCATAGTCCTCTCAGTATTACATTAATGTCTGCTATATTGTCCTTCTGGGTAGCCTGCTTTAATTATATGAAAATATTGGTTAAAGTTGAAGTTAGCAACTAAATGCTGCTTACAAGAAGTAAATACAATAACTAAACTAGTAGGTACAATAAGTGCTGCCTACAACAGTTCTGAAGTACTCCTGGCATTCATTGATGTATGGGGGAATCTATCATGAAATTCTGTTCCTTACACAGCCTCTTTACTTTTTTTTTATAAAACCGTGGCATATCTAATAATAAATCTGCAATAACATTGATATTGTTTACTTCACCAGACCGATACCATGCCCGATTACCCACCCTCTATCACTCAGCATTGCCTTCTGCTCCAGTAAACTTGGGAGTGTGATTCACAAACTTTGCTTCCAAACATTGAAAATTTACTTAGGTTTATGCCAGGGTCTTCGGCAATTTTTGACTTTGCAAGAATTCCCAAAGAATGTTCTCAGAACTCCAGCTGGAGCTGCCGGTGATTTCTGGAATCAGTCACATGGGTGTCCATATACTCTTGGGTAGCTGAGATTAATTCAAGAATTCCACCCATCACTTTTTTGTTTTGCTTATATACGATTGTGGTGATTTTCCTGAACATTCCCAACCACAAAACAGAAGCACTTGAGCCCGGTCTAAAAACACCACAAACCTGCCAGTGAGGCGATTTGCCTACACAGACATTCCCCCATACTGGCAGAATGTCAGTGTGTGAAATTACACTTATGAGGCAAAATCCCTTATTCCTGATTCTGATTCATGAACCAGATTTCTCACTCATACTTGGGTGCGCACATAGCTTTTGTGAATCAGTCCTTTAACAGGTTGTTTGATTCCATTGCAGCCTTGCATTGACTTATTTTCAAGTTTCCTACAGAGTTGATGTGGTTTTCACATAAGGTAAATTATGAGGTGTGTGTTCAGATAATTCCCTAAAGTTACTGTGAGATGCCCCAGAACATCAGGCAAGCCGACTCCCTGATAGGATTTAGAAGGAGCCTAAAGACCTGGCTATTTGCCAATATCTGAGATTTCAGAACCCACTATTCAACCCTGCTTTCGGCCGGCTCCATCTCATTAGGTTCTCTATAAAAGCGCCAGGATACCCGTAGGGTGGCAGTTGCGCAATACAATACAATTATAAAGTGTGTTTTGGGAATATGACCACTTCCTAGCAGTGTATTACTGTAAGACTGGACGTTTGTAGTCAAGAACTACCTATGATACTTCACTATAATTATATTGGACAAGTACTGTCCGATTTTCAATGCTGATTGTGTGTGTAAATTCAGCCTGTTTTCACAAAAGGTGTCTTGCCACTCATCCAAAGGTTTACTCCCATGCAGATGTTTTGTGGGTAAATCTACCCCAAGAAGTGGAGAGTGGGTGTTCTAGGACTGGAATGTGTCAGAGAATTACTGCACATGTAAATCGCTTTACAGGTTGAGAATGGGAATGAACAATCCCATAACTGGTGAAATAATGTGAAATAATTAAAGTGCAAATACACTAATGCAAAGTCATTTTGGCTCCTACACTTGTACATTATGTACAACTACCTTTGCGGAAATGCCTTTTCATGAACCTAATATTCCAATCCAAGAGTACTCTTGAAAACTTTTGTGAATTTTTAGATGTAGCAAGAGAAGTTTTAAGACATGGGCAAAGTGGGCAATAGCCCAAGGCACCCACCTTCTAAGGGGCCTCTGGGAAAGTGAACTTATCTCTATTTTACTTTTGTCTATGTCTCTATCTCAACCTTTATCATATGATTACATTTTGTTTGCCATTAAGCTGTAAAAATTAGCAGAATGTAGGCAATAAAATTCAAAGTGGTTTCAAACAGAGGCCCCGTAACATTGTTCGCCTGGGGGCCCTGAATTCCTTAGGACAACACTGGATGTAGCAAATGTACACCCAGTGTAGGCATAAACATAACAGTGCAGATTCATGAAATTAAAAAAATCCTACCAAAAGTATTTATTAGAGGCAATCTGCTTGTGGTGTCCCGCTGTGATTATATAAACCTTGCTAAGTCTTTTTATAATGCAATAGTAAAGTATTACAGCAACAGTGACTTCTATGCTTTCTAATGCTTTTGCAATCATTATTTGTGTCTTCAACAGCGTTTGAAGAATGCGACAAAGCCAAGCAAAGACTGGGGCCCCGCCTTGTTAGAACACCGGACCGGGGCCTACGCCCCAGCGACCAGCCCAACAGACTCGAACTTGGAGACCCAGCCGCTGCACCAGGAGAAGTCGAAGAACGATGAGATCCGCCTCGCCGTCCAAGGAAGCAACGGCTCTGTGCACAGCCAGGACTCTAAAGTATAAAAAATATATTGTCACCGCTGGGGGGGAGAGGGTGCTCGCACGCTGTTGGAGAACCTTCCCCCCAAGTCTCCCCCATCTCCCACATTCCTCCTGCGTCCCATCCTCCCCCATCCCCGGTGATCAGAAAATAGTAGCGCGGCAGAGACTTTTCCTGGAGAGGAGCCAGCCCTCTTCATCAGGTGGAGGAGTCTTCCTGGGACCCTTCTGTCCATTTTACTTGTGGACAGAATTTTACTTGTTTTTTTTTATCTCCAAGGGGAGATGAGACCATCTCAGAAAGTCATATTCCTCTCTCCCTCTTTCTTACATTTATTTTATTATCTGTGTTTTTTGTATGTCTTTTAACCCTTTGTTTACAATGCAAAAAATGCAGTCGCGAAACCCAGGTGCCGGGCTCTGTTAAGAGGCCGTTGGTTTGCGAGGACCAGGTGCCATGGCTAAACGTGTCACCAGCATTTGATACGTCTAGGAACACTAGTGATACTAAATGTGCCAACGTACATGAAGCAAAAAAAACAAAAAAACATGCAGAAAAAAAGAAAACTGACTGCGAGCGTCACCTGTCTCTTACGTGGCCATCTGAGTGGCTTGTTGTTGTGAATGAGAATGGGTGGAGCAATTTTTATGGCAGACAAATACAGCATGATCCTGTACACCACGAGTTATTCAGGTAGTCTCCTCCATGGTAGGATTGAGCATGTAAGTGTGGATGTGTGTCTGCAATACATATATGCACATAAACATATATATGCTTATTAGTCTACATCTATAATAAACATATATATATGTATGCAATAAGCTGCTTATCTTAGGAATACCTGATTCTTTAACTCACTTCTACAGTGTTTGACTTTCGTCTTTATAAGAGTGTTAAAGAAAAAAATCTTCCAGTTGTTGAAGCCTATGCTGTCATGCTAGACAGCAGCCAGATTTGTCCCTGCTCTGTTGACTGTGTGTGCTCTCAAGCCTAGAAGGTTTCCAGCACCAGCATTAAAACATAAATGTGAGCATTCTGCTGCTTAAACAGAGTTTCGCCAAGTCCCCAAACTGTAACTGTTCTTGAACTAGAGCGCTAAGAGCAGGATAATGAAAAATACTTCCGGATGATTGAGTTTAATCCCTACAAACCTTAGGAGAGTGTGTGTTTGTATACAAAAAGTGTAGCTACAGATTCCTTTGTGTGTGTTGGGCTGAATCGTTGGAAATCCAACTTCAAAGAGGGGGCTGGGTACAGAAGGGGCACTGCAACCGCGCCCTGACACTAGGCCGCAAATTCCTACCTGGACCCGAGTGGCGCTGTGGGGAAGAAGTGCTTCTTCCCATTGGCTGCTGCATGATGATGTCATGGGTGACGTGGGAGTGGTAGTAAGGCTTGAATTGTGACAGTAAAAAGGAACAGGTATAAAGGGGTTTCTAATGCAGACCTAAAATAAAGGGAGTATATATGGCCTAATTTACACTTAAAATATGACTATCAAATAAATGGAATAGTGTTCACGACTATATTATAAATTATTATGCTATTCACATAGCGCACAGCGGAGTCCTCAGTATTTTTTAGGGAAAGGGTTTATAGTGAGCGAGGCCAGTGCTATTTACAGGTATGCCAATCCGACCTTCTGGTCTTTCTCTCACTCCTGCGATAAAGAGCATTATTACACTGCCTGTGCATGCATATGCCTCACTCACATACACAAATTAAACTGGTTATAAACTCTTGAACAATGACATTTCTGTGAGTGGAGTTTCCCCTAATACCTGCAGTGCTTAGTCAGGACCTTACAAGTACTTCTGTCAAGGACTTGTGGTATTAAGTAAAGAGGCAGTTTCGAAAAATTGGCAAAGAACTTTTCTATCTACTTGGCACCTCCCTGAATGGTTTTATCAACAAGCAAAATACCTATTCGCTTATCAAATACTCTGTGCATGCGCAAGCGTGTTTACTATAGTATTACAACTGGCCATGCTTGGCCCATTTGGTTGCTCTCCTGGAGTGATATGTTTTCACTGTTACCCAAGTGTATGTCCGCAATGACTCTGCTAATACAACCTGTTTCAGATAAGCCAGGAAAATTAAAGGCCCCTATTAGTACAATTCGGTTTTGGTTATCTTTAGGACTTCATAGGGATGCATTTTTTATAAAAGTGACTGCACCGAAGCTGGGCAAAATAAAACATTCCTAGATGTGGCCTAGTAAATAAATTAAAAAAAGATCTTCCCCAGAGGTGGCCTACAAAGTAAAAACTAAATAGACCTTTCCCCAGAGTGACCTCAGTGTATTTAGCACTTTCTTTTTTGTGCGCACTTCTAACCTGTTGATAGATACTAATGTAGAACAAGGGCCTAGACAGAAAGTATATACCACCCAACGTTTGCAACTATGTAATTTCCAATTGTCACAGCTCGTTTTTAGCCCACACCAGAGTTGGATGGCGTCACCAGGCAGAACATCTTCCACTTTGTCCACATTGCCAAGAGCTGTTGATCTTAGACTGGAAGCTTTCCACTTGCAGAGCAGAGTGCTGTGAGTGTACGTTGCCACTGTATTTGTGCTACCAATCTTAGATTCTCAAAATATTGTCTGCAGCTTTCAACATTTTCCACCTATTAAGTCGCCCTTTCACACTACTAACTTCCAAAATCTGCACCAAGGCATAGACCCATTGCATATGGTGGCAGAAATTAGGCTCATATTTCCCCGACTGCAGTTTCCAGATGAACGTATAATCTCTGTGGCTTTAGTCCTTTCTCCTTCAATATTCTGGATCTCCTGTGTTTGTTGCAAGGCTATCCCATTCATTGGTCGTTCCTTGGATTCTGTGGTTGTCTTGTCTCATGCATTCAGGTACATGTCTACTGATATCGGTTGAACCAAATTGTTTCAGACTTCCGAAACACCCCCAGATATAAAAAAAAATCCAGTCTGGCACACATCTGCCAAGCAGCAGGCTCCGTCTTAAAATCCTTGAAGTAAGGTTGAAAAGTTGTGCACATTTCTTCCACACTGTATGTCTTACATCATGAATACATTATCTTTTGGCTCATTTTTTTCCCTAAGGAAATGCCCCTCTCCCTTGAGGAGAACACCTCATTTCCTTTTTGAGGTGTGTGTGTATATAAATGTGTATGTATATCTGCGTATTTTTTTTATATATATATATATATATATATATATATATATATATATATATATATATATATATATATATATATATATATATACATTAACAGACCCTATTCCATCACTCACACGTGACATGGAGATACAAGTGTGTGTGTGTATGTATGTGTACATATATATATATATATATATATATATAAGTGTGCTACTCAAAGGTGGACAACCTTGGAGCGACAATATATATATATATAGATATATATATATATATATCTATATATATATATATTGTCGCTCCAAGGTTGTCCACCTTTGAGTAGCACACTTATATATATATATATATATATATATATATACACATACATACACACACACACTTGTATCTCCATGTCACGTGTGAGTGATGGAATAGGGTCTGTTAATGTATACAAATAATGATGTTCACGACCAATACAGAGATCCTTCCCTGAGCTATGAGGAGCATTAATCTTGTCTTGAAAGAGGCTGGGCTTAGGTCTAAGCTGTTAAAGCAGTTATAGACCACTCCTCTCAGATTCCATCCCACCCACTTGCCCTCTGCTTTTTCATGCCCTCTGCGCTGTATCTTTATTACCCGCAGAAGGGGTGGGAGGGTGCGCCAAGCCTCTACGGTGGCCTAACCGAAAATAAATGTATGAAGATGTACCGAGCTCCAAACGTGCAGTTGTATGTAAAAGGTGGTACACTTAACTGTTATTTGTCACGTGTGCGAGCCCATATTTGATAAATTTTTCACAAAAGATGGTCGTCAAAAATCAGAATTGACACAATATCATCTGAAGTTATAAAGTATGCATATAAAGCATTTTTATAACTGCTTGCGAAGCATGTCCTACTGGAATTCGGCCGAAAATGAAGGCATCCTCGTTGGTTAAATGAATCTCGGGGCTTCAGACCTTTGGGTCTAGACACATCCCTCCCATGTCCTACAGGCATGCGCTTGCCGTGTACTATGTTTTTGGGTGACCCAGCGCATACGATGCCGCTATACTCACAATAAGACACTTGAGCTTGCTCGACGTCCCGGCGTCCACTTCTGCTGTTTCCGCGCCTGACGTAAACGCGCAGCCTGTTTGTATGTGCTGTTCTCCCGCACGCTTTGTACGTTGCAACGCAGAGCCGTGGCCCGGTGGCACGCGCTGCCACGCAGACTAAAATGGAGGCCTGGTAGGCAGGAATAGTTCTGCGCCAAAAAAAACGGCACCCAGAACATTCAAGAAATCAGTTTTATTAAACCGGGTGTACCTGCTTATTTTAGTCAGGCCCTGGACGCCGGGCATGATGATCGATTTTTTTTGTTGAAACTTTTGGGAAAGAAAGCATATTAACCGCTTTTCATCTGTCACGTTTTCCGCCAGTTGTTTGTTTTTTTTACAACAAAAGCATTTTCTTTTTGTGTAACCTTTCTAATATTTCCGACGCCTCCAAATACTTGTGCAAATCACCTAGACAACGTTGTTATTACGCCATAGTGCCCTTTCTGTGAGCAAGTACTCCGTCACGTGCAGTCAGTTCTTCATTCATAGTTATTACATACTTTCCATTTACCTGCTGGATGTCCAGCCCAATCTACCTCTTTCATAAGCTAGTAGGATGCAGCTATCATATCATGTAGAAACCAGTTGGTCTACAGCCAGCCTGGGAAATTATTATCCGGTAAATAACGATTCCTTGGTCACTTTGAAGACGCTGCTATCACATAACTGCATCCTCATCCACTGCCACGAGTTTGAGCCTGTGAGCATAAAACAATGCATAGTTGAGCGTAGACAAGCACCCTAAAGTTAAACTGAGTTGAATGTCGATTTTTTTCTGATCACCTAATCCGGTGTTCGCTCTATCCTTATGTGCAGAGTTTTAATTTAGCGAGAAAAGTCTTGCATAGATCCCATTTTTTGGACGACCGTCGTTAGCGTAGTTTCCCAGTTTTCCAACGTCTGCGCTCTTGCATAGTTTTCAATCCAGCAATATGACCTCGGTTCGTCAGTATTTCCTCACAAATGCCAGTTGGTGCTTACTGAAAACGGAGAAGCTGTTTTCTTGCAGGTTAACTTAAACCGCGTTTTCCTTGCAACGTTTAAACTAGCACAAGTCTCAATTTTGATGCGAAATCCCACATGCTGAATATTTTGCCAACTACAGGTAGTAAGCGAAGCATTTGCAAGAATTATGAAAAGTTGACCAGAGGAAAAAACTGTAGTCTTGAACCGACGTAAGAGTGAAATTCCACCCACCCACTACCGCCCACCCCAAAAGCATGAAATGCTACTATTTCCAAAGGGGAGGAATATTACGTGATATTATTGAATAAACACATTTTCCTAAAATGCATTTCTGCCCAAAGTCTTCCGGACATCTAATTAAAAACTTTAGTCTTAACGTGGCAGTTACCTACATTTGGTGTTTTGTGCAAAAAATACAGAATTTTTTAATTGATTTTTATAAAAAAAAATGTTAGAACATGCAGAACATTTGCATGACAATTTAGTTCTTTGCAAAAATTAAAAGGCCTCAGGCTTACTTTGCACGATTTAGCCTAGATTTGCTGGAAATTATGTAAACTGAAAGAAGCGTTTTTCATTTTTCTTTGTAGAAAAATGTAAAAGATATATGTATAATTCCGTTACATTTCAGATATTTTTTCCTTTTACGCTAATTCTGTTTTTGACAGGCCTAGCACGTACCTCATATTTGCATCCAGTTTTAGTTTCATTGTATTATAATTGTTTTTAATATTATTATTAGCATGTCTTGTAGTTGACCGTTTTCCCTAGTTCCTACTGCTGCTGTGATTGTGTGCTTGATAAATTGGGACTCAGTCAATGTGCAGACAATGTGAAATGTACAGGGTGAATAATGCCCTTGTGAATACTTAAAATAGTTTCACTTTATGAACAAAGATTCATGTAACCAATACTCGACCAAAATTTTGAAGACTCAAAGCAAGCAGGAATTGTATTTGAAAAGTAAACTTTATTGTAACTCTTTCATTTTAGCACATTACTTCTAAGGTTGTGATGACCATTCAAAACAAACATATGAAGCAAAAACATATTTATTATAGTCTTGTTCTAGTGTGCGTTCAGACAGCTTTCTATGGTAACAATCATAGCATGGGTTTAGTGCGCTCTTGGCACTGTGAGCTTCATGTGGCTGCGGACGTACACATTAGCAATAGGTAAAAAGGAGGGGGTTGAAGGCTGATTGCTGACAGAGTAGAGGAAATCTGTAGAAGATTAGACATGCAGATGGCTCTGTGATAAATATACTATTGTTACAGGCAAGTATTTAAGATATATAGGGCCATATGTATCATACTTCCGTTTTGCGAATTTAAAATAGCGAATCTTAAGGAATCGCTATTTGGAATTCGCAAAACGGTATGTATGGGATTCCTTAATATTCTTTATTTGTGTATTTGCAAATTGCGAATTCGCAAATAATGAATACTTCCCATTCATTTCTATGGGCCAGGAGGCACATAGAAATGAATGGTTAATATGCTAATCGCAATTTGCTAATCGCAAATTGTGCGAATTTTCAAGGGTGCAGGGGGTGTCTCAAGAACACCCTGCTGCACCCCTGAAAATGACATGTGTGCGCATATGGCGCACATACATGCCCTAAGGGCATGCATGTGCGTCACATGCCACAATGAAAAATGCCAATTTGTGCTTATTGAAAAGGAATCGCAATTTACCACCAACTTTCAGTTGGTGGTAAATTGCGATTCCTTAAACCAAATTCGCAAGAGAAAAAAGCTTCTTGCATAGCATTTAAGGAATCGCTAAATTGCGATTCCTTAAATGCTATGGCAAAATAAGGAATCGCTAATTTTTGCAATTCCTTATTTTGCTACTTTTTCATACATTGCAAATGTGCAAAAATGGCCGTTTCCGATTCGCAAAGGCCGAAATTCGGCGAATTTCGGCCTTTGCGAATCGAAAATAGCTTCATACATATGGCCCATAGATTCATAATCTTCAAACTTACTAAGAAAAACACCAACTTAGTAAGAGGCAAGCTAAACAAATCTGGAATGTAATGAAAATATGAATACATAGTGAAAGGGGGTTATTTTAAATAATTGCTGCTAATTTGACTTCTTTCAAAATCATATTTCATTACTATTTTAGTGTTTCTCAGCCTTTCTTCCATCGTATTTCTTCTGCTAGTGACTGCACATCATCAACTGCATACATGTATGCCCGTTTATCCACATTTAAGATTCACAAGAAACATGCTTACCATCTCACTGTATTAGATTGGGTAAATGAGGAGAACCCCACTGAGTTTATGAATTCAAAGGCAGAAGTCCTCAAATTGTTCCTGCATGTTGCCCTTTCCTCTAGTTCCCTTCTTCACAACACATTTAGGCTGCTTAACATCTTGATAGCCTATTTAGATACTCAATAGCCGTACAAGAAAACGGCAACCATTAATTAATTTAGCTAATACTAGGAAATATTTTAGTTTTTGACGAGTAGAATGTACCAGCGTGCAAAGTACTGTATTTTCATGAAATGGAAGCCATCTGCCTGACAGCCTTCTTCCGACTTCCATGACTATGTCTAAATATGATTGGCAAGAAATAGTTTATTCTACAAATATGGACCCAAACTCTAGTACAATTTCTGAACAATCCTAGATCAATCTCTCCCAGAAATCATGTCTTTTATCGAATTCTTAAAACTGCAATGACAGAACAAATTTAATACAAATTATGCAGAAAAATGGGGAAAAATAGGTTTAGGCAAGTATCTTAAATCCTTCTTTATAATTTGGCTGGTTTCATAAAGGGGAAGAAGAACAGTATAAAGTTGTTGTGACTGTAAACAAAATTCCGCATACAGTGACAAAACTGTGGCTTGCTGTCAAAGAAGTCAAAAAGTCCCACTGATCCGCCTCATCTCTTGTATTTCCTCACAGTAACTTAGCAAATGTAGGGTACAGGCATATGAAAAAGCCTTAGAAACCTACCAGTTGCCCCTCTGTTATGGGCATTACCATCTCAGACAAAGACGATAAGGGTGTAAAGACTACTGTGCCCGAATACATCTTCTGATGTGGGAATACATTCCTTTCCTTTGATAGGCAACCCAACCACTTGGTTAGCTGCTACTTACTCTTGGTTTTTCTGTATTATAGGTACATTTTATCTTTAAATGGCTTGAACGTCAGCTAATGATCCGCTAGTGATGAAGCCAGGGAGATGTTTTCTGGTGACTTGAGCATAGAGCTAGAAATGTGTGTACACTGTGATTTCCAACTCCACTACCTTGTTTTTCTCTCGGTACTTATCGGGGTTCAACAGTACGAACTGGACAGCGACAAAAGATTCTGAGCTAATCTTTGGTGAGAAACCAGTCATGCCATAAAAGGCTAGGTGTGCACAGGATTGTGTGGTGTGCGAGTGGGCGCGACTTAATCAGGTCTTAGTTTACTTACACTACAGGGGCATGCACAGCAGCCCTGGAACCATATCTCTGTGAAACCCTATCCCTTGCACCCCTTTTTTGCATGTCACGTGTAGGATATCTTCATGTACCTGCTGCCTTCCAACCATGTACAGTTGTAAAGTTATGTTCCTCTGCAACTAGATTAGTCTGTAAAATAGTTTTTTTTCTTTTGTATATTATTATTTTGGGGGGGGGCTATGGCAAGAGTGAGTACTTTACCTGCTGTAGCATAAAAACGGCAACACAACAGTACAGTGTTATGACTTTTGTAGTGAGTAGCTAAATAGTGTGTAATTATTTTTTTAAATATATATAAATGTATATTCTCAAGCTAGTTTCTAACTGATCAGTAAACATATTGTTTTCCACATAACGTCCAAGGTTTGTTGTGCTTCTCTTCCATGTTGTCAACAAACAATATCTTCTGAGCTTTCAGTATGAAGGCTGTCAGTGGCCAATCCTTCACATAGTTAGAAGTCAATAGAGAAATCAGAAGACTGGAAAGTGGTGCTTTTGCATCTCAGAAGCATCATCCTGTCATGAAATGGGCTGTTTTCCCCCGATCCTTCAGGTTTGATTTTCACGCACAGCTATGAAGGCCTGGGCTTCCTCCCAAGTATTGGGTAAGTGGACAAACCTCACTGAGCTGCCATTTTGAAGAGGTTGAAGTATGGATAGACTGCTCTCAGGGACAATCATGAGGCTTAGAAAATAGTGGTGGACTCTTCCTTCTTTGTTTTTATGCAACCAGACCAATGAGCCAGGTACCTGCTCTGGCTACCACATGTGCATTCATATTTTCTCTGTACTTCACTCTGATACTCTGTTCTAATGCAAAGCAAAACTGGAAGTCGCTCATTCTCCTACATCGCACCCAAGACTTGGAAGGACCTCCCTCAAAACTTCAGAGCCTCCTCCTCACAACACAACACAAACATAACCCCCCCTCCTTCCAGTGTGTCTCAACCACTAATATGGAGGGACCACTTCATGGCATTCAGGCATAAAGAGACAGCATTTCAAGAGTCCATGCCTAGGCTTTCACTGGCCTTTCTATTGAAACTGCTGGTGTCTGTGCTCATTTGTGCCATAGGTGGGCTCAATGGGATATGGACTCACACCACCAGATCATAGTAGCTCTCTTCCTAAGGCTGTTGATCACAGCAATTTTAGTAGCTCTTTGGCAGGCAGGCACATGGATAAATTGGAAAGGTGGAATTCTAGGAAGTCCGCAGTGCCAATTGGTGGTCAAATTGATGAGTATTATTTTTAATACACAAACAGACACAAACACACTACAAATCGGCATACCTGGCCACAAATGTGTTTTCAGGTATCCGTAACCACACACCATATAACCTTTGCACCATTGGGTGGCCTGTACTAATCCAGCCTTTAGCAAATGTCCTTTATTTGTTTTGGCTCCTAAATTGGCTACCTTTTCAGCATTCTGGAATTGTTTTGCCTTAGGCCTACCTATCTCAAAATCAGACATATAATTTGAGCATCCTTTACGGGAACCAGCCTTCCTCTATGGCCGTATGGACATTCTCAAAAGGAGCGGCACAATTGGATGTAATGTAATGTAATGTAATGTAAGAGGCTCTTGTATAGCGCGGGCTTCACTCCAAGGAAAATCATGGCTCTTTAGACAGGAAAAGGCAGGGGGCAGCGGGCCTTGTTGATGTTAAATTAGAGGTCAGCATAATCAGATTAGGATTTTGCAGTGGGTATCGGATAGGTTGTATATCCAGGTTTTAAGGGTCTTTCCGAAGGCTGTTTCTGTAGTATCGCATGAATAGTGTGTCAGACACCCATGTTTGGCACAAATCTGCATAACACTGATGGTGATGGAAGAGCGTCTCCTCTAGTCCAGAAATGGTCCATAGACACCAACCAAGCACTGTTGTCATTCATGTCAACAAAGTAGGTGTCATCCCTCTGCTACTTTTACTGCGATTCTTTAGAATCAAGAAGGCACATAGGCATGTACACCTATGGTTACTAGATGATTTAATGGCACTGGGCATGTAAGGTCCAGTTCAAGACTGTTTTAGTATGCTATGTGCCTTTTCATAACACGTTCTTACAACCAATTGTAAGCTGTAGTGGTTTCAAAATCTGGGTGCTCTTGATGGTTCTGGGATCTTTGTGATCAAAGTCAAAGAGTTCTATTGATATTGTACTCGGTTTTGTTTTATGTTATTAACAGACATATTGGATAGTAGCCTTTGAGGTTAGAATACTCTAATGTATTGTTCAGTGATGGATCATGTTGGTGAGTGACTGACTGGAATGATCTGTGTTATTTTCCAGAAATCTAATGCAGTCTGGCAGTCATATCCTTGGTTCAGTTCTATTGAACCAACGGGACCATAGTATAAGCTTGTAATAGTTTGCAGAAGGAAGGTTCACGACAAGAGTGTTGTATCTTCAGTACTATGGCGATATTTAACAGCCCTGATTAAACCCGGAACATTTATCATAGAATAGTGGCAGTGGGCTGATACTTCGCAGTTTGTTTTATTTATTGTTGTCTAATACAATGAAACACACAAAAGGTGATGGGAGGAATGCTTGTAATTTTTCTAACCACTGGCGATCGCTCGGGTAGCATCTCAACCCATCGTTCTTTTGCTCACCTTGTCACCTCCAGCCCTATCAGTCTTGACCCTGCTCCTCATTGGAACAGTCCAGTCTGAACTGCCAGGCTGGGTCCTCCCTGAACTGGGACAAAAGTAATCCAGGGCCAGTTTTGCCCTAGTTATGGGCTCATCAGCCAGGTACAGCTTGATTCCAGTGACACAGTGAGCATGGGACCCACATCTGGGCATAACCATGCCACTTAGGGCGGTATATGAAACACACAAGATTTGATGAGAGGAATGCTTGCAATCTATTCAATGTCTTATTTTACTATATCAGCGACACACTTAATGTGAAATAAAACACCCTGGGACTGCAAAACTCTCACTGTGTAAAGATGCACATTCACCTCATCTGTGGCCAGTGGCACTCATTAAAGCATGTGTGTCCTAACATTCGGCAATTATATTACTGACATTCTCTTTAATTTCATATTTCTTAAGCACTGGATTTTAGGTCCAGATTCTAGTATTGCAATGTTTAAATGAAAGGACCGACACTTTTAAATCAACTAATCTTACAACTCAGTCCACTGTGTTTTCCGGATTGTGTTTTCCAAAAAACATCTCTTTCAGTGCGATGTTTTGTGCAAAACTCTTTTTTCTATTGAGAGAGTTATTATGGCACTATGGCGAGTTGACAGTAGCAAAGCTTAGGGGAGAGGTATATTGCTAGATGATTTTCTTTTGTTGATTGATAAAGATTGAATGCTCAGTAGGAAAACCGGGTAATTTTCGAACAGGCTGGTGCCACTTAGAGGCATATACTGCCTAACATGGCTCTGTGTCACCTCTACAAACCTATTAAGTACACTAGCAGACCGAAAGTCATCTGATTTCCACAGGGCAAGTCTTCCACTAGTCTCCCTTTCACCCATTGTCTTGACAATTATGTGGAGCTGTTTATAGGTACCTTCATAGTTGGATATGAAGTATTTCAGTGTTAAGAAATGTTGCCAGGATTTTTTGATTGTCAAGAATAAGAAAACCCAAACTATGATTCTAAATGGAGCACTTATTTGTGTAAGAAAAGAAGCCCAGTACTAAGTTTCCAGATCTTCGCTCCAAAAAAGAATTAAAGCATTACATCTCTTGGTAGTAAGAGGAGCAGGGAACGGTCCAGACTTTAGACTATAATCAGTCATATTTTCAGGTGAAAGAAACTAAAAAGTATGCCTCGGAGAAAGCTTACCTTACAACCCAACACCAGAAACTGCTGAATATAAATAGATGGAAAAATTCACTTTACTAATATCAACGGTGAATTGGCGCCTCTGATCCCAAGGCAAAATGGCAGCCTGAGGAATTTGGAAGTTTCATAATGGCCGACCTGTGCTCTCTGGAAACTGAATGTTGAACCCTAAAAGTGTCCCCCACATAACCTTTTTGCTGCCCCTGTGCTCCTTCTCATCAATTTGCCATAATGTTGTTTACTGCCTTCCTGTGAATAAAGCGGCGTTTCCAGCAAATGCCATATTTAATGCATGAGCAACATTAAAACTTTAAAACGTGTCTGTTTCCCCCTGCGTGGGTGTTGATTTCCTCTGTGAAGTTACAAAATAATGCAAATGTTTACTGTTTCAACTTGTACTTGTTAATAGCAATAATTGTGTAAATGTGTATTGTTTCTTGGTTACTATACTGTAAAAGTGTCTTCCTGATCTGTAGATTTTTAAAAGTCTCATAGAGTTTAATGAAAATTTATATTCTGTTTTATGTGTGTTGCCTCTTTATTTTCTTACGTTTGTCATTTTTTTATTAGATCTACTTTGGGGAGGGGGAGATGTTATATAAATATTCAGTGTTTGTTATTAATCTGTGGTCATGCAGAGTGGGGTTAACTTTTGAGGGGAAAAAATGTCGTGGGGAAAAAATTTCAAAGTACACTGCTTTTTTTTAGTACAGTTATGGGTTTTTTGAAATAGAGGAATTTTTTGGGTGTAATTTAAAGCCCAGTTAATGCGCCATTGTTCCCTTTTTGTATGCTTTAAATTGCTTTCTGAATGTATGTGAATGCCTGTGTATATCTGATATTGAAAATGCTGAACTATTTGGCGCTTTGGCACCCTATCACAAGTGCAGTACAAGCAGCCCTACCAAGTCCCACTCATCTTAGGTTAGACTACGCATTTCAGTACAGCACTCCGCATCACCACACGGATTTAGTGTCCTCTCTCTGCATTGCCATTCTTCCAGGCGCTCCAAGCACAGCAGTGTATCGGCCAGAGAAAGAACTGCTGTTTGGGGTGGAGGAGTGTTCAGCTGAAGGTGACACTCGATCCTTTTTCAAATTAATCTCATTGCATGGATATAGCTACTTGTGGTAAAGTATCACTTGAAAAGTCACTGGTCAGGCATTTGAATGTCACACAAACACATGCAAAACATGGAAATGTCACACAAAAGCAGTCTGAAAACTTGGCACCTATGTACATCTCAGAAACCCTCCTCCAGGAGAGAAAGCAGCATTCGATCAGAAATCCCTGTCCCTTCGAATAAAGAGAGGCATGCTTCTGCACTGACTCCCTTCCTCCTCCAAAGGAGGAAACATAAAGTAGGAACTAAAGAGGATGTGACTAGGGCCCACATATCTAAGAGCCCTGGGAGAAGACCTGATGACGAGCAAAGAGGGTCTGGTACCTTGTACTCCTCTTCTCCCCAGAGAGTCCTGGCACCCTAACAGTCAATTCAGCTCTTTCAGCTGCACGAGACATGTGATCCGCTGCTGCCAGTATTGGCTACTGCTAACAACAAGCATTTACAATGCAATAGGTCTCGCAATGATATTGTTTTGATCTATTGGCATTGAAAATGTTATTGTTTTTTTCTTCCCCTTCATGAAGCATTAATCAAGTAATGGCGTTGTAAATGACAACGTCTTTTATCCCCTGTTGACTGCCGCAAAGCTCATCAGCATGTGGCCATCATAAAAAGGAATATCTGACAATCGCATCTTAAACATTTTGCAACAATGCTATAGTTTAACTGGGGTTCACAATTAAATTGTAAAAAAAAATGTCGATTCTCATATTAGCACAATGAATGCATTCAAATAAAATGTTATTCTTACATTTCTCAGATCGCTTTGAATATTTTTGTCCAGCCCACTATTTCCCTCCGAGATATAACCCTGAAAATATCTAAACTAAACACCTCAGCGCCTCATCAGTGGCAGTAGGCGCAATATACATACCCATGCGAAGGTCTTCTCCCATGTGACAGAAAACCACCCCGGCTCGGTTCCAGTGTATTTTAACTGTCCTAAAGGATGTTAGGAGACTTTATCACCTTAATCTAAATACCAGGGATCCACACCTTAAGGCATTTGCTAAAAGACAAACGTCTGTTAGAAGTTAAATGACACTCGATTTGCGTCGTAAAACGTCCCCAAAATGGTTATAACATAACGCATAGTACGGCGAGCACATTCCATGCCTTTTGCAGCCTAGTGTCGGGTCGAATTAGTTTGAATAATGTTCAGAGTTGGTAGTCCTTTGTTGTGTGTGTAGAGGTTTTCCACTGCCTTTTTGTTTTTTTTAGAAACTTCTTTCAATATAGCGCCTTTGCACACTGTCTTGGCTTTGTAGTGCTGTGAATTAGAGGTGTTGCTGAACCTAGGGGACTGGCGAGTGCCATGAGAGAGAGGTCTGTGCACTTTACTGTGGCTAGTTAATGTATGTGTGACCACTGGAGGTTCTACCGTGCGCTGGGAAAAGTGTAAAATGTGCAGGTTCACGTCTGGGTGTCTGTAACGTGCACTGACATAACAAGCATTTACAATGCAATGGTCTCAGCATCATTAAAGGTAGAGCTATTGGCATTGCTCATGACATTTCTTTTTTTTTTTAATCATAAATAAATGGCATTGTCATTTACATTGCCAATAGCTTACTCGTTAAATTAATGGCACTGTTGCTCACATATGCTGGTTTTGTTTTTACGTAGATCTCGAGCAGTGAAGGCGAACCAAGGTCAGATGGGTGGGTTAACTGTAATTCGAAGAATATTCCATATGCCATTCCAATACAAAAATTGGCATCTCTGCTAATCCATATTTAGCTTTAAATGGGTTGTTTACTACTTATATTTATAAAGCAGATACACGTGAAGGTGTCAGGGTCCCGTTAATTTAGAGCTGCATTTAATAAAATTTGGCAGTCTTCCAGGCGTGCCTCTGGGGCAATATATGGTACGAATGCGCAATACAGATATTTGATGTGTGCCCGCTCTGTGCACAAAGCAAGTCTGACAATTTACCACTGTACATGGCCTTGCAGTGTCTCGAGGGCTCCAGTGGCATACATCCACAATAGATGAGAATTCCGAGCCCGAACGTGTTGTGAAGGACCACGGAGCAACTAAGCATCAAAGGGCAATAAGAAATCATCACCTGTGACGACTGCTGAGAACATGTTTAAGATTCTGCTTGGCTGGAAATCTGCAGCTGATCAAAATGATGTCATGTTTGTGACTCACATCCATAATTCGCTGATATGATGTCATGGATGTAAATTGCAGGTTGCCAACCCACTGATGCTTGTGAAGTAACACCGACCAATCAGGTGATAACAAGAATGTTGGTAACATATAAAGCCCACTGCTACCGGTTGAAAGAACTACGTTCCAACACGAACAGGGTTTATGCTGGCGAGGCGAAAACACAGCACCTGGTCGCCTTCTCTGTCGTGAGCAGAACCCGACTCTGTGGCTGTCCACAGCCTCGCTCCCTGCCTGCTTCTTGGGTTCAGGGTAAGTGAGTCCCTGAAACGCTTGGTTCCCAGCAGTAAGACACCCTGTCAGATGTAAGAACCTGCAGCAGTCGGCCATCTTGGATCTTCGTCCTAATGTTCCACTCAGAAACATTCCTATGCGGTGCACGGCCCTGCTGTCATATTTATAGTTAAGATGAATACAGATAAACACAAGCATTTGCAATGCAATAGCTCTCGCATTATTAAAGTTTGAGCTATTTAGCAATTTAGCAATGCCAAAAGCTTATACTTAAATAATGCAAGACCTATTGCATTACAAATGCTTGTTTTAAGGGTGGTAAAACTGTTGTTTTTTTGGTTAGTAATGAACACTTCGTAGAAAATGCTAGAAAAATTAAAATCGTACGGTACATACACTTTGACACATGTACCTGACATTCTTACAGAGCGTGCTCAGACTCACTCCCCATAAAGACATACTTGAAAAAATTCATAAAAATTGCCTTCGCATCTCAGATGCCCACTCCCTATTCTGCTGAGAGAACAACTGAAACTGGCAGCCTGCTGCTAGGGTACAATTGTGGCCCTTTGACCTCCAACTGCCAGAAGACATTTTGAGTGGTTAATTGTCCTTTGTCAGGCATTGTGCCAAGCAAGCGAGAAGGGAATACAGTAGCCCTGCCGCAGCCCCCTGCGGCATGCTGTCCCACACTCTTAAGTGTGCTAGAGGCATGTGTCCCTGTGCTGGCAGACTGCAGTGGAGCAGTCAGGAGGTGTGCCAGCACCGGCCTTGGACAAGGTTCTGGTTCGGTTATGGCTGCTAGAACCGGAATGCAGCTGCTTGGTTTCTGCCCTATTCTAGAATTGCTTGTGAAGCTTTGTCTTCCTCCCACTTCGGTGTAGCTATATGCATGGTTCTGCAGCATGCTCTGTACGAAGGAAAACACACACACACCTACACTCTCACACACACACACACACACTCTGAATGTAGCTTGTGCATCCTGCAAGTGGAACAAGCCTCCTTTATTTTTCATTTTTAAAGACTATATGTCTATTGGCAGATGTAGTGAGCATCACCTGGAGGTGAAAACAGTAATACACAATGGCAACACCATTCACTGCATTAGTTTGTCAGTGGTCATGCAGAATCAAAGCAATGATCTACTAAATAGTGCTCTATACACAGGTTACAAAGTGTCCCAACGATAGTTACTGTGCGAGCTAAGCCGTCGTTAAAAACAAGATTCAAAGCAGTAAAAGCCTGTACAAAAAGAACGGTGGCATCGGATAGGTATGGAACTTTAAGGGTACAATAAACAACCAAACTAATACAGGGATCGCTCAATTCTATTAATTCAGGAAAAGTACAAATATCACAAGCACCTACCTCTCAGTGCCCGCACTGCGTTGCGGAACTTCTGGATGCCGGCCAGGAAGAGAGCAGTGATTGGCGCGCGGCGGGGACGCTGGCGCCGTGAGCGTGCGCGCGACTGAATCCGCGCGTGGCCAGCACTTGTCGCTCCTTCTCCCATTCGGATTGCTGGGTGCGTGCCCAGCTCTTGTCTCCTTTTGTCGGCTGACATGATCACAATAGTTCTCTGCTGAGAAAGCGCTTCGCGCGTCTCTAGGCCGAGACCTAAAAAGGAGCGCTGAGGAGCACGAGTGCTGCCTGAGCTGAGCTTATAGACGAGTAGGTGGAGATAGCCTTCTCCACACGGCCTTTAATAGCAACAATAAGAACCAGTTGTAATAAGAGGCAACAGAACAAGCCGTAAAGACCGTTTCAAAGGAGCACCAATAGGATTAGTTAGTAAGGTGCAGTGTCACATAACCAGTAAAAAACGATGACAAGGAACAACGGCAGAAGTGGCATTAAAGAGCACGGCAAGTAGAAGCGGTAAAAAGTGGCAGTGAGCAGCAACAGCAAGAAACGGAGCAGTGAGCAGTGTAAGGCGCTGTACTAATAAGCGGCGGTAATGGGCAGTGTAAGAAGCTGTGTTAAGTGACGAGGAGCAGCAGCAAGAATCGGTGGCACGGAGCAGTGTAAGGAGCTGTAAGTGGTAGGACACCTGTTGCTGCTGCTGGTGGCCCAGGGCCGAGGACAAGGCATGCAGGGTGGCCTCCGACAACCAGCCGTCCGCTTTCTCCAGCACCGAGGACCGTAGGGCCAGGCCTGTGAAGAAGGAAGGCTGTGCCGCCGCCAGGAAGGCGGACATGGGGAAATCGGCCGGGTGGAGGAGGTGTTGGGTGCCGCGTGGAACGGGTGGTTGGCAGTGGCAGTCCCTGAGAAGGCTGGGTCTCTCATGTGGGCATCCTCAGGTCCGGAGGGTAAATCCGAGCGGAGGAAGGAGGCTCAGATGATCGGGTGTGTCCGGGGGACAGGGGATGAGGAGGGAAGGGAGGGCCTGAAGAGGGAGCCCATGGAAGTGCGAAGGATCAAGAGCAGGTCTGATCTCCGCTCAGCTGCTGCACGGACTCCTTAACTCATGAATATCTCCAGCCCTGTGTGTCTGTCCCAGCTCCTCCTTGGCCACACACTGCGCTCCTCGGCTCACACGTGCCCTCCCCAGCCGGCTCTGGGGTGTCTCTGCACTGTCTCAGGTGCCTGCTGCTGCTCCAGGCTGTCCCGGGCTCAGCTCTGCTCAGCTGCACACAGCACTTCCCTGCTCACATGTGTCATCCTTGCCCAGTCCCCCCTTCCCCGCACTAATGAACCAGGCCCCCTTGATTGCTGATTTGACGCAGGTGAAAACAAGCGCACACGCCACAAGTTAAAACAAGCATTGGCCGCGCGGCAGTAAAGCTGCGATGCCGTGAAAGCCCTCATTTGCGTACACTGCAATGCCTCCTTCCACCAAGGAGAACGAGGCAACAATGACGAAAAGCGCACGCACACAAAATAAAAAAAAGGGGTGGGAACAGGATACTGAATCCCGCTCCTTCAGGACTCCCTGACCTGCCTCATGGTTGCCAAGGCAATATTTCTAAAAATATTGTCGTGATACCATAAGGCAGGTCATGGAGTCCTTGAGAGGGGGGATCCAGAGCAGACAAATCTGCTAAACAGGAGCTTTTTCCAATGGCAGGCCTCCGTTTCCAGAGGCCTGCCAATGGAAAAAAGGGGCGTGGCTTCACGCCATACTGAAATCCCCTGCTCACAATATCGCTTTGCCTGCAGCTGGGCATGCCCTGCAATGCAGGCTTCGACCTAAAAAGGAAGTGGCATATTTGCTCTTGGACTTGTGTTTTATTATGGTACCACACATGTGCCAAAATGTAATTATGGGTTTTGATGCAAGCCTGCCAAGTTTCTTAATGACAAGGAATCTAATATAAGTAATACCACTGGAAATGACTTTTTTTCTCTTTCCCTGGAAGACATGTTTTTAAACTTAGAAAAATGTGCTCGTGCAATAGCTCGTGCAATAGGGCACAACATAAAGTTTTTGACTAGAGCCCTAAACAATCTTCTACCATGCTTGCTGCTTATCATGGGCAATGCCAAGTACTCTTGGGGCCCCCAGACCTTACTCTTGTTATACACGTAGTACTGCGTATATCGAAAAGTAGATTTATACAGGCAAACGATACACATAAATATCATTATTGCTTATTGCATATCACACACATCATGCATTGGAGGGAATGGAGACTAGGTATCCTAAAATGTTTTGCATGCTTTCTGCATTGTAAATACATTTTTAAGAGGTATAATTATATATGAGATCAAGCACCCCCTTCGGTATGTTATAAGGATATTCTAAGTCACTGAGGAATTCCATAACCATATAGAAGAACATGGCCAAAGGCCAAGTTCCTTTATAAGGTTATTGAATTATGAGGTGTCTTGCCAAATTCTTATACTGTAAGACAGGGGGTCCTTTATCCTATATAATACATGGTCACAACACCATGTTTACTGCAAACCACTTAAAACCTTGGTGCATAGCTTTTTCAGGTACAACAAAGAGCAGATTTGCAAAGAGGAAGAATACAAATAGAGCTTCTAGTGCATAATTAAACACATCAAACACACGTTCAATATTTGCTGCAAAAAGATATAAGAAATAGTTCAATACTCGTCAGTTTCTAAAACTAAAATCTGCAGTAGCTCAGAATGTGTAGAAACATGCATAAAGATTCAAACTTTTCGATAATTGTCTAAGGAAGGAAAAAATATCAAGTTCTTCCTGCTCATCACTGTAAGCTAGAAAAATAGAGCAAAATAAAGAAAGCAACATTTTGTTTTCGTTGCCTTAAACAGCTGCCCTAATTATGCTCTGTGACCTGACCTGCCTTTCACCTACGCTTCTGGCTCTGACAGAAAGCTTTGTGACATCAGAACTTGACTGCAATGAGTTCTGACATCTTTTCTTTATTACTTGGTGCGTCACAAGTCACCATTTTTTAAGGAAAGTAGAGATGCGTATTCATACAGGGATTGCTGAATCCCATGTATTATAAATTCATACTGAGTCTTTTCTTAGATTCCCATTGCTAGAAAAAATGTCCCTTACAGATAACTTGTAGCTGTCTGCTGTCCAAGACCTAGTGTGCACAGTACCAATACATAAAATGTGCTGTGGTTCAGCACATTGCTTACCTTTGTTTGGCTTTTTTGTCAGTTTGATTGCTTTTTATTTGATGGCTTTCCTTCCACTTTTGTGTTTGCCCATCTCCTGGACAATAACTCCTTTACCATCCTTCTGATTGGATAGCTTGTATCCTTCCACAGCTCCAGATCAGGAAATAACTATCTTTTTCTATCAGGACGATGGGAGTTGTTGAAGTCAAGGCAGAACCACCACAAAGGAGTGGGTTTGGGGCACAGTAGGCATTTTGCACCATATCGTTTGTTTACTCTCCTTAAGCAACATTTACTTAAAGATTTGTAAGTGCAAGGAAGCCTGCTATTTTCATTACTAATGAGGCAGATTGTGTAGCCAAGCTACTAGATAGTGCCAGTAGCCATGTTTTCTCTTCCCCTGAAGTACAATTTAATGCCTTGCAAAAGGTGCTGCTTATTACACCTGGGGGCAAAATAGAAGAGGCACCCGTTAAGGGAGCCCAGATCTCCAACTATCTTGTTACAGGATTTTTGCGCAAACACAGAACTGTGCACAGAGACTTAGGACCTCAGTGAATTAGGGTGTACCAAAACTCACCTTAGTACCCAAAATCCCCTACCAGACTAGCAATCAGTGTCACATTAGCTCCTTGTCCTAAAGTAAAGAAACCAATGATTAGACAACCTAGAACATGCGACTTAGGACCATCTCCGGAATGGTGGGAAGTGAGAACACTCTTTGGCTATACTCTCATAACAGTCCACAACAGGAGTAAATAAGAGATACGGTAAGGTTAAAATATTTATTTTAACGACGTGATCCCAGGCGCCGTATTTTAATCAACATAAGCATACATATGATTAAGAATAATACGGTCAGCATGGTTACAATTCCATAAAATACAAAAGGAGGAATCATATTACAATGATAATGCAAACAGGTGATAAAAAGCGCCTATTTGAAGCACCCTCCCTATCTATGAACTATGTATTATAAAACTATAAAAGGTCTCCTGAGCTTTTTTAGGGTGGGCCCCAATAACCTGTCCGCTCAGTAAGTGTAAATTACATCAGGATCGGTTAGTCTCTCTGCATGCCTGGAATCTTCCAAGTGTGTTCAATTCTGGCAAGTGTGCTATGATAAAGGCGCCAGAATCCTACTCGGCTTGCAGCTGCCAAATTGATGTGTCTAAAATGTGTTGCACGGACACGCCGATAAACAGGCTTGCATGTTATGATAACCGTGGCGGCTCAGCACTCACTGTTCAGACTGGGGGCACAATGTATGTCTAGAGATGTCGAAAAACAAACCCTTTGCCATGTATAGACCTTCATGAAAGCTAACTCTGCAAAAACAGCTAAGCAGTGTTGCGTGCAAAAAAGCAGCAAAAGGTAAAATGACGTTTAACCCCTAAGGGGTTAAACTCCTAATAAGCCATGCTAACTTAACATACACGCAAAAAGAGGCCCATAAACCACACTGCAATCTTCCAGTAAAAGTGTGCTTGGAGAGCTGGGTTTTCTCAAGGAATCATTTGAGAAGGTTGCAGGATGTGGTGCTTGGGGGCTGGATAAATATATCTTTGTTTGTACGACGAGTTCTCATGAGACACGTTTATCAGAGGGTCCTTAGGATTGAGGATGTCCGTACGGGTGGCCTCTCAATTCCAATGGTGACTGTTACATTAGTTACTGGCCCCATCGGAAATATGAGACATCTCTTTTCTATGCTTTCTTTACTTTTACTCGCTGAAAGCAACTGAAATCTAGTTGTGAAAGTCAAGTCCAAAATAGGGAATTACCAGGAGAATCATAGCCAGTGATCAATTCTCTGGTTAGTCTCAAGTTCTTAGTTGTACCTCAGAGTTCAACTCTTTAATGGCCCAACTTTTCCCACTCCAAAGTTCCCAGTAACTTCTGTGCCAGTAACTCTTGGGGTGGGGAAATTCGTCCTCCATTTCCTAGGCCAATTGTAATGAGGGCCTATGTGTTTTAAGTAATTTAATATGAGAGTTGATGGTGGTGTTTTTGTATTAAGCATTTTTTCTTTCTTATTTGTGTGTTTCAGCTTGTTTGTTTTCCCATTTTGTTCTTGTAAGGAAAGGTCTGTGAGAACTGTATGTGTGCATGTTCGCAAGAGAGAGAGGATCTTACTGTGTGTTTTTATTCCTCTGTGCTGCAGAACTTTATTGTGCCAGGTATGTAAGGTATTGTAAAGGTGATAGATGATGAAGGTTCCCATCAGGAAAGGATGATATTGTAAAGCTTAAGTAAATTGAAGTAATCCTTTGTTCCCATCTCAGCCAGCCTCCATATTCATGCACAAACAACCATCAGAGTATCTGCGGTCTTATGTTCTCTGTGAGGACATCAGTAATTTATTGGGGGAAGGGTAGCCGCTCTTAGTCATGTAGTGCCGCAATTGATGTAAGTAGTCATTACATTGATGATGTCCACTCTAAAGTGACTAGCGAGGGCAGGAACAGTTCTTTGGAGAGGCATTACTGTCAAATAACTAACCTTACCTGGGGAATTCCATATGTATATTTAATTTGTAATTATATTTTTAACGTCCCTTCAAACTGACATGTTATGGTTGATAGTAATACTGTACTTATACAGTTGTTATATCCATTAGAAAGGTGTTTTGGACCACTAGTTTCAACCGTGTATGACAAAGCTATGCACAAATTAATGAAGTACGGAAATGTGGACGTTGATGTCCCAAACACTGCATCTCCTATTGGATTTTGTATACTTCTGCACAGAAAAAAACAATAGATGGATTAACAAAAACATGGACAGGAATACACTATTTCGTACACCTTAGTTTGAGGGATTTATTTGGCTTAAATATGTATGGTTCCGGACAGGACAAGAGGATGGCTGTTAGTGGGCAGTGCCAGTCTAACACTACTTTAGTGAGAATCCATTCAAAGATGGCCACCAAATTCAGGCTTACTCTAAGATTGCCACTGCATCTCTATCCCATTCCAGTGTTTCTCTTTCTGAGGCTTCCCCTTCTTGTCAGGTGGCCTTTGGCCTAACAGTATATAAAAAGTCATTGATCAGCGAGTACCAGTGTGTTGAAACTCCTATTGTTGGATTCTTCTCTCGTATTTCCGTTTCTAATCCTGCTATGTTCCAGTTCCTATTGGATTCAGTCATGTCTGTCCCAGCTGCTGTTTTCTCTAGCCCTGCCTGATTCAGCTCAGTTCTAAGCCTGCTATCTTCAGCTGCAGGTGTGCTCTAGTTGTGACCTTACTACAGCTCCGCGACTACCAGCTCTGCTTCAGTTCTGGTCTTATTCCAGCTCTGTCCAAAGCCTGTCCGCTCCAACTTTATTCTAGTCCTGGTTTTACACCAGTCCTGACAGTTTCCGGTACAGCTGTGCAAAAGTGCTGGTCTTACTCGAACTCTGCTCCTGGTCTGCCAGTTCCATTTCACAACCTTTGAGGAGGCGGTGATGAATGATGTTCAAAATCTTCAACCTAAATGCTCCTTTCAGATTGACAAGGGATGAAAGTGATGCTATTAAGACATTAGCAAGTGATGAGACAATCACCCTAAAACTAGTGGACAATGGTGGTTTGAATTTTATCCTTTCTGCTTCAGACTTCACGAAAGAATGCTAAAGACTTCTGAGCAATGCAAACCACTATACACCATTCTCCCAGTATCCAACACCCAAACTCCAGACCAAAATGTGTGTGTTGGTCAATGAAGCCAAAACTAATGGATGGATCACCAGAAAAGAAGTAGATTTCCTTCTTAAACTTGGTCCCAGGCTACCATACTTTTACTCTTTATCTTAAAATCCGTAAAAAGACATGATTCCCTACAGGAGGACCTATCGTCTCCTGTATTGGATCACTTCTCATACCTTTGTTGAAGTTTTCTGATCACTTCCCAAAGCCCCTGGAGAAGAAGACGCTGACTTTTTTGAGGGACATAACGGACATACTCCACCTCATAAAACCCATAAATGTTGATGGGAACATTGAGCTCTGATTTCCCTTGATGTAGAAGCCATTTGTACCAAAATACCCCAGGATGCCACCTAACTGGTCGTAGAAGATACACTGAGGGAAGAGACGAGATTCCACGACACCAAATGACTTCATTATGAAATGTGCAGCATCAGCCTTCGAAGGAAAACGTCTTCCAATTTGAAAATCAACTGTTCTGAATTTGGAATGCTCTGCTGCAGGATCTACATGACAATCGTTTCTACACATCAGAAAAAATCTTAAATTACTTCTCCTCAATAAATACCTGAACCCTTCATCTTAAAATAATCCACCTGCCTTGATCCTCCTCCCCTACAACCATCAAAGAGCCTGAATATCACAACCTCTGAAAATAATTGTGCAATTATTCTTACAACTTGTGAAACAAACAACCCACCTTTGCTACCCCCCTGAACTATATTGTCCATCTACTCCACCATTTATTGTATATTTTTACCCTGTATGTGTATTCCTTGAGAATGTTGCTGTACAAACTCTGTTAAATGCTCTGATATCCTTGAGTTAAGTCTATATGAAACATGATAGATAAATACCTGCCAAGGGACAGCAATAGGCAGTACTTTTGCCCCTAGCCATGCACGCCTCGATATGTATATTTTTGAGGAAAAATACGTTTTCAACCACACCAACCCTTACTTCTTAAGGATCCAATTATGGCGCAGCTACATTGATGACCTCATCATCGTTTGGAGATGCGATTCCATGGATATTCCCAAATTCACCACCTGCATAAATAAGTGCAACCCATTTCTGAAGTTCACACCACCAGTTTCCAATAAGCAATTATCCTTTCTTGACCTCATGATATCGATAGAGGGCGGATATCTGAAAACCAGAACTTTCCACAAAGCCACTGACAGGAACAGTCTCCTTCTGGTTGATAGTCACCACCCACAAGCCCTGAGGACTACCCTCCACTTCGGACAGTTCCTTAGACTGCGACAGCACTGTAGTGAAGTGCCCATCTTTGAGAAACAATCAGATACCCTAGCGAATAAACGGGAGAATCGCAACTACTCCAGACACATTGTGAACGCTGCCTGCAAACAGGCATGCCATAATCACAGAGAAGCAATCCTGGTATTCTGCCAAACTGATATGTGTCACAACATTCACCCCACATCTAACCTTGTTAAGAAGGCTATCAAAAACAATGGTTGATTTTAAATAGTAGCGACACCAAGATCTAGAAACTTCTGTTTGCATACAAAACGTACCAGCAATATTCATGATCTCGTGATAAATACTAGTCCTTGAGGCATGGGAGCCCCTGACAGCATCACAATCACCTGGGGTCTAGCCCCAGTTATGGGACACTATCCTTGGGGCCACTGCAGTGTATGCCACCTGACACATACCACCAAAGACAATGATCTGGGCTTGAGAGTTACATGGAAACTACTAAACCATACTAATTGCCATACAAGCAACTGCATTTACTATATCTCCTGCCCCTATGGCTTATGATACATCAGAGTTACCACCATACCAATCAAAACAAGAATCAACGAACACCATAGCAACATCGGCTGCCGCCGTTTCACAACAAAACTAAGTACGCACTTCATTGCGGTTAAGCGTACTCTGGAGAACCTGAGCTGTATCCTACTAGAGACCATTCAAGGGGAAAACATCCCTGCAAGTAAAAAAAAATGCATGGACATGTGTTACTCTAACATTCCGATGGGGACCGTGCAATGTTTAACCCTTACCCAGCGGGTTTCTTGACCGCGTCGCTCTAGAAGCCTTGCAGGGTTGCTAGGCAACACTCCCCGTTGCTGGTAGGTCCTCAATCTCCATCACGCTGTGGAGATTCAAGGACTCCAGCAACGAGTCTGCATTCGCTCTGCATCTCTGCGTTGCTGGGTAACTCCTAACATTGCCTCGCCATCCCCATGTCATTCCATGAGGGCGCTTGAATATCCATATGCTACGAAGGATACATTCCCACCCTCCCCGGGGCTTTTATATAGCACACTGATTTGCCTCTCCTCCACTTTTAGATTTGAGGACGGGGGTAGGTCAGTGTACTAACGACTCACTCGGTACAAGTAAGTGGCAGTAGGAGCCTGGCTCCACGGGGTCTCTCCTTTCCCACTGCATTTTTTTAACTGTTTGTTCTCCTGCAACAGTTGCTAAATACCTATACCTACATATGCCTTGGAGCCTGCATTAAGAGAGTTGCTTTCTTGTTCACCAAGGGGGCCTTGCCTACTATATGGAGGAAGAGACATACTATACTACTTGATCCATTTGGGAGACTGACAAAAAAGTGGTTCTGTTGGGTATTGTACAATCTCTTTGGGTTAGGCTAAAGACAGCTCTAAAACACAAACAAGCAGAACTCTCTGATATTCAAAGTTTTTATATATATTAAAAACAAGGACCAATGAAACAGTAAAATGGAATTACTTCATTCCACTACATTACTAGCAAACATAAGTGCAGTGACCGTGGTGATTCAAGTGACAAATGTGAAACATGTAGTGACACTTGTATACAAAGACGTTAAATCAATACACTTTGCAAAAAGGAGGGGGAGGGGGAGGAGGTGTAGAACGATATATTTGTTATCGTTTTGTGGCCAGTTTCATCATAGTAAAAGTTCCAAGGAAAGCAAGGAATTATTGTCCATATTCCTGGAATTATCTTGGCCAAAAGGAAGAGCGTCGACGTTTCGACCCAGGTTGCGCCCCAGTTGGTGGTCGCGGCGGGTCTTTATCAAGACAAAAGGGGGATGGGGAATGTTCAAAAGTTAATGTGTTCCAGAGGGTAGCCCGTTGGTCAACCCTCGATATGGTGTCATCAGCGTGGGTGCCTCCGCGATGTGGAAACGGCGATCCGAATGTGAACGCCAAATCGAGCTCTCTGAATGAAAGCGCTCGTACATTCAGAGAGCTCGATTTGGCGTTCACATTCGGATCGCCGTTTCCACATCGCGTAATCCTTACATAAAAGTCAAACTATAACCTGTGTCTTTCATTCTTTGTGAGAATGTTTCGGCATTGATTATTGAACTTTCTCTCAAATGTATTAGTGCCGGGCCCATTTGGGGAGCAACCAATCCCTTATCGGAACTACACCGATCCCGGTCCTAGCCATTGCCATGCTTTGACATAATTAAAAGACAGATCAACGCACTGACAAATCTGGTAGCAGAAGTGATGGTTCTGATTGGTTCTTACTGATAATTGACAAACCCAATTGGTTATAGAACTGATTATGGTCCAGACAATTTCCCCCCAACGTTAATATTGACCTAGTCCTGACCTGGTCCTGGTAACAGAGGCAAGGCAGCCGAAGAAAGATGGCGTGAATATCAAAAGGGATTTGCATGCACGCAAAGAAAGCAAACTCATTGTGAAATGTGTATGGTGTGAGTTGTAGTGGGTGTATTATGGTGGAATGCAGTGGCTGTATTTTGAGAGCAATTATTACGTGTCTTTAGCTTTTGGATATGTCTCAACCATAGTTATTGTGCCCTTGATGTTATTCTTTGATTTTTTTTTTTTAATCGACAAATGTAAAGATTGTTACACATAGAATTGAAGAGAGGCACCTCAAATTAGATAATTGAGCGGTTGAACCTTTCTATCAAGGTAAGGTGTTCTGTGACACCAAGATAGGGATGTAAGTTTCTCATGCACAGCTGTACTAATTGAACTTGGTAGGCATTCTTTCCTAAGTGCACAGGAGTGAACGCATTGAGTACAGTGACTTTTGCAGGTTGAGGGTCTGTTGTTGGGGTGAAAGTAGGTAGTATTCTTGCTATCATAGAGGTCTCCATTTAGCTGAAGCAGGCCAATGAAATATTTTGTGAGAAGTGATTCCAGAAGTTCTGGCAGTGTTCGGGGGTTGCGTCATCAAGGTGCCGGGCTGGGATGGGTTAGTGGACACACACAATTTAAAGCTTTAAATCTTTGGGAGTAAAGGGCAAGTGGAAAGGAAGACATTTAAATCCACAGTATGGCTCATACATGGAGAAGCCTCAGGATGAGGAAAGGCAGAGAAAATGGAGAGAGGAAGTCATTGAGACAGTTAGAGCCTATCCCTTGATAGCCGAGAGAGAGGAGAAACCTAAAAAGGAGACCGAAACAGAGAGTGAGGAAGAATATGAATTCACAGACTAGCTCCATGGCATGAGACCACCCCATATGAAGTTGAGGCCAGTGTGCCAAGTGCCATACTCCCATCATTAGCTGAGAGCCGAGACTGGAACAGTTGCGGAACTCCTCATAGGAGCTTGTGCACCTCCAGGTAACACAGAGATACTGTTTCACCTTCTGCTCAGACCCCTGTGTCTGTAATAGTAAGCACACCACCTTTATTTAGTACTGAAATCCCTCCCCCCAGCTGAAGCACTTGTTAGCACTCTATCCAGTCAAACCCTTTCAATCATACCTCAAGGCACCACACGGAGATTCGGAGCAATAGCCATAGGACCCTCACAAGAAGGAGGATGGGCTAGCAATAATTGCTGCCCTACCCGTAAATCCCCCAAGCAGAGGGCACACCCCAGCAGAGGGCACACCCCAGAGTGACTTTACTTCACCCAGCTGAAAACAAAATTCAAAACAATCATTAAGGGAAACAAGGGTAAGGACTTTCTAGGGTATTATAGTGAGAGCAAGTTGTATTACATGAGTAAGGAAGTGGCTAGAGTGGCAAGAGAGGTACATGCGAAGATGGAAAAGGTGGCGGATGAGTGTGGAATTGTAATAACCCAGAGGAAGAAGCTGCAGAAGGATGTTAGGATTATGATGCATGAGAAGAAGTTAACGTTATTGAAGTTGAGAGGATTACGGACTCATGTAAGGGAATTCATTGAGAACATTAGGGAATGGATTGAGACTGAAAAATTCAGAGAGTTGTGGACCAGGAATGAGACGGTCAATGTGGAAAGAAAGTAGCGTGCCACAAGGAGATGATTACAGAGACATGGGAGGAACAGTGAAGCCATACCCCTTGAGAGAAGTACAGGGAGGAGCATATATTTACATATCCCGTGGTCACAATCATCTCTTTTTCACTGTGCAAACTCCCTCTCAAACCTCAGAGAGAATCCTGATAAGTGGTATGCACTGACTGAACAGATTGTGACCATTTCAAAGGTCTTCTGGGAAGACTTGGATGTTATTTGAGGTGGTGGTCCCAAAGAACATGAGGGCAGAATAGAGAAGGGAAGTTGATCGACTAACACAAGAACCCCCTAGGGTGGTAGGGTTGAATGCACCTTCACCCATAGTCAAAACTAAATGTGATGAGGGTATCAAACACTTAAAGATAAAGGTTCCCCAGAAAGAAATTAATTGGCCCAAGATTTTATGAACCTCTCAAGAGCGGAAAGAGCCAATGCACAATTACTTTGAAAGACTAATGCAGGTGTAAAGGGCAGTGGTGTGGTGGGTGTGGGCTGCCCTGGGTGTCATCCCTGAGGGGGGGGGGTGACGAAATGGCAAACAAATGTGATTTAAACACATATTCTAGCCATTTTGTCAAGCCAGGGGTGACAAGAAATTTTCTGCACCATATACCACCTGACCTTGCTACACCACTGGTGCAGGGACCACAGAGGAATGAACAATCCACTTGGAGACAACATGGAAGGGTTTCTTGCCTCTTTTGTGCAAGGACTTAGACCCAAGCCCAGCAACTAGATTATCTAAGGTGTTTATGTTAGCAGAGCAAACCAGTTGAAATCCTGCAATGCACAAAATACGTTGAAAGCCAAGTGAAAAGGGCTTAAGGAGAAGTATCTGATAGCCCATACCCCGCTAGCACAGAGTGGAGAGCATAGGGATTTAAAGTTCCTCTTCATGGCTCTTAAGTAGATCCCAGTTACAGGATGACAATGAAAGGAGTTTCAATGCTTTATGGAGGGAATGCCGAAGGGGTGGAAGGAGCTTGCATAAGTCAGGAACTTGCATAAGTGCCCTAAAGAAGGTTTCCCCTTGCAACATTTGCAACAAGGTGGGGTACTAGATGCGGTGTGTCATTTCATTATAAACCAGATCGAGTCATGGCCGATGCCCAAGCCACAAATCTTATGGGGCAAAAAGAGTTTGCCCCGATACCGAGAACCCCCTATGCCAGCCCCAAAGATCCCAAAGTTTGGAAATGCTGCAGAATTCCAATAGCCTAATGCAGATACAGAGATGGATTTCACATTTCCAACCGAAGACCATGGTACCACACAACCCGGTGATATCTCAAAACAGTCCATTCCTTATGACGTTTAAGACTTCTGCATATGTTGATCAGGACCAATGATGGTGACTAAGGGGGGGTGCATACTCGGTACATACTTGGAAGCGGACCAGAGTGGACCATCTGTGGACTGAGAGGTTAATGGGCATCCCATATATTTTCTAATATGCACATGAGCCCCTCATTCGACATTGAGACCAAACCAAATTACTGCCCCTGTTCCAGTAAAAATAGGAGACACCAGAGAGCGACACCAGTTTGTGGTTAGTGATTCTGCCCTTGATACCTGCTAGGAACGGGTCTCATTTGTAAGGTCAAATGCATCATTTACTGTGCTCAGGCCAGAGTCCTAACTGAGATGCAAGCAGCTGATGCAGATTTTAAATTGCTAACACCCAAGTCTTTCATCCGACTGTATCTAGTCAATACTAAGGAGGATCTACCAACTGATTTGAGGGAAAGAGTTTAATAGAATGCCTGGGATATCAGTGTGGTGTGGCTCACTGGTTAGAGGCGGCAGAACCGTAAGCAGAGAACGGCCATGGGACCAGGGTTCAATTCCCGACGCGGCAGGGTCGTGGACCAGGGTCAAAAACGGACTCGATAATTCTCGCCTCGGTGCCTACTCTAACAAGGGAACACACTCGGCAACTCTGGGCATTAAGCTTGCCTCATCTCTGCAACAGCCCCCCACAGACGCCGGGGATGCCTGGTTTCACCTTGGAGATACCCAGAAAGGGACCATCTCACAGGGAAAACCATGACGGGTTCCCCAGCGGTCTTCAGCGCCAGGATACTCCATGGAGTCGCAGTGCGCTTTACAAGTACACTCACATTTACATTTACTAAAGACCACCCTCAGACCCAATGCTGTTTTGTCCTCAGACCCGTCCTTACAAAATGACCCCAGAGGCCATTGCAGGAATTACCCCTGGCATTGAGTGCATGATATAAAAGGCCATTTAAAAAAAAGTTTTGGGGGGTCGATGTAATTCACCAATCATGGCTTTACAAACGGCAAACAAAAAATGGAGGATAGTACAGGATCTCCGGTAAATTAATCAAATTGTCATTCCATGCTATCCTATGGTGACAAACCCTTGTGTGATCTTGTTCCAAATTGCATCAGAGGCCAAGCAGTTAATGGTCATTCACCTTTGCCAGGCCTTCTACCCAGTTCCCTTCCATGAAGCAAGACAGTTTCTCTTTGCATTCTGGTTCCAAGAGAAACCCTTGTAGGGTGTTGTGCCTGCAAGGGTATACTGAAAGACCATCCTATTTCAATCAGATACTTAAAAAGAATCTAGAGTCTCTGCAGCTACCATGAAGATTGACTCTAATACAGTACATTGACAATTTATTTTACTTCCTTCAATGACTAAGCAAGCCTGAAAGCAAGACACGATTGCTCTGCTCAACCACCTTGCGAGAATTAGCATAACGTTTATCCTAAGAAATTACAGTACTGCCAGAAGGAAGTCCTGTATCTGGAACATCAAATAGAAAAGGGAGTGAGGCGAGTGTCCCATGAATGCAAACCGACTGTTCTTAAAATGAAATTTTCAATCATACAGCGGGACGAGCAAAGGTACTTGGGCATGGTTGGCTACTGCTGTCAATGGATCCTGAACTTTGTGGCAAAGTATATGATGAGGCTGAAGCACCCCGATGCCAATGACCTGGTACTGGTGGATGACAAAATTATGGAAGCCTTCCAGGAGCTTAATAATGTACTTTGCTGTGCACCCTATCTTGGCATGCCATACTATACTATAGAATGGGTACTCTTTCCAAGGAAGATATGGGTGTGTGTGCATTATAAGTACTAACACAAGCCCATGGGGAGGCTAAGCACCCCATTGGGTACTTCTAGGTGACTCTTGATCCGGTGGCAGTAATGCTGCCTGGCTATCTTAAAGTGGTTGCAGCAGTGAACCTAGCATTCAGCAAGCTGAGGGGACAGTGATGGGTTACCCCTAATTGTAATAGTCCCCTACTCAGTTGAGACTCTCATAACTCATACCCACATGCAACATTTGGCACTTAACCCGGTATGAGAGAATCATTTTGGCAGCCGAAAATATTTGAATCAGGAGATGTAACACATTAAATCCGAATTCTCTGTTGTCAACTCCAGAGGGAGATGATGCGAGTGATTTTGACCACAACTGTGTTAGTGTTAAAGAATTGTACACAAAACCGAGACCCGAAATACTGAAAGTAACCCTTCCTAAAGCTGATCATACCCTTTTTGTTGATGGGTCTTGTTGAGAGACCGACATAGTGTTTTAAGAGACGCCTATGCTGCATTCACTTTAAGTGGGGTTGTGGAAGCGTCCGACCTGTGCCATGTCACTTCTGCTCAAGAAGCAGATTTGAGTGCCATGTACTTCAGAAAGCTCACAAGTTACCATTGCACTGACAGCCAGTACGGGTTTGGGGTCGTGCATGATTTTGGGCAGTTGTGGTAGCAGTGATTTCAAGACATTCGCAGGATCCCCCATTCATAATGGACTGTGTGTTTCAAATTTGTTAGAAGCTTTTTAATTGCCCAACGAAATTGATGTGATGAAGTTTGCTGCAAACAACAGTGGTAACGATTTTATCACCAGAGGCAATCGTTATGAATACGAAATTGCCCGATACTGTGCTCTTGAGCCCAGCACCTTTCACATGGATGGCCCATGCAATGCAGAAGGAGAGACTATCTCCAATATGCTAGTAAGTACTGTACACACCATCAATGAATTGAGGGAATTGCCTCATACTGCCTCAGAGATGGAGAAGGCCAAATGGGAAAAGATGGTATGTGTGAAGAATGTCCGTGACATTTGGGCGTCTAGTGAAGAGAAACCATGTCTGCCCGATTCCATGCTCCTGCTATGGTATGGGACATGCATAGCCCCATGCATGTTTGTGGAGATGGAGTGGTGTCTATCTATAAATCATATTAGTATAGCCCTTAGCTTAGATAAATGGCAGAGAATCTGTGTCAGTGTTGGTCCATGTGTCAGAAGCAAAAGATGGGTAAAAAGGTTGTAGTGACCATGAGCCACATTGGAAAGTCTGATGGTCCCTTTAACTGTTTTCAAATCAACTTTGTGGAGATGCTCAGATTCAAACAATTGAGGTGTATCCTTGTTAAAATGTGTATATTCTCATGCTGGGTCGAAGCATATCCCACCAGGAGATGTGATGGTTCAACAGTCTCTAAATTATTACTGTGGGAGTTAATACTGTGATGTGGTATGCCAGCTCATCTTGATACAGATCAAGGAACTCGCCTTCAAAAGCGAGGTCCTACAGTATTGTGCATAGCATTAGGGATTGGTCAGAAATGCCATTGTAGCTACAGACCTTTGGGTGTTCTTATATGATTGAACTGGATGATCAAAGCTAAATTGGCCAAGTTCTGTGCCTCCACATTACTAGAGTGGCCTAATGCTCTCTCCTGGTGTTGTTGACTATCCGAAGTACCCCCGTAAACTAACAGGACTATCTTCACAAGGTATTGTTGAGGAGAGCCTGGAAAATTACTTCTGTTCCTACAGCTGCTCTTGTGAATGTCACAGATGACCCGCTTGTCTAACACTGTAAAGGATTGGCTAATGTGGTGCATTCTATATCTCATCAAGTTGATGCTGCTACTCCTGCCATCAAAGAATCCCCAGGACATGATTTGAACCCCGGCAATTGCATTCACACTAGGAAACGTATGTAAGTTCTGTCTCGAGGAGTGGTGGAGAGGCCCCTGTGGTATTCCTCATAAGTATGGGTCTCTGGTGATCACAGCTGTGTCCTGAACTGGTCCAGCTGTTTGAGAGTCACTAAGATGTCACATGCTGTGGGTTCCTATGGTGACGGAATGCGATTATTTGAATATATCTTTCAATTGGAAGGAGCCCTGCTGATAGATGACTGGGATCTTCTGTTATTAAAGGATCTTCAAGCTGCCGCTGCCTTTGTCACCACTGATGCCAGTTTGGAAAGCCTCTGTGCTGTTTTACAACTGAAGGGAGAAAATGGCATTAATACCATCATGCTTATATCCAGTGGCTTAAAAGATGCTGAATCACGGTACTCTGTGATTGAGGGGGAGGCCTTGGCTGTGCATTGGGCTGTCAAGAAACCCAAGAAATTCTTGTGGGGATCAAAGTTTGTGGTACAAACTAACCATAAGCCACTTATTGAAGTCTTTGCAAAGAAGGGTCTGGATCTAGTTTCCAGTAAAATCACCAAGTGGGTCATTGCACTTCAAGAGTTCGTTTTCCATCTGGAGCACCTTCCTGGGGTGATGAGCACAGTGGCTTATACCCTCTCCAGGTAGGTCTCTGTAGAGCACGAGGTGCCTAATGATTGGGAGTGTCCTGATGATGAAACAAATGTTGTGAGTCTGGTTGATTGCAAAACCATTCCAGAGGATATGTGGCGTAATGCGCTTTCCTTTGATGGTGTTCTCAAAGAATTGATGCGTTTGTTGGAGTGTGGTTGGAACGCCAAGAAAGCTAGTACCGCTGGGTGTGAATCATTTTGGAAGGCTAAGAATGAGTTGAGTGTCATTAAGGGTTTGCTTTTTAGGGGAACCAAGTTGATTCCTCCAGCAAAACTGAGGGAAGAACTGATTGAACTTGCTCATGTGTCTCACTTGGGAATGTCCAAGTGTAAAGAAAGGCTTTGTTGCTTCTACTGGTGGCCTGGCATGGATAAGATGATTAAGAGACTACTCAGAGAGTGTTAGTTGTGTGCACTCTGTGATAGGAACAAACAAACTAGGATTCAACCCATGGTGATTAGGAAATTGCCTAAAGGTCCCTGGCGCGAAATTGCGTTAGATATTTTGGAACCAATTCATGGTGAAGGCTTGCAGGGATTAGTCATTGTTGTTATTGACATGTTCTCCAGGTGGCCAGAAGTTTGTATTTCCAATTCCATTGAGAGCAAAGATGTTTTTATTTTTTTATTGATTTTAACCCCATTTTATGCAAGGAATGCAAAGTATAGATCATACATTATAAATACATTAAACAAAAACAATCAAGCAATCAGAACAAAACAGGGAGAAATGTACATAACATCTGTCAAATTTCCTAGATCCAATCCGTTATAGGTGCCCATATCTTCACTCCCATAGCCCTCTTTCTCCTTCCTTTGGTTTTATAAATAGCCAATTCCAAATGATACATTGCTAATAATCTTTCACGCCAACTGAAAAAAAGAGGGCAGATCCGGATTGATCTAGTCTTTTGTAATACACGCACATACTACAGCCATTCAGATGAAAATAAAACATATCGTAGCATTAGATCTTATTTGACCAGGTACTTCCGGGCTGAGACCAATCAACACTAATTCACCAGTTATACTCACCGGTCGTCCCAATATTGATTGCAAAAATTGTTCAAGTGATAACAAAAATTCAGATAGTTTGGGACAAGCAAAACACATATGTATGGCGTCAGCAGCAAATTGCCCACACCTGTTGCACTTGGTCCCAGTGCTCCATTTGGAAATCTTTCTTGGAGTTTAATATAAGTCGTGTATAGCCATATAATGCTATGATCGCATCATTCCTGCCATAAGAACCTGATTAGCCAACAAGAATGATTCAACAATATTAACTTCAGCTATCCCTAGCTTAGTTACCCATTTCATTTGACAGCTTTCCAGACCATCTGGAAGTTCTGAGACAAGATGAGAATAAAATTGCCCTATTGATGTTTTTCCCCACACTCTCGATGAGAAGAAATTTCATCAATAGCTGCTCTAGCCCAGGACCTAGAGTCTGCAAAAAGCTACGGATTTGAAGAAATTAAAAAAATTAATTTTTAGGTAGACCAAAATTATTTTGCAATTCAATAAATGAAACTAAATGTCCCTCTTGGAGCAGGTCCCCTAAACATTGAATTCCTCTAGTGCCCCACCTATTGGCAATTTGATCACGAAAGATAAAGGGTAGTAACTCGGATGCTGTATACACATTTAGTTTTGGAATTCCCATCTGGCGCTTAACCAATTTCCATAACGCATATGCGGCTTTTAAGATTTAAATTTTTTTTTTTTTAAATAGCTAGGTTCTACTACTTTGACCAGACAGCCCTTAATCGCCTCACCCATCCAGAACTCATAGATAGAAGGGGTATTACAAGACAGTATCCGGGCTCTATCCCGCACTACCAGTGGGCTGATAAATTGCAAAGTTGCTGCAACATAATAGAACAAAAAATAGGGTATTCCCCAACCCCCCTGATCTTTCGGCAGCACCATCTTTTAATAAGCTCTTCATTGTCGCTTATAACCCCACAGAAATCTAGAGGAAATCCTCTCTAGTCTTTTAAAACATATAGCTGGGAATTTGATCGGGAGTGTGCGAAACATATATAAAAGTTTAGGTAGAACCAACATTTTTAGCACGTTAGATCTACCGAATAGAGACAAGTGGAGGTGACCTAACCTCTCTAATACTGAATTTATTTTAGTCAAGGCAAGGTTCATATTTAGTTCTGGAATATTACATACTGGAAGTGAGATCTTGATTCCTAAATAGGTGACTTCTGGATTAGTAATTATGTTAGGCAGGGGATCTTCACCGACAAGAATCTAGGTTTTGGAGATATTCAGCTAATAGCCCGAAAATGATCCAAACTAGGCCGCTAATTCATTAATGGCTGGGAGTGTAGTGCCAATGTCTGTTGTAACTACTACAATATCATCCGCATAAGCGAGAGCTCGATAATCTATATGACATAAGCGGATGGGTTTGATATTTTCAGCTACATTTAGCTTATACAGAAAGGGGTCAATATATAAGGCGAACAAGAGTGGTGAACACGGACACCCTTGCCGTGTACCACGAGAAATTGAAAACAAAGGAGATGTTTGACCAGCCAAGCGTAAACACGGGGTGGGGGTATGATAAAGACCCTTTAAAGCGAGTAAGATACCGGGACCAAATCCTTTCCTGCCTAGCGCTTCCCACATATAAGACCTGGAAACCCAAATGCTTTTTCTGCATCCAACAGGGGTACCCCAATTGTGGAGCTAGTTGCTTGCGCCCAATCCAGAAGGGCGATCAAGCGCCAAACATGATCAGCTGTGTCACGTCCAGGAATAAATCCATTCTGGAACTTTGACACAAGAGGTGTAATTATGCCAGAGAGACACGACGCCAGGATCTTGGAATATACCTTGCTGTCGGCATTGATAAGCGATTTAGGCCTATATGAAGAGGGTATTAAAGGTGACTTGTCTTTTTTAAGAAATCATTTAATTATTGAATTCCGCTACGAGAGAGGTGCATTCCCCTTCAGAGCTTCCAAAAAGACTGACATTAGTTCTTCTTTTAAAACTGTTCGAAAAACCCAAAAAAATTCCAGAGGAATGCAGTCGGGGCCAACAGCCTTACCCGCCGCCAGTGATATTAAGGGTACCTCGACCTCTTCCCATGTAATAGATGTATCTAATTCCTCAGTCTGCTCAGGTGTTAATATGGAGTTTTCAATATTAGTACTGAAATCTGCTACATTATCCTCAGTACCACAAGTAATTTCCTCTGTATACAATTTACTATAAAATTTACGAAAAACCTCCAGTATTTCGGCAGGTTTGTCATGCATTTGCCCCGAATCATCAAGAATACTATCTATCCTTCTAGCGACCTCTTTCTGATGTAGCCTTTTAGCTAATATTTGCCACGAATTTTCTCCCACCTCATAGATCTCTGATCTATAAACTGCAGTTTGCGCAGCTAGTTTTGTGGCAAAGTTCTGGTACAGTGTTGCTTTCTGAATGGCTAGACCCCTTAAAATTTGAGCAGTGCTCACCCCTCTACCACATGCCGACATCAGCTGGATTTCAATATCTCGTAATTTTCCCATCTCAATATCATGTGCCTTTCGTATTTCACATGGTTTATTAATTGAATAGCTTTGTTTCTCCCCGAACCCCCGATTTAAAAGCATCCCACACCACCTGAACCGGAGCAGACCCATGATTAATTTAAAAAAACTCAACTATCCATTTCCCCATTTGCTCAACATACAGGGGATCAAATAATAATTTGCGCTCAAAAGTCCAGGGTCTCGCAGGAGGTCTAAAATGAATATCTAACTCTAGAGATTGTTTTAGGGAAAATATTGAACCTGACGTTATTAGCATTGTTGACATATCCAGCGGTTACAAAAAAATAGTCTAAGCGGAAATGTTTTTCATGAGGGGCAGATAAAAGAGTACTCCCTGGGGCTCCCATTCCCTTTAAATGACCTACATCGACAAACCCAAATTCTTTAATAAGCCCTCTGGTTGCCCTGAAGACTTTATTTTTCTTCCCCCCCCCATAAACATAATTGCTAGTTATATCAGCCTTTCCATCCAGATGAAGATTAAAATCCCCGCATAAGATTAAAGGGGAAGGCCAGGCTGCAAGCTCTATACTAAGCTGATTCAGCATGTCTGGATCGTCCAGATTAGGACCGTAGATAGTACATATGGTCAATAACAAACCTTCCAGACACAGCTCAATGATTACCCAGCGACCAAGAGAGTCTTCTTTCACACGCTTACATGCCCCCCAACCGTGTCTTTTCAAGACAGCCACCCCTCTTGTGGTTGTACCCTGCCGTGTACACCCTACTAATTCAAGACGCAGATCTTTAAGCCAGCTTCTATTATAGCATGCTATATGAGTGAATCATCTTAAATACGGATTCATTCATTGTTTTGCAAGTGGTATTTTTTTGTAGCCCCATCCGCTGCCAGGGTGTGTGCAGATCAGTACAGACCCTGACTGAGTAACAAAGAGGTGGGCCCACTGCCTGCCCTGGAATTTAAGCCCCGGTATGCCAGGTGCCAAGAGTGGCATCACACGTAAATTGGAAAGGGGAGCGAGCGTTAGTCTACTTGCAGTAATTCCACAAGAGCCATGGGCACTGGCATGCGGAGACCCGGCCTAGCACCCTCTTCCATCAGAAGGACGAGGTCAATCAATCAATCAATCAATCAGGTACTCATATAGCGCTACTACTCACCCGTAAGGGTCTCAAGGCGCTGTGGGGGGCGGGTTGGGGACAGCGGTTCAGTCAAAGAGGAAGGTCTTTAGGTCCTTCCTGAATTGAGGCAGTGATGGTGATTGCCTGAGGTGTGGAGGCAGGGTGTTCCAGGTCTATGCAGCGAGGTAGGAAAAGGATCTACCTCCAGCCGAGGTCTTGTGGATCCATGGGATGGTAGCCAGTGTCATATGGGCGGAGTGGAGGTGTCTGGTGGGTGTGTAGAAGGAGAGGCAGTGGTTGAGGTCTGCAGGTCTGGCATCATGGAGAGCTTTGTAGGCATGTATGAGGAGCTTGAAGGTGATTCTTTTTTAGACTGGGAGCAAGTGGAGGTCTCTCAGGGTGACCGGTGATGTGGCTGTGGCAGGCAATATTCAGGATAAGTCTGGTGGAGGCATTGTGAATGTTCTGCAGTCTCTTCAGGAGTGATGCCGGCATAGAGAGCGTTGCCATAGTCGAGGTAGAGTCAATTCTAACTGGCTCCTGCCCGTGGAGTGACTAAGGATACCCCTTTGCTAACTATTAATAAGCTCTAAAAGGTTTTTAGGCTGACAGGTTTTCTCACTGGCTGGTTGCACCTCAGTGAGTGAGGTTGAGACCCTACCATGGAGGGTGGGATGTTTCAGAAGACCCCACTGGGCACAGAGGTAGATGTCTCCGGAGTGAAGACAGGGAACCACAGCAGGTTGTGGCAATCTTGTCGCTTTCAAGTACCCTTTGGGTTTCTAGCAGGAGCTTGAGGTGCTACAGTACCTGCAGCAAACGTGTACAGCAACACAGTCTCTCTGTCCAATAATTCCTTCTGAATACTCATGAGCCCTTGTTTGCAGGGCTTCTGGAAGTCATTTGATTCCCAATTACTTTGTCAGATGAAAATAGGAAATCAATAAGGAAGAAAGGCAGCCTGTGATGGAGCAAGGATTCGCACGTAACGCGACTTGCTCTCTTCATGAACCTCGGCTTAAATCATAACTGTACTAACTCTGATTGTTTGTCATTTATTTGTATTTCCCCAACACACGGGTGTCCCTAGGAGGCTTGCCTATGTGTTTTTCATCATAATCAAGCTTGCACATTAATAAAATGGCCGCTTTGCAGAAATTCAGTCTGCGCATGCGTCGGTCATACCCATGTGACGTGACGCACTCGCAATCTGGAGGGAAAAGTTCGCACATGCGCAGTGGCGTTAAAATGGCCGCTTGTCACTAATCATGCTTCATGCTATCTTAAGCCGCTTTTATCTATGCATCTTTTCTGCACTAACTCTTAATGCTATAAGTATTATAAAATAAGGGATTAAGAGTAGTTGGTCATGGTGTACAGTGTATTCATTTTATTCTGTGTTATTAATTTGTTTTCGCTTACTTTTCATGTACCGCGTAAATGAGGGCCTTGAACTAGGGATGGGATCCATCTTGATGCTGACGTATCACACATCATGTGACCTAAGATCTGGGACGTGCAGCAATGGAACCTGACCAGATTGGCCATTGAAAAGGGGACTGTCCTTTCCAGGCGCACCTTTGCCCTTGAAGACTTTCTATTTTTATTCTGAAATGCGCAACAATGTTGCAAACCTTTTCTTCTCTATTGTACTTTCCCACACGTAGGCCTGGGAACCAGGTGTTAGGAGGAGGGATAATGTCACGTGCAGTATAGGTGGTACCTATGACCAAACCACCTCCCTTGACCAATCAGAAGATGGGACTTTGTCATTTTGCAACATTTATGGGTGGTCTTGGGGATCTAAACTTGTATAAATAGCCTAGCTTAGCTTAGAGAAATTGTCCGACTTGTCCGACTAGCAGACCTGTCACTGACCCTACGAACTCTATAGGTGCCTGATACAGAGTGCTGCGGAGCATTCTGCCTGAAACTTTCCACAAACTCCAAGGGGTGGAAATTAGTCCTAAGTGCTAAGCGAAGCACTTTTGCTGGGAGATTCGAAAACCCAATCGGGGTTATTGGCGGATTCCGTGCAGAAGAGGGGGTAACGCTGGCGTTGCATCCGATGCTGTAAGGGGTTGGTCGTGCCTTGGTGAACCCAGTCCTGACCCAGACCTGAGGGGTATCCTGTCCTGACTGTCCATGAGCTGTACCTGCTCACCTTCTGGTATTCCTGAATCCTTGAGGTTCCTTGTCCCGTTCTTTCCCAACTGACCCGTGGCCAGGGTTAGTCCTCATTCTCACCTAGGTAACTATTGACATAGGTGTCTGTCTGTACTTACTCTCAACTTTTCCTCCTCTGATTAAAGCAAATCTTGCCTGTGATATTCTCCATATCTCCTTTGAATGTAATTTCATGCAATTGATTATTAGTAAATGTTCCACTTTTACCCTTCCTATAGGACATTGCTAAACCAGACTGTTTATCTAGCTTGTTCCACTTATTCCCTTTCCCTTAGTATGGTTGCCGTGAAATTAGAAAGATAGCATAAGGTTTAGGAAATAGTATAAAATTATTAGGTCACACATTAGGTTTTTCCCTCACGTCCTTGCCCTAGATTAAACTGTATTAGATAAATATTCATTATGATCCATGCCCTATAGTGTTCCCTTTTACTCTATGATACTCACTTTGATCCAGAGCTACATTCTGGTCTTAATACTGATCATTGATGTATTACTTTGCATTTGCCTGCTTGTAATGGCATTTTCGTCCTAAACTTATACTATATAAAACCCTTAAAACCATCAAGGTGTCTGTGGTCATTATACATTAAAATAATATTAAAGGTATTAAATGTGTAAATCAGAATTTTCTCCCTTTTAGGAAAACCCTTATCACCTGTCCACTGCTAGCTCCTGATCTGTCAGGAGTAATGTGCCTGTGGTAAGTCAGGTACATGAATAGTATGTGGTGTAAGAGTCACCCAACCGATTACTCATAAGAGCGTGCGTGAAATCGCCTGGTTCACCCCAGTAAAACGTTAGCATTGGAAATAATCACGCAAAGGGCCCAGTGCGTGGAAAAGTTTGGTGAGCCGGGTGACCCGCGCGCTCTATCAGTAATTTCTGGTAAGCAGAGGAATGGTTAGGACTAGTAAGATAGGTAGATAAGATAGTTAGAAAATAAACCGTGAAAAATAAATGTGCTGCTAAAATTGTTTTTTAATATTGACTGTGTTACTTAATAATTTTTGCAAAAGAAATCGATTTCAAAATTGTTTTAAATGATTTTATATATGTATTGCTGCTAAATATTATATGTTTTGTTAACCAATTGTGTGTGATTGTTGAGTGTTGTCTGAAATCCCCGGGGAATTGTATAACGGATGGTGAGTAGAATCCATCGCGTTCTGAGGTCATTTGTAGGGAGGAAAGGTTAGTGCATGGTTCAAGTGGAACTGGAAGCACTAATTAGGTCTTTTCGGAAAACTGTATGAATGAAAGTAACGGGATTCTGATAGAAACCTTGGTCTGATATCACCTAGTAAGGGTCACACTAAGGGAGTAATAGAGTCATCGGAGCTTGTATGATAGCAAAGGGAAACGCTGACGAACCCCAGGCTTAGTATATATCCCGGAAAGAAGTGGATGAGACTGGGTAATAGCAGGTTTTCTAATGCTTGCGTGAGGGTAGGCAAGAGAAGTCTATCCGAAGTGTATGAAAAGTAGACAGAAGTGGTTTACTTGCAGTAAAGGAAGAACTTTCTATCTCTTTAGAACACTCCTACACAATGGCGAATGTTATACGTTGTTGACTAAAATTAACCATAGTACCTTAGAGAAAATACAAAGTTTCCGTTACCTTGTAAAGGAGGGAGACAGCCGAAGGGCTGCTCTGACGTCACTCCGTGCCGCGCTGGTATTGGTTAAACCAGCGGGTGTGTAGTGAAGCCGAAATTGTAAGGGAGGGGTGAGTGCCTGAGCGTGAGAACGCGTCTCGCGAAAAGGCCGCACACCCATTGGTTGAGAACCTTTGCAACCTCTGCACTGATTGGTTGTTGAGAAATTGGAGTCGCGCTAGCATTGGAAGCACAAACGAAGTAAACATTTTCCGCACCGAGCTTATAGGTTGTTACGAGCGGTGTATGTGGTACCCTGATTTTCTGCCTGATCCACGAAATCTAGGGTGTCATAAAGAGTTGATGAGCAAAGGCAGACCTCACAACATGTACGGAGGAAAGAGAAAAATGTCATTTGTCAGCAAAATAAAGAATTTCTTCAAAACTGACAAACCCGTACGAACTAGGGAAGGCGTGATCATTACTCCGCCAAATACTCCAGCCTCTTTCATGATGTTAGAAAAAGGGTATCATACCTGTGTATGGTTAGAGAACTGGGTAAAGTACACTGAGGAGGATGGAGTTCTAGCCTTTCCCATTGATGGTACTTTTAACGGGAGAATCCTATTTAACCTGAGGACCCGAATGAATGAATTACATCCCAGACCTAGATTAACTCAGTATGAAGCTTTAGAGGAATGGGAAATTGAAGCTCTAGAGCGAGACAGACCCCGAATGGACAAGGGAGTGACCCGATGGTATCCAAAAATGGTAAAAGAAACCAAGGAGCAGAAATTGAAACAGTGGAGACAAAAAATGATGGTAGAAGGGTTATTCCCCATGTTCGGAGCTAATGAAATGGCGGGAGGGAAGAAATGTACTGAGAAAACCAGACACTTGATGCCCCTGGGTGAATCGGAAGATGAGTTTTTAGAGGACTTATTTATGAAAGGTCCCCCGCCTTATAATGAAGAAGCCAGATCTCAGAGCTCAACTACTCCATTGAGACCTTCAGGAAGAAGAAGTACTAGTGAAGCCGATTCCACAGGGATAGAACAGAGAAGAGCGGGAGGAGAGGGCTTTGGTAGACCCGACCCCGTGGTCCCGAATTACAACCCTTTTGGTGAAGGACTAGTTTTGTCCACTCCATCAGCTCCGAATTTATATCCTTCTCTAGTACCCCAAATGATACAGGATCCCCCCATGAATCGGGTATTACACGAGCAGGAAAAGGGATGCCCTGAGAGGACAGCGGAATGATCTCATACATGCCATAGCTCAGATAAATCCAAATCCTGAAGCCCTGACGATTCCGGTAACTATTGGTCCAGTTTTTCCCCTATATGGGGACAGAATGAATACTCCTAAAACTCCAGTCATAACCCCGATGATGCCCCCGCCCAGAAGGGAACCACTCATTATTGATGACCAAGCAAGTGAATGTGAGTCCATGGCTTCCTTGATGGATCTGCCTAATAGGGAGCAGGGACCTAGTATGTCTCGAATGGGAACTCAGACTGGAAACAAAGACGTACTAATAGAGTCCTCATCAGGAACTCAAAGTGCGACAGTGGTAACTCCCGAGGAAATAGAAAGATGGACCCGAGAATTAGAAAAGGGAACCCCTCATCCAAAACCACTAGATATTTATAAGCTAAGAATAGAGCTAGAGGAACTAAGCGCAGGAAATGTGGGTTTAGAACGATTGAATGTCCGGGAGGAAGATGAGTTGTTGTTCATGTGCAAACACCTTACTCGGAACGCAAAATCATACTATGACAAATTAATGGACACAGCAGTATGCATGGGAATAGATATCAGCAGATCCAAAGTACTACAGAAATCCTACAGAGTAGAATTTTCAGACAAAGATCTAGAAAACCTGAATACCGCAGGGAAGAAGACGCAGATTAAAGAACTGATAAACTTAGCACAGAAATGGGGAGATCTAGACAAGTGGAAAGCCAGGTGGGCAAAGAAAAAGGAGGATAGCAAGGAGAGACCACGGACTGCTGAGTACGTCTTACAAGAAGCTGACAAACCAGAAAAGTTATGTCCCATGAGAGAAGTCCCAGGGGGAAAATATGTCCATGTCCCTTGGTCCAGACAAGATATAGTATCTTTTACTAATGACTTTCCAAAATTACGGGAGAAACCAGTCGATTGGTACCGACAGGTCGAACGCTTCATAAAAGTTCAGAAATGTCTTCTGAAAGACCTGGATGGTTTTTTCGACATTGTGGTCCCTGTAGATTTGTGGACCGACTGCAAAATTGAAATTGATTGGCCTAGCGAAGAATATGCGAGAGACGAGATAACAGGAGGTCCCGCACCTGAAGTAATGAGGAAGTATGAGCAAGTCATACAGTACCTCAAGAAAAAGGTGCCCGCAAAAGAAACTGATTGGACCCGCATAGATAGAACTACCCAAGAGCGTGATGAATCAGTCCACTCCTATTATGAAAGGTTACTGCAGGTCTTCAAAACTTACAGTGGAATCGATAATGTGGACCTGAAGGACATGACACATTTCTGTTATCGATTCGTGTTAGGATTGAGACCTGAAATATCCCAGTGGATTAGGGATAACAAAATCAGTTGGCAAGGGAAACCCATTGATGATGTTCTCAAATATGCCAAATACTGCGAAGATGAGATCGAGAACAAAAAGAAAGCCCTAAAGGAGAAGGTTATGTGGGCTCAGGTGAAATTAGCTGAACAACAAGAAAAACAGTTAAGTAAAATGACTAACAGTAATAATACTCCAAATACGAATGCTGGGGGTGGAGGAAGACCCCGGGTAAAGATGAGTAGGGAAGAGGCTATGGAAAAATTCCCCTGTCACGGATGTGGTCACATGGGACATTGGAGAGATAAATGTCCGCAATTGCAGGCTGGTAATGCCCCCGTAAATGGTTTAAATCCACAGGTGCAGAAAGAGGGGATCCGAAAGACCCAACAGCAGGTAAATCAACCCCCGGTGCCACGCGCACCTAGACAGAATTTTAGGAATCAGGGTCAACAGAATGAAAGGGTCGAAGTGTGGGAAGGAGAGAATGAAAGAAATGCACCCATTCCACAGTACCTGTTAAATGATACTTTTCTCTGCGATGATCAATACTGACGGGGCCTGAGAGGGGAGGACAAGGAGTGCGTGCTTGGTGCCTCCTTACCGGTAGACCAGACTGGACCATACATTGAAGGAAAGGTTGAAGGGACAGATGTCACCTTTCTGTTGGACACTGGTGCTACCCGTTCCACTGTGAGAACAGCGGACGTTCCTAACCTACCCCTCTCGGGAGAAGCTATCCAAGTAGTGGGAGTTTCAAATCAGATAATCAGTACTCCGGTAACAGAACCTATGGAAATTTCCATAGGAAATTTCAAGGAAATGCACAGATTTGTGGTCTGTGATTCTAGTCCCGTAAACCTATTGGGACGAGATCTGTTGTGCAAAATGCGTTGCACCATCTTTTGCTCACCAAATGGTGTTGAAATCCAGACCCCAGATGAAGATGGCCTGTATAAATTAATGTTGTTAAGGCCTGACACCGACATTAAGCCCATGTCCATTGAAAGTCTACCTGAAGAACTGCAATCAAGCGTAATACCTGAAGTTTGGGATTTTACTGGAAAAGATGTAGGCTTAATGGCAAATGTAGACCCAATTAAAATAACTATAAAAACAAATGCTGTATACCCAAATACCAAACAGTATAAAATGAGTGCAGAAGTGAAAGAAGGAGTCGCAAAGGAATTAAACAGATTGCTCAAAGCAAACATCATTCAGGAAGTGATGAGTAGTCCCTGTAATTCACCCATACTTGGAATTAAGAAGCCTAGCGGAAAGTATAGGGTAGTGCAGGACCTGCGCAAGGTAAATCAAATTGTAGTACCTTGCTGTCCCATAGTGCCAAACCCCGCAGTAATACTGTATCAAATTCCTTGGGAGGCGGAATGGTTCACTGTCATAGACTTGTGCCATGCGTTCTTTTCCATCCCATTGCATCCAGAAAGCAAATTCCTTTTCAGTTTTGAATTCAACAGCCAGGTCTATGTCTGGAATCGTGTCCCCCAGGGGTACACCGAAAGTCCATCGATTTTCAACCAGATCCTAAAGAAATGTCTTGAATCCTTAGTACTGCCTAAAGAGTCTGTCCTGGTACAGTACATAGATGACCTACTGGTGGCATCTAGAAGTCAAGACGACTGTGTCACTGATACCATTGCCTTGCTGAATCACCTAGGAAAAGGAGGACATAAGGTCTCACCAGACAAACTACAGTTCTGCAAAACCTCAGTAAAATATCTGGGGCACCAGATAGAGAAAGGGATCAGGAAAGTCACTACAGAAAGAATTAATATAATTCGAGAAATGTCACTACCAGTAACTCAGAAAGAAGTAAGAATGTTCCTAGGAGTTGTTGGGTACTGCAGACAATGGATCGTGGGTTTCGCAGCTATAGCTAAACCCTTGATTAACATGACAAAGAAAGGAGCGGAAGACCCAGTTTGTTGGAATGATGAATGCATGACTGCTTGGGTAACATTGCGAAATTGTCTGTGCACAGCTCCAGCCTTAGGAATGCCTGACTATTCTAAGAACTTTGAATTGTTCTGTGACACGAGAGACAATTGTGCGCTCTCGGTCCTAACCCAGGAACATGGTCTGATTAGACGTCCCGTGGCCTACTTTTCGGCCGCCCTAGATCCAGTGGCTGCTGGATTACCTGGGTGCCTGAAAGCAGTAGCTGCTACCTGTACAAGCCTAGAGCAGAGTGAGAACATTGTGATGGGACATCCTGTCACTGTATTTGTTCCACATTCAGTTGTAATATTGCTCACCCGAACCAAGACACAGTATCTCACCCCTAGTCGGCTGACTAAGTATGAGAGGATTCTCATTGGTGCAGAAAATGTAATAATTTCCCGATGTAACGTTCTGAACCCTGCCACTCTATTGCCCCTCCCCATTGATGTAGAGGCAGGAGGTGAAATTGACCATAACTGCATAGACTTGACTGAATTTAGCACAAAACCCCGTCCTGATATCAGAGAAGTGGCCTTAGTTGATGAAGACCTCAAAATGTTTGTGGATGGTTCATGCTTGAGACATGAGAATGGAGGTTTGAGTGCTGCCTATGCTGTAGTCACTTTGGAAAGAACGCTGGAAGCTTCCTATCTTTGGGAAGTTAAATCTGCTCAAGTAGCGGAGCTCATTGCCCTGACAAGAGCTTGTAAAATTGGGAAAAACAAAAGGGTAACCGTTTATACTGACAGTCAGTACTGTTACGGGGTTGTTCATGACTTCGGCCAGCTCTGGTTGCAAAGAGAATTCATGACTTCCTCAGGTTCTCCTATCCGAAATGGAAAACCAGTACAAAACTTACTAGAAGCCATCCAATTGCCCAAAGAATTGGCTGTGGTCAAGTGTGCGGCTCACCGATCTGGAAATGACGAGGTGACAGCCGGAAACAGATATGCTGACCAAATTGCCCAGTACTGCGCCCGACACAAAATGTCCCTCCTAATTAAATTATGGGGAGGTGAAAGCAGCTGCCAACTGATGTTGTTTGAGAGATTGGGAACATGGGATGAATTGAGAGAATTACAACAGACATCAGACAAGAAAGAAAGGGACATGTGGAGGCAGGATGAATGTCAACCCAGGAAAGGAGATGGTGTTGTGGTCCACGTGACTGGTAGGCCTGTACTGCCTGAACGACTGGTTACCGCAATGGCACGGATAATACATGAACCAACACATATTGGGAGGGATGCCATGTGCCGTATGTTTGAAAAGGTGTTCTACAGTTCAAAATTCAGGAGCACAGCGGACAAACTTTGTCAGAGGTGTTTAGTGTGTCAACAATTCAATGCAGGAAAGAAGACAGTAGTGGAACAAAGTACCATTGGGAGAGCAGAAGGTCCCTTCATTAGGATGCAGGCAGACTTCATAAAACTACCCCTGTGCAAAGGATATCAATATGTCCTGGTCATAGTTTGCTTGTTTTCCCGGTGGGTGGAGGCTTATCCAACCAAGAAGAATGATGCCCTGACTGTAGCTAAATTATTACTTAGGGAACTGATACCACGCTTTGGAATTCCAGAGACAATTGAAACAGACCAAGGTGGACATTTTTCAAACGAAGTCCTAAAAGAACTCTGCAAAGCATTCAAAATGGAGCAAAGGCTGCACTGTGCCTATCATCCAGAGGCTTCTGGAATAGTCGAGCAGATAAACGGCACTCTCAAGTCCAGGTTGGCAAAACTATGTGACTCCACAAAAATGAACTGGATAGAAGCTTTGCCCATGGTGCTGATGAGCTTGAGAAGTATTCCAAACAGAAAGACAGGCTTGAGCCCCCATGAAGTGCTGATGGGAAGAATGATGCGACAGGCATGGGTACCTGGACACAAACTGCTAAGTATTTCTGATGATATGGTGCTAGAATACTGCAGGCAGTTGGGTGACCAAGTGCGTTCTATCTCTCACCAGATTGGAGAGACTGCTGTCGAATGGCCTACCACCCCAGCACACAAGCTGAAACCAGGTGATTGGGTGGTGTTGAAGAAACATACCCGGAAGAGTTGCCTTAAACCGAAGTGGGGCAAGCCTCGACAAGTGATCCTTGTCACCACAACTGCTGTGAAGTGTGCTGGTGTACCAAAGTGGATCCATGCAAGTCACACGAAGAAGGTGACTGGAGAAAACGCGACTGAAGCCGAGGGTGGTCCAGCTGAGGAGACTCCAGAAGAGGGTCCGGATCCCGCTGACATCGAACTACCAGGCACAAGTCAAGAAGTTGAATGGTTTCCTGTTGATGACCAGGTTCTTGATCCAATAAGAACCAGAAAATACTCTTACCTAGGTAGTGAGTGGGACAGTGCAGGTGAGTCAGAACAAGAAGGAGAAGGTCAGATCATCAAAGCCATCATAACATCTGATCAGGGAATAGGGCAAGTAGGGACAGAACAAGTCATCGACACTCCTCCTCCTGAGCCAGAGGAGACTGGAAAGGGACAGATAGTAGTCAAAGCAGAAGTTCATGCGGGAGAAAATCAAGAGATCGAAGAGCATGAACCAGGCCAGTTAGTAATAGATGAACGTGTTCAGGAAGAAGAGTCCAGTGAATCACTCACAAACGAAGATCAAATACAGTCAAAACCTGAACTAGGTCAGATTAAGGACCAGGCAGAAGAAATAGATAAAAGACCTGGAACTAGTCAGACAGGTAGGGAAAAGGACACTGCTGAAGCCATAGTGCGACAAAGAAGAAAAAGCAAAAGGGTTCACGAGGAAGAGCAAGTTTCCTCGACTACAAACAGGATCGAAAAGAAGGATGAACCCCGATATGTAAAAAGACTAAGAATAAGAATAAAAACAGTCGAAGAAAAACTAAAGGACCAACAACGGGCTGAAAGTGAAAGGAAAGAAGCCCGAGGAAAGTTCATCCGAAAGGGCGGCAGAGTAAAGAAACAGAACAAACTGTATCGGAGCCCTGAGTGGACCTATCTGGTGTTGGAAGAAATTGATGAGCCCGAAGCTTGTGGCAAAAGCGACGAAGGGTCCATTGCTGATCGGAGTTCGGACGAAGACCCTCCCTGAGGTGAAGCAAAGTAAAAACCTCAGCTGAGAAGAAACGAAGAGGGGTTGAGAAAGCCACCTGTAAGATAAAATGTCTGATTCAAATGTCACTGGAAGGTCCAGATTTAGCTGTTGCAAGACATGCTGTAAAATATGCATCTGTAGTGTAGTGGTACTAGTAATAATATGGATAGGATTAACAGTGTTTATACCTTTTATGATAAGCAAAGACCCTAACATGTATCCTACAGACTTGACGACACAAGACGCAGAAGTTGTACATACTGAAGAAACACCACGAAGTGTAGAAAGACATGACAATGCAATGAGTCTGAGACATACACGACCTGACTTAGAAGCATCAGATGAGGGAGAACTACATTATCCCCAAATGAAGAACAGGACACACTTAAATGTTTTCGCAAACCTTTTAGTGCACTATGTAGAAGCTATGGAAATAGAAGATTGCTATGTCTGCATGATGCTACCTACTTCAGTAGCTGAAGGTGTGACATACCACCATTTACCCCTGACTTATGGAATCTCCTGTAGTATTTTAGCTAGTTTATTCTATAGAAGCACTTTACAGTACTATTACTCCAACACTGACGTTATCTTTTCAGAACTTCCTATTAGAGGGAATCTGAACCTTGTACATACCCTTGGTGGAGTGACTCGCTACATGGGGGAATATTTCCTGACTATAGGTGACATAGATCTGAATGAAGCTCGTAGAGACAACTTGACGTGTGCCTTACATGCACAAGAGAAAATGTTCTTGAAAATGGCAGAGAAGAGAAGGGAAAAGTTTCAGAAAAAGGCAAATGACGAACAGAACAGAACCCCTAGATGGGCAGAAAACATGGATAACACCTCACAAAGCGAAGTTACTCCTGCTCTGTTGCTGGATTTTGAACGGAAAGGGAAACTCTGTCTTCATAGAGAAAAGACTAGTTATTATAACAATGTATTCATTGGTTCCAGCGAGTGTGAACATAATTACAAGGTAATTGGAGGTTGGGGTTTCAAAAATGGGTCAGAACCTGTGTTTCCAGGAATTTATTATATATGTGGAAACAAGGCTTATTTCAAATTGCCGGATCACTGGTATGGAAGCTGCTACTTTGGCATTGTCTTTCCGAAAATATACCATGTGAACAATGCAGCTGGAAGCAATGAGATTACTAATGGCTTAGTGCGTAGAAAAGTGAAAGTGTAGGAGAAATTATAGGTGATATTTTTAGCGCACTGATACCTGGAATGGGGGTAGCTCTGAATACTCATAGAATCTGCAAATTATCTACAGTAGTGGATCGGTTATCAACTGACACTGCTGCTGGATTTCTGATGATCAATACCGAAATGGTTGCGATCAGATCAATGGTTTTACAGAATCGCCTTGCTCTTGATACCTTATTGGCAAAAGAGGGCGGAGTCTGCAGGATGCTGAGGGCACAACATTGTTGCACTTACATTCCTGATAAAAGTGTCGAAATTAAGAAGTATATAAGAAACATTACTAATTTGGAAAAATAGCTCAAACCATTAGAGGTTGACAGTGCCTGGAAGAGACTGACTGATGGTCTCTCCTCTGTAGGTAGTTGGTTCTCTAACCTAGGTAAAAGTCTTTTATGGAAAATACTGATGCCAATAGTTGGAATAGGTGTGATTGTTCTGATCATATTCATCTGTTGCAAATGCCAGAAATGCAGAAAATATATAGTGAATAAAAGAGGAAAGCGAAAGGCTGAAGACTTAGAATTAGAAGAATTAAGAAACCAGATATATAAGAAAATAAAGAACAATCATACACACAGAGAGGCGGAGAGAAAGCTCAACAATAAGTTCATGGAGGTTGAGATGGATGAATTTGATGAATGAAGTTGGCATCTGTTTTCATGTGTAGTGATGATAGTAAATATCATCAAAGAGGGGATTGATGGAGCAAGGATTCGCACGTAACGCGACTTGCTCTCTTCATGAACCTCGGCTTAAATCATAACTGTACTAACTCTGATTGTTTGTCATTTATTTGTATTTCCCCAACACACGGGTGTCCCTAGGAGGCTTGCCTATGTGTTTTTCATCATAATCAAGCTTGCACATTAATAAAATGGCCGCTTTGCAGAAATTCAGTCTGCGCATGCGTCGGTCATACCCATGTGACGTGACGCACTCGCAATCTGGAGGGAAAAGTTCGCACATGCGCAGTGGCGTTAAAATGGCCGCTTGTCACTAATCATGCTTCATGCTATCTTAAGCCGCTTTTATCTATGCATCTTTTCTGCACTAACTCTTAATGCTATAAGTATTATAAAATAAGGGATTAAGAGTAGTTGGTCATGGTGTACAGTGTATTCATTTTATTCTGTGATAAGCTCACCATAGGGCATGTCTGATCAGTATGTGGCAGCTGCATGTCAGGAGCACCTCTCTTCCTCTCTGCATTCCAGAGGTCTGCCCTAATATGGGCTGATCCCAGACCAGGGACTATGCAAGTTGAGCAGCGCACCCAGGAATATGCTCTACCATGGTAGGCCTTCGGGTGTATCCTACTGGGAAAGCAAATAGTGTGCCTCTTAAGTTTTGGTGCAGCTGTACTGGGCATCTGAAGCTCAACGGTGTCCAAGGAGCGGGGTCAGTCTCCCACAATCTCTCCCCCTCTGCTCCGAGAAACTGAACAGTGCGACTGGGGGCTATATATCCCCCCCTGGATTTGGCCTGGACTCCTCCAGGCCAGGATCTTCTGCTGTGGTGCGCCAGAGGCATCAGTGAGGCGCTGAGGAAGCCTTAACACTATTTTGACCGCGTACCCGGGGGGTGCGACAGACCATGAGAGGGGGCCAAGGTGGAGAGCGGACAACTCTCTGCCTTACAGACACTGTGCATCCTGGTTGGCCAGAGGTGAGACACTCATTTACCCCCTCAACCCCTACACTATCCTACTGACTGCACAGTAATGGGGAAACCTAAGATGCCAAAGAATAAAGCGTTGGAGGTGCCATTGCAAGGGGCTGGGAGCATAAGCCCACCTCAGGATCCTCTTGCGGAAAGTACTACAACTAAACTGGTGGTGAATGAGGTGGGCGAACTCTGGGCTGACCATAGGAAACTGTCAGAGAGGGTCAGAGTGCAGAAATCAAGCTGGACACGGCGCACCCGGCGACACAGAACTTGGCAAAATAATTTGCGGCTTTGGAGAGGGGGTTGGCTGTCCTCGCAGTTTGCCTTGAAGACGCAGAGAGGGGGGTCTAGGAGACATAACGTCCGAATCATTGCCTGAGTGGACAGAGGGGCAGAACGTTGAACTCTTCATTGAAGACTGGCTGGAAAAAATGTCTGGAAAAGCCCTCATGTTTCTACTTGGTGGAAAGAGTGCATAGAATCCAGCTGAGCCCCGGGACGCCCCTTCGCCCCATTATTGTTAGGTTGATGAACTACAGAGACCAAGATAAGAACCTTCAAATTTCCCGTCAACATGGCCCATGGCCGTTGGAGGGGCTGGAAGTTAATATCTACCCATATTACACCTACTTAGACCAAAGTCAATGGCGAGAATTTATGCCTATCAAGAAAACATTGCGCCAACTTGGTCTTAAATATGCCCTCATCTTCCCAGAGAGGCTCAGAGTAGCAAAGCAGAAAAAAACACATTTCTTGCTCAATGCACAGGAGGCGCAGCAGTGGTTGGAGTCCCAGAGACACTGGTCTGGCCAGACAAGTTCATCTTAGAACGAGATAGAGGGGCAGCAAAGTAAGACCAGGAAGAGGAGAAATGAAACCAGTAGGTGTTCCCCAACATGGGTGCAGATGAAGGTGTAGCAGGCACAAGCAGTGAAAGCTATTAAGAACAGCAGCAATATACTGGATAGTAACTGATGGAGGGTACTTGCATTGAGGGAGGGTAATGGGGCACAGGTGCTCCAGGCTCTGGTACAGAGACTGAGGGGGAGCGGCTGTCGGTCATCACCCCGATGTCATCGGACCATACTGTCTGACACTGAACCTCACCCATGTGAATTGTAAGTACAGATGGGGGGACATGAGCCCAAGGGCCTGGTAGACTCAACTGAGCGATTATATTTGGGGTCTGAAACTCTTAGATGAACGCTCTGGGCCTACCTTGGACCTAGGGGGGACCAGCGACTTATAGGTGGTGTGCGGTTGCATCTCACATTGTGCCTACAGAGGGAATGTTTTAATTGACACACAGGTATGGATGCCACACCACACATACAGCAGAAGCGATACCCCCTTCTCAGGACAAACACAGATTACATGACCAATCATAATGGCTTTGGCTTCATCGCAGAACCTGACCCTAGTCTTGTGAAATGTTAATGGTCTAGGCAAGAGGGTGAAAAGGAGCCTGAGGATTAGGGCCTTCACCAGATACAGGGCTGACTTAAAATTTCTCCAGGAGACTCATATGCTGGATAGGCAACATACCTACATTAGAAGGGGTAGATACAGGGTAGCCTCTTATGCACAACACTCATCGAGCTGGAGAGAGGTGGGTATCTTCCTAAAAAAGTCCCTGACCTTTCACGTACTTCGCTCCTGGTCGCACACCTCAAAGCTAGATAGGAGCATGATCTTGGGGAAATTGATGATGAAGGCTGGCAGAACGCGCTGAGCTTCCTATCCGCAGGGGCTATCAAGGCCAGCTTTAGATTAACTCAAAGCGTTACACAGGATGTATTACACCAGAATACTATTCCACAGAATTGGGAAGACTATAAATTCCTCGTACCTCCAAAAGTGCGGCACTGAGGGGACTTTTATCCATACTTGGTGGCTCTGTCCTGAGATACGCCCATTCTGGGAACAAATGACCAAATCCTTGGAGGAGGCAGGAGGGGCTATTGAATTGTCACCCCAGAGAGCCCTGCTGGGTATCTGGGAACCCTCGGACCTCCTGGGATACCAGATGATTTTTGTGAATATTTGGTTCATGGTGGCAAAAAGGGAAATTGCAAAGAAGTGGGGATGAGCCACAGTGCCACTGCTCCGTACATTGGAAGAAGGTATGGCACATTGTAAAATTATTGAAAAATTGGTCTGTAAGGGCAGAGGCTGTGAGAAGAAATATGAGAAGATCTGGGGGGCCTGGGACACAGGTGACATAGAGGAATAGAGGGGCCTATATAAGGTAGTATGCTAGAAGTAACAAACGAGATGAGGAAGAAGTAATGATAGACTGGATGGCACACCATGGGTGCGACGTAGGATGAGACTCTGTAGTTAGGCGCATGTAGAAGGTGAACCCATTACGAACGTGGGTGGAATTTACCAGAATTGTACTGCTTCGATAATGATCTGCTGATGTGGTGATCATACATTTTTTGTCTGTTGTGTATGAAAACAATAAATACCACTGCACTGGAAAAAAACACATTGTCTACTTCCCCACCCATACCAGAACACATTAGCTCTTTAGGACACGTAGCCACCTTCTTTATACTCCATCCTGTGTGATGACGCTTCTTTTTTTATTTTTACAATTTTCAATGGTTTGGAAAACTTAGACATGCTTTTATCCACTCTCATGGGTAATCTGATGCACAATATGTCTCCTGCATAGAGGTCATGACATTTAGCCTTAAAGTGATACATCGCACCTTTGTTTGGCAATGAATTGCTTTCTCTCCACTCTTTTTCTAATGTCATTGTAATTCTGAAGTTCGCCATTATATTGGCCTTGTGGGTATCTCTTGAGTAACCACCATGGACAGACATTGGAGGAAGGAGTTCTTCCCCTTAACAACTTAAAAGGACTAACCCTCGTGGTAGAATGAGGACCTATACGGTATGTCCACACATTTCCTTGATGAGATTGGAAGCAGAAATGTCATTCTACAAGGCCATCTGGACACTGTCCTTGAGATAACGATTAAACCATTCCACAAGATCATTGATTTGGGGGTCGTACACTGTTATGAAGCTATGTTTTATATTAAGTGAGTTCAGAATTCTATCCTGTGTTCGGATATAAATTGAATGCATTGTCCCAGGGAGCCCATCTCTGCTTAAAGTCTCCCGCTTTAAATTCAAAATTTCCTCGGTGGGCCCTTTTCTGCAAATGGTACTTCAGGCCATTTAGAGAAATAATTGACCATCCATCACAACAGAATATTGCATTTGGGCGGGTAAACCTTTAAATAGACCCGACACATATAAAGCTTACTTCTGCCATGGAGCATGGGGCCATTCAACCCGATGCATAGCGGGTGTAAGACATTTAAGGATCTTATCACACTTCACACACTCTTCACAGTTTCTCACACAATGCTCTGCCTCACGATGCATACCTGGGCACCAAAATTGTGCCCTGAAAGAATGCTTCAAATCTGACATGCTCATGCGCCCTGGGTGACAAGCATTCAGATTCAGATTTGAACTTAATTCGGTTATTTAGCACAGAAAACAACCATGAAAGTACAAGTAAAAAACACAATAATTTTACAGTCCAGTTTAAACAATTTGCTTATCCTAAAGTAGAGCACATTCAGGTAATAGATTTACGAAATTTAAAAACAGTTTTCATATATACGGACAGGGATGCTACTGTAAAAATATTATCAAACCGTTGTAATTCTAAAAAAGCAGGGCGACACTGTTAAAAATCCATAATCTTTAGTAAATGGACAATCCATAATTTCCTGGGATTAGTGTAAAATCTGCAAAAGAAAAGAATGTGGATATCTGACTGTTCAGATAGATCATCACAGAGGCACTTAAGAGGTTGTTTACCCCAAATATTCATGACAGGGAAACTAAATAGCCTAAAAAGCATATTAAATCTAAAGCGCGTAAGTAAAAATCTTTCAAAGTTGCTCGTAGATAGTCTAATATAGGGTTGCATCTGTACTGAGGTCATAATTAATTGGTGGGCGGCCACACTTTTCTTCAACATTTCTGCTCTAATTCTTTGGTCGCCCAAAAGCCTCAAACATATATCTTTAAGAGTTTTCCTAGAGACAAGGTTCATAGTTGTGGGGTCCTCATAATATTCTGGGTGACCTATGTTTGCCATAAAGGACATTACATAACTTAACCATCTCACTTTGCCCCCTTTCTCTAGACTCATTGCATCCCTAAGGATAGAGCGATTAAAAGCACATTCCTCCGTCGTCCACACCCTGTGCCACAGTAGAACGGGAGCGACTTTAATTAAGTCTTCTAAAAAAGGTACCCCCGGCTCAACGTGCCAAAGATAGGTTGATGTGCTTTCTGGGACTGCTAGGAGGAATCTCACGAAGGTTTTCTACACCGTCTGCAACAATTTTACGTTTGCATGTCCCCACAGTCCTGCGCCGTAGGTAGCGATTGACACGCAAGTTGTCCAGTGAGGAGTTCCCTAGGTGTTTTTTTACCAATCCTTTTACTAAAACATTTCAGCGCCGGGGGGGCGTGGCTTGGATGCCGTGCAAGATGGCCGGCTAGTTGCGGAGCCCCGCCGCATCAAAGACTTTCTGAATAGTTTTCTCGATGTGTAGGGACCTGTTTTCGCAGCAGCCTACAACATCTGGCACCGGAACCGGCGGTGAGCACCTACATCTCTTTTACGACCACTTATAAGCCGTTTTTCCAGTGTAATTCGCAATGAGCCTGTCGCGTACTGGAAAACGCGCGCTTTGGGACGCCGCCATTTTGCGCTACCGCAGCACCAACGGACTTCTCCGTTTATCTATCCTCCTCAGCGTTGGCTCTCCGCTCTCTTCCTCAACCACTTTGCGGACATTGCGGTAATCGCCGAAGAGATTCCTGCTACCTGTAATATGCCCCAATTTCAACTTTTCACTCAAAATGCGCTTGTCGCCTGTCAGGAAGCCGCCATTTTTGAGCGCGTCGTGTTTGCGCTGCACCTTCCTTCAATACAACGACTTTTCTTCCTGGCCTACGAAATGTCTGTCGCATACTGGAGTGTACAACATTTGCTTCTCTGTTTAATATATGAACATTCCTTACGATGAACTCTCTTTTCGATATATAGCAGTATCTCTACTTTTGCACCTCTACGCTTCCTACAGTGTGCCTGCCTATTAGAAGCCTCCCAACATTTGTATTGTGTTGGACCACTGTTGACCATGTTGTCTGCTGCGACACCTTGTCAACTGCGTTACAGCCTTTCTACTCCTTCTGCTACTTTCCATGTTATGGATGGTTGTTCTATGCGCTGAGCTCTACAATGTTCCACAAGGCAGTTGTGTCTCTCAGTGATTTTTCGTAAGTCCATGAGAACAGCTCAATTTCTTTGTGGAGTTCTCTGTTCAGTTCCTATTCCTGCCTCTGATAACGGTACTTGACTAACTTTCAATAGACGGAGTGTTCTCTATACACCTTCTTTTCATGTTATCATTAATACTGTTCTTTCTCGTATGGTCAAGTTACGCAAGCCTAAATTCATTTTTCCTTCCTCTGTGAAGACTCCTCTGGGTTTTCCCACTGATTTGCTCACTCCCTCACAGACTCTCAAGATGGCGACCTCTACTTCTCAGCGATCCTCACAATTGCAGACCTCTTCAAATAAATCCTCACCACCAGCGTCTTCTTCTAAACGACTAAAACAAGATCCTCCTTCGCCGGATAAATCTTCCTCCTCATCCTCCATAGATTTGATTTTAGAAGAAATCCGGGCGTTACGACCATTTGTTGAGGAAACCAGTAAAGACATGCAACTTTTAAAAGATAAGTGGGAGACCATGGATGCTCGCATTTCCTCACTAGAACAACAACTCCCCGAGGTCCAATCTAACACACAACGCATCACTTCCTTGGAAAAGACTGTACTTTCACTTCAACATCATACGGAGGATTTGGAAAATCGAAATAGAAGGAATAACCTTCGTATTTATGGTCTGCCAGAATCTCTTGAGGGGGATGACCCAGTCACTTTTTTCACCTCTTTCCTTCCAAAACTTTTGGACATGTCATCCTCTACGACCATCAGCATCCAAAAGGCTCACAGACTTGGACCGCGTACAACTACATCTACAAAACCTCGGGGTGTCATCATCCTTTTTTTAAAATTTACGGATCTTCTATCCATTCTTTCTGCAGCTAGAGCCAAACGACAAGTATCCTGGCAAGGTCAACGTGTTTTTCTAACCCAAGATATATCTAATGCAACTGCCTCTAGACATAAGGAATTTCTTTCCCTTCGCCCCTCTTTGCGCTCCATGGGAGCACGTTATGGTTTGTTTCATCCCTGCACCTTCAGAGTGACTCATCAAAATAAGACTTGGACCTTTCAAGAATTGGGTGAACTTCGCAACTTCCTCCTCCTGCATAGTGGTGAAGGAATGGAGTCCTCCCCTTCGAATAGTGGCTAACTGGTTTATTATTCTCCTGCCTCTACCCTCTGTTGATCTGCTCTTTTGTGTGCTTATGTACTTCATATATGTTATGCTTCTTGTTCTTTTTCCCCTATTTATTTTCTCTAGTATGCTGTAGTGTTTATTTCTGCTTTATATTCCACTTTCTTGTATTTTATGCTCTTTTCCATTTTTTGTATCTTATCTTATATTCATTTTTGCTCAATCTGACCTTCTTATTAATTGTTTTTTGTTTCCTTCCATTGCAGAATTGTACCTTACCGACTATCCCCTTCATCCTATGTCATCCCCACCTAGTTTTGTGAGGTCTCGGTGCGGTCTTGTTTCTGCTTCTGGTCTGCTTTATCTTGTTACGCGTCACCACTTCCCCATATCCCTCTTTGTATTCATCTTCAGGTATGTTTTTTGCAGTCATCCTTATGGATTTATACTGTCTTCTCTGTTTTCTCTCTCCATTTTCTCGCTCTACTTTTTCTTCCTTTCCTTTCTCCCCTCTTTTCCCCCTCTCAGGTATTCTTTTCTCATACTTTCTTACTTCCGGCCTTTCTATACTTGGTTTCTTTACTATTACTGTATATTTGCACTTTTTAAATTTGAATTGTTTACTCTGTTTCAATATTTAAAGTTGTTTCATGGAATGTGAAAGGTTTTAATAATCCTATTAAGCGGCAGAAAGTACTATCTCACCTCTCCTCTTATAACCCTGACATTGCTCTTATCCAAGAGACCCACCTCTCTGATGTTGAATCTTTAAAGTTGAAAAGACAATGGGTTGGTACTGTGTTATTTTCTCCGGCCCCACATAAAAAGAATGGAGTTGCCATTTTGATCCACAAACGACTCAAATGCAAGATTGTACTAGAAGAAACAGACGATGAAGGTCGTTGGGTATTAGCTAAATTACTGATCAATGCAATTCCTATTACCTTGTTTAATGTTTATGGCCCCATACACTTTGATTCTTCCTTTTGGCCCACAATCACTTCCAAATGCATTCAATATAAAGACGATTGCTTCCTTCTAGGTGGCGATTGTAATCAGGTAGTTGATCCCTTCTTGGATCGTAAGTCCTCTGTACGCTTCACCCCACATAAGCCCTATAAACAGTTCTTGGATACTATTGCACAGGCCCACCTTGTTGATTCTTAGAGACTCACTCATCCAGACACTTTAGATTTTTCTTTCTTCTCTCCCCCACATGCCTCCTTCTCTCGTCTAGACTATATTTTTCTCTCCTCTTCTCTATCCCAAAATCTTTTATCTTCCTCTATCGAACCGATTGTCATCTCTGACCATTCTCCTATTGTTACAGACTTTGACCTCCTTCCCCCTCTTCCTAAATCATCTCGTTGGCGTTTTAATTCTTCCTTACTAACTGACCCTAATTTCTCCACATCCTTCCGCTCTTTTACTACTGAATTCTTTCAACTCAACTCTGACCCTCACATCTCTCCACATGTTTTATGGGATTCTTTCAAAGCTACAGCCCGGGGATTCATTATTGACTTTGTTTCTAAGAAAAAAAAGAAATTTCTCCATAAAGGTACTGTTGCTTTAGCGCATATTAAATCCTTGGAACATCGGTTTTATACTTCCTCCCCCAAACATATGCCTTCTGAACTCCTTCAAGCTAAAATTGCCTTCAACAAACTCACCACTGATTCGGCTTCTTCCTTTCTTCTCCGTAGCAGCGCTCGCTACTATGGGGGTCGTAACAAATCGGGTAAATTACTTGCTAACTACCTCAAGTCACGGAAAGAACATACTTTCATAGACTCCATCTACTCCCCTTCTAATGTTCTCCTGCACACCGATAAGGACATTTTGAACCAATTTCAATCTTTTTATGAGTCCTTGTATACTCCCGAAAATCCCTCTTCACCTACTCTTCTTCAATCCTACTTCGATAATTTACCTAAACCTGATACATCCCAACTTCACTTCTCAGACATCGAAACAGATTTTACTCTACATGAACTTTCCACTGCATTGTCTTCCCTTACCAAAGGGAAAACTCCAGGTCCCGATGGTTTTCCGGTTGAATTTTATTTACACTTTTCTGATCTTCTTTTGCCCAAACTTCTCTCTCTCTTTCAGTCTTTTTGCTCTACTGGTCTTGCCCAAGGTTCCTTTCAAGATGCCACTATCTGTGTTATCCCTAAGTAAGGTCGCAATCCGAAATTCTGTAAAAATTACCGCCCTATCTCTTTGGTTAATGTTGACTATAAACTGTATGCTAACCCGTTAGCCCTACGTCTTGATCCCTTTATGTCATCCCTCATTGGGAAAGAACAAATCGGATTTGTTAAAGGTCGTCTCACATCTGATAATTCCAGATTGTTCCTCAATGTTTTAAATAAAGCCTCTTCTCTTTCTATCCCCCTGGCAGCCATCTCTGTGGATGCTGAAAAAGCCTTTGACAGAGTTGATTGGTCTTTCCTACTTGCTTCCCTAAAATGGCATGGTTTTGGTCCCAAATGTATTTCATTTATTTCTTTAATTTACTCCTCTCCCAAAGCTTCAGTCCTGGTAAATGGTCAGCTCACTTCATCTTTCACACTACAACGTGGTGTTCATCAAGGATGCCCTCTTTCCCCACTTCTTTTTATTTTAGCTCTTGAGCCCTTTCTGTCCTCTATTCGTAACAATTCTTTGATTTCTGGTTTTCCATATGGAGATCATCAACTCAAGTTGTCTGCTTATGCTGATGATATTCTTTTATTTATTTCTGATCCAGTTTCTTCTGTCCCCTCTTTGTTAGCTGAGTTTGAGAAATGTTCTCTTGTCTCAGGATATAAAATCAATTCCAACAAGACCGAAAATTCTTCCCTTGACTAAATATTGTCTCCCACACTTCTTTACCTCCACCAGTTTCGCTTGGAATAATCATAAGATAAAGTATCTTGGAGTTCTTTTCACTAATTCTATCTCCTCCTCTATCAAACTTAATATGAAAGCAGTCATCTCTAGAATTGAGCGTTTGCTATCCTCTTGGAATCCTCTCTTTCTTTCCTGGTGGGGTCGTCTTGACTCTGTCAAGATGATGATCGCACCTATTCTGATGTATTTACTCCCTATGCTTCCTGTACACATCCCAGCCACTTACTTTCATCGCATTGACTCTATTATATCCAAATTTCTGTGGAAACAGAAAAAACCTTGTATATCTTTAGCGACTCTTCGCAAGCCCAAATCAAATGGAGGAATTAATGTTCCAAACTTCCAACTCTATCATAAATCCTTCTCTCTTCGTCAAGCTTCCCTATGGCTATCATCAGAGTTATCCCCTTTTTCTCCTCTTTGGCTTCATGTTGAACGTTCTTTATTATTACCCTTTTCATTTCAAGATGTTCTTCGCTTTACTTCTAAGTCTCCTTATACTATGCCTCCTCTGTTCAAATATACTTCTTCTCTTTTGAAGCCTTTACTTTCCCCATTGATCATCTCTCGTGAGTCTTTTCTACTTTTACCTATTTGGTACAACTCGCTTATCCTTTTGCATAATAGACCCATTTCCTGGTCCTCTTGGAGATCGAAAGGTATTATTTGGGCTCATCAACTCTTTGATGGCTCTTCACCTTGTTCCTTTCCTCAATTTCAGTTGCATTTCAGTGGAAATTGTCCTTGATCGCTATTATTCTCTCCCTTCTTCAGAAATAACTCCCCCCTCTTCCCCTCTTCTTTCCATACTCTCCACTGTTCCTAAAGCCTCTCTTATCTATCGTTTCTTCTCTGCTCCTAATCCTGCCTTCCCCAAATCTAAGACAGAATAATCCTGGGAAAAGGAGTTGGCTTGTTCCTGGTCTATCTCTCTCTGGGATAAATTATGGGCTAAAACTTTGAAGATCTCTTGCTCTGCATCCCTTACTCAATCCATCTTTTTCTTCTATCATAGACTCTATCTTTCTCCTCTTTCCCTGTCTCGTTTCCTTTCTTCTTCCTCCTCTAACTGTTGGACATGCAATACCCCTGAAGCTGATCTCTTTCATCTTTTCTTCCTTTGTCCCTCTGTTCATGTTTTCTGGAAATAAGTTTGGTCTCGCATTTCACACATCTTTACACTCTCTGTTCCCTATTCCAATTCCCTTATCTTTCTAGGAAGTCTTTCAGACTCTTTGGATCTTTCTCCACACTCATTGGGTCTCCTTGATCTCATGCTAGCCCACGCTTTTCAACACATTGCCTCCAACTGGAAGTCCCTTACAAATCTCTCCATTCGTGGTTGGTGGAATCTCCTCTGTAACTCCCACAGACTTGACGTTGCCTTTGCCTCCTCTTGTAAACCTCCTCGCAATGTTGAGCTTTATTGGTTACCCCTCACTTTGTATTTAGATCAATCTGTCAACAAACGTTATACTCCACTTTCCTCTGACAATTTTAAGCCCCCTTGAACATATGTACTTCTGCCTGCAGTTTCGTTCCTTAAATTTCACAGTTTAGGTTTTTCACGTACGCTATAATTATACTTCTGCTTTTAATTATTGTGCACTTGTTTTTGCTTTTCCATGCCGATAATTGTTTATTCTTATATTTACATATATTTATGAATGCAGTTTAACATGGTTTTTTATTCCTTCTCTTCCCTTCCCTCCGCACCCCCTTAAAATTAGAAAATGCTTGGATTTTCTTTGTGTCACCAGTAGTTTAATATTCATTTTCATTTCCTATTTTTTCCTACTCATTTTGTTCCTACTGATGTCACCTTGTTGTTTTTTATATCTTGTTGATTCAATAAAGCTTTCAAACTCAAAAAAAAAACATTTCAGCGCCGTTATAGATTTACAGAACAGTAAATGCCTGGAGTGAATCATATTATTCCATCGACCAGTTTGGTCTAATAATACGCCCAGATATGGGAAAGTAGGGGTCTGTTCGAGAGGTTTTTGACCGACATAAATTATCTTTTCTTTTTTATGTTGCCTGCGGCCATAGGTCATACTAAACATTTTAGTACAGTTTAACTTCAAGTTTAGTTTGGACATAAAGACTGTAAAAGTATTAACCATCTTTTGCATGGCCAGCGGTGTCCTGGCCATCAGGACCGCATCATCGGCATATAGGAGAGCCGGGATAGATCTTCTTCCGACAAGCGGCATATCCCTGCACTCCTTAATGGTAGAGTCAAGTAATGAGATAGGGCGATAGCATTGGCAGCTAGATCTATCGCCCTTTTTAAATATAGGAACAATAATTGACTCACACCATGAAGGAAGCAGACCATTGGAGCAAGTAGCATTAAAAACCTGGGTAAGGGGCGGGCCCCAAAGATCCATATTGGTCTTATAAAGTTCGACTGGAACGCCATCGGGGCCAGGCGCCTTACCTCCAGCGCTAGCCTTTATGCTTTCTTTTACTTCATTTAAGGTAATATCTAATACTATCAAGGTTCTAGTCTGGGCCATTTCGGTCCCAGCATGATTGTGGGTATGAGGTTGAGCCCATTCACTCTCTGGTCGATATAGTTCCTCAAAATGTCTGACCCACTCATTTTCAGAGATGGCAATTTCCACCCTATCCTTAACATTATCAGAAAAGAGGGGCGCATTTACTATCTTCAAGAATGCTGCCGAATCTTTGTTCTGGAATGCCTCACATAATGCTAGCCAAGCTTCCTTTTTAGGTCGAAGCCTCCATTGCAGGGCATGGCCCTGCTGAAGGCAAAGACCTATTGTTAACAGGGGGATTTCAGTACTGCGTGAATCCACGCCCCCTTTTTCCATTGGCAGGCCTCTGGAAACGGAGGCCTGCCATTGGAAAAAGCTCCTGTTTAGCAGATTTGTCTGCTCTGGATCCCGCCTCTCGAGGACTCCATGACCTGCCTTACGGTAGCACGACAATATTTTTAGAAATATTACCTTGGCAACCATGAGGCAGGTCAGGGAGTCCTGGAGGGGCGGGGTTCAGTATCCTGTTTCCTCGGTGGTGGAGCAGGTAGGGGAGAGGCGGTGCTTGTTTCTGAAGAAATTGCGGTCAAAGTTTAAGGCGATTAATAAAATCAAGTTCTTTGCATGTAAATGTATATTTATTTACACATTGTGTCTGTGTTTTTTTTTGCCTCATTTAAGAATTGCGTTCCTACTTCAAACACATGCTATTTTATTACTTCAATACGACTTCTCTTACAAAAATATTAACAATAGTCATTTAGCCTTAAACGTAGGACAGTGGTGATTGGGCTTGTTTTGGTAGGGCCTGCGTTCTTGTTTTGTGCTTCTTTTGAAGGTGAGTGGGGCTTGTTTTGGATTTTAGACCTGGTAACGGTGCATATTGAAGTTGGGTTGGTTTGAGTCGGAAACGTAGTAAAAGAAATCGGATCTTTGAAATCGTCCGTCGGGAGACTGAAGGTAAGGACCGCGTTATGAAACCTGCCGCATGATTCGCGGGGAGTGACATGGAAGTACATCAGTTTTCTTTCATGTCCCCTGCATCCAGTGACAGCTGCATCATGCCCTCAATGTTTTGCACCCTCTACACAGGATGACACATGTCAACCGGTGACATCACCCACTTTATAAGTTAAACGCACGTCAAGGCTGAGGCTCCTCTGAGATATGGTATTTGAAATTTGGCATCGCTTCTGGGAGACAGAGAGTGTCAGTGAAGGTTAATGTGTGAGGGGTATATCTCTATATGAGACGGTTTCTGTGGGGAGGTACTCGCATAGTGGGCATAGTGGTTTTTGTGACGGGGTTGCTGGGTATGGAGAACGAGTGACAAGTAGTGTATGTGACGGGGAAGTTGTTGTTTGCGCCTTTGCGGGAGGAAATGTCTAAGTGAAGCACCCCGTTAGGGGTTTCTCCAAGGCAGTTGGTTGTAGGGGATGGTCCTTTATATACAGGCCAGTATAAGTAATTAAACCTGAAAAATGCTTTACTTTTTTTAATGTGACCATTATGATAGAACGCACATCTCTATTGTAAGTGACTTGTTTAGGGAAAACCCGAACGTTGATAGGGGCTTTTTGCACTATAAAAATAAAATTTGACATTGATTCATCACAGAAGTAAAAACGCTCTACAAGAAGGTTAAGCCGCGTATTTATCATTTATATATGTGTGTGTGTGTGTGTGTGTGTGTGTGTGTGTGTGTATATATATATATATATATATATATATATATATATTTTTTGTTTTTTTTTGTTTTTTGTTTTAGCCTTAATGTAGCTCCTTGAAGGGTGTTTTTTTTAAAAACCACGCTTTGATAATACTAATGTTTTAAATTCATGCAGTTTATACCGATTAAGGAAAGAAGATGCTTCTATGTAAAATTGTATACGCAGGACATTCTTAAAGAGTAAGCGTGCTGTAGCCACTCGTGCTCTCCCTTTAATGAAAACAGCTGCCCTTCCCTCAAAAATCCTTTGAATAATATTTTTTTTGACCACAGAGCGTGGCCCAGATGCTGCTGTCTTACTTGACTTTCTGTGCCACACGATTCCATCTGCCTGCAGTCTGTGCTGTAATGGAAGATGTCTTTTGTACCCACATGCTTGTGATTTTATTTGTATTACTTGTAGAGTAGACCCTTAATGTGCCCATTACCATATTCGTACAGTAGCCAGCCATTCTTTCAGGAGTACGTTAATTTGTGTACACTATTTATAATCATAAAACGAGTTGAGATTTTCATTTTTTCTGAAGAGACTTGTCTTTTTTCACTTAACTTGTAATGCGCGAGTAATTGTGAAGGGGTTGTCAGCGATGTTCCAAAGCTTACACTTTTTCCCTTTTATTGGAAGCCTAATTCCAAAATGTACAGTTTGGTTTCTCTCAACAACTTGATGAAAATAACTAGCCGTTACTTGCTGATCGGCTCCTACACATTGCTTTTCTATGAAGATTTGTTTTCAAATGCAACGCATGATTTAAGAGGAGCTGATAATTCACAATAGTGCTATTTTACCACAGTAGCTCTTGCAGTGAATAGTGCAGCTCTGCATCACAATTCATTTCTTATGTGAAAATGGTAGTAGTTGCGCATCATGTATTTTTATGTTCAAGTGCTCTCAATTTTAATGCTACTTTGACCTGAATGTGATATCCGAGGCATTTACTGAGGGCATGCAGCATCCTCTTATTCATATGACTTGGCAGTGTGTCCCTATTGTTTCAGTGGATGCATGCGGATGCAGCTGCCACATCACTGTGCTTGTTACTGGAAGATAGTATAGTAACCTCTTGACTGCCATCATGTTTGTGGGAAGCCACACATGGGCCCTTCTGCTGCTTATGGTATGTCACTATCATTCTCTATTGCCTTTAGCACGTGGTTCTATATTTCTAAGAGCCCGAAGGCTACCTAATACCAAGAAACTTTTCTGGTACAGGACTTCGCCTTTTACAATATATGCTAATAATTGGTTCATTTTGGTGGCTTATTTGCATTTTAGTTGTTTAGGTCGAGCCTAGACAGCGCTTGTCTGCAAGACTTGTTTATTATATGACGCAGAAGACATACCAGCGAGCGCGGAGCCGCGCCGGTCCTTCCTCAAAACTTCAAGCTAAGCTTTCCGGCCGCCCGATGTGAGTTAGTGACGTCCCCCGCAATCACAAACACTTTCGCTCTGAGTTCACTTTCCATTTTGGCGAGGAGCATAACAATCTTTCCGTTTTGGGCAAACCATGTTCAACTGGTTCATAATTGTAACTCCGTCGCTACATCCATCTTATCATTATAACCTAACCTCCCTATTTTTGCTTTGCTAGCTTCAGCGTTTAAAAACCACACCAGAAACTGCCATATTCGTCTGCTCTGCTTGTTAGGTCTCGCGACCTATCAATGTGCGCAAGCGCATTGAGCGGAGCGAGAATTCATGTCCTCAAAACGCTCGTGAAACCAAGGGTTTCGTTCGTGCGGTTTTCTTTAAGTTCACGTGAATCACGTGACCAAACAAGCACGTGCATCAGCCTCCCTCCCTCCTAATTGCATTTTTTTTAACAGCCGCACAGCACATGAAAGGGCTTTGCCCAGCATGCGCTCTGTTGCTTCTCCTCCCCTAATTAATTATGGCTGGCCGGCCGTACTTTCAGTTTCCCGGCCGCTCTTGCGCGCGCACCACTCGCGGCTTTTTTTTAAATTGTTTTCGCGTCCTTGTTGCTCATACAGCACCTCCCCCCTCCATTCTCCCACGCCCTCCTTATCAGTCACGGGCTCTCTACTCTGCAAACTCTGGGGGCACAGAATAATTTAATCGATAGCGATCAACAACATAGACAACGCAGACAAAGAGGCGCCAAGCATCCGTGCTAACTAAACTGCTTTCAGCTAGGCGCTGCCCACCAATTCTGCATTGGAAAACATTGAAAATTAATCGCACTCTGTGTACATACAATATCAGCATGAAGCCCTTTCACGAGCGCCATGCTTTAATGTTTTGTTTGTTGTCTCTCTCCATGTTCCTCCACCCCAATCTCTGCTCTCACTCCCCCCACCATTCTCCCACGCCCTCCTTGTTATCCTTCTGCCCCTCTGTGCCCGCCTATCTCTTGGGGCACTGGTGTCTCTTCTTCACCCCTGTGATCCTATGTGCACCTCCTGTCTGTCTTCATTCCTCTCTGTGCCCCGTATGTCTGTCTGTCACCCTTCAGCTATTAGTGTTGCATTCTCTGTTCCTGTCCATCGTGACTAGTATTTTCTCTCTGTGCCGCTTGTGTCCCTGCCACTGTGATTCTTCGAACTGTGTGTGCTGCTCCTTGGCCACCTCACTGTCTCCCCTCACACTTTCCCATGACGTTCCCTATGTCCGCTCTCCCGTTTCTTCTTTCTTTCCTTCGAACATTCTTTCTTTCCTTCTTTCTTTCCCATTCCTACTCCCCAACTCTCTCTTCACTTCCTGTAAGCTCAGGGTGGGCGGAGTGCAGCATTGCCATCTTTTCTGCCCTTCTGCTGCATGAATGCAAGAATAAAGAGAAGCACCAGTGCCCATTTTATTTTATTTTTAAATGTTGGTGCCATCATTTTTTAGGCCCACTTCCACTGCCCCACTGCACCTTGGATACTCATCACTGTTTTTAGTGCCCGAACCAGAGCTAACTACCAGCAATGACAGCAACGGGGCCTTTGAAATTGGTGGGACGTCGATTAGGTTTGAGAGGAGGTGTGTTCTCCCCTGCCCAAATGTAATTAAAACCGTGCTAAATGTGCAGTTTCACAGAACTTTTTTCACATAAACGCACTAAAAATCGATTTTAGCTTTAGCAGTACTGAACAAACACACATTTTAAACGCTCCTCCAAAAAGTTGTTCGAAGCAATTTGTCTGAAAATTATAGGCAACCCCAACCAAGTAAATTCAAATGCAGTTAATTTTCAACCCCTCTCTACCAATGTTCGTCAAAATTCATCATTTTACATCTTTGCATTTTTTGGTAATCGAAACTTATACATTTTAAAATGCAGTAAATTCTGTCACTCTTTTTCTCATTGAAAATATATTGATAATACAAATAGCATTAATCAAAAAAACGCGTAGCGTTCCTTTTACCAAACAACCTTTCACATGGTAAAGTTGTGCAGAAGATTAGTCTGGCAGTTTTGTGCAAACGTTTTGTAAGCAAAGCCAACTTAAAAATACAATAACATCCTCTGGTCTCAATTTATCCGGTTCTATATGTGACAGGCCTGCTTGCTTCACTTGAGACAACTGCTGCAACTTTGATTACTGTTTTGTCAGGCTGACTTTCCAATTGACTGAACCAACGTCCACAGACTTCTATGCGCCTGGGGTTTCCCTGTCTCTTGACTCCCCATATCACCAGTTTTACACCACCCCATGTAAATCTATGGCCTTACGCCTGCCCATGTTACAAAGGACTGTAGAAGTGTGTATGCATCACAAAGTGCACCAGGGCTACGATTCACTACCGAAGGAGTAGACATTGGATGAAACAAGCACATTTGGAAAGTTGGAGCTATTGGTTTTGTAAATGACATTTTATATTTATATATTGTTATTGACAATGCCAATAACGATATATAAATATAAAATGTCATTTACAAAACCAATAGCTCCAACTTTCCTACTGCGAGACCTATTGGCAACGCCAGTGCTTGTTAATAGTTTCTTTCCTTATTTTTAAAGTTCTCTTGTAATCCTTCCTTAATGCTTTAACAAGATTAGTATCTCTTAAGGGAGCATTTAAGGCGCGCTTAAGTTTTGAGTAACTTTTTGTACAGGCTGTATCAAACCAGCTTGATAATTTTCCTTTAAAAATTTTTGTTTCCACCTAGAGACTATCTTTGATGTTTTCAGCAATAGTCCTAAAATCTGTAATAACTTCTAAAGCATCCGCATTTTCATCTAAGCATACATTAAAACTAAGGATACACTGTTTTATTAATTGAGTCAGAAATTCAGCCGGTACAATTTTACACCATTGTAAGGAATAGCCATTTTGCCTACTCAGGACAATATCACTTATATGCGCATGCGGTGCACGTGTCCGGGGCTTATCATTAGTTAATTCTACAATCTCCAAACTTAGAGAGAAGTGATCACTTAAGGGGTTATCCAAAGTTTTAAAGTCCTGGACCTTTCCACCATAGCTAGCTGAAATTAATACAAAGTCTATAATGGTGTATGCACCTTTCCCCTTAAACGTTGGGCAAAATGAAACATTACTACAGCCGATTCTATTGGCAAAACCCAAGTCACATGTAAATAAGAGTTTATTTAAATAGTTCCCACAAATAGTGTGTTAAAAAGGACTCCGGCTTGTATCCCTATCCAACATAAGGCCGCAGGTACCATTTTCCCCACGTTTACACAGATTGCAATTAAAGTCCCCACCCCATATAATACAAACTTTTTTGCACTTCCTTCTTGCAAATGCTTAATGTGTTTACCTAAGGTTGTAAATATTTCTTCCATAGCTACCACCGGAATATTGTTATAGAAATTCACAATGATCACATAGAGGTGCGGATCAATAGTTATTCTAATTATGTGGTAGTACATATTGTCAAAGACAATTTCAATCTTACGACACTTAAATTGGTTTGACACATAAGTACAGTGACCCCCTTTAGCCCTCCCATGTGATGAGCCAATTGCAGGACAATGAAAGGTTTTAAAACCACAGACGTGTATGGCCTCTAATGTCCAGGACTCTTGTAAACTAACGATATCATACATATTTACCAGCTTAACCCAGTTGCCATTCGATATTTTAGTTTTAGGTCCCGCAATGTTCCAAAATAATACTGGCCAAATACCCAGCCTTCTTTCAGCGTCCGCTATACTTGGGATGGCAAAATTATCTTCAACCTCTGATGTTAATAAATTTGCGCCATTACCACCATTAGATGTGGGGCCTATGCTTTCATTGTTAATTTCACAATGCGCAGGGATTGGTCCTCTTTGATAAGGTGCTCTCACATATAATCTAGTAGGAGGCATATTAAAAGCAGAACATGGGTAAAAGTAATTCAAATTAAGACTTTGGATGCCCCCATCACCTCTATAATCTTGCCAGTCACAAATATATCTAACCGCCCGCTTGTCTCTAAAATTTACAATAATACAGTCCCCACTTAGCTCCTTCACTCTCTGGCCTATCCAACTCACTCTACGGACGAATATAATCTCTGCATTTACATTTACATAGTGGTCTATTTTTATTGAGCCAGAAGGTGACTTGTTTTTTTTTAATTCGCTATGGGATTCTGTTTTACCCTTTTGACACTCTGGTACCCCAGTCAATATTATCGTGTATGGTACCGATTCAGGTGGTAGATTAATACAAGGGAGCATTATTTTTCCATTGTCAAGTTTCCTGATGTCGGTTCCTCGGCTAATTATTTCCCCAGACCCTACTTGTGCTACGCAGTTCTTTCAAGGTTCCCCTTCTGATTCCTTTACTACTTCTTGGGAAGTTACTATTGCCGTATCTATCCCTTTCCTAACCTCATTCCGATTACCTAATTGCACCCCATTCACTGTAACAGTTGTTAAGGGAGCAATATCTGGAAAGGTCAATATCAATATTAGGCCTGATTACTGTTCTAACCTGTGTTTCAACGCCAGAGTTCCGCACATTTGCCATAAGAGTTTCCAATATTTGTTTATTACCTGTGGCAACCTGTTCTAGTTTCCCCAGACTCTCGTTTATTATTTTTATCCTTTCAATCAGTGGTAAAATTAAAGACTTCATGACCTGCTCAACTTGTTCCATGAAGCCTTCCGGGATTTGTGATATGAGGGAATGTCGCTTTGATGGCAATGGAGTAGTAATAATGGGAGGTATTATAGATGATCCAGGGACCTCTTTATTTAGTATCAGTTTGAAGGGTAGAGTTGATTTACCCCCTTTATTAGTGGTCTTTCTTATTTTTGGGCATCTTCCCTTATGCAAACCACCCCCTCGCTTCCGTTTGCCAGTTAATGATGGACCTATTGATTGTTTTTTATTAAGTGTTTCAATTTGAGCATTAGGGGTACTTGTCGCTACCGACCCGTTGTCTAATGAAGAGATACTTTCTCTCGTGGTATTAACCGTAACCTGGGCTACGGGCCCAACAGACCCGTCACTCAGTTCCAACCCAATATTACTGTTTGATGATGACGTGCGTAATAGCTCAGGTGTTTTTGTGTCATAATATTGGCCAACGACAATCTCTTTGAATACAAAGGTTCTAGAGAGAGTTGCCTTTCCGTGAGGGCAATTTCTCGTTCTAAAACTACTGCTGCTCTTGTTATAAATTGAACTAGAGTCCCAGTGACTGTCCCACCAACATTAGCTGGGGCTACCCTTCTTCCTTTCCCAGATCTTAATGCCATTTCCCTGAGCGTTAAATGGTTTTGTTTACTACAATAACTCAGCAAGAGCTATAATATACAACACAAAGTTAGACTACTTATAAACACACGAAAAAATGAGAAAGCACCAAACGAGACTGTCACTTAGCAAATGACTCGTTAGAGGGGTGGCCCAGCCCAGTCTCGAACAGCCTTGGACGGCCTTAGACGGCCCGCCCTTGTCCCAGGCTTCTCCCTGCGGCAGACTGCACGCGTACCGCGCAGCGGTAAGCCCACACAGTTAAATACACACAGGTAGGGGTGTGAAGAGACACACAGCTGTGCTGGGTTACGGGGCTGCTGGTCCTCGCAGTCCCGTCGCGCTGCTCCTCCCCAAACAGCAGGGTCCACGGTCAGCCTTTCTCCGGGAACAGAAGCGAAGATCCAAAAGGCACCAAAGTAAACAATAGTCCACGACGAATGGCTCCCGCGAAGCGTGGGCCGTGAGATGTTATATACTGGCGGGGAGGCCGGGGCGGGAAGAGGCACACAGCTGCGCTGGGTTACGGGGCTGCTGGTCCTCGCAGTCCCGTCGCGCTGCTCCTCCCCAAGGGTCCACAGTCAGCCTTTCTCCGGTAACAGAAGCGAAGATCCAAAAGGTACCAAAGTAAACAATAGTCCATGACAAACAGCACCCCTCAAGCATTCAAATTGAAGCCCCTAACAACTTCAGATGGCACATATTTTTATAATGATTTACGTTTAATGGGAGAGGTGCATACACCATTATGATTAAATACAATCAGTTCATCTGCCACTTGAGCAAAAGAGAGCAACTCACCAGATAACTGTCTGACGTGAGTATATTCTTTCACTTTACCCAATATTGCATCACCAGTATCCTCCCTGAGCCATGCTTCTTCTGTCAAAGGCATATTTTGCAATGCACATATCTTGCACACATTTGCTACTATACCCAGATCGCCTGTGTTGTCTTTATCCTCAATCTGATCCGAATAAAGAGACCTGGACAGAAAATCTGCACATTTGTTGCTTTTCCTGGGACGATACAAAACATCAACACAATAGTCAAGCTATTTTGAGCACAACCTGGCAATGCGAGCCGTAGAATTTAACCCACCCCCAGGGATCAAAATATGAACCGGAGGCTTACTGTCAGTTTGCAAATTGAATTTGGTACCCGATATAAAATGACGGAAGCGGTTCACCACTCAGACACAGGCTGACTGTTTTTTTTTCAATTATATAGTATACAGTCTTCCAGTAGGATTGAGTCCTGGAGGCATAACCAACTACCCACTCGCCATGACCATGTTGTTGTGACAGCACAGCCCCTAAACCATATTCACTATCATCAACTGTGATGGTGCACTTCTTGCCAATCATTGATGGTCTTAATATGGGAGCATGTGTTACTCTTTTCTTTATCAACTTGAATTCCTCTAACTATTGATCTCTCATTTGTATTTCTGGTCTTTGCTTAGAAGAAGTGTATGGGGTTCCACAGCGGTTGTAAAGTTTTTGATAAACCGTGAATAATAATTGTACAGGCTACAAAACAACAGTATTTGATCCTTGTTGCCAGGTCACGAAGCCATGTTGATTGAATTGATCAGACACTCTGAAAATAACACTAAAAGCTGTTAACCTGTGACCAAGATACTCAGCTTGCTCCTGGAATAGTTTACATATATTTGGAGAAAGAGAGAAACCTTTGGCTTCCTAAATGGAGCATACCTTGCTCAATACTTCATAATGTTGTTGAGTATCTTTGCAAAAGACAAGTATGTTGTACTGGAAACAATTTACATAGTGCTCAATGTCTTTAAAAATGATACATGATTCTCTGTAAGATGCAGAAGCCAACCCAAATGGCTTTCATTTGTATTGAAAAAGACTAAATGTATAAATGAAAGTAGTTAATGGGCTTGAAACTGCCGTCCATTCAACCAGGTGGCATGCCTGCCATAAATCCAACTTGAACAAACAGCAGCTATATGGAGAATAGATATGAGTTCATTCACTTCTGGTAGTGGATCTCCATCAATAATGATGTTCGCATGTTTAACGGCCCTGAGGTCTACACACCACCGAAGGTCGCCATTGCTTTTCTTTGTCAAAACATGGGAAACAGCCACTCTTATGACTTGGCTTCTTCGATGTAGTCCTCTGAAAGGAGATCCTGTAAAAATCCAAATGAATAAAATGACATCGGTTACAATCGTCATATAACTCCATCTCAACATCCTATAGAACACACTATTTGCAAAGGTGGGGAGGTAAGGAAAGCCCAATGTAATGAGACAACATGTGATAAAATATACATAGCAATAATAAATAAGCATGCAATGATATTTAGCATTTACTGTGCTAGATGTAACAATGTGGCATTGACAAGTAGGCTTTTTGTGCAGGGTGGATGCAGTGAGTTATGGCGTGGGATGTGTATGTTCATAACCGTAACTGTTGAATTTCACTGGTTTTAAGCGTTTAAGCAAAAACCATAACTTAGTCAATGACATTTTTCTTCAGTGAAATTAATCTTTTTTTAATGTTACATTTAATTTCTAACCCCCACAGCGGGTGCTGGGATCAATCCGCTGTTGAGAGGCAAACCCTCTGCACACGGTTGATCCTTTTGATGTAGTGACTCCATAGGCAGTATTTGCAATGTATTGAATCTCAATGCAATGGCCTGTGAAGTAGTGACGTACAACCATTCAGGGATGCTGGAAATGTCAGTCTCCTATTTGGAATCCTGTCTGGGTGGGCGAGGACTATATTCAAATCCTTTTCTTTGGAGATTTCTTGTCTCATACAGTGCTTAATTTTTTTTTTTTTTTTTTAAAAAGATAAGTGCATGTACCCAAACTTTTTCTAAGGAGCCAGAGTCAGCACTGTTGAATACTGGGGTTGTTAAATACCAAGCTTGTCTAACTTAGATTTCACATCATGTCTCTTTCTTCCAACACCCTACACTTCACCTCTAATCTTTATTTCACATGTGGAAGTTCTTTTTCAGTCCTGCTGTCTCTCTTTGTGTCTCTTTTCCTATGTTTTTCTTGCTCCTTCTTTCTCCCTTTTCTGCCTTCCTGTCATTTGATCTGGGTTAAAGTTTGATGATGAAATATACATTTTGGCCTCTAAAAATAAATGCTGGAGCCTACCACCTCAAGCACTTGCCCAAATTAATAACTACTGCAAGTCTACCTCCTAAAGAATGACTAATACGAGGAATGGGACCCAGGGACCCAGATTTATTAAAATCTTATTCAAAGAAGCACAGCAGCCAAAAATGCTGCATTGCGTTGTGTGAGAAAAGAGCAGGAGAGCGGCATATTTACAGAAATATGGCACTCTCCTCCCCTCTCCCTAGCGCCAGAGATAAAATGTACTGCTGTCACCATGCACAGACCTTTGCACCATAGTGTGAGTCTAGCAAAGGTTTTGCACTGGAAGGATAGCCATCCAGTACAAAATACTATGCTTAGACTAACTTTAAAACTTTTCCCGCTTTGTATGTGTGCTGTACAGTACAACACACATGCAAAGTTGGAAAATCTTCTTAAATAGACCCCTAGAGGTATTGCATCTTAGTTTACTCAGCAAAATATCCTTGAGGAAGGCTATGCTTCAGAAAAATATTTAATTGTAAACCTTTAGGTGATTTCTAATCCATGATCTCTCATCACATTTGCTCACTGTGGCCTATTCGCAAAGTTTTCTATTACACTTGAAAAAGGTCAAAATGCACAAACCCGTATATGATGTGTGCGATTTTCCTTGGTGCAATTCAAGTAATTTATTTATTTATTTATTTAATGATATTTATAGAGCGCGTACAAATACCCGTAGGCGTCTCGGCGCTGGTATGCAATGCTGTGTATCCCTGATCAGCAGATTGATATCTGGGTTTACTGGTTGAATAACCACGTCTTCAGTTTCTTTCTGAACTGGAGGAGCGTGGAACTTATTTTAATGTGGTTCGGTAAGGAGTTCCAGATTTTAGGGGCTGCGATAGAAAAGCGGCGATCACCCCATGAGACTGTTCTACTTCGTTGAACCACAAGTTGGTTCAGTGAGGAGGACCGAAGTGTTCTAGACGGGTTATAAGGAATTAGTAGTTTTTTGAGGAAGCGCGGTCCTTGATCTTGCAGGGTCTTATAAACTATGCATAATGCTTTGAATTTAGCCCTATTTTGAATGGTTAGCCAGTGGTAATCTTTCAGGGTGTCCGAGATGGGAGTAAACTTGGGTTTTTTGGATAGCACGCGTGCCGCTGCGTTCTGCACAGTCTGAAGCTTTTTCGTGACTCTGCTTTGAGCATTGAGCAATAGACCGTTGCAGTAATCCAACGAAGTCAGGACCAAGGAGGTGACTAACGTCTTGGCTGCTGAATCTGGTAAGTAAGGAATGATCTTTTTTATTACTTTGAGCTTAAAATGGGCGTTAGCTGCCACCTTGTTTGCATGGGCCATGAAACATAGCTTGTCATCAAATGCCACTCCTAGGTTTCTAACCTTAGCGGTGGGGGTAGGAGGGACACCAAGAACCGATGGCCACCAAGCTGCCGACCAGGCTGGCTGAAGGTTACCAAAGATGACCACTTCCGTTTTATCGGAATTGAGCTTCAGGCAATTTCTTGCCATCCACTCATCGATAGCAATCATCCCCCTTTGGAATCTTTCTGCTACCTCCTGTCCATCGCCCTTTATGGCCAAGACCAGCTGGGTGTCGTCAGCGTATGAGGTGAGGCTCATCCCGTGTGCTTTGATGACACTAGCAAGGTCCGACACATAGATATTAAATAGTGTCGGACTGAGGGATGAGCCTTGTCTAGGATTGCCTGCTGTATGCAGTTTATGCATATGTAATTTAAAATAAGTTAGAAAGTCAGTATTTCCTGTAATATGTTGTGGCATTGGTCAATGATATGCATTGAAAAGTTGGTGAACACATATCATGGAGTAAATGTCTGTAAACACATCCAAAGATTAGTGTGTACAGTTACTATATGCTTCTAAACTATGCTAAAAATGATGTTCTTAACCCATGCTCATATAATGCTGCAGTAAAAGATAAAGGAAAGTAGAAAAGTGCACCAGTCTGGGCAGTACTTAAAAGATAAGCTGAGGTAATTGGAATTTTTATGGTCAATTGTGTCCCCTAACGTAGACCCCAACGGCTCCATGTACACACTTCAAGTACATGTAATTTCCCTCCACAACCGAATCTGAAGACGCAAATACATTTGCGTCCAACGTTAACATGTCCTCTATCAGATCCACCATGAATGGATCGATAATTCAGTTCCTAAGTATACCGTGCCACCGTCTTTATGTGGTGCACTTTCACGTTTTCCTGGCTCTGCCGAGCTAGGCCCTGATTTCTGTCTTCAAGCCACTTCTGCCTCTGCCTCTGAAAGCTGCAGCATGGAGACGCATCCCTGACCTCTGCCTTACTTCCTGCCAACCGAGCGGTGCCCGGCTCGGCCTGGTCTGCCTGCCAAAAACAGTATTTTGCCTTCAAGTTATCAGCGTAGCCAGCTCAGCTCCTCGAAAACACATTCCTGTCTAGTGAAATACGAAAACATATCCCCGGCTGCAGAGCAAAGAGCAAGTCTCCCTGTCTTCGTGCAAGTAATTTACAGTTCCCGTTACCATGGTAGGCCCCTGGCTCTGAGCATCCGCACGTAGACACCTATGCACGCACTAACATTCAGTATAGAGTAGCCTCTGCCCAAGAGACCTTTTCCTCCAGATTAAACATCCTCCAAATACTAGATGTCAGATATGTTTAGGGACAGGTCGATCTGACATGCCAGACTTCTGTCTCTTCTACTAATGTTAAAGGTCAGACTCTTAGCTTCCTCCCGTTGCACGTCAATCATACGTCATATTAGCTGCGCGCGCATCCAGGCCTTAGGTTTCAGCTGACTCTGCAAGAATTCCCTAAGCATCCACCCACTTATGACACTTTTCTGTGATGTTTCTAGTTCACGCCTCTGTGCACACCCATGTTCACGCCTTTTTGCTACGCACATGTGTTCTTATCATATACATTTCACTTGTCACGCCTACTGTATTCAATGCTATTGTGTCATTTTACTATATATGTCATGTACTGTGAGTAAATCGTTGACATCTTTTCCTGCCATCATTGCATACCCGAACCCTTGTATTGATGGACGAGATCTCCATTGACTCGAGTCATTTAGTCATTTATGATTAAAGCCCTTAAGACTCAGACACCCCGGACTCTGCCTCTCATTTGATTGAGCTATTCTTATGTAAGTTATATGGCAAAAAGAGTATACGGTAAAATATTTACCACATAATTTGGCGCCCGAACAGGGACCCCTCCCCCACCCCACGCGCCGGCGATGCGTCGCAGGCTCTGCCCCCGACTACAGCTGTGACGGACCCCATGCGCATCTGCAGGATTTCCTGTGTCTCCCTCAGGCCTACGGAGGCGACGGAGACTGCGGCCGACATCCAGACGAGGCGGTGAGGAGTGCGGAGGATCCCGACCAGAGCCCAGCCGAGAGAGCAGTGTCCGAGGTATCGAGAGGCCCACCAGTAGTGTCGAGGCGCATGCGTAGTGCGCGGCAGAAGCAGTGACGTCAGTCCAGTCCAGTCCAGTCCAGTCGAGTTTCCGAGGCCTTCCGTTCCGTGCTTCCCGGTGAGTACCGTTGCTGGGGACGCATCTAGATGGGTGCATTAATTTGTGTCCGGTCAAGACGGGTTTGGGTACGCAGACCCGGTCTGCACTGTTTTAGCAGTGTATCTGTACTGTTTAGCAGTGCATCTAGTATAGAATTATTATTATATAGTTATTGTTGTTCGTTTCAAAATGTCTCAATGTGTTTTAATGTCGTGGTATGAGTGATTGTTCGCATTTTTACTGTGTTAAATCAATCTGTGTTTATTGTGTATAGTGTCTAGATCGAGGTAGCGATGCCTCTATTCTCTAAACTGAGACAGATAGGAACTAGGAAAGGGATACTTGAGGAAGCTGTTCCCATCCCACCCAGGGACACTCCCGGATATTTTATGTACCACAAGCACGGCTTAGATGCCATAATATATCTCGACTTGTGGGTGGATTACACTAAAGACTTAGCAGAGAATCAGAGATGGCCCGTTACCGGGACATGGGATGCCGAGTGCATCATGAGAGTAGAGGAAGCGTTGTGGAAAAAGAAAGCCAGACAGTCACAGAAAGATGCCATTGAATTATGGCGTAAAGAAGCACATAGACGGACAGAGAAAGCACTCAGAAAAGTAGAGAGGATTCTGAAAAAGCCAAAGAAAAGGAACTACTAGAAGAAGGAGAACGAGTTAGGATGGAACAACACGACAGACAGAGTAATGCTATTTTGACAGGACTGTATCCAGTCCTGGCCAAGGGCCTGCCCAAGGCGACCCCGGAAACACCGAAAAATCTGCCCCCTCCATTGGTTCCGACTAAATTACGTCACAAGACCGCCGCAGACATTTTCCTTTCTTCCTATTTAGACGATGTAGCTCCCGCCTATACCAATGTACCTGCCCGTGTACCACCTGCTGACGTTAACCTACCCCATGATCATCAGCCCCCAGGTCCGCAACAGCAGACCCCTCCCGGCCCGCTTCCTGCACCCTTACCTGTTGTTCCCCCTGGTATTCAACAACTACATCCACATAATCCTTTTGGGACTGGCACGGTCCAGGTTCCAACTACGTTACAGCAGATACCGACCCTACAGCCAGGTTATGCTCAAGCCTCCGCCTCAGGAGGTGCTACAGGAGGTTATCAAACCCCACCACCGTTACACAGAGTGACAATGAGAGAATTCGCAATGGCACGGACACCTAGAGGTGCCCCGGCAGAACAGCTTAGAGAACAGCTTACAGATTGCAGATATGACACAGTGCCTGGTACGACAGGACCCATGTTGTTAGCGTCCCTACGTTTAAGACGTGTTACAGATTATTTGCAATTACTACCAGAAATGCCAGACCATCTAGACAAATTGTATCATTTTATTAGAACAGGAGAAAGACCGGAGAGTGTTGGTGAAGCCATGTCACGTCAGAAAGTTGAGAACAAAGGTTTAATCATGCGATTTTTGGTTAATTGTTTGATAAGAGAACAAGATCAGGCAGGTTTTCCACAAAATGAGATGGATAGATTGAACAGATGGAGCCAGAATATTTCGGAGGGTAAACATGATAAAGAGAAATGTGTACATGCTATGGTTAGAAAGATCCGTAAAGAAATAATAGATATACATGCCCGTCGAGAATCTGATGAGCCACTCGAATCAGACGATCCAAACTCCTCGCAGGAGGAGGATGAATCAGAGAATCTAGCAGAAACCTCGCAACTGACAGATAAAAAAATGATAGCATATGTAGGTAGAGAGAAACTCCCTAGACCATACCCTTTTGATAGGCCCTTCGATAGACCCATTCGTAAACAAGAAACGTTCGAAAACAAGAAACGTTACCTTTGTCCGATACCAGAACGATGTACCCTTGAACATGTATTCCAAATTACTGACAAAGTACTAAAAGAGAGGGTAGGTTATCACGAGCTCAATACCTTACGTGATCAGGAACTAGCCCGGTCCGCAGTACAGTGGGCCGGAGATGACAGTATATATAAAGATGATTCAGTAGTGCAAACGTTTTTAAGTCTTACTCCAGAAGAACAGCGATTAGCTGGTATATACATGACACAACACCTCATCATACAGTATGAAAACCAAGCATCTGACCCAGGTCCGTTATATAATTTACTGCAAGACTTACTCCTGAGAAGATGGAGAGGTCTAGGTACCGATCTAATTGAAACGATTTTAGAACAACGCCACAAATATAGAACCTTCTTGACTCCACATCTTGTTTCTGTTCTACCCCCAGTCAGGAAACCATTCCACTTTGACTTTGACAAACAGAATCCTTTACGAGAAGTACATCCAGTCAGGAATACTGATGATACCCTTACACGTGTGTATGTATACACGCCTATAACTAAAATGGAATTATTGGAAATGAAGAAAATAGTGCCCAGTCATGATAAAGACCCTGCAGGTTTTCACCGTGAAATAAAAGACATGTTGCTCATGGGAGATTACACCTATCCCGACATTATGAAAATATTGAAAGTGTTATTGCCTGCCGGTATTTACGAGAAACTCAAAGAAAAAGAATGGGAGGTGGGAGACCAAAAGATTGATTGGGCTGCATTAGAAACCGAAGAGACTGGTCGAACCCCAGGTTTGGGTCTTGGGGATAAAACTAAAGCATTACCAGGATTGTTGGTACAGGTTTTGCCACGTTTGTTAGCAACTAAAAAGGAGGACTGGGATGCAATCTCAGCCTGTAAACAGAAACCCGATGAAGACACTAGTGATTTTTATTCCCGATTTGAGAAATGTTTTATTATTAACAGTGGCCTGAAAGCAAGTAGCGAGTCATACCCACACCTTTTTGTATCCAAATTAGTCGAGAATTCATTGCCCCAGGTTAAGAACCGTGTATTGAAAGTCGAGAGCACATGGCAAGCTAATTCGCCTTCACAAATGTTACAAATGTTACAGTATCACCAGAACAGAATCAGGGAAGAACATGACCACGAACAGAGACGTATGAAAGACACGAAAATGAAAATGTTAGTTGCTCAGTCAGTTCCAACTGACGGTCATAAAAGGGGTACAACACAATCACAGTCCAATAATTCAGCAGCTCCTGTTAAAGGGACATGCAATTATTGTAAACAGCCAGGTCACTATGTAAACGATTGTGCAGTTTTGAAACATAATATAGCCACAGGTAAAACTAAAGAGAGACCGCGTCCTCCTAGACAGGACCAGGTCCAGCAACACGTTCCACAGAATGTCCAGCCTATGCAGGTTCCACAACAGACCGTAGCGGTACCACAGCCACAGCCCATTGCCGCAACACAACATGTCACACAGCAGATGTACCAGTATGCACAATCCGACTACCCCGATTACCAGCAATACACATGAAATAGCCTAGAGAGGGAGGTTGGCTTGCCTCTTATTGAGGTTCCTGTAGATCAAGAGGGTCCTTATGTACTCAGTCAGGTATTGGGGAAAGATAGAAAGTTTTTGATTGACACAGGGGCAAGCAGGACAACAATCAGTCACGACGAGGTTCCAGGGGCACCCCTCTCAGGCTCACAGAATGTTTCCCTTGGATTTTCAGGAAAGCCTACTGTTAATGAAGTATCGAAACCAGTTCCCCTTGCAGTTGGTCCATTGTCCCGCACTACAGATTTATTGCTCACGAAATCATGTCCAGAAAACTTACTTGGTATAAAGACCCTGAAAGCTCTAGGAGCTGTAATTTGTTGTTCTCCGGAAGGAGTAAGGTTGTTCCTTCGTGATTTCAAAGGCCATTATGTATTGAGAGATTTTGACCCCAGGTTACAGAATGTTCCTGCACATTTATGGGCGAAAGGCCCCACTGATGTAGGTTGTATGCACATCACTCCATATCGTGTCACACTGAAGCCAGGAGTAGTACTACCACGCATTCGACAATACAAGTTACCACCAGATGCTGTAGTGGCTTTACTGAAAATCATTGACGAGCTCATTGCACAAGGAGTGGTTGTAGAAACCGACTCCAATGTATGTAATTCCCCTATCATTCCAATTCTTAAACGTACTGATCCAAATGCACCTCCAGTTTATCGATTAGTTATCGATTTACGAGAATTGAATAAATGCATTGTACCACAATATCCCGTGGTCCCAGACATTTCATCCCTATTGACAGCTATTGATTCCGAAGCGACGTTCTTCACTGTAATCGATCTCAAGAACGCCTTCTTTAGTGTCCCTATTGACCCGGAAAGCCAATATCTTTTCGGATTCTGTTTAAATGGCCGAAGCTTCAAATTTGCACGCGCACCTCAAGGATTTACAGAAAGTCCCAGCATCTACAGTCAAGCATTGAAGCGACAACTAGACAGTATTCACATGCCGACTAACACTGCCCTACTCCAGTACGTCGATGATCTATTGATCGCCGCCCGTAGTGAGCCAGAATGTGAACAAGCATCATTGACAGTTTTACTTTTCCTGGCGGACAAGGGACACAAGGTGTCTCCTTCGAAGCTACAATTCTGTGCTCAGCAAGTGGTGTACCTTGGGCACTTGCTGACCAAGTGGGGTAAGCAGCTGACACCTGAACGAATTCAGTTAATTGCACATCTTCCGCAACCCAAGACAGAGAAAGAAGTACGAGCCTTTATTGGACTCACTTCCTATTGCAGACAATGGATTCCACAATATGCATTTCTAGCTAAACCACTCATTCAGTTGACAACACAGGAGGCAGCGTCTTCGACTGTCCTCCCATGGACTCAGGAACATACACAGGCTTTTGACGAACTAAAGAAAGCCTTATGTCAAGCACCAGTTTTAGCGACACCTTGTTACACCAAACCTTTTACACTTTTTGTTACTGAACGCGATGGCACAGCGTTGTCGGTTCTCACTCAGTTACAAGCAGACAAACACAGACCGTGTGCTTATTTTTCGAGCACATTGGATCCAGTAGCCCAGGCCTTGCCTGCATGCTTAAAGTCAGTTGCAGCTACAGCTCTAGCAATCAGACAAAGCGACTCCATTGTATTAGGACATCAATTGACGGTACAAGTTCCACATTCTGTAGAGGTTCTTTTAAACAGAACACAGACTCAACATTTGACTATAGCACGACTGACAGGTTATGAATTGACGTTATTCCAGCCACACATAGAAATCAGACGCTGTAATACACTGAATCCTGCTACACTGTTACCATCGAGCACTACAGATCCTACTCCACATGACTGCGTAGAGGTAATTGACACCATTACGAAACCCAGACAAGACTTGACAGATGTTGCATTACCCGATCCAGACCTAACACTTTATGTGGATGGTTCATGTTTAAGAACAAGTACAGGAGAATTAGTGGCCGCGTATGCAGTGACCACTGAAACTGATGTCATAGAAACACATCGCATTGACACCCTGTCGGCCCAAGCAGCAGAGCTCATTGCTCTGACCCAAGCCTGTATACGAGCCAAGAACCAGAAAGTAAATATATACACAGATTCACGTTATGCATTCGGAGTTGTTCACGACTTCGGTGTACTCTGGCAAGAACGAGGTTTTTTGACCTCTCACGGAGCCAAGATACAACATGGCCCCCTCATTCAAGCCCTATTGGAAGCAATACATTTGCCTACCGCTATAGCTATCATGAAGTGTAAGGCACATACAAAAGTCACAGACAAGATTTCTCAGGGCAACGACTTTGCAGACCGCACAGCGAAACATACAGCACTGACTCATACTCAAACGACTGACATGACCAAGACGGATGCGACTTCACAGACACATTGCATGACAGTCAGGGACCCCACACTAGATGTTATCGACATACAGACACATGCTACTCCAGATGAAATAAAGAAATGGGCTGAACAGGGAGGGGTCCAGACAGACCAAGGATGGATGACGAGGGGAAGGACCACATGGTTTCTCCCCGACTCTATGGTTCAAGTTATTATTAACACAGCACATAGTCCAGCACATTTAGGAGAAAAAGCCATGTTAGACAGTTTACAGAACCTCTGGTTTAACAAGCATTTACGAGCAGCAGCGAAACAGAAAGTGCGTACTTGCATGATCTGTTGTCAGTTCAATCCAGGAAAAGGGATTCCCGTAGAGCAAGGTGGATTCCATCCCCCCGACTATCCTTTTGAAGTCCTCCAAATGGATTATATCCAGATGGACAGATGCCGAGGATTCAAGTATGTCCTCGTAGTTGTTTGTGCCCTATCCTGATGGACAGAAGCATATCCCGTCCCAGATTACACTGCCCCGACCACTGCCAGGCAGTTGGTTCGTGAGTTTTTCCCTCGATACGGTTTGCCCCGTGTCGTGTATTCAGATAACGGTCAGCCATTCTCATCCGAACTCATGAAGCAGGTCTCTCTTCTATTGGGATACCAGTGGAAGTTTCACTGTGTCCGGCATCCTGAGGCAGCAGGTCTCGTGGAGCGGCACAATCAGACTCTGAAAACTCGCCTTGCAAAAGTGTGTAAAGAGAAGGGAGTAGATTGGATAGTAGCATTGCCAGTTGCTCTTTTTTATATGAGAATAGTAGCACATTCCAGAACAGGGCTATCCCCGTATGAGGTGGTCTTCGGTAGACCTCCTAATATGTGGGGGACGCCTCTGCCGCGAAAGATTACTGATGTTGATAGTACTATGTTGACAGATTACCTTGCTTCCTTGATGTCTGCACTACAATCATGTCGTTCGCAGGTCGCAGCAGCCTTCCCAGACAACACCGAGGTGAAGCCACACAAGATCGTCCCTGGTGACCTCGTATACATCCGCAACTTCGATCGGAAGAGCCCGTTGGAGCCCCGCTGGAAGGAGCCGAAGCTTGTTTTGCTGACTACAAGGACTGCCGTCAAGTTGGAGGGCCGTAAGGGCTGGCTCCACTCAAGTCACGTGAAAAGACATTATGGACTTCCGCCAAACTCTGAATCCCAGAGAACCCACGTACCAGTGACTGATACCAAACTCCCCTTTCGAGAGAAAACTCCCCAAGAGGAGTACAGGCTAAAGTTGAGGTCTAGTAAGTCAGACAGTTTAATTGTTTAAGTCCCCCTCGGGTGAAGCGGTTAGGCAGTTCTGACAATGTACAAGTTAGACCCAAATAGAGAGAGAGATAGACAGGAGACCAAGAAGCAAAAGTATTGTAAAAGTCTCCGGAGCAGATGCGTCTGCACATTACTTATTATGTTTTTTCTGAGTCTTACGATTATTGCTTTAAGTTGGATGCTTTATATGTATTTTCCTCTTGCACACTTCTCTAATAATACTGCAGAACACACGTTTAGTACTCTACCCCCACACGAATTGTCCTACCGACGTGCGCTGCGCAACAATACATTCATTCGTATGTTACATCATTCTCACCAGATCACAATGCCACTAATTGTTGGATATGTGGCCGACTCCCTCCCTACCAGAACTATAGGGGAGCTCTGCCTCTTTTTCCTTACCCGTTTACACATAATGGTTCCTGTGGTGCCTGGTTTAGTTTAATATCTTCTATAGACACTGACTCTAAGGTTTACCAAGGCAATTGGATATGGGGAAATCTGAACACAGTCATGAACAAAGCATGTTTCCCGAATGAAGAAGGTCTTCCACAAATGACAGGGACAGATCTAGAAAACGAAGTATATGGATTAGGCAATTTTACACTTAACCTCATGATTCTAAATGTCCAGTCAGAAACCAGTCCAGACTTGCCATCCATATCAGTTCTACCAGCGAAAGGTGTATTATGTGTCAGAAAGAATGGTTCAGTACATCTAGGTCACAGTGACTGTATTACTGTGGTTGAATTCAGTGATCAAGGCAAGTCTACATTCAAATCTTCCCGACATTCCTATTTTATTTGTGGTCAGACAGCGTATGTCCGTTTACCTCCAGACTGGGATGGTACCTGTTTCATTGCATTCTTATTGCCACCAGTATTCCTAGCCCCATCTGACTATCACAGGAATTCCCGCCTTAATATTGTTAGACACAGAAGAGACCTCCCAATAGTTGATCAGACTGAAACTACATGGGAACAATATACAGATTTCAATAAAGGATTCTTTCCCTATCTAGGAACTGTCTCCAATAGTAAACTGATACGCAAATTAACCAGAATACTAGAAGCAGTAGTGAATGAGATACTTCAGCTTTGGGCAACTTAACAGAGGAGCAGTCTGCTATGAGACTTGTTGTTCTTCAGAACCGCCTTGTCCTTGACGTCATCCTGGCCAATGGGGCGGGGCTTGTAGAGTCATCGGATCTAGTTGCTGCGTATTTATTCCAAATAATGCGCCATCAGTCTATAAGGGAGAAAATTACAAAAAACAATTTGATGGACAGAATGTAGATCAATGTCTTACATTCACCCCAGTACAAGGATCTGGGCCTAAATCCATCGTTTTTTGCACTCCACACCACCCTGGGTCAGATAATGGCTTTATGCAAATCAGCTCTGACCCTGTGCCCCATGGGAACAGTCCAGTCCGAACTACAACAGCCATATCTTTCCCAGACCGGAATCAAGCATCCGAGGACCGGACCGGTTTCGAGGTAACACCTCTCATCAGCCCGGCTAGCTTGACTCCAGTGGTGTGGAGGCTCTGGGACCCACGTCTGACCTACCCCAGTACACTCAGGGAGAAAATTTACAAAAAACAATTTGATGGACAGAATGTAGATCAATGTCTTACATTCACCCCAGTACAAGGATCTGGGCCTAAATCCATCGTTTTTTGCACTCCACACCACCCTGGGTCAGATAATGGCTTTATGCAAATCAGCTCTGACCCTGTGCCCCATGGGAACAGTCCAGTCCGAACTACAACAGCCATATCTTTCCCAGACCGGAATCAAGCATCCGAGGACCGGACCGGTTTCGAGGTAACACCTCTCATCAGCCCGGCTAGCTTGACTCCAGTGGTGTGGAGGCTCTGGGACCCACGTCTGAGCTACCCCAGTACACTCAGGGAGAAAAGTGCAAAAAACAATTTGATGGACAGAATGTAGATCAATGTCTTACATTCACCCCAGTACAAGGATCTGGGCCTAAATCCATCGTTTTTTGCACTCCACACCACCCTGGGTCAGATAATGGCTTTATGCAAATCAGCTCTGACCCTGTGCCCCATGGGAACAGTTCAGTCCGAACTACAACAGCCATATCTTTCCCAGACCGGAATCAAGCATCCGAGGACCGGACCGGTTTCGAGGTAACACCTCTCATCAGCCCGGCTAGCTTGACTCCAGTGGTGTGGAGGCTCTGGGACCCACGTCTGAGCTACCCCAGTACACTCAGGGAGAAAATTACAAAAAACAATTTGATGGACAGAATGTAGATCAATGTCTTACATTCACCCCAGTACAAGGATCTGGGCCTAAATCCATCGTTTTTTGCACTCCACACCACCCTGGGTCAGATAATGGCTTTATGCAAATCAGCTCTTTTGTAGTTCAGACTGGACTGTTCCCATGGGGCACAGGGTCAGAGCTGATTTGCATATCGCCATTGTCTAACCCAGGGTGTTGTGGAGTGAAAAAAAAACGATGGATTTGGGCCCAGATCTTTGGACTGGGTTGAGTGTGTGACATTGATCCACATTCGGTCCATCACCTGTTGTGTTTGCATATTCCGCCCTAAGTGCGCTGGGGATGCCCAGACGTGGGTCCCAGGCACTCCACACCACTGGAGTCAAGCTAGCCGGGCTGATGAGAGGTGTTACCTCGAAACCGGTCCGGTCCTCGGATGCTTGATTCCGTTCTGGGAAGGACATGGCTTTTGTAGTTCAGACTGGACTGTTCCCATGGGGCACAGGGTCAGAGCTGATTTGCATATCGCCATTGTCTAACCCAGGGTGGTGTGGAGTGCAAAAAAACGATGGATTTGGGCCCAGATCTTTGGACTGGGTTGAGTGTGTGACATTGATCCACATTCGGTCCATCACCTATTGTGTTTGCATATTCCGCCCTAAGTGCGCTGGGGATGCCCAGACGTGGGTCCCAGGCACTCCACACCACTGGAGTCAAGCTAGCTGGGCTGATGAGAGGTGTTACCTCGAAACCGGTCCGGTCCTCGGATGCTTGATTCCGTTCTGGGAAGGACATGGCTTTTGTAGTTCAGACTGGACTGTTCCCATGGGGCACAGGGTCAGAGCTGATTTGCATATCGCCATTGTCTAACCCAGGGTGGTGTGGAGTGCAAAAAAACGATGGATTTGGGCACAGATCTTTGGACTGGGTTGAGTGTGTGACATTGATCCACATTCGGTCCATCACCTGTTGTGTTTGCATATTCCGCCCTAAGTGCGCTGGGGATGCCCAGACGTGGGTCCCAGGCACTCCACACCACTGGAGTCAAGCTAGCCGGGCTGATGAGAGGTGTTACCTCGAAACCGGTCCGGTCCTCGGATGCTTGATTCCGTTCTGGGAAGGACATGGCTTTTGTAGTTCAGACTGGACTGTTCCCATGGGGCACAGGGTCAGAGCTGATTTGCATATCGCCATTGTCTAACCCAGGGTGGTGTGGAGTGCAAAAAAACGATGGATTTGGGCCCAGATCTTTGGACTGGGTTGAGTGTGTGACATTGATCCACATTCGGTCCATCACCTGTTGTGTTTGCATATTCCGCCCTAAGTGCGCTGGGGATGCCCAGACGTGGGTCCCAGGCACTCCACACCACTGGAGTCAAGCTAGCCGGGCTGATGAGAGGTGTTACCTCGAAACCGGTCCGGTCCTCGGATGCTTGATTCCGTTCTGGGAAGGACATGGCTTTTGTAGTTCAGACTGGACTGTTCCCATGGGGCACAGGGTCAGAGCTGATTTGCATATCGCCATTGTCTAACCCAGGGTGGTGTGGAGTGCAAAAAAACGATGGATTTGGGCCCAGATCTTTGGACTGGGTTGAGTGTGTGACATTGATCCACATTCGGTCCATCACCTGTTGTGTTTGCATATTCCGCCCTAAGTGCACTGGGGATGCCCAGACGTGGGTCCCAGGCACTCCACACCACTGGAGTCAAGCTAGCCGGGCTGATGAGAGGTGTTACCTTGAAACCGGTCCGGTCCTCGGATGCTTGATTCCGTTCTGGGAAGGACATGGCTTTTGTAGTTCAGACTGGACTGTTCCCATGGGGCACAGGGTCAGAGCTGATTTGCATATCGCCATTGTCTAACCCAGGGTGGTGTGGAGTGCAAAAAAACGATGGATTTGGGCCCAGATCTTTGGACTGGGTTGAGTGTGTGACATTGATCCACATTCGGTCCATCACCTGTTGTGTTTGCATATTCCGCCCTAAGTGCGCTGGGGATGCCCAGACGTGGGTCCCAGGCACTCCACACCACTGGAGTCAAGCTAGCCGGGCTGATGAGAGGTGTTACCTCGAAACCGGTCCGGTCCTCGGATGCTTGATTCCGTTCTGGGAAGGACATGGCTTTTGTAGTTCAGACTGGACTGTTCCCATGGGGCACAGGGTCAGAGCTGATTTGCATATCGCCATTGTCTAACCCAGGGTGGTGTGGAGTGCAAAAAAACGATGGATTTGGGCCCAGATCTTTGGACTGGGTTGAGTGTGTGACATTGATCCACATTCGGTCCATCACCTGTTGTGTTTGCATATTCCGCCCTAAGTGCGCTGGGGATGCCCAGACGTGGGTCCCAGGCACTCCACACCACTGGAGTCAAGCTAGCCGGGCTGATGAGAGGTGTTACCTCGAAACCGGTCCGGTCCTCGGATGCTTGATTCCGTTCTGGGAAGGACATGGCTTTTGTAGTTCAGACTGGACTGCTCCCATGGGGCACAGGGTCAGAGCTGATTTGCATATCGCCATTGTCTAACCCAGGGTGGTGTGGAGTGCAAAAAAACGATGGATTTGGGCCCAGATCTTTGGACTGGGTTGAGTGTGTGACATTGATCCACATTCGGTCCATCACCTGTTGTGTTTGCATATTCCGCCCTAAGTGCGCTGGGGATGCCCAGACGTGGGTCCCAGGCACTCCACACCACTGGAGTCAAGCTAGCCGGGCTGATGAGAGGTGTTACCTCGAAACCGGTCCGGTCCTCGGATGCTTGATTCCGTTCTGGGAAGGACATGGCTTTTGTAGTTCAGACTGGACTGTTCCCATGGGGCACAGGGTCAGAGCTGATTTGCATATCGCCATTGTCTAACCCAGGGTGGTGTGGAGTGCAAAAAAACGATGGATTTGGGCCCAGATCTTTGGACTGGGTTGAGTGTGTGACATTGATCCACATTCGGTCCATCACCTGTTGTGTTTGCATCAGTCTATAAGGCCATTACCCGACTTCACGAAATTGCTCACCTGATACACCAGAATCCAGGCTCCTGGACTTGGTCCGGTTGGCTCTGGAGTGTAGTAACAGCCTGGGGATGGAAGCTACTGTCATTCCTAGGAATCAAATTGGCCATAGTATTCAGTTGTTGCCTATGTTTACAATGTGGGCCAGCGATTTGCGGCTTCTGCGCCACAGCTTGTGTTCCCCATTCAAGTGCACGTTCCCATTCCAGAAGAAAAAAAGAAGAGCAAATGATGTTATATGAACAGATTGATGGTCTCATGAAAATCGACATATCATGAAGGGTCCGTAGGGGACAAGGAGGGAATGAGGTAATTGGAATTTTTATGGTCAATTGTGTCCCCTAACGTAGACCCCAACGGCTCCATGTACACACTTCAAGTACATGTAATTTCCCTCCACAACCGAATCTGAAGACGCAAATACATTTGCGTTCAACGTTAACATGTCCTCTATCAGATCCACCATGAATGGATCGATAATTCAGTTCCTAAGTATACCGTGCCACCGTCTTTATGTGGTGCACTTTCACGTTTTCCTGGCTCTGCCGAGCTAGGCCCTGATTTCTGTCTTCAAGCCACTTCTGCCTCTGCCTCTGAAAGCTGCAGCATGGAGACGCATCCCTGACCTCTGCCTTACTTCCTGCCAACCGAGCGGTGCCCGGCTCGGCCTGGTCTGCCTGCCAAAAACAGTATTTTGCCTTCAAGTTATCAGCGTAGCCAGCTCAGCTCCTCGAAAACACATTCCTGTCTAGTGAAATACGAAAACATATCCCCGGCTGCAGAGCAAAGAGCAAGTCTCCCTGTCTTCGTGCAAGTAATTTACAGTTCCCGTTACCATGGTAGGCCCCTGGCTCTGAGCATCCGCACGTAGACACCTATGCACGCACTAACATTCAGTATAGAGTAGCCTCTGCCCAAGAGACCTTTTCCTCCAGATTAAACATCCTCCAAATACTAGATGTCAGATATGTTTAGGGACAGGTCGATCTGACATGCCAGACTTCTGTCTCTTCTACTAATGTTAAAGGTCAGACTCTTAGCTTCCTCCCGTTGCACGTCAATCATACGTCATATTAGCTGCGCGCGCATCCAGGCCTTAGGTTTCAGCTGACTCTGCAAGAATTCCCTAAGCATCCACCCACTTATGACACTTTTCTGTGACGTTTCTAGTTCACGCCTCTGTGCACACCCATGTTCACGCCTTTTTGCTACGCACATGTGTTCTTATCATATACATTTCACTTGTCACGCCTACTGTATTCAATGCTATTGTGTCATTTTACTATATATGTCATGTACTGTGAATAAATCGTTGACATCTTTTCCTGCCATCATTGCATACCCGAACCCTTGTATTGATGGACGAGATCTCCATTGACTCGAGTCATTTAGTCATTTATGATTAAAGCCCTTAAGACTCAGACACCCCGGACTCTGCCTCTCATTTGATTGAGCTATTCTTATGTAAGTTATATGGCAAAAAGAGTATAAGATAAAATATTTACCACAAAGCGACGAAATTGATTTAGAAGTGAGAAAGGGATTTATATAGATGGAAATAATACTTTGCCTAAACTATTGTGCACCTTTTGCATTGTTTCTAAGACTTACCTACAGTGCACAAGTCAGGATTGGGTGTGGGAGGGCGGAGCCTCTCCATTAACATCCGCCCACCTGAGGCTAGGAGATGCTGGGAGTGTCTCTTTTATTTTAGGCAGAAGCGTCCTGGCAGTGGTATTTCAAGCGTGGGGGTGGGGGGTCGGGTCCCTAGTGAAGACACAGCAAATGGACCCACTGACTGCCGTCTAGGAGGATAGGACGGACTGGACATATCTGGCATCGGGCATTACCCTGGGACGCTGGAAGGGTAGGGGCTGGTTTTGCAATGGAGCTGTCGATTTTGCAGCAGTGCTGCAATATCAGTCCCCAGTAACAAAAGCAGCAGGTGAACGTTTCCAGCCTCCCGGAGCCTGGCAGTGCTTCACCAGAGGCTGGTCCGAGAAAATTGCCAGGACTGCTTTGGGTTTCCAGTCCCGCCCTGCTGGGAGGTAAAATGCTGAAATAATCATAGTTCAGGGCTATCCTTAAACCACTGTGCCTAGTGCACCATTAATAGCTCTGCCCTTGGTGACCCCTGCCCTGTACCCCAGCACCACGCTGTAGTACATATAAGAATGTATGTATTGAATACCATAGTGTGGTTTTAACCCTCATGCAAACTCCCCCTTATCCCTGAGAGTGCTGTGGGGTGGTTTGGGGGTGCCTTTTTATTTCGAGGACTGCCCACCATCCACTCTTTTATCCCTTAACTAGCAGCCCGTCCCGACGTTGTCCGGGTATGAATTGCTGCCGGTATATTGTTTTGTAGGATTTCGTTTTGATAGCATTTCTTATCTGTGACAGGCCTGTGAAACGCTCCGATTCACAGTGCACTGCTGATTCACTTAAGAGTGCGCGTTCAGTAGTGTGTGAACTTGAGTTTCCCTACTTTATTTTTCCTTGCAATATTATATAGCGCAAACTCTACAACATGGCATGAGCACAATTTACATTACAGAAGAACACATTCATTTGTGGTAGGCCCGGGGAGACAAAGCGATTTGCCTGGAATCACAGGATGTTGAGCTGATGCCGAGATTCGAACGTAGCTCCCCAGCTCTAAAGTTCGCAATTCTAGAACTTGTGGCGGGAGGTGTGTCTAAAAGTGTATGTCGTTGCTGGCCATCAATGAGAGAGACCTGTGCATTTTTCAAATGGGTGGTGAAAAGTATGTTGCTGGAGATGTGGGCCGCCGTGCCACCAATGTACTTACCGGGGGAGGGTAAACACCCATTATTCCGCAACTTTCTTTCCGCATACCATCACTTCGCATACTTTCATTACGAAAGTACCATGACTCCGCAATGCCATTATAACGCATGGCATCACATTTTATATGATTTGTACCACGCATACATTTACGACGAAATTCGTTGTAAATGCATGAATGGTAAAAACATGTTTTTTAAAAATGTTTGTATAAGGTAAGTATGGGTATAGGGGTATATGTTTTGGGGTACTGAGGTATATGTTTTGGGGTGTTTGGGTATTTTAAGGGTTCATATATAGTTTTGGGTCATGGGGTACAGGGGTAGTTTTAGGGTTTAGGGCTAGGTATGGGTTTTGGGGTACAGAGGTATTTTTAGGGTTCAGGGGTAGGTTTGGGTTTTGTGCTATAGGGATATTTTTAGGGTTCAGGGGTAGGTTTGGGTTTTAGGGTACAGGGGTATTTTAAGAGTTCAGGGCTAGGTTTGGGGTTTGGGGTACAGGGGTATTTAAAAGTTTCGGGCTGGTTTGGGTTTTGGGGTGCAGGGGGGATCTAGGGGTTCAGGGGTAGGTTTAGGTTTTGGGGTACAGGGTTATTTTTAGGGTTCAGGGCTAGGTTTGGGTTTTGGGGTACAGGAGTATTTTTAGGGTTCAGGGGTAGGTTTGGGTTTTGGGGTACAGGGGTATTTTAAGGGTTCAGGGGTAGGTTTGGTTTTGAGGTACAGGGGTATTTATAGGGTTCAGGGCTAGGTTTGGGAAACGGGTATTTTTAGGGTTCAGGGCTAGGTTTGGGTTTTGGGGTACAGGAGTATTTTTAGGGTTCAGGGGTAGGTTTGAGTTTTGGGGTATTGGGGTATTTTAGGGTTCAGGGGTAGGTTTGGGTTTTGGGGTACAGTGGTATTTTTAGGGTTCAGGGCTAGGTTTGGGTTTTGGGGTACAGGGGTATTTTTAGGGTTCAGGGGTAGGTTTGGTTTTGAGGTACAGGGGTATTTATAGGGTTCAGGGCTAGGTTTGGGAAACGGGTATTTTTAGGGTTTAGGGATAGGTTTGGGTTTTGGGGTACAGGGAATATTTATAGGGTTAAGATGGGTTAGTGTTTAAGGGTGTTGGGGTATTTTAAGGAGTAAGGGTGGGTTATGATTATGGGGTGCAGGGGTGGGATTAGCACACGATATGAGACATGGCATGAAGGGCGGAACGTACCACACGCCCCCAGCGTTTGTCACGCCCCCGGCACACGCCCACAGCACAACGCAGACACGCCCACAAGGGACTACTTTTCTGGCACAGTTCTTTTACCTTTTAAATGTATATGGTGGGCGTCTGCATAGTCTATGTCCTCCTGCTGCAACTGCCCTTTCCAACGCTGTATTGGGTGTTGTGATTGGTGCTGTGGTTCCTGAGATTACCCGCCTCAAAGGTTTGGGCTCTCTCTTTATTATATTATTATGGATAGATGAATGGGAAAGTGAAGCTTTTGTACTTTGATGCCAGTTGAAAGCACCAGTTGGAAACAATATTGAAAATATGCGAGTGACTTTGAAAAAGTGAAATTGAAATACAAAATGTTCTTTTTCACATTGCTCTCTACTTTCTATGGTTATATTTATTTTATTTGTAAACTACTCATGCAATCAAGGCTCCGCTTCAGCTCACTGATAAAACAAATCGGCGCTGATTCATCAAAGCATTTATGAGTATGTAAAACAGCAGTCCCGGAGTACTCTTTAACGTACTATCACATTGCTTTGTGATTCGGCCCTTAACACCCACCTCCCTATTAGTAAAAGTGAAAAGTTGACACAGTCCTATTTCTTACTAATTGTATATGAATGTTCCGGCATATTCACATTTTAGATGCTCTGAGGCCTCCTGCCAAATATATGTAAGAGAACATTAAATAATACCACAAAAGCACCATTTTACATCCTCCAAAATGCTTTTGTAAATAGGTCCCATCGTGAGCGCAAACCTTAATGCAAAATGTCACAGTTCAATGCATTTCAAATAATTGCATTTACTTCATATATAACTCCATGATATCAACCAGACAAATTCAAAGTATAAAAGGTAACTTTAAGAGCGCACTGCTTCTTAAGCAATCTCTGCATTCCATAATTAATAATTAGTTGCATTGCAGTTATGTGTTTTGGTCATAAGTTGATAATATGGAAATGATTAAGGTGTTAATTTAGAGTTTGAAAATTTACCGCAATGTGCAAATGTGGCAGAGTAGCCCGTTTGCCAAAATGATGGTTCAGCCGTCCTATTCAGAGGTTGACAGGACCGTCCGCTTTCTTTTTATTCTCCTTTGGCCCGACAGAGGAATGTCCAACCGAGGAGCGGTATTACACTGCTCGCCCTATTGAGGATGGATGGTGTGATGTCCTTTAATTCTGTCCCTCACTGCCAGGTGAACCAACCTGGCTGAGAGGGACAGAAAAAATAATTCAGGACCCACACACCCAGGGAAAGCACTCTCTGGGTGTGAGGGTCATTAGTGGTGTGGGTTCAATAACAAACAACCATTTTGGGAGTTTGTTTTTGAAGAACAAAAAGTGTGGTTAAGTTTGGTAGACAACGTCAAAACTGATGGCTGTCATCTACCAAACTTTTTGTATATTCACAGCAACCACCAAGACTACGGTTCATGTCAAGGTTCAGAAGCAGGGCAAGGTCAGCGGTGATCTCTAAGTTTGGTGGACAGTAGTCTGTGAGGGTGGCGGATGTTTTTTTTTCCGGTATTTATAGAGCGCAACACTCATCCCGGGGATATCAAGGCGCTTATACCGAAACTGAAACTCCTACGGACTGACATTGATGCGAGCATTAGAATTTAGGAAAAAGGTAAGTCTTTAGTTCTTTTCGAAACAGTAATGTCCTCTGCCACTCTGACGGGTGCAGTACCATCTGCCAAAATCTAGATCTGGCCCTAAGTGTTTATAAATACCTGCACTATTCTGTTAAACTAGTTTTATTTATTGTCAAAACATTACCTGCCTTGCATTGATAGACATCAAAAACATTTTGTGTGTTTTAGGCAGGGCCGCTGGAGCTGTGCGGCAATATCAGAACTGAATTATGTTGTGTGTTTGACTAAAGTATACAGCAAAGAAAGACTAACTGTGCTGCATCTTTTATGGCTTTAATGTCTCACTATTTTGCCATTTTAACATTTTAATGGATGATCCCAATGTTATTGAAAGAACTAAGGTTTTTCAAGAAAGAAAATTAAATAAACCCAATCAGCAGATACTAGTTGAAATGTCTATCACCAACAAATAATGCCTGTGGCTAGAATGGAACCACGGGTAAGCCATTTTACCAACACTTTCCTTTCTAACTCCAGGAGTAAATTAGTTTGCATAAAACATACAATGTTTCACTTGCAGAGAACAAGCCCAGAAGTGCATGCTTCTTGTACTGAAAGTTGCAACTCTCTTGTATTGCAAATCGTAAATGTTTTAAGCTTCTGGTCAGATATATCATTCTCTCACACAACGCAGCAAGACAACTTGGTGCGCTGCATGAAAGGGAGAGGGCAGTGATGCGCCCTACCTATCACGATAGGGCGCATTCCTGATCTCTGTTTGCGCTGGTGCACAAACTGCTGCTTGGCACTAATGCAGGCACCCTTGCCCCATGGTGCAAGGAACACCTTCCTGCACAAAAGCAATCCTCTGAGACTTTTTCCTCTCTCTACTTGTGCTCCAGAATGCGGCACACGTGGAAAGAGGGAACAGCTGGGAGAATTAAAGATATTTCTCCTTGATGCGCCTCCTCAGGGAAGGTGAGGCATTTTGATGGGTAAACAATACTTACAACGCAACTTTTACAACGTACTACCTTTACAACGAAACTTTTACAACGCAACATCCATTACAACGCATACCATTACAACGCAACCAATACAACGCATGTCACTACAACACATACCACTACAACGCATGTCATTACAACGCAGTCATCACAACGCATACCATTACAATGCATACCTACACTATCCATCACTTACCCTACTGTTGCACCCCCTGGAGTTAGAATAGTAATTTTTACCCTTACACTATCCAACACTTACCCTACTGCTGCACCCCCTGGAGTTAGAATAGTAATTTTTACCCTTACACTATCCAACACTTACCCTACTGCTGCACCCCCTGGAGTTAGAATAGTAATTTTTACCCTTACACTATCCAACACTTACCCTACTGCTGCACCCCCTGGAGTTAGAATAGTAATTTTTACCCTTACACTATCCATCACTTACCCTACTGTTGCACCCCCTGGAGTTAGAATAGTAATTTTTACCCTTACACTATCCAACACTTACCCTACTGCTGCACCCCCTGGAGTTAGAATAGTAATTTTTACCCTTACACTATCCAACACTTACCCTACTGCTGCACCCCCTGGAGTTAGAATAGTATTTTTTACCCTTACACTATCCAACACTTACCCTACTGCTGCACCCCCTGGAGTTAGAATAGTAATTTTTACCCCTACACTATCCAATACTTACCATACATGCAATGTAATGGTATGCGTTGTAATGGTATGCGTTGTAAATGTAGTATGCGTTGTAGTGGAATGCGTTGTAAAGGTAGTTTCAAAGAATTTGTTGTAATGGCATGCGTTGTAATGGAATGCATTGTAATGGATGTTGCGTTGTAAAAAATGCATTGTAAAAGTATGCGTTGTAACAACATACATCCATTTTGATGCATTGCCAGGTTTGCTAGTATTGGTAAATCTTCGAGTGCACCAAAATCCATGAGTGGGTTTGTGGGAACACTCATGCACTGCCCTGGGAAATCCTTCCCAGGGCAGAGTAACACATGGCAGTGACTTGCATTACTGCAGGTTTACCAAACACTTTGGGACCACGCAAAGTGGCCTTGCTTTGCTTGGCATATTTGGCTCAGGTATTGACTTGTCCTTGTGACAATACCATCATAAATCGGCCCCTTGGTCTTCAGTTTCAGGTGTATTCCGTGTCCACAGTTTGAGCCATTCAACGCAACACGTTCAATAAAAAAACATGCCAGCTCTAAAAAGAATTGGATTTTCCTTCATGCCCAGTGCTTTAGTAAAATAACTAATGGTGTGAGAATAGTGTGCGACACCCACAATTTGCATGAATAATGCTACAAAACATTTTAATGAAAAAGATGGAAACTTTATTTGCACGCTAAATGAGTAATGTTTAAATATTTCAGGATTTATTTTCTATGTTAGAGACAGAAGCCCCTCCCCAGGCCATCACATACGAGCATTGGTTCTACATAGAGTCATTTTCACCTCTGTAATGATGCAGTTGTTTCAAGAAAGAAATGTAACTAACAGGCAAGCTACAGGGTGTAAAAATGGCATTGTATGTATGTTCTTACTGCCTGTTCTGTGATTCTCTGCTGGGGAGCGCTGTCATTCTGTGCGCTGGCTTGAAGTAAAATTGTAGTCCTTCTATTTTTGGGAAATGTCCAGTTTTTTGGCTTTCAAATTCTGGTCACCCTAAGCATGAGTGGAATGTGACCTCACTTCTGGTGAAATGACTTCACGTGACATGATTGTGCATTATTCCCAATAATATTTTAGTAAGGACGTTGGCTATTCTATGCACTGTGTACAATACTCCAAAATGCACGTACACAACCACAGTCCCACACACTAGTTGAAAGGGGATAGATGTCTTAAATGTAGTAAACCAGACGCAGGCATAAGCATAAATGACACACTAAAGCGAAATGTTTGTAAATTAGCTGCACTGTTTCTTATTGTAATTAAGCAGGGACCTAATTCATTAACGTGGTTTTCACGTCACACTTTTATGTGACTATGTGACTCTGTCTCAGCCAATGCAAATATCTTGCATGCATATTACATTCTGATTTGCTGTACAAGCAAGAAAAAAAGTAGTACCCGAGTAAAGAGCATTCCTTAGCATAGAATTGCCAAGCACAAATGGTTATTTCGAATAAAAAAAATGCATAAACCATCCGGAAATTGATATCCACTATAAAGTTTGTGTGTACATACTTGCGTGCCTACAGTTCACACACACACACACACACACCCACACACACACACACACACACACTCCTGCGCACACACATGCAGCCTACAGGCCTGTCACCAAACAATCCTGGTACAAACAGAAGCTGCAGCTATGCAGATTCTCACCAAGCCACGCCCACTCTTCAGCTTGAGTAAGTCGGAGCAAAGCCTCAGAATGAAGTCACTCTGGGAAGGCAGTGACGCTTCTGACATGATATTGGCGGCCATTAGTGTAACGAATGGCTGGGGTGCTGACTTCCTGGGCCTTTGTCAGACATCTTTGCCACATCCAAGCCAACGCTCACACTATAGGGTAAGTGAAGGGGAAAACTGGCTGCTGAATGCGGGATGTAACCCCTCACTCCGTGTCTGCAATGTCTGCCTTGCTCATGCAAAGCGCCAGGGCAGCTCCAGGCACGCAGACAAGTGGCCGCCTTGTGCACCCGCAGATTTCCAAGCGGTCGGAAGTCAGTCACCTGGAGATAGCAGGAGGCGGGACAAGAACCAGACACAAATTGTCCATTGTGCTGGCCTGAGGGGGCGCTGTGTCCCCATGTCCTCATTAGCTGATGGCTGAGGAGATGTTTTCATGCTCGAAATTAGGGAGACAGGTCTTTTGTCAAGGCTCGGGGGCCTGCCTCCAACCTGCTTTCAAAGTCTTCATTCTTAGGAGCTGGTTCAGGCATCTCCATCTTCATGCCTGGATGACCGCGTCCTCCATTTTTCAAAAAGTAGACACCACAAGTTGCCTGCTTTAGATTTTATTGTGTTGTAGCCTAGGTGTAGTGCTTTGCTGGCAGGCCTCCAGGCGCTTTCTTGGATGGTGGGTGGCCGAAGGGGTAGAAGGGGAATTCTGAGAAAATCTACTATTTGTATATATATGTATATAGAGAGAACTCTAACCACTAGTATATGTAGTAGACCTTTGTACTCACTACCATTCCCATGTGATTCTTAGAGTTTATCCATTTGTATCTCTTCCTTGAGTGACTTTACAACTTGTACATTTGCAATTGTTTCTATTTGTATTTTTTCCCTGTGTGACTTTACAACTTGTACATTTGCAATTTTTTCTATTTGTATCTCTTCCTTGAGTGACTTTACAACTTGTACATTTGCATTTTTTTTCCTGTTTGTATCTTTTATGTAACTCATGTAATCCTAAGTCCTTATGTATCGCAGCTGGTTCTTATGTAAAGCGCTCTGACACCTTCGGGTAATGTTCGCGCTATAGAAAATTGCATTAAATAAATAAATAACAATAAAAAAGACAGTATATTTATGCTGTGACCTACATGGGATACATCAAGTGTTGGCGCAGTGCTCCATTTAAGCGGCTGTGTGCTCGCAGCTGTGTTTTGGCATGGCGTGAATGAAGAGGATATAAGGTTGTAGGGGCAATGCGTATCAATATATGTATAAAATCCAAGTGTTCTGTAGCAGCTTGTGGGAACAGCCCAGGTGCCAGGTCAGGTCTTTAAAGTTCTCCTAAACTGGAGATGGTTGTGGACTTTTTGTGGTCGTAACAAGAGAGAGAGTTCAAAAGCTTGCCTGTCTGTGCAGACCTCAGTATATTGAAGATCCAGAACTTTCTGAAGGAGGAATGACCAGAAACATTCGAGTCTGGGTCTTATGGTCCTTTGGTAGGTGAGGCAGATTGTTTTTATTGCACAAAGGTTCGGTCCTGTGCCATGCTGTGATTACCAAGCAGTGCTTTAAAGGAAATACAATTCAACACGGGTAGCCAAAAACAAACTTAAAGGGTGAGGGATGTAGTTAAGGATTCAGAGATGAAGAAACTACTTATAGGAAACATCCTGGGTCAGCAGGCATCTGCAGAGGCCTGAGAGATGGCCCTTGAGGTCTGGCCATTGGCTTTGTCTAGATGGGAGTGAACCAAAGCTCTGGTGGCATGTAACCTTTGTGGGAACCAAAGGTGTGCAATATATGACACAGGGTCCTCAAGGTGAAGATTGATTTGCATTTGGATGAAGTGATAGATTTGTATCCATGATCACTCCAGATTCCTTACATCTCTGATGGGGTTCAGTGCAGTCTATGTTCCTGGGGCCAAAGCGTGGTCAATTGGTGTCAGAGTCAAATTTCATTTCAATTTGCAAGATTCTTGATTATTAGGACTTACGCTTCATGTGGTTGCATGACATCTACTGGTTCATTGCGTTCATTGCTTGGAAGCAATGATGCAGAGCTCCAGAGGCCAGTTCTGAGGTAGTTTACACTTTGATGTTTATCATGGTGTAGAGTAATTGCAGCAGGTAAGGCTGAAGAATTTGAGGATATCTTGACTGGACTAAGATATATATTAAAAAGAAGAGGAGGAATTTTAGAGCCTCAAGAAACTGCTGCCACAGAGGAGAAAGAGAAAGGCTCAAAAGATGCATACACGATTATGTCAGATCTTTCCAAGAAAAAGGTAGATTTGCAATATCTTATCTTTAAATTTGAAATTCGCCCAGTCTCTTTTACTATGTGAGGTGGTGTACTGTGTGGAAGTGAGGACCAGTAGAATATCCACTCTGATCATCAGTGGACTTAGGACATCCTAGAAGGTGATCAGGGCAGAGTCAGTGCCCTGACCAGTGCAGAATCTTTGTTTGACCATCTGAAAGGCAATTGTTTCTTTGTGGAATGTCGAGAACTGAGTGGGTGAAGAATGGCCTGTCAATTAATTTACCCAGAAAAGGTCCACTGATGTTGGTTTGGAGTTTGAGGCCTTGTTTCTTCAGAATTATCCGAATATGGGAGGTCGGGTCCTTTGAGGACTTGCCTGAGGGCATGGAGTGGGCTTTAATGGCTCTGGCTGGGAGTGCTGCTGAGGTAGTAAGGAACATTTTCTTGAGTACTTTGAGTTATGTGAGTTTATTGATGGTGACAGATTTGAAAGAGAGGGATCTTGGTTGGAGGTTGGAGTGAATAATCTTGAATGAAGGAGGATTTGGTGGCTGCCCTGGATAGGACTTGCCCAGGAGGCAGCTGTTCAAGACCTTTGCTTTTGAGATGGGATTGGCTGTCAGTGCATTTCAGAGATCCTGTGAATAGATGGTGCCAGGAGAGTTTCATTCTTTATTCCAGTATTCGGCAGTGATTGTGTGCGGTTCTCTGGATGGCAGGCAGCTACAGAAATATATGTCAAGGAATTGAGCCTCTTCGGCCTTTTGGTAGTGGCTTTGTATAGTCTGAAAGATACTGTAAACAAAGCTTGTCATTAGTGCTGTACACTTTCTTCCACTGTCTTTCGAATGCTCTGTTCTCTGCTTTTGTTGCCTTTAAGCCTGCACAGTACTGTCATCTGGTTAATGGGTAAAAAACCTGGGAGCAGTGTTTTTGAAGGGGGCTGAGGCCTGAGGACAACTTTCTTTCACAATCTAGCAAAGGTTTTGGGGCTTATTTAGAGGTTGGTAGAAGGGATACTCCATCAAAACAAAACGGTTGTTCCACAGCGTTTCTGAGTCCCACATGTTTGCACAGTGTTTTTGAGTCCCACGTGTTTCCACAGCATTTCTGAGTCCCACGTGTTTGCACAGCATTTCTGAGTCCCACGTGTTTGCACAGAATTTCTGAGTCCCACGTGTTTGCACAGTGATTCTGAGTCCCACGTGTTTCCACAGCATTTCTGAGTCCCACGTGTTTGCACAGTGTTTCTGAGTCCCACTTGTTTCCACAGCATTTCTGAGTCCCACGTGTTTCCACAGCATTTCTGAGTCCCACGTGTTTGCACAGAATTTCTGAGTCCCACGTGTTTGCACAGTGATTCTGAGTCCCACGTGTTTCCACAGCATTTCTGAGTCCCACGTGTTTGCACAGTGTTTCTGAGTCCCACTTGTTTCCACAGCATTTCTGAGTCCCACGTGTTTGCACACCATTTCTGAGTCCCACGTGTTTGCACACCATTTCTGAGTCCCATGTGTTTGCACAGTGTTTCTGAGTCCCACTTGTTTCCACAGCATTTCTGAGTCCCACGTGTTTGTACAGCATTTCTGAGTCCCACACGTTTGCACAGCGTTACTGAGTCCCACGTGTTTGCACAGTGTTTCTGAGTCCCACGTGTTTCCACAGCATTTCTGAGTCCCACGTGCTTGCACAGCATTTCTGAGTTCCACGTGTTTGCACAGCATTTCTGAGTCCCACATGTTTGCTCAGCGTCTCTGAGTCCTGAGTGTTTGCACAGATTGTCTGAGTCCCACGTGTTTGCACAGTGTGTCTGAGTCCCATGAGTTTGCACAGTGTTTCGCCTACACATTTCTGCTACTCTCAGCAGTCAAAGTAACTGAGTGAAATACTCCAGCTCGTAGCTTATTGACCCCTTCAAGATTATCCGGTAGCCCAGAATGAGAGGCTACCTCTGTGCTTTAGTTTGTTTTTGGGGGGAACCAGAGGGAAGGTCTGAAAACAAGTATATCTGAGAGGCATGAGTGTCCATGTAACCATGCTTGTGAAGAGGATGCTGTCTGGTGTCTGAGAGGGGGCAGCTCCTGTCAGGGATCATATTCACCCTCAGTTTGTAGGTGGGGGAGGCATACCAAGGGAAAAGATTTAGAAAGGCTGATAATAATAATAATATATGGTTAAGATATGTTAAATGTCACTAGTAAGCTGTAAGGTACAAACGTTCAACTATGTGACTTCATTAGAAGTGATATCACCAGAGGTGCTTTTACAAGAAGCAGATGTAAGGTGCTGGACAGACAGAAAATAGGTCATTTAAAACTTTAAACGTTATACCACAGTCACAACAACGACTAGACTCGGCCATTTACATTCAGAAGCGACACAGTGGGGCATATTATCAAGGACAGACGATACATTATCGCCGCTTTTATCGGCAGGAACTTGCAGATAAAGCGGCGATAATTGCCTTGATAATATGCTCTATGAATTCCAATCGAAGCCCATGTTAGATGTGTTCACATCTAACATGGGCTTCGATTGGAATTCCATAGAGCATATTATCAAGGCAATTATCGCCGCTTTATCTGCAGTTTCCTGCCGATAAAAGCGGCGATAATGTATCGCCTGTCCTTGATAATATGCCCCCATGTCTTTTAGCTGAGCTCACTGCTTGACTGACAGAGAGTGATGAGGAACAAAACTCAATCGCATCGGCGGCTCCTCCGTTATGGCGTAGGAGCGACGCCCCACTGCTGAAAGGAAGCAGATGAAAAAAAAATGATAATAAAACTATTTTATCATTTTATTTTTCACTCACTTACCGAGAGTTTTAGTTGTTACACTGAGTCCACCGAGTCTAGGACAGGGCAGGGCCATCCCCTGCGTCAGCAGCAGGGAGTAGGAGAGTTGTACAGAATTGTACACTGTAAGTGTGCATGGTCGGCCATCTTAGGATGACCAAACTGACATGCGCACTTACATCTCTCCACCTGAGCTGTGTTGCACAGCCGGGTGGAGAACAAGCGCAGACTCCCTGGCCCTAACTGAGAAGCATTTCAGCCTGCTTAGACCAATCCCGGCGCTTCTCTGATGCTGGGTAATAGCATGAAAGCAGCGTCTGGATTGCATGGGGAGGAGAGCAGAGGAGCACCAATGCGGCGGGAGCAGAGTAGTATTGAAGCAGCGTCCAGAAGCAGCAGCGGCAGGTAATCAGTTTTATTCTTTTGTTATCCCCCCCACGCCTTGTCCCACCAAGTTTCATTGCCAGCAGCCACCACTGCACGGTGAAATACTTTAATTCCCTACCTGCTCCCTCTAAAAAGGTTTCCCTGCTCCATCCACCTCTCCCTTCCTTGTATGTGTCGTCATTTCTTCTTTCCTCTACCCTTTCCCCCACCCACCAGTTTTCTCTCCCTTCTCTGTTGGTTGTTTCATCTGTCATCACCTCTATGCCTTGTCTATCCCTTGTTCTTTACTCCAACATTCTTTTTGTTAATAATGTTCTTTTCGTTTTCTCCTTTCTTTTGAATACTCTTTTCTTTGTCCCTCTATTTCCTCTTGTGCCTTCTAGTGTCCCGTGTGCTCATTGATAAGCAAGCAAAGCCTTCAGGCGTCACAACAAGATGAATCTGTGAATTAACATTCCCCGCTGACATCTGCTGTGATCTGCAGGTCACGAGTCTGTCTCTCAGACTCACGATTCCATCCTTCAAAGGTCCGTTAAATGAGCACCATTAAGTGGGTATAATTAATATATTTTATCTGCAGCTCTTAGAAACACCAGTTGAGCAGCACCAAGCTTTATATAAATATACAACTTATTATTCGTGCTTAAATAAACTAGAAATAAAAAAGCATTGGGAAGGGGCGGGGTGGGCGGCAGTATTTAAATCAGCTTGAACAAAGGCGGGAATGGCAAACATTACTCTTTAGAAAATGGTTCTGCTGTTCTACATTTATGTGGAAAAGACAAACAGGCTGGAAAAACAGCTGCTTCGTTCCTAGCTCCTCCAATCCCTGCTGAGACATGGGGTCCCAGGTACATTTAAAATAGCAAATCGTCTTCCAGGCATTTAGACAATGTTGAAAGCATAAAAGATGCATCTCTATTTCTGGGAACAGCCCTTGTATTTAAATCATTACTGACATCCAAAAAATATTCAAAGTGATGCCTAGCACACATTGTCTTTTTTAGGTCGAGCTGGCGTTGGAGCGCGAAGCGCTCCCGCCAGCGAGTTCTATAGTTACCGTGTTAACTGGCAAGGGAGATAGAGCTGTGCACGAGCAGCTACTGGCCTGTGCACGAGCCGATTCAGCTCTGTGAACGCGCACGTCTCCGGAAGACGTGCTGCGCCCGAGCCGCCTCCCGCTTGTTCATCCCACTCAGAGCCCTACCTATGTGGTAATCCGGAACCTAAGAACCTTTAAAATGACCAGGCCTTCGTAGGCACACAAGTGAGAATGTCAAAAAATAATTAAAAATGCCAAACTGCAATCTTTATCTTTTCCGCTAGATGGTGCAGTTTCACTGATAATATGTATTGCACATGTTATGATGAACTAAGGAATTTACAAGTATCACGGCCCTGGCAAAATAAAAACGGTGACGCTGCGGCGTGACGTTGTTTAAGTCTCACGCTTCACCTTTGCACTCATTATAGGTAGGTATGTGTCTTTACAGCGGAACACGGGGCAGATAATTCACTGTGCGCCATCGGCTGTCAGACTTGCTTTAGTTTGGCAGATGGCTCTGTAGGGATATTTGTACCAATCACAAAACAAGCATTTGCAATACAATAGGTCTCGCATTATTAATGTTTCAGCTATTGGTGTTGCATTATTTAGCAATGCCAATAGCTCAAACTTAAATAATGCGAGACCTATTGCATCGCAAACGCTTGTTTCTTATTTCATTGACTTCTTTCACACTTTCAGTCCCTTTAAAACCCAGGTCTTAGGAGATCCCTCCGTCTACATGTCTAGTCTGGTTTCTGTTTTTGAAAATGCGGTCATCCTGCTTGCAGTCGAATTCTTGCAGTCTCTATATGTAGGGCAGAACCAAGAGGTGAGGAGCTACGCTGAAGTGGGAGAAAAAATATGCATTTTTGTGTCTTTTTAAGTCAGAGTACAGCTTTTGAATTTTGTTTCTCCACCATCTGCCCTTCACTCAAACAACATATGAACAGGGTCACTGTAATTATGCGATTGTGCGGCCACACCAATTTTCATGTAATTATAGATTTGCCGTATTTGCCACATAATCCACCATCTGCTGCATAATCTGCCGAATTGAACAATGAAAATGTTGTTTCTAGCTCAAACAGTTCAAAAGTAACTAAAAACATAGTAACGCGTGTTACCGTGCAGTGGAAGGCGCTTTGTAAAGGTTGACTGGTCAACTTTCTGTAGTTTATTGCTATGTTTGGGTGTTAAATTGGCATTAACGAGTTGCAACAAATGCCCAGGCAGTGTTACCAGGTTTAAAAATGACATAATATTATAATACTAACCCAAAAGGTGCCGCATTATGCCGCATAATTTGCCTTTCTTGCGCATAATTTCTCAATGCTGCTGCATAATTTTGGCCTCCCCTGCTACATAATTCCAGTGGCCCTGCATATGGCCTACGAAAACCAAAGGACAAAGCTAGCCTGCCAGGGCCCTTTCCTTCATGAGGGCAGAGCCCCCCCTGCATTTTCCCAGGGAGGTCAAAGATCCTTTCCACCTTCTCCACTATACCCCCCACTACCACACACCCTCGTTATCTATACAATTTTAGCTTCTTGACACCGAGCGCTACTGGTGTGATGTATGGTGTCCTCAGAGCATGACAGTGATCATACATCGTCCAACATGGTCAGGTCAGATTGCAACGAAGAAGCAGAGAGCACCCCAGTGTTTTCCAGTTGAGTGCCCCTTTGCCACTTCTAAGTGGACTCCATAAACTCTTAAATTACCAGGTTGCTATTGGAAAATGTGTAAGGGTTGGAACCTTGGAACTTCTAGCTGGACCAGTGGCTGTTTTTTTTCGGTGAGCTGACCCATCACCACCTCCAGATATTCTTGCTCACTAACACGCATCATACAAGTTGCCTTTGGGCAGGGGCTCTCTGAAGAGGCAGAGTAACGCTCTTGGCAATTCTGAGGTGCACGCTAATCCGAAACCTGGAATTACTAGGAGTGAATTTGCTGCACCTGAGATCAGGCACATTGGTACCATTTTTACTGTGCAGATCCACAGCCAAGATTGAGGAGCGGGAGGATGATGCTTGCCCTACCACAAGCATCGATTATGCGTGAGACGATCATTGAGATACTGAGGATCTGCACAAAACGTCAAGCCCTCCCCCTTCTCCTCACTACTCATGTTTCCCTGTTTAGGAATTACTCACAATCCTTGAAACCTGCCTGTTCTGCCTTCTCAGGTAAGTGAGTTTGCTCTCCTCATTCTGGAACAGGTAATATGGTGAAACATACACATAGCTCTTCTGTCTTGGCATGCTACAACTTTGTGTTCTCTCTTGTGGAAGGTGTCTTCTGTCCTCCCACTATGGGTACCCTCCCAACCAGAGAGGTCCCAACTTTCGACACCGTATATGCTTCCTAACAGTTGTGCGGCTTTGAAGCTGTGTGAATGTGGCTAAGGCACACTTCATCGACAGTCCTCAAACCGAGAGGCTGCGGGCTCATTTTTGACCCCTCCCTATTACAAATTCAACGAAACTGCAGGCGATCACCCCACCACATCTGCAGTCTACTGTTTAATAAAAGTCGATAGAATTGAAATTTGCCTCACCTTAATGAATCCATGTTGAATTCTAAGCACATGTTCACGAACTGAACTACAACTTTGGTATATATATATGTGTGTGTATATATATATATATATATATATATATATATATATATATATATATATATTATATATGTAAAGACCCTGGTAGCCGTTTAATGAATCACTTAGTCAACATAGAGGACGTAAGAAAAGTTTATGGTAGAGTTTTGCCTAAGAAGAAACCAGAAGCAGTCACTTGGTAATTAAGAGTAAATTAGTTATATAACAAAAACATAAGAGTGACTCAAAGGTGCTATAATGATATTAACCAAAAGCAACCAAAAAACGAGAAAGGGAAAGTGAACAGGTAGTGTGCAGAAAAAAGGAAACCTTATTTCATAAAATAACCCTCACTCACCAACCTCCCAATGAGGATACCATATGTCCCCTCAGTGTGCTGCAAAGCCTGATTTACAGAGGAGCTGGTTTTTGTGAGGGGATCGTGTAATGTGCTCGAGTGAGGTGATTGTGAAATTCAAAAGATAACAGCTGTACCCTAAATAATTTTATTAAATGGTCAGCTGGTACCATTAAAAACTGGTGAAAAAGGACATCTAGTGGTCTGATTATTTGAACCACTGTCTCCTAAACAAAATTGGTCGACATGTTTCAGCTGTTAGATGCTACATTCAGCTCAGCTTTCTTCAGGACCGGAATGTATCCCCCGGTGGTCCACACACGCTAAGGCGTGGCCAATCCGTGAGGATATGTGTGTACAGGTGAAAAAACTCACAGTTTTACCCGTGTAGGCACTCCTAGAAATCAACAGGGGCCAGAACCTGTAAAATAAGAAGTCAATATATTAAAAGCCAACAAGTTGTATCCCATAAAGATAGACAAAAAATGAACAGAACCCCACATTTATTCCTTTCATCGTGAATGCGAAATAGGAATAAGGATTTTTCTTCATAACCCCTTGTTCACATCAATGTGGTCGATTAAGTTAAAACAAATACTGTCATGTAACTGCCAATCGCTGCAAACCCCTTTTTAGTAGGGAAGATCAACGAGTAAGCATAGCCTATTTGGATATAATCACACTCCCTTTGGTTGGTAGACTTTCATTCTAGTCTCCCCCCCCAGGACGTGAGTGCGAAAAAGATTTTTTTAAATGATTTTAACACTTAGTGCGTGCCCCCGTTAAAAACAAATCTCTCTCCCTACCGGAGAAAGAGATTGATGGTCAAAATTTAGGTAAAAGCAGAAGGAAGATAAAGGCACACTCACAACACGAATTTGTTGTGCATACCACATGGTAAAAAAGGGGGTGGTGATGGATGGTGCATCTGAACCAATCAAACACTCACACCCAGTCAACAGATCTGGGTTTAATCCATCACCGTTCTTTAGCCCACTCTGCCGCCCCAGTACAGACATGGCCATATGCAAATAAGTCTGACCCTGTGCCACATGGGAGCAGTCCAGCCGAACTGCCGAGCGATGCCTTCCCTGGACCGGAAACAAGCTTCCGGGGACCTGTTTCTGGCATTTCATCAGTCTTCAGCCCGGCTTGCTTGAATCCAGTGGCAAAGTGAGCAAGGGACTCAAGTCTGAGCATACCCGACCAACTTATGGCGAACAAAGTGGTACAAAAGGGGGTGGTGATGGACGGAGCATCTGAACCAATCAAACACTCACACCCAGTCAACAGAACTGGGTTTAATCCATCACCGTTATTTAGCCCCCTCTGCTGCCCCAGTTCAGACATGGCCATATGCAAATCAGTCTGACCCTGTGCCTCATTGGAGCAGTCCAGCCCGAACTGCCAAGCCATGCCTTCCCTGGACCGGAAACAAGCTTCCGGGGACCGGTTTCTGGCATTTCAGCCGTCTTCAGCCCGGCTTGCTTGAATCCAGTGGCAAAGTGAGCAATGGACTCAAGTCTGAGCATACCCTGCCAACTTATGGCGAACAAAGTGGTACAAAAGGGGGTGGTGATGGACGGAGCATCTGAACCAATCAAACACTCACACCCAGTCAACAGATCTGGGTTTAATCCATCACCGTTCTTTAGCCCACTCTGCCACCCCAGTTCAGACATGGCCATATGCAAATCAGTCTGACCCTGTGCCTCATGGGAACAGTCCAGCCTGAACTGCCAAGCCATGCCTTCCCTGGACCGTAAACAAGCTTCTGGGGACCGGTTTCTGGCATTTCAGCCGTCTTCAGCCTGGCTTGCTTGAATCCAGTGGCAAAGTGAGCAAGGGACTCACGTCTGAGCATACCCTGCCAACTTATGGCGAACAAAGTGGTATAAAAGGGGGTGGTGATGGACGGAGCATCTGAACCAATCAAACACTCACATCCAGTCAACAGATCTGTCTGAACTGGGGTGGCAGAGTGGGCTAAAGAACAGTGATGGATTAAACCCAGATCTGTTGACTGGGTGTGAGTGTTTGATTGGTTCAGATGCTCCGTCCATCACCACCCCCTTTTGTGCATGCCACATGGGCATGCACATGGGAGGGGGTAATTCTTCATTTTGCATATGTTCTGTAAAGCAACAGAACACTCATTGTAATGGCACTGCTGGCAAAGCAGCGTTTAAGTTAGCAATAATAAAACAAACAGGTCGCCGGCGTGTCCATCTTACTTGTTAAACAACGACTCCCCGCTTGTAGACTACTCGTAACGCATCCGCAGCCCGAAAAGCAACAGACTGTGCCGTGATGCGGAAGTAAAAGGGGTTTAGTCCGTGACACGTGACCGCCGTGTAACAGCGTCGTCACGTCATTGCTCTTAAAGCTTTAGTCTATCTTAGCCAATGCAATCAAAAGACTTCCACCTCCTGCTGATAAAATTTAACCAATGTCTGCAGTAAAGTTAATAAAGATTCTGACACACAGCATAACCTTTTCAGTCAAATGTAATGTCTCTTCAGGTATATTAATAATAAAGAATGATTCTCGAGGGACTAGGAAAAAGAGGGGGGTCTCGATGTTATCTATGCCGAGATTCCTAATGCAAAACAAATTATTATTACACATACATTCCAGGCGCGGTGCGTCCATAGGGGCGTGGGGGCGTAGCCCCCCCCCGCCCGCAGCCGCCCGCAGCCGCCCGCAGGAGACACCGAGGGAGAACTGGCAATGCATGCCAGTCAGCATGATGTCGGGAGGCGTCATGTTGATTGACATGATTGTCAACAGGCAGGCAGCAACACGAGTGCGCATGCGTGGGGACGGAGGGTGAATTTTTTACCCGTGCCCACGCATGCGCACTTGTGTTTGTGCTTTTTTGCGCATGCCCATTAGGAGCCCTTCGGGCTCCTAATGGGCGTGCTGTGGACGTAGAGTAACCTGTGCCCCTGCAGCGCCAGGATTGGCTGCAAGGGGCTGCCTGGCGAGGGGTTTCATACACGCATTAAATCGTGACTGTCAATTTTAGAGAATCAGTTATAGAGAAGTTTAAATTGCGCATCAAATCATCGTTAGCGTGAAACCACTATCCGAATCGTATAAGATTATACTTTATTAAAGCAATTTTCCTGGATATTTATCATCACAGATCGATACATTTAACCTCCTAAACTAACGGCACCAATTAAGGCTTAGCAAAGTCAACAGCGGGACATTAACATCGTGCAATAAACATGGTTCGCATGCATTTAAAAATAAATCAAAGAAAGCTGGCAAATTAGTTTACGCCTAACCACTTTCAAATGTCACCAGCCGCCCCTGATACATTCCAGTTCTCCGAGGGAGTCATTGGTAGGTATTTTACCAAATCTTCGTGATGCAAAACTAGTTCTATATATTTTTAAAGGGAGATATCAGTCATCCCTACCAAGACTCTTCGTTCTAGTTCTGTGTGTGCCCCAAGTACAACATCAATCACTCGCATTAAGCTAATGGAGCAGTCCTTTTTAGGTTTCGCTGGGGAACGGAGCGTAAGCTCCGCCGCCAGAGAAATCTGTAGTTTCTAGAATGGGTGCCTTGAATACGCCCCTCTGCTTCATTGGCTAGCTCCATAAATGGAGGCTAGCCATTGGAACAGAGAGGCGTTCGTCATGGCCGGACCAGATTCGGGGGCGTTCCCGAGAATTTTTGGCTTTTGGCTACGTCAGCCAAAAGCCGGGAACGCCCCCGAATCTGGTCCGGCCGGGCCGTGCTTGCTGCTGTCCTGCCTTCTTCTGTGTCCCTCCTCCCGCCGTCCCCCCTCCCCTCGCTGTCCTGTGCACGTTTCCCGCCTCCCTCCCGCCGTTCGTGTCCTCTCCCGCCCCCCTCCCGCCCCCTGTGTCCTCTCCAGCCCCCCTCCCGCGGTCCGTTCCTCTCCCGCCCCCCCCCCCCGTGTCCTCGTAGGTGCTTGTTTGTTTCAGAGCAGTCACCCGAGGCACCACATCCAGAGCAGCACTGGGACCGATGTATTGGGGCGGAGGCATCGTGAGTGTTTTTCCCCGGCACGTTTCCCGCCTCCCTCCCCCTCCCGCCGTCCCCCCTCCCCCCCTCCGTGTGCCGATCCTGCGCGTCGTGGTAGAAGCAACAACAAAAGAATTAAGCATTTGACGCTAATTTACAAAAATGGATTTCGGTACGAACCTGCTGGCAGTCTGCGCTATGAAGCCCGCACGTCAGTTATTGGTTTAAATACTATTTTGCAATGTTGCTTTACTCCATTTAACTCGTTTGTCATTTTGTCCACTCATCATTGGCATAGCTGGAATAGTGGACTGGGGCGGAAACATTCTCTTATTCCGGCCTCTACATTCAAAGATCTTCTTTCATTCAATTTAGGTTCTGCCATCTACCAGCCTGTTTCTTACTTAATTTCTGACCAAGGCTGTATGGATTTCAATACTCTTTTACCCGAAAGCACGCAACTTGTACTTTGGGGTATCTCAAGTGAAAATTGAATGTGCGGCACTGAGAGAAAGTTTTCGACTGGAAATAACTTCTGGAGCCCGAGCTGCACATAGCGGCTATTCCGGAGCTGAAGCTGCCCGAGGAAGGTGAGCGCTCCGGGGGTGGCTGGCAGGACGGGCTGGGGCTGCAGAATTATTGAAAGAGTTCCCGACCCCCCTCCCGCTGTCCGTTCCCGCCCCCCCCTGTGCATCATGTTTTTCGAGCGCACATTACCGTGGGAAGGGTTGCCGAAATGCCCGCTCCTTGTTTTTAACTGAGAGAAAGTTTTCGACTGGAAATAACTTCTGGAGCCCGAGCTGCACATAGCGGCTATTCCGGAGCTGGAGCTGCCCGAGGAAGGTGAGCGCTCCGGGGGTGGCTGGCAGGATGGGCTGGGGCTGCAGAATTATTGAAAGAGCCAGGAAGGGGCACCGATTTTACAGAAGCCCCTCGTGCAGTGAGAGAGTGGGCGATGAACGTATACAACGGAGAAGAAGTGGGTAGAGTGTTGCCTGTGGGATCTGGTGGGTGAAATGCTTATTTTTGAACCCAGTGGCGCTTGTTCTAAGCCGGGCGTTACACAAACGTGTGATCCTGGACACATCGCCTTATCTCCATGTGCTTTAGTCCTCCTAAAGTATGTACTGGGCACAGTGACAGTGGTGTGCATTGCTGCAGAGTCGAGCACATGGGTAGCTGCAACAATGAAACTCTTATTCTAAGCCTCGCCCGGTGCCAGGGTGCCTGATCCAGCCTGAGGGGGGGTATGGGGGGTGAAGACGGATTCTCATCACTTAAAACCCCCACTCTTAAAGGGATTTAGGACTTGTGTAAAGTAAATGTAATGTCCCGTTTCTCACGTATAACATGTTCCATATTGAACCTGGGTCCGGTGCGCCGAGATGCCCTCGAGAGGCTGAGCTGTGATCTGTGAAAGCAGGGTCACGGTGAACACGAATGTCGGCGTCAGTACTGGCCAAATTGTGTGATCCTGTGCAAATCATCTTCATGGCACAGACCTTCAGTTCCTTTATCTGCCGAAATTGAGTGTACAGTGCTTAAGGACACGCCAATGCCCAGTATACAGAAGTGCTATACAGTATTCGCAGGGCTATAAAACACTTGCATACATCTGTGCCTGTGGATTGGATGCAGGAGTTTGGGAGGGCTGAAGCTGGGCATCCCGTCCTCCCCCCTCTGACCTGTTTTTCCTTCGCCCTGCCCCATCTCCCAGGTTACAGACAGGCTGGACCACTGTCAGAGGAGGGAGAGGACCGACCCGAGCCATGACGCTGCTGCTGCTGGGAGGTGAGAGGCGCACTCGAGGCGCTGCCGCAGGGCTGTGACACCCCCACCAAGAGGACGGTAATAGCCTGGTCTGGGGCGAGGGTGTAAGTGGGAGAGAGGGGGGCTTGACAAGTGTGTGCAGTGCCAGGGTCTGTTCCTTACTTGCCAAGCACAGGCAATTCTTTAACAGTGTTGGGGGGGGGGGTTTGGTTCTGTTTGGGACTCTCCAGGGTGATGTATCTGACATGTAGTTAAGATCACTGAAGTGTTTTTTAAGCATGGGGGTTGGTGTTTACTAACTCCTCTCGCTTTGCAATCAGAGAAAGAAAAGTAAAGTGAATTAAAATGTGACAATCTAGCTGGGCACAGGGAGAGTGAAAGGAAAGGCTGTGGGATGTAACTTTCTTTGTAACACACAACATCATTTAAATACCTGTAACTCAAATGTACACATTCAGCAGTTACAAAAGCAAACATCAATCCCATGTGTTTTGTAAGTCTGAAGTGTGATGCAAAGAAAGTTCTAATAGGTTCTAAACAAATCACAACACTTTACTTGGTGGTGCACACATGATAGATATTCATTTAAACCCAATTTCCTCACATTATCATTTGTGTTCAGTATAGTTGATCAGTAAAACTGTCTGTCTGTGCACATTTATTGAGCATTTCAATGGGAAATGTGCTGTTTGTAAATGGCAGTGCGCTACCACACGGCGCTTTAGTTACATTAAAAAATCACCCCTCATGCCCATTAAAGGTTGGTGGCTTGCAAGAGTTTATCAGTCTGAAAAGTGGGTCCTGCTTCTAAAAAGTTTGGGATCCACTGTCCTAGTGTCTACCCAAGTGACCTTTGATAATGTATGTAAACATTTAAAGTAGTTTTCACTTCGTAAAATGTTTTGTAATGTTGGAATCATTAGAGTTATTTTAGTTTAAAACAATTGTCTCATTGTTATTTTCAATATTCGCCATCATGGCTTTTTTAATAATAAATACAACAGTAAAATATTTTCTGGCTTTTTTTACTATCATTCTTTATCCGAATCTAGAAGTAGTGCTGCACCCCCCCACCCAATCAGTGATAGTCCGTTGATAAGATACCAGAGTGATATGCTTGCTTTCTTTCATCTGTACATGTACTGTGCACCAGGGCTTTAAGTGGGATTACAAAAAATGAGGGGTCTCTCAAAGGGGCGTGGCAGTGTAATTAGTGTAATGTAGTGTAATGCCGCTACAGGAGAGAGAAAACTGGACACTATTACCAAATCTACTTGAAATGCCTGTTGACTCAACCCCAGATGGATCTTTTCTTTGGGAATCCGACCTCTCGCCCTGGACACTATTACCAAATCTACTTGAAATGCCTGTTGACTCAACCCCAGATGGATCTTTTCTTTGGGAGTCCGACCTCTCGCCCGTTTGTCCACCGCCGGCCTCTGCCGCAAATATTTGGCTGTTTTTCACTTTTCTCTGGCGCCCGTGAAGCCTGCGCCTATTGGTAGATTAATCAGTCTTTTCGAAGAAATTCGCCCCTGGGCGCATTTCTTAAATGTTTCCCAACCTCGGGGTGCACAGAGGCAGCCGGCTCACGAGCGTGCATGTGCGCAGGCCGCTCTCACAACAGGGTGTGCCAGTACTTGCCTGGATCGGGGGTACGAGATTGCGTGAAGATACAACCTGAGGTGAGCAGTAACCCCACCCCATCCCCCCCCCATGTCCCCTCCCCCACCCGTCGGAGCTGGGATCGAGAGCCTGCGGGCGTGCGGTCTAAGTGTGTAGTGGGCTAAGTAACTGCTTCTGGAGGCCACAAGAGCGCCTCGTTGTGCAGTGAATAAATAGCATATAAAGAGCCCGGGCCTACGTGAGGTGCACTGGTCCTGCCAGCAGGGGGAGTCTGGAGCTGGTTACTGCGGCGGCTGCAGTGAAGGCGGGCCCCTGTGTACCCAGCGCCGGAGGTGGTGAGTGCGGCGCGGCCTAGCACCAGTTAATGGTGGCAGAGGCGGATGCAGGCCGGGTGCGGGCGGCGTCCCGTGAGTGCAGAAAGGTGCTAGGGGGCGTGGGTGGCGCCGGAATTCACTGTGTGCGGCTCTTGGAATTATGCTCTGGGGCTCTGTGTGTGTGGGTGTCTGGCTCTGTGTGGGTGTCTGGCTCTGTGTGGGTGTCTGGCTCTGTGTGGGTGTCTGGCTCTGTGTGGGCGTCTGGCTCTGTGTGGGCGTCTGGCTCTGTGTGGGCGTCTGGCTCTGTGTGTGTGTGTCTGACTCTGTGTGTGTGTGTGTCTGGCTCTGTGTGTGTGTGTCTGACTCTGTGTGTGTGTGTCTGACTCTGTGTGTGTGTGTCTGACTCTGTGTGTGTGTCTGACTCTGTGTGTGTCTGACTCTGTGTGTGTGTGTCTGACTCTGTGTGTGTGTGTGTCTGACTCTGTGTGTGTGTGTGTCTGGCTCTGTGTGTGTGTGTCTGGCTCTGTGTGTGTGTGTCTGGCTCTGTGTGTGTGTCTGGCTCTGTGTGTGTGTCTGGCTCTGTGTATGTGTCTGGCTCTGTGTATGTGTCTGGCTCTGTGTGTGTGTGTCCGGCTCTGTGTGTGTGTATTTGTGTGTGGGGCTCTGTGTGTGAGCAATGCCAATAGCTCTAACTTTTCCAAAGGCGAAACCATTGCATTGTAAATGCTTGTTTTCATTGAAACAAAACTTTATCAGAAACACCCTACACAAAATCTATAGGAACAAGCTGGTAACTGGAACAAATTACCAACTCCAGTCTGTAATCCTACTTCCGATTTCTAAATAGTTCATAGCCAGCTAGTTAATAGTTTTTCTTGCTACTAATAAAAACTAAAGTGTTAGTGCGAACATGCTCATGTTAGGCATAGGTGAAAGATGGGTCCAGATTGCTGGTGGAAGACTACAGGCAATTTTTACATACCCAAAGATTGTTAATAGGTAGTAAAAGTGCTAAGAGACAAGGTTGTAATAGTAAAAAGGAATAGCTATTTACCCGAGGGGAGTATACCTTTAACACTTTCAGCATCTCATCACTGTGCCCCAGGGGATATCATCATTTAATCCCGACAAGTGGCTAGAAAGGCGGTAAATCCACCTTTGCGCTTTCTCAAACAAACTATTATCAGAGCCCTGAGAAAGTTGTTCGATAACTGTCCAACTGAAGTCATTCGGGGTATGTTGCAGTTGTAGAAAGTGTGTTGTCAGTTTAGTGTTACTCTTCTGGCATCGGAAGTTACTGCGATGTTCACAGATACGGAGTTTAATTAGTCTTTTAGTCATTCCTACATACCTCAGCCCACAGGGGCAGGTAATTAAGTAAACGACATTAGAAGAGTTACAGTTTGTATGGTTGCGTTTCTGCCATTGCTTGCCCGCTTCAAGATCCAATGTTTTGGTACTGGTAGTCAAATGACAGACACTGCATCTACCACAGGGAAAATGCCCAATGATAGGTGGCAGACCCCAAGCATTCAGTACACTACCCATATTTTCTGTTTCTTGTTTTCTGGGGCGTGTGTGGACCAGTAAATCCTTCAGGCTCCTAGCCCGTTTATACGAAAAAAGGGGCTTCCCCCAATCATGATTGGTACTTTTAAGTATCCTCCAGTGTTTGTTGATACAGCGGCTCACAATATTGGACACAGAATTGTAAGTAGTCACACATGTTAAAGGAACCTCAGTAGATGTATCTTTGGGATACTCTTCCAGCAAAGCCACCCTATGCTGGTTCCGAGCCCTCTTACAGCTTTTATTCAGCAGTCCTATTTAAACATGTGAATATTATTCACATGCGCATCCTCAACTTAAAGCCAGCTTACCGCATTGCCATACCTCCACTGAGGAACATTTCAATGACAATTCCACATTTTGTTGTTTCAGTAACATACATGGTAGAAACACAGTAATTATTTCGTTTCTTTAGATGCCCCAGATGCATACCACTGTAATGTATTAAGTAACACTTCCCAATAGTTCACATCAGGTGGAGAAGGTGTTTAGTCAGAAACAGGATGAAACCTCACTATACATAATGGCTTTTGAAAAAAGTTAACTGAAGTCATATTTTGGAGGGCAGGATAAAGGAAGCATCTTGAGTAACAGGCATGGCTGAAAAGTGTATGATTCATTATTTTGAGGACAATATATATGCTATCTATGACCCGGATGGACTGCCTCTCTTCTTCATATCAGTGGAAGCTTAATGCTTTCTCTTCTCCCCACCACCTTCACTCACAAGGGCTCAGTGCCTCACCTCATCTTTACATTAGCATTGAATCCCTCACTGGCCTTTGTGCATATCAGCCAGAGTCCAACAGGCAGCTCTCTCAGTAGCATTATTTTCACCTTCATTTCCTCATGCACTTGGGACTACAGGCCAGCCTTCAGAACCAATCCAGACACCGGTCTCATGCTGTTTATAACAGCAAACAACAATAGAGCAGCACCAGGATTGGCTGGAGCAGGCAAAGCCTCCACTCCATTGGAGACTGGGTGGTTGAGTCTTCGCTCGCCTCAGCTCCTAATACAACAAGGATTGGAGAGGCCTCAAGTGTGCATGCCAGGCTGGACACAGCGAGGCAACTGTCCAACCTGACATTCACATTACACACGCCCCCACAAGTCTATTCCTCTCGCTTCTGCCAGGATTGGCCACATCCTCAAATACACCTGATCCGAAACAATGGAAAGAGCGCCATGGTCAGGTGAGTTGTAAAACTTATCGCCATCGCAGGGGGAACGCTAGGCTGCACCATATCCTTGGTAATATGGTGCAGCCTAGCGTTTCCGAAGTGGCAAAGAGAGGCGTTAAGCCAAGGCGGCGAACACCTCTCTTTGCCACTTTGTTGGTAATATGCCCCATGGTTTGTTACTCCCCCTGGCTCATGAGGAAAGGCCAGAGGGATGTTGGTGATGTGGGTGTGTGCAGTGGTGTCACTAGGGGGGTTCGGCGGGTGCAGACCGCACCGAGTGACACCATCACATGGGGTGACACCCTGACACTAAAATGAAAAATATTAGTCTGTCGAACCTTACCCGGCCACGGGCAAAGATAATTGTCCAATTAGGCTACAACTTAAAATGTAAGCACTGCACGGGCCGTGATTTATCGCAGAACTAAGGAGAACTGACATTTTATAAGTAGTAGTTAGAACTTTCATAAACTGCAGGTGGCGCCCTTGCATTCTGGGAGTGCATTCTTTGGTTCCTGCCCTGCGGTGGGGGCCGCAGTTTCTTCCTGGGAGGGTATTCCTTTAAGTCCTGCCAATGGAAGCCCTATATGCAAGAGCATTGAATTACATTGTATGCAGCAGCATTTTCACTTTCACTATTTACTGCGAAAAGATGGCTTCCGCTCCGGTTGTCTCTCTAGGGTTGTCATTGAAGATGACAGGTAAGAGCATGGGGGCTTTCGGAGAAGGCATGTTAACTGTTCACCTTCGGACACAGAAACCACTGTGATTTTAGACTTCACGTTTGGAATGCCGGGATGGGTACAGTCTCAGCCCTCTAACACACTGCATCCTGGAAGTGACATACAAATTCTCAATCCAGGGATCTTAATAGTGCACAGTTTCATGCCCGGCATTCAGGTCAACCCTGGTCTTTTGTCATAAGTGTTACCTTGCCTGGGAACCAGAGCTGTTTGAGAACATTCCTGAGGAATTTCTAATAGTAATGAGTGTACCAGGAGGGGCGGCGGGGCACAGGTGTCAAGCTGCGGGCAAAGGTTTCAATGCACAGGAGCTCTTGGGATCCATCGTGTTATTGAGAGTAACAGGCAGAGCTATAGAATGCCCTTTCACTTTGACAATATCACCCTAATGTGTTTTCAAAGATCAAACCAATCCAGGCGCTTTAAATAGATATATATCAGCAGTTGAAGTGCATACAAGTTTGGGAATGGTGATCCTAAGTGCAACGGGGAATGGCTAGTAATTGTGGGAACGAGGTCAAATACGGAGCTACAATGGGCAAAATAATCTGTAGCTTCTTTAGGGATGTATGACGGTACAACAGTTAAACTATCCCCTATCCCAGAGCGCACTCCAGCGAAAGTCGTTGTAACGACTTTCGTTGTAAATCCTGCGTTGTAACAGTACCGCGTTGTAACGGTTCCGTTGTAAAGGATGTTTCCCCTTCTTTAGTTGGTCTTTCACTTGCAGGAAACTGGACATAAAATAACCACACACCTTCAGTGAAAAATAAATACAAATTAAATGCATCTGTGGAAAATGCACTCTTATACATTAATAAACCTCACGTGGTGAATGCAATCGCTCCAGATGTCACTAGGGGTGTGCGGGGTTATTGGTTGTGGACAGATTTTCCATGCTTGCTTCCTCAATTAATATCACCATCAGCCTCCATGATGAATGCAGCATTGAGCCCCTCATGTAAAGACCACTCAGTGCAGTGGGAGAGGTGTGGGCATCGGCCAGGGCAGCGCTGATCTCATGCTCAACATCAACAGCGGGGGCACCCTTGATGCACAGCAGTCCTTGCTCTCATGAAGCAGATTGTAATGTGCATCAAACAGGGCTCATCTGAGGGTCCTAGTCCTATCTATTTCTGCTGTACATCACCCTGTCCCTGTTCACATTACCTTGTGGCCCCTTCCACGCATATCACTACGACTCATGCTGCATATTGTAAAGAAAAGCGTTTAGTCTCTGTTCAGCTGTATATTTGTTGACCTGCACATATGGATAATTTTATATCTGCTGCATTTAGTGAAATGCATGCCTGCCAGTGTGTGTTCGGGATTAATGTGTGCATATTCGATGTGTGCAAGTAAGAATGAATGTTGAGTGCCTGCACAATTCGAAACTCAACCTTATTGTGCTATGACAAGGCTTCGGGATTCCCCCATTTTACATCATCAGCTCTGGCTGGAATTATGACAACAGCGGCAGTGGCGTCACTAGGGTTGGTGTCACGCCAGACTGGAGGGCAGGTGAAGGGAAGCAAGAGAGACGGATGCGAAGCAGGGAGGGTAGTGATAGCAAGCTGGGGTGGACAGGAATGTGGCAACACTGCAGGGATGACCGAAAGCAAGCAGGGAAATACTCTGAGTAGAACGCATGACCTCCAAGGAGAAAGGGGAGGAGTTATGAAAGGATGGGTAACACCTCTGCAGTGCTTTAGACTCCGGTGTAGAGGCAGTGGCGTAACGAAAGTCGTAGGGGCCCCCCTGCAAGGTGCACAGAGGGGTCCCGCTCCGGATTTAATCCGGAGCTCTTTGGCGTGAGTACAGTGCTGAGGGGGCCCACTGCAGACTGCGGGGGATGCGGGGGCCTGTGTTACGCCCCTGTGTAGAGGAGTGGGCTTGGAAAGACCCCAGAAGAAGAAGGGCCCCCTCCGTGGGTGCACAGATGACTACATCTCCTCGAGGAGGCCTTCTTGGATTCATGGTTTAAGTCGTGAGGGGGTGACACCATGAGTTACCCGCACTGGGTGACACCAACCCTAGTGACGCCACTGGGTGTGTGTGTGAAGGCATTGCGTATTCTAATACACTCGCCTCTTATGCTGCACTGTCTCATCTGCACGTTTCTAACGGAAGGGGGCACGGGTGGCAGCTGAGTTTTCCATGACCATGCATGCGTTCTTTCTCGAAAATGTATTTATAGAACCAAAAAATCACTCACAAACCAGGCCTGGCCTGTTCAATGACTATGAGGCAGTACAGTGTCTGTGTCAGTAGGTGGCGCCAAAGGCTAGTTCTGCTGTTAAATTTGAATACTTTTTCCAACGTGTAAGGCACATCTTCTTGCATCATGCGTGGCAGTGCGTCCCACATAAAGATTTTGGGGCATATTTACAATTACTGGTGCATCCCTGCAAATTAGCAGGAATGCGCCAGTAATTGTGCGCCATGCCTCCGCCACCCATTGTAAATGCGGCGCACCATGGGGCAAAAATGGCACAGATGCGACACACATCTGTGCCGTAAAGGTATCGCATTGCTGGAGTTGCGTCGCAGCTCCACTAATGCTCTGGGGGCCCATTCTACTAATGCTGCGTCAAGCCTTACGCCTGCTTCAAGCAGGCGCAGGGTTTTGACGTAGCATTGGCCTAAAAGTGATTGAGTGAAATCTTGTAGATTTTACTCTGCCACTTTTAGGAGGCGTTCCTGCGCTGGGACGCCCCCCCCCCCCCCCCCCCCCCCTGCACCAGAACGCCTCCTTAAGGCGCAGGGCTTTACAACGTGACGCATCTCCCAGATGCGTCACGTTGTAAATAACCCGCACCATGGAGCATCTTTTGCGCCGCCGCTGCGTCACAAAAGTGACGCAACGGAGGCGCAAAAGAGGCGCAAGGGACTTGTAAATCTGCCCCAATGACCTGAGCCGCACAAAATCTTCAAACGGGTTGGCATCTGAGAAGTTTCAGATCCGCCCATACCCTCCTGTGTTGTGGTGAAGAATGCGGTGTGTCTTCCAGGTTGCAGGCCATCGAAGCTGTGAAAGTTAAACATGTATGTTGTTTGGCTAACAGCACGAGTGTTCTAGAGAATCATTTGTGAATATGAAATTTACCTTAATTAACAAATGTATGTATTTTTGTGTCTATCACGGTCGTGAAATGTAAAGATTTTTTTTAAGTGTGTGCTTGTTTAATGTTAATGCTGTGAGGTTTATTTTTATTGTTTACTGGGTGGCAAGAAAAACTGCAGTAACATGAGCAAAGTAAAAGATTTCAGTTGAGCTGGAACCGGAACGTATCTTTGCAGCAGCTGCAGCCAGAGAGGAGCAGGCCGGCGAGTTCAATGGGAATTCACACACTGCCAGACAGGTCTTTTTTTGGACCAAAATGTTTTTACATATATCCGTAGCATTGGTACTTTGGCGGCTTCGGTTCAACGAAGAAGGTGTCGCCTTTCAAATGGTCTGTTTGATAACGGAGTGCTTGATTAAAAAAACACCCAGCATGGCCAAAGGTTTCCTAATTGTCATTGCAATGCTGCCATCTAGTGAAATAAATGGTACATCGTTTTGTTTTATAGCTCTTAAGTTTGTTTTGTGAGTGATAAACATTTCTAAAGAAATTCACCAGTAAACTTTAAAGAAAGCTGAAAATAAAACAAAACGGGAGAAAAGTGAAGTTCAGCTATATAGAATTATAAATGTGCATGAGGGGAGGTTTTTTTACCGAGAGGCTCTGAGTGATAACAAATAGACTCATCAATCAAAGAACTCTGAAACTGGGAATCGTCTGTAACTCGATTCTTGAATTCCCCAAAAATCTGGGCCCAAGCCTATAAAGGAGATGACTCCATTTTATAAGAATAAACGCCTTGCTGTAGGAACCTATGGAGCAGGTGGGTGGGGTTACGAGTCCCTGGAAAGACTGCACATCTCTCCCCAAATCTACCTCTAGTTCATTTTGCACCTTTAACTTACTGATTATGGGGTTTTTGGAAGATGTTATTAAAATGGCTCCACTCTTACTGTGGTTTAAGATATCGAGCACCCCTGAAGCCGGCTTCTCTAGGTTTTTGTTCAATGGTTAGAGCGGCAGACCCTGATGCAGAGGTCTAGCCCGGGACCAGGGTTCAATTCCCCGCCTCGGCGGGTCTTGGGCTCAAAATTCCACGGACCTGATAATTCTCGCCTCAGTGCCTATTCCCATCATGGTGTCCCACTCTGCAACTCTGGGCAATAGCTTGCTTAATCTCCACAACGGCCCCCACAACGCTAAGGATGCCTGGCTTCACCTTGGGGGTGCCCAGGAGTGGACGTCTCACAGGGAAAGCCAGGATGGGTTCCACAGCGGTATTCGTACAAGCGCCTTGAGACCCTTGCGGGTGAGTAGTGCGCTATACAAGTATCAATTTACATTTACATTTACAAGGACTGTTTACATTTAAGTAACAATAGCTCCTTTCCATGGTTGGCCTATGTTATGAATATTCTTTATAATTTATAATTGAGAACACTTTTTGATTCTCCAGATAGTTTTGGACCACAAACAAAAGCCGTAGTAAAGCAAAAATTCCTCTCGTATAGAGCGGAGGCTCGAATGGTGAGAGCTTTAGATAGGCTTCAGTATTGAATTATATATGAATTTCTACCACTTCTGGAATGGAACCATATATAAAATGGATAGTAAATCCAGAACACAGATTTTATTTCACAAGGTTAAGATTAAACACAATCCATTTTCTAGTTGCTTTTCCTTGTGCTGGATCTTGGTTTGTATCTTTGCCATGCTGTCCATGCAATGCTTCATCCATTCAACAACTGCACACTTTATGCTGTTTTCACTTTAATGCTTGATGAAAGGGTTTCAATGGTTTTGCATTTGACTCGTGAGGGACATCTAGTAACGACTAGTGGAACTGCAGCTTGATGTAAGAATAATTTCAATGCTTTGCATTTGACTCGTGAGGGACATCTAGTAACGACTTGGTGAACTGCAGATCTTTGTAGAATTATTTTGATATTGGATACTATATTATATACACTGCCCACTGCTAATCTCGTCCCATAATGCTTTGCAGGGCCTTTGTTTGAGAGTGTTTTTTGCCAATAACTGTGCTTGGGGTGGTCCTAAGAGCATGGGACCACCACTGAAGTTCAACAAAATGTGCTTTTTGTTTATGCTCTTTGGGGCTGATTCACAGAACTAACTTAAGACAAAATCCTAAACTTACTACTTTTGGTATTCACAGAAGTTAGGATTTTGTCTAAAGACAGACTTATGACAGACTTAAGACAGAATCCTAACTTAAATCTGTCTTAAGTCTGTCTTAAGACAAAATACTAACTTCTGTGAATTCTAAAAGTAGTAAATTTAGGATTTTGTCTTAATTTAGTTCTGTGAATCGGTCCCTTTGTGTTCAAGGCATCTGCTTGGTCCTCCCCCTATGTTAGGGGGGACCCCAAAATCATCAGCTCTCTCATTGCCTAAAGTTTTCTTTGTAAAAGTTCACTTTTGTGAATTGGTTATATACTTTTAAGCATGTTAAATTGCTTTTCAACGCATCTGAGGTTGTTGTTGATTTAGTGAATTGGTTATATACTTTAAAGCATGTTATATTGCTTTTGCAATGCATCTGAGGATGTTGTTGATTTAGCTGCAACGCTGCGTATAGAATTAATCCCAGGGTTACTTTTTACCTGACCTTGCTTTCAACTGCTACGCAGGGGCAGAGGAGTGATAGGGGAGCCATGCATAACAAAATCTCTCCTCCCTGTACCAAGTGTGAAAGAATAATTTACCTACTATCCTTAACCAGACCCCACCACCTTCTCCTCCTTCCTTCCCCCTCCTTCAGCTGTGATTTCTGCTGCGCAGTGCTGACAGGCTCTCAGAGTGTCCTGTCAGCCTGACCTTTGTGGCTTTATGACATAGTAACAGTGGGTAACAAGTTTTGTTATCAACTGTTGCTACATCATAGCAGTAGCAGGGAATTGCCAGATTTAGAATATCTTGTAACCTATAGACCACAATTTCATAGACTGGTGCACAACTCTTGGTGGGCTCAGCTGTCTAACGTTAATGGTTTCCTAACTTATTGGCATTCATGGTCCTCTAGGTCAGTGCTTAATTTGAGCCGGTGGTTTCCAGCTCCAGCGCCTGTCAATACCGGCACTTATCTCACTTTGCCACCTGGTGGCGCTGTTTGTATTATTTAGAGATGAGAACAACCACAGTTATTTATTAATGCAATAGACACAAAAAAATACGAATACATGCTGCCCAAGACATTCTTATATCTATGGGGGCCTGGAATAGTCTGAATTGTCACATTATTATAGGAGTGTGATGGTTTGTAGCTGTATTGGTACCGTAATTGGCAGCTCTGGTAAGGACAATGCGGGGTGCAAGCTGCAGTGGCCTACTGGCAAGGGCCCTGGCACTTATTGTTTTGCAAATTAAGAACTGCTGTAGGTACTAAGGGCCATATTACCAACAACATTATAAACATTGTAGAGCGCAATTAGCGCAAATAGTTTCATCACTGGCTATCGCTGGAATATTTCACCACACTAATGCTGTATTAGCAACAAATAGCGCTATGGCGTTAAATATTCCAACGATAGCGTGAAAAATGGCCAGACATTGCTGACATTGCTGAAAAACCAGCGAACATCCTGGCAATACGGCAAAATGTTTGCTGATACGGCCATGTGGCCGTAACCCCATAATCCACCTCCCATTATATGCATGCCTAAATAGGGATTTTAGCAGGTGCAACTTTCAGGCGATATTCGTGGTTAGCGCGAGTTATTGTTTCGTTCTGCAGGACTTGGTAATAGGGGGAATGTGAGTTACCAACTATTTTTAACCGCTTTGATGTTGGGAATGCCCACTTTGCATGTCATTAGCGATGTTTATTGCTGACATGCAAAGCAGTACGGAAACGGGCGCTATTGGCAGTAAGCTGTCGCTAACAGCTGTTAGCGACAGCTTGTTGATTGGGCGATAGAAATAACGCTGCTTTAGCGGCAGAAAGTGCTGCTAAAGCGGAGTAAATTGCCCTTGCTAATATGCAGCTGTACTGCTCTGATACCCTCATAATGTTGTAGTGAACATGATGCTAGGTGCATGTTTCTCATATGACTTTGTGCCACTGGAATGGTGCTAGGAGTTGCATCTGGGTGACAGTGACCTACAGTTAGCTAGTTAACCACCATGTGTGCTAGCTGTGCTTACACTGTGTTACCTGACAATTCAGTCCATGTTAGCTCATGCTCACTTTGATAGGATGCCTGGACAGCAGCCTGGACAGAGCATGGTCCTAATGTTGATCTTCCCCGGCTACCTTTAGAGTTTGAAGACATATGTGAAGACCAGTGGCAGCCATTGGTGCAGCGTAGCATCTATCTTGGCATCCATCTTAGGTAAGGAGTTATTGTTCGCCCTGTTGGTGCAGCGTAGCATCTATCTTGGTAGCCATCTTAGGTAAGGAGTTAATGTTCGCCCTTGCAGTGGATTCAGCATCATACATTTAGTGGTGGAACTTGTCTTCGATACCACATTTCACAGGAGAGAATTTCAGTTTGCAGGGTATGTGGGTCTTTAAAAATTAGTATAATCTTCATCTGGGGTAGGTGACAAATCTCACAGTTTTGTAAATTCATGAATGGGACACAATTCACAAGAATATTCAGGATTTATGTATGACTAGGGTCGATCAGCAAACCCCTTCACACTAAGCTTTCTACCTGGTGTAAGCCTGTTGGTAGTCTTACTTGAAGGTTGTGTATCCCTTCATTAAATCTAGTGACAAGGCAGCAATTTTATTTGAATTACCCAAAACAACACTATGCGCTTCATTCAGATCGCATGGGGTATGGGATCAGGGCCCGGGAGCGTTCTCCTTCGCTTGGTTCACTTTGATTCCATGTAGAAAAATTGGGCCTCATTTATGAGGTTTTGCCGCAGGGAAGTGCAGCAGGCTTCCCTACGGCAAAAGAAAAGGGCAGGAATGTGCTGTATCTATAAGATATGGCGCATTCCTGTCCTTTTTCCCTGCGCTGGCGCACTATGGGCTGCCTGCGCCAACACAGGCACCTTTGCACTATGGTGCAAGGGTGCCTGCGTTGCGGGGATGATTACTTTTGTACAAGGAAGGAAACCTTTATGCACAAAAATAATCACAAGAGGCTTTTCCTCTTTCTATCTGTGCTGCTGAATGCAGCACACATAGAAAAAGGGGAAAAAAACGAGGAGCAATAAAGATATTTACCCTCCCCTGGGGAGGTGTAAGCGTTTGACACTGCCTCAGATTTACGATTTCTCGTAAATCTTGGGCAGGGTCAAAAGGCCATGGATGTTGCTAGGAACGCCCCCAGCATAACCCATTGCACGCCCCTTTAACGCAGAACACTGCGTTAAAGGGACTGATATTTATCAGGCAGAATTAAGCCAAACAAAGTGGCTTAGTGCTGCCTGATAAATATCACGCAGGCTTCTGCGCCACACCACGTCTCAAAAAGTGATGTTCCGATGGCACAAGGGGCCTCATAAATGAGGCTCATAATGTGCCCAGCATGTTTGACGCTGCAATGATAGAACTGGCATTTGTCCAGGGACAGATTTAGCCTTGGCTCCCTGAAACTCCCTAGATCTAAACTCAGATCATTTGGTCCTAGCATTCTGTTAAAGATGAAGATTTCATCGAGGTGCTTTAACACTTACAGGTAGTTCTAGTTATCCACTTCTGCTTAAGTATCTGAACATTTTCCAGTGCTTCGGATCACCATTGGGTCCAGAAGACCAGTGGTCAACAGAAAGGTGTTTTCCCCGGATGCTACATTCCATGAGGATTCAGTCCGGAAATCCACTGGTTTCCAGGCTGACTGCAGAGTGCCTGATTCACATGGAACATGATGTACTGGCCAGGTATTGTCTTCACGTTGAGGACTTCTGAAATTTCAAAGTCGCTACATTTGTTTTTAAACTTTGCTTGCTTCACGAAGTTGTAACTACAAAATTGCTTAATTATTGAGACTCTTAGCGGATCTTTGCAGCAGTGGGATTCTGTTCTTCTTGTGGCAAAGGGTTGCAAGGGGTAGTGGGTGGCTTGGTACCATTTAGTGCCCATCCTAGTGCCAGAATATACGATAAGAGGGGGTAACCCAATCAACCCTTGTAAGCTTGGGCAGTGAACAATGTAAGGTAAAAGGTGTCTACAAGGGATTTAGTTAATACAATGATTTCATTTATTCATAAGCATTAGTTTTGGAGTATATTGTAATCAATCTTACTCAGGCGTGTCAACAAGACATCTGTAAAGTTTTGACATTCAATTGAACAAAGAGAAAAGAACACACGGAAATCCTAGTATATATGAAAATATAGAATATTTTATATTTCAAAAAATCAATTGAAGGGGAACAAACAAGTGATTTGATCACCCATAGACAAGACATGAACAGATATATGGATGAATCAACAAATCAATTCATAACAAACCATGGTCTCCACTAATTTAGGGAGGAGCAACTGAAACCAACTGCTTGTAAAGACAAGCTCTTGAGAACAAAAATGTCCTTAGGAGACGATGTGTAATGGACCCTACACATCGTCTCCTAAGGACATTTTGTGCGCAGGATCCAATGGAAGCGATGTGTTTTCCTTCTCTCGTTGCTCCCACCAGTGACCAGATAAATAATGTGACCAGATAAACAAGGCCATGAGGGTCAGTGGAAAAGTGTGGCCTGGGATAAGAGAAAAACAGAGACACAGGACTCCACCACTCTGACTTGTCACTTCTCTTGGTGAAGGAGGTCTGCAAGGTCCAGCGGATCTCTGTAAGACAGAGCTATCTTCCGTAACTTGTCACTAAGGGTGTTAAGCATAACTGTAATTGTAAATATCTTAACACTATCTCTGCATAATCAGCTCATCAAAATAAATCTGGAATTCCTGCGAACATAAGAAATTAGTATCTCAAAAATACATGTGCGCGAGCACCTCCCTCTGGGTTTCAAACAACTACCTCAAGCTTTATCATTACGTGTTCTTTTCTTGAAGATGAGCGTAGTTTCTTCTTAACTTCTGAAGAGATGCAAAGTAATAAATACTATTAATATCCAGTTGTTTCCTAGTTTTGGCAAATGCATGAGTGCACTAAGGCCTATATTTATCATTCTGTTGCGTCGACCCTTGCGCCATGCAAAGCTAAAGTCATATATATCAAGCCATGCAAGGCCACCTAGCTCATGCCTTGATAAACCTGGAGGAATGCAAGGCGGAGGAATGAACCCTAGGCAGGCGTTCCATGGGTGGAGCATGGGTGTTCCCACACATCCACCCATGGAGTGTGGTGTATTCCCACATTTACCATTTGTGGTAGACCTGGAAATGCCTCAAAATGCTCTGCATCCCCAGGGAAGGCGTAACCAGGGGAAATATCTTTATTTCTTCTTGTTATTTCCTCGTTCTATGTGTGCTGCAACATGCAGCACACATAGAAAGAGTAAAATGCCTCTCATGATTGTTTTTGTGCAGGAAGGTGCACCTTGTGTGCTTACAACGCAGGCATTCTTGCACCATGGTGCAAGGGTGCCTGTGTTGTTGCTCGGCAGTGCAAGAAAAGGACAGGAATGTGCTGTATGATGTCGAATCATTCCCTTTCACACATGCAGCAAGCAGGCTGATACATTGCACTGCGTGGAAGTATGATAACTATGCTCCTCGATATCTAATACCTTGTACATGATATTCAGTAAGGCTCTCATTCTGTAGGGCACAGTAGTCCCAACTGCACTGTTGACAGCCGTTACTGCCCTCATCTAAATTACCAGATGTGGGTGACTTTGGCTATTTCACTGGCCAAAATCTCTAAATGGATTACTGGGGAATACACGCTTCCTCTAGAAACATGTAATGGGAAGCTGTAAATTCCCCACCCTAAGTTACAGATGCACCATGTACCGGTACTTCTGGAGTTGATAAGATGTCGTTCAGAATTCCACATACTCAGAATCCCTTACCAAGTGATGTTTCTAGCCTTCATGTGAAACAGACCTGCCATTGAAGCGCATACATGAGTCAAACAGCTGCCCTTAGTAGACAATGCCTGTTTTTGTGTCAACCTCTATTTTTGCCATCCACCAGAGAAAACGGTATCCCAATGCCACAGTCTATGGAAGAGTAAAAAAGCCTACATTTTCAGAAAGCGAACTTGAAGCTTTAGCTGAGGAAATAGTTAAAGATGAACCATGTTCAATGTGCCATTTAATGGCAGAACTGGTGAAAAAAGTGTGCTAAACTCTGGCAAGGCATAACAGAAAAGGTAAATCCAGTCTCCTTGACTCCTAGATTAGTTGATGAGTGGAAGAAAATATTTAGTGGCCTTAAAAGACGAGTTTGTGAAAATGTAGGCAAACATCAAGGAGAATCGTTGGCTACAGGTGGAGTCCACCTCCAGAGCTACACCTGGTACCATGGGACGAAAAGGCTCAACCCATTATGAACCTATAACCTTGGAGGGATTACTGGAGGTGTGGACCTGTGGAAAACGATAATTTTTAGTTATACATAAGCGGCGTTCATTTATGTTCGCCACATCCACTGTTAAGAGCAAAGTGAAGATTGTGAAACATTACCAGCGCCATCTTGCCTAACCAGAGCCTTTGCGTGCACGTAAGCAGCAACCATTTTAGATATCGCAGCCAATTCATTCACTGCTAGTCACCTATGAGTCACCCGGACCTCGCAATGATCCCCAGCACCCTGACTGCATGACCAAACGCACTGAGGTCATAAAACCTTGTCCTTGTGACAAAGCCCCGGAGCCACTTCCCGCCCTAAACCCATTTGTCATTTCATCCTCTGCACATGAGCAAGGCCTCCTGATACCCTCCTTCCTTGCACCTGGCCACTCAGTCCGGTCTCAGGCACTAACTGACCCCTGCAGACATAGTTTATTGCCCCCCAAACGGCAGGACTTGTAGCACTAACAAAGAAGTCTGATCTAATCACTAGCGCGAACCCTTAGATCTGACCGATCACACGCATTTACAGATCCTGTCGGAATGTCCAGCTGCAAGATATCGATCATCTGTTAGACTTGGGAGGGGGGATGACAGCTGTTGTATTTGTGTGGGAAGTAGCTTAAGGCGGGGATTCCTAGGATGTTTTACCACCAATAAACCAACTGTTCACTATATAAAAGACTGAGCCACAGAGAAGTTGTCAGAGCATCTCCTGAAGACATTCTGTGTGTCCGAAGTGACGTGCTCTCCTCTGGAGGAATAAACCTGTTCTTTGCTTTTCAGTTTCCAGTGCCTGCCTCTTTATTTGACTAGCTAAAAACCAAGTGAATTAGAGGCGACTCACGCCTCTAATTTTGTTTGATGTGTTTGATGATATCTAGAGAAAAACTGCTTTTTCACAGACCCCCTAAGAACTCGCAAACAGAAAACGGCAAACAGCTCCTTTGCTGGGAATGCTCCAAAAATCTGGAACGCCATCCCAGTCGACATCAGGACTATTCCCTCCTTTCTAAAGTTTAAACGCCACCTAAAAGACCTCTATCTGAAACGTGCCTTCCCAAAACCAATTACATAACCTTCTAACCCGAACTTGTGCTGCCTCCAGATCACACATACCTGCATCCGACCTCTCCCTCCCCCCTCCTCCCCATTTCTTGGGGTCGGCATCGCTACGGATCTGACTTTGTCCTCACTGCCACTGGGCCAGTTAAACACTTATTTATATGCGTATTCTATCTGTGGTCCTGCTGTACGCTTACCCTGTGCACATTCGATTCGTTATCTGACTTATACATGTGGACATGTTGTACGCTTAGGGGCACATGCATCATTGTAGGATTTTGAATTTCCTAAATAGCGAAAATTAAGGAATCGCTATTTAGGAATTGCAAAATCCTATGCATCAAGAAATCCTAAAATTTTTTAGGATTTCTTACATTTCGGAATTTGCGATTCCTTAATTGTGAATCGCAATTAAGGAATGGCATTACATTGATTCCTATGGGCCTAGAGGCCCATAGGAATCTATGCCGTTTTGCATTTCTTTTTTTAGGAAATCGCAATTTGTTGATGCATTGCAAGGGTGCAGAGGGGGGTCCAAAGGACCCCCCCCTGCACCCCTGAAATGTATTTTAAAGTGCATGTTTCACACACACATGTCCTAAGGACATGTGTGAATGTAACATGACACTTTTCAAAATGCATTTTTGTGCTTTTTGAAACAATTTCGCAAATTAACACGAGGGTCAACCTCGTGTTAATTTGCACTTCCTATTTCAAAATTCGCATATTTTTTTTAAAATGATGCATTGCATTTAAGGAATCGCACAAATGCGATTCCTTAAATGCATTCTCATTTTTAGGAAATGCAAAAAAAAAAGCGAATTTTGAAAAATTGTTTCATGCATCCCAAAAACGCATTTAGGAAGCGCAAATGGCCGAATTTACCGATTCGCACCGTTTGCACTTCCTAAATAGGTTGATGCATGTGCCCCTTAGCCTTCTGTGTATTGTATTCGCTATTCTGACTTATACATATTGGCCCACATGCATCATTGTGACATTTTGCACTTCCTAATTTGCGAAAAATAAGGAATCGCAAATTAAGAAGTGCAAAATGCTATGCATCATTATTTTCGGTATTCATTTGTGATTTGGTAAAAATCGCAATTTTTACCGAATCCCAAATGAATACCGAATTCTTAAGTTAATTTTCGCAATTCCCATTGATTCCTACGGGCCAAAAGGCCCATAGGAGTCAATGGGAATTGCGAGTGGCACTTTGAAAATTTCATGGGTGCAGGGGGGGGTCCAAAGGACCCCCCCATGCACCCCTGAAATGTATTTTTCGCATCATGTTTCACACACACATGTCCTAAGGACATGTGTGTGTGAAACATGAATGTTGAAAAAAAAACATTTTAAGCATTTTAAACACTTTTTCCAAATTTTCCGAGTGGTTCAACCACTCGGTAAATTTGGCACCCTAATTGGGAATTTACAGTTTTAAATTTAATGATGCATTGCTTTTAAGAAATCGCACATCTGCGACTTCTTAAAAGCACCCGCAATTTTAGAACTCGCAAACATGTTACGAATTCTAAAATTGCTTCATGCATCCCAAAAAGCACTTTTGCATTCGCAAACGGCAAAAATGCTTGATGCATGTGGGCCATTTTCTTGTGAAGCGCTCCGATATCCTCGGGTCTGGCCAGCGCTATAGAAAACTCCAAAAATAAATAAATAAATCCTGGTAAGTGGAAGGTTTTATTTTCACTTGTGAAATGAAAGACAAAGCAACACAAAGGGAGGGTGTGATATTTTAATCATATGTGTAAAATATATGTGCCAGGATGTAGAAGCAGCATTAGAAGAATAGTACTGCTGTGTGTTTCACCGTATGTGTCTTTATTCTCCATATTACATAGCTCTCAATTGAAATACTGTAGAATAATAAATGTTATGGTTGTTACTAATATACAAAGGTGAATTATATTGTCAATTATTTTTAAAACGCTGCATATTTTTCCACGTTTGGGATTACTAGCAAGTAATTTGGCTAGGCCATGGCTAACCATCACTTTCATGCTAGACAATTATAATAAATGCATGACTAAAGACATTTTATAAAGATGCCTTTATGTTTGAAGATTTGTCCACATGCATAAATTGCAAAATATTTTACAGTGTTTGTATTTACTTAGTAAATGACATACATGTTAATTAATTATTGTAATCTTGTTGTTTTTGTACAAATGATAGAATTTTGTATTTCCTGGTCCAATATTTAAAAATATATATATATTTTTCAAATGTTTTATTTTTTTAAAATAAACCTTACATATTTAAAAATGTTAGAAATAAATTAATAAAGCAGGAGAAGAAAGGGATGAGAATGAGTTGAAAGGAAGGAACAGGAGATGAAAGGAGAGGGAAGAAAATGGGAGGAGGGAGCAGGAGAACGAAGGAGGGGGTAGCAGATGAAACGAGGGTATGGGAGATAAAAAAGAGGGAGCAGGAGATGAAAGGAGGCAGTAGGAGATGAAAGCGGGGAGCAGGAAATTGAAGGCAGGAGATTGAAGGAATGCGCCGGAGATGGAAGGAGGGAGCGGGAGATGGCAGGAGGGAGCAGGAGAACGAAGGAGGGGGTAGCAGATGAAACGAGGGTATGGGAGATAAAAAAGAGGGAGCAGGAGATGAAAGGAGGCAGTAGGAGATGAAAGCGGGGAGCAGGAAATTGAAGGCAGGTGATTGAAGGAATGCGCCGGAGATGGAAGGAGGGAGCGGGAGATGAAAGGAGAGAGCAGGTGATGGAGGGAGGGATCAGGAGATGTAAGGAGAGAGCAGGAGATGGAAGGAGGGAACTTGAGATGAAAGGAGGGGGGTAGAGATGGAAGGAGGGGGGTAGAGATGGAAGGAGGGAGGTAGAAATGGAAGGAGGGAGCAGGAAAACAAAGGCAGGAGTGACAGATGACACGAGGGCACAGGAGATAAAAAGAGGAAGCAAAAGATGAAAGGCGGGAGTGGGAGATGACAGCAGGTAGCAGGAGATTGAAGGAGGGAGCCGGAGATGGAAGGAGAGAGCCGGAGATGGAAGGAGAGAGAAGGAGATAGAAGGAGGGAGCTGGAGATGGAAGGAGAGAGCAGGGGATGGAAGGAGAGAGAAGGAGATAGAAGGAGGGAGCTGGAGATGGAAGGAGAGAGCAGGAGATGGAAGGAGTGAGAAGGAGATAGAAGGAGGGAGCAGGAGATGGAAGGAGAGAGGAGGGAGAAGGAGGGAGCAGGAGATGGAAGGAGGGAGCAGGAGATGGAAGGAGAGAGAAGGAGATAGAAGGAGGGAGCTGGAGATGGAAGGAGAGAGCAGGAGATGGAAGGAGAGAGAAGGAGATAGGAGGAGGGAGCTGGAGATGGAAGGAGAGAGAAGGAGATAGAAGGAGGGAGCAGGAGATGGAAGGAGAGAGGAGGGAGAAGGAGGGAGCAGGAGATGGAAGGAGAGAGGAGGGAGAAGGAGGGAGCAGGAGATGGAAGGAGGGAGCAGGAGATGGAAGGAGAGAGAAGGAGATAGAAGGAGGGAGCAGGAGATGGCAGGAGGGAGCAGGAAATGAAAGGAAGGAGGTAGAGATGGAAGGAGGGAGCAGGAAAACGAAGGAGGGAGTAGGAAATGAAAGCAGGTAGAAGGAAATTGAAGTAGGTTGCAGGAGATTAAAGGAGGTCATATGAGATGGAAGGAGGGAGCGGGAGATGAAGGGAGGGAGCAGGTGCTGGAAGGAGGGATCAGGAGATGGACGGGGGAGCAGGAAAACGAAGAAGGAAGCAGGAGATGAAAGGAGAGAGCAGGAGATGAAAGGAGGGGGCTGGACATAAAAAGGACATAGCAGTGGATGGAAGGACGGATCAAGAGATGACAGGAGGGATCAGGAAATGAAAGGAGGGCGAAGGAGATGAAAGGAGGGCGAAGGAGATGAAACAAGGGAGTGGTAGGGGGGTACAGGAAGGCACAGAAGGGAACAAGAGAAGAAACTGAGTGGAAGTCCGGGGTTGGGTGATAGTGTAAGGTTTTATGGCCTAGCTGTAAATCAGAAATCATAGTCCATTTTTAAAGCTAATCGGAGGCTCCTATTTTCTTCTTCATTATGCTCCACTGGTTATAACTTTGCTGAATTGTTGCAGTGCGCAAGTTATTGGGCTGTGCTTATCTTAACGATCTCCATGCCTCAAGCAAGTTTAAAGAAAACTATCTTTCTTTGTTAAATGTATCACAGATCTTATTACCTCATAAAAGGTAAAACAACATTCCTGAAAACAACGTATCATTAATAACATCATTTAACTAAAACTATTTACGCTAGAAAACAATTGCCTATATTGTCAATAAATACATTGGGGCAGATTTACAATAACTGGCGCATCCCCAGGGATGCGCCAGTTATTGTGCGCCGCAGCTCCGCCACCCATGGTGGTTTGCAATGCGGCGCACCATGGGGCAAAAATGGCACAGATGCGTGACGCATCTATGCCGTAGAGGCGGCGCATTGCTGGAGTTGCATCGCAAGCGCGACGCAGCTCCAGCAATGCTCTGGGGGGCCCTATCTGTCCAATGCTGCGTCAAGCCTTACGCCTGCTTCAAGCAGGCGGAGGGTTTTGACGCAGCATTGGCCTAAAAGTGCCTGCGTTAAATCTTGTAGATTTCACTCAGCCACTTTTGCGAGGCGCACCTACCCCGGAACACCCACTCTGCGCTGGAACGCCCACATGTGGCGCAGGGCTTTACAACGTGACGCATCTAGGCAGATGCGTCACGTTGTAAAGCACTGCGCCACATGTGGGTGTTCCGGCGCAGGGTGGGCGTTCCGGGGTAGGTGCGCCTCGCAAAAGTGCCTGTGTGAAATCTACAAGATTTAACGCAGGCACTTTTAGGCCAATGCTGCGTCAAAACCCTCCGCCTGCTTGAAGCAGGCGTAAGGCTTGACGCAGCATTGGACAGATAGGGCCCCCCAGAGCATTGCTGGAGCTGCGTCGCGCTTGCGATGCAACTCCAGCAATGCGCCGCCTCTACGGCATAGATGCGTCACGCATCTGTGCCGTTTTTGCCCCATGATGCGCCGCATTGTAAATGCGGCGCACCATGGGTGGCGGAGCAGCAGCGCAAAATAACTGACGCATCCCTGGGGATGCACCAGTTATGGTAAATCTGCCCCGAAATGTGTAATCCGTTATCAAAAAGACAATTTTGAAGGCGACACCTTTAACAAAAACTGCCAGATCTACGGATATATGTAAAAGTGTTTTGGGTCAAAAAAGATCTGTCTGGCAGTGTGTGACTTACCATAACTCCACCGGCCTGCTCCTCTCTGGCTGCAGCGGCTGCAAAGGTAAGGTCCGGTTCCAGCTCAATTGAAATCTTTTACTTTGCTCATTTGACCGCTGTTTTTCCTGAAACCCAATAATCAATAAAAACAAACCTCACAGCATTAACATAAAACAGGCAGACACTTAAAAAAATGTTGTAAATGGGTCGCAAGGTTGCGCCATGTTTACGCCACCTTGCGTGACGCAAACGTGGCGCAAGTCCAACATAAATCTGCCCCTTAAAGGGTAAAATAGGCTGTGAAACTGAACGTGCAGCGATAAAATAACGCAATATAAAGGAAATAAACATTTAAATGGAGGTCAGCCACCGCATACGGTATTTGATAGTGATTTAGAATGCCCCCCCCCCCCCCCCCCGGTTATAAATAATTTAGAAGCATAGCGACAAAGTATGTAGAATTAAAAAAGAGAGTTTTTCTTTATTCCGCCACGTATAGATATTTTCGATGTTGCTGCAGTCCCACAAAGACCCAGGAGAGGAAAGCATTGTCTTAGTTGTGACAAACTGCAGCATCATCCAGTTATAAACCAAATACTACAATAGAACGGCTTTCTAGCAACTTGCACGGTAAGTAATAGGGCCTGGAGGGCTGCAGGATTCCGGATCTGGGAGAGCCATGAAGAAGCATGGGTGGGCCAAGGAGATAAATGTTGGAGCAGGAAAGATTCAAAAAAGGGTTAGAGAACATGCGTTAAAAACGCCAACAAAGCTCAGTTTTGACATGTATGAGAAGAAAAGCTCATATATCTCCAATGATGGGTCTAATGGAAATGAACATTGACCATGTCCTATTCCCAGTGTTCAGTTTGTACTGCGAGCAGTGGTAAAGGGCACAGAGTGTGACTGCAAGGCATGCCCGTGACCTCTGGCCACAGCTGCAAGCTGTGCCCAACAGGTTCTGGCTGCATGGGCACGCTTCTGCACAAAAACAATCCTTAGAGGCTTTTTCCTCTTTCTATGTGTGCTGCAGAATACAGCACTTATGGCAATCAGAATAAATGAGGAGAAATAAAGATATTTCTCCTCGTTATCCCTCACCACTGAAGGCGTAAGGTTTTGGTGCATCCCCGGGTTTACATTGTCTTGCAAATGTGGGGAAGCGTCAAATCCGGATGTATGAGGTTACAACGCATGCTTTTACCACGCATGCCTTTACAACGCGGTTTTTACAACGCATGACTTTACAACGCATAGTGCTTTGGGGCGCTGGATAGTGAATAGTTTAATTTAGTATTCCAACTCAAGTCCCCGTGGATAGCAGGGAAGGTGTTGGATAGTACATTAAATCTATTCCCTATCCTAGAGCGCCCCCCCAGCGCAATGCGTTGTAATGGTTTGCGTTGTAAAAGTTGCGTCGTAAACACACTTCGTAGTAAAAGTTGCGTTGTAAAGGATGTTCCCCGTCAAATCCATGGGTGTTGCACGGGAACACCCATTGCAATGTCCAAGGAACGCCTCCCGAGCACAGAGTAAGGCAACATAGTGATTTACGCTGCCTTGTCTTACTCCATATCTATGAGGCCATTCAAAGCCATGCAAATTGGTTTAGCATGGCCTCATATATATGATTCAAGGTTTGCCCCACTGGAGCATCACATAAAGTGACGCTACAGCGGCGTAAGAGGTTCATAAATATGCCCCACAGTGCTCAGGATGTGCGACAAAAGTGAGCGCACCTCCAAAGAAAGTAAACAAAAATTATCCCACGCATCGTGAAATTCTGCCTGCGTGGGATGAGGTCCATTGTCCATGAAAGCTACCCTGAAGGTCACTGTGGACACTGCTCAGACCCAGAAGGGGCTATAGGTGAGTTAGGTGTGCACTGCCCAACTACAGGTAGCATCTCTGCATTGTTTGTGAAAGATTCTGACACTGAAAGACACATCTCGGAGCTGCAAGACACATTCAATAATCACAGGTAAACACCTCATAGAAATAACCCTTATAAAATAAATCTTATCACAGGGCACACAGAGCCTGAAAGGGTTTATTAACATATTAAAAAATAATAGTCTGTGAATCACAGACTCAACCTGCCAGAAATTCCCCCAACATGGCTGAAAAGAGAAAACTCACTGAGCCAAATCACACACTTATACTCTTAACTTAAGTATTGAATCGGTCATGTGATTGATTCTAAAAACAATCTAGAACTAAGGGGCATATTACCAAGGGGGGTGATTGGCAATTATTGCCGGTTTAGCGTCCGTTTTCGGCCGCGAATCGGTGATAATTCTATCGCTTTATTAGCAAGCTGTCGCTAACAGCAGTTAGCGACAGCTTTTAGGCGATAGCGAGCGGTTTGGGGCCCGCTTTGCAGGTCAGCGATATTTATTACTAATGACATGCAAAGTGGGCGTACCCAACCTGTTAGCGACTGAAAGCAGTCGCTAACGTCGCTATCGCCTATTAGCAAGCTTGCTTAGCGAAGGAAATATTCCCGCTATCGCCAAAAACTAACACCTGCTCAGACCAGTTCTTAGCCATGTTATCCAATGGGAGGTGGATAACATGGCTAAGAGCATTTCGTTGCTAATCTGTGAATATCGCTGTATTCTCAGCGATATTCACGCTATCGTCGGCGATGCTTAGCAATAAAAAAATTGTTGCAAAGCCTAGTTAGTGATAAATATCGCTACTAGTTGGTAATATGCCCAGGTGCCTAGGCTGAGATTATGAAAAACTGTGAGATGATCTTAAAATAGTAATAATTATATGAAAATCTTTCAGCTCAGAAACCTAGTATTATTTTTTTCACCTGGAGAGACAAGAGGTGGGAACAGCTCAATGTCAGAGATTGTAATTTGCCTGTGGGCAGTGCCAGCATTATAGCAAGAAAACGTGGCTGGAAGAGGGTACTGTTACATCAATTAAATACGTTCTATTCCACACTGTGGACAGTGAGTGTGTTGGAGGTGAGGGAAAGAATTGAGCTTGGGCGGATCATGTTACAGTGACTGAACACCCTGCTCTCCACCCAAGTACTTCTGTTTGACCCCATTTGGGGGGAGCCACAGGGTAAATAGAGGGCAGTGGGCCTCAGCCGTGGAGGATAGGGTTGTTTGCCTCTGATGTCCTTGGGTCTGTCGATGTCCTTGGGTCTGTCCTACTATGGCTCTGCAAACTTAGACAAGTACACCCCTTCTTATTTAGTCTCTCATTGCTAGCGAAGACAAGCACTAACAGGCTCCTCGGGTTTAAGCTCCTCGCTCAGCACACACACATTTGCAAAATAAATGATTGTCTATCCCAATGCTTTACTTTCAAGAATAAAAGTATTTTAATGCACACTAGCAATAAATACTACACATATAACAAGGAAAAAAGATGCAACATGTGATCCCAGGTCAGTGTCAAGCGTGATTAGGCTCGGATGCAGATGACCTCCATACTCCCTGAATCTCCACAGTTTCTATCACAGTTTACTTTATATCCCCCAGCGAGGTTTCCCAGTTTGTGCTCGGGTCGGCATGCTTGGTGGTTGACCTGCTCCTCCTCTGCTCACACACTCTTCCACTTCTGAGAGCTCGCGAGCCAGTCTTTCCTTTCATGGCCTCTTCGGACAGTCTTGACTCTGACAAGGCAGCTGCTCCACCCAAATCCATTGACTGGGACAGCTCTTCACAGGCAGAGACGACTGTTCCTAGAGACTCTGCATCACACAGAGGCTGGGTAAGTAGATGCTTGAAGATTGGGGCAGCCTCACTTGGGCGAATTGGGTCTCCCATAGTCCAGCCACCCACAGGCCGGTTCTGGATATGCGGCCACCCAAAGTCCACTCTTGCCCGGTAAGCAAAGCCAGCACAGGTCTCTGTCACAGGTAAATGTTGGCTTTGGGCTCAGTGGCTCAAGTCATGCCACAGCCTCTGGTCACACAGCAATATCACTTCTGGTGCAAAAGCTCAGATAACACCACCAATAATCACAGCCCCAACGGGGCTCCGGTGATCTTTGATTGGGCAGCGGGGCTCCTGTCATGAACTATAGGGGAAAACTTCTGCCAGCCAACACAGGGGCACTGACATCACTATCCCTGGCCTTCCTCTTCAGGTAGACATCACAACAACGGGTCTTGTTCTTACTGTACCTCGCTCCTCCTAAACAATCACTCCTCATATACGGTTGTCAGACTCCATCCCTTTACCAGCAGGCAGGCTTGACTCTTGGTGCTTCAGGAGAAGAGAACAGCTCTTAAAGTAAGATATAGACTAAGGTGATGCCCCCTCACCTCTAGGAAGCAGGCTGTTAGGCAGACATCACCACTGTTTGCACAGCAGTCCTCTTAATTCTCTGCAGAGAACTTTCTTCCTTGGTCATAGAGGGTTCCACTTTTATACTGTAAAAGCAGACAGGAAATGTGGATCCACTGTCCACACTTTCAGAACAGGTTAGAGGTAGTTCTCCTTTCAAGTGTCCCTCCAGGCTGCTCTCTAGACACAACATTTGTGTAGAGTGATGCTTCTCACAGCAGAGTAGTCCCCAGCTTTGTTCACCCACAATAGAGGCACAAGGAGTAGTGAGTTCTCTACTCCTGGCTGTCATCCGACCAACGGAAGCGTGTGCTCTGGGATTCCAGACTATACAGCCTTGGTTTTCGGCAAGCCAACTTGTAATAGCGCCGGCCGTGGGCTTATGGGCACAACTTTGAGCACCGGCACTTATTCTTCTTAAAATTAGGCACTGATCTACCCTATTCTATGCCTGTGATTCCTTTACATGGTGATCTCTTTGGCCATCCACATTCCTCCTATAATATAGTCCTAAATCACTGGTTCTTGTTAGGTCTGTATCTCTGCTCGACTTATCTTTACCAAACCCTGGCTTATATACACTTCTTATCAATTTTACTTCAGGCAACTGCACCTTCCTTAGCGGAAGTAAAGGAAAGAACTGTGAACTGCCAGTTCAATGCTGTCGCTTTTCGCATACTTGTGAGACCTTCAATCTTTTCCGAAACTTATAGCATGTCAACATAAATGTTTTATTAGCAGAGGTTTAGAACTTAGGCCATTTCAGTAAAAAAAAATAGATAAAATAATTTGTATAAATCTCAAAGTATTTTTAGACAAATATGTTTGCTCTTGTATGGAGAACTATTTGCAAAGTTTATGTATCTATTTTTTTTAACAAATGCATAGCTGACTTAGTGTCTTTTGTGCACTTTTGACTTTTTTTCATTTCTTTCCCACTTTTCTTCCCTTTTAATTTATGATTGACAGACTGCCTGTCTTATGCTAGTGCTCTTTACTTCTTCTGTCATTGTCCTTTAATCATTTTTAGCTCAAATTTTATGTATGCTGCTCAAGTTCCTGTTAAAGATTATTTAAAGGGAAATACTAAAAGTGGTAAATAATTAGGGAGAGCTCGTTTTTCTGAAACATTTTGTCAATGGCATATAATATATGTTGGCACAATAGCTAATTCCTTTCATATGCTTCACTTGATTGGTGAGTAATTTGACGTGTCTTTTTACTTTCAACTTTAACAATAGCATAGTTCACACTACAAACTGAATTGTTTCTAGGTGCTCAAATCAACATTACTATCATTACTCAATTATACTTTTTCTGATTATTCTTGTAAGATAAAAGACTGAGTTGGCGCTCCAGGATTAAAACATTTGACATGCAAAACACACAACACACAGTCATTTCACACGTAGGCGTGGACGAAATTTAAATGAAGCCAGCGTAATTCATGTAAAGTTATGTTATGCGAAATTCCTGAAATTATACCAGTATGCCATTTTTGCGTAGTTACACACCATTTGTGACAAAATTTACTGCAATCATACAGGAGAAATAGAATGCAAGCAACTGCTGTTCGCAGTGCGTCTTTTTTTGGAACTATTTCTTTTAGCTTGTAATGGGTTCTCCCTTCAAAAATTAACACAATGGCTAATTGTGCGTTAAAATATAATGCTAAATAATGGATTTGCATTTCACATAATAACATGTGATTTTGCAGAAATTTCACACACTTACGCAAAAGCAAATTATGTGAATTTTACACACTGCTACTCCCAGGGCAGCGACCCAGTCCAGCTCACTTCCCTGCACAGCTGTCTGTGTCAAACTCAGGGGCATATTTACAAGGAAGTGGGGGAGTGTGGTGTTAGCCTCCATGGCTTAACGATGTGCCCCGCCACTTCTGAAACGCAAACTGCACCGTATTTACAAGAATACGATGCAGCCGTGTGTTTCCCCCCTGCACTGGTTCTAATTTAGCTGCCTAGAGCCAACAGAGGTACTCTTGCACTATAGTGCAAGGGTGCTTGCGTTGAGCTGAATTTTTATTTATGTGCAGGAAGGTTTCCCTTCCTGCACATAAAAATTTGAAATGGCATTTTGAAACTTATATTCGTGCTGCGTAATGCAGTACACATAGAAGTTGCAAACATCATTTATTTTTTACAATCAAGGGTTTTTTGCTGTTTCTATGTGTGCTGCACAAGGCAGCACACATAGAAACAGGAAAAACTAGGAGAAATTAAACATTTCTCCTCATTGCACCAGGGTAAGACTAGGTTTTCCCTGGTCTTAATTTTGGGGCTGCCCCCTATTTAGGCCACCCTTGTAATTATGAAGCAGCATCAAAATCAATGGGTGTTGCGGTAGAACGCCCACAGCAACACCCATTGCCCCCCCCTTTCACGCTAAGTATAGCATGAAAGGGTGCCTTATTCACAAGGCGCCTTAAAGCCACAGTAAGTGGCGTAACACCGCCTTGTGAATAAGGTGATGGCCTTATCCCCACCACGTTAAGAAAAGTGATGTTGTGTTGGCAATAGGGGTTTGTAAATGTGCCCCCCAGTTTACATCCAAGCCTGGTCATATCGAACAGCCAAGTCCTTTTTAGAGTTCATCATAGACGTCAATTCACCAAAATGCCTGGGTAGCGGAAGTGACATCACACAACCTTTGACCTCCACTTTCACTCACACATGCACATACACACAAATTCACACATATATACTGTTAGAAATGGGGGTCTCTAGTTGACAAAGGTAGGTACCTTTGTCTAAATAGGGACCCTTGCTTCTAATCAGAGTAAGGGCGATACACGCTTTAGGTAACCCCTGCTCACCCTCTGGATAGCTTGGCACGAGCAGACAGATTTATCCCAAAGACAATGTGTAAAGTATTTGTACTCAAAACACAGAGTAATACAGTGATAACACGACAATTGGACACCTCATCAATTTAAGAAAAATAAGGTATCTTTATCTAAACTCAACAAGATCAAAATGACAAAAATCCAACATACAGGTAATAAGATATGACTTTACAACAGTTATTGCAAAAATAATGTTTGTAGAAAACAAATAGCTCCACCTGGGGCTATTACGATGTCGTCACAGCAATACATCCAAAAGACAGCACCAACTGCATGGTGCGTGGCACTGGGCACAGAGTCACACGGACCCCCAAATAAACAGTACCTTTGGAAACGAAGTCTATGATGATGCACGGCGTCATGGAGGTGAGGGGTCGGTGCTGAGGTCGAGGTTAGCTCCCTGGCTGCCATGGGGAGGCAAGGCATCCTGTCCACGAGGAGGCGACGTGTCTAAACCAGGACAGGGTAAGTCGGTTCCAGTGCAAGTTGGCGAGTTCGTGGATTCACCCTCAGCGGTTATCAGTGCCGCGATAACAGGATTCAGGCCCTGGCAATGACAGAGTCAGTGCGAACACTGGCTTCAGGATGCAGGCATCGGCAGTCGTCGAAGAGCATTAGAGCGGCGGTGCAGGCCAGGCGGAGGTTTGTGCACTTTACAAGCGGTGCCCGTGGCCTCGGTACAGGTCGCAGCGTCACAGCAGTGTTGCAGATGGCATCGGAGACAGGTTTTCTTACTTCTCTTAGGTTTCTTCTAGCTCGTAACAGCAGGAACAACCTCCAGGCTCCCAAAACTGGCATGGATATCTCCTGCCAGGTCGGAACTCTCAGCAATAGAGTTCAGGGGAGCTGGGGGTGGATTCTTTATGTCCCTGAGACTTCAGAACAGGAGGCCAGCGCACACAGGCCCTTGGAGGTTCTTCTTCAAGCAAGTTCACAGCAAAGTTCCAGTCTTTGTCCTTTCCTTGGCAGAAACAGCAAGCAACTGCAGGCCAACCCCCACACAGCACCCAGTAAAGGGGCAGTACTCCTCCTCACAGCTTTTCAGCTGTTCTCCTTGGCAAAGGTTCCTCTTGAGTCCAGAAGTGATCTAAAGTTCTGGGATTAAAGGTCTACCACTTATACCCCATTTTGTCTTTGTTCTCTGTGTGCAAGGGTCTCTGAGCCCAGTCTAAACCAGTTCTGTCCTCATTGGTGCAGTAGGATTACAGGGGGTGGAGACAGATTTGTGCAAGGGAGACAGGGCCTATTCAGGTGCAAGGAAATCTTCTCCCACTACTCTAAATGCAGCCACACCCTTTTCAGCTCAGACAATTGAAAACCCATCTTTAGTAAAATAATTGTTATTAAATTCTGAGTTCAGAGAGCCTAAACTTTAGTTCTCTATCTTGTCCCAATGGGAAGTTATACTTGTAAGATGTTACAAAGTATTTCAAATTCTATCCTATGGGGCAGATAGCCTGTCAATAGTGAAAAACAAAATTGGCAGTATTTCACTATCAGGACATGTCAGCCACACCAGTACATGTCCTACCTTTCACATACACTGCATCCTGCCAATGGGGGTATCCTAGACCTACCATAGGGGTGCCTTAGATGTAAGAAAACAGAAGGTTAGGGCCTGGCAAGTGGCTGCACTGGCTAGGTCGACATCACAGAACAAAACTGCAAGCAGACAGAGGCTACTCATGTGGGTGGCTCAATCAGTGCTGCAGGCCCACTAGTAGCATTTGATTTACATGCCCTAGGAACACACAGTGCACTGTACTTGAGACTTATCAGTAAATCAAATAGCCAATCATTGAAACACCAATTCATAAACACAATTTAACCAGAGAGCATATGCACTTTAGTCCTAAAGCTAACAAAAACCGGTCAGGAAAAAAAGGAGGAAGAAGCTAAACGTTTTGGAATAACCCTGCAAAAATGGCTACGTCCAACACAACCCCCTTCCATCCTAAAGCCAGGCTAGACCAAGCCATACTTCGATGGGCCTCCCTGTGTGGGACAATAGAACATGGAACCTGGCCCACAACAGCAGGGGTCTATTCCCGTTCTATGGCTCCTTGAATCCAGTTGGATCCCTCTATCCATACTCTCAGGGCCCACTAAGATAACCCATGGGAAACCCTTCTCCTGACCTGTGGACCTCATCTGTACAGCGCCTAAACTTAGTTTGCTCACAGATGTGTCGTCCCAACAGGCAGACAGTACCCACATGGCCAACACAGTGGTGTGGCCTAGTCCAGTCCACCCCTGGGGTGTGACTCCAGTCCCCTCCCAGGGGCAACTCTGTCCACCAGGACAGCAAGCCACTGTGGCCACTGACAACTGTCAGTGATGAGATCCAGGCCTCAAGCCAGGACTTCCATTGAGTACACTCACCCCCCCCCCCGCCCCCAAGGGAAACACACTCATAAGTAGTGCAAAAGTCTGCCTGGCACAAGTCTCCAGCCTCCTGTCCACCTGACAATGCATGAAGACCCCCCCAGGAACCCCTGACCCACTGGTCCTTCCACTGGGGCCTGCATCCCCCTTCACCCTTTTCTCTGTACTCATGCACCAGAGCTGGTGGACAGCAGTCTCCTCCAGCTCACCCGAGACCCTGAGATTCCCCTCAGGGGATGTCCTCCTGGTACAGACTAGGCCCCCCTCCTGCTGTTCACTCATGGAACCAATCAGGCTCTGGGACTGGGTTCCGGGCACCCTGGGCCTCAGCCCCACTACCACTCCCTCTATTCAGAGACAGGACATTGGACCCCCATGCATGCCACTACACCGGACCTATCTGGGCCACTACCAACTTCCTCTACATCACCTGGTTGGAGAACACCTGAGCCATCCCCTTCAGAGTCACTCCCAAAAAGCTTCTTCAGACCCTCTGGAATCCTTCAAGAGGTCTGCCTCCAGTGCACGCTCCCTGTGGTCAGAGAACTCACACTCCACAGGCTGTTGGCGTGCTCTAGAAAACAGGGACCTAAAACATGCTCTCCAACAATTGAATCACACAGCCCCACACAAGTGTTGACCAAGCTGCTCTTTGCCTTAACATCCAGTGCCTCACACAAGTACCTCACATCACCCTCATGAGACTGGCAAGACACAATCTGACACTGTACTAGGGACTTATCAGTAAATCAAATAGCCAATTATGAAAACATCAATCCATAAACACAATTTACCCAGAGAGCATATGCACTCTAGCACTGGTAAAGTGCTTAGAGTCCTAAAGCCAACAAAAACAGGCCAGAAAAAAAAATAGGAGGAAGAAGCAAATAGTTTGGGGATAACCCTGCAAAAATGGCCAAGTCCAACATTCACTCTTTCACACATTAACACACTTTCCCCCACAAGTACACACACAGCATACATTTAAAAGCATTTTTACTTACCTCAGCTTGCATGGAAGAGCATATTCCAGCTTATTGTTCTCCATTTCTGCTACACTATTAGTGAATATTATATCGTATTTATTTACTATTAGTGAAATAAAACGACAGAAAATAAAGAGAGTGGAGCCACAGTTGCCCTTGTGTTCCTGGCACTTAATTTGCCACCTCTGAGGCCAGGGGTCCCAAAGGCAGTGCTAGGAGTAGTAAAGGGCAAGTCAGGGTTCGTAGCTGTGACCCCTGGTGACCACTAAATGACGCCAATGGAGTTCTTCCAGATTTGTTCCAGAGCCCAAGCAACAACCGAGCATTGAACACCCCATCCCAGGCACAGAGCCCACAGCCAAGCTCGGACGCTAGCCCATCGTCGATGTTTTGAATCTCACTTTGTCTAATTGTGCATCAGTTTTATTAACCGTCAATATGAGAGGGTCTGGAATAACAAGCTAAATCCTGACTCATTTGCTTAATAAATAACTGAACTCTTATTTACACTGACTTCCATATCTGTTTATGTATTGTTGGTGTCAGTGTCCAGATGTTGTCTGTGAGTCAGACTCAGATGCTCTGTATAGACTTGTTAGCTTTGATGTGAACATTTACTATTGCAAAGCACTCTGATACCTTCGGGTCTAGCTAACTCTACATAAAACTCAAATAACTAAATGAGACATGCCTGGATGCTGGAACCATGCACACCCATGGTGATCTGATAGTGTCCTGGACTGCCTCGCCGGTGATGCATCCATTTCCATGCTTAGAGCTCATTTCAAGAAGCAGCATCTTCCAATAAATCATTCCAAGGGCTATTGGGGGAGAACTAATCTTTCCACACCCCACACTTCCCACTCTCAAAAGGAGATGCCTCGAACACATACCTCTCGTTAAGCTGAGCCTCTTTATCATATCAAGAGAAAGTGTTCCTCATAGCATGTGCACTATCTTGTAATACACATGTGTGTTTGAGACTAGTGGTGCTAATTGCTGCCTGAGTCCAGTCAGCTGTGACAGACAGTATTAAAAGTGAAATGTAATCTACATACACAATTTTCACATCCGCCGAAGCTTTTTGCATGTAATAAGGTGCATGGTCCCTGTCCGCACAGACCACACCCAATGAAGGTGCGCACACCGCAGAGAGGGACAGGGTACCATGTTACATCAAAAGGCCCCTGATCTGCAGCTTGAGGTGCGATTGGTGAATACTGTGACTCATTGCCCCTAATTGGGAATTATCAGCATATCATCCATACCAAGTATGCAAAGCAATGCCCTGTACTACAACTCTGCACAGATGAGTACAGTGTTGAGTATTTATTAGTTGTAAGTACCTGTGATGGATATAGCTGTGATTTATGCAATGTTGCCGTCGGAATCTGAAAGCTGATATGCCTTAACATCAGGTGGTGATTTCCTTCAATACGTGGATCCAGACCTTGATTGAGCTGTACATACATCTCCTTCTCTTTGGTGGCACTCATACCAGAGTGGATCTTTTCACCGCTGGTGCCCAGTAGGATTCTACAGGGGTCTGGAGTTTCAGGCTGTGGGAAGAGCACCGGGGTGACCTCCATCATTCGTGATTGCAGATAAAGCTGGCTTCAGCCTGGGCTCTCCATAGGTGGTGTGCTGGTCTCTTGAGATCGTTTCTCCTCTTTCAGCTCGCTTAGGGACTCATTACGATGCTGGTTCAGATGAACGTCCGAGCGGCATCGTAGCAGAAACAGGACCGCCCTACAAGCAGTCAGCAGTCCCATTACCATGATTAGGATGCTACTGCATTCACGGCGGTTGGAAAGTGTATATCTCCTATTGTGGCTTTCTGCTTAAGATCAATCAGCTACAAAAGGAGTGACATGTTGGATGGATAAAAAGAGCCCCTAAAGAAAGAGTGCAAAGAGCAAGAGACCTGCTGAGTTTGAAAGGGTATTGTAAGGTCTACGGGCCCGATTCACAGAATGAACTTAAGACTCAATCCTAAACTTACTACTATTTTGGTATTCACAGAATGCACTTACTACTTTTGGTATTCACAGAAGTTAGGATTAGGTCTTAAGTTTATCTTAAGACAAACTTAAACAGGCTTAAGACAGACTTAAGACAGACTTAAGACAAACTTAAGACAAAATCCTAACTTCTGTGAATACCAAAAGTAGTAAGTTCATTCTGTGAATACCAAAAGTAGTAAGTGCATTCTGTGAATGCCAAAAGCAGTAAGTGCATTCTGTGAATACCAAAATAGTATTAAGTTTAGGATTGAGTCTTAAATTCATTCTGTGACTCGGGCCCTAGGGCCCTAGGCCCTCATGCGGCAATACAAATGACCAAGCAGACACATAGTCGCAGTAAATGGCACTGACCCAAGGCACGAGCCCCTGGTCCCTTTTATTAGCAGGGTCACCTGACCGTTGACGCCTGTGAAGGATAGGTGTGGGTGAGTGTAGCGGCCAGCCCTCGGGGAGTGGCTGGTTACATAGGACATATGCTGGAACATTAGAACATGTCCAGAAGATCACTACAGCCCTCCCAAACTTTATTGAAAAGAAACAATGAGTCTAACCTGAGGGAAAGAATAAAACAACAAAACAAACCACTGAGTCTTTTCAGGCATCTGCAGGACAGTACTGGATCTCGCGATCACATGTCCGTGGGGTTACAGTTCATCTCTACATTGTTGTTCAGTCCTGTCTGCAATCTTGGTGTTGGAGTTACTTTAACAGCTAAAACTGGGAGTGCATCCGGACCAGTAGTGCTGCAGAGAAATCTTAGAAAAAGCCATCGCTCGATGGATGTTCCAACTTGCAAAGACGGAGTACGACAGTGCAGTGGTGCTTCCCAGTACCATGGGTGGAGTGGTTTCAGACTTCCCTCTCTTGCCAGGAGCCCTTTGCCCAGGATCTCCTTAAGGCCCTTTTCCCTGGGCTTCCACAGGACGGTCTGGACTGTGTGGTATGGTATACAACCTTTACAACGAAACTTTTACCACGCACTACCATTACAAGGCAGTCATTAAAACGCAAACCATTACAACGCATTGCGCTGGGGGGCGCTCTAGGATAGGGAATAAGTTTAATTTACTATCCAACACCTTCCCTAGTGTCCACGGGGACTGGAGTTGGAATAGTAAATTAAACTTTTCACTATCCAGCACCCCAAAGTGCTATGCGTTGTAAAGGCATGCGTTGTAAAAACTGCGTTGTAAAGGTATGCGTGGTAAAAGAATGCGTTGTAACGTCATACATCCGTGTGGTATCTCTCCCAGGCCGTGTGAAGGGGCCCCTGAGGAACTCCCCAAAGGACCACATACAAGTCACTCGTTCCGCTGCAAGGGTGGCTGTCTCACGGTCTGTGTTCTCATGCCATCAGGACTCAGGTGCTCCGGCATCTGCTAGATAGTCTTTGGATAACCAGTCTCCCACCATAACCTCAATGCCTCCCGGTGCCTGCTGTGGAGCTGCTGCAGATGCATCTCTCTTGTTGAAATTTCCCTCTCACCCTTACACATAAGCCCTTGCACCTGGATTGCCACGGGCCTGTGTGGATTGTTCGAGCCTCATATAGGCCCTACAACTGGGGTCACTGAAGAAGTCTGAACAGGACCACGTCCAAGTCTCTCGTAAACCCACAAGGGTGTATGGTGCAAATGGTCGAATATGCTATCTTCAGCAGGCTTCAGGTTCACTGGGTACAACAGATAGTTTCTGGGTGGCCATCCCAACGCCAGGGATGCCTTGTTACCCTCCAGGTATTTCTCAGATATAGTGTTCCACGCTGGATGTGCAGTGTTCCTTAGGTGCTTCTAGTGATGCACTTGACAACAATGACAATTACTGATGACTGTCAGTGATCTTCCGTGTGACAGGTCTATCATATTCTTTTCTCGCCTCTTCTTTCATATTCTTCTTTGCGATGTAGCACTGTGGCCTCATGCCACCTTCTCATCGCTATTTGTTTTGACTTGGCATTGTGCCACTCTTTTCCTCTTTCCTCATGCTCTTCGCGACGTGGCATTTTAACATCTTGCCACACTCTTCTCCATAGCTCTTCCATGATGTGGCATTGTGCCACACTCTTCTCCCTTTTGACCAGGCCTCTCGCTGTGATGCGCACTTAACATGGACCTCTCTGGTCACATCCTGTTCCTAGGACTGAATCTCTTCTCCTCTGTCTGCTGACCAGGCCTCTCACTGTGACCTCCTCTTCACAAGGACCTCCCTGGTCATGTCCTATCTTATCTTTTCCTCGTGGACCTCTCCTGGGCCTTCTTGCTTCTTGTGAACCAGTCACTGGTCTTTTTCTACTCTTGGACCTCTCACTGGTCTTGTCCCTTCCCTCTTCTTGGTGCTCTGCTCCCAGTGTTAAGAGTCAGCTTTCATCCTTTGCCTCTTCTTCACTCAGTGCTTTGAGGCTACACCATTGAGGCACCTGGTCCTGCCGAAGTGCGGGCATGCTTGGCAAAGTCAGTCACTCTGTGTGACATGCTTGGTGGGCCAACAGTGGCCATTCTTTCCTGGGGTTGCCAGTTGATGCAGCCTCTTCCTTTCCCTGAGAGCTCTTTCCTTAGAGGGGCTGTCAAACAGTCTATCACGGCGGATGGCCACTTTCACTCAGGCCAATGCACCATGAGCCGTCTCTGGGAGCTGTTTGTTTGGTGGCTCCTGCTGGGCTCCTCCGTGACCTCTTTCGTTCTCTCTGGCCTCTCAGGTGCAGTATTGCAATGTCTCGGTGCCCCCTTGAGATATTAGCGCCTGATGTCTCTTTGCCTTCCTTTACTCTTTCAGGGCGCTGCCTTTGGTTTCACTCAACTTGGCTATAGCTGTTCTCCTGGCACCTTTCTTGCTGGGGGCCTCTTTGAGCTTCACTCTCTGCAGGGATTCATTATCTATCCCTGTCAAAGACAACCAGGCCACAGGGGGTGTGGCACACCCTTGGCCATCTCTTGCTGCAGTGCGCAGTCTCTTTTCTTGGCAGTTCATGTCAGTGGGTGCTGCCACCAGCTGACTTGTGGGCCACAGCAGCTTTCTTAGCTCTGCTGGCTGTTTCTCTGGACAAAGTTTACTTGAAACTGGTGAGGTAACTACCTTTGGCCACTGGGTGGCACTGCAGAACTACTCATAGGCCCTGGCAGCTTTCATGATTCTGCGGTTCTCGTCACCCCCACAGGCGCTGCAGAGGAAGGTGCAGGAAAGGTGCAGGGCCTCTGGTATGGCCGTGCACCTTACACCTGCGGAGATGCCTCATTTGGTAGCAGGCAGCAGGCTCACACAGCCCAGAAACTTTCACCTGCATGCAGCCCTGCTTCAAGGCGGTAGACACTTCTCACCCAACTAGCAGTGCCGGACTGGCCATAGCAGGCACTGGGCAAGCCTCCGGTGCGCCGCACAGGTGGGGCTTGTTTTTGGCCCCTGGGGGCCGTTTTTGTCACAGGGCCGTTTTTGCAGGTTAGTGTTGTATGGTTATTTCTATATTCTCTTTCTTTGAAACCTACCACCTCTGAACCTTCCATCATTGTAACACTTAGCTGCAAAATCGGCCCTCTTCCAAAATCACCGAAAACCGGTGCCAGCAAAGAGCTCGGCGCCACCTCCAACCCCCCGAGTGGGGAGGGGGGGCGGCCAAGCACTTTGCCAGAGCCTGTTGTGGTTCCCAGTCCGGCCCTGCTGAAAAGTGATTGATAGGGGCGTGGAGTAATCAACAGCAGCGCTGCAGCTGCTTCTTCCCCGCCGCGAAGCACCTCACTAACTACAGGCTGTGCCGGGCCTGGAGATGCAGGTATGGGTGCTCTGTAGGTTCTTGTGCTTTTCCAAAGTTCTTTTGCCCTTCAGAGTCACCTTATTCTCAACGCGCCACGGGCTGTGCCTCAGGTCAGGTGGGTGGCACTGCTGGTGCGGGAACACACGCTTTACTGCTAGGCCCACCTGGAGGCAGCAGCCGGCTGCTAAGGGTGCACTGCATCCTACCTTTGCAGTGTTGCCCCTCTTCTCTGGGGATGACACGTTGTGAAGGGCTGCAGATGCCTGTGCATGGCTCAGGTGTATTACACCATGTTAGAAAGGCATAGCTGCCAAGGTTTCAGATTGTTATGTGTGACATTTTCTTAATTTCAGTGTAATCATGAGTGACATTTCAACGACTATGAGTGACATTTTCTCGCTAGCCAAGACAAGAGAAATATATACATTTCAGAAATTACACCCATTTGAGCAACAAGGACCTCTAAAACGAGTCACATCATAATCCACAAGCTGTATTACTGAGCAGTGCGCCCTGGTCCTGCATGCCACCCACTACCTGCCACACCCTGCTGGTGGCACCATCCCTCCACTCACAGTTTATCACACAGACAATCACTACAGGCTCTTCTGACTCAGTGATGCTTGGTTCACTGAGAAGTTACGTTGGCAAGCACCAGTGGCTCTCACAATCACCTGACCAAGGTGCGAGCAACTACGAACACAGCTTACAGTCAGTGAGAAGACAGACTGCTATGTGATGTACAGTCAGTTCTCAGCTGTAACAGGGCGCAGAGGTGGCAGCTCAGAAGAAAACCATGGCTGTGGCACAATTATAAAAAAATTAACTATCAGGGGTATTGCCAAGCAGTCCTGCGCACATGAACAAAAACAAGGGCACTTATTTATGAGGCCTTGCGTCAGTTTTGCACCGCCGGTGCGTCACTTTTTGTGACGCACCAGCGGCGTACAAAATGCGCCTTGTTGCGCCATATTTAAAAAGTGACGTATCTAGGTAGATGCGTCACTTTTTAAACCCCTGCGCCACATTATACCTGCGTCAGGTATAATGTATGCAGAGGGGGCGTTCCCCCGCAAAAAGCCTCGTAATAGTGACGCAGTGAAATCTATGAGATTTCACTGCGTCACTTTTAGGATGCTGTTGCGTCAAAATCTTGCGCCTACCTCACAGCAGGCGTAAGACTGACGCAAGCCCTTTCACATGGGGCTTTCCCCATGTGAAAGGACGCATTGCTGGAGTTGCATCACTTTTGTGACACACTCCAGCAATGCGTCACTTTTGCGCTTACAGATGCGTCAGAAATACTGACGTATCTGCAAGTCCTTGCGACATGATGCGTCATACATTAAATATGACGCATCAGTGGTGTCGCAAGGAGTGCGCAGTGAAAAGTGACGCATCGCTGTTTTCACGCAGCGATGCGTCACTTTTCATAAATGAGGCCCAAGAAAAATAAAGATGCGCAGTGAAATTCGTCCTGAAGCTGAAACTTGCACTCCATGAAAACTTCTCAGAAAACGAGCTGCTCAACGAGTCTCTATATCGCCTCTGCAACACGTTATGAGATAACTTGCATTTCTAACCCGCACGATGCCCAGATGAACAGACTCCGAGTCCCCTATACACATTTGTTTTCAGAAATATAATGGGATATATATCCTCTTCAACCGTCTGGTTCTCCTTTGTGTTCATGAATGGCAGGTATGAACCATTTATCAGTTGTGCACCCTCCAACATCCGTTATGTTTGGGATTTATGTACACCTGTGCTAAGACCCTTTAAAACAGATTACATGGTTTTAAACAGAAACAAATCTCCATTCCAAAAATTCCACCATTCACTGAACTTCAGGAAGCGTACATTCTGTTCATCCGATCATCGGTATATTCCATACCTTCTCTGCTGCTGTCCGACTTCAGCAAACCCTGCTCAATGCAGATATTCTTGAACCCCATATTGCTGCATTATTCTGGAGGCATAGGGCGAACGGCCATTCTTACAGTGCCGCCCCTACTCGGCAATTGATTCATTATAGTAAAAGCATGTAATCTACCAGCAGCAGGGCGCGAGCCATTAATAAAACAATTTGCACCATAGAGATATTCATCACGAGGCACTACTTACTAACTTTCTGACACGATCATTCTCATACCTTGCCTAATGACTACCGCCGCAGCAAACACCGGCCTGGGCATGATGGGTGGCTCAGCAACTCCAATGGCTGCCCCGGTCTTTGCGGGGGTCTTAGCTTAGCTGAGCCGCTGGTTGGGTCCGTTGCCCGTTTGAAATGAATAACCATTGCACAACTTTCTCATACTGAGAGCAGCACTGCCATTGCATGCAGCCTGCCACAAGTTTAATTGTGCTGTAGCCACCCCGCACTTCTTTAGTTTGCGCCCGCGGTGACCATCACTACCCATGTTGATGGCGCCTCTGATGATTGATATCTTGAATCCCCCGCCGTTTTTCTGACCTGCCAACCTTACCTCACTTCCTCTTGGCCTTCCAGGACGTGACGAGGCACGAGGTCCCAATCTCGGGGCCCACCACGGTGCCACACAGCTGCCAGTATACCGGGCCCCGGGGGAAGCAGAGTCGCAGACTAGTCTTCCCCCGGGGTCATTCGCGCATTGATAGGCCAGGTAGGGGAAGGGGAGGAGTTAGGAGGTGGGTATTTAGGCGCAGGGGAGGAAGGGAACTGCCTCTTCCTGCACCTGGTACCATCGGGAGGGAACTGAAAAGGGAGGTTAGTTTGTGTGCTTTGTAGGCAGTTAGTTCTAGGGAGTTTAGGAGTGTGTTTTTGGGCAGGCAGATTAGCGTTTTTGGGTCCTTTTGTAGCTGTGAGTACTGCTCCGGGGGCTGCTGCTCGGCGGCCGTTCTTTTTTGACGCCAGAAGCGTGCAACTTGGCAGGATGTCGGGCGTCTCCTCAGAGGAGGTACGGGAGGCCTTATTGTTGCTGGCGAGGGCCGGGCGGGAGGACCTTCTCCAGCCCGGGGTTCTGAGACAGGCGTGGGTGGGGGCCACCAGGGGCACACGCGCTGCCTCGGCGGGGGTCAAGGCTGCAGTCGTGGCCTGCCAAGAAGACGAGCCCGACGCGCAGGGGTTTCCCGTCGATCGAAAGGGGGGCGGAGCACCCAGGGACCCGGCGAGGGGCGGGAAGCGCAAGAGCCTGCCCCCGCGGGTCTTCCCTCCGATTGAGTTTCTTCCTGGGGCCTCGGGGGCTGCCGTGAAGGCTGCGCCCCCCGCGCCCCAGGTCCTGGGGCCTGTGCACGTGCTGGCTGGTGCTGCACAGGGGGAGGGGCGGGAGGACATCCTTGTTGGGCCCTCTTTGGCGGAGGAGGCCTCTGGTGAGCACGTGGTCCATGAGTCGGATGGCCAGATTTCTCTCCCCACTCTGAGCACTGCCCTGTCTGGGGGCCCTGTGGGGGAGGATGAAGGACAGAACGAGGAGGCCCCCATCGACCTGTCTATTAGCTCCAGGGCGGGCACCCCGACCCCGGCGAGGCAGGCGTCGGTGGGGGACCTGGGGGGCCAGGGTGGGCCTGCTGCCCTAGTTCCCGGGGGTGTAGGGCCTGGTTGGGTCCCTGGATTACCGCAGGTGGGTTTTTTCCCCCCGGGGGCTAAATGTTTCGGCTACTGCCCGCCCCCGCCCCCGCAGATTTGGGGCACCACTTCCTGGGAAGACAGGGCCCGGGGTGAGAGGATTTTGGCGCAGATTCAAGAGGTCAGGTGGGCCGAAGAGACCGGAGCCAGGGTGGGTGCTGTGTGGGGCCATGAGGTTGAGGGCCCTCCCACCCCGACCTCTGAGGAGGAAAGGGAAGCGGAGTTGGAGGAAGAGCTAAGGAGAGTCAGGGCCAGGAAGGCAGTGCAGGACCACCCCCCCAGGGGGAATATGGCAGGAGTAGGGACGGCCAGGACGGCTTTGAGGCCCGATGGTGCTTGGGCCTGCTCAGGTTGGAGCGACCTGAGGGGTGGGAGGGGATCCAAGCCAACGGCTGTCGGCAGAGCCCGGGGGTGCCTGGCGGGGCGCAAGACGGCTCCAAGACGCAGGACGGAAGCAGTAGGGCAGTCCGCGGCGGCTGTCCCTCCACCGAGGGCTCGGGCTCCTGCAGCACGTGTGGAGGCTGGCGTGTGTGGGCGGGGAAGTGTGCAGAAAGGTGTGAAGAGAGCTGTGAAGGAGGTGGACAATTTGCGTGTGGATCTGGAACCGGTGCTTGAGTTGGATTATGGTGCGGAGAGTGATGAGCTGGAAGACGGGGAGGTGCGGGATGACTTGGAAGGCGTAGGGGGCGCTCTGGACAATGGCGACCTTGGTGTTTTACAGGCCATGGCGGCGACGAAGACCAAGGCCGGGACGGCGGCGGTCCAGGTGACAGCGTCTAGAGGAAGGCCCCGGGAGCTGAGCTTGGCACTCACAGGTGAGGGTGCCTGGTGGTCGGCCTGGGAGGATGTTCCACGGGGGGGGAGGGGAGGAAGAGGACTTGTAGGTCGGTGGGTGTGGGTGATGGTTCGGTGCGGGAGGCGGAGAAGCCATTGGGCGGTCCACCCGAGGATGGTAAGAAGGTGGATGGTAAGTCGGTGACTTTGGGGGTGCAGACGGACAAAGGGGGTGGTAAGGAGGAGAAGGGAGTGAAGGTACCTAAGAAGCTACCATATATGGGGCTAGCTATGCATTTGGGGTCGCATCTCTCGGAGAAGCTCAAGGATCGGATCTGGAAACATGAGTTTGTGGATGTCTTTAAGTTGCTACACAGGGAGGTACAGGCTAAGGAGGGGTCTAAGGAAGAAGAGTGGGAGCTGACGAGGCGCCCTAGGGTGCCAGTGACGATGGAGAACTGGACGTCGGCGTTCTTGATCTATGCCAGTGTTTATTGCCAGAAGTATTTGGACACGGCGATCGCGCTTTTCAAATACATGGACATCATTTGCAAGGCCCAGATGCAGTTCGGGGGTTTTGCTTGGCTAAGCTATGATGAGGAGTTTTGAGCCAGGGTTAGCGCGAATCCCGAGAAGAGTTGGGGGGAGGTGGATCAGGAACTCTGGGTTCAGTGGATGGCGTCTTCGCACTCCACTGCGTCCACACACACAGCCAGTGGCCTGCCGGTTGTATATCGGTCTTTTCCGCCGCGTCCCGCCCAAGGTGGGGCGGGGGGTGGAACAGTGCCCAGCACCATTGTCTCGGGGCAGCAGTCCAAGCCAGGGGGTTATTCCACGGGGGCCTGTTGGAGCTACAATAAGGGGTATTGTTCCCGGTATCCCTGTAAATTCAAACACGAGTGCTCGAAGTGCGGCGGGAAGCATGCCCTTACGCTCAACACACCCTCGGAGCAATGGAGGAACGCCAGAGGGCGGGGCCACCCTGGACCGAAGGGCGCCTACACCGGTTAGGGTGGAGGCGATGGCCCCGTGGTGTTAAAAGTTAGGCTGCAAACGTCAACATTATCGGCGCCATCTTGCTCTTTTTGAGCCCATTCGTGCACGTAAGTGGCAGCCATTTTGAGCACCATGGCCTCCCTGCCCCTCGCTGATAGCCAGCGCGTCTCTCTCTCTCTCCTAACCTCGCAGGCATCCCCCGCACGCTGACAACCCCCCCGCTCTCACATGCCTTGGGTCATAAACCCCTCTTCAGCGCAGCTCTGCCTCGGAATCCCATCCTGTTCCCAGCGCGACACCTCCCTTCATTCCTTTCATGGTCCCAGGTCCTTTGATACAAACCCCCTTTTCCTGTGTGCCCGTTTGTCTTCCTCGTTCCCAGGCCGCCACCTGGCCCTGCGGATACTGTTTATTGCCCCCACCCCCGTACAGTAGGAAGCTTCCCCCATTAAAGGACCCTCGAATTGATCAAAGCCCCCACCCTATGAGATCCGATCAACCCCACACATTCCGTGAATCGGCGGAATGTCCAGCTGTGCGATAATCATCACCTGTTGTGACCGGGGTGGGGACTTCAACTGTAAATGTGTGTGGGAACGGGCCTGAAGGGGAGATTCCGAGGATGTCCTTTCATACTTCAAAGCATTGCAAGAATGTGTTACATGCAATAAAGATCATAAACTTGTGTATAAGAGGCCAAGCCTCAGAGATGCGGCTAGAGCACCTCGTGACGATACTTGCTGTCCGAACTGATGTGTTTTCCTCCGGAGAGAATAAACCCTTGTTTCCTGCCTTCCAGTCTCCAGCGCCTGCCTCTTCATTGATTAATATTTTGTGGGTTAAAGAGGCGACACCGCCGGGCAATACTTAAGGATCTTTGTTTATTGGTTGCTTCAGAAACCTTTTTTACAATTGGCGTCCCAAACGTGGGGCCCATCAGCGACTCGTGGATCCAGTGGGAGAGGTCCTGACGACAGAGTGAACGACTGCAACGATCGGGAGTGCACCTGTCCGATAGACCCTCGTCTGACAGCCGATCATCCGACCTTCACTGGTTCCGAACAGACCTCTCTCGAGTGATCTACGGTCCTGACTGGGAACCATCAGGAGTGCCGCGAGGAATACGAAGAATAGAGGACGATCGGGCGCTGGATTCGGAAGACAAGAAACTGTCCATGCGGTCCGGGTAAGATCGTGTAAACACGACGAATTGCGAAATGATTGTTTGATTGTTTGGAAAATACTAGTATTACTCTTTGTTGATTTGTTTGGAGATTCGCTGTCTGCAAACGGAGAAACAACAGGCTCTCTCTTTGCAAGCAGTGAAGGATAGGTAACGCAGCTGTCGTGCCTATCTTTCTCCCCCATTGATTGATTGTTTGAACCCGAACTACTGTTCGCGGATTGTTTTCTGGAGATTCTCTGTCTGCAAACAGGAAAGAACAGGTTCCCCCTTTGCAGATAGTGAAAGGGTAGGTAACGCAGACCTTTGCGGGCCTACTTATTCTCCCCACTGATTGTTTGATTGACCGAACATTGACTGTTCGATATTGGTTCATGAGGTATTCACTGCCTGCAAACAACGTAGAATAGAAATATTCTGTCTAGTCTTTGCACGCAGTGATAAGATAGGTAGTGCTGACTTTTGTCCCCATTGTGATCCGTCATGCCTGTCTTCTCCCCACTGATTGGTAGCCTGTTTAGCCCGGACCGCTTATTAGAGATGAACCATCCGGCTCCACTGGAAGGCACCCCTAATAAGGACATGTTCATGAAGCATGGATTGATCGCTATAGCCTATAGCAAGCTGTGGCATAAATATACGAAAAGGGATCGAGAAAGTCAGTGGCCACTGATAGGATCCTTCGATGATGATAAAATAAACGCGCTAGAAACAACCCTTGGTAAAAACAAGACAACGCCCACTATGCTTGATAGTTTCGGCATGTGGCGCAAAGAAACTGAACAACGTAAAAAGAGAACTGAGAGTAGGTTGGGAAAAGAGCTGCGAAAAGCAGCCCACCTAGCTGCTCAGAAACTAGAAGAAGAGATAAAGGAAAGAGAGGAAGCCAAACAGAAACTAGAAATGGAAACATCAAGCCAGTGTCCGGTTAGAACGTCCTCCACACTCTACCCTGAATTACCCTCGAAACAACGAGCCAACGATGATCTGCTGTTAGGTCCTCCGATCATCTACATGCCCCCTCCATATGCCCCTTCCCAACCCTTAGCACAGCACCCACCACCCCCAGGTACAAACGAGAGTAGCGCCACAGCTTCGGCCCCCATGGCCTCTGTGCCGGCCGAACTCCTTGTATTAGATACTACGCAAACGACAACGTTAGGCGACCCTGAGACCCGAAGGGTTGGTTCTGCAAGAACAAGCAGACTAAGCAAAGATGAGCGAGCAGGGATTGACAAGATAGCAAGGACACTGGTAGAAAGGAAGGAAGATGAAGAGTACATCACGGATATGTTTAACTCGTATACAGGGAGTCACAGACAACATTTTACCGTACGACTGTGTTACCATGTCTTGAACGCATACGAGGACCGATATCGAGACAAAGGTCCCGAGAGCCTAACGACTCTGTACCGGAAGGTCGATATCGGGGATGAGGGTGAGTGTGATGTGACGGACCTCCTTATGCGTACGCTTGAGGTTTTCCGCCACCTCACTGAACAAGAATCGGGAACTAAACCCACGACATCCGTAGCGACCGAACCACAAACTGAGCAATCTAACGCCATGATGCCGATATGAGAGGCTGCCCCTTACTGGGTTCCTCCACGAGGTGAAGGGACTAACGATGATGCAAACCACAAAGATGCAAAGGGAAGGGTAGTGTACAACTGGGTCTACCAGCCATGGGACCGACAAGAGATTCTGACATTCCGGAAATCTCTGCCTGACCTACGTAAAAACCCCACTGCCTTCTATACTGAATTAGGTACAGCCCTAGGTTCAACGATTATGACCCTGGCTGACATCGACTTGTTTTTCGGGTTATGTCTACCAGCTGATGTGTGGAAGCAAATCCGGAAAGTCGACCACCTTGAGCTGTTTGGACATACCTGGTCACAACTCGATGGCATTGATAAACAATGAGAACCTGGACAAAAGCCTTTGAAATCCATTTTAGACCTCCCAGATAAAATCGTACAGAAATTAAAAACCCTGATTCCAGAAAAGAAAGTGGACTGGTCGATAGTAACGACCTGTCGCTAGAAACCCCAGGAGGATGTATCGGACTACTTCTCCCGGTTTGAAACGGTGTTCTCCGATTACAGCGGCCAGGACATGACCACTGCAACCGGACACCATCTGTTTGTCCAGAATTATGTTAAGGGTCTGTCACCAGAGGTCTCCCAGAAACTGCAGGCCAGCGAGAGTAGTTGGGCAGCCTCCAAACCTACGGCTATCCTCCAGATGGCCCAATATTATGAACATCAGAAAAATGAAAACGATAGAGCAACAGAGAAAAAGAAGAAGGAATGAAAGAGAGGGTGATGATTGCACAACTGCAAGGGGTGGCTATAGGACGAGACCAATACTGGGGAAACTATCAGACGAACGTCCCTAAGACTGCACCTCCCAAGGACCGCACTTTGACTCCCCACATTGGACGTACAGACATTAAAGAGGACCAGTGTGCTTTCTGTAAAGGAACTGGCCATTGGAAATCCCAGTGCCCGGTTCTTTTGGAAATAATCAGAAACAAAGACCCCAAGGACATAGCAAGTGGACCGAGAAATAAGGGACAGCAGCGAGGGCCCCCAAATGACACGACTAACGACAGATCAGGCAGACCAAATACATTTGATCGACCCAGACAGAACCAATGCCAGCAATCTGACTACGATGACGCCCACGACTTTGCATAGGACTGCCAAGGGCAAGGGAGGGATCCAGTCGAGCTCTATGTTGACCAGCAAGGCCCTTACGTCACTGCTAAGGTCTTGGGTACAAAGTCTCCATTTCTGGTAGACACTGGCGCAACACGTAGTGCGTTATCTAAACGACTGATTCCAAGGGCACCCTTGTCTGGCTCACTTATAACATCGACAGGTTTCGATGGAACGCCCTCCACTAACCCTTTGTCCGCCCCGATCCTCTTCGACTTAGAAAACAACACCACTGACACCACGTTTTTGCTTTCCTCCAATAGCCCTGACGCCATTATGGGACTTGACTTATTGAAACACTTCCGAGCGACAATTAGATGTTCTCAAGACGGAGTTCGAGTTTTCCTTTACGACAACCCCGTTCTGCTTAGACATTGCCCTCCCCGACGCATGTTTTCCATCACCGACGCTGACACATCCCTGCTTGACACTCTGCCTCCGTATCTGTGGGCCAAGACGGATTCGGACGTAGGGCGCATGATGATTGACCCAGTGCACATTACTGTCCGACCAGACGCAACACTCCCAAAACTTCCACAATATCGGATATCGCCCGAGGGCGAGAAGGCATTGGTAAAGATTATTCAGTCACTGATAGACGCAGGAGTGGTAGAGGAAGTGGTTAGCAACGTTTGCAACAGCCCTATCTTGCCCATCATCAAGAAACAGGGAGAGGGAGATGAGAAAGCATACCGCTTTATCATTGACCTTCGAGAGATCAACAAAGTGGTGGTACCCCAGTACCCCGTGGTCTCGGACATCACCACCATCCTGACTTTGATTCCTTCTACTGCCACCACCTTCACTGTCATTGACCTCAAAAACGCATTCTTTTCCATCCCCATCCACCCAGACAGCCGATATCTCTTCGGCTTCACCCTAAAAGCCCGCTCATATAGGTTCTGCCGAGCACCCCAGGGCTACACAGAAAGCCCTAGCATCTACAGCCAGGCCCTCAAGAGACAACTGGATCAAGTCCAGTTACCCGATGGAGTGGTGTTAGTGCAATATGTCGATGGCATCCTTTTGGCAGCCGACACCACTCCATTAGCAGTTACAGCCACCATTCAACTCCTGCACTTCCTTGCGGAAAATGGCCACAAGGTCTCCAAGAAGAAGTTGCAATTCTGCCAACCCCAGGTCACTTACTTAGGCCACCTTTTGTCCAAAGACGGAAGGAAACTCACTCCCGACCGGATCCAAACCATTCTCGAAACTCCTGTCCCTAAGACTCAGAAACAGGTTCGCTCCCTACTAGGCCTCACCTCCTTCTGCCGACAGTGGTTACCAAACTTTAGCCTCATTGTGAAACCGCTGCTTTCTCTGCTAGCTAAAGACGTCCCCTTCCCACTCCCTTGGACCCCTGAATGTCAAACCTCCTTCACGGAACTACGAGATGCCCTTTGTTCGGCCCCTGTCCTAGGTACCCCCGATTACACAAAGCCCTTCTCCCTTTACACTCACGAAAGGGAGGGGTGCGCTTTATCTGTCCTGACCCAGTCCATTGGCCCAAAGCAACGACCGTGCGCTTACTTCTCTGCCACTCTTGACCCTGTAGCCAGAGCCTTGCCTGCCTGTCTTCGAGCTGTAGCTGCCGCTGCAATCTCTATCCGACAGAGTGAGGGAATCGTGCTCTCGAATTCCCTCACGGTACTGGTACCCCATGCAGTTGACACCCTCCTGAACCAAACCAAGACGCAACACCTGACGAGTGCACGACTGACTGGATACGAACTGACTTTGTTTGCACCCCATATCACCCTGAAAAGATGCACCACACTGAACCCGGCAACTCTGTTACCCTTACCAGAGAACGATCCCAATGTGCACCCTGTACATGACTGCGTGACTCTTACGGACGAACAGACTAGAAGTAGGGTTGACCTCAGAGACACGGCTTTTCCTGACCCTGACGGAGAGCTGTGGGTGGACGGTTCTTGCATCAAACTCCCCGATGGCACCACTTCAGCTGCCTATGCAGTCACCACGGCTCGAACTGTAGTCGAGACAGCCCGCATCACGCAACGATCTGCCCAGGCAGCGGAACTGATTGCCCTGACACGAGCCTGCATTCTAGCAGCAGGAACCACAGCGAACATTTACACCGACAGCCAGTACGCCTTCGGGGTGGTTCACCATTTTGGGCTCCTTTGGAGGAAAAGGGGATTCTTGACCTCACACGGCACCTCCATTTTGCACGGGGATCTAGTCTCCGCCTTGATCGAAGCTGTCCTTCTCCCCAAAAAGCTTGCAGTCGTCAAATGCCAGGCACACAAAAAGGTGACAGACATTATTGGACAGGGAAATGCACTAGCCGACATCACTGCCCGAACGACAGCTGAAAATAGGACGACAACACATATGTACGTGACCAGGTCACAAGCAGAAAAATGGACTGAAGCTAGGGACACTATTATAGACATTCAAATGGCTAGCACACAACACAAACTGACTGAATGGACACGGGTGGGATTAAAAGATGACGAAGGCTGCTGGCGGACAAAAGACACAAACAAATGGTTGCTACCTGACTCGTACCTGATTCCCATACTGACTATGGCACACTCCCCTGCCCACATAGGATCAGCCCCCATGATTGAACTTGTCTCCAGAGTTTGGCACAATGATAAAATCACAGACTCCGCCAAACGTCTGGTCCAACAATGCTTGATATGCCTGCAACACAACCCCGGGAAAGGAACTGTAGTACCCCGGGGAGGGTTTGAGGTCCCAAATCACCCGTTTGAAGTCCTGCAGATGGACTACATCCAGCTAGACAGATGCCAAGGCCTGAAATATGTACTTGTTGTGGTATGCGCATTTAGCAAATGGGTGGAAGCATACCCAACCCGTGACAACACTTCTATGGCCACTGCAAAAGTACTGTTAAAGGAGTTTTTCCCCCGTTACGGCCTTTGTCATATTTTATGGAGCGACAATGGCCCCCACTTCATAGCCAAAGTCATCCAGCTCATCTTAAAGGGGCTGGGCATCAAGCAGAAGTTCCACGCAGTCTTCCACCCCCAGTCTGCTGGACTTGTTGAGCGACACAATGCCAAACTAAAGCTAAAACTGGCCAAGATAGTGGCTACCACGGGTCTGAAATGGCCAGACGCCCTCCCACTGGCATTGCTATCGATGCGTTCCACCCCCACCAAACATCACTTGACACCTTATGAGGTTGTTTTCGGTCGACCCATGAGCGTCTGGTCTGCACCGAAACCAACTTCCATTCATGACGTCCCGGACGTCCTAATGTCTGATTATCTGTATAAATTGACTGAAACTCTGTCTGTCATTCATCAGCAGGTGCAGCAGGCCATCCCCGATGCTTCCAGGGGTCCGGGTCACGCCATCCAACCTGGGGATTTCGTGCTGATCCGGAATTTTCAGCGGTCGAAGAGTTTGGAACCCCGGTGGACGGGCCCCTGGCAAGTGTTAATCATCACCCGGACGGCTCTTCGTGTGGAGGGGAAACGGCACTGGCTGCACGCACACCACTGTAAGAAAGTCTCCTCGACCTTGGCCACAACAGAAAACATCGACAACCAAGAAGAGCTCCTGAACAAGGACCGACCGTCACTAACCTGCTATCCTGATACCGAAGCACTTGAACTTTCAAAATTCTCTGATCCCACTGTGCCATCCAGAGAAGGGTATTTCCTGCGTCGAAAGGAGGGAGCTTCGGCTAAGTAGACCACGGACTAAGTTAAATCTCAGAACGGTGACCTAAACCCCATCAAGGGTCACCCGGAGAGAAGCTAAACGAAGTCTGTGGTTCTGCCTGCTACCGAGCACCTTGAAGATGATGGAAGCGCCAGATAAGAAGATGATGGAAGCGCCAAATAAGAAGATGATGGAAGCAACAGGAAATACCCACTACAGAAACCCAAGAACAGACAGACTCCACAGCTCAAAGACAATTGCACTCTTCATCACAATCCTTTTCTGCTTTCTCCTCATGACCGCACTCTGGATTGTGGAAGAAAATGCACCTGCTCACGATACATTCCTGACCACTGCTCAGCCCACCACCATGAAGGAACATTATCTGATTTCGCTCTCTCCTCAACTCAGAGAGAGGCGAAAGGAGTTTTGGAATAACTCTTTCGTACAGCTACTTCACCAGCACAATCTCGCCACCAATGCCACCAACTGTTGGATCTGTGGGTTGCTACCCCACGCCACTGGACACTCGATACCATTCATCCCTTCACCCTTCTCAGTTCATGGCTCCTGCCTTGCTTGGCTGATCCTCCTGCAAGAAAGCTATAAAGACAATGCCACCTCCAGCAAAACCATGACGCACTTCTATCATGGGGTCTGGCGAAACAAAACAAAGACACACTTCTGCCCGCAGACCTCCAACGACTCAATCCACATGGACATCCCTGCTAAAGAACGAATTGAAATGCAGGTGTTCAACAATCCAACCAGACCCACCTTCTCCTACCTGCGGAAACGAACGGCTGCCACTCTGACTGTGGCCCTGTCAGTCATCAACGAGTAGGCAAGTTGGCTAGATATGTTGAAAAGGGAGGACTGTTAAAAGTTAGGCTGCAAACGTCAACATTATCGGCGCCATCTTGCTCTTTTTGAGCCCATTCGTGCACGTAAGTGGCAGCCATTTTGAGCACCATGGCCTCCCTGCCCCTCGCTGATAGCCAGCGCGTCTCTCTCTCTCTCCTAACCTCGCAGGCATCCCCCGCACGCTGACAACCCCCCCCCCGCTCTCACATGCCTTGGGTCATAAACCCCTCTTCAGCGCAGCTCTGCCTCGGAATCCCATCCTGTTCCCAGCGCGACACCTCCCTTCATTCCTTTCATGGTCCCAGGTCCTTTGATACAAACCCCCTTTTCCTGTGTGCCCGTTTGTCTTCCTCGTTCCCAGGCCGCCACCTGGCCCTGCGGATACTGTTTATTGCCCCCCCCCCCCGTACAGTAGGAAGCTTCCCCCATTAAAGGAGCCTCGAATTGATCAAAGCCCCCACCCTATGAGATCCGATCAACCCCACACATTCCGTGAATCGGCGGAATGTCCAGCTGCGCGATAATCATCACCTGTTGTGACCGGGGTGGGGACTTCAACTGTAAATGTGTGTGGGAACGGGCCTGAAGGGGAGATTCCGAGGATGTCCTTTCATACTTCAAAGCATTGCAAGAATGTGTTACATGCAATAAAGATCATAAACTTGTGTATAAGAGGCCAAGCCTCAGAGATGCGGCTAGAGCACCTCGTGACGATACTTGCTGTCCGAACTGATGTGTTTTCCTCCGGAGAGAATAAACCCTTGTTTCCTGCCTTCCAGTCTCCAGCGCCTGCCTCTTCATTGATTAATATTTTGTGGGTTAAAGAGGCGACACCGCCGGGCAATACTTAAGGATCTTTGTTTATTGGTTGCTTCAGAAACCTTTTTTACAGTGGCTCTCGTGCTACCCGGATCAGGAGGCGGTGGCGCGGCTTTTCTGGGGTTTCACTGAGGGCTTTAGGGTGGGCTACCAGGGTCCCAGGGAGCGACGTTGGGACGAAAATTTGAGATCTGCCAAAGAACTGCCGTGTGTAGTGTTTGCTAAGTTGAAGAAGGAGGTAGAGGAAGGAAGGGTGGCTAGCCCGTTTACTGACTGGCCGTTGCAGGACCTGATCATATCCCCATTGGGGGTGGTGCCAAAGAAGGAGGAGGGGGAGTTCAGGATGATTCGCCATCTGTCATGGCCTGAGGGCCAGTCAGTGAATGACTTTATTGCAGTGGAAGATTCTAGAGTACTCTACGCGTCGGTGGACGATGCGATCTGTCTGGTGAGGGTGTGTGGGATGGGAGCGGAATTGGCGAAGTGTGACATCAAGTCTGCTTTCCGTTTACTGCCTATTCACCCGGCGGATTTTCCACTCTTGGGCATGCAGTTTGGGGGGGCCATCTGCGTGGACAAGGTTTTGCCCATGGGGTGCACCATCTCCTGCGCTCTGTTCGAGCTGTTCAGCACTTTTCTGCAGTGGGTCATGGTGCGTGTTAGTGGGTGCCGGGAAGTCACTCACTACTTGGATGATTTCTCTTCCTGGGGAGGTCGGATACCGGGGATTGCGGCAGGGCCCTGTCGCGATTCCAGGAGATGGCCTTTCAGTTTGTGGTGCCTCTGGCGCCCGAGAAGACGGCTGGTCCCAGCTGTTGCCTCACCTTCCTGGGGATCGAACTGGACTCAGTGCAGTGGCTGGTGCGCCTTCCTGCGGCCAAAGTGACAGAGATCCTGGCATGTCTGGAGTGGGCTGTGGGGGAGCGGCGGATTCCTTTGCGGGCAGTGCAGAAACTTCTGGGTTTCCTTAACTTTGCGTGTAGGGTAGTGCGGGCAGGGCGGACGTTCTGCAGGCAGCTCGGCATGGCCATGTCGGGGGCAGTGCTTCCACATCACAGGGTCAGGATTTCCATGGGAGTGAGGACGGACTTGAGGACATGGATTATTTTCTTGCAGGACTTCAACGGTGTGTCTCTGGAATTTGACGAGGAGAGGGCAGTCTGGCAATGCCAAATTTACTCTCTGACGTGGCTGGGTCAGTGGGGTTTGGTGTCTTCTGGGACGGCAGGTGGTGTGCGGAGAGGTGGCCGGCCTCCTGGATCAAACAGGGCAGGAGCATTGCCTTCTTGGAATTCTTTGCTGGTGGCACTGGAGGTGTGGGGGGAGGAATTTCGGAACAGGTCTGTGCTCTTCCACGTGGACAATATGACGGTGGTGGAGCTGGTGAATAATCTGAGGGCAAGGGACCTGAGAGTGTTGCGGCTGTTGCGGAGGTTCATGTTGGCGTGTCTGCGGTTGAATGTGGTGTTTCGGGCTAAGCATGTCCCTGGGGCGAATAATGACATTGCGGATGCTTTGTCTCGTTCGCAGTGGCAGCGGTTTCGACACCTGGCACCGGGAGCGGATACATGCAAGACCGAGCTGCCAGCCGGCATCTGGGCCTTGGGGGAGTGAGGATGATTGGACTGGTGGAGGGTTCGCTGGCTGAGACCACGAGGAGGACTTATCATTTGGCATGGTCTGAATTTAGTGCTTTCATGGGCTGGACGGTGAATGGCGTTGTGGGTGTGGAGTCGGCTGTGGAACAAGGGCTAAGAGGTTATGTGTTGGACTGCATGGATTGGGGTTTGACTGCGGCTACGATATCTGGTAAATTGGCGGGGATATCTTTCTACTGTGTTTTGTTTCTGGGCTTTGACCCGACCATGGATGTGATACTGAGCAGAATGTTGCGGGGCTGGGGCAGGGAGCGAGGGAGTGGGGGGGCAGGCTGAGGGAGGCGGTGACGTTTGAGTTGTTGGTCCGGCTGGTTGGGGTGTTGCCGGAATGTTGTTATGACCTGGTTGAGGTGGGCCTTTTTCGCTTGTGTATGATGTGGATGTTTTTCGGGGCGTTTCGGGTGTCTGAGCTTTTGGGTACGAGGAGAGGGGCTGGCAGGTTGTTTGAGGAGGTTCGAGTGGATGGGGGGCGCTTGGGTATTTGGCTACGGTGCTCCAAGACTGATCAGTTGGGCAGGGGCAAGTGGGTGTGGTTGAATGAGACAGGTGGGGCGGTTTGCCCAGTGTTGGAATGGCGGACTTTCCTGGCAACGGGGGGTGTGCGTTGTGGGGAGATTTTTTGTCATGCGTCTGGCGCGAGAGTGACCGCGGGCCAGTTGTTGGCTGTGTTGCGCAAGGCTTTGAGGAGGTTGGGCATGGATGAGGCTGGTTTCGGGACCCACTCTTTCCGTATCGGGCTGCGACAGCGGCGGCCAGGTTGGGTTGGTCCTGGGATAGGAATAGGAGACTTGGGCGGTGGAAGTCGCGCTGTTGCGAGAGGTATGTGAGTAAACATGGTGGTCCCAGGCAGGGTGTTGGTTGATTCCGCCTGTTTTTCTTGTTCTAACATCTTTTTCTTCGTAGGTTGCATGGGTGGACCGGGCGGTAAGATGGTGACATGGATTGTTGGGCACTCCTTCGTGCATTGGGCATCCAAATATGCGGAACAGCAGGTTTACGGCCGTAACCTGGGACTGAAAGGACACTTGCACGAGGTACAATGGTGGGGCAAAAGTGGCATGCGATGGGGGCACTACTGCCCTGGCTCGCGAAGATGATCCCACAGAGGGGATGTCCTGATTTGTTGATCATTCATCTGGGGGAAAATGACCTTGTGCAGCTGTCCGGATTGGCACTTTTACAACTCATGCAACGGGACCTGGAGGTGTTAAAAGCGAGGCTGGCAGGGACCTGCATAGCCTGGACTGAGTTGGTCCCCAGGAAAGTGTGGAGAGGGGCTATGAATCATGGGGCTATCGAAAAGGCACGAAGGAAGCTCAATAGGGTGATGAGACTTTACTGTGGTGACAAAGGGCCCGATGTAGGTAAACGGGATTTTCCGATTTCAAAATACCGAGGCGGGCCGAATCGGTATTCTGAAATCGGAAAACGAGATGTAGGAAAAAAATACCGAATGAAAACCGATTCGGTCGGCATCGGTAATGAGATTCGGTACGTTCCGATTCAGCTCGGTCCGAATCGGAAATTACCGAATCGGCCAACAACGAATCGGAAAATACCGAATCGGCTACCACCGAATCGGATATTTCCGATTCGGCGAATACCGAATCGGTAAAAGCCGAATCGGTAAAAACCGAATCGGCAATCATAGACCCATGGCGAAAAAGCCCATAGGAATGCATTGCATGACCCGATTCGGCTTTTACCGAATCGGACAATACCGAATCGGATTTTACCGATTCGGATTTTACCGAATCGGTAAAAGCAGACTCGGCAATAGGCGATTCAGCCAATGAGGTGGCTCCCCCTCCCCCACCCAAACAGGGAGTGGCAACCCTGGCAGGTGCAGCCAATTAAGAAGTTACTAGAAGTTTCTGGAAAGCCTGCCTGAGCCCAACACACAGTTAGCAGCAGTGGGAGAAGGAGGTTGCAGACTGAGCAGGAGCAAGAGAATATGGCAGATCAGGCAGGAAGCCAGAAGTCCTCCCAAAAGAGGAAGCCCAAATTCACCACCACAGAACTACAGGTGCTGGTTGAGGAGGTGGTGAGGGTGCACCGCCAGCTCTTTGGCAAGCTGTCCCTCAACGTGCCAGACAGCACCAAGAGGAGATTGTGGGCAGACATCGCCCAGAAGGTCAATGCTGCTGGAGTCACCCCCAGGTCCATCGAGGAACTTAAGAAAAGGTTCTATGACCTCCGCAGCCTCACCAAGAGGAAGCTGGCCGACCTCCAAAGGCAGGCTGGACTCACCGGAGGAGGCAAGAACCCGGCGCCACCCCTCACCGAGCTGGAGGAAATTGTCTCCAGCACCATCGAGAGGGAGAGCATCGTAGGGATCGGGACCCTGGACAGCACTGCGATGGCCACAGCTACAGGTAAGAAGCATGCGCATCATGACACACCCTACCAGACACCTCCCCATTAGACACAATGCATAGGCAAACACCAGCACTGTACTGTCACCAACATACAAGAGACAAGCATCATGGTACATGTAGTCAGCAGAATTTAGCCAAATATGTCAGTGCAGAATCACAAGACAGGAAACAGTGTGACACGGTGTAAGGAGATGCAAGGACATGTGGAATGCCATAATTGTACTGACTGTAATACATCGGCACTCAGTTTACAAATGCTTCTTTGTACCTAGGGGCACCATCAGGCGGCACCACTGTGGCAGCAGAGGGAGCTTCGACATCACATACTGCAGTGGCAGGGCCGAGCACCAGCCAGCCTGGCCAGGAGGAGGAAGAGGATGAGGAAGGAGACACCCCAGGGCTTGGAATGGAGGGAGTCCTGGTGATTGATTTCCAGGCAGTGCACTCCCCAGTACTGCCCAGCTCACCCCCCTTGCAATTTTCACCATACAACTCCCCAACAAGGCAGACCATTCCGCCGACAACAGCTCCTGCCACAACCGTGGCCTTGCCACCCGTCCTACCTGTCCTGGGAGCAGGGGCTCCGGGACCGGCCAGCACCACACCACCACCAGTGGCACCCCAGCCCACTCAGCAGGCCGGAGGCAGCAGTGCCAGACGCCGTGCCACCACCACCACCACCACCACCACCACTGCTGCACCAGCACGGGAGGGCAGTGTGTTCCTGGGCCTGGAGGGCCAGATGGTCAAAATCCAGCGCCAACAGGCCAGATCCACCATGGCCTGCCAACGCCAGCTCCTGCAGCACAACCTGCAGATGGGGGAGTTGGTGAAGGGGTTCCAGGCTGTTGTGGACAGCAACAAGGAGGTGGCAGCAGGGTTGGGCAGGCTGACCACTGCCATCACCCACTCCTCTGCCAGGCAGGAGGAGCATGAGGTTGCGCGCAGGAGGGATGCCCGGGTGCTCAACCGGGCCATGGCCCGCCTTGCAGCGGCGACGGCACAGCTGTGCCATCGTAGCTCAAATCAGGAGTCGGTGCAGAGTCAGCATACTGCTGAGCTGACCAGGGGGATGGCCAGGATCACCACGGCCATGGAGGCCATGTTAATATCAAACGCCGCCTCCAATCCTGCCCTGGACCTGGGTGATGCTGGTGACAGCAGCAGCCGCAGCAGCCCGGCCAGCGCTGCATCAGAGCCAAGGAGGAGCACCAGGCGATCCGCTGATGCTGCAGGCCATTCGGAGGGGGCCGAGGGACACCCCAGTGGGTCTGGAAAGCGGGCCAAAAAATAGGCTGGCAAGGGGGGATGATCATACCAGAACCCTGGACTTTATTTGTTTTGACAGACTCCATTTTTTGATGCACTTCAGTGATGTAACTGTGGTGCATCACTATTAAAAATTTTATTTTCCAAGCAACATTTAGCTGTCTTTGCATCTGTACTCAGTCAGAAATAGTTCTCAGTGATCTCCTCACGTCTGTATCTGCCATCACATGGCGTACACACCCCAGCTGGCTGTGTCAGTGGCACAGCTTCGTCGTCGTCATAGTCCTCGTAGTCAGACAACTCCACCTCAGTGCCCTTCTTGACCGCAAGGTTGTGTAACATTGCACATACAGCTATGATCTTGCAGCAGGTGATGGGGGTATACTGCCTTGCACCTCCACTCTTGTGCAGGCATCTGAATCTACTTTTCCAGATGCCAAAGGTCCGTTCAACAACATTCCTGATGCGTATGTGGGCACGGTTATACCTCCTTTGGCTGGGTGTGGAGGGGTTGAGGTAGGGGGTGAGTATGAATGAGCGGAGGGCATATGCACTGTCGCCTGGAAGAGAAAGGGGTCACATTAGACACATGCATACATGTATTACACCTACCTACTATGTGTTATGGGGGTCTGATGATGTGGCTCACCTAGGAGGTATCCTTCTCCAAAATCGCCAGCCATCAGCCGTGCATATATGCCGCTCTGTTGGAATATATAGGAGTCATGGGTACTCCCTGGAAATTTTGCTACCAGGTCTGTGATGGTGCACTTGGCATTGCAGATCACCTGCACGTTGATGGTGTGTGTCGATTTCCGATTGCGGTATATGTATTCGGTGTCCGCTGGTGGGCAAATCGGAATATGCGTGCCATCTATGCAACCGATGACTTGGGGAAAGTGTGCCATCTGGTAGAAGTCCGCTTTGGTTTGTAGCAGTTCTGCGTGGGTTGCAGGGAATGAGATGTATTGGTCCATCCTGTCTATCATGGCGTCAAGGAATATGTGGAAGAACCTTGACAGGCTGCTCTGGCTCACCCCTCCTGCTGCTGCTACTCCACTTTGATAGCTGCCAGACGCTACCAGGTGTAGGCTGCATAGCACCTGGACGTGCGCAGGGATGGCGTGTGCCCTTGGGGTGTGGTGGTCCAAGTATGGCTTAAGGTCCCTGATGAGCTCAAGTATGGTGTCAGAGTCCAGCCTGTATCTCTGTAGGATCTCAGCCTCAGTGAGCATGAACAGGGTTATCCTCTGTCTGTAGACCTGTTCATTTCTTAGCCATTCCCTCAGTCCTTCCTGCTGTAGCCGTAGCCGCCTCGCAATGACATAGAAAGCTGCCATCCTGCAAGTTGCAATGCATTTTGGGACTGTTTATATGGGTTGGAGTTGGTTACCACCTGATTGCAATCCATGGTAAATACCGAGTGAATTCTACCGATTTTGAGCCGATTTCGGTGTTTCTGTGCCTCCCTACATCTCCCCAACTGTCGGAATCGGGGAATTTCCCGATCGGAGATTCATACGAATCGGCATGTTTTCCGATTCGGATCATGTCCGAATCGGTATTTTTTCCGAATCGGTACATGGACCGAATCGGTGATTTTCCGAATCGGTGTCACTAACGAATCGGTAGTAGGACCGATTCGGTGATTTTCCGATTCGGTGTCACTAACGAATCGGTAGTGGGACCGAATCGGTGATTTTCCGATTCGGTGTCACTAACGAATCGGTAGTGGGACCGAATCGGTGATTTTCCGATTCGGTGTCACTAACGATTCGGTACATGGACCGATTCGGTCTTTGTAACCGAATCGGTGTTTTTCCGATTCGTTACATATCCGATTTTCGGTATGTACGTATCGGATTCTTTCACATTCGGTACACATTCCGATTCGGTTTTCTATCCGATTCGTTCTGTTTTTGGTTCCCTACATCTCGATGGCTGTTTACCGATCGGTAAGGGCCAAAAATCGGTATTTTCGGCCGATACCGATCGGTAAAGCCCTACCTACATCGGGCCCAAAGACATTAAGGTTATTGCACATGGCGGGATTCGACTGGAGGAGCCTTTAGTTTTCAGGGACGACGGGGTGCACTTGTCCCAGCTGGGCAATGCGTATTACATGATGGAGATGAGAGATGTGGTGAGCAAGTTGTGGAATGAGGCTATCTGTTGTCGCAGGGAGTGAATGCGGGAGTGTGTGTTGCGGACTGGCGGACCTGGAAGGGGGGTGGGGCAGTGAACCGCCCTACAGGGGGTTCACTGGTTGGCAGGATTTGAAGGGACAGGGGGGTCAATAGTGGGCACACCCATCCCTTGGGGGGGGGAGTTCGTAGGGCGGATAGAAGCATGAATGGCAGGACGCAAGGAGTGGGCTGGATGACAAGTGATTGAGGGGCAAGAATAAAGCATGGTTGGAGCTTCTAGGGCTTTGTGATGAAGCGGAACGAGTGAAACGAATGAGAGGGGAGTGTGAGTGGGGGTTTGTTGTTATTATTATGTTTATGTTACTGTTATGTACAGATTACGCAGTTCTGGTCTAATAAAATGGCCTTTTACGCTGACACTGCGTGGTCTGTTTATTGCGCGATGCCGGGCTCCGGGGGAAGCAGAGTCGCAGACTAGTCTTCCCCTGGGGTCATTCGCACATTGATAGGCCAGGTAGGGGAAGGGGAGGAGTTAGGGGGTGGGTATTTAGGCGCAGGGGAGAAAGGGAACTTCCTCTTCCTGCGCCTGGCACCATCGGGAGGGAACTGAAAAGGCCACCCACCCACCCGGCAGCTGGAGGTGTGTTTGGGTCGGTCTATAGCGTTGCCAGTTTAGGCCAGAGCTGCTTTAGGCAGGATTTGAAGGGACAGGGGGGTCAAGAGCGGGCACACCCATCCCTTGGGGGGGGGAGTTCGTAGGGGGGATAGAAGCATGAATGGCAGGACGCAAGGAGTGGGCTGGATGACAAGTGATTGAGGGGCAAGAATAAAGCATGGTTGGAGCTTTTAGGGCTTTGTGATGAAGCGGAACGAGTGAAACGAATGAGAGGGGAGTGTGAGTGGGGGTTTGTTGTTATTATTATGTTTATGTTACTGTTATGTACAGATTACGCAGTTCTGGTCTAATAAAATGGCCTTTTACGCTGACACTGCGTGGTCTGTTTATTGCGCGAGTAACCACTACGGAGGGCAGGTCCCGGCCGCCCTCGGGTCTGATGAGTGGCGTCTGAAACCCGGGCCGCGGCAGGAAATGACATGCAGCCAGGCAGCACCGGACTAGCATACCTGAACAGCCGAATCAAATTCCACGCACCCCAAAGGATCCTACGATCAGCCCAGCTTTCCTACGCCGTGGTCCCCCGCACCAGAAAGACCAGATCGGGAGGCCGCTCCTTCTCCTTCCTCGCGACCAAAGCATGGAACGCCCTTCCGCTCCACCTCAGACAGACAACATCGCTCCCCATCTTCGCAAGAAACCTCAAAACCTGGCTCTTCGACAGACCCCCTCCTTGATGGAATGGAACCTGCACCCCCCCCCCCCACCCCTAGCGCCTTGAGACCCTTACGGGTGAGTAGTCGCGCTTTAACAAACTCCTGATTGATTGATTGAGGGGAGGCATGACTTTAACATTGTAGCACTCCAGAGCCGAGCAGTCAGTTCTTTAAACTATTAAGGTACTGACAAGAGTGCTGCTGGCAACGCTCGTCTGTTGGAAGCAGCAGAGCGGAGGCACAGAATATGCTACAGACGCCGGCGGTGCGCACTGGCACCGCCACAAAGCCAGTCAGACTGGCATGATTAAAAATGCGTGACAATGCATTTCAGTGCGGTGACGCGGAACACCACACTGAAATGCGTTAGTGTCACACACGATGCGTGATACTTGACAGGCATGGGAAGGTGTTCGTCCCCCCTCCTCTCACTGGAACAGACGGTGGCCGGCGGGGTTGCTTGTGGCCACCTCAGCAAGTCGCAGAATGGACAGGTACCAGCCCTTCCCTTACTTTGAGGGTGCTGGAGTGCGTTCTCTTGTTTGCGCTGCGCTGTCCCCTCTTCATGCTGTTCCTGCTAGTGCTGCCTTTTCACGTCCCCAGGTACCGTCACCCTTCCCTTTTTCTCAGCTAGCTCTGCTCCCAGTTCAGGTTGTCATGCTGGCTTACTGCAGTCATGGGCCGCAAAGGATATATCTCCCCCACCAAACAGGACACATGGTAGCTGACACACACGTCAAACCCGCTCATCGCCATTGTAAGGTCTAGCGCCCTAGGCTCTTATGCAGTCATACAAATGACCATGCGGAAACATGGTTGGGGTAACTGGAACTGGCCCAGGGCACGTGCCCCTGCCTATTTTATTAGCAGGGTCACCTGACAAGTGACACCTATTATGGATGGGTGTGGTGTGAGTGTTGAGTCCAGCCCTCGGGAAGTGGCCGGTTACTTAGGGCATATGTTGGAACACTAGAACGTGTCCATCATATCACAACAGGTATCACTCATTCTGGGCCCCATTCACAGAATGAACTTAAGACTCAATCCTAAACTTACTACTATTTTGGTATTCACAGAATGCACTTACTACTTTTGGCATTCACAGAACGCACTTACTACTTTTGGCATTCACAGAAGTTAGGATTTTGTCTTAAGTCTGTCTTAAGTCTGTCTTAAGTTTGTCTTAAGTCTGTCTTAAGTCTGTCTTAAGACAAACTTAAGACAAAATCCTAACTTCTGTGAATATCAAAAGTAGTAAGTTCATTCTGTGAATGCCAAAAGTAGTAAGTGCATTCTGTGAATACCAAAATAGTAGTAAGTTTAGGATTGAGTCTTAAGTTCATTCTGTGAATCAGTCCCTTTGTCTCTTTCTGTCCAATTGGACATGTATAAAGTTGACTCACCCACTCAAGACGGTCTCTTGGAACTCTCCAGCATGGCTGGTAATTCTGTCCAGTGCTTTACACTAGGCGATAGGCCCAGAGCGAGAAGCTCTGAAGAAGGCTAAGAGAAAGTGAGGTGACAAGAATAATGGATTACTTTGGGAGGCTCTGTAGAGTAATGATGTGAGTAATGATGGATAACACAGGGGCCCAACACCATCACCCACAGACCATTGGGAAGTGCATACTGTATGCATGTGAACAAGGACAAGAAGACATGGCCTCAGACAGGGAGACATGTAAACAAGGATAGAAAGACAGGGTCATGGACAGGAAGACATGTACACAAGGTTAAGACCACCTGGTTTCTGACAGGGGGACATGTAGACGAGGATACGGACACACGTTGTTGTAGACTTTGGGCCCGACTCACAGAACTAACTAAAGACAAAATCCTAAACTTACGACTAATGGTATTCACAGAAGTTAGGATTTTGTCTTAAGTTTGTCTTAGGACAAACTTAAGGCAGACTTAAGACAAACTTAAGACAAGTCTGTCTTAAGTTTGTCTTAAGTCTGTCTTAAGTCTATCTTAAGCTTGTCTTAAGACAAACTTAAGACAAAATCCTAACTTCTGTGAATACCATTAGTAGTAAGTTTAGGATTTTGTCTTAAGTTAGTTCTGTGAATCGGGCCCGGAGATCCAGACATTGGGGCATAGAGACATGTACACAAGGATAAGACCTTGTGACAGGGAGGCACGCACAGAAGGATAAGAAGATATAGGGCCCGATGTAGGTGGGAAATACCGGTCGGAAATGGCCGAATTCGGCCGTTCCGACCGGTATTTGGCATCTTGAGATGTAGGGGACCAGATTTTACAGATTCTGTAAATTTACCGAATCAGTGAATTTACAGAATCTGTAAAATACCGAATCGGTATTTTTACCGATTCGGTAATTCCCAGATGTAGGTGGGACTCTTCTGAATCCCAAATGCCCTACAAATTCGGTATTTTACCACCCAATCCAATTGGGTGTTAAAATACCGAATTCAGGTGTGCATGCACATGTGTGCATGCACACCTAGCCATGTGACAGACAGACATGCCCTTAGGGCATGTCTGTGTGCCACATGGCGCACATGCCTATTTTTGGGGTGCCAGAGGGTGTCAAAGTGACACCCCCTGCTCCCTTGCAAAATTCTGTATTTACCGATTCTGTAATTACAGAATTGGTATTGCCCATTGATTCCTATGGGCTTTAAGGCCTATAGGAATCAATGGGCAATACCGATTCGGTATTTACAGATTCGGTAAATACCGAATCTTAACAATTGGGTATTTACAGAATCTGTAATAACTACATCTCCCCCCTTCATATTTACCGACTCTTAAATACCGAATCGGTAAAATTCGGTATTTAAGATTCAGTAAATATGAATTACCTACATCTGGCCCCTGGTCTCTGACAGGGGGGCATGTACACATGCATAAGAATTATGATAGAGTCCGTCCAGCACTCAGGTTTTTTAATATTCTTTTCAATTTAATCCATTCGTTGTTGTGCAACATTACCTGGTGTTTTAGTCTGAAAACACTTTGTAAGTATATGACAAAAAGTGAGACACCGGGCAGTCCCGTTGTCTAGATGGTAATGTTCTGCACACTTTTACTTGAACCGCTTGGTTCTCTTCAGGTATACTCATAGACAATGATAATGATAATCCATTCAGTGAAATGATCCTTATTTCAAAATTTCTGTTTATTTCATCCTTTTAATTCATGTGAATCCTTTAGTTTCCAGGACAATTCAAATTAAAATCAGTCAGTGTCTGTTCACCTTAAGTGTAACATCGAGGAAGTTTTACTTCCTCGATGTTACACTTAAGGTGAACAGACACTGACTGATGCGCCCCAAAATAGACCCCCGAGGAAGGGTCACCATAGACCCGAAATGCATTGGGTAAATGGGAGATGTTAATTTGAATTGTCCTGGAAACTAAAGGATTCACATGAATTAAAAGGATGAAATAAACAGAAATTTTGAAATAAGGATCATTTCACTGAATGGATTATCATTATCATTGTCTATGAGTATACCTGAAGAGAACCAAGCGGTTCAAGTAAAAGTGTGCAGAACATTACCATCTAGACAACGGGACTGCCCGGTGTCTCACTTTTTGTCACATGCATAAGAACACATGTTCTTGGACAGGGAAACATGTACACATGGATAAGAACAAATATTGCATGTTACAAGGAATGCTATTACATCCCATTCCATTACAATGCGGTCGTTACAACAACCGCGTTGTTAGAACGCAATACTTTTACATCACAAGTCATTAGATCGACTTGCTGTAGGGGGCACGCTGGACTTATATAGTAAATAGTATAATTTACTATTCCAACTCCAGCGTGCGCAACAGAAGGGAAGGTGTTGGAATAGTAAATTATACTATTCCTTAGGTTAGAGCGCCCCCTACAGCAAGTCGATATAATGACTTGCGATGTAAAGGAATCAGGTTCTATCGACGAGGTCGTTGTAACGACCATGTTGTAAAAGGAATGCAATGTAATGGCAGCATTGTAAATGCTGTTTCCCATAAGAACACATGTTCTCGGACAGGGAGACATGTACATAATGAGATTCGGAAGCTTCACTGGTTGCCAGTTAGAAAGTGTACCCAGTTCAAAGCCTTGTGTCTGGTCCATAAAGCCCTTCATGGGACGGGTCCAGCTTATCTAAAAGAGCGGTTGTATTGGTATACACCGAACAGATCATTGCGCTTTTCTGATGCTAAATTGGTACATGTGCCCTTTGTAAAAAAGGCCACCTGAGGTGGCAGAAGCTTTGTAGTTGGTGCAGCGAAAGCATGGAATGATCTACCACCCCTCCTCAGAGGCACAATCAACTTGTTGGCTTTCAGAAAGGCGTTAAAAACGTGGCTGTTCACAAGATAACGGACCACTCTCGCTCTGAGCTTCGGGTAAGACTTCACACAGCGCCAGGACACCTTCGGGTAGCAGATAGCGCTTAATAAATATTTATAACATAACACAAGGATAAGAAGACATTTGCTTAGAGACGGAGGTGCAGACACTGTTAATGGGAGACATTTACACAAGGATAACAAGACATGGTCTCAGATAGGGAGACCTGCTCACAAGGGTAGGTAGGCATAATCTGAGCCACGGGCACAGTGACTGGAAGACATGTACACAGGAATAGGCCAACATGGTCTCTGAGAGGGGGACATATACAAAAGAAAAAGAAGACATGGTCTTGGAGATGGAGACCCAGACATTGGTGACAGACTCTGTAAAGGGGAAACATGTACACAAGGATAAGAAGGCAATGGCTTGGAGACAGAGACCCAGACATCGGGACAGGGAGACATGTACACAAGGATAAGAAGGTATTGCCTCAGAAACAAAGACACAGATATCGTAAAAGGGAGAAATTGCACAAGGATAAGGAAGCATGTTGTTAGAGACAGAGATCCAGAAATTGGGGCAGAGAGACATGTACACAAAGATAAGAAGGCATGGTCCTGAAGAGAGACCAACATTTTGGTACAGAGAGAAGTGTACACAAGGATAAGGAGACATGGTCACAGAGATGACGACACAAACGTTGAGACAGAAAGATATGTACAAAAGGACACTTAGGCATGGTCTCGGAGATGGAGACCCAGACATTGGGACAGAGAGACATGTACACAAGGATAAGAAGACATGGTCTCGGAGATGGAGACCCAGACATTGGGACAGAGAGACATGTACACAAGGATAAGAAAGTATGGTCTCGGAGATGGAGACCCAGACATTGGGACAGAGAGACATGTACACAAGGATAAGAAGGTATGGTCTCGGAGATGGAGACCCAGACATTGGGACAGAGAGACATGTACACAAGGATAGGAAGGTATGGTCTCGGAGATGGAGACCCAGACATTGGGACAGAGGGACATGTACACAAGGATAAGAAGACATGGTCTCGGAGATGGAGATCCAGACATTTGGACAGAGAGACATGTACACAAGGATAAGAAGACATGGTCTCGGAGATGGAGACCCAGACTTTGGAACAGAGGGACATGTACACAAGGATAAGAAGACATGGTCTCGGAGATGGAGACCCTGACATTGGGACAGAGAGACATGTACACAAGGATAAGAAGGTATGGTCTCGGAGATGGAGACCCAGACATTGGGACAGAGGGACATGTACACAAGGATAAGAAGACATGGTCTCGGAGATGGAGACCCAGACATTGGGACAGAGAGACATGTACACAAGGATAAGAAGACATGGTCTCGGAGATGGAGACCCAGACATTGGGACAGAGAGACATGTACACAAGGATAAGAAGGTATGGTCTCGGAGATGGAGACCCAGACATTGGGACAGAGAGACATGAACACAAGGATAAGAAGGTATGGTCTCGGAGATGGAGACCCAGACATTGGGACAGAGGGACATGTTCACAAGGATAAGAAGGTATGGTCTCGGAGATGGAGACCCAGACAATAGGACAGAGGGACATGTACACAAGGATAAGAAGACATGGGCTCGGAGATGGAGACCCAGACATTGGGACAGAGGGACATGTACACAAGGATAAGAAGACATGGTCTCGGAGATGGAGACACAGACATTGGGACAGAGAGACATGTACACAAGGATAAGAAGGTATGGTCTCGGAGATGGAGACCCAGACATTGGGACAGAGAGACATGTACACAAGGATAAGAAGACATGGTCTCGGAGATGGAGACCCAGACATTGGGACAGAGAGACATGTACACAAGGATAAGAAGGTATGGTCTCGGAGATGGAGACCCAGACATTGGGACAGAGAGACATGTACACAAGGATAAGAAGACATGGTCTCGGAGATGGAGACCCAGACATTGGGACAGAGGGACATGTACACAAGAGAGGGACATGTACACAAGGATAAGAAGACATGGTCTCGAGATGGAGACCCAGACATTGGGACAGGGAGACATGTACACAAGGATAAGAAGGTATGGTCTCGGAGATGGAGACCCAGACATTGGGACAGAGGGACATGTACACAAAGATAAGAAGACATGGTCTCGGAGATGGAGACCCAGACATTGGGACAGAGAGACATGTACACAAGGATAAGAAGACATGGTCTCGGAGATGGAGACCCAGACATTGGGACAGAGAGACATGTACACAAGGATAAGAAGGTATGGTCTCTGAGATGGAGACCCAGACATTGGGACAGAGAGACATGTACACAAGGATAAGAAGGTATGGTCTCGGAGATGGAGACCCAGACATTGGGACAGAGAGACATGTACACAAGGATAGGAAGGTATGGTCTCGGAGATGGAGACCCAGACATTGGGACAGAGGGACATGTACACAAGGATAAGAAGACATGGTCTCGGAGATGGAGATCCAGACATTTGGACAGAGAGACATGTACACAATGATAAGAAGACATGGTCTCGGAGATGGAGACCCAGACATTGGGACAGAGAGACATGTACACAAGGATAAGAATGTATGGTCTCGGAGATGGAGACCCAGACATTGGGAGAGAGGGACATGTACACAAGGATAAGAAGACATGGTCTTGGAGATGGAGACCCAGACATTGGGACAGAGAGACATGTACACAAGGATAAGAAGACATGGTCTCGGAGATGGAGACCCAGACATTGGGACAGAGAGACATGTACACAAGGATAAGAAGGTATGGTCTCGGAGATGGAGACCCAGACATTGGGACAGAGAGACATGTACACAAGGATAAGAAGGTATGGTCTCGGAGATGGAGACCCAGACATTGGGAGAGAGGGACATGTACACAAGGATAAGAAGACATGGTCTCGGAGATGGAGACCCAGACATTGGGACAGAGAGACATGTACACAAGGATAAGAAGACATGGTCTCGTAGATGGAGACCCAGACATTGGGACAGAGAGACATGTACACAAGGATAAGAAGGTATGGTCTCGGAGATGGAGACCCAGACATTGGGACAGAGAGACATGTACACAAGGATAAGAAGGTATGGTCTCGGAGATGGAGACCCAGACATTGGGACAGTGGGACATGTTCACAAGGATAAGAAGGTATGGTCTCGGAGATGGAGACCCAGACAACAGGACAGAGGGACATGTACACAAGGATAAGAAGACGTGGTCTCGGAGATGGAGACCCAGACATTGGGACAGAGGGACATGTACACAAGGATAAGAAGACATGGTCTCGGAGATGGAGACACAGACATTGGGACAGAGAGACATGTACACAAGGATAAGAAGGTATGGTCTCGGAGATGGAGACCCAGACATTGGGACAGAGAGACATGTACACAAGGATAAGAAGACATGGTCTCGGAGATGGAGACCCAGACATTGGGACAGAGAGACATGTACACAAGGATAAGAAGGTATGGTCTCGGAGATGGAGACCCAGACATTGGGACAGAGAGACATGTACACAAGGATAAGAAGACATGGTCTCGGAGATGGAGACCCAGACATTGGGACAGAGGGACATGTACACAAGAGAGGGACATGTACACAAGGATAAGAAGACATGGTCTCGGAGATGGAGACCCAGACATTGGGACAGGGAGACATGTACACAAGGATAAGAAGGTATGGTCTTGGAGATGGAGACCCAGACATTGGGACAGAGGGACATGTACACAAAGATAAGAAGACATGGTCTCGGAGATGGAGACCCAGACATTGGGACAGAGAGACATGTACACAAGGATAAGAAGACATGGTCTCGGAGATGGAGACCCAGACATTGGGACAGAGGGACATGTACACAAGGATAAGAAGGTATGGTCTCGGAGATGGAGACCCAGACATTGGGAAAGAGGGAGATGTACACAAGGATAAGAAGGTATGGTCTCGGAGATGGAGACCCAGGCATTGGGACAGAGGGACATGTACACAAGGATAAGAAAACATGGTCTCGGAGATGGAGACTCAGACATTGGGACAGAGGGACTTGTACACAAGGATAAGAAGGTATGGTCTCGGAGATGGAGACCCAGACATTGGGACAGAGAGACATGTACACAAGGATAAGAAGGTATGGTCTCGGAGATGGAGACCCAGACATTGGGACAGAGAGACATGTACACAAGGATAAGAAGACATTGTCTCGGAGATGGAGACCCAGACATTGAGACAGAGAGACATGTACACAAGGATAAGAAGACATGGTCTCTGAGATGGAGACCCAGACATTGGGACAGAGAGACATGTACACAAGGATAAGAAGGTATGGTCTCGGAGATGGAGACCCAGACATTGGGACAGAGGGACATGTACACAAGGATAAGAAGGTATGGTCTCGGAGATGGAGATCCAGACATTGGGACAGAGAGACATGTACACAAGGATAAGAAGGTATGGTCTCGGAGATGGAGACCCAGACATTTGGACAGAGGGACATGTACACAAGGATAAGAAGACATGGTCTCGGAGATGGAGACCCAGACATTGGGACAGAGAGACATGTACACAAGGATAAGAAGGTATGGTCTCGGAGATGGAGACCCAGACATTAGGACAGAGAGACATGTACACAAGGATAAGAAGACATGGTCTCGGAGATGGAGACCCAGACATTGGGACAGAGAGACATGTACACAAGGATAAGAAGACATGGTCTCGGAGATGGAGACCCAGACATTGGGACAGAGAGCCATGTACACAAGGATAAAAAGGTATGGTCTCGGAGATGGAGACCCAGACATTGGGACAGAGGGACATGTACACAAGGATAAGAAGGTATGGTCTCGGAGATGGAGACCCAGACATTGGGACAGAGGGACATGTTCACAAGGATAAGAAGGTATGGTCTCAGAGATGGAGACCCAGACATTGGGACAGAGGGACATGTACACAAGGATAAGAAGGCATGGTCTTGGAGATGGAGACCCAGACATTGGGACAGAGGGACATGTACACAAGGATAAGAAGACATGGTCTCTCAGATGGAGACCCAGACATTGGGACAGAGAGACATGTACACAAGGATAAGAAGGTATGGTCTCGGAGATGGAGACCCAGACATTGGGACAGAGAGACATGTACACAAGGATAAGAAGGTATGGTCTCGGAGATGGAGACCCAGACATTGGGACAGAGAGACATGTACACAAGGATAAGAAGACATGGTCTCGGAGATGGAGACCCAGACATTGGGACAGAGAGACATGTACACAAGGATAAGAAGGTATGGTCTCGGAGATGGAGACCCAGACATTGGGACAGAGAGACATTTACACAAGGATAAGAAGGTATGGTCTCGGAGATGGAGACCCAGACATTGGGACAGAGAGACATGTACACAAGGATAAGAAGACATGGTCTCGGAGATGGAGACCCAGACATTGGGACAGAGGGACATGTACACAAGAGAGGGACATGTACACAAGGATAAGAAGACATGGTCTTGGAGATGGAGACCCAGACATTGGGACAGGGAGACATGTACACAAGGATAAGAAGGTATGGTCTCGGAGATGGAGACCCAGACATTGGGACAGAGGGACATGTACACACGGATAAGAAGACATGGTCTCGGAGATGGAGACCCAGACATTGGGACAGAGAGACATGTACACAAGGATAAGAAGACATGGTCTCGGAGATGGAGACCCAGACATTGGGACAGAGAGACATGTGCACAAGGATAAGAAGGTATGGTCTCGGAGATGGAGACCCAGACATTGGGACAGAGAGACATGTACACAAGGATAGGAAGGTATGGTCTCGGAGATGGAGACCCAGACATTGAGACAGAGGGACATGTACACAAGGATAAGAAGGTATGGTCTCGGAGATGGAGACCCAGACATTGGGACAGAGGGACATGTACACAAGGATAAGAAGGTATGGTCTCGGAGATGGAGACCCAGACATTGGGTCAGAGGGACATGTACACAAGGATAAGAAGGTATGGTCTCGGAGATGGAGACCCAGACATTGGGACAGAGGGACATGTACACAAGGATAAGAAGACATGGTCTCGGAGATGGAGACCCAGACACTGGGACAGAGAGACATGTACACAAGGATAAGAAGGTATGGTCTCGGAGATGGAGACCCAGACATTGGGACAGAGAGACATGTACACAAGGATAAGAAGGTATGGTCTCGGAGATGGAGACCCAGACATTGGGACAGATGGACATGTACACAAGGATAAGAAGGTATGGTCTCGGAGATGGAGACCCAGACATTGGGACAGAGGGACATGTACACAAGGATAAGAAGACATGGTCTCGGAGATGGAGACCCAGACATTGGGACAGAGGGACATGTACACAAGGATAAGAAGACATGGTCTCGGAGATGGAGACCCAGACATTGGGACAGAGAGACATGTACACAAGGATAAGAAGGCATGGTCTCGGAGATGGAGACCCAGACATTGGGATAGAGATACATGTACACAAGGATAAGAAGGTATGGTCTCGGAGATGGAGACCCAGACATTGGGACAGAGAGACATGTACACAAGAATAAGAAGACATGGTCTCGGAGATGGAGACCCAGACATTGGGACAGAGAGACATGTACACAAGAATAAGAAGGTATGGTCTCGGAGATGGAGACCCAGACATTGGGACAGAGAGACATGTACACAAGGATAAGAAGGTATGGTCTCGGAGATGGAGACCCAGACATTGGGACAGAAAGACATGTACACAAGGATAAGAAGGTATGGTCTCGGAGATGGAGACCCAGACATTGGGACAGAGGGACATGTACACAAGGATAAGAAGACATGGTCTCTGAGATGGAGACCTAGACATTGGGACAGAGAGACATGTACACAAGGATAAGAAGGTATGGTCTCGGAGATGGAGACCGAGACATTGGGACAGATGGACATGTACACAAGGATAAGAAGGTATGGTCTCGGAGATGGAGACCCAGACATTGGGAAAGAGGGAGATGTACACAAGGATGAGAAGGTATGGTCTCGGAGATGGAGACCCAGGCATTGGGACAGAGGGACATGTACACAAGGATAAGAAAACATGGTCTCGGAGATGGAGACCCAGACATTGGGACAGAGGGACATGTACACAAGGATAAGAAGGTATGGTCTCGGAGATGGAGACCCAGACATTGGGACAGAGAGTCATGTACACAAGGATAAGAAGGTATGGTCTCGGAGAAGGAGACCCAGACATTGGGACAGAGAGACATGTACACAAGGATAAGAAGACATGGTCTCGGAGATGGAGACCCAGACATTGGGACAGAGAGACATGTACACAAGGATAAGAAGACATGGTCACTGAGATGGAGACCCAGACATTGGGACAGAGAGACATGTACACAAGGATAAGAAGGTATGGTCTCGGAGATGGAGACCCAGACATTGGGACAGAGGCATGTACACAAGGATAAGAAGGTATGGTCTCGGAGATGGAGACCCAGACATTGGGACAGAGAGGCATGTACACAAGGATAAGAAGGTATTGTCTCGGAGATGGAGACCCAGACATTGGGACAGAGAGACATGTACACAAGGATAAGAAGGTATGGTCTCGGAGATGGAGACCAAGACATTGGGACAGAGAGACATGTCCACAAGGATAAGAAGACATGGTCTCGGAGATGGAGACCCAGACATTGGGACAGAGAGACATGTCCACAAGCATAAGAAGACATCGTCTCGAAGATGAAGACCCAGACATTGGGACAGAGAGACATGTACACAAGGATAAGAAGGTATGGTCTCGGAGATGGAGACCCAGACATTGGGACAGAGGGACATGTACACAAGGATAAGACGGTATGGTCTCGGAGATGGAGACCCAGACATTGGGACAGAGGGACATGTACACAAGGATAAGAAGGTATGGTCTCGGAGATGGAGAACCAGACATTGGGACAGAGGGACATGTACACAAGGATAAGAAGACATGGTCTCGGAGATGGCGACGCAGACACTGGGACAGAGAGACATGTACACAAGGATAAGAAGGTGTGGTCTCGGAGATGGAGACCCAGACATTGGGACAGAGGGACATGTACACAAGGATAAGAAGACATGGTCTCGGAGATGGAGACCCAGACATTGGGACAGAGGGACATGTACACAAGGATAAGAAGACATGGTCTCGGAGATGGAGACCCAGACATTGGGACAGAGAGACATGTACACAAGAATAAGAAGATATGGTCTCGGAGATGGAGACCCAGACATTGGGACAGAGAGACATGTACACAAGGATAAGAAGGTATGGTCTCGGAGATGGAGACCCAGACATTGGGACAGAGAGACATGTACACAAGGATAAGAAGGTATGGTCTCGGAGATGGAGACCCAGACATTGGGACAGAGAGACATGTACACAAGGATAAGAAGGTATGTTCTCGGAGATGGAGACCCAGACATTGGGACAGAGAGACATGTACACAAGAATAAGAAGGTATGGTCTCAGAGATGGAGACCCAGACATTGGGACAGAGAGACATGTACACAAGGATAAGAAGGTATGGTCTCGGAGATGGAGACCCAGACATTGGGACAGAGAGACATGTACACAAGGATAAGAAGACATGGTCTCGGAGATGGAGACCCAGACATTGGGACAGAGAGACATGTACACAAGGATAAGAAGACATGGTCTCGGAGATGGAGACCCAGACATTGGGACAGAGAGACATGTACACAAGGATAAGAAGGTATGGTCTCGGAGATGGAGACCCAGACATTGGGACAGAGAGACATGTTCACAAGGATAAGAAGGTATGGTCTCGGAGATGGAGACCCAGACAATAGGACAGAGGGACATGTACACAAGGATAAGAAGACGTGGTCTCGGAGATGGAGACCCAGACATTGGGACAGAGGGACATGTACACAAGGATAAGAAGACATGGTCTCGGAGATGGAGACACAGACATTGGGACAGAGAGACATGTACACAAGGATAAGAAGGTATGGTCTCGGAGATGGAGACCCAGACATTGGGACAGAGAGACATGTACACAAGGATAAGAAGACATGGTCTCGGAGATGGAGACCCAGACATTGGGACAGAGAGACATGTACACAAGGATAAGAAGGTATGGTCTCGGAGATGGAGACCCAGACATTGGGACAGAGAGACATGTACACAAGGATAAGAAGACATGGTCTCGGAGATGGAGACCCAGACATTGGGACAGAGGGACATGTACACAAGAGAGGGACATGTACACAAGGATAAGAAGACATGGTCTCGGAGATGGAGACCCAGACATTGGGACAGGGAGACATGTACACAAGGATAAGAAGGTATGGTCTCGGAGATGGAGACCCAGACATTGGGACAGAGGGACATGTACACAAAGATAAGAAGACATGGTCTCGGAGATGGAGACCCAGACATTGGGACAGAGAGACATGTACACAAGGATAAGAAGACATGGTCTCGGAGATGGAGACCCAGACATTGGGACAGAGGGACATGTACACAAGGATAAGAAGGTATGGTCTCGGAGATGGAGACCCAGACATTGGGAAAGAGGGAGATGTACACAAGGATAAGAAGGTATGGTCTCGGAGATGGAGACCCAGGCATTGGGACAGAGGGACATGTACACAAGGATAAGAAAACATGGTCTCGGAGATGGAGACTCAGACATTGGGACAGAGGGACTTGTACACAAGAATAAGAAGATATGGTCTCGGAGATGGAGACCCAGACATTGGGACAGAGAGACATGTACACAAGGATAAGAAGGTATGGTCTCGGAGATGGAGACCCAGACATTGGGACAGAGAGACATGTACACAAGGATAAGAAGGTATGGTCTCGGAGATGGAGACCCAGACATTGGGACAGAGAGACATGTACACAAGGATAAGAAGGTATGTTCTCGGAGATGGAGACCCAGACATTGGGACAGAGAGACATGTACACAAGAATAAGAAGGTATGGTCTCAGAGATGGAGACCCAGGCATTGGGACAGAGAGACATGTACACAAGGATAAGAAGGTATGGTCTCGGAGATGGAGACCCAGACATTGGGACAGAGAGACATGTCCACAAGCATAAGAAGACATTGTCTCGGAGATGAAGACCCAGACATTGGGACAGAGAGACATGTACACAAGGATAAGAAGGTATGGTCTCGGAGATGGAGACCCAGACATTGGGACAGAGGGACATGTACACAAGGATAAGACGGTATGGTCTCGGAGATGGAGACCCAGACATTGGGACAGAGGGACATGTACACAAGGATAAGAAGGTATGGTCTCGGAGATGGAGAACCAGACATTGGGACAGAGGGACATGTACACAAGGATAAGAAGACATGGTCTCGGAGATGGCGACCCAGACACTGGGACAGAGAGACATGTACACAAGGATAAGAAGGTGTGGTCTCGGAGATGGAGACCCAGACATTGGGACAGAGGGACATGTACACAAGGATAAGAAGACATGGTCTCGGAGATGGAGACCCAGACATTGGGACAGAGGGACATGTACACAAGGATAAGAAGACATGGTCTCGGAGATGGAGACCCAGACATTGGGACAGAGAGACATGTACACAAGAATAAGAAGATATGGTCTCGGAGATGGAGACCCAGACATTGGGACAGAGAGACATGTACACAAGGATAAGAAGGTATGGTCTCGGAGATGGAGACCCAGACATTGGGACAGAGAGACATGTACACAAGGATAAGAAGGTATGGTCTCGGAGATGGAGACCCAGACATTGGGACAGAGAGACATGTACACAAGGATAAGAAGGTATGTTCTCGGAGATGGAGACCCAGACATTGGGACAGAGAGACATGTACACAAGAATAAGAAGGTATGGTCTCAGAGATGGAGACCCAGACATTGGGACAGAGAGACATGTACACAAGGATAAGAAGGTATGGTCTCGGAGATCGAGACCCAGACATTGGGACAGAGAGACATGTACACAAGGATAAGAAGACATGGTCTCGGAGATGGAGACCCAGACATTGGGACAGAGAGACATGTACACAAGGATAAGAAGACATGGTCTCGGAGATGGAGACCCAGACATTGGGACAGAGAGACATGTACACAAGGATAAGAAGGTATGGTCTCGGAGATGGAGACCCAGACATTGGGACAGAGAGACATGTACACAAGGATAAGAAGGTATGGTCTCGGAGATGGAGACCCAGACATTGGGACAGTGAGACATGTTCACAAGGATAAGAAGGTATGGTCTCGGAGATGGAGACCCAGACAATAGGACAGAGGGACATGTACACAAGGATAAGAAGACGTGGTCTCGGAGATGGAGACCCAGACATTGGGACAGAGGGACATGTACACAAGGATAAGAAGACATGGTCTCGGAGATGGAGACACAGACATTGGGACAGAGAGACATGTACACAAGGATAAGAAGGTATGGTCTCGGAGATGGAGACCCAGACATTGGGACAGAGAGACATGTACACAAGGATAAGAAGACATGGTCTCGGAGATGGAGACCCAGACATTGGGACAGAGAGACATGAACACAAGGATAAGAAGGTATGGTCTCGGAGATGGAGACCCAGACATTGGGACAGAGAGACATGTACACAAGGATAAGAAGACATGGTCTCGGAGATGGAGACCCAGACATTGGGACAGAGGTACATGTACACAAGAGAGGGACATGTACACAAGGATAAGAAGACATGGTCTCGGAGATGGAGACCCAGACATTGGGACAGGGAGACATGTACACAAGGATAAGAAGGTATGGTCTCGGAGATGGAGACCCAGACATTGGGACAGAGGGACATGTACACAAAGATAAGAAGACATGGTCTCGGAGATGGAGACCCAGACATTGGGACAGAGAGACATGTGCACAAGGATAAGAAGACATGGTCTCGGAGATGGAGACCCAGACATTGGGACAGAGGGACATGTACACAAGGATAAGAAGGTATGGTCTCGGAGATGGAGACCCAGACATTGGGAAAGAGGGAGATGTACACAAGGATAAGAAGGTATGGTCTCGGAGATGGAGACCCAGGCATTGGGACAGAGGGACATGTACACAAGGATAAGAAAACATGGTCTCGGAGATGGAGACTCAGACATTGGGACAGAGGGACTTGTACACAAGAATAAGAAGATATGGTCTCGGAGATGGAGACCCAGACATTGGGACAGAGAGACATGTACACAAGGATAAGAAGGTATGGTCTCGGAGATGGAGACCCAGACATTGGGACAGAGAGACATGTACACAAGGATAAGAAGGTATGGTCTCGGAGATGGAGACCCAGACATTGGGACAGAGAGACATGTACACAAGGATAAGAAGGTATGTTCTCGGAGATGGAGACCCAGACATTGGGACAGAGAGACATGTACACAAGAATAAGAAGGTATGGTCTCAGAGATGGAGACCCAGACATTGGGACAGAGAGACATGTACACAAGGATAAGAAGGTATGGTCTCGGAGATCGAGACCCAGACATTGGGACAGAGAGACATGTACACAAGGATAAGAAGACATGGTCTCGGAGATGGAGACCCAGACATTGGGACAGAGAGACATGTACACAAGGATAAGAAGACATGGTCTCGGAGATGGAGACCCAGACATTGGGACAGAGAGACATGTACACAAGGATAAGAAGGTATGGTCTCGGAGATGGAGACCCAGACATTGGGACAGAGAGACATGTACACAAGGATAAGAAGGTATGGTCTCGGAGATGGAGACCCAGACATTGGGACAGTGGGACATGTTCACAAGGATAAGAAGGTATGGTCTCGGAGATGGAGACCCAGACAATAGGACAGAGGGACATGTACACAAGGATAAGAAGACGTGGTCTCGGAGATGGAGACCCAGACATTGGGACAGAGGGACATGTAGACAAGGATAAGAAGACATGGTCTCGGAGATGGAGACACAGACATTGGGACAGAGAGACATGTACACAAGGATAAGAAGGTATGGTCTCGGAGATGGAGACCCAGACATTGGGACAGAGAGACATGTACACAAGGATAAGAAGACATGGTCTCGGAGATGGAGACCCAGACATTGGGACAGAGAGACATGTACACAAGGATAAGAAGGTATGGTCTCGGAGATGGAGACCCAGACATTGGGACAGAGAGACATGTACACAAGGATAAGAAGACATGGTCTCGGAGATGGAGACCCAGACATTGGGACAGAGGGACATGTACACAAGAGAGGGACATGTACACAAGGATAAGAAGACATGGTCTCGGAGATGGAGACCCAGACATTGGGACAGGGAGACATGTACACAAGGATAAGAAGGTATGGTCTCGGAGATGGAGACCCAGACATTGGGACAGAGGGACATGTACACAAAGATAAGAAGACATGGTCTCGGAGATGGAGACCCAGACATTGGGACAGAGGGACATGTACACAAGGATAAGAAGACATGGTCTCGGAGATGGAGACCCAGACATTGGGAAAGAGGGAGATGTACACAAGGATAAGAAGGTATGGTCTCGGAGATGGAGACCCAGCCATTGGGACAGAGGGACATGTACACAAGGATAAGAAAACATGGTCTCGGAGATGGAGACTCAGACATTGGGACAGAGGGACTTGTACACAAGGATAAGAAGGTATGGTCTCGGAGATGGAGACCCAGACATTGGGACAGAGAGACATTTACACAAGGATAAGAAGGTATGGTCTCGGAGATGGAGACCCAGACATTGGGACAGAGAGACATGTACACAAGGATAAGAAGACATTGTCTCGGAGATGGAGACCCAGACATTGAGACAGAGAGACATGTACACAAGGATAAGAAGACATGGTCTCTGAGATGGAGACCCAGACATTGGGACAGAGAGACATGTACACAAGGATAAGAAGGTATGGTCTCGGAGATGGAGACCCAGACATTGGGACAGAGGGACATGTACACAAGGATAAGAAGGTATGGTCTCGGAGATGGAGACCCAGACATTGGGACAGAGAGACATGTACACAAGGATAAGAAGGTATGGTCTCGGAGATGGAGACCCAGACATTTGGACAGAGGGACATGTACACAAGGATAAGAAGACATGGTCTCGGAGATGGAGACCCAGACATTGGGACAGAGAGACATGTACACAAGGATAAGAAGGTATGGTCTCTGAGATGGAGACCCAGACATTAGGACAGAGAGACATGTACACAAGGATAAGAAGACATGGTCTCGGAGATGGAGACCCAGACATTGGGACAGAGAGACATGTACACAAGGATAAGAAGACATGGTCTCGGAGATGGAGACCCAGACATTGGGACAGAGAGCCATGTACACAAGGATAAAAAGGTATGGTCTCGGAGATGGAGACCCAGACATTGGGACAGAGGGACATGTACACAAGGATAAGAAGGTATGGTCTCAGAGATGGAGACCCAGACATTGGGACAGAGGGACATGTTCACAAGGATAAGAAGGTATGGTCTCAGAGATGGAGACCCAGACATTGGGACAGAGGGACATGTACACAAGGATAAGAAGGCATGGTCTTGGAGATGGAGACCCAGACATTGGGACAGAGGGACATGTACACAAGGATAAGAAGACATGGTCTCTCAGATGGAGACCCAGACATTGGGACAGAGAGACATGTACACAAGGATAAGAATGTATGGTCTCGGAGATGGAGACCCAGACATTGGGACAGAGAGACATGTACACAAGGATAAGAAGGTATGGTCTCGGAGATGGAGACCCAGACATTGGGACAGAGAGACATGTACACAAGGATAAGAAGGCATGGTCTCGGAGATGGAGACCCAGACATTGGGACAGAGAGACATGTACACAAGGATAAGAAGGTATGGTCTCGGAGATGGAGACCCAGACATTGGGACAGAGAGACATTTACACAAGGATAAGAAGGTATGGTCTCGGAGATGGAGACCCAGACATTGGGACAGAGAGACATGTACACAAGGATAAGAAGACATGGTCTCGGAGATGGAGACCCAGACATTGGGACAGAGGGACATGTACACAAGAGAGGGACATGTACACAAGGATAAGAAGACATGGTCTTGGAGCTGGAGACCCAGACATTGGGACAGGGAGACATGTACACAAGGATAAGAAGGTATGGTCTCGGAGATGGAGACCCAGACATTGGGACAGAGGGACATGTACACACGGATAAGAAGACATGGTCTCGGAGATGGAGACCCAGACATTGGGACAGAGAGACATGTACACAAGGATAAGAAGACATGGTCTCGGAGATGGAGACCCAGACATTGGGACAGAGAGACATGTGCACAAGGATAAGAAGGTATGGTCTCGGAGATGGAGACCCAGACATTGGGACAGAGAGACATGTACACAAGGATAGGAAGGTATGGTCTTGGAGATGGAGACCCAGACATTGAGACAGAGGGACATGTACACAAGGATAAGAAGGTATGGTCTCGGAGATGGAGACCCAGACATTGGGACAGAGGGACATGTACACAAGGATAAGAAGGTATGGTCTCGGAGATGGAGACCCAGACATTGGGACAGAGAGACATGTACACAAGAATAAGAAGGTATGGTCTCGGAGATGGAGACCCAGACATTGGGACAGAGAGACATGTACACAAGGATAAGAAGGTATGGTCTCGGAGATGGAGACCCAGGCATTGGGACAGAGGGACATGTACACAAGGATAAGAAGACATGGTCACGGAGATGGAGACCCAGACATTGGGACAGAGGGATATGTACACAAGGATAAGAAAACATGGTCTCGGAGATGGAGACCCAGACATTGGGACAGAGAGACATGTACACAAGGATAAGAAGACATGGTCTTGGAGATGGTGATCAAGACATTGGGACAGGGAGACATGTACACAAGGATAAGAAGACATGGTCTTGGAGATGGTGATCAAGACATTGGGATAGAGAGACATATACACAAGGATAAAGAGACATGTTCTTGGAGAGGGAGAACCAGATATCGGGACAGAGACATGCACAAGGCTACGAAGACATGGCCTTGTACCTGAGGCACAGACACTGGAAAAGGGAAACATGTACATGGGATAAGATGATAATATGGTCTCGGACAGGAAGACATGTGCACAGGGATAAGAAGATAATATGGTCCCGGACACGTACACAAGGATAAGAAGACATGGTCTCTCAACCTGAAGCCCAAAGGCTGGAACAGTGAAACTTATACGTAGGATAAGATGATAAGGTCTCTGAGAGGAAGAAATGTACACAGGGATGAGAAGAAAATATTATCTCTCAGACAGGGACACATACACAAGGATAAGAATACACGGCCTTGGACAAGGAGACATGGTCACAAAGATAAGACGACATGTAAACAAGGGTAAGATAGACATGTTCTCGGACAGGGACACGTACACGTACACAAGGATAAGAAGACATGGTCTTGGACAAGGGGTCAAAGATAAGACAACATTGTCTCTGACAGGGGGACATGTACACAAGGGTAAGAAGACATGGTCGGACAGGAAGACATGGACACAAGGGTAAAAAGTTATAGTATTGGAAGTTGAGCCCTGGACAAAGGGACAGGGAGAAACTAGAACCAAATGGGTATATACAGAGACTGCGGAAGGAACAGCTGCCCAGTCATCACTACCCTGAACAGTACTCTGGACCAAGGCACTAAGGCACTGGCTAACAGTGCTATTTACAAATATCACGTAACAGCTACAATGGACCAAATTCACTCATGTATAGAAGCATTAATGGGGTGAGAGCGGATCCTGGTGTGCGATGACAGGTGGTTAAAGCGGGTTACATCTTCCAATGGGGAAGGAGGGGGCGCAGGGCAGCATCCCTTGCTCAGGCCCTGTGACCCATAGTGGTTATAACCCTGATTTCCTAGACCTAAAGCCGCAGCGCGCATCTTACCCTGAGCACCAGAGCATCCGCTGATACATGTTTAGTGCTCAGACGCCCACAGGAATTCCGGGGACCGCTATACTTTTCATTTATTTTATTTATTTATTTATTTATTTATTTTATGCGTTTTTATATAGCGCGGACTCTACCCGAAGGTGTCAGAGTGCTTCACAATAGGAACAGTATTGATATATGAGGAGAAAATTACATGGGACAAATTATACAAAAGCAAAAGTTAAGTTACATGAGGCAAAAAGTGACAATTGTGAGCAAACAAAATACAAGAGGTAACTAACAGTGCAATACAGGAGGAAAAAGTGGCATGTGTGCAAGTTACAAAAGCGTGCAAAGTACAAGCAGAGGGGCGCTATATAAAACTTTATAAATATATAAATAAATAATACTGCAATAAATGGCAGACACTCAAGCACAAGAACAAACGTTACGTAGGCAATGGTGGCACTTGTGCAAGACCACGGTGAACAAAGATGGCTGAACACTTCCCTCCAACCCTCGAAATTTGCTGTTGTCTGGGAAGAGACTCCCCCCCAGGACACCCATAAACATCTTTAGTGGGTCCGGGGGATGGGGGAGGGGGTCAGGCGGTTTCTAGGCAGGAAAGGCTGAAGTTCACGCCTGACGTGCTTTCCACAAGGGACGTGTGATTGGCCGAGGTTCATCGTCAGTGCCATGGAAGCCATGGCCGCCTGCTGCTCGGGGTCAGGTCGTGAAGCCTGAGTTATCGCTTTTGAGCTCAAGTTGTGTCTTTGCAACCAAAGGTCAGTGAGAGTGCTTCCAGCCAGCTCACGCACATGCAAACATGCCAGGCTAAGCACACACCTGATACCTCGGCCTGCAGGTATAGGCCGGACCTCGCGCCACACCCAAGAAAAGCATTAAGAACACACCAGTTACCCTCCTACAGTCTGACTGCGACTTACCACAACTCACAAACACCAGCGCCCCTGGCTCTGCGATGGAATCTTCTGAACCAAGCATGAAGGCATCAATCTCCACTGGCTCTACAATGACAGAGCGTGCACCCCTCATTCACACGTGCATCGTGCAATATGCTGTTTATTACCACGGTTGGTGTTTATTTGTGCAATTTTATATAGCGCGGACTTTACCCGAAGGTGTCAGAGCGCTTCACAATAGGAACAGAAAAGATACAAACTGAGAACGTTACACGAGCAACAGATTGCAGAGGCATTTCGTTATGTTACATACGGTAAAGTGATAATTGTGAGCAACCAAGAATACATGAGGTAGTAAAAATTGTGAGAAACCAAAAATACATGAGGTAGACAAGGTAATTGTGACACTTGTGAGCAAACAAAATACATGAGGTAGTAAAAATGTGGGCTACAAAAATACATGAGGTAGTAAAAAGTGCTCAGGAGGGAAAAGTGACAAGTGTGCAGGCTACAAGAGAAAATAGAGTATAATTTGTGGTATAATACTGCAGTATATGTTACACACTCAAGCACAAGAACAAACGATTACGTAGGCAAAAGTAGCACTTGTGCAAGTATCAAAGGTAAAAAACCTGTGAGAGGAAGCAAACCGTGTGTTACAGGGGCAAAGTGGTGAGTGCAAGTTGCAAGAGGGTACCAAACACAAGTACATGGATAATACTGCAATAAAAGGCAAACACTCTAACCGCAAGAACACACTGGGAAGGCACTTCCATGGACATGAGAAGTAGAAATTATCAGTAGTGGGAGATCTTCCTACAGACAGAAGAGAGTTACTTTTGGAGGTGTCTCTGGAGGAGGAGAGCTTTGAGGTCCCTTTTAAAGGCCTGGGAGGAGGCTGTGGTCCGGAGCTGAGGCGGGGGGAGGAGCCACGACGCGCGAGTGGGTCATATTGTAACGGTTAGCAACCCACAGATATCCCACGCAGAGAAACCATAAGCCACTAACCTTCAGGTACTGGCCGGCGGGGACCACAGCGCGAAGAATAGTATCCCAGTTCCCAAATAATGCCCACTCTCCCTGCAATATACTCATGCAAAGGACAGAAGGCACTCCAGGAAAAAGGGACGAAACAACGAAGGAGGATGTGGTTGCGAAGTACCCCTCTTGGTCTGGTCACTATGGAAGGAGGTCTTCAGGTCACCACTATTAAAAGAACAAAAAGGGAGATGCCCAAAGAAAAGGATTCTGGATGATGTAGTACCGGTTCGGTAATACTGAGTCTCAAGTGTTCCTTTACCTCCAGGTACCCTGAAAGGGAGGATAGGGGTGGCTACGAATGGCACCTACTAGTTATTGTCACTAGAGGTATGAAACGAAGGACGACAACAAAAGGACGGTAGCTCCACCTCTGGACTACGGGAAACTAACATAAACAGTATCTCTAGCACGGCCGTGCTCTACAGGTTCCTACCTCTAAAGTTCGAGAAGGAAAAAGATGCGGCGTCTTCCGAGCGGGAAGGCAAGCGTCCGCGCACCACTTGATCCGGCGTCCTCCTAGCGGGAAGGCAAGCGTCCGCGCACCACTCTATCCGGCGTCCTCCGTGCGGGAAGGCAAGCGTCCGCGCACCACTCTCTCCGAAGTCCTCCTAGCGGGAAGGCAAGCGTCCGCGCTCAAGCTCTCTTGACAGGAAGGCAAGATTGACAAGCACGGAGCTACGCTGGGGGATTGCATATATCTCCGTTCCCACAACCACTTCCGGTTTGCCAGCACCCAAGTCTTTCTGGGAGTTGTAGTGTCCCGGCGGTTTCCGCCTATTGCGTACCTTTTTCGTCCTTTCGTGGACAACAGCGCTACAGAGCCCCCTCTCAAGGACTGCCGACTCGGCGGTCGACCCGGCTTCCCCGGATGCTCCTCGTGGAAGCGAACCACCAACTCGGGACAATGGAGGTTTTGTTCGGGTTCCCAAGTGCGTTCCTCGACCCCAAACCCTTTCCAATGTACTAGATACTGAACCCTACCCCGGTACAACCTTGAGTCTAACAGTTCCTGCACCTCATATTCCTCCAACCCATCCACTAGCACAGGAGGGGGTTGAACGGGTAGTCTAGTCTCAACGGGGCAGGGCTGGAGAAGGGACACATGAAACACGGGGTGGATATGCCAGGTGCGAGGAATGGACAATCTCATGGCCACAGGGTTTATCACTTCCTCGATACTGTAAGGTCCTATGTACTTGGGTTTTAGTTTGTTGATACCCCGGAGATGGAGATATCTCGTGGAAAGCCATACCTTGTCCCCCACCTCGTACTCTGGCTCAGGACTGCGTTTCGTGTCCGCATGTCTTTTCTGCTTTGCTTGGGCAGCTGCCAGATGATGAATGGCGTCGATTTGGACCGCATGCAGATGAGCATGGTGTTCTTGGATGCTCGGCAGCTGTGATGCTACAGGCCATTCAAAAGGAAGAATGTTCGGGTGATAACCCAAAAGACAAAAGAAAGGGGAGCAGCCCAGAGTGGAGTGTTCGGTGTTATTGTAGGTGAACTCTGCCATCCACAGGAGGGTGACCCAGTCGACTGTGTTTTGTAGTGAAAAACATCGCAAATACTGCTCTATGGTCTGGTTGAGGCGTTCCGTTTTTCCGTCTGTTTGAGGGTGGTAACTCGTTGAGAGCCGGGCATCGATGGTTAGTGTTTTGCAAAGGGCCTTCCAGAAACGAGATGTAAACTGCGACCCCCTATCTGTAATGAAAACGGATGGGACACCATGGGCTCTCACGAGATGTTGCAGGATCACGAGTGCCAGTTCTGCGGAGGTGGGTATTCTCTCCAAAGGTACAAAATGGCCCATTTTGGTCAGATGGTCAACAAGGACCAGGATTGTAGTCTTTCCTTGACACAACGGCATTTCAACTATGAAGTCCATTGATACAGTGTGCCAAGGTTTGGGAGGAATGGGAATTGGGCGGAGCAACCCAGCGGGTCGGTTATGTATCGCCTTGCTTTGTGCGCACACCGAACAATTCCGGACGTATTTCTTTACGTCGTTCCTGAGGTTGGGCCACCAGAAAGACCGCTCTATGGTGGCAATAGTCTTATAGACACCCCAATGTCCTCCCAGCACAGAGTCGTGAGCCCACGTAAGTACCTGCATCTGTAGGCCAGGGTCCGGGACATACAAGGCATGATGATGATACAAAAGGTCGTTGTTTTGTGTGCGCCCTAGGGGTTCTTCTTGGAGCCATGTTGGGATATCGATGTCCGTCAACGACACCCTAATGTCCTCGAGGAAATCAGTGGACGTGAGCAAGGCAATGGTGCTTTCGGGAAAGGCACCCTCAGACAGAATAGAAGGAGGTTCACTGTGTTCCATGGTGTCGGAGTCTGTGATTTCCTGGTTCCTGGAAAGGGCATCGGCCTTCCCATTTTGTGGACCGGGGCGATACTTGATCACGAAGTCGTAATCCGAAAAAAAGAGAGTCCATCGGAGTTGTCTTGGTGTGAGGGCTTTCGCCGTTTTCAAGAACAGAAGGTTCCTGTGATCCGTGTATATTTCAAAGGTATGCCGGGCCCCCCACAAGTAGTGTCTCCATTCTTCGCAGCCCCTTTTGATGGCGAGCAATTCTTTATCCGTGATGGAATAATTGATCTCGCTTGGGCTCAGTTTCTTTGAGTAATAGGCGACGGGATGTATTTGTCCAGTTGTCGGGTGTCTTTGGGACAAGACCCCTCCCAGAGCGAACTGGGATGCATCTGTTTCCAATATGAATGGCAGTTGGGCATCTGGATGGCGCAAAATGGGGGCTTGCGTGAAGCGCTCCTTGAGGGTGCGAAAGGAGAGATCTGCTTCTTCCCCCCACACAAATGGCACATTTTTTCGCAGCAGACAGGAGATGGGATGAATAATCCTGGAAAAATCTTTTATAAATCTCCTGTAATAATTTGCAAAGCCCAGGAAACTCTGCACTGATTTAACGCTCCGTGGCGTAGCCCAGTTCTTGATGGCCTCGATTTTTCCAGTTTCTATCTGGAATCCGTTAGCGTTGATCACGTAGCCCAGAAAGGACACCTCGGGGACATGAAAGAGACACTTTTCAAGTTTGGCGTACAATTCGTTTTGTTGCAGGCGTTCTAGTACTTCGGTGACATGTTGTACATGGTCTTGCATGGTCTCCGAATAGATGAGTATATCATCGATGTATACCATGCATATGGTATCTAACAATCCCCTTAGCACCTCATCCATGAAATATTGGAAGGCGGCAGGGGCGTTGCATAGACCAAACGGCATTACCCTATACTCAAAGAGCCCAAACTTGGTGCGGAATGCGGTCTTCCACTCGTCGCCTTGTTTTACGCGCACCAGATGGTAGGCCCCACGAAGGTCCAGCTTGGTGAAATAGCGGGCTCCTTTGATTTGATCCATCAGAACGGATATCAACGGAAGGGGGTATCTGTTTTTAACTGTGATACTATTCAGTGCTCTGTAGTCGATACAGGGTCTCAACTCATCACAATCCTTTTTCGGGATGAAAAATAAAGGGGAGGAAGCAGGGGAAGTGGAATGGCGAATGAATCCGGAGGCCATGTTTTCATCAATGTATTTTCTCAAATACTGGTTCTCTTTCTCTGCTAGAGCATAGACTCTACTGCATGGAATCGCTGCTCCGGGTAGAAGATCGATACAGCAATCGTACTCACGATGCGGGGGTAATCTCGTTGCCTGCTTCTTGTCAAAGAGTTCATGAAACCTTTCATATTCTCTGGGTAAAGAGCTGGTCTTTTTCGGGGTTTCCGCACAGGATACCGCCAAATGATGCGCCCACGGGGTCTCTACGTCTTCGGCTATCTCCTGGAAACTTTTGCAGCAATGTTCCTTGCAGTAGGCCGAGTTCATCGTCACCGTTCGAGCTGACCAGCTTACATCAGGATCGTGGAGTGTCAGCCAGGGCATGCCGAGGATGAGGCGGAACTGTGGCGCAGCTATCAAGTCAAATTGTATAAATTCATGGTGTTCTTCATGCTGCATGCGCAGAGGCACCGTATGTTTGGTTACTGGCCCAGAGGTCAAGGAAGAGCCGTCAACTGCTTTTACGTTTTCTGGCTCCTTCTTTCTCTCCCACTCAATTCCAAGGGATGCCGCATACTCGAGGTCAATGTAGTTCCCTGTGGCCCCCGAATCCAGCAGGGCTTCCACATGCGTGACGTTGTTTCCTGCTATGAATAATGTCACCGGCATGTTTATATGGGCCACAGCTGGCATCATCGTGTTGGCAAGGAGAGAGGAGATCGATGTCTGTCTCACGTCCAACCCAGCGACCTCAGTCTGGGCCGGACTCTTTAGTTTTCCGACGTCTCCTTGGTTCCCATTATAACGGATTTTCTTGACCCCGGGTTTCTCTCCGGTTGTTGGGCCCTCGCTCTGCATTCACGTATGAAGTGCCCCCCTTTTCCACAATACAAACAAAGCTTCATCCTTCGTCTGCGATCCCGTTCTTCCGTTGTCAGAGGCCCTCGGATCCCACCGATCTGCATCGGCTCAACCCCCTCCGGATTCTTAGGACCTTCCTCCGACGATGGTTTTGGTTTGGGATACCATCCCTTCATGTCGCTCCGGTTCCGGTCTCCCCGCCTTTCCAGGAGGCGATGGTCGAGTTGGACTGTAAGATCTATCAAATCCTCGCAGTTGGCAGGCATTTGGACTACTTGTGATAGGACGTCTTTTAACTCACTGCGAAGTCCTTGATAGAACAACGAGGTGCGTTTCTCCTGGGGCCAGTCTGTTTCAACCACCAGTCTATTGAAAGCGGTGATATAAGTCAAGAGGTCCTGTGACCCCTGGCGTAACGTGATAAGTTCCTTGTCCAAGGACAACATATGAGTCTTGCGGTCAAACAACCTCCGGAGAGCCGAACAGAAATCAGGGAATTGATGCAACACCGGATCATTCTTCTCCATTAACGGGATTGTCCAACTAGCCGCGTTTCCACTCATATAGGACATCATAAAGGATGTTTTGGACGCGTCGTTCTGAAACACCGCAGGCTTGCACAGAAAGTGGAGCCGGCATTGATTGAGGAAGGTCTCAAATTTCTTTGGATCCCCATGAAAGCGTTCTGGTGGGGCAAGAGGAATGCCCGTGTTCTGTATGACATGCACCGTGGGTGTAGAGTCGGTGGAGGACTGAGGTATGGCATTGGGGACCGCGAACCCACCCCCTGATGCTCCCTGAGGAAGGGGTTGAGTCACTGGATGACCAGGGGGAGGCAGAGTTGCTTCTCTGATGTAGGAACCTGATCCCTGTCCTTTACGTACCATGCCCGCTACCTCTCTCCTCATGGTATTCATTTCTTTCTTCATCTCTTGGTTTTCGACACGCGATGCGTGTACCTCGTGTTGAAGCGCAGTAAGGCTTTCTACCAGCGAGGCTAACATAGTATTTGGTTCCATGGTCCAGGCTCGGCTTGTCTACTTGGGCTTGTCAATCTGTAACGGTTAGCAACCCACAGATATCCCACGCAGAGAAACCATAAGCCACTAACCTTCAGGTACTGGCCGGCGGGGACCACAGCGCGAAGAATAGTATCCCAGTTCCCAAATAATGCCCACTCTCCCTGCAATATACTCATGCAAAGGACAGAAGGCACTCCAGGAAAAAGGGACGAAACAACGAAGGAGGATGTGGTTGCGAAGTACCCCTCTTGGTCTGGTCACTATGGAAGGAGGTCTTCAGGTCACCACTATTAAAAGAACAAAAAGGGAGATGCCCAAAGAAAAGGATTCTGGATGATGTAGTACCGGTTCGGTAATACTGAGTCTCAAGTGTTCCTTTACCTCCAGGTACCCTGAAAGGGAGGATAGGGGTGGCTACGAATGGCACCTACTAGTTATTGTCACTAGAGGTATGAAACGAAGGACGACAACAAAAGGACGGTAGCTCCACCTCTGGACTACGGGAAACTAACATAAACAGTATCTCTAGCACGGCCGTGCTCTACAGGTTCCTACCTCTAAAGTTCGAGAAGGAAAAAGATGCGGCGTCTTCCGAGCGGGAAGGCAAGCGTCCGCGCACCACTTGATCCGGCGTCCTCCTAGCGGGAAGGCAAGCGTCCGCGCACCACTCTATCCGGCGTCCTCCGTGCGGGAAGGCAAGCGTCCGCGCACCACTCTCTCCGAAGTCCTCCTAGCGGGAAGGCAAGCGTCCGCGCTCAAGCTCTCTTGACAGGAAGGCAAGATTGACAAGCACGGAGCTACGCTGGGGGATTGCATATATCTCCGTTCCCACAACCACTTCCGGTTTGCCAGCACCCAAGTCTTTCTGGGAGTTGTAGTGTCCCGGCGGTTTCCGCCTATTGCGTACCTTTTTCGTCCTTTCGTGGACAACAGCGCTACACATATTGCCTCTCCCCTCCTGAACATTGATAATAAACAGCACATTATGCTCTGTACATCTGCATATATGGTTAATGAGGTGGCATTTTTTCTTGTATATTTGTTTTAACAAAACGTATTTAACCAAAACCATGATGCAAAGCCAGGGTTAAATTGGTGCATTCGGTGAAAATCACACTGCAGAGCCCTCCTGACTATTGTGCGGGATGTTTTCCTGTGCCAAGTAGTTGGTACACGCGATCTGGGAGGTAGTAAACAGTGTTTTTCTTATGCCAATTTTGCTATGCTGTGTAATAAACTTGAATTTGACCTTTGCACCTTACTAATAAACTAATCAATGGTGTCTATTAGTACAGTTGCTAATCATGTCTTTCATAGTGTCAAGGGCACTGTGACGTGTAAGCTCCTCTTATGGCCATTTGCGGCATTTGTGATTACATCTGTCACATCAGGGAGTCAATGATGTCCTTTTAGCTCCCCATAAGGATCTTCGTAATAGCAGTTAAGAAGCAAAATAGGGGGTCCCACCAGGTGGTGTTGCCCATTAACAGCAAAAGTCTGAAAAAAATAGTGTTTTCTGTGTCTGGGGAGCACCCCTCAGGGATAATAGTATTTTGCCTGGAACTTTGAAAATCCTCACACTTTTCCGATTTCCGAGCATGCTAGACTGGTTGAAAGTCCTGGACTTCGGTTCCATATACAGGCTGAAGATTTTAAAATATTTTTGATATTCGATAGTTCCAGCCCTGTCATTGCTCTCTGTTTGAAGGCCGCCTTGTTGGAGGTTGCCTCCTCGATTCAACAACAATTACATACTGAACTTGAATGCCAGCATGGTAGTGAGTGGTCTTGCTCTATGGTGATAGACACTACTTGATGACAGGTTTCTATCCCTAAGGAGATGGCCCCTCTTCCACTTCCATCTCAGGTAGAGAACACCTTTGAGTGTTAATCTCTGGTAGCATGTCTGGAGTCACTGCCTGATCTAACCCTGTCTTGCCATGTTCCTCTGAGTTGCTGGCCTCACCTTAGCATGGTAAAGTGTCTGATGCAATCATCTTGCCTAGGCTAGATTATTAAATCCATCTCTTAGTTGACTGCCCCAAGAGATGTTGACCCACATGTATCGCTTGCATGTTCTTGCCGCACACACGACAATCACCATAGACGGTGGTAGCAAACATCGCAGTTGTTGACTAATCCTCAATAATTTTCCTCTCAGCTGGGCCTTGATAATTTTGAAGAATAGGCAATATTAGGACTACATTCCTGGTTAGGCAATTTTAGGGTCTCATTCCCGGAAGAAGTATCCGCTCTGCCTCTGTAAACTGGTTCTACCTTCATTAAGTGAAGGTCCCTCAGGAGTTTCCGCATATGAAATCTAAGCAGCAAGATTTACGAAGTGAAAAGATTTTGCGTGGACTAGGACAAAAACCTCAACCTCGGCTGATATGTATATGGTGCCACCTAGTAATGCAAGCCATATTAGGTGCCATAAATCAAAAGGGCGGGTTTGCTGCAAAAGTCTCAAATTGGTTTTGCAGCACGAGCATGGAGCCCTGAAAAAGGATGGGGCCTGGCGACTAATGTCCTCTCTGACCTGCCCCTTTTGACGGCGTTGGGAAGTCCCTGCAGTTTACTGCCTTTTCATTAAGGCCTGAAACTAAACCTGCCTGTTTACAGAGGAATACTGCCACTGTAGTACATCCATCTTCAGTTTTTATAGGTCACTTTCACAAAGCCTTTCGGATGCAGGCCATCTCTCTGAAAAATAAATCAAAAAATGAGCAACAAGAAGAGAGGAGACTTCAAAATCTAAATGATTTTTTATTTACATGCAATCTCTTAGATTTCTGAACTGAATGACTGTTGAGTTGCTGAAAATGATGTGTCCTCAAATGCTTGTATTAAAGTCTATTACAGGTGCATGTGAGATTGTGGAAATGCAGAGCAGTGCATTTAGCAGGTGCATAAATCTAAATGTTATTTTGGATTTAGAATGATTATTTGGAAAATGGGAGGGGAAGACAATGCCACAAATCTGTTAAAAGAGGAGTTTAGGCAACACTGTGTGTGGTTATGTGGTAGTCTAACCTGATAAGCTTTGTTAAAAAGTAAATGGCGTAGATGGTCTATCTGGGAGAATTCCAGTGTACTATTTGGAACGGCACAATTCCTTCAGCTTCAAATCAATGCTTTTCCTGCTTTGAGCTTTTGGGCAGGAAAATCATGGCTGAAGCGGGAATCCTCAATGCACATATCTGAGCTGATGAAAAGGTTTCCATCAGCATCTTCCAGGTTTTCTTCTTTGGAGGGTGTCCACCTCCGGGAAGGTTTATATGTATGATGGTAAGCACTTTCATTGGGGCCAGCTACATACTGCTGGGTTGGGATCACTTGCACTGCTTGGGTAATCACCTGTACAACAGTTTCACGTTATTTCTATTCTTTTATACTGGCAAAAGATAGGAATGAAGAACTTCTTCTAATGCTTCACTAATGAGCGGTTTTGGTTTTCTTACATGTAATCGCTACATCTGTTTTTCTTCATTTTTGCATCACATTTCAGAACACATTTTGGTCTCTTAAACTAATTTTATTTGGCCCTTTATTATTATTATTATTAATTGAGTTTTGTAGAGCGCAAACAACCCGGAGGCCTCGTAGCGCTGTGTATAGTCAGACTATTATAAGGTGAATAGAATTAGATGAACAGGTCGGTTTTCAATTCCTTCCGAAATTTTAGAAGGCTGGGTTCACTACGAAGGGAGATGGGCAAGGAATTCCATGCCTTTGCGGCATTCCAAGAGAAGGAACGCCCGCCCCATCTGGTGCGTCTGATCTTATTAACAGTAGCCAGGAAAGCTGTGCTAGATCGCAGCGCTCTATGGGGAAGGTAGGGGTTTGCTAGGGAGCAAATCATAGTTGGAGCGGTCTTCCACATGGCTTTGTGCATAATACACATGGATTTGAACAGCACTCTGGCCTTAATGGGAAGCCAGTGCAATTTCCTCAGGGCCGCTGTGCCTGATTCCCGTTGATTGAGGCCTAGTAAAAGGCAGGCTGCAGCGTTTTGGGTCACCTGCATCTTTCTTATTGTGGAGGTGGGAGCCCCTAAATATAGGGAGTTCCCATAGTCCAAACGGGACAAGATAATGGCTTGCACCATTATTGTACGGGCTTCGAAGGGGAGAAGTGGTAGCACCTTCCTCAGCATGCGCATGAGCCCAAAACAGGTGGCGGACAGAGTGGTAGCTTGTTGCAAAAAGCTAAGGTTAGCGTCCAGCCAGATGCCCAAACTTTTTATATGGGGCTTTGGTTGGGGCGGGGGGCCCATACACGGGGGCCAGTCCATCATAGGACTGGGGATGGTTGAATTGCCTAACATCATGAGCTCCGTTTTCTCGCCATTTAATTTCAAATGCGAGGCAGCCATCCACTGGGCGACCGCTACCAGACAATTACTTAGATTTGAAGGGGAAGAGTCAGATTGGTTCATAGATACAACTAATTGTGTATCGTCGGCGTAGGTCACTATGTCAAGGCCGAACAAGTGCACTATATCAGCAAGAGGCTGCATATAAATATTAAAAAGGGTAGGGCTCAAGGCAGAGCCCTGGGGCACGCCTTGGTCCAGGGGCCAGATTTTTGAGTGGGTGGTGCCCTCAACAACCTCGAAGGAGCGATTCTCCAAAAAAGACTGAAGCCAGTGCATGGCCTTCCCAGAAATTCCCATTTGGCAGAGGCGGTGAAGGAGAATGCTGGTGTTGACAGTGTCGAAGGCGGCACTAAGGTCGAGCAACATAATTGCTGTAGTGCCGCCTTGATCCATTTGTTTCCTGGCCAGCTCAGTTACCGCCAAAAGAGCCGCCTCAGTTCCCAACTTGGGAATCATGAAGTAGATGATAATTTTCTAAGAATTGGGTAATGGGCGCGTTAATGTGTTTTTCTAAAAGTTTGCTGACCCACGGAAGAAGAGAAATAGGTCGGTAGTTGGCCATGTTCTCCGGGTCCAAGGTAGGCTTTTTCAGTAGTGCCCTGACTTGGGCACGTTTCCAGGCAGTGGGCACTGAGCCTGTGATAATAGAGGCGTTCAAAATATTAAGAATAACAGGTTTGATGGTGTCCTTGATTTTTACTAGCTGACAGGGGGGGCAGGATCCGTGGGGGACCCAGATTTGATTTTCAGCATGAGGGCCCTAAGCGAGTCCTCATCCAGCAACGGAAACTCATCTAATTTGGGAGTCACGGTGCTTGGTAAGGTAGTTCCTACATCCTGGATCAGATTGGGTGGGTTAAAAGCAGAGGCAATTTTCTGTATTTTATTGTGAAAATATTCAGCTTGACTATCACAGCGGATCTGGGCTTTGCTAGGGTCAATGGGAGTCGGAGGGGTATCGATCAGAAATTTAGCTATCTGAAAAATTTCTCTAGATGAGTTGGAGGCAGTAGTAATTTTTTCCTCGAAGTACGAGGTTTTAGTGCATCTAATGTCTGCATTGGGATTTTTTCTGGTTGATTCATGCATACCTCACACATTTTCTCTGTGGAAGACCTTGCTACATGTGCCAATCTACGAAGGTGAGGCAGGGCCAGATTTTTATGCCATATGATTGTTCAGTCACAGCTCCCTCCACTCCCTGATTAGCTGCAGTTCTCAAGAGTCTGGTCCAAAGAGCTGCAGCCCACCCTGCTTAAGGGAAGATCTTCAAAGTACCGGGCCCGATTCACAGAATGAACTTAAGACTCAATCCTAAACTTACTACTATTTTGGTATTCACAGAATGCACTTACTACTTTTGGCATTCACAGAATGAATTTACTACTTTTGGTATTCACAGAAGTTAGGATTTGTCTTAAATTTGTCTTAAGACAAACTTAAGACAGACTTAAGACAGACTTAAGAGAAACTCAATTAGACCTTGGTGGCAATTCAACACCCAGAAAGCCAGTTTGAAGGCAATGTCGGGAGTGATAGTGCCACCCAGATGGTGTTTTCCTTACCTCTGCCAGCCCAGCCGCTTGCTAAACACACGCCAGTTCAGGGTGAGGTGGGAGCAGTCACCCCTCGACTTTCACAAGGCCTAGCTTGGTGAAATGATCCTTATGGGTTTTTATTTTTGGGCCTGCCTGATCAGGGCTGGAGGTACACAATGTTATATTGCCTATATTTAGTCTCCATGTTGGTTCCTCAATTTAACATAGCATATTTTTCCAGTGGTGATATGCACATGATTTTCCTTATTGTGAAAATGTCCTATATACGCATTTATTGCGGATAGCTATTGTTGCCTTGTAGTCGCACATTTAGTTACAGGCTCATACAATTAAGAACATGTGGAAATTGTTTTATTTTCAGTGCTCGTAGGTGACGACTTCTCTGTTGCAGTGTAATTAAAACATTGTTCTTCCCCTTTGGCACAGTGGGGTAAGCTTGCCATTTTATTATAAAACAGCATCCATGTTGAAGTCAGTGAGAGGTTCTTTTCCTGCCGGACTCCTTGTGGAACACTGCTGTGACTTGTAAGTAATATGCAGTTGGGCTGTCCCCGGCCTTCATCCTGAGAAGGAAGATAGCTGTGCAGAAGAAGTGTACAGACTAGCACACTCAAATCAGAGTGCATTCATTAATGAACTAAGGCCAGCTTCCTGACAGTACTAAGGTATGGAGTTGGGTCATTCCAATGGGCCTGGCAGATGGGTACTCCCTTCATGCTCTCTTGTTAGCAATAGCAACAGATAGGTCTAATGTTAGTAACATTATGAACAGTTAACATGGTTGAATTGTTTGTGTTTTTCACAGATCATGTGTTTGTATTTTTCACAGTTCATGTGTTTGTTTGTGTTTTTCATAGCTCATTTACAGAGATTAGAGCTTTTCAATAAACATTTGGAAATGCATTATCATATCTTTTCTTTGTGATACTTTAGGCATGCACGAGCGACAAACAAAAGGGTTAAATCTGGTTCCCACAATTCCTTGAGAATTTTAGACTAATGCTCTAGATTGCAGACAACATCTATGACCCCGTCGGTTTAGGAGTTTAGATGCAGTAATGTGAGCTAGCCAAACGGATCAACATTTACTGATTATATAATGAGACTCAGTCTCTGTATTAGGAAGTTTTGTTGTTCTACATACACAGCCCTACTAGTTTCATAGGAATCCTACACCAACTCAGATCTCCTCCTCATGATTGAAGGATTGAAAGGGATTCCCTAAGGCCTCAGGAAGGGGAGATGGCTCCCATCACTTCTGCACCTCATTCCCTGGGGTGTGCAAACAAATCCTGTCGAAACCGCTCACAGGGGTGATGCACACATAGGAATTCTTGGGAATTCCTTTTTATCAAGACGGTCATGCGTACCCTAACCATAAACAGTTCTTTTCTTGTCTTTAAAATTGTGTACAAACATGATTTTAAAATTCATTTCTCATTATGTGTGCCTCTGCATTTTGTGGTGTGTTTATTGAAGTCTTATTTTCTTTGACCAGCACTTTGTATATTTTTTCCCACCAATCAAACCATAGGGCCTGTAAGCCAACACATGCCACAGACCCACATACAATAGCTCATGTACTCACAATCGTCCAGTGGCCACAATCGGAGTGAAATTCAAAGAGGAAGATCCCTGTGTTCGCCAAACAGCTATGTGGCTGGCGTTAAGAGTCCGCCTCAGTGCTGCACCATCCCCCAACAAGCATTGAAAATGCAATAGGTCTCGCCTCTGATTAAGTTAAAGCTATTTGCTTTGCTAATTTAGTTTAGCAAAGCAAATGGCTTTAACTTAATGAAAGGCGAGACCTATTGCAGGGAAGGGTGGCAGTGCAGGGGGGTTTATAGCGCGGTGACGAGGAATGCACATCTTAAATCCAGAGACGTTAAGTATACCAGTTGCTTGGGTCTTTTTGCTTCCATTGCAGAATTTCGATTAATGCTTCACTTCTACAGTGCAACAGCGACATTATTCACAAAGTGAGCAATCAGTGTTGCAGATTTCCTCTGACAGCATATTGTTCTACATGTGCATTTTTGAGCAGGGAGTTTCAGGATATCATAAATCAAACGATGGGTTAAATTCTGCAACTTATTCAAGGGAATGTTTGTTTTAGCTCACGTTTAATTAGCTTTTCTGGGAAAGAGGCACTTGCTTTCTGGTTGACAAAAAACATGTCATTTACAGCAAACTTACAACCTGAGCTGTACAGAGCAAATGTGCATAAGAATTGAATGAACAATATTACAAACTGTTTGCCTCTTGTGAGAACCACAGGGAAGGAGGAAAACTTGCAGATTGATAGGATGGGCCCAGTTCAAGACGATTTCACCCTTTGCATTACTTCTTGTACAACGAAGCTCAAGGGTGGGTACCAAGTATGCCACACCCATCTCCTTTAATCATCCAATCAGATTGACACAGAGTCTTACTGTCTCTGGTCCCAGTGCTGAGAGGGCTGCTGGACATACTGGCATTGACAGCACCCTGCACTGCTGAGACCGGAAGCATTCATGGTAAAGGCCTGGCCCTCCACCACCGTGAAAAAGATAGGACATTCTGTCTTTCGCTTTGCTGCTGTCGGTTTGTGGATGCACTTTAGCTGTCTCTTTCCCTGACCCTGCCCTGTCCGTTTCTGGCCTGCCAATTTCAACTTGAAGCTTGACTGGGCTGATTTGATGCAAATACCTGACGGGAAAACCCAGAAACTAATGAACAGTTATGTGAAGTCGATTTTGCACCATTGTGAAAAGGTAACCTCTGCGAGGAAAAAAATCAACAAGGTTAAATAGACAAGAGCTTTTCACGTGTAACGCCACCACGGCACATCCTGCTCTCTGTTTACAACCTGTCATAAATGTCCTGGTGGTGTAAAGGCACACAGTGTGTCCTGGTGCAAGTCACAGGACGTAAAGCTGCACGTGGGAAGGCACACAGCATGTCCTGGTGGTGGGAAGGCACACAGTGTATCCTGGTGCACAGGGAGATAAAGCTGCACGTGGGAAGGCACACTGTGTTCTGGTGCACGGCACGGGACGTAAGGCTGCATGTGGGAAGGCACACCGTGTGTTCTGGTGCAAGGCATGGGACTTAAAGCTGCACGTGGGAAGGCACACTGTGTTCTGGTGCACGGCACGGGACGTAAGGCTGCATGTGGGAAGGCACACAGTGTGTTCTGGTGCAAGGCATGGGACTTAAAGCTCAACTGTGTTCTGGTGCACGTAAGACATAAAGCTGCACGTGGGAAGGCACGCAGTTTGTTCTGGTGCACGGCCCAGGACGAAAAAGCTGCACATGGGAAGGCACAGAGTGTGTTCTGATGCATGCGACACAAAGCTGCACGTGGGAAGGCACACAGCGTGTCCTGATGCACTGGACGTAAAGCGGCATGTGGGAAGGTACAAAGTGTGCCCTGGTGGTGGGAAGGCACACAGTGTGTCCTGGTGCAAGTCACGGGACGTAAAGCTGCACGTGGGAAGGCACACAGCATGTCCTGGTGGTGGAAAGGCACACAGTGTGTCCTGTTGCACGGGGAGATAAAGCTGCACGTGGGAAGGCACACGGTGTGTCCTGGTGCACGGGGAGATAAAGCTGCACGTGGGAAGGCACACAGCATGTCCTGGTGGTGGAAAGGCACACAGTGTGTTCTGGTGCACACGGGACATACAGCTGCACGTGGGAAGGCACACAGTGTGTCCTGATGGTGGGAAGGCACACAGTGTGTCCTGGTGGTGGGAAGGCACACAGTGTGTCCTGGTGCACGGGCAGATAAAGCTGCACGTGGGAAGGCACACGGTGTGTCCTGGTGCACGGGGAGATAAAGCTGCACGTGGGAAGGCACACGGTGTGTCCTGGTGGTGGAAAGGCACACAGTGTGTCCTGATGTAAGTCATGGGACGTAAGGCTGCATGTGGGAAGGCACACAGCTTGTCTTGGTGGTGGGAAGGCACACAGTGTGTTCTGGTGCACACGGAACATGCAGCTGCACGTGGGAAGGCACACGGTGCGTTCTGGTGCGCGCAAGACATAAAGCTGCACGTGGGAGGGCACACAGTGTATCCTGGTGCATGGGGCATGAAGCTGCTTGTGGGAAGGCACACAGTATGTTCTGGTGCAAGGCAGACGTGAAGCTGGGTGTACTGTGAGCAGAGGACCAAGAATGTAGTGTGCAGTGTGAAGAACATGGGCCCTTATTTATGAGGCCTTGCGTCAGTTTTGCACCACCGGTGCGTCACTTTTTGTGACGCACCAGCGGCGTACAAAATGCGCCTTGTTGCGCCATATTTAAAAAGTGACGCATCTAGGTAGATGCGTCACTTTTTAAACCCCTGCGCCATATTATACCTGCGTCAGGTATAATGTATGCGTTCCCCCGCAAAAAGCCTCGTAATAGTGACGCAGTGAAATCTATGAGATTTCACTGCGTCACTTTTAGGATGCTATTGCGTCAAAATCTTGCGCCTGCTTCACAGCAGGCGTAAGACTGACGCAAGCCCTTTCACATGGGGCTTTCCCCATGTGAAAGGACGCATTGCTGGAGTTGCGTCACTTTTGTGACACACTCCATGTGAGAAGTTGGCCTGATATGTAGTGTTTCCAATTCTGGAACCACTTTGTATCAGTCCAAACAATCCCCTATGGTGTCTGGTTGTAAGTCAACCTTGTAGACAAGCTATCCTAGGGGTAGCATGGACTAAGCAGCCTTAAAGGCTTAACTTAAGAGGTTGTGTTAAGCAAGCTGTTTTACCACATACAATCCTGTAATACCAAATGAAAGGACACCACACAAGTATATATTATAAAAATATATGTGTTTATTACTAAATTAATCCCCAGTACTCTTTATGAGGAAAGGGGCACAAGCGTTAAATCAAAAGCACAGTATAACATACAAAGTTGCACAATTATGGATGAGGGCGGGTGGCCACTCAAAACATATATTAAAAAAGTGGTATAAGAGATACCATCGAACAGTGGTTAGGCCTAGGGCATAGAGAATCGCTGGGAGCAGTCAGGACTAGCAATGCTGAAGTCGGGAGTAGCCCACGGAATTCGGGTGCAGCACGTAAAGTGCGGCTTGCACCAATGCAAAGTCAATGGTGCGTAAAAGTTACACAAAGTTAGTTAAAAGATACTTCCGCTGAACCTAGAGGAACAAAACTTAAGACACAGACCCTAGAGGTGTGTACCAGTGTAGGGACACCGGCGTTGCCATGTTACCTCACCCACAGGAAGTGGGCGCACAGGGTCGAAGTGGCGTCGGGTTTTGACACGCAGGCTCTTGGCGCTTGGAGCTGAAGATACTGCAGGCGATGGGAAGCAGAAGTGTCTGGTGTGATCCAAGGGTGGATCTGAAGTGGTGAAGACCTGAAAGCAGAGGGGACAATGTTCAAAGTCACTGACCAGTGACCACCGTGGAACCAGATTGGAACCAGGCAAAGTCGGGTGCAAACAGGTGATGAGGTGTTGCTTCTCTCTGCAGCCACATGGACACGAAAAGGTCAAGGACGTCCAGGAGTCAATCACGAGCTGTCCCTTGAAGGCTCTAGCTGATGGCAGTATCGGCAACTCGATTTAAGCAAACAAGCCTTGGCTAATGCAAGCCACAGGGATAGTGAAAAAGGCTTATTACTCAGACCAGCAAGGTCAGAGCGGGTACTCCTTTCTACAGAAGTGAGGGCAGGTCTAGAGCAACCAGACTCACAGTTTAAATTGTAGGTTTCGTCGCCAAGATGGCAGCTGACCACGTGGCAAGTGGCCGGGATGGCAAGTCAAGTGGCACAAAACAAAAGGGCCCCACGCAGATCGTGGAGATGCTGGAGAGCTGATCTTTAGAGCAAATGCTGCTCTGTTATGTGGCTTTACAAACCCCAAAGCACAGAGTCGAGGGTGCCTTGGGTGCTGCCCAGTCAGCGTCTCAGGGGTCTTTCAAGATGTCCGCTCCCACGTCTGTCGGTACCTCCACGGGTCCCTTCTTTGCAGGGACTGTGGATCGGGCAGGAGGAAGTCTGGGAAGTTGGGTTTTGTCAGGCTTTGCACTCGGGCTCCGGCGGGAGGCGGCGGCAAAGCAGACGTCGAGGTGCTGGGTGATGCCTGTGTTCACAGGGTGGCCCCTCCTAGGCCACAAGGGAGATGCTCTTCAGTCTTCTGTTCATCAGAATGTCGAAGTCCAGTCGTCTTCTTAGTTTAAAGTTGATTTCAGGATGATCTGCTGTGCTAGGGCACTGCTCCCACTCTTATTCCAATCTGAGGGGTGGATCTCCTGCTAGGTCCCTCCCTATGGGTGGGACCAGGAAGGGGGGCGGTTACACCCCCTTTCCTTTGTCCAGGTCACACTGGAGCTGGGGCTGGGATGCCCCAGAACCGGTTTGACCGGATTATGCAAGGGGAAGCCTTGTGCTCCCCAGGCACTGTCTGGTTTCTTTCAAACCTCCCTGCTACAATCCACTATCTCCTGTCTGGGGTGGTGTGACACCTCCCTGCGACAGGAAAGCCTTTGTCCAGGCCTCCTCTGCTGAGTTTCGGTCAGCAGCAGGAGGTCAGACATGTGTCTGTGGCAGAAGCATCCATTTTGTGGATCTGAGGCTCTTTTAAAAATCAACCGCGTTTTAGCAAAAGTAACATGTCGTCCCCTCTAGAGGGGTGGAATGCTACCCCCGTCGCCAGGACTGGCGAGGGGGTAGTATTCCAATTCGTATGACACCTTACACGACATGTTTTGATAAAGCCAAACCAAAGTTAACATATAACCACGAGGATTATAATGCACTTAATAGTATATGGTTTGGCATTATCCCGGAACAGCTAAGGGAATTGGTCCCGACAGCTGCAGACAGGCTCAACTCATGCTAGAGCACCATCTCACATTAAACCACGCACTCTGCCTTCAGGATTGTTAAGGCCTGCCATAGGAGTGGCTCACAGGTCTATATGTGTCCAGATAGGTTTAGATATAGGCATACTATATCTAAGCAAGGGGTGATTACGCCACCTTGCCCCAGCTGAGTGATCAGCCAGTTGTGTCAATTTTAGATAGCCAGCCAGGGGTGGCAAAAGATATGCTGCAGCCCCTGGTAGGCCTTGGAGGCACCTATGCCCTGGGCACCTATAGTGCTCTGTACAGGGGCTGATAAGGTGACCCAAGCCAATCTAGGTATGCACCTAGGGTACATGGAATCCATTTTACAGAGAGAGCAGATAGCCTGGGGCCCTGATTAGCAGGGAACCAGGCCAACTAAGTCGAAAACCAGCTAAACACAAGGCAAAAAATCTGGGGTAACCATAGTCAGGTAGCCACCTTCCTACACAACCCCCCCCCCCCCCTAAACGAAAGGAGATAAGGCTATCCTTGGCCAGGTAAGCCTATATTGCCTGAGTGGCCATATAAGGAAGTACCTGCACTAGCATGGGTACCCCCTGTCTCATGGTCCACTAAGCAGTCCCTCACCCTTGGGGTATCAGAGGGTCTCCACCATAGGGAATCACTACCTTGGGTGTGTCTTTGCAAGTTAGAAGGCTGGTTTGGATATGGAGTTTTGAAGTGAGGCTCCACTAATTTAGGACTCAGCTTCCTCCAATTATCTTCCACCATGTGTGCCCTTCTCTCTTCAACTGAGTTGCACTGTGCTCTCAGGGTCAGCCTCTGGCTACCTAAAGCTGGAGGCTGGGTCCCTCTGTTTGGCTTGCTGGAGGGACAGTTCAGGTTTGGTCCCTTTGGGTCCCAGGTTTGGCTGTGCCCAACAGAATCCATCTGTGGGAGGTCCCTAACTACTTTTAAGGGGGCTCCCTCAGGAGTTTTTAAAGTGTTCACCTTACAAGGGCTACTAGTTTTGGTGCCCCTCGTCTGTTGATGGGGGTGCTATATTTGACAGGGGGCCCTCTGGGTCTCACTGTCCTTCATGTCCTCTGCAGCCCTGGGCTGACTAAGGCAAGGTAGAGAGGGGCAGGTTACCTGCTCCAGACTGGATCCCACCTGAGAAGGGTCCACTGCCATCAGAGGCTCTGTCAGGCCAGGCCTAACAACCTCTGGGGCAGTTCCTTCATCAGGGGTAAGATCAGTTCCCTGAGGAGGCTGATCCTGTCCTACTGTCTGGTGAGGGGGAGATTTCTCTTCCTCCTCCATGCTCTCAGTTTGGGTGGAGTGATCCATCATTTCAGGCTTCACAACACACATATCTGTTTGAGTTTGGGCTGTGGCCATCACAGCCCCACCAACCTTTTCAGGAGGAGACTCAGTTTGGGTGTCTGCTGTTATCATAACAGCTTTGCTATTCTGTTTTGGAAGAGCTTCTGGTAAAGATGGGGCAGAGAGTTGCTCCGCCCTACCAACCTTTTCAGGAAGGACATCTTGAATTGGGGCTGTAGCTATTAAAGCCCCACTAACCTTTCCATTGGAGTTTACCATTCTAGAATGGATTTCCTGTTCAACCTCAACCCAGGCTGAGATTTCTAAATCATTACCCAGTAGACAGTCTACAGGCAAGTTTGGTGACACTGCCACTCTCTTTGGGCCAGTGACACCTCCCCAGCTGAGACTTACTACTGCCATGGGATGATTTGTTTGGATGCCATCAATGTTTGTTACCTGGTATGTGGCACCAGGTAAAAGTTGCTTAGAGGGGACTATACAGTCAGCCACCATGGTGATGCTAGCCCCTGTGTCTCTAAAGGCTTCAACTTTCAAACCATTGATGATGGGTTCTTGTCTAACTTTGCTCAAGGTATTTGGGCAATCCGAGAAGTTGGCAAACCCCATGCAAGTCTCATAAACAAGATCATTTGGGGATGGGGACCTGGATAGACCAGGGTCCTCCTGGGCTCCAAAAGTAAACCCACCCATATTCCTGGGTGTGCTCCCACCTCCTGGGGGATTACTGCTGACAGTAACAGGAGGTGTTGGAGCTGGCTTTGGAGGTATGTTTTCTTTATTGCCATTCTTGGGACAACAGCTGTCTGTTTTGTAATGCCCAACCTGTTTACAGGCATGACAATAAGGCTTTTTCTCAGTTGATGAAGTGTCTTGGGACCCACCCCCATTCTTGGAGTTTTGGGGCCCTGGGGAAGTCTTTTCTTTACTTTTATCCCCACCCTTATCTTGAGGCTTGGTAGACTCCTTCTTCTGGTTACTGTCCTGATTCTTAGGCCTAATCCTGGTTCTGACCCATTTATCTGCCCTCTTTCCCAATTCTTGGGGAGAGGTCAAATCTGAGTCCACCAGGTGCTGGTGTAAGAGCTGGTTCTGACAATTACTTAGGATCTGCTCCCTCATAATCAAATTATACAATTCTGTGAAGTCATGTACTTTGCTGCCATTTAGCCAACCCTCCAGAGCCTTAGTTGCACAATCAACAAAATCAGTCCAGTCCTGAGTCTGTGTCTTCTGGGTGTCTCTGAACTTTAACCTGTACTGTTCAGTGGTTAAGCCAAACCCATCTATTAGAACACTCTTCAGGACTTTGTAATTGTTGGCATCCTCATGTCTGACAGTGAGGAGCCTATCTCTCCCTTTCTCTGAAAAGGAGTACCATAAGATTGCTGCCCACTGTTCCTCAGGAACCTGCTGTACCATGCAGGCTCTCTCAAGAGCAGTCATCCATTTGTGGATGTCATCCCCTTCCTTGTAGGGGGGCACAATCTTTGTCAGGTTTCTACTATCGTAGGACCTGGTTTTCTCTTTAGGAATATTGCTGCCACCAGTGGAATATAATCCACACATTTTTCTTTCTCTTGCTAAAGCAAGTTTAGCTTGAGCCAAGGCTATCTCTTCCCTCTCTATCTGGAGTTGGACAGCCCTCATCCTGGCCCTATGCTCTTTCCTCTGGGGGGAAGTCATTCCCCTTTGAGATTCTCTTGAGACACTAGAAACATGAGAGTCCCCTGATGGAGATCTCTCCCTTCTGTTGCCTGGGAGAATTAGGTTATGGGATCTGGGGAGGTGCTGGCCCTCTCCATTCCCTAGTAGGTCCAAGTTGGCTTGGCTAAGCCTCCCCACTGGGACCTGGTTACCCCTCTGACTCTGAGCAGGCTCATCTACCTCTGAGCCTTCTTCCTCCTCCTCCTCCTCTCCTTCTTCCTCTTCTGGAGTTATCTCATGCTCAAGGGGGTTCACTCCATCTCCTAACTCGCCTTATCTAAGTCATCCATTTCCAGGATGGCTATCAGGGAAGGAATGGTAGGGCCTCTGCCCTTCTTTAGCCCTCTTGCAGTGCACAAGGCACACAAGTCTTTGTGGCTAAGGTTGTCATATCTAGAAGTTGCCTTGGTAGGGTCAACTATCACAGGGGCAGAGCCTGAAGCTCTTCCTGTGTCATACATGGCTGCTAGTGAGGTGTAAGTGGTGCACTTACCTACACTAAGTGTTTTCCTACTGTACCTTGCTAATGAGTTGTAGTCAGGGTGTGCTAATCCCTTTAATATACAACTACTAAGTTCAGTAGAACTTAATATGCTAAGCTTTTGATTTATATGTACCTAAAGTACTTGATGTGATCTTTCAATTTGATAAAAAGATTGCAATGGTAAAACAACAGCAAGCTCAAATCCGCACCGCTGCGCACCAATGTGAGAAGTTGGCCTGATATGTAGTGTTTCCAATTCTGGAACCACTTTGTATCAGTCCAAACAATCCCCTATGGTGTCTGGTTGTAAGTCAACCTTGTAGACAAGCAATCCTAGGGGTAGCATGGACTAAGCAGCCTTAAAGGCTTAACTTAAGAGGTTGTGTTAAGCGAGCTGTTTTACCACATACAATCCTGTAATACCAAATGAAAGGACACCACACAAGTATATATTATAAAAATATATGTGTTTATTACTAAATTAATCCCCAGTACTCTTTATGAGGAAAGGGGCACAAGCGTTAAATCAAAAGCACAGTATAACATACAAAGTTGCACAATTATGGATGAGGGCGGGTGGCCACTCAAACCATATATTAAAAAAGTGGTATAAGAGATACCAATCGAACAGTGGTTAGGCCTAGTGTAGTGTAGTTCCTAGTTTCCCACTAGGCCCTGTGCATTGGAATAACATAAACAGTAGTATCGACGTGGAACTGCTTATATTCCAGGCCTCCACTGACTATGCTAAACTTAATTGGGTTGTGTTACCAACTAGCTCAGAGGTCACTGGAAACTTTCTTCTCTGCATAGGAAGTGATCAGCTTCCTTGGCACAGACAAGAAGGGATTCAGCTTTCCAACAACCGTGCAACATGACAACTTTGCTCCTCAGATCAAGAGTCGATCTCTAGGGTCGTGTGAAACAATAGACATAGATGTCACTCAGTCAGTCTAGTGCAGTTTACTTTCACGAGATGTAGAGAATAGAGAGACGGGCGTGTAACAATAAAGGGTTAACATTTATTGAACAGTCTTTCTTCTCATACAAGAGAAATGTATTGCCACAATTGCAATAACTGTTATTATAAAAAGTACGTACAGTAAGATAAGTATTGCGAAATAGAACTGTAAAAGCATTGATATGGTTTCTTAGCCATACAATGGTTTAAAAGTAATAAAACATATATACAGTCATATATACATTAGGCTAACATACTCAACTGGTGCTTCTAACTAAGCCTACCCCAGTGTGCCTGACCTAAGCCTAACACGTGAGAAGGGGGAGTAAGTAAGTAGCTTAAGTTAAGTTGGTTTTGCCAAGGTTTGTTTCAAGAATTCTCGTCTAAGGGTTTAGTCAACACCATACCTCTGAATAGAATGATGGAGGATTGGTATCTCCTTCAGGGGTCTCTCTCGATATCCCAGTCACCCGCGAGGGTAAACCGGAAGCGCCGGGACTGGATTTCTCTGCACGAGAAATGCAGCGGCTTCTCTCAGCGCGTCGAGGAAGGAGGGGTGACAGCGTCCGCGGGCAGCTGGAATCGGCTGGATGTCTTCGCAGAGGACGGCTGCTCGTCTCCTCAAGCGTACTGCACCATAGGTCGCGCTGTAGCGGCAATAATGGTAATCAGCAGCTTCACCACCACAGGATAGCAGGCTGCAGCGACAGAGTGCTAGTTTTTACCAACACAGGGTCATGCAGGCAGCTGGCATCAGCAACAGGCAACGAACTCGCAGTTCGTATCTCTCACATTGCTTAAGGCAACGTTGGTAATATTTATACCTGACAGGTGCCGGGTTTGACGCAAGTTTGCTGGACATAAGACGTCAATTAAAGATGTCACTAGGAAGTGACAGTTATCAGTTGCTCATTAGAGTTCCATTACTAATCAAAACATAGCAAGCGGGGATTTCCAGGTTTGCTAAGTTTTTATCTTGTTGAAGAACTCGGAGTGTTATCTAGGAATATCAGATAGTGACTGCTGCTCTGTCATTGCACTAATTGGTCGCAAAGGAAGTAGCAGAGAGTCATGCTGGAATGTGGCTCTGTTCGTGTGAGGCCAGAGATGACTTTTCAGAAAATCGTACTTGAACGGTTATGCCAATATAGGGAATAAATGGATTTATAGCCGGATAGGGGCATAAGGTCACAGTATCGATCAGGAACCTAGATAAGCACGCAACACCCACTCCACGTTTTCATGTCCATCAAAATTACTAAAACTAAGCAATAAGATGCATGTGTAACATTGCCCACCCCAAAATACATAAATGCATTCGAAATAGGCGTACTTGTAATACATGGAATTTAGGTACTGTACGTTTTTTAAAGCATAGTAATCATTCAAAAGGTATTGCATATGAAATCAATGAACGATTATGCAAAAAGAATTACACATGAAGTATCTCTGACAGAAGAAATGCGAGATAAATCATCACATAAAAATGCATTGTAATAACATGTGTGCTAGAGGCTGGTGTTATGTTGTTATGTCTCTAGATGTGTTTAGAAATAGAAGTGTGAAGCTTCTGTTCTCTAAGAATAGTTTTTACGTTAAGCAAAGAATTGTTCGTGCCAAAAAGAGAGGGTCAATATTTTTAAAAAAATTGTCCAATTCAAAGAAAATAGATTTTCCAAAGCACTTGGCAGTTTTTGTTGATCAAAACTGAAGGCCGAATTCAGAGTTCATGGGAACGCTGTGTGTCGGAAAGCTTTTCAAAAATTATTGTTTCTCTATGGGTGAGAACATCGTATCAGACAGGCTCGCAAAGAATTGGTCTACAAAATCAGGTGATAGTTCAACCAAATTAGATAGCGCTGTAACTTGGCAGGTGTGAGAATGATTGCTGTCATCGAAGGCAGGACCAGCAATGCTCACAGAACGTTGTACCTGGATGATGTTGCTTTTGTCACTCGCTCCACTGTTACCACTTGGCTGTAGTACAGGAGTCTCCACGAATGCCGTCATCAGGATTGGTAGCCGCTGGGGACAACACAATGCGTGAGCCGTTATTGGACTGAGCAAAGTATCGACGTCCATTGGTACTACTGATGGAAGTGAAAGACAGATGTCCAACACGCATTCATCGCCGCAAAGCATACACCGTAGCACAGGTAAAATGCAATTTTGCCATATCGGTCTGAATGAAAGGAACCAGGTCATGTTTAGATCTCTTAGCCTGGCCAATCCGAGGACGTTAGTTATCCTGTCCCGGTAGCGCATTGCTAGGATTGTCTCTTCCATTCCCATGGGAGCTATGTCTGAGCCGAGGCTTGCCATAACGTAGCAAGATGGTCAAAAATAGAATCCCTGCGATGAGTCCCAAAAATAGTGGTATGCCGCCAAAGATGGAGTGCACAAAATTAGGAAAGATTCCCAAAATTGCCTGGAAGGGTGTTAGCAGTCCCGTAAAGACTGTCTTAAATATGCCTGGGATGCTTGTTGCACTAGACATGTTAAGGAGTTGGCTGAACATTTCTACGAAATGCACGGGGCAATTTGTTGATAAAAGGTCATGGACTTCAGTAGCCGTCCTTGCGACTAGAAGATCATACGTCTCTTTAGATGACGTTATAGGCACGGTTGTCTGTAAAAGTACAGATTTCATTTTGCTTAATGTATCAATTCGTATAGAATAGAGATTCAGACGAGGCCAGAGGGGAGTCACTATGTCTGGAGGCCCGCTCGGAAACAATGCTTGCATACAACATTTGACCATGGACGTTACTTGTACTAGATAACTTTTCCCTGGCGCGAGGCCACAGCACCTGTGATCCGTTCTAAGAATGTAACTCCCGTTAGAAAGTTGCATAAAGAAGGGCTCTATCTGAGTTGCAGGTGTGACTAGCTGGTGGCATGAGAGGTTGTTTGAATTTCCATCACATGCTCCGTGTAAATTAATACCCTGACACAAAAGTATACCGCTTAGTGAGTTTTTACAGTTGTCACCACTAAGAAATACATTTTTGTCACTGTCACTATAGCAAGAATGAGTGTATGGTAATTTCCATTCAGATTTTACATATCCTTTACCCAATTGTTCATACTGGCCAGCAGGTATGTACTCAAGGCACTTTTTAAAGCGGAAAGTTGTTATCGGAATTGCGATAATTCCGTGTATTATCCATTCAATGACAGGACTCTCTGACATTGTCAATGGTAATCTCTCGAGTTTTTCGATGCTCAGGATTGTATAGTCTGCTCCTTTCTGTGCCAAACTGATCTGTTTATCAGTAAGGTTAAAACTGGAAAATAATGACGTTGTGTTGATTAAACGCCAAGGCACATAGCCTGAACGAAGATTTTGCAGCGTCCAGCCTAATTCTATAATAGAGCGTAATTGAGACTGGCCATGTTGTAACATTAGCAAATCTCTGTCTATCACATCAAAGGCAGAGGATACAATATTGTCCAAAGAATATATTCTGGAAGACAGAGTCATTAACCCATTGTCTACCACAGAAAGTGATTTCTCCAAATTAATACGATCAATTTCTCGTATTTTTTCAGCAGTTTCAATTTGCTTTACTTTCCAAGCCTCGTTGTAAGCAGCATAGATACTGGTCGCTATGAAACGCTTTTGACGCTGTTTGCGTGGTCCAAGAATGAAATCGCGCAAATCAGCACCATCTTTTAGCAAAGACAAGTGTTGCTTAATTTCAGCCAGTGTGGACGAAGTTAGCCATTCTAGGCAGAGTTTCCCTACACTGTATGTTGTTATAATCCCTGGATGTTGTCTCTGGGAATATCTAGGGTCTAATCTGGTCATTTTTAACCCCTGTGTTTTATTCAGGAACCTATCTTGACAGCTATTTGTGTCTGTAGGCCAGATTAACCACTTTTTCCAATCAGGATGTGTTCTGTTGAAATGTAAAATTTGTGACACGTCTAACTCAATATCAGCTGTTGCATTTTCAGGTATTGGCTTTGGTATAGACGGTGTTTTCATTTCTTTGATCTTAGCTAGGCCAAGACAAGATGTTTGGTGTACTGTGTCATTTAAAAATAACATTTGTTCTGGTATCATGCAGGTTCTAAACAGTGCTTCTATGCCTTGCACCTGCCAATCTTTTGTACCCCAAATTGTTTTCGTTTCAATATTATTTTTCCAATAATCAAAACCAAATGTCATTATTTTGTCATAAAATGCTTCTGAATATATCAATTTAGAATTTGTCAGCATTGTTTTCATTCCTGTTTTATCTAACAGTTTATAATAAAACGTTTCTGCATCACTGGTGTTAAACCCTGAGAAGTATTTGAATTTCTCAAAAAATGCTTTAGAACTGCTTTTAGGTGGTGTAGAACAATGTTCCCATTGATTATACATAAAAACATTTCTAGGCTGTGCAGATTTATGCAAGTAATGATCCCCATAGTGGGTGTAACAGAATAACTGCTCATAACTAGATGAACCTTGTAAATAATCATGATCTGTGAATCTAGCTGACATTACTAAATCAGACATCATGTCATTAATACTGTTAAAGTCCCAATCATCAGAGAATGTACTAGGTGTCAAAAAGTCACTTAAGGAAACCTTTAGTTGATGAGGATACTTCAGGATTTCGACCGGACCATAGATCTCATAGTCTGTTTTCTCCCATACTACCCCACCAGGTATTGGAATTGCTGTGACATTTACTGTTGACAGTTCTCTTTTCTTCACATGGGAAGATCTGTGTGGTTTCAGGACTAGGTTGATGTTCTGACTTGCTGTGTCCATTGTAATATATTTTCCTTCAATGAATTTTCCCAAACATAGTACCATGATGAGCCAAAGCAGGAGGAAAAATACACCTAGACCGAACCAGAACTCTAGCCAAGGGGAAATAAGGTAGATTTCCTTCAATTGATGAAAGAGTTCCGTTGCTTTTTCTTTAAAAGACTTTTTTGTTTCTGGCATCACTTCGGGGTCATTTAAATCTTCAGAGAAGTTGTCGAAGTTGATGAAATAACCAGAGGCAGTTCTGTCAATTGATGGGATTGTTCTTTCAATCTGTCTCTCGGTAGCACTTTCTGATGCCACATCATTGTAGACTGGTGTTGTTTCTTGACGAACTGTTTCAATCTGTGTTTCAAGAGGCACGAGTTCCATGGCTGTATTGCATAGTCCTTCATTGTGCACTGCAGGCTGATCGAATGTGATTAGTCTTTCAGTTTGAACCTCTTGGATTGTTGCAAGTTTGGGTATTCTGTTGTTTCTTGGGAGTCCACTGGGCCTACTGTTGATTATAGGCCACATGCTTGTGGTTTTACCAGGTCGATGGACACGACTCTGTTCTCCTTTTTACCAGCAAGGGACGGTAGCACAACTGATCTTGTTCCGGTGACTGCTAAGACAGGTACTGCTTTTCTGTAAGAAGGCCCAAATTCCTTCTTAACCGCGATCTTTTCCCTGACTAGATCCCCAATCTTTGGAATCCAGACAGGCCTTGCTGGGGATGTTGCGGGTGGTGCCTCGTCAGTGGTACTTGGCTGTTGCTTTAACTTTATGTTGCTTAATGATTTTCTTGTTTCATTCAGTTCCTGTAAAACAGCCAAACGGTCTTTTACTTCAAACTGCTTTGTTTCTTCTTGTACCACTGACATCTGACTATCGAGGTCCTGAACGTTCATTCTAATTCCGAACAATAGTTTGTATGGGCTGAAACCTTTTAGAGAATTTCTTGGCATGTTGTTAAGACTAGTCTGGACACTTATTAAATGTTTGACCCACCCTGCGCCTGAACCTAATACCTTCACTGTTATAGATTGCTTTATGTCCCGGTTTTTTCTTTCTACCACACTTGTGCGACGGACAAGAATACCGCAACCCAATTCCCATGCTGGCCATGGCCTCCTTATAGGCTCGAGAGCTGAAAGCAGGACCCTGGTCAGAATGGAACGTGGTAATTGCGTATGTGCCGATATGGACTCGTAAATCTTTTATAACCGTTCTAGCGTCAGCCGAGCGCTGGAGGCCTCATTTTTTAAGTGCTTTTCGTCTTAATGGTGTACACTGGGACGCGCTTCTCTTCTTTGATTGCGCAGATAGACCGCCTTATGCTGTCTAGAAGGGATCCTGAAACTACACTGGCCTGTTCATTACTGCGATCTCTATTGCAGTCTTCACAATTTTGAGCAAAACATTGAATATCTATACTCATTCCTGGCCACCAGTACTCTGATTGCCATTCTTTCAGAGAGGCTTTGATTGTTTGGTGTTTCAGACCCAACCCCATGTGTGCTTCCAGTAGGAGGAAGCCCCTCCTGCTCCTGTTTGGAATTACTCTATCCTCCACTCCAGGGATTCGAGCAAAAGGAACGGAGTTTGCATCGATTATGTATGCATAATTGAGTGGATAGTTTACGGGTAGTGCTGCACAGTCGCATTTTACGGTCGTTTTTACTGCCAGCATGGTTTCCCCGTCTATGTACTTATCTGTACGCTTTTTTGTGGCTACGGAAGCCGGGTTAGTTGCTTCCGCTTTGGCTGTATTAGCCAATGAATTCCCTGCAACGTGAACGCCATCACGCTGAAGACTCTGTGCGTGAATCACGTGAGTCTTTTGTAGTTCTTTACTTAAAAGAGCTACCTCGTTCCAGAGCTTTTTATGCTTTATTGTGGCACCTGTGTCATCTTTGTAGTTGTTTTCGATCCAACTCTGCAGTTTATTGTTGTAAGAATTGACGCAAAAATGAGAATCGCACATTATAAGTGTGGGGAATTCGCGTTCTGCATTTTCGAGCGCCATCTTTAAAGATCTGATTTCAGTTCTTTGAGCCGAACAGTACTTTACTGATTCGGTTTTTGTTACTTTCGGTCTGAATTTACCGCACAGCCAACGACCTTTAATGATCGCACATGCTGCATTGTAGGATTTGCTCTCTACGCTGAAATGCTGTACAAAGCTATCTGTATAGATTATACAGGCGTATTGTGGGAGAGGCAGGATTTCGATTGGCAGAGGATATTCTTCTTCATATTCTAAATCATTCAGTTCTTTGTATTGCGGGGCGAAATAGTATTTCACGTCTTCCGCTCCTAGAGAATCTATGCACTGTATCCATTTCGGATCCAGTGACACTGTAGGCAGGTTTACTGGGCTGAATAGCGCCTCGAAGGCGGATTCCGCTGTAAGGATATTAATCCGTTTGCCGTGTGCTAGTTCTCTTTCATTTGCTAATGCGATTTGCACTGCGTTCACAGTTCTTTCTGTGTGACTGAATGTTTTTTCTGCTTGTGTGTACAAGTGAGATTTAATTGAAATTGGTACCTTTTCTCCCTCATTAGAGGTTAGGTACGTGAATCCGCATCTTCCTGGGATGACTCGGATTACAAGATCGATCGTGTTGTCACGTGTATCTAATTTAGTTTTTGCTAACATGTCTGTTTGCAGTGATCTCAAAATTTCTGTGTGTTTTTGAGTCCAATTGATTTGTTTTAAATCAGGTTTTATTAGTTCGTAGAGAGGTTTAACCCTCTCTGCGTAATTTAGTATGTAAGTTCTTCCGAAATTCAGAAAACCTAGTATTGATTGTAAATTCTTCAGCGTTTTTGGAGCTTGGAGTACAGCGCACTTCTCTAAGAAGTTGTCCGCTAGGCTTTTCCCTTCACTTGATAATTCGTACCCTAAAAACAGTACTGTCAGATGGGCAATTCGGGACTTTTTAAAGTTGAATTTGTAACCCTCTGCTGCGAACCCAAGTATAATGGTGTTCACTCTTTTCAAGTGAGTATCCAAGTCGTCGTCTGTGAGATAAATATCATCTACGTAAGACAATGCTTCATCATCATAGATTTGTAGTAACTCTGTTACCCTAGCTGAGAATAGTCCTGGGCTGTTCTTGAACCCCTGTGGGAGTCGACAGAATTTTTCTGCGACCCAAATGCGGAGAAAGCGGTCAAGTATCTGCTTTCTGGTGCAATGTTTTGACAAAAGAAACCATTAGAAATGTCTAATGTCGTTTTATATTTTTTCCTAACTATGTTATTCATTAGGGCTGCACTATGCAAGTTTTGTACTGCAAAAGTTTTGCAACATGTATTAAGATGTCTGTAGTCCAAAACTAGACGATATGAATTGTCTGGCTTGGAGACAGGAAACAAAGGATTGTTCATTTGAGAGGTGCATGTTTCAATCACCCCCTGGTACTCAAGTTGATCTAAGATCTCCCTGACCTGTTTTTTAGCTTCTTGTTTTATGGGATACTGCCGTTGGGCAGTTGGTTCACTTTTTAGTTGGATTTTGTGAGGAGGTGAATCCTCATCCCATCCTACATGATTTTTATATAATGCAGGTGCCTGGGCCACTGCCCATTTCCTTGCATATGTATATTTTTTGTGAATCGGTATGTGATTCGAGAAGGCAGGCATAATTACCTCTTCGCCACGAGGGCACTCCCTGACAAACTCCGGGGGCCAATCTTTTTCAGCTAACAGAATATCATAGCCTTTTGAGAGCTTATCCCAAAACAGACCCTTAATTTTCCTAGTCTTATCACCCTCTATACGTAATGTTATTTCGTATATTTTATGGTGCTCGCTAAGCCTGGCGTCGGCAGTTTCAACCTGAATGTATTCATTCGTGTCCACTGTCTCCAGATGATTCATCAAGATCTTGCGCGCTATACTGATTTCTGCTGCACTGTCCAACATTGTCAATGCCCACTCCCCGTTTTTCAACTGTGTCCTCAGTATTCTCGGCATGGTTGATTACTCTAATACTGGCTACCTTCTTTTTCTGAAATTGAGATTTCTTATTTTGAGCAGGTTCCTTGTCTTTGGACTTGGTGTGCTCTCCTGGGTCTGACCGTCCTCTTCTTTCCGAATTCTGTGGAAAAGATCGAGAGGGACGTGTATCAATACTTTGATATCTATCAGGTTTTTTCAGATTATCCCTATTTCTAAGGTTATATCTTTTCTCAGAGGGCTCCCGTTGGGGAGACTGGCGTTCTCGAGTCGGAGTTCTTTCCCTCCGTCGAGGAGACCTTCCTCTGGACTGGAAAACTTTTTCCTTGGGAGTGGATTGTTTATTTCCATCCCAGCTCTTTTTAGGAGTATTTGAATTATTTTTAATAAATAATTTTTCAGGATTTTCGAGCAGTTGGGGCTTAACTGGTTTTCCACCCAAGCTGTCTCTACCTAATTCTTCATAGCATTTTTCTATGATTTTTGTAAGCTCAAGAGGATCTTTTATATCTGTTTCCTTCAACTTCTGGCGAATCGCCACAGATGCTGCTTCTCCCTTTATGTTGGCTAATAATATAGCCGTGACCTGCTTGAAGTCTTTCAGTAATTTCATACCTAGATTTAAAGCGGGCTCTGGACCGAATTCATTTTGAATCTGTTTTAGCACTTCTGGTATTACCGCCATAGACGGAACACCGTGTGTTTTTGTGTAAATGGAAGCAAAGACTGTACCCCAAGTGTCGCAGTCCTCCACATGTGGTGCGATTCCCATAGGAAGGCAGATGGTCAAGATTCTGTGTTTCTCTATAGGGGTAGTATCAGGAAATACTGCCTCTATTTGAGTGATTTTCTGGGCTAACCAGAAAGGAATTTGTTCCCGTTTTGCGGGTGTTTTACCAAGACATGACTGTATGTTCTGTGGTGTAATTTTATTTGTGTTCCCCTGATGAGGGGTCAGCTGTGGTGTATTAACAGCTGGCTGGACTGTTGCAGTCCGCATTACATATTGGACTAATTGCCTATGTATTTTAATTAATGTGTTTAGCTGTACTAACAGCTCTTCTCTAGACATTTTTGCAATGTCAGGATGTGGTGTGTAGCTGGCTAGAACCGGCCACGTGGCTCCTGGTCTACCTAGTGGACCGAGCCTAGTTATTTGATCAGTATGTTTTAGGGCGCCATTAAACCAGAGCAGGTGCTCTTGAAATTTAAGTGGAATTTCAATCTCCTCGAAAGGAGCGTACTCTTCCGGAGGTTCCTCTATTTTGTAATAGTGAAACTCTTGTGTTATAGCGTTTACCGCTGGAAAGTTTATCCATGAATAGAATACCTCTGTCTGCCGATACTCGTGAGCCTCTATCACGAAAATTACTGTACCACCTTGTGGTGTCAGTCCGTGTTCTATAAGTTTTAAAGTTATAGATCTTCTTAACTGGACCGGGATGATAATAGCATCCGGGTCTGCCTGTAGGAGACTCGAGTCCTCCTCTATTAGTATGGAAGCCAGCCTAGCTGCTTCCTCATTTTCTGACATTTTAAAAATGCAGTTTTTGCAGAGTAGGTCTCCAAGGAGACAAAGATTAGATGCACAATATTTTGGAACACTGTATCCTTCAACGTTGAATAAACCAGAGCTTTACATAGGAATCTCTTCCTACTAAGGTCGGGCGGATTTTAACCTTTCACCCACTCTAGACGTCTATTGGAGTATTTACGGTAGAAAGGGATGTGAAATATGCACGACTGAGTTACTCTACAAGTCTTGCGTTAGTTTATCGCCTTACCAAACGTTAGGGCGCCATGTAGTGTAGTTCCTAGTTTCCCACTAGGCCCTGCGCATTGGAATAACATAAACAGTAGTATCGACGTGGAACTGCTTATATTCCAGGCCTCCACTGACTATGCTAAACTTAATTGGGTTGTGTTACCAACTAGCTCAGAGGTCACTGGAAACTTTCTTCTCTGCATAGGAAGTGATCAGCTTCCTTGGCACAGACAAGAAGGGATTCAGCTTTCCAACAACCGTGCAACATGACAACTTTGCTCCTCGGATCAAGAGTCGATCTCTAGGGTCGTGTGAAACAATAGACATAGATTTCACTCAGTCAGTCTAGTGCAGTTTACTTTCACGAGATGTAGAGAATAGAGAGACGGGCGTGTAACAATAAAGGGTTAACATTTATTGAACAGTCTTTCTTCTCATACAAGAGAAATGTATTGCCACAATTGCAATAACTGTTATTATAAAAAGTACGTACAGTAAGATAAGTATTGCGAAATAGAACTGTAAAAGCATTGATATGGTTTCTTAGCCATACAATGGTTTAAAAGTAATAAAACATATATACAGTCATATATACATTAGGCTAACATACTCAACTGGTGCTTCTAACTAAGCCTACCCCAGTGTGCCTGACCTAAGCCTAACACGTGAGAAGGGGGAGTAAGTAAGTAGCTTAAGTTAAGTTGGTTTTGCCAAGGTTTGTTTCAAGAATTCTCGTCTAAGGGTTTAGTCAACACCATACCTCTGAATAGAATGATGGAGGATTGTTATCTCCTTCAGGGGTCTCTCTCGATATCCCAGTCACCCGCGAGGGTAAACCGGAAGCGCCGGGACTGGATTTCTCTGCACGAGAAATGCAGCGGCTTCTCTCAGCGCGTCGAGGAAGGAGGGGTGACAGCGTCCGCGGGCAGCTGGAATCGGCTGGATGTCTTCGCAGAGGACGGCTGCTCGGCTCCTCAAGCGTACTGCACCATAGGTCGCGCTGTAGCGGCGATAATGGTAATCAGCAGCTTCACCACCACAGGATAGCAGGCTGCAGCGACAGAGTGCTAGTTTTTACCAACACAGGGTCATGCAGGCAGCTGGCATCAGCAACAGGCAATGAACTCGCAGTTCGTATCTCTCACATTGCTTAAGGCAACGTTGGTAATATTTATACCTGACAGGTGCCGGGTTTGACGCAAGTTTGCTGGACATAAGACGTCAATTAAAGATGTCACTAGGAAGTGACAGTTATCAGTTGCTCATTAGAGTTCCATTACTAATCAAAACATAGCAAGCGGGGATTTCCAGGTTTGCTAAGTTTTTATCTTGTTGAAGAACTCGGAGTGTTATCTAGGAATATCAGATAGTGACTGCTGCTCTGTCATTGCACTAATTGGTCGCAAAGGAAGTAGCAGAGAGTCATGCTGGAATGTGGCTCTGTTCGTGTGAGGCCAGAGATGACTTTTCAGAAAATCGTACTTGAACGGTTATGCCAATATAGGGAATAAATGGATTTATAGCCGGATAGGGGCATAAGGTCACAGTATCGATCAGGAACCTAGATAAGCACGCAACACTAGGGCATAGAGAATCGCTGGGAGCAGTCAGGACTAGCAATGCTGAAGTCGGGAGTAGCCCACGGAATTCGGGTGCAGCTTGCACCAATGCAAAGTCAATGGTGCGTAAAAGTTACACAAAGTTAGTTAAAAGATACTTCCGCTGAACCTAGAGGAATAAAACTTAAGACACAGACCCTAGAGGTGTGTACCAGTGTAGGGACACCGGCGTTGCAATGTTACCTCACCCACAGGAAGTGGCCGCACAGGGTCGAAGTGGCGTCGGGTTTTGACACGCAGGCTCTTGGCGCTTGGAGCTGAAGATGCTGCAGGCGATGGGAAGCAGAAGTGCCTGGTGTGATCCAAGGGTGGATCTGAAGTGGTGAAGACCTGAAAGCAGAGGGGACAATGTTCAAAGTCACTGACCAGTGACCACCGTGGAACCAGATTGGAACCAGGCAAAGTCGGGTGCAAACAGGTGATGAGGTGTTGCTTCTCTCTGCAGCCACATGGACACGAAGAGGTCAAGGACGTCCAGGAGTCGATCACGAGCTGTTCCTCAAAGGCTCTAGCTGATGGCAGTGTGGGCAACTCGATTGAAGCAAACAAGCCTTGGCTAATGCAAGCCACAGGGAAAGTGAAAAAGGCTTATTACTCAGACCAGCAAGGTCAGAGCGGGTACTCCTTTCTACAGAAGCGAGGGCAGGTCTGGAGCAACCAGACTTACAGTGTAAATTGTAGGTTTCGTCGCCAAGATGGCCGCTGACCACGTGGCAAATGGCCGGGATGGCGAGTCAAGTGGCACAAAACAAAAGGGCCCCACGCAAATCGTGGAGATGCTGGAGGGCTGATCTTTGGAGCAAATGCTGCTTGGTTATGTGGCTTCACAAAAATCAAAGCACAGAGTCCGGGGTGCCTTGGGTGCTGCGCAGTCAGCGTCTCAGGGGTCTTCCAAGATGTCTGCTCCCACATCTCTTGGTGCCTCCACGGGTCCCTTCTTTGCAGGGACTGTGGATCGGGCAGGGAGAAGTCTGGGAAGCTGGGTATTGTCAGGCTTTGCACTCGGGCTCCGGCGGGAGGCGGCGGCAAAGCAGACGTCGAGGTGCTGGGTGATGCCTGGACCTCGTCCCGAACAGTTGCTCCCCCACGCTCCCTGGCTCCTGCTTGTAATCCTCTTTCCAGCGGCCACAGCTGAAGCGATTTCAATCAGCCCTCGTGTGTGGTATCGTAGCTCTTGCGACTCTTTGGCTTCACTGACTCATAGCGCTCTGTGCTTTGCTCATTGTGGTGGCGCTTTAACGTAGCTGCATTTGCCCACAGCTGAGGCACCTTCAATCAGCCTTCGTGTTTAATTTCATAGTGCTGTGTGCTTTGCTCATTGTGGTGGCGCTTTAAAGTAGCTGCATTTGCCCACAGCTGAGGCACCTTCAATCAGACCTCGTGTGGAATTTCATAGCGCTTTGTGCTTGGCTCATTTGGGTAGCGCTTGAACATAACTGCATTTGCTAGCGCTTTTTACATATTCGTAGATGTATTCAGTCCTTTGCGCTTTCACTGCTTACAGTGCATTCCTTCATAGCTGGCATTGTACTGTGTTGGTTTCGATTCCTATCCCTCCCACCATTTTGTTGTTGTGCTTTCTCCTGCCCCGCCTCCCCGCTACCGCCTCCCAGCTGACCCGCCCACGCTCCGCCCCCTCCACTATCCATTAATGCCAGATGTCCCAACGCGCAGCGTCCACGCGCTACGGCCGCGCCGAAGGTGCACCAAAGGTAAACCCGTCTACGCCCGTCCGCGCCTGGACCGCGCCCAGCGCCAGACCCCCTGGTCCCCGCTCCACCCACCCCTCCCGCATTACATACGACGCCACCACCCTCCTAGCCCTTAACCCCGGCCGACCCCCCAACTGCGCCCAAGCCGCTCCTGGACACACTCATGGACCCTTCTCTTGCTACTCCTGCAAGTTCGACGGCACCAAAACCAACTCCTCTTCCACCAACACCATACAGAGACCTGACACCAACCACCTAAAATGCATCCTGCTCAACACACGCTCGGTCCACAGACACGCCATCGACCTCTGGAATCTACTAGACACCATCTCACCAGACGTCGCCTTCCTAACAGAAACTTGGATGAATGCCTCTTCAGCCCCAGACATCACCATTGCCATCCCGGAAGGATACAAGATCATCCGCAAGGACCGCATCAAGCAAACAGGAGGAGGCATCGCTATCGTCCATAAGAATTCCATCCGCATATCAACCAGCTCTGACGCCAACCTCGCCAGCGCCGAACACCTCCACTTCCAGATCCACGCCGACCCCAAGACCACACTCAGAGGCACCCTCCTCTACCGGCCTCCAGGACCCCGTGCACAATTCAGGGACGACATCACCGACTTTATCACCACACACGCCCTCCCCTCCGAGGACTACATTCTATTGGGAGACCTCAATTTTCACCTGGAAAAGAGCAAGAACAGCAGCGCCACCACCCTTCTGGACAATCTCGCCAACCTCGGGCTCAAACAACTTGTCACTACACCCACCCACATCGCAGGTCATACGCTCGACCCCATCTTCACCTCCAGCAAACATGTCTCATTCAGCCACACCACAGCTCTTCATTGGACGGACCACAGCTGCGTTCACTTTACCTACAATAAGACCACAATCCACAACCATCCTCAACCCACCCTGCGAAGAAACTGGAACAAAATCACCATTGACCAGATCTCCTTGTTGCGTGTTTATCTAGGTTCCTGATCGATACTGTAACCTTATGCCCCTATTCGGCTATAAATCCATTTATTCTCTATATTGGCATAACCGTTCAAGTGCGATTTTCAGAAAGTCATCTCTGGCCTCACACGAACAGAGCCACATTCCAGCATAGTTCTCTGCCACTTCCTTTGCAACCAATTAGTGCAATGACAGAGCAGAAGTCACTATCTGATATTCCTAGATCAACACTCCGAGTTCTTCAACAAGATAAAAACTCAGCAAACCTGGAAATCCCCGCTTGCTGTGTTTTGATTAGTAATGGAACTCTAATGAGCAACTGATAACTATCACTTCCTAGTGACATCTTTAATTGACGTCTTATGTCCAGCAAACTTGCGTCAAACCCAGCACCTGTCAGGTATAAATATTACCAACGTTGCCTTAAGCAATAAGAGAGCAAAAAGAGCTGTTGTCCTGTTGTAAGCTGCCGTGCACCCTGTGTGCATCCCATTGCTGCTGCAGGCAGTACGCTGCTGCTGTTGTCCCTTGGTGGTGAAGCTACTGATACCATTATCGCTGCTAAAGCGCGAACGATGGTGCAGTACGCTTAGGAGCTGAACAGCGTCCCTCTGCGAAGAAGCCCAGCCGATTCCAGCTGCCGCAGACGCTGTCCCCCGCCTCCTCCTCCCGACGCGCTGAAGAGAGCCGCTGCCTTTCTCCTGCAGAGAAATCCAGCTCCAGCGTTTCCGGTCTGCCCTCGCGGGTGACTGGGATATTGAGTGCCCCCTGAAGGAAATACCAGACTTCCATCATTCTATTCAGAGGTATGGTGTTGACTAAACCCTTAGACGAGAATTCTTGAAGCAAACCTTGGCAAAACCAACTTAACTTAAAGCTACTTACTTACTCCCCTTCCACGTGTTAGGCTTAGGTCAGGCACACTGGGGTAGGCGTAGTTAGAAGCACCAGTTGAGTATGTTAGCCTAATGTATATATGACTGTATATATGTGTTATTACTTTTAACCATTGTATGGCTAAGAAACCATATCAATGCTCTTACAGTTCTATTTCGCAATCCTTATCTTACTGTACGTACTTTTTATAATAACAAGTCTTGCAATTGTGGCAATACATTTCTCTTGTACGAGAAGAAAGACTGTTCAATAAATGTTAACCCTTTATTGACAAACGCCCGTCTCTCTATTCTCTACATCTCGTGAAAGTAAACTGCACTGAACTGACTGAGTGAAATACCTGTCTATTGTTTCACACGACCCTAGAGATTGACTCTTGATCTGAGGAGCAAAGTTGTCATGTTGCACGGTTGTTGGAAAGCTGAATCCCTTCTTGTCTGTGCCAGGGAAGCTGATCACTTCCTATGCAGAGAAGAAAGTTTCCAGTGACTTCTGAGCTAGTTGGTAACACACCCAATTAAGTTTAGCATAGTCAGTGGAGGCCTGGAATATCCGCAGTTCCACGTCGATACTACTGTTTATGTTATTCCAATGCGCAGGGCCTAGTGGGAAACTAGGAACTACACTACATGGCGCCCAAACGTTTGGTAAGGCGATAAACTAACGCAAGACGTTGGAGTAACTCAGTCGTGCATATTTCACACAGACCCCTTTCTCCCGTAAATACTCCAATAGACGTCTGGAGTGGGTGAAAGGTTAAAATCCGCCCGACCTTAGTAGGAAGAGATTCCTATGTAAAGCTCTGGTTTATTCAACGTTGAAGGATACAGTGTTCCAAAATATTGTGCACCTAATCTTTGTCTCCTTGGAGACCTACTCTGCAAACCTTGCATTTATACAATGCCAGGAGAAAGCGGAACCACTGGGGCCGCAGTAAATGCGACTCAGCAAGGTCCCGAACAGACAGACCCGGATGCTATTATCATCCCGGTCGACTTAAGAAGATCTATAACTTTAAAACTTATAGAGAACGGACTGACACCTCAAGGTGGTACAGTAATTTTCGTGATAGAGGCTCACGAGTATCGGCAGACAGAGGTATTCTATTCATGGATAAACTTTCCAGCGGTAAACTCTATAACAAAAGAGTTTCACTATTACAAAATAGAGAAACCTTCGGAAGAGTACGCTCCTTTCGAGGAGATTGAAATTCCACTTAAATTTCAAGAGCACCTGCTCTGGTTTAATGGCGCCCTAAAACACAATGATCACATTACCAGGCTCGGTCCACTAGGTAGACCAGGAGCCACGTGGCCGGTTCTAGCCAGCTACACACCACATCCGGACATTGTAAAAATGTCTAAAGAAGAGCTGTTAGTACAGCTAAAAACACTAATAAAAATACATAGGCAATTAGTCCAATATGTAATGCGGACTGCAACAGTCCAGCCAGCTGTTAATGTACCACAGCTGACCCCTCATCAGGGGAACACTAATAAAATTACACCACAGAACATACAATCATGTCTTGGTAAAACACCCGTAAAACGGGAACAAATTCCTTTCTGGTTAGCACAGAAAATCACTCAAATAGAGGCAGTATTTCCTGATACTACCCCTATTGAGAAACACAGAATCTTGACAATCTGCCTTCCTATGGGAATCGCACCACATGTGGAGGACTGCGACACTTGGGGTACAGTCTTTGCTTCCATTTACACAAAAACACACGGTGTTCCGTCTATGGCGGTAATACCTGAAGTACTAAAACAGATTCAAAATGAATACGGTCCAGAGCCCGCTTTAAATCTAGGTATGAAATTACTGAAAGACTTCAAGCAGGTCTCGGCTATATTATTAGCCAACATAAAAGGAGAAGCAGCATCTGTGGCGATCCGCCAGAAATTGAAGGAAACAGTTATAGAAGATCCTGTTGAGCTTGCAAAAATCATAGAAAAGTGCTATGAAGAATTAGGTAGAGACAGCTTGGGTGGGAAACCAGTAAAGCCCCAACTGCTCGAAAATCCTGAAAAATTATTTATTAAAAATAATTCAAACACTCCTAAAAAGAGCTGGGATGGAAATAAACAATCCACTCCCAAGGAAAAAGTTTTCCAGTCCAGAGGAAGGTCTCCTCCACGGAGGGAAAGAACTCCGACTCGAGAACGCCATTCTCCCCAGAGGGAGCCCTCTGAGAAAAGATATACCCTTAGAAATAGGGATAATCTGAAAAAACCTGATAGATATCAAAGTATTGATACACGTCCCTATCGATCTTTTCCACAGAATTCGGAAAGAAGAGGACGGTCAGACCCAGGAGAGCACACCAAGTCCAAAGACAAGGAACCTGCTCAAAATAAGAAATCTCAATTTCATAAAAAGAAGGTAGCCAGTATTAGAGTAATCAACCATGCCGAGAATACTGAGGACACAGTTGAAAAACGGGGAGTGGACATTGACAATGTTGGACAGTGCAGCAGAAATCAGTATAGCGCGCAAGATCTTGATGAGTCATCTGGAGACAGTGGACACGAATGAATACATTCAGGTTGAAACTGCTGACACCAGACTTAGCGAGCCCCATAAGATATACGAAATAACATTGCGTATAGAGGGTGATAAGACTAGGAAAATTAAGGGTCTATTTTGGGATAAGCTCTCAAAAGGCTATGATATTCTGTTAGCTGAAAAAGATTGGCCCCCGGAGTTTGTCAGGGAGTGCCCTCGTGGCGAAGAAGTGATTATGCCAGCCTTCTCGAATCACATTCCGATTCACAAAAAATATACCTATGCAAGGAAATGGGCAGTGGCCCAGGCACCTGCATTATATAAAAATCATGTAGGATGGGATGAGGACTCTCCTCCTCACAAAATCCAAATAAAAAGTGAACCAACTGCCCAACGGCAGTATCCCATAAAGCAAGAAGCTAAAAAACAAGTCAGGGAGATCTTAGATCAACTTGAATACCAGGGGGTGATTGAAACATGCAAATCTCAAATGAACAATCCTTTGTTTCCTGTCTCCAAGCCAGACAATTCATATCGTCTAGTTTTGGACTACAGACACCTTAATACATGTTGCAAAACTTTTGCAGTACAAAACTCGCATAGTGCAGCCCTAATGAATAACATAGTTAGGAAAAAATATAAAACGACATTAGACATTTCTAATGGTTTCTTTTGTCAAAACATTGCACCAGAAAGCAGATATTTGACCGCTTTCTCAGCACTTGGGTCACAGAAAAAATTCTGTCGACTCCCACAGGGGTTCAAGAACAGCCCAGGACTATTCTCAGCTAGAGTAACAGAGTTACTACAAATATATGATGATGAAGCATTATCTTACGTAGATGATATTTATCTCACAGACGACGACTTGGATACTCACTTGAAAAGAGTGAACACCATTATACTTGGGTTCGCAGCAGAGGGTTACAAATTCAACTTTAAAAAGTCTCGAATTGCCCATCTGACAGTACTATTTTTAGGGTACGAATTATCAAGTGAAGGGAAAAGCCTAGCGGACAACTTCTTAGAGAAGTGCGCTGTACTCCAAGCTCCAAAAACGCTGATGAATTTACAATCCATTCTAGGTTTTCTGAATTTCGGAAGAACTTACATTCTATATTACGCAGAGAGGGTTAAACCTCTCTACGAACTAATTAAACCTGATTTTAAACAAATCAATTGGACTCAAAAACACACAGAAATTTTGAGATCACTGCAAACAGACATGTTAGCAAAAACAAAATTAGATACACGTGACAACACACGCGATCTTGTAATCCGAGTCATCCCAGGAAGATGCGGATTCACGTACCTAACCTCTAATGAGGGAGAAAAGGTACCAATTTCAATTAAATCTCACTTGTACACACAAGCAGAAAAAACATTCAGTCCCACAGAAAGAACTGTGAAAGCAGTGCAAATCGCATTAGCAAATGAACGAGAACTAGCACACGGCAAAAGGATTAATATCCTCACAGCGGAATCCGCCTTCGAGGCGCTATTCAGCCCAGTAAACATGCCTACAGTGTCACTGGATCCGAAATGGATACAGTGTGTAGATTCTCTAGGAGCGGAAGACGTGAAATACTATTTCGCCCCGCAATTTGAAGAACTGAATGATTTAGAATATGAAGAAGAATATCCTCTGCCAATCGAAATTCTGCCTCTCCCACAATATGCCTGTATAATCTATACAGATAGCTCTGTACAGCATTTCAACGTAGAGAGAAAATCCTACAATGCAGCATGTGCGATTATTAAAGGTCGTTGGCTGTGCGGTAAATTCAGACCGAAAGTAACAAAAACTGAATCTGTAAGAAACTGTTCGGTTCAGAGAACTGAAATCAGATCTTTAAAGATGGCGCTCGAAAATGCAGAACGTGAATTCCCGACACTTATCGTGTGCGATTCTCATTTTTGCGTCAACTCTTACAATAACAAACTGCAGAGGTGGATTGAAAACGATTACAAAGATGACACAGGTGCCACAATAAAGCATAAATTGCTCTGGAACGAGGTAGCTCTTTTACACAAAGAACTACAAAAGACTCACGTGATTCACGCACAGAGTCTTCAACGTGATGGCGTTCACGTTGCAGGGAATTCATTGGCTAATACAGCCATAGCGGAAGCAACTAACCCGGCTTCCGTAGCCACAAAAAAGCGTACAGAAACATACATAGACGGGGAAACCATGCTGGCAGTAAAAACGACCGTAAAAGGCGACTGTGCAGCACTACCCGTGAACTATCCACTCAATTATGCATACGTAATCGATGCAAACTCCGTTCCTTTTGCTCGAATCCCTGAAGTGGGGGACAGAGTAATTCCAAACATGAACAGGAGAATATTTTTAATAGCAGACGCACATATGGGTTTGGGTCATAGGCACAGAGAGATCAAGGAATCACTGACTGAATTACAATCAGTATACTGGTGGCCGGGAATGAGTGTAGAACACCAAATATATGCAAACAACTGTGAAAACTGCAATAGGGATCGCAGTAGCGAACCTTGCTACCGGCTACCAGTCAGAAAGAGCGTAACGCTGCCTACACCCCATCCTGCGTCCTATTAATAGTTAAGGCTAAATACACTTAAAAAATGAGGCTTCCAGCGCTCGGCTGACGCTAGAACGGTTATAAAAGATTTGCGAGTCTTTATCGGCACATACGCAATTACCACGTTCCATTCTGATCAGGGTCCTGCTTTCAGCTCTCGAGCCTATAAGGAGGCCATGGCCAGCATGGGAATAGGGTTGCGGTATTCTTGTCCGTCATACCCCGGAAGGGAACAGTGTGGTAGAAAGAAAAAACCGTGACATAAAGCAATCTATAACAGCGAAGGTATTAGGTTCAGGCGCTGGGTGGGTCAAACATTTAATAAGTGTCCAAACTAGTCTTAATAACATGCCAAAAAATTCTCTGAAAGGTTTCAGCCCATACGAACTATTGTTCGGAATTAGAATGCGTATTCAGGACCTCGATAGTCAGATGTCAGTGGTACAAGAAAAAACAACAAACTTTGACATCAAGGATCGTTTGGCTGTTTTACAGGAACTGAATGAAACAAGAAAATCCTTAAGCAACATAAAGTTAAAGCAACAGCCAGGTACCACTGACGAGGCACCACCAGCAACAGCCCCAGCAAGGCCTGTCTGGATTCCAAAGATTGGGGATCTAGTCAGAGAAAAGATCGCGGTGAAGAAGGAATTTGGGCCTTCTTACAGAAAAGCAGTACCTGTCTTGGCAGTCACCGGAACAAGATCAGTAGTACTACCGCCCCTTGCTGGTAAAAAAGGAGAACAGAGTTGTGTCTATCGATCTGGTAAAACCACAAGCATGTGGCCTATAATCAACAGTAGGCCCAGTGGACTCCCAAGAAACAACAGAATACCCAAACTTGCAACAATCCAAGAGGTTCAAACTGAAAGATTCATCACATTCGATCAGCCTGCAGTGCACAATGAAGGACCATGCAATGAAGCCATGGAACTCGTGCCTCTTGAAACACAGATTGAAACAGTTCGTCTAGAAACACCAGTCTACAATGATGTGGCATCAGAAAGTGCTACCGAAAGACAGATTGAAAGAACAATCCCATCAATTGACAGAACTGCCTCTGGTTATTTCATCAACTTCGACAACTTCTCTGAAGATCAAAACGTCCCCGAAGTGATGCCAGAAACAAAAAAGTATTCTAAAGAAAATACAACAGGACTCCTTCAACAAATCAAAGAATTATATCTGGATTCTCCGTTGATTGAGCATTGGATTATTTCAGGGGTATTCATACTCCTACTATGCCTAATTTTAGTTTTAATTTTAGGAAAGTTTATTACAATTGAATGGACACAGCAAGTCAGAACATCAACCTAGTCCTGAAACCACACAGATCATCCACGTGAAGAAAGGAGAACTGTCAACAGTAAATGTCACAGCAATTCCAATACCTGGTGGGGTAGTATGGGAGAAAACAGACTATGAGATATATGGTCCGGTCGAAATCCTGAAGTATCCTCATCAACTGAAGGTTTCCTTAAGTGACTTTGTAACACCTAGTACATTCTCTGATGATTGGGACTTTAACAGTATTAATGACATGATGTCTGATTTAGTAATGTCAGCTAGATTCACAGATCATGATTATTTACAAGGTTCATCTAGTTATGAGCAGCTATTCTGTTACACCCACTATGGGGATCATTACTTGCATAAATCTGCACAGCCTAGAAATGCTTTTATGTATAATCAATGGGAACATTGTGCTACACCACCTAAAACCAGTTCTAAAGCATTTTTTGAGAAATTCAAATACTTCTCAGGGTTCAACACCAGTGATGCAGAAACGTTTTATTACAAACTGTTAGATAAAACAGGAATGAAAACAATGCTGACAAATTCTAAATTGATATATTCAGAAGCATTTTATGACAAAATTATGACATTTGGTTTTGATTATTGGAAAAATAATATTGAAACGAAAACAATTTGGGGTACAAAAGATTGGCAGGTACAAGGCATTGAAGCACTATTTAGAACCTGCATGATACCAGAACAAATGTTATTTTTAAATGACACAATACACCAAACATCCTGTCTTGGCCTAGCTAAGATCAAAGACCTTAAAACACCGTCTATACCAAAGCCAATACCTGAGAATGCAACCACAGATATTGAGTTAGACGTGTCAAAAATTTTACATTTCAACAGAACACATCCTGATTGGAAAAAGTGGTTAATCTGGCCTACTGACACAAACAGCTGTCAAGATAGATTCCTGAATAAAACACAGGGGTTAAAAATGACCAGATTAGACTCGAGATACTCCCAGAGACAACATCCAGGGATAATAACAACATACAGTGTAGGGAAACTCTGCCTTGAATGGCTAACATCATCCACACTGGCTGAAATTAAGCAACACTTGTCTTTACTAAAAGATGGTGCTGATTTGCGCGATTTCATTCTTGGACCACGCAAACAGCGTCAAAAGCATTTCATAGCGACCAGTATCTATGCTGCTTACAACGAGGCTTGGAAAGTCAAACAAATTGAAACTGCTGAAAAAATACGAGAAATTGATCGTATTAATTTGGAGAAATCACTTTCTGTAGTAGACAATGGGTTAATGACTCTGTCTTCCAGAATATATTCGTTGGACAATATTGTATCCTCTGCCTTTGATGTGATAGACAGAGACTTGCTAATGTTACAACATGGCCAGTCGCAACTACGTTCTATTATAGAATTGGGCTGGACGCTGCAAAATCTTCGTTCAGGCTATGTGCCTTGGCGATTAATCAACACAACGTCATTATTTTCCAGTTTTAACCTTACTGATAAACAGATCAGTTTGGCACAGAAAGGAGCAGACTATACAATCCTGAGCATCGAAAAACTCGAGAGATTACCATTGACAATGTCAGAGAGTCCTGTCATTGAATGGATAATACACAGAATTATCACAATTCCGATAACAACTTTCCGATTTAAAAAGTGCATTGAGTACATACCTGCTGGCCAGTATGAACAATTGGGTAAAGGATATGTAAAATCTGAATGGAAATTACCATACACACATTCTTGCTACAGTGACAGCGACAAAAATGTATTTCTTAGTGGTAACAACTGTAAACATTCACTAAGCGGTATACTTTTGTGTCAGGGTATTAATTTACACGGAGCATGTGATGGAAATTCTAACAACCTTTCATGCCACCAGCTAGTCACACCTGCAACTCAGATAGAGCCCTTCTTTATGCAACTCGCAAACAGGAGTTACATTCTTAGAACGGATCACAGATGTTGTGGCCTTGTGCCAGGGAAAAGTTATCTAGTAAGAGTAACATCCACGGTCAAATGCTGTATGCAAGCATTGTTTCCGAGTGGGCATGCAGACACAGTGACTCCCATCTGGCCTCGTCTGAATCTCTATTCTATACGAATTGATACATTAAGCAAAATGAAATCTGTACTTTTACAGACAACAGTGCCTATAATGTCATCAAAAGAGACGTATGATCTTCTAGTTGCAAGGACAGCTACTGAAGTTCATGAACTTTTATCAACAAATTGCCCCGTGCATTTCGTAGAAATGTTGAGCCAACTCCTTAACATGTCTAGTGCAACAAGCATCCCAGGCATATTTAAGACAGTCTTTACGGGACTTCTAACACCCTTCCAGGCAATTTTGGGAATCGTTCCTAATTTTGAACACTCTGTTTTTGGTGGCATACCATTATTTTTGGGACTTGTAGCAGGGATTTTATTTTTGACCCTCCTGCTTCGTTATGGCAAGCCTCGGCTCAGACATAGCTCCCATGGGAATGAAAGAGACAATCCTAGCAATGCGCTACCGGGACAGGATAACTAACGTCCTCGGATTGGCCAGGCTGAGAGATCTAAACACGACCTGGTTCCTTTCATTCAGACCTATATGGCAAAATTGCATTTTACCTGTGCTACGGTGTATGCTTTGCGGCGATGAATGCGTGTTGGACATCTGTCTTTCACTTCCATCAGCAGTACCAATGGACGTCGATACTTTGCTCAGTCCAATAACGGCTCACGCATTGTGTTGTCCCCAGCGGCTACCAATCCTGATGACGGCATTCATGGAGACTCCTGTGCTACAACCAAGTGGTAACAGTGGAGCGAGTGACAAAAGCAACATCATCCAGGTACAACGTTCTGTGAGCATTGCTGCTCCTGCCCTTGATGACAGCAATCATTCTCACACCTGCCAAGTTACAGCGCTATCTAATTTGGTTGAACTATCACCTGAATTTGTAGACCAATTCTTTGAGAGCCTGTCTGATACGATGTTCTCACCCATACAGAAACAATAACTTTGGAGAAGCTTTCCGACACACAGCGTTCCCATGAACTCTGAATTCAGCCTTCAGTTTTGATCAACAAAAACTGCAAAAAGCTTTGTAACTCTATTTCCCCGTTCAAGCATTAATTCTTTTGATTTGGACAATTTTTCTAATATTCACCCTTTTTTGGCACAAACAATTCTTTGCTTAACGTAAAAACTATTCTTAGAGAACAGAAGCTTCACACTTCTATTTCTAAACACATCTAGAGACATAACAACATTACATCTGCCTCTAGCACATGTTATTACAATGCATTTATATGTGATGATTTATCTCGCCCTTCTTCTGTTAGAGAGACTTCATGTGTAATTCTTATGCATAATCGTACATTGATTTCATATGCAATACTTTTTGAATGATTTCTATGCTTCAAAAAAACGTACAGTACCTAAATTTCATGTATTACAAATACGCCTATTTCGAATGCATTTATGTATTTTGGGGTGGGCAATGTTACACATGCATCTAATTGCTCTAGTTTTAGTAATTTGATGGACATGAATACGTGGAGTGGGTGTTGCGTGATTATCTAGGTTCCTGATCGATACTGTAACCTTATGCCCCTATTCGGCTATAAATCCATTTATTCCCTATATTGGCATAACCATTCAAGTGCGATTTTCAGAAAGTCATCTCTTGCCTCACACGAACAGAGCCACATTCCAGCATAGTTCTCTGCCACTTCCTTTGCAACCAATTAGTGCAATGACAGAGCAGAAGTCACTATCTGATATTCCTAGATTAACACTTCGAGTTCTTCAACAAGATAAAAACTCAGCAAACCTGGAAATCCCCGCTAGCTGTGTTTTGATTAGTAATGGAACTCTAATGAGCAACTGATAACTATCACTTCCTAGTGACATCTTTAATTGACGTCTTATGTCCAGCAAACTTGCGTCAAACCCAGCACCTGTCAGGTATAAATATTACCAACGTTGCCTTAAGCAATGAGAGAGCAAAAAGATCTGTCGTGCTGTTGTAAGCTGCCGTACACCCTGTGTGCATCCCATTGCGCAGCTGCTGTTGTCCCTTGGTGGTGAAGCTACTGATACCATTATCGCTGCTAAAGCGCGAACGATGGTGCAGTACGCTTAGGAGCTGAACAGCCGTCCCTCTGCGAAGAAGCCCAGCAGATTCCAGCTGCCGCGGACGCTGTCCCCCGCCTCCTCCTCCCGACGCGCTGAAGAGAGCTGCTGCCTTTCTCCTGCAGAGAAATCCAGCTCCAGCGTTTCCGGTCTGCCCTCGAGGGTGACTGGGATATTGAGTGCCCCCTGAAGGAAATACCAGACTTCCATCATTCTATTCAGAGGTATTGTGTTGACTAAACCCTTAGACGAGAATTCTTGAAGCAAACCTTGGCAAAACCAACTTAACTTAAAGCTACTTACTTACTCCCCTTCCACGTGTTAGGCTTAGGTCAGGCACACTGGGGTAGGCGTAGTTAGAAGCACCAGTTGAGTATGTTAGCCTAATGTATATATGACTGTATATATGTGTTATTACTTTTAACCATTGTATGGCTAAGAAACCATATCAATGCTTTTACAGTTCTATTTCGCAATCCTTATCTTACTGTACGTACTTTTTATAATAACAAGTCTTGCAATTGTGGCAATACATTTCTCTTGTACGAGAAGAAAGACTGTTCAATAAATGTTAACCCTTTATTGACAAACGCCCGTCTCTCTATTCTCTACATCTCGTGAAAGTAAACTGCACTGAACTGACTGAGTGAAATACCTGTCTATTGTTTCACACGACCCTAGAGATTGACTCTTGATCTGAGGAGCAAAGTTGTCATGTTGCACGGTTGTTGGAAAGCTGAATCCCTTCTTGTCTGTGCCAGGGAAGCTGATCACTTCCTATGCAGAGAAGAAAGTTTTCAGTGACCTCTGAGCTAGTTGGTAACACACCCAATTAAGTTTAGCATAGTCAGTGGAGGCCTGGAATATCCGCAGTTCCACGTCGATACTACTGTTTATGTTATTCCAATGCGCAGGGCCTAGTGGGAAACTAGGAACTACACTACATCCTCATCGCTTCTTCTAAACCCCCCCGCCCACTCCTCAAACCCCGACCAAGCAGCCATTAACCTCACCCAATGGCTATCCAACAGCACCGACATCCTAGCACCGTTGAAAAAACGTCAAATCAAACCAGGCAGCAAAAACGCCTCCTGGTTCAACGATGATCTTAAGAAATCGAAAAACCTCTGTCGATCCCTCGAGAAGGCCTGGAAAAAAGACCCAAACACCAGCACCAGAGACGCCTTCAAAAACGCCACCCGCAGACACCACCAACTAATCCGGGCTGCCAAGAAAGCCGCATTCAAAGACCCACTAGATAACAACGCTCACAACAGCAAGGAATTATTCAACATCGTCAAAGAATTTACCAACCCATCAGCCAACTCCAACGACATCACCCCCTCCCAAGCCCTCTGCGACTCCCTAGCTTCCTTCTTCCACAACAAAATCGCTGACATCCACAACAGCTTCGACAACCGACCCGGAGACCAACCCACCCAACCTGCTGCAGGACCTTCACCCCCCTTGAACATCCTTAACGACTGGAACCCAATCTCCACTGAGGACACCATCCGCCTGATGAACTCCATCCACTCAGGTTCCCCAACTGACCCATGCCCTCACCACATCTTCAACAAAGCAAACTCCATCATAGCACCACACCTCCGAGATGTCATCAACTGCTCCCTCAACTCCGCCACCTTCCCGGAAAGCTGGAAACACGCGGAACTCAGCGCCCTTCTGAAAAAACCCACAGCTGACCCCACCGAACTAAAAAACTACCGCCCCATCTCGCTTCTTCCATTCCCGGCCAAAGTCATCGAGAAAGCCGTCAACAACCAGCTCGCCACCTTCCTCGAAACCAACAAATCCCTCGACTCCTCACAATCCGGCTTCCGAGCCAAACACAGCACTGAGACCGCACTTATCGCAGCAACAGACGACATTCGAACTCTACTAGACAATGGAGACACAGTCGCCCTCATCCTCCTCGACCTCTCCGCTGCCTTCGACACAGTCTGTCATAACACCCTTCTACAGCGCCTAAGAAACGTCGGAATCCAAGGAAAAGCATTGCAATGGATCACCTCGTTCCTCACCGGAAGAACCCAGAGAGTCCGCCTCCCACCATTCAAGTCAGAGGCCTCTGAAGTCATCTGCGGCGTGCCACAAGGATCGTCACTCAGCCCCACCCTCTTCAACGTTTACATGAGCCCCCTTGCGGCCATCGCTCGCCAACACAATCTCAACATCATCTCCTACGCTGACGACACTCAACTGATCCTTTCACTCACCAAAGACCCTAACACCGCCAAAACCAACTTACACGAAGGAATGAAAGAAGTAGCCGAGTGGATGAAGCACAGCCGCCTGAAACTGAACTCAGACAAAACAGAAGTCCTCATCCTAGGCACCTCCCCCTCCGCCTGGGATAACTCTTGGTGGCCAGAGGCCCTAGGAAAAGCACCCATCCCGACGAACCACGCACGAAACCTGGGCGTCATCCTGGACTCCTCACTCTCGATGACCAGACAAGTCAACGCCGTTTCATCATCCTGCTTCAACATTCTTCGCATGCTCAAAAAAACATTTCGCTGGATCCCCACCGAAACTAGAAAAACGGTCACCCACGCACTAGTCACGAGCCGCCTGGACTACGGAAACACCCTATACGCTGGTACCACAGCTAAACTCCAGAAAAAACTCAAACGCATCCAGAACGCTTCAGCCAGGCTCATACTAGACATCCCGCGCAAAGAACACATCTCTGGTCACCTGAAAAACCTCCACTGGCTCCCCGTCAATAAGAGGATTACTTTCCGCCTCTTGACCCACGCACACAAAGCACTTTACGACCTTGGACCCGAATGCCTCAACACACGACTCTCCTTCTACACCCCCTCCCCCGCCAGCTGCGATCTTCCAACCAAGCCCTTGCTATCGTACCTTGCATCAACAAAACCACCATGGGAGGTAGATCCTTCTCCTACCTGGCAGCTAAGACCTGGAACTCGCTTCCCACTCACCTTCGTCTCACTCAGAACCACCCAGCATTCAGAAAGCAACTTAAAACTTGGATATTCGACAAGTAGTTCCCCACCCTTCTTCAAGCGCCTGAGACCCTCTGGGTATATAGTGCGCTATATAAATATTTTGACTTGACTTGACTTCACAGGGTGGCCCCTCCTAGGCCACAAGGGAGATGCTCTTCAGTCTTCTGTTCATCAGAATGTCGAAGTCCAGTCATCTTCTTAGTTTAAAGTTGATTTCAGGATGATCTGCTGTGCTAGGGCACTGCTCCCACTCTTATTCCAATCTGAGGGGTGGATCTCCTGCTAGGTCCCTCCCTATGGGTGGGACCAGGAAGGGGGGCGGTTACACCCCCTTTCCTTTGTCCAGGTCACACTGGAGCTGGGGCTGGGATGCCCCAGAACCGGTTGGACGGGATTATGCAAGGGGAAGCCTTGTGCTCCCCTGGCACTGTCTGGTTTCTTTCAAACCTCCCTGCTACAATCCACTATCTCCTGTCTGGGGTGGTGTGACACCTCCCTGCGACAGGAAAGCCTTTGTCCAGGCCTCCTTTGCTGAGTTTCGGTCAGCAGCAGGAGGTCAGACATGTGTCTGTGGCAGAAGCATCCATTTTGTGGATCTGAGGCTCTTTTAAAAATCAACCGCGTTTTAGCAAAAGTAACATGTCGTCCCCTCTAGATGGGTGGAATGCTACCCCCATCGCCAGGACTGGCGAGGGGGTAGTATTCCAATTCGTATGACACCTTACACGACATGTTTTGATAAAGCCAAACCAAAGTTAACATATAACCGCGAGGATTATAATGCACTTAATAGTATATGGTTTGGCATTATCCCGGAACAGCTAAGGGAATTGGTCCCGACAGCTGCAGACAGGCTCAGCTCATGCTAGAGCACCATCTCACATTAAACCACGCACTCTGCCTTCAGGATTGTTAAGGCCTGCCATAGGAGTGGCTCAAAGGTCTATATGTGTCCAGATAGGTTTAGATATAGGCATACTATATCTAAGCAAGGGGTGATTACACCACCTTGCCCCAGCTGAGTGATCAGCCAGTTGTGTCAATTTTAGATAGCCAGCCAGGGGTGGCAAAAGATATGCTGCAGCCCCTGGTAGGCCTTGGAGGCACCTATGCCCTGGGCACCTATAGTGCTCTGTACAGGGGCTGATAAGGTGACCCAAGCCAATCTAGTTATGCACCTAGGGTACATGGAATCCATTTTACAGAGAGAGCAGATAGCCTGGGGCCCTGATTAGCATTGAACCAGGCCAACTAAGTCGAAAACCAGCTAAACACAAGGAAAAAAATCTGGAGTAACCATAGTCAGGTAGCCACCTTCCTACACTCCAGCAATGCGTCACTTTTGCGCTTACAGATGCGTCAGAAATACTGACGTATCTGTAAGTCCTTGCGACATGATGCGTCATATATTAAATATGACGCATCATTGGTGTCGCAAGGAGTGCGCAGTGAAAAGTGACGCATCGCTGTTTTCACTCAGCGATGCGTCACTTTTCATAAATGAGGCCCCCGGTGTTCCGAAGCTCACCAGTGTGTCGATCATCAGAGCCGGGATTCATATCTCTCCGGCCCACGAACTGGCAAGATGTGTTGTTCTTTGTCAGTAATTTCCATACCTTTTGTTGTTCACTGTATCCTCTCACACGTGTTCTGTGTGTTTTTACAATGACCGTCTTGCTCTTTTGTGAAAATCTCGATTACGTTGTGCCCAGCGCACTGACGCCCACGAGGGCTCATTCCTGCGACACTAAACTATCGATGTAAATACAGGACATCGGCGTCCAGCACTCACGAGCACAGGGCACAATACCCATAACTACGAGGTACACAGCCCAAGTGTATAAGACACAATACACACATCCAGAGAGGGGGGGGGCGAAGGGCCAGAGGCCAGACCCTGTGTAGTGCAGAGTTCAGGAACAGAGGGCACCGTGTGCGTGCTCGCAAGAAGCAAGTGAGCCATTAGTGCCCACACCGCCATCACTCGCTCCACTTGTACCCACTACATTCACACCAAGAAGACTCATGAGACATGCTTGTGGGAAAACGGTGGTGCAGGTTTATTTGCATACTACAGCAGATAGGTGGGTCATCTTACAGGCGATCCAAGACGGCAGCCCCTCGCTGACCCGCCTGCCTAATTAGCCAATTTGCACGGTAAGTCGATGCTCTTGACGGTGCAATACCTTTAATGGTTATCTCGTTTACTCCCGCCCCCCCTGTCGGGGCGGAGCGATGAGGCACACCCCCGGTCGGTTTAGGCCCCCCGACCGCCCGAAGGACTAACGGGGCGCCGACGTTGCTTCCTGGAACCCCCTCGGCTCCAGATTTTTGGCTCGGGCACCCCTACTGTGCCAGGCAGAGGTATTGCTGTCTCCTTCTGCCGCAGAGGTACCCTTACTGTCCATCTGCTTCCAGATCGCCCTATACTCCGCCACAGCTCTGGATGAGGCCTCCGCCGATGACAGAGTCCCCCACCACCTAGCACCTTACTTAGACCTAGCACCCGTATCTCAAACGCAGCCTGCTGCCGCCAAAGTTTCCTGTAGGTCAAGGAGAAACACATCCATCCCCGTCTCAGACAAGTGAACCCCATCCTTTTCATAGTAACCCACAGCCCTGTCCTGTATTAATGAATGCCTAATAAAACCCATACCCCTTTTTTTGGTGAATTTCTGCATGGCCCTGTTCACCCTTCTCCTGCTCTGCTCGATGGCATGCGGTGACCGCGCTCCTCTCCATGTCCTGCGTGAGACAATCTCTGACCATACCAATTCCGTTGTTCCCAACTCGTTCGCTATTGCCGTGAATTCCCGCTGCATTGTATCCACTAAGGCTCGCCTCCCCCTTGTAACCAGGTCGTTACCGCCCAGATGTACTACTAAAATGTTGGGAGGTCCCCCCACGGCTGCCACTCCCTGCGCCAGTCTACGCTGCAGCTGATCCCACTTCATTCCAGGTGAGCCCATCCATACGATCCGTGTCTTTGGAAAGGCCAATTCCCATTTCCTGAATGCAGCCCATCGCTCGAGTCTGGAGACATACGAATGCCCCATCACCCACACGCAGACGCCGACTGAAAGAAAAGACACATTTAGTATAACGCTTTTATTCTAAGCTTCACTGCAAACCACACACAAACAATAACACACCAGAATTCAATGGCACCAATACATGTAAAATTGGAAAATGACAGCTCGGCATTGCCTTGCATTGCATTATGGGCGTACATATCTTTGATAACATGCTGATGACCATCTCCCCACTCTTTTGACCCCTTCTTCCCCCAGGCCCGCCTTGTATGCAGCTGTGGCTGCCCCAATCCTGAAAGAATGGCTGGAAATTTTTTTGCCATCCCCAGCTGCTGCCAACCCCGCCTTTGCCAGCACTTTCTCCATTACCTTTTCAAATTGGAACTTAGTTAAAGGCGTGCCATCTGCGTGTATCAAAAAAGGTCCCGCCAGCAGCGGTCTAATTCTCAGATATTCCCGCGCCAAAGACACCGGACAATATCTGGGGTCCTCAAAAGCATGCAATGTTATCTCTACTCCCCTCCCAGCCTGATCAGTCTTGGATTTGCGCAACCATAAGATCAGGGAATCCCTGGCATTTACATCCATCATGTCCAGTGCTCTCCCCGACCTGTCGTTCTTGGATCTGACCACCAGCTCACTGGTCCGGAATGCCCCAAAGAAGGCCAGGCAGAACGCTGTTGCAAACAGGCGGGCCTCAAAGGCCGAACTGGCCACCGCAGGCATTGTGTCTATCATGCATTTCAGGGTAGGAAAATCTATCCCGGCTCTCTTGTCAGGGCTCCTGATTTCATCCCTCGCCCAGCCTTTCAGTGCCGCCCTAATCCTAAATGCCCCCGTGGGGTCGTCTTCACCATTCAGCTTAGTATCATGCCTGAGTGCGGCCAGGTGGCTGCACACCCAAGAATGGGATTTGCCGGATTCTTTCGCCCAAACGACAAAGCCTTCAACCTGTCCCATCAAGCCACCCTCCGTCGCACCAAGGTACTTCGTCACTGCTTGGAATGTGTCCAGCTGGGATGCATATCTCCTCCTTGTCGATAGCGCCAAGGAACGCTGGCCCATCTGCTTTAAGCGTTCCCCCACCGAAGGAGTCGCCAGTACACTGCTGGGAACGGTGTCATCTCCTTGCTTGCCTGCGGCCATGCCTCCCGGAAACGTGACAGCTGAAAGCGAGAGAGAGCATCAGCTGCCACATTTTTGACACCCTCCACATGTCTAGCTCTAAACTCTATGTTGTGGCGCAACCCTAGAACACCACCTTCCTGTTGCCCAGTTCCGCCGGCCATAGGTGCACAGCCACCACAATGGGAAAGAGCTCGAGGACAGTGATATTCGCTGTCACCCCTTTCTTACGCCATGCATCTGGCCATTTCATTGCACACCATTTCTCACGAAATATGACGCCAAATCCTACTCTCCCTGATGCGTCAGAAAATAAACAGATGCCTTGGCTGCTCTCCCAAGGGGCCCTCCCGATAACTGTACCGTTAAAATTACTCAGAAATTCATCCCACATGGTCAGGTCAGCCCTCAATCCGGGCCCCAGGCGAACTAGGTGGTGTTTTTTTACAATCCCTGCTGTAGCCTTAGCCAACCTGCGTGAGAACACCTTGCCTGCTGGTATAACCCTTGCGGCAAAGTTCAGTTTGCCTAACAAGCTCTGCACCCGTTCGAGTGTTGCGCTGCCCTTCCCCAGCATTGCTGCAATCTCCTGCCTCAAGTCACCCACCTTGTCAGCTGGTAACCTGGATTGCCCATTGACAGTGTCTAGTTCTACGCCCAGGAATGTTAGCACTTGTGCGGGCCCTTCAGTCTTCCCTGGTGCCAGGGGAACCCCCAAGTGCTCAGACAAGTCCTCAAAAGCTCGCAGTGCTTCATCGCACTCCTGAGAACCGTCTCTGCCAAAAAAGAGGAAGTCATCCAGGTAGTGAGTGACTTGTGAAATACCGTACCTGTGCGTGAGTGCCCACTGCAGAAAAGAGCTGAAAGTCTCAAAAAAGGCGCACGACACCGCGCAACCCATTGGCATGCAACGGTCAAAGTACAGCGCCCCTCCCCAACTGAAACCCAGCAGATGTTGACTGTCTGGGTGGACCGGCAAGAGGCGAAATGCTGACTCTATATCTGCTTTTGCCAACCAAGCTCCCCTGCCTGTCCTCCTGATCAAATCGATGGCCATGTCTAGAGAGCAATAAGAGACCGAACATGCCCCTTCATCCAGCCAGTGGTTAACTGAATTGCCCTCAGGGTATGAAAGATGGTGGATCAGTCTGAAAGAACCCTGCTGCTTCTTTGGGACAACACCTAACGGGGAAACTAGAAAATTCGGGAGGGGTGGGGAAGGATATGGCCCAGCCACCCGCCCCAATTCAACCTCCTTCTGTATTTTCTGGGTAACAACTTGAGGTAGGTCCCTAGCTGATCTCAAGTTCAGCGCATCCCTGTGGCCCAAGGGGCCCTTGTATGGAATCCTGAAACCATCAATGAAACCCTCATTCAGTAGCTCACGCTCCTTTTTAAGCGGGTATACCCTGAGCAACGGCAGCAAGTTCAGCAGTCTTATGGGGGAAGGACCCTTGCAATGCACCATCCCCTCACCCAGCTGGGGGATTACCAAATCACATCTAGAAGCCAAGTCTTCACCTGCCATCACCACCTCACGTTCAGAATCTAATTCATCACTACCTAAAGGACCTGTCTGGCCATGGATAACCTCATTGTCTGGCCCCGTCTGAACCCATTGCTGTGTTGGTGGCTGGGTTCTGGACTGTGGTGCAAGAGATTGCCGCGTGTTGGGACCCACACTTGCTGCACTCGTGTGCGAACTTACATGCCCTCCCCCATGTGCAAGCGCCATTGTTGAACAGCCTACAAGTCCCTGAATTGAAACGCCTTGGTCCTGCTCCATAGCCCCTCCCTCGACCCCCCCGAAAGGGCTGCTGAAAGGACCGCCTCGGGTATTGTTCCCACTTCCTATCCTGGTCCCAACGCTTGGCCTCCTGGCCCTCACCTTGTGACCTGTGCGATGTCTCCTTCTTCCCATTACCCGTCCTGCACATATGCTTGAACCATAGCTGTATGTCGGTGTGGTCCCAACCCATATCAGGGCAGCTGGCCATGGACTTCCTGAACTCCTGATCGTAGTAAAACCATCCCATCCCCCCAGATTCTCTTGCCCCTTGCTGGATGGAATTGGCATACTCCATTAAAGCCTCGCTTTGACCCGGGTCCTTCTGTACTATTATGGCCGCCAAGATATTGAACGCCTCTGTCCAATTCTCGATGGTCTTATCTGGCCACCGCTGAAACTTGACCTTATCCTCCTCCTTCTTACCCATCCTTCTCGTGTCAGCCCCCGAGTGTTCGTGCATGAGCAAGGTCAGGATGTCTATGTATTCCCTTCTCCATATGCCCTCCTTTGCCGCCTGCGGCACTTGCCTTGCCAATAAACAACCACCTTTATTTTTGGACCCTGGTTTCCCCATACCTGTTGGCTGAGCCCCACCTGCCGGACTCGGAGCAGCCCCGCCCCCTGCCCCCGCAACCGCTGGGCCAGGAGCCGCCCCACCCAAAGCCCCCCCTGAACATGAACCAACACCTGCTACCCCTTCTGTGGCCGGTACCCCACCAATAGTATGCAATCCTGAAGCGGTGCCAGGCAGGGGCGCTGCCTGGGGGATAATTACCGGTGTACCAGGGGGTCCACTCTGATGGACACTGGGGGGCACACTCAGCTGATTCCCTGCTGACACGTTCTGTGAGTTAACTGCATTAACAATTTGTGGGGCTCCAGTCAAAGGAAACACGTGACCCATGCTCGGCTGAACCGCAGCCGCACTGATCTGCTGCGTAACGGCCGATACACTTTGTGAATTGATAGCATTAATAATCTGCGGAGCGGCCGAAAAAGTGTTGGGCCCCGCCTGTGAAGCGCTGTTGACAGTGCCCTGTTGACTGGCTGGTACGGCATCCTGTACCGCCTGTGAGTTGGCACCCCGACAGGCGGGCGACGGTATGACCACTGACGACAGCCCCCCTAACGGCGGCGGCCCTGCCTGAGCCCATACCTGGCTCACTGGATCAGAAGGTACCGCCCCCAAAAGAGGAGCCAATTTCTCATGTGCCACAGTTATGGAGTCTAAGCGCTTCTGGAACATGGCCATTAAACCCATCATGTCCTCCATTGTCTTACCCAGTTGGGACAAGTCATTCAACTCCGCCACAGGCACCGCCGTGGGTACCACTGCCGTGTTTGTTGTGTTGACCACCACCTCCACAGGGATCGCTGGTGATGCCGCCTCAACCCTACGTGGCGGTGCGACTGGAAAGTCCTTCCTTGTGGCTTTCCTTTTGCGGGTGGACCGACGCGTTCCCTCTCCTGACGTGCCCGGTGTGTTGTCGCCTGAACCTTGTCCGCCCGCCTCTTCCAGACGGCGAGCCTCGATAAAGCCCTGTGCCCATGCCGGCCCCTTTGACTGTGCGACCGCCAAGAATTCTGCCCATAATCCGTCCTGTGGCAAAGCGTCACCGCGAGAGCTCATCGTGGCTGCTCCTGCCCCTTGGACCCTACAAGTGAAAGGTACACATCAAGCACTGTAGTCCGCTAAAGCCTCTGCCTACAACCCTGGCGGGACTAAGTCCTGGGCCTTCCTTAGCGTAACAATTATGTTTCTGGCTCGGTGATAACCCTCTCGCCACTACCCGGTGACGTGCCCGAATCGATTGTTTACCTGATGTTCCTTGAAAACGTCCGCTGTCACGCACTCCTAGAGCCACCCGCGCCGAAGCCGAACCTGTACCGAGCCGGACCTGTAAAACAGCACGAGTTACTTCACCTGTATCCCCACACGACCTCGTCCTACCTAATGCGAAACCCGCGTTCCCGCTGCCACGACTCATGACATTTATGGCCAAATATATTACCTGGCGTCCTTGAATATGGCCACACGATCACTGCCCGCAATCCCCACGTATCTTGTGAAACCTGTAAAACATAATGGATTTAAACGACTGCACCAGGCTCTGTCCTGTCCTGTTAGAGGAAAAGGTTCCTACCTAGATGTCCCCACCACGCCTTGCCTAGGCGGCCCCATCTCACCTGAATGCCCTGTGCAGTTGATGCTGCCGATTATGCCCACGCGCTCATCGAAGCTAAACTCGACTCCTGGTCCTCCTAACGAGACGGACTAGATGAAGGGAAATGGCAACAGGTGATTAGATCATAACATTTGGGCTCATGACAAGCGTTCTCGCAACGTTAAATGCCAGAAACAACTCCCTGCAACGCAAAAACCTTTGAATAACAAACTCAACAGCACCGCCACCTCCCTATTGTTGGAGCCTACTATAAATCTTCCAAACATGCTCGATCTTGATCCCCTGTTAGCAGTACTACTGTACAAAAAGTTCCTATATGTAGAAGTCAGTTTCCATTATTAAAGGAGGGGACCCCCACACCCAATGTAGTCGAATAAATTAACTGATAGACTTATGTAAAGAGTGCTATGGAGTTTACATGTGGAAACACTTAAATGGATTGAACAGGTGAGTTTCCATACTGGCACCCACTTTTCTACCGAGAGCTGGGGGGTTTTCATTCCGCTGCCCACTTACATGGAAAGAACCTCTGAGTTTCCATGGGGACAGACACGTACATGTAGTGTACTATAGCTGTGTTTATATTCAAATGCGCTTTTACGAAGAGAGTTGCACACTAGAGCACAATCCCATGGAGGTACTTGTGGAGTTTTTTTTTTTTTTTTTTTTTTTTTTAGTGATATACGCCTGTGGCAAGCAGCTGTGGAGCTTCCATATTCACACGGAGAGAACCCTAGCTCACTTCGGGCCTCGAGGTGCTGATTCTAATATCCCTCAGGACGTCAAGCAAAAGGGCCCAGCATTATTCACTGTTTCGTTTGGAACTCATACTACATTGGATTAGATGACATCAGAACGCACAAAGCTATCTGAAGCTCCTGATTTATCACCTTCCTGTCTAAATCAGTTGCGGACACCAATCAGAGAACAGCAATGAACGTGGCTGGTTTCTAAAGCCTTTAAGTGTGTTCTAGACTTTGCCCATACCACAAAGGCCTAAAAGCAACATCGGAACGCTCTGGCCCTCAGTACCCCGACAGTGCCGAGAAGATCACGCCGCAGTTCAGAGCGCCACTCCTGACTAACCCGAAGTGCGCCTCGCAGGCAGCCGGCCGGCACGCTCGAGAGACATATCACGGTGTCATACGCCTTATGGTGGCCACGGGACCCCGGTTACGGCAAAGCACAGATTTGTAGCAGTAAAAGAGCTGCGTTCTTCTATGCTTGCTCTGCGCCCTACCATGTAACTTGCGCAAGCGAGGCAGGCAGGCAAGACGGCCACACGTACGGCGCTTAAACCCCGTAAAACAGCGCAGCCCCGTGCTCACCTTGAAAACCCCCGGTGCAAGCACGCGAGGCAGGCAGGCAAGATGGCCACCGGAACGGCGCTTAAGCCACGGAACAACAGCCCCGTGCTCACATTGAAACCCGCTCTCACCACCAGTCCTCGCCCAGTGCCCGAGCCTCCGATACACACGTGGCTAAACCGCCGACTAGCAACAAACGCTCTCACCCTCGGCCCGCACACCTAACAATCCCCGAACCATAGCTGCTCTACTCGCCGCCCCATTCCCGCGCTCCCTCCAGGCCTAACCCTGCAACGGCCGTCAAGGTGCCCCGCAACCCCCCCCGTGGACAAGCCACTGGGCCCTATCAACCTGGTCATGCCCAGGGACGGGGCCGGGGGGAGGCCGGTAACACGCATACCTCGAGGAAAGGAATCCGACGAACAACAGCGCAGAGTAGTCCATCCAACATGCGGCGGAAAGAGGAAGTGTTGAACCGGGCTGGCCTAGATAAAGGCCCTAGGCCCGCCTACCACCTACATGCCGCGCCTGCATTGGCCACCTAGACGGGGGGGGCGGCGCCCTGCCTGTCGCGCTGGTGACGTTCTGCTCGCGAGGCATGTGTCACTAAGACGCTGTCTCGCGTTACCTCCCCTTCGTGTCGCGCGGCCAGCGGCATAGTGTGACCTCTCTTTCCACCGGGGTGGCTTCAGGGCGCTGCAAAGAACACGGAGAGGGAACAGGAGAAAGAGTTTACATCTCACTCCTGTGCTGGACAGGGAGATTCACCCCCACACCACACCACGGAAGGGGTACAGGGAGAAGAGGTTACATCTCACACCCACACCAGTGAGGGAGCTGAACCCCCACACCGCACCCCGGAAGGGCACAGGGAAGAGGTTGCATCTCATTCATACTGCAGGAAACAGGCAGCTTCGGTTGCGCCGCACAGGGGGAGTGAAAGGCGCTAGGGTGGAAGCCCACATGGCAGTAGTATAGCGCCAAGAAACAAACAGTGTCAGAAGAAGAGGCGCTTTAACTCTGGCAACAGCAGTCCACGGGGTCTGCCTGCTGCATGCACTGCTGGCACGAGCGGAATTGGGTAGGAGTGGGATCCTGTGATGGACAGAGCGGAGGGTTGTGTGACAGAGTGATGGTTTGTGTGACGGAAGAGTGACAGCTTGTGTGACGGACTGAGTGAAGGGTTGTGTGACGGACAGAGTGACTGGTTGTGTGGCGGACAGAGTGAAGGTTTCTGTGACAGAGTGACGGGTTGTGTGACGGAAGCGTGACAGTTTGTGTGACGGAAGAGTGACAGTTTGTGTGACGGACAGAGTGAAGGGTTGTGTGACGGACAGAGTGAAGGGTTCTGTGACAGTGTGATGGGTTGTGTGATGGAAGAGTGACAGTTTGTGTGACGGACAGAGTGAAGGGTTGTGTGACGGACAGAGTGAAGGGTTCTGTGACAGTGTGATGGGTTGTGTGATGGAAGAGTGACAGTTTGTGTGACGGAAGAGTGACAGGTTGTGTGACGGACTGAGTGAAGGGTTGTGTGACGGACAGAGTGAAGGTTTCTGTGACAGAGTGACGGGTTGTGTGACGGAAGCGTGACAGTTTGAGTGACGGAAGAGTGACAGTTTGTGTGACGGACAGAGTGAAGGGTTGTGTGACGGACAGAGTGAAGGGTTCTGTGACAGTGTGATGGGTTGTGTGATGGAAGAGTGACAGTTTGTGTGACGGACAGAGTGAAGGGTTGTGTGATGGACAGAGTGAAGGGTTTTGTGACGGACAGAGTGGCTGGTTGTGTGGTGGACAGAGTGAAGGGTTGTGTGACGGACAGAGTGACTGTTTGTGTGGCGGACAGAGTGAACGGTTCTGTGACAGAGTGACGGGTTGTGTGACGAAAGAGTGACAGTTTGTGTGATGGAAGAGTGACAGTTTGTGTGACGGAAGAGTGACAGTTTGTGTGACGGACAGAGTGAAGGGTTGTGTGACGGACAGAGACTGGTTGTGTGGCGGACAGAGTGAAGATGATGCAGATGATGATACTCACAGAACCCATATCATAAAGGATGCTCTGACCCCGCCTCGGACTCCTGACCCCGCCCGCGAGTTCTTCCCACATGATCGATATGTACGGACTGATGCCTTATCGATCAGGTGCTCATTACCAGCATGCTCGGTTGCACGGTGCACACCATCAGTGTGTGATGTGGGACGCCCCGTGCTTGGAACTGCACAGCGAACAACTCCTCTAGAACCGAGACATCAGGATCTGGTATTGAGGGTGTAAACCTTCCGCCGGACCTGGGTCTTTAACAGTCACTACTGGATGAACGTCTCACCCCTGACACGAGACAACTGAACGTATCCCACCTGACATGAGACAACTGGGGGTCTCACCCCTAACATGAGACAACTGGGGTCTACAGCCTGGGTGAACGTCTCACCCCTGACATGAGACAACAAGGGGTCTCTGCAGACACGAAGCACAGCCATTAGAATAAAAAAGAAGCGATGCAGGCAGTAATGCAGCAGCCTAATTTGTGAGAGTACTGGAAAGGTAGAGTAAATGAATATTTCTTTACTTTAATTACCAGGGGCTACTCTTTTCTTGTCGTCTTGAGATAAGTGTTACAGTTCCTTGCACGCAAAGACGGTCACTAAAACACAAAGCGCAAAAGCAGCATTGTAGCCGGTGTCCCTTTTTCAACACACTAGGGCAGGGGAAAGGCAAGAAAATGATTGATAAATATTCGGAAACGTAAACACACGCTCAATTCTCGTCAGGATGCAGCAAGGTTAATCAGAAAAGATTTCTGCGAGTGTAAACGCTGAAATGAGTGCGAAGCCCGGGAGTGGGGGCGCGAGAAGGAGTTAGCCTGTTTTATGTCTCCGGGGGTGCTGGGTGCTGGGTGCTGGGTGTACAGCGGGCCGAGTCTGCACGGTACGCCCAGCAGCTGCGGCACTGGTGGTGTATACCAGGGCTGGGTGGCGGTATGGGAGATGACGGTGAGGACGACGACACAGAAGTGGGGACAACGACACAGAAGTGCATTGCGGAGTGCAATGAAAAAATGAGAGGCATACGCTCACTGTCATGGAGGCAGAGAATAAACAACCTTACAAAAAAAAGTGCGGCAAGCTGATAATATGCCGCCTGTGTCACGACGCGGGTAAGAGATCCAATCCCGCTGGGCGTGGCTGCTGGGCGTGGCTAAAAGGAGACAGGGTGGCAACAAGCAGTGATTGACATGCCTTGCATGCAATCATTGCACTACTTTCGACATAATTTGTGACGCCAAACGACGTGCACAAATCAAAACTGAATGCGGAGCTGGGACAAGGCTTCTGGAATCGTATCGATTCCAAGAAGCCTTGTAAGACGAGAGCAGCGCATGCGCTGCTTACATCACGAGACCTAAAAATGTACGTGGTTCTTCAGCATGTCTTAGCATAGAAGCACCACAGTTTGATTGGTGTGCTGATAGTAACTATGAATATGCGTATTTCTGTGTAAGATCTATGATATCTGTGTCTAATGTCCTTGTTGCAACGTACTGAAGATGCGCAAAGGAAGGGGCTGAAACGTGTTGATTACTTCATTGTGTGAGGTTCCACTCTAGGACACTTTCGCGCCCACGAATTGTGGAAGCCAGACTGTACTTCCTTAATGGCTGAGGCAAACAAGCATTTACAATGCAATGGTTTTGCCTTTGTTAAAGTTAGAGCTATTGGCATTGCTCTTGACATTATTTTTATTTATTTTTTTTAACATAAATAAATGGCATTGCCATTTACAATGCCACTAGCTTTATCTCTCGCAAATGACACACACAAACACACACAGAGCCCCCCCACACACACACACCCACACAGAGCCCCCCCACACACACACCCACACAGAGCCCCCCACACACACACCCACACAGCCCCCCACACACACAGCCACACAAAGCTTCCCACACACACAGCTACACAGAGCCCTCCACACACACCCACACAGCACAAGCAGGCAACAGGGGCACACGGAGGCACAAGCAGGCAACAGGGGCACACGGAGGCACAAGAAGGCAACAGGGGCACACGGAGGCACAAGCAGGCAACAGGGGCACGAAAACGGAGGCACAAGCAGGCAACAGGGGCACGAAAACGGAGGCACAAGCAGGCAACAGGGGCACACGGAGGCACAAGCAGGCAACAGGGGCACACGGAGGCACAAGCAGGCAACAGGGGCACACAGAGGCACAAGCAGGCAACAGGGGCACGAAAACGGAGGCACAAGCAGGCAACAGGGGCACACGGAGGCACAAGCAGGCAACAGGGGCACACGGAGGCACAAGCAGGCAACAGGGGCACAAAGAGGCACAAGCAGGCAACAGGGGCACACAGAGGCACAAGCAGGCAACAGGGGCATGAAAACGGATGCACAAGCAGGCAACAGGGGCACGAAAACTGAGGCACAAGCAGGCAACAGGGGCACGAAAACTGAGGCACAAGCAGGCAACAGGGGCACACGGAGGCACAAGCAGGCAACAGGGGCACACGGAGGCACAAGCAGGCAACAGGGTCGTGAAAACAAGCACAAGCAGGCAAAAGGGTCACAACCATGAATTGTAATTTAGACGGGGCTGAAGTGGAGAACGGTCAGTAGGGAAGTAGTGCGGCTGGTGCAGTGGTACCAGGCCGAAAGGTGAGAGGGTCTGTCTGCACCCCAGTTTGGACAGTTTCCACTACCTAACAGGGATTGGTGGGAGGGGGGCGTACTTCTTGCTTGCTTTAGGGCTGTTACTTCGGGGACGCAGTGCACGCTCCTGCCTGCTGCCGCCGGGACACGACAACAGGCAGGGAGAGGACAGGCTGGGAGAGGGCAGGGAGGGGACAGGCTGGGAGAGGGCAGGCTGGGAGAGGGCAGGGAGAGGACAGGCTGGGAGAGGGCAGGTTGGAAGAGGGCAGGCTGGGAGAGGACAGGCTGGGAGAGGACAGGCTGGGAGAGGACATGCTGGGAAAGGGCAGGCTGGAAGTGGACTGGCTGGGAGAGGACAGGCTGGGAAAGGGCAGGGAGGGAACAGGCTGGGAGAAGGCAGGCTGATTTCTGGCTTGTTGGTGATTTACAGATCGTGTCAGGAGGACAGCATACATGCTACAAGAGTGTTTCACATTTTACCGTCTGTGGAAAGGTGCATTTCCTCAAGGCGGGTGCCGGCTCAATGCCGGACCAGATTCGGGGGCGTTCCCGAGGGCTTTTGGCTGATGTAGCGTGACGTAGCCAAAAGCCAAAAAATCTCAGGAACGCCCCCGAATCTGGTCCGGCATTGACGGACAGGCCCGTCTTCCAATGGCTAGCCTCCATTTATGGAGCTAGCCAATGAAAGAAGGGGGCCGTTCCTGTCTCCCGTACTATTCTCATTAGGTTTTCGCCTGCGCGAAAAAGATGCGCAGAGCGCATCTTTTCGCCAGGCAAAACCTAAAAAGCAGAGGGGCTATTGCTCGATGGACTCTGTTTACAAATATGTTTGAGACGCCTAACAAATTGTATACTAGGACTTACCCTGGCTCTCCTCCTCTCAGTGTAAGTATTAATTTCAATATTTGACGAAGTGTTGCTGTGCTGTCGGGCTTCCTTCATACCCAATAAAAAAATAACACAGCCTCCAGTGGAAAACACAGCACACAATAAAAGTGCTGTGTTCATCACGGGAGACAGACTGCAGTGTGGGCCTCCTTTAAACGGGATATTTATGAGCGCTTCTCACCTCCAGGGGTCTGGGCTTTCTGCTGGGGCGCCCCTGTGGTGAGGTATTTTCAGAAACACTTTTTATATTTCACTGACATTTTTATTATTTTCATGGAAAAATGCAAGCAAATTACCGAAACATGTTTGACAAACTCTCACCGGGAAAACAACAGAACGTGTTCGGTGAAATGCTTCCAGGGGGCACTCATTCCTGGAGAATTACTTCATTTTTGGGGTTTTCTTGGCGCGCAGTGACTCCCGGCTGTGCTTAGGAAGGCGTGTCCCCCCCCTGTAAGAAGCTGTCCGAGGGCCCTGCAGCCCGAAAGCCGGGCCCATTCACTGTAGCGGCAGCTGGGCTTCCAGACACTAGACATTCCACGTGAGACTGGGAGGACTAACAACGTCCCTCTCGACTCACCGGCTCCGGAGACACTCATGTCCCTGGGCCCGGCCGCACGAGTGACGGGGCGGGAGGTTGCATGGCTTCCCAAACATTTGTAAAAGGTTGTAAAAGTGATTTCATAAAGGCAGGTGGCATGGCTCATTATGAACATGATTTCAGTGACGTGACTCGTGGTGAAAGTAATTTGAGGCATGTGGTTCGCTTAGAAGGCGATTTCAAGGCCGTGATTCGCAGCAGTGAGTGTGATTTAAGTGATGCGGTTCTGTATGAACGTGATTTTAGTGACGTGGGTAAGAGATCCAATCCCGCTGGGCGTGGCTGCTGGGCGTGGCTAAAAGGAGACAGGGTGGCAACAAGCAGTGATTGACATGCCTTGAATGCAATCATTGCACTACTTTCGACATAATTTGTGACGCCAAACGACGTGCACAAATCAAAACTGAATGCGGAGCTGGGACAAGGCTTCTGGAATCGTACCGATTCCAAGAAGCCTTGTAAGACGAGAGCAGCGCATGCGCTGCTTACATCACGAGACCTAAAAATGTACGTGGTTCTTCAGCATGTCTTAGCATAGAAGCACCACAGTTTGATTGGTGTGGTGATAGTAACTATGAATATGCGTATTTCTGTGTAAGATCTATGATATCTGTGTCTAATGTCCTTGTTGCAACGTACTGAAGATGCCCAAAGGAAGGGGCTAAAACGTGTTGATTACTTCATTGTGTGAGGTTCCACTCTAGGACACTTTCGCGCCCACGAATTGTGGAGGCCAGACTGTACTTCCTTAATGGCTGAGGCAAACAAGCATTTACAATGCAATGGTTTTGCCTTTGTTAAAGTTAGAGCTATTGGCATTGCTCTTGACATTATTTTTATTTATGTTTTTTTAACATAAATAAATGGCATTGCCATTTACAATGCCACTAGCTTTATCTCTCGCAAATGACACACACAAACACACACAGAGCCCCCACACACACACACCGCCACACAGAGCCCCCCCCCACACACACCCACACAGAGCCCCCCACACACACACCCACACAGCCCCCCACACACACAGCCACACAAAGCTTCCCACACACACAGCTACACAGAGCCCTCCACACACACCCACACAGCACAAGCAGGCAACAGGGGCACACGGAGGCACAAGCAGGCAACAGGGGCACACGGAGGCACAAGAAGGCAACAGGGGCACACGGAGGCACAAGCAGGCAACAGGGGCACGAAAACGGAGGCACAAGCAGGCAACAGGGGCACAAAAACGGAGGCACAAGCAGGCAACAGGGGCACACGGAGGCACAAGCAGGCAACAGGGGCACAAAGAGGCACAAGCAGGCAACAGGGGCACACAGAGGCACAAGCAGGCAACAGGGGCATGAAAACGGATGCACAAGCAGGCAACAGGGGCACGAAAACTGAGGCACAAGCAGGCAACAGGGGCACGAAAACTGAGGCACAAGCAGGCAACAGGGGCACACGGAGGCACAAGCAGGCAACAGGGGCACACGGAGGCACAAGCAGGCAACAGGGTCATGAAAACAAGCACAAGCAGGCAAAAGGGTCACAACCATGAATTGTAATTTAGACAGGGCTGAAGTGGAGAACGGTCAGTAGGGAAGTAGTGCGCCTGGTGCAGTGGTACCAGGCCGAAAGGTGAGAGGGTCTGTCTGCACCCCAGTTTGGACAGTTTCCACTACCTAACAGGGATTGGTGGGAGGGGGGCGTACTTCTTGCTTGCTTTAGGGCTGTTACTTCGGGGACGCAGTGCACGCTCCTGCCTGCTGCCGCCGGGACACGACAACAGGCAGGGAGAGGACAGGCTGGGAGAGGGCAGGGAGGGGACAGGCTGGGAGAGGGCAGGCTGGGAGAGGGCAGGGAGAGGACAGGCTGGGAGAGGGCAGGTTGGGAGAGGGCAGGCTGGGAGAGGACAGGCTGGGAGAGGACATGCTGGGAAAGGGCAGGCTGGAAGTGGACTGGCTGGGAGAGGACAGGCTGGGAAAGGGCAGGGAGGGAACAGGCTGGGAGAAGGCAGGCTGGGAGAGAACAGGCTGGGAGAGAACAGGCTGGGAGTGGGCAGGCTGCGAGAGGACAGGCTGCGAGAGGACAGGCTGCGAGAGGACAGGCTGCGAGAGGACACGCTGCGAGAGGACACGCTGCGAGAGGGCAGGCTGGGAGAGGACAGGCTAAGAGAGGACAGGCTGCGAGAGGCAGGCTGCGAGAGGGCAGGCTTCGAGAGGGCAGGCTTCGAGAGGGCAGGCTGCGAGAGGGCAGGCTGCGAGAGGGCAGGCTGCAAGAGGGCAGGCTGGGAGAGGACAGGCTGGGAGAGGACAGGCTGGGAGAGGACATGCTGGGAAAGGGCAGGCTGGAAGTGGACAGGCTGGGAGAGGACAGGCTGGGAAAGGGCAGGGAGGGGACAGGCTGGGAGAAGGCAGGCTGGGAGAGAACAGGCTGGGAGAGAACAGGCTGGGAGTGGGCAGGCTGCGAGAGGACAGGCTGCGAGAGGACAGGCTGTGAGAGGACACGCTGCGAGAGGACACGCTGCGAGAGGGCAGGCTGGGAGAGGGCAGGCTGGGAGAGGGCAGGCTGCGAGAGGGCAGGCTGCGAGAGGGCAGGCTGCGAGAGGGCAGGCTGGGAGAGGGCAGGCTGGGAAAGGGCAGGCTGGGAGAGGGCAGGCTGGGAGAGGACAGGCTGGGAGAGGGCAGGCTGGGAGAGGGCAGGCTGCAAGAGGGCAGGCTGCGAGAGGGCAGGCTGCGAGAGGGCAGGCTGCGAGAGGGCCCCCATGTACGTTTCAAGATGCCCAGGAGGCAAAATCTAAACGGAAAAGGTGACAGGGCAGGTATTTTCCATTTACCGTGACGAAAGCATGAGTCAGTTAAAAGAGGACAAAACTAAAATGCCAACACCTTTGCTGTACGTGCGAGTGAGAAAAAATCCGATTTACTCCGGAATCTTCGAATATTCTGCATGGTTAGAAAATCTATATATGAATAAATAATGGCGCTGCTGCGAGGTTCCTTGGTGGCCCCTGTTGCTGATTTCACCCTAAAAAGAAGCCTTTCAGACCCAACTTTCTTTAATCGTTTAAATGTTCAATGCACCATTGTTTCAATTTTGTTTGCTGACATTTATGCCTGCTTCGTGAAGCACTGCGTTCAAAAGTTGGAAAAGTATTGCTCTAGGTATCACTCTATGCCTGTAGTTGATTTCTGGCTTGTTGGTGATTTACAGATCGTGTCAGGAGGACAGCATACATGCTACAAGAGTGTTTCACATTTTACCGACTGTGGAAAGGTGCATTTGCTCATTTCAGACCAGATTCAAAAAGGTAGTTTATACCTTTTGAGTAATTTCTTCTGATGCGATTTAACACCCAAATGATGATCAACAAGCCCTGCGACTCTGAACGCAGGCCTCCATCTCCCCGTGCAGTTTACGCGACTCTGCTACGAAAGCCCTTTTCAAATATTCCCTGCATTAGACACTTCCTGCTCTACATGCCATCATTACCCCAGACCCGGCATCTGTTTTCCTATGTCAGTCGGCCGAGCTCCGGTGTACTGCCCTCTGTCTTGAAGAGCCACACCCTACAAGCAGCCTGGCGCAAGAATGGCATGGTTACTTAACGTGTCAGTAGTCAGTATATACATTTGAGGGTAAACAGACGACGGACATTAACGTAAATGAAAGTGTTTCATTCTGTGAGGTGTATTCACATACAGTTTACTTTGGACGCGGTCCCAATGCAGCTGCGAACCCTCGTCCCTCTGCTTCCCGTCCCAAGTAGGGCTGAGCAGAACCCTGCTGTCCGCAATGTTTACCGAAGATAAATTGCATTTCTGGAGTGCGGGCAAATTTGGAATTGGACGTATGGAAAATGTCCACCTACCATGTACGTTTCAAGATGCCCAGGAGGCAAAATCTAAACGGAAAAGGTGACAGGGCAGGTATTTTCCATTTACCGTGACGAAAGCATGAGTCAGTTAAAAGAGGACAAAACTAAAATGTCAACACCTTTGCTGTACGTGCGAGTGAGAAAAAATCCAATTTACTCCAGAATCTTCGAATATTCTGCATGGTTAGAAAAGCCATATATGAATAAATAATGGCGCTGCTGCGAGGTTCCTTGGTGGCCCCCGTTGCTGATTTCACCCTAAAAAGAAGCCTTTCAGACCCAACTTTCTTTAATCGTTTAAATGTTCAATGCACCATTGTTTCAATTTTGTTTGCTGACATTTGTGCCTGCTTCGTGAAGCACTGCGTTCAAAAGTTGGAAAAGTATTGCTCTAGGTATCACTCTATGCCTGTAGTTGATTTCTGGCTTGTTGGTGATTTACAGATTGTGTCAGGAGGACAGCATACATGCTACAAGAGTGTTTCACATTTTACCGTCTGTGGAAAGGTGCATTTGCTCAAGGCGGGTGCCGGCTCAATGCCTGACCAGATTCGGGGGCGTTCCCGAGGGCTTTTGGCTGATGTAGCGTGACGTAGCCAAAAGCCAAAAAATCTCGGGAACGCCCCCGAATCTGGTCCGGCATTGACGGACAGGCCCGTCTTCCAATGGCTAGCCTCCATTTATGGAGCTAGCCAATGAAAGAAGGGGGCCGTTCCTGTCTCCCGTACTATTCTCATTAGGTTTTCGCCTGCGCGAAAAAGATGCGCAGAGCGCATCTTTTCGCCAGGCAAAACCTAAAAAGCAGAGGGGCTATTGCTCGATGGACTCTGTTTACAAATATGTTTGAGACACCTAACAAATTGTCTACTAGGACTTACCCTGGCTCTCCTCCTCTCAGTGTAAGTATTAATTTCAATATTTGACGAAGTGTTGCTGTGCTGTCGGGCTTCCTTCATACCCAATAAAAAAATAACACAGCGTCCAGTGGAAAACACAGCACACAATAAAAGTGCCCCGTGTTCATCACGGGAGACAGACTGCAGTGTGGGCCTCCTTTAAACGGGATATTTATGAGCGCTTCTCACCTCCAGGGGTCTGGGCTTTCTGCTGGGGCGCCCCTGTGGTGAGGTATTTTCAGAAACACTTTTTATATTTCACTGACATTTTTATTATTTTCATGGAAAAATGCAAGCAAATTACCGAAACATGTTTGACAAACTCTCACTGGGAAAACAACAGAACGTGTTCGGTGAAACGCTTCCAGGGGGCACGCATTCCTGGAGAATTATTTCATTTTTGAATAACTTCGGCATCGCGTTACATTCTTGGGGTTTTCTTGGCGCGCAGTGACTCCCGGCTGTGCTGAGGAAGGCGTGTCCCCCCCTGTAAGAAGCTGTCCGAGGGCCCTGCAGCCTGAAAGCCGGGCCCATTCACTGTAGCGGCAGCTGGGCTTCCAGACACTAGACATTCCACGTGAGACTGGGAGGACTAACAACGTCCCTCTGGACGCACCGGCTCCGGAGACACTCATGTCCCTGGGCCCGGCCGCACGAGTGACGGGGCGGGAGGTTGCATGGCTTCCCAAACATTTGTAAAAGGTTGTAAAAGTGATTTCATAAAGGCAGGTGGCATGGCTCATTATGAACATGATTTCAGTGACGTGACTCGTGGTGAAAGTAATTTGAGACATGTGGTTCGCTTAGAAGGCGATTTCAAGGCCGTGATTCGCAGTAGTGAGTGTGATTTAAGTGATGCGGTTCTGTATGAACGTGATTTTAGTGACGTGGTCCACTGTAAAGACGATTTCAATGATGTGGCACGCAGTGAGGGTTATTTCAGTGACGTGGCTCACTATGAACTTGTGAGTTCAGTGATGTGGCCCACTATAAACGTGATTTCAGTGACGTGTTTCTCAGTGAAGACGATTTCCATTCGGGGTCTGTCTCAGTAGAAACAATGACGTGTCTAACTGTGAAGGTGATATCACTGATGCCAATTAAAGTGTCGTAGCCCACTATGGTCGTAATTTCAATGGCATGGCTCACTGTGAGCGTGACTTCAGTGAGAAGGCGTTTTTTATGACATAGCCCTCCGTGACTAAGATTTCAGAGCTGTGTCTCACTAGAAATTGATGTGGCTCACTGTGAAGGTGATATCACTGATGCCGCACACTGTAAAGCCAATTAAAGTGTCGTAGTCCACTATGGTCGTGATTTCAATGGCATGGCTCACTGTGAGCGTGACTTCAGTGTAAAAGCGGTTTTTATGACATAGCCCTCCGTGACTAAGATTTCAGAGCTGTGTCTCACTAGAAATTGATGTGGCTCACTGTGAAGGTTATATCACTGATGAGGCACACTGTAAATACAAATTTAGTGACGTAGCTCACTATGATTGTGATTTCAGTGATGTGGCTCTCTGCGAGGTGGCGCGGTTCACTGTGAAGGCTGTAATGACCTAGAGTCAGCGCTCTAGTGTTCAGCAGGTTACCCCACGCTGAACACCCACCCACCACAGGCGTCATCGGTCAGATGACCCTGCTAAATAAAGAGGGCTGAGCACACGTGCTCAGAGCCAGTTCACCCAGTACCCCACTGTGTCTGTGTCACCATTATTTACCAGCATGCGGGCCTAGGGTCCAACAACTTTACACTGGCAATGAGGAGGAAGATGTGCCCACGCGTGCCACAGCCAAAAGGAAAAATCGTAGAGAGAGGGGGGGAGAGAGCTGCCTATCCAAAAGGCACCCCTGTGAACGGCGCCGGCCGCCGAGAGGCCCACGGGGCGTAGGTGAAGACCCGGGCCTGCATGGAATCAAGAAAGTGACCGGGAGCCTACCCCGCACCTTCGGAGCCCAGTGTGAGCCGCCCCCCTGCGTGGGGTGAAGAGGGAGCCGTGCAGAGCCCTCCCGCATCAGCCGCAACCGTGCCGCAACTGAATGCCCAACAAGGGTGATCATCCACACGGAGCCCACCCGTGTGAAAGAAGAGGCCGGCCGGCCAAAGGTGAGCAACTGCGGGGCGAGTGAAAGAAGCCAAAGAGCCGTGGCATGCCTCTGCCACTGCCCACCAAAGCCCCAACTGAAGCGGAGCCCACCCGCATTACATGCAGACAGTGTCCCGCAGCCACGCTACATAGTGCCCAGCGACAGCTCCTGCACCCCCCCTCACTCCGCGCAGTGTGTACACTGTACGAGGCGGTTGCGGCGGGCGTGAGAGAAGGGAAAAGAAAAGAAAGCGGGTGGCCCGAGGCGGATCGGCGCCATCACCCCTGCCCAGCCCACGGAGAGAAAAGCGAATGGCTGGCCGCTGCGCCTAGCGTGTAGGAGGACGCAGGAGGAGGAATAGCGTCTGCACCGACACCCCACCAATGTCCGCTATGCCCTCCCAAAGGCGCACAGACTGCCAAAAGGAAAATGGAGCCAGCAAGTTCCGACAACAGGGCTAACTCCCCACCGCCTGCGCAGCAGGATAATTTAGAGGCTGCTGCGGGTGGGGATAGCAGGGAAGAGAAGCACAAGACAGCCGGTGGCTAGTCAGAGCGGTTCACATACATTGAAGCCAACCCTTCCCCCACCGAGCAGGCAAGCTCCGGCGCACCGCTAACGTTTCACCCCCTCCCCCGCGCAGCGTGTGGGTATGGAAGCTGCTGCGGGCGGGTAGAACACAGGAGAGGAAACAAGCATAGTGGCAGAAGTGGACGGGTCTCACCGAGTCTAGAGCGGAACCCTCCGGTGGTGCCTGAACGCGCTGCCGGGGAGATCACAATCACCGCAGAGGAGCACCCTAGCCACATGCAGGAAGGTCCAGGAGCAAAGCAGCAAGCTCCCTGCAAGTAGAGGCGCCGTGGAAAGAGGCGCCTGTGGCCCCCTGCAGCACCTCACCAGCAAATAGGCGAGAGCAGCAACCCCTAATGTGATCAGCCGATGCTATGGTCCCGGGAGGAAGCAGGAAGCTTGGAGATCAGAACAAACCTGGGCCCACAACATAAACAAAGGACACACTGCCACCTGGTGGTCATTCCTGGTACTAAAGGGAAGGAGGAGAGAAACAAGCCTACAACATGCAAAATAAACACACAGGCCCCGATTCACAGAACTAACTTAAGACAAAATCCTAAACTTACTACTTTTGGTATTCACAGAAGTTAGGATTTTCTCTTAAGTTTGTCTTTAGACAGACTTAAGACAGAATACTAACTTAAGTCTGTCTTAAGTCTGTCTTAAGACAAAATCCTAACTTCTGTGAATACCAAAAGTAGTAAGTTTAGGATTTTGTCTTAAGTTAGTTCTGTGAATCGGGCCCAATGTCACACGAGAGACAGCGCCTGGCTACCATGGCCCCAGAGAGGGGCTGACTGAGAAGTACCCACCCCAGCTGAAAAGGGTTCTGACCCGAAAGCCAAAGGACGGCAGGAATACAGCCAAGAGTGCATGGCCCACACAAGTAATGCCCAGAGACTGATAGAGAACCACCTGCGGGCAGGTGGCTACCCCCAAGGAGAAAGGAACTGAAGAAAGCACACAAGGGACCCCCACAAGAAGCAAACAAAGAGCGCAGCCATCAGCACACAGAAGGGAGTGACCAGGAGAAGGTCGATGGAGCGGTGACGCAACCCTCCAGAAGCATTTCAGCCACGCCGGAAGGGAATGCTACGATGCCTGGTGGCCACAGGCCATCGCTGCAGCAGTATGGCAAAGACAGGAGCACCACCACACGATCCGACGGTGGTTCCGAAACTCAGCAACAGGAAAGTGCAAAGGCGCATGAGGCAAATGCGCAGCAGTACAGACAGCAGTAGCCCAAAGCAACAAGTCACGGAAGCGACCAAAGAGCGCACCCAGAAGCACGCCAAAGCAATCGAACTGCGACGGAAAGGAAAAATGGTTGCGCAGACAACCAGAAGCAGGAAGACTTACCGGAAGAAGCCGACCACCCAGTCTGGTCGAAAAGGGGAAGAAGCTGACTACCCCGTTAGTCACAAATAGGAATCTGACCACCCAGTCTGGTCACAAAGGATAAAGCCGACCAGTTGGATGGTCGCCCAGGAAGGAAGAAGCCGACCAGCCAGATGGTCACACCAAGAAGCCGACCAGCCAGATGGTCGCACCAAGAACCCGATCAGCCAGATGGTCGCACGAAGAAGCCTACATGCCAGAGATCGGCAGAGGGGACCGGCAAGAGGTCCAAGAAGTTCGACCAAGGTGTGGTCCGCGCACATGGACCAACAAACTTTGATACCACAAGTTAGCAAAGTAGAACTGAAGAGGAAGTGAAGGTCGCGACGCCAACTCTGGCAGTTGAGTGAAAAGAAGACAATGTCCTAGGACAAGGACAAGACCAGGAAGACACGTGCAGAAGGCGCGCGCTGCACGGGGAAGCCTGGCCAGAGAAGATGACAGGAGATCGGTCCAGGTTACGTCGCGAGAAGAAGGAAGAAGAAATCAGAGTGGCACGCCGCCACTGTGAAAAGAAGGAAGAAGAAATCAGAGTGGCACGCCGCCACTGCGAAAAGAAGGAAGGTGACAGGCACTGGAACACCTGAGTGCATTGGAGGACAAGGCCTGGCAAGAGCACCAGCAGCACAGATCAAAGAGGTCTACCTACGAGCTATCCATCCACATGGCGATCGGAGAAGAGAGGAAGCTGGACTGTTGGCAACATCTACCTTTGGGGTTGAGCGGAAGATTGGATGGCGAGAGTGCTCAGACATCCGGAAGCTGAGGAACTGACCACTCCACACCAGCCCGTGGCAACCCAAGAAGCAGAGGCCTCAAGGGACTCTGGTGGCAGCAAGTCCCACACGGGAGACAGATCCAAAGCTGAGCGTCTGCAGGACCCACAAGGATGAAAGCCTCGTGTGCAAGGAAAGGAGTCAACAACTTAACCTTCAGGTGGAACTAAGGACACAACGGTGAGGCTCATGGAGCGTCCCACTCACGGCCCGAAGGCTATGGTGGAGCAACACGACAGAAAGCACGAGTCCAGTGGAAGCCTGGCAAAGAGGGCCTCCCGGGCATTTTGTGAGAGAAGATACCTGCGAGAGGGGCATCCTAGTGAGAAGGATGTTTGCACCTATTCTTTTCACCTGCCAAGAGACACTTTGAAGCCTGCCCGGAGACATCACCAAAAACCAGGACGGAGTAGGGGAAGCCAGAACACAGACAACACCCATATCATCCACCTCTCTCTCCAACTACTCATCGTCACCAGTTGAGCGAAGCAAAGGCAAGACTGAGAACAATGTTCAGGCTGCGCAGACAGAAGACTGGACCCGCCGAACAACTGCGAGCCGTGCCACAGCGAACTGTTGGTCCTGAATGCAATAACTACACTGCCTGTGGCCTGCAAGCAGCCAAAGAGACTCGTTTGAAATCATGAGTCCAATGTTATATTTTGGTATCTTTTCTTTCCTACAGGTTTTGGACTTTGTCCTTGGTTTTGATTTTTCACCAAGTTTGGTAGGGATGTAATGACCTGGGGCCTCATTTATGAGGATGTGCGTCACTTTTACGCCGCCGGTGCGTCACTTTTTGTGACGCACCAGTGGCGTAAAAAATGCGCCTTGTTGTGCCATATTTACAAAGTGACGCATCTAGGTAGATGCGTCACTTTGTAAACCCCTGCGCCACATTATACCTGCGCCAGGTATAATGTATGCAAGGGGGCCGTATTGACCCAAGGAAGGGTCGCAGAAGTGACGCAGTGAAATCTATGAGATTTCACTGCGTCACTTTTAGGACACCGTTGCGTCAAAATCTTGCGCCTGCCTCACAGCAGGCGTAAGACTGATGCAGGCCCTTTCACATGGGGCTTGCCCCATGTGAAAGGACGCATTGCTGGAGTTGCTTCACTTTTGTGACACACTCCAGCAATGCGTCACTTTTGCGCTTACAGATACGTCAGAAATACTGACGTATATGTAACTCCTTGCGACATGATGCGTCATACATTAAATATGACGCATCAGGAATGTCGTAAGGAGTGCGCACTGAGAAGTGACACATCGCTGCTTTCACGCAGCGATGCGTCATTTCTCATAAATGAGGCCCCTAGAGTCAGCGCTCTAGTGTTCAGCAGGTTACCCCACACTGAACACCCACCCACCACAGGCGTCATCGGTCAGATGACCCTGCTCAATAAAGAGGGCTGAGCACACGTGCTCAGGGCCAGTTCACCCAGTACCGCACTGTGTCTGTGTCACCAATATTTACCAGCTTGCGGGCCTAGTTCCCAACAACTTTACAAAGGCTATTTTAATGACGTAGCCCGCTGTGATGGTGATTTAAGGGATACACACCACCGTGAAAGCGATTTGAGTGTCATGATCCATTGTAAGGGTGATTTCATAGTGTGGATGTTTCAGGGGTGCAGCAATCGTTAGTGTGCCAGGTTCAGTGACACAGGATCCGTGGAACGCGAAGGACACACAACTTCACCCCTGTGATGGCCGAACTTTACTACCCCACTGAAGGCAGAGATGGCGAGAAGCATGTGCACGCCCCTTACCTACACCAGGCCCCATGTCACCTCTACTAGTGCACTGGAGTGACTGCAGTGAAGACGTGTTGCCATCCCTCCCTTCAAGTCCAACTTTCAACCACTGGCCATGGGGGTTCCGCAAGGGTCCTCGCTGAGTCCCACGTTGTTCAATCTTTACGTGAGACCGCTGGCTGATGTCGCTAGGCAGTGGGGCCTTACCTTGGTCTCATATGCCGACGACACTCAGCTGGCGGTTACCCTCAGCGGGGATGCGGAGATTGAGGCCCCCAGGTTTCAGTCCGGACTGAAGGCGGTGGCTAGTTGGCTGACAGGCAACTGCCTTCAGCTAAACGCCACTAAAACAGAGGTGATGGTCGTCGGGAAGGGAGTGGAGCTGTGGGGTGACCACTGGTGGCCCTCAGAGTTGGGACCTACTCCGATCCCGGTATCGGAAGTGAAAAATCTGGGGGTATGGCTGGATGCGGGCCTCTCTTTTGTAGGCCATACTAAAAGAACCGCGGCCTGTTGTTTCGGTCTCCTGAGGGGCTTGAGACCTGTTCTCAAGTTCTTTGATGCCCCGACCAGGCAGTTGGTGATCCAGGCTACTATCATCTCCCGCCTGGATTACGCCAGCTCTCTCCTGGCTGGGGCTAACCAGGCTGAACTAACCCGCTTACAACGGGTTCAGAATGCTGCGGCGAGGGCGATTGTTGGTTTGCCCAGATTCTGCTCAGTAACAGGTGTCCTTCGCTCCCTACACTGGCTTCCGGTTAGGAAGCGTATCCTCTTCAAGGTTTTGTGCCTTGCTTTTAAAATCTTGAGAGGTACAGGCCCGGAAATCCTGTCGAGTTGTCTGTCTTTCTATGTCCCTGCCCGTAGCCTCCGCTCTCAGGGTCTGGCCCTTGCGGTGGTTCCCAGATTCAGGCTTAGCCGTATGGGAGGCCGCTCGTTTAAGGTAATGGCTGCGTCAGCATGGAACTCCTTGCCTGTTGAAATCCGCTTGCTGGAGGACCTTCTGACCTTTCGGAGGGCGATAAAAACTTTCTTGTTTTAGCTGTTCCTTAGTTTCTGTTCTTAGCCTGTTGTTGTGTTACGTGCTACCTTGTCTCTGCGCCAGGACGCTCCTTGGCTGGAGTTTCTGTGCGCACAATAAATAGTCGTAACATAACATAACATAACGTACATTTAAGGGTGATTTCAATGGACTTGGCACATCACAAAGGAACGTGGGCTACTGTGAAGGCAACTTCAGTAATGTCGCGAACCTAAGGGCGAGCTCAGTACTGAGGCCGGCCATGAAGAGGACGTCAGCTATAAGTGGTTTTCAAGAATCGGGGGGCATATTACCAACGTTTAGCGATATTTACCATTAACGATGCTTAGCAACAAATGTTCTAACCCAAAGCATCGCCGGAAATTATCGTAGAGATAACTTGCTATTAGCAAGGTTTATCTTAGTAGTGATAAAAATCCTCACGCTAACTGCCAATTGAGAGATTATCGCTGGAAAACCAACGATAATCTCTCGAAGTTGGGTGTTAGCTTGATGATAGGGGCTCACAAACTTAGCCATGATATCCACCTTCCATAGGATATCATGGCTAAGTCAGGAAAATCCCAGGTGTAAAAAAAGCAGTGCTAACCGCGGTAAGCGCTGCTTTTTTTGTCTCTAACAGGGTTAGCGAAATCCTTGATAATAGGAGAAATGTCGCTTAACAACATTTCTCCTATTATTTTTCTCTGGAACGCCCCCTTTGCATCTCATTAGAGATGCAAGGGGAAGCGTAGAGAAAAAGGGTGCTAACATGTGAATTTGCGTGTTAGCACCCTGTTGCTGATAGGGAGATAATTTTATCTCCGCTTTCTTAGCTTCTAAAGCAAAAAAACGGAGATAAATCCCTTGATAATATGCCCCGTTGTGCGTTGTGAAGATGACTTCCTTTGCGAAGGTCTACACACAAGGAATTGCTATCATTTGACCAATACATTTTATTGGAGTCCAGTCACTCTCTGACAACTGAAAGGAAACTAACAACACCCCGGAACGCATGCATTGTTAATGTTGCACCCCGCAATAAACTAAAACCTCAGTGCCAACTGTTATATCCTGTGTGAGCAGCGTCAGCTATGGTGAGGCTGTGAATGTTCTCATGACGCAGCAACATTCTGTGATGACGTCAATGTATCCTGCATTTGAATCTGTCAGTTGAAGTGTTGACTGCGCCTGGCCTAACTGCTTATGGGGTTATGTCCCTGATGAAATAAGCTACTTAATTTCTCACGGTCGAGACATTCACATGTTTAATTACAACAATTTGGGCGATAATCTTTGCCAGGCACGAGCTTCTCACCAGAGAACCCCCTGTCGTCTCCGCTCTCTGAGAACGCTGATGTCGGCTTCTTGCAACTTTGATATCTGCATTCAACCCCCGCTTTACCTCAAGGTCACTGACCCCTGCCGTTAGCACAAGGCCACATTGCTAGCCGTATTTACCTCAGAGCTCTCCACGCCCTGTTAGGGCCGTGTCAACTTTGCTCTGATGAAATAAACCACTTCAGTGACTCATGGTCGAGAGACTCACAACTTTAATTACAACACCAACATTAGTACCTTCATTGAAATGCCTTGGTTTTAATACGGACTTGAACTTCGACATGAACACTCACGTGTAAATATTACTGAATCTGATTTTCTTCCTCTGTGTCTGGCCATCACTATTAATCCATCTAGTATGGTTTAGAGTTAACGCTCGCTGCTGGCACCTGCTTTGACCTTCAGGTCTCGGGTTATATGCTGGTAAAGTCAACTCACCCATTCATCTTCCAGAGGTTGCCAAATTGAGTAATATCAAGTTGGGTAATTTTAGCAGTGCTTAGAAGTGGCAGAAGTTCTATATAGTCGCAGACTATTAGTATTCGTTTATTCCCAGTGGATTTTGAGCAGGTTGAAGGGCCAGTTCATGCCCTTGTCCTCACACCTCGAGAGAGGAGCCCCTAGCTCGCCGGGCACCCATAAAAACCATTACAACAGAAAGACCTCGGATTATGTTTCACAACCACAATATGGTCTGTGCATTAAATAATGCAGCTGTAAGAGAAGAAATATTCATGCCATTAACTGACTAAACCATTAACAAAAGCCTGCTGCCAAGAGAGAAAAACAAAAAAAATACTCTCTATAAACAATCATCTATGAGATAAGAATGTAACCTGTGATTATTCAGTGAATTTCTCAGATGTAAAATAGTCCCTCGTGCATTACAATGCATGCACTGTATACAAGTTGTAAAAAAAAGCACTAAATAGACAACAGCATGAAGATGCAGAGCAACACTCCTCTGTGTGGAGCCAAAGCCTGATATACCTGTTTTTAAGTATTGGAAACAATAGGTCTTGCAGCCAACTGAGCTCCCAAACCAGTCCTAAAAGTTTCTCTTTTGGCTCTTCACATGCACCGAAGGGACGCATCAGATCCCAAAAGTGACGGATGGATGTTAGGATGTTAGGTCTCATCACTTCTGGTGACAATGAAGACGAGTGTAGGGTTGTCAATAGAATTAGACAGAGGTTTGAAGCAGAGTCATCCTCTGATGCCCCTACCTGGCTCCTGCACAGTCTAGCCCTACTTAGGCAGCCAAGACCTGGAACTCCCTCCCCATCCACCTCCGCCTCACCCAAGACCACCTCTCCTTCAGGAAGCAACTGAAGACCTGGCTGTTCGAGCAGTAGCGCCCCCCCAACGCCTTGAGACCCTCCGGGTGAGTAGCACGCTATACAAATTTCTTGATTGATTGATTGAGGAGAAGCCACCTAAGACAGTGCATGCCGTCTGCAAAAGGAGTTCACCCATCATCTCAAAAAGTCGTTTTACGATGAAACATGTGTCTGCTTTTGTTTAACTGGACATTTTGAATAAATATGTGTGGAACCAACCAGCTGGCTATATGTACGGATTGTAAAGAGAGGATCTCGAATGCCACACTCTTCCTTACCAGTGATTAAGTCGCTGTGGATTTTGCCAAATAACCAGATTTGAGTCGTCTAATTGTGGATGTGATCAGAAGCAACTGTGTATTGATTGGACAGCATTGTCTGTTTTGGTCTTCATCACCTCCGGCTGGAGGTTGTTGATGTATATGTGCAACTGGTCCTGATGATGGTCCTATGGATTTGCCTTAACCGACGAGGGACCGAAACGTTGACGCATGACACCATTTCATTTATATCATTGTTTGTAGTATGTCACAATGAATAGAATATGTTGAAATTTAATCCTCTCCACATGGTAGTGCAATTCTCCATGCAAAGAATATAAGGTGTCAAATACTACAAGGAAAACAAAGTTTGTATATTGTGTAGTATTTTTGTTGCCATGCAATTTTTTATAAAAACAAAATAAAATAACAGTATTATACTGTATCCTCCTTGCTGTTTTATGAATCTAGGATCACTGCGGTGACAAATAAGTATTGAAGAAAACTATGTAAATAATTCCTACGGGGACAATTTGTTATTGTGTTATGTACAAGGCAGCTTTAAGCCACTTAACGTGGCTTAACGCTGCCTCGCTGCATCAGGCCGGCTAGGCTCCAGATGCCAACATCTTACTGGACCAGTCATCTCCACTGAGGACAGCAGGCAGGACGGTCCTGTTAATGCCAAACCTCAGCCAGTTCATGCAACCACCTGCTAGGGTTCTAGATTGGTACTCATATATTTGAGGTTCCTGTAAATGCAAGTGGCCCGTTTTAAATACTCGTTAGAAACACATTCAGCGATCTTCGATTTTAAGGTTTTGATTTTTTTTCCAGTGGCTTAACATTGTGCTGGTTGCTAACATGCAAACCTTTTCCAATCCAAAACACTCTGAATAAGCTTTTTAAAATATGGAGATATCATTCAGAATGAATGATGAAATATTAAAGGATGTTCAAACCCTGTTACCAGGCTCATCCAGATTTTAAATTTATCCAACCACCCAGAAACTTTGGAACAACTAAGAAACAGATGGGAATTGTCTCTTTGACTTGAAGTACTTTTCCTGCAGTTATCATCGTCTTTAAGTCATAAGGTGGACCTTTAATTGGCGTCGGTTTAATTCTTTAAAAGGTCTGTGGTTGAATAGCTGGAAGTGCAAGTTATTGCTGTGTTTTTGTTACTTGCAAGTAGACTTTCCTATTTTAAACTACTGCATTTGAGGTCTTTCTTAAATGTGATTTCAAAGACGTGGGCTCCTGTAAAGGCAATTGTAATGAAGCCTATTGTGAGGGTCATTTGCATGGTAAAAGACATTATAAAAGTGATTTAAAGATGTGTCTTGCTCGGAAGGTGCCCAATGATGTGGCCTTATATTAAGATGACTTCAGGGATGTTCTTGGGTACCAGTGACTTCATTGATGTGAACTCGGCTACAAGTGACTTCAAGTAATGTGGCTTCGGCACAAGTGACTTCATTGTTGTGAGCTAGGGTATTGGCGAATTCAGTGATGTTGGTTTGGCTCAATGTGACTTTGCTGATGAGGGCTTGGATAAAAGTAACTTTAAAGGCGTGACCTTTGGCGAGGGTCACTGTGAAGGTGATGTGACTGATGTACTGCATTGTGTAGTATCAATAATGTGGCTCACTACTCACGCAATGTGAACTGAGACCCTTGTTTACTTGTTAAATGCCTAAAGACACTGTAGGAGTGGACTGACCCCAGAGTGTGGTGGATTAAGGGAGTAGCCAGAAATTTAAAATACCTCCCACTTGAAACCAAAGCTCCTATGGCACCAAGTAACCGAAGCAAGTCATTGCCACCCTCCTTAGAAGAGCTATCTTGTCTCTTTCACCCAAGCATCTATCCGTTCATCCTTTCATCCTTCCGTCCATCCACTGATATGAACCATTTCACCATTACTTTCTGTATTCCATTCATGTTTCATCTATCAGTCGGTCTTTCACCATTCAGTCCGTCTGCCCATCCATATCCAAACCTATCCATCAGTCTCCAAACCTATCCCTCAACCCAATCCATCCATCCTTTTACTGTTGCATCCCTCCATCCACCCTTCACTCATCCATCCACCTTTCCACTTCATTCATTCATCCTTTCACTCTATTCATCCGCCCTTTCACTCTATTCATCCGACCTTTAACGTATCCATCCATTCACCCTTTCATTCCATCCATCCATCCTTTGACTCATTCATCCATCCATCTTTTCACTCAGCGGTCCATCCATTCACTCTTCCTTCCCTTCAACACTGTTTCACTCATTCATCCATCCTTTCACTCCATCCATCCTGTCTCTCGATTCATCCTTTCACTCATCCATTCATTTACCCTTTCATTCATCCATCCTTTCACTCGTTAATCCATCCATGCTTTCACTCATCCGTCAATCTATTCACCCTCCCTTTCATTCATCCATCCACCCATTTTTTCACTCTTCCACCCATCTTTTTATCTATCCATCCTCCCTTTCATTCATCCCTCCCTACACCCCGATCCCTAAGAACATCACCTGCAGTGTACTCCAAGGATCATCCTTCAGCCCAACCCTCTTCATCGTATACATGACACCCCTGGCCAGCGACAGACTCAACATCATCTCCTACGTCGACGACACCCAACACATCCTATCCCTGACAAACGACCCAACTACCATCAAAGACAGGTACCAAAAATGTATAAAGGATGTTGCCATCTGGATGAACAACAGCTGTCTTAAACTCAACACAGACAAGACAGACGTTCTCATCTTTGGGAAAGGCAAGAACACCCTATGGAACAATGAATGGTGACCACCTGAGCTGGGCCCTACCCCTAAACCAGCGAACATGCCCGCAACCTCGGCATTATCCTTGACAGTCAGCTATCCATGAAGAAGCAGGTCAGCGCGTCTCTGCCTGCTTCCTCACCCTCCAAATGCTTAGAAAGGTCTTCAGCTGGCTCCTGCCTCCAGGCAAACGGTCACACAAGCCTTCGTCACTAGCAGACTCAATACCTGCAACCCTTTTGGACCTAAAGTTGTCAGGTCACCTAGGGTAGCCTGGCCTAGGGTAAGACAGTCACTAAACAGAGGCACATGTGTAAAGGTTGCACACCACCCAGCAGTAACCCAATGCAACTTCACTCAAAAATGACACTACACCAGTAATTATGGAAAAATAAGGATTGCTTTATAAAAATATAGTAGTTTCACTTTTCACTTTCTTATTCTGACTTTACTCCTTATATTCCTCCTTATTTTACACAGTTGAATTCACAATACACAGATATGCTTTTACTTCTTCCCTCATCTGCTCTCTGAACTATCCTCTACTTTTCACACCAGATTATTAGCAGTAAAACACAATAACTATTGAAAGAGCCTTAGATTAAACAGGTTCAACTTTACAGTTCCCTAAGAAATCCTAGGCATTCTACCCAGGCTGTTACCCAGTATGAATAGTAGTTTTCCTCAGTTGGCCCTTTTAGTTCTGTAGCCTTCTCTTTCTCTGCCTCTTTTAAGTACTGTGAGGGAAATCCTTTTGGATGCCAGAACCGATCACTTACACCGATTATCGGTGCCCCCAGTCACTGGTTTGGTGAAATGTAGGAAAGTCTAGGCTCACAGCAATTTCCCCACTCTCCTTACTTGGGTCGGCAAATTGAGCCTCTCTCCGTCCTCAGCTCCGGCCTCAGGGGCCTCCTCCGATCCCTACCAGCGCGTACCTCGGGCCTGTTCCCAGATTGAACCTGCGTCCGCCCTTTGAGGAGTTCGCGCTAGATCTGCTCTCTGTCCCGATTCCCGCCTCCAGCCGCCTCTGGCACTTCTCTCACCAGCAGCGCTCCTGCGCACGCGCGGGAGAGTAGCGGCTCGGAAGCGGCGGCTGCTCCACTCGTCAACACTGGAAGTGGCTCACCCCTGGGCCTGCTCGGTCCTAGGCCCCTCCTGTCAGGAAAGTGATCGCCGCCGAGAGTCTGCGCGGAAGCGCGCCGTCACCATTCAGTCGGCTCTACGCTCCGCTCCACTTGACCTTCGCGGCAGCGCCTGGCTCACCCACCAGGAATTCAGGGTTATCAGGACATCCACCGAAGGCCCCGCTCTCCCTCCTCGGGCTCCCCAGGTGAGGAGGTAAACTCCGGCTGTGCTTTCCTCTGTGAGCAAAGGGTCCCGGTTTTACATAGTCAGTCAATGGCACCGCTGACACAGAGGAGGAGCGGATCAGGGGTAAAGTTCCACACTCCAGGGCTCCAAGCCTCTATCTCCTGCAAATCCATCTATCCCTTCATACTGGACAAGGAAAGGTGGGGAATTGGCTTTTCACCCCACACCCTCCTGAGCTGGAGTCTCCCAAACTTCACCGCTAGCTGAAGGGTAGTCCCACGCCTAATTTGAAGTGACTCCCTGTCCAGGGTCAGCAGGACGGAACTAACTGGGTCAGGCCTACAGAGGTGGGGGGGTGGTGATCCCTAAAAGGGGCAACCCTTGAGAGGTAAGCTACCCTATGAAGGCCCTACCCCTTTCCAGACCCTTAACATATACTCCAGCTGCTCCTCACTGACAAGACAAAATGGCTCCCTGACCTCTGCCCTTATATAGCCTGTCCACTCAGGGTCTAGTAGGATCCAGAAGGTTCTAGAAGGCTCTCATGTTATCCTATGGGGCATTCTAGGGAATGGCAGTTACGACAGTTGAGAACCACCATTTTGTTGAACTAAGTGAATTCCTGTCATGAAAGGCACCTAGGCCTGAGGTGAAAAATCATGAGGGCGTAAGAACATCTATTCCCCAGGCCAACACCATAAAAATCTAGTGGACACAAAAAGATATAAGGGGTATGAGGGGCAAAAAGGGGACAAAATAAATAATGAATAGGAGGGGATACGCAAAAGGCCAGACAGGTCTAACATGCGTCCCCCCCAGCTGAAAGTGGGGAGAGCTACCCAACCCCTTGGGAGTCCTCATCACTAAGGCGGAAATACCTAGAGAGACCGTCTGCATTGGCGTGGTCCACTCCAGGCCGATGTTCCACCCGGAAGTCCATTCCCTGTAGGGAGATGGACCATCTCAGCAACTTGGGATTCTCCCCCTTCATCTGCATCAACCAACGAAGGGGTCGGTGGTCAGTCTGAACCAGGAAGTGCGAGCCAAACAGGAATGGCCGCAGCTTCTTCAGAGCCCACACCACCGCGAAAGCTTCCCTCTCAATTGCACTCCACTTCTGTTCCCGGGGAAGCAGTCTCCTGGATAGGAAAACCACAGGTTGATCCAGGCCCTCTTCATTCAGTTGCGATAACACTGCCCCAATGCCATGTTCTGATGCATCTGTCTTGACAATTAACTCCTTGGAGAAGTCTGGGGCCCTCAGGACCGGTGCTGCACACATTGCCTGCTTCAACTTTTCAAAGGCTTGCTGACAAGCCTCTGTCCAAACTACCCGTCGAGGTTGTTTCTTTGAGGTAAGCTCTGTGAGGGGTGCTACAATAGTGTCATACCCCTTCACAAATCGGCGGTAGTAGCCTGTGAGGCCCAGGATAGCTCGGACCTCAGTCTGGGTCTTGGGGGGTTCCCAGGCCATGATTGCCTCAATCTTTGCCTGAAGGGGCTGCACTGTTCCCCTACCCACCAAGTTTCCAAGGTACACAACCGACCCCTGCCCAATCTGACATTTGCTGGCCTTGATTGTCAATCCAGCTTGCTTCAGGGCCTGGAGAACTGCTTGCAAATGTTGCAAAAGGTCCTCATAACTGCTACTGAAGACAGCAATGTCATCCAGATAAGCAGCGGAGAAACTCTCCATCCCGGAGAGGACCTGATTCACCAGCCGCTGAAAAGTGGCAGGGGCATTTTTGAGCCCAAAGGGCATCACACAAAATTGGTAGTGTCCCTCAGGCGTGGAGAAGGCTGACCTTTCCTTGGCTCCTGTCAGGGAGATCTGCCAGTACCCCGAAGTGAGGTCAAAGGTACTTAGATATTGAGCAGCTCCCAGCCGGTCAATTAATTCATCCGCCCTAGGGATCGGATGAGCATCAGTTTTTGTAACTGAGTTCAGTCCCCGGTAATCCACACAGAACCTCAGTTCTGGAGTGGTGCCTGGTGGAGCGGCATTTGGCACTAGAACCACCGGACTAGACCAAGGGCTGTTGGAATGTTCTACAACTCCTAGCTCCAGCATCTTGGTAACCTCACCATGGATGCTAGCCTTCACCTTGTCGGACAGCCGGTAGGTCTTTGACTTCACTGGTGGGCTGTCCCCTGTGTCCACGTCATGGGTACACAGGTGAGTCCTTTCCGGGACAAGGGAGAACAGCGTAGAATACTGCTCCAGTATTTGGCGACAGTCCTCCCGCTGTTCAGGAGTTAGGGTTGGAGAGAGAATCACTCCCTCCACTGACCCATCCTTTTCTTGAGACGAGAACAAGTCTGGGAGAGGTTCGCTTTCCACTTCCTCTCCCCCATCAGTCACCATCATTAAGATGACCTCGGGCCTCTCATGGTGGGGTTTGAGTCGGTTGGCATGAAGCACCCGTAGGGGCTGTCGTGGGGTCTTAAGGTCCACCAGGTATGTGGCCTTACCCTTCTTCTCCAACACCTCAAAGGGGCCTGTCCAGCGATCCTGGAGGGCACTTAGCTCTCCAGGCTCCATCACCCACACTTTCTGGCCAGGCTCCAACTCGACCGGGTGAGCATTGTGGTCATTCCACTCCTTCATTACTGCCTGGCTGGCCTCCAAGTTGTCAGAAGCTTGCTTCCACAACTTCGCCATTTGGCTCCTGAAGGCCAGCATGTAGCTCACCACATCCTGGGGGGGTTTCCTGGGAGACTTTTCCCATCCGTCCTTCACCAGGCTGAGAGGACCGTGTACAGGGTGCCCATACAGAAGCTCGAAGGGGCTGAAGCCCACTCCCTTCTGTGGCACTTCCCTGTAAGAAAATAGCAAACAGGGTAGGAGGACGTCCCACTTCCTCCACAGGCTTCCAGGCAGACTTCTGATCATGCCCTTTAAGGTCTTGTTGAACCTTTCCACCAGTCCATTTGACAGGGGTTGATAGGGAGTGGTGAACCGGTAGGTCACTCCACACTCCTTCCACATTGCCCGCATGTATGCTGACATAAAGTTGGTCCCCATGTCGGACACAACTTCTTTGGGGAAACCCACTCGGGTAAAGATCCCCATTAGGGCCTTAGCCACCACAGGTGCAGTGACAGTTCTCAGAGGAATTGCCTCTGGGTACCATGTGGCATGATCCACCAGAACCAGGATAAACCTGTGACCAGCTGTTGTTGGTGGATCCAATGGCCCCACAATGTCGATGCCCACCCTTTCAAAGGGGGTGCTAATGACAGGAAGTGGTTCCAGGGGAGCTTTCAGCTTCACCCCTGTTTTCCCACTGGCCTGGCAGGATACACACGTCCGACAGTAGGTGTTGGACGCCACTTTCATCTGAGGCCAGTAAAAGTGGGGGACAAGCCGAGCAAAGGTCTTGTCCTGTCCTAAGTGTCCTGCCAAGGGTATTGCATGAGCCAATTCCAGCAGAAAGGCTCGGTACCGTTGCGGGACTACCAAGGCCCTTGATGAACAAGGTAAGGGTACCCTGAGTTCACTGTAGAGGAGTCCATCCTCCCAGTAAATGTGGTAGTGTCCCGCAACGTCTCCTGCTGCCTGGGCTTCAGCCTGTCGCCTCAGTCCCTCAAGGGTAGGGCACTCCTTCTGGCCCTTACAGAACTCCTCTCTGGTAGGCCCTCCCTCCACATGCCACTCAGCAGGGATGGGCAGGTCCTCCAGAGAAACTACTTCCCCCTCCACGGACTCCTGGTCCACCACCGCAGGTGGCCGATCTGTCACAAGGGGTGTGGAAGCCAAAGCAGGCTTCTCCTGTCTTCGGGTCTGTCCCTTTTTGGCAGCGGGTTGGGCCATTGTTCCAGGCTCCAACCCAGGCGAACTCCCTCTCCGGGCAGTCGCAGACCTTGTGCTTACACAGGCCCAGTCAGGTGTACCCAGCATCGCAGAGTGCGTCCGGTATTCCACCTCTCTCCAAGCATTGTGCTCCTTGTCATTCCCCAGCAGACAGGGCTTACGGCAACTCGAAGTGAACCTGCAACCCCTTCCCATTCAAAGGGAACCTCAGCCACAGGATAGTGGCCCATTCTGCCATCAGCCATCGCGGCGGGGTGGAGTACATTGGGAACCACCTGCTCTGGAGACACCAGTTGACTTCTCACCATAGTCATACTGGCTCCTGTATCTCTCAGAGCCTCCCCTCTCTGGCCCTTGATGGTGATCCATTGCCCATACTTAGCAGTATTTGGGGGCACCTGGATCTTAGGAACCATCTCCTGTTCTCCCAGGGACACTAAGGTGACACCCGCCCACTCACCCCCCTTATCTAAGGGCAACTCCTCTCCGAGCGCTACACTAGCTACTCCCGGTGGTTTTTCCTCCGGTGGGAGGGGGTGGTCTCTTTGGGCATCTGACATCTCCCTTATAATGTCCAACACCACCACACTCGAAGCAGTGGACAACCCTTGGCTGCTGGCTTTGGCCAGGATAAGGGTTTCTGGGTGGGTTAGCCTTAGGGGTGAAACCTGTTCCTTTTCCCTGGAAATTGTTTTGGGGACCTTTAGAGAACTCCCGCTTTTTATCTCCCCCCTCCTTCTTCTGAGGGGCGCCCTGTCCGGCCTTTTGGGAATCCCCTCCAGTCCCCTTTGAGGACACCCGGGTACTTGCCCAGATTTCCGCCTCCTCTGCAAGCTTCCGGGGGTTGGTCAGCTTGCTGTCCACCAGGTGCTGGTGCAGCTCGGGAAAACATTTCTCGAGTAGATGCTCTTTCAAAAAAAGATTATACAACCCCTCATAATCCTTCACCTCACTGCCCTGTACCCAGCCCTCCAATGCCTTCCTCGCATAATCCAGGAAGTCCACCCAGTTCTGGGTGCTTAACTTGTGGCTCCCCCTGAACTTCTGGCGATACTTCTCTGGGGTTAACCCAAACTTCCTGATTAATGCTAGCTTCATGGTGGGGTAGTTGGTCTGCTCCTCCGGTTCTAAAGCTAACAAGGTGTCTCGACCAGTAGGAGGCATATACTTGTACAACCCACCCCCCCAGTGCTTTTCCTGGATCCCATGGGCTCTTAAGGAGACCTCATAGGCAGCCAGCCATTTGGCTATGTCGTCCCCCTGACTATAGCTGGCCACTATATCCTTAGGCAGGTAGGGTCTGGTTTCCCTGGTTGGTTCTCTAGATTCGCTGCCACCATTTGGAGTAGAAGAGGGTCCTAATTGCAAGGCCTGGAGTTCTAACTCTTTTCATTTGAATTCATGAGCCATCCTCTGCTCCTCCCTCTCCTGTTCCAGCCTGGCCAATTCCCATTTCAGTTGCCTCTTTTCCCTCCTGTCTGTGAGTTCCGCTTCAGTCAAGCTTCCTCCGGAGACACTACTGCCCCTCCTAGAGTAGGTCATTGGTCCTGGGAGTAGGTTTCCCACCTCTGGTTGGAACAATCCCTCTACCCCTATGACCATGTCCTGGTCCGTCCCCTCATCCTCCTCCTTCCCTTCTCTGCGTGCTTCCACCCAAGCCCTCAAACTGGTCTGGAGTTCCCCCTTCTTGGCACCATGCTTAAAAAACACCCCCATTTGTTGGCAGAAATCTTTTAGCTGGGCCACAGAATAAGTGTCCAGTTCTTCCAGTGCAAATTCCATTTTGCAAAAGGCAATTCAAGGTTAAACACACAAGAAGAATAGAGTTACAAGGGAAACCTGAAGCTACCTCCACCCACCACCAGGAATTAATTTGGAAAAAGCAAAAGTAAAAATTAGGAAGGCCGCTAGGAGAAAACTCCAGGTGTAGGTTAGTGGATTACACGTAGTTACTGCAGAGTAGTCGCAACCACAGTCAACATCCCACCGCTAGACACAAATTTTTGGACCTAAAGTTATCAGGTCACCTAGGGTAGCCTGGCCTAGGGTAAGACAGTCACTAAACAGAGGCACATGTGTAAAGGTTGCACACCACCCAGCAGTAACCCAATGCAAATTCACTCAAAAATGACACTACACCAGTAATTATGGAAAAATAAGGATTGCTTTATAAAAATATAGAAGTTTCACTTTTCACTTTCTTATTCTGACTTTACTCCTTATATTCCTCCTTATTTTACACAGTTGAATTCACAATACACAGATATGCTTTTACTTCTTCCCTCATCTGCTCTCTGAACTATCCTCTACTTTTCACACCAGATTATTAGCAGTAAAACACAATAACTATTGAATGAGCCTTGGATTAAACAGGTTCAACTTTACAGTTCCCTAAGAAATCCTAGGCATTCTACCCAGGCTGTTACCCAGTATGAATAGTAGTTTTCCTCAGTTGGCCCTTTTAGTTCTGTAGCCTTCTCTTTCTCTGCCTCTTTTAAGTACTGTGAGGGAAATCCTTTTGGATGCCAGAACCGATCACTTACACTGATTATCGGTGCCCCCAGTCACTGGTTTGGTGAAATGTAGGAAAGTCTAGGCTCACAGCAATTTCCCCACTCTCCTTACTTGGGTCGGCAAATTGAGCCTCTCTCCGTCCTCAGCTCTGGCCTCAGGGGCCTCCTCCGATCCCTACCAGCGCGTACCTCGGGCCTGTTCCCAGATTGAACCTGCGTCGGCCCTTTGAGGAGTTTGCGCTAGATCTGCGCTCAGCGTAGGTCCCGATTCCCGCCTCCGGCCGCCTCTGGCACTTCTCTCACCAGCAGCGCTCCTGCGCACGCGCGGGAGAGTAGCGGCTCGGAAGCGGCGGCTGCTCCACTCGTCAACACTGGAAGTGGGTCACCCCTGGGCCTGCTCGGTCCTAGGCCCCTCCTGTCAGGAAAGTGATCGCCGCCGAGAGTCTGCGCGGAAGCGCGCTGTCACCATTCAGTCGGCTCTACGCTCCGCTCCGCGTGACCTTCGCGGCAGCGCCTGGCTCACCCACCAGGAATTCAGGGGTATCAGGACATCCACCGAAGGCCCCGCTCTCCCTCCTCGGGCTCCCCAGGTGAGGAGGTAAACTCCGGCTGTGCTTTCCTCTGTGAGCAAAGGGTCCCGGTTTTACATAGTCAGTCAATGGCACCGCTGACACAGAGGAGGAGCGGATCAGGGGTAAAGTTCCACACTCCAGGGCTCCAAGCCTCTATCTCCTGCAAATCGATCTATCCCTTCATACTGGACAAGGAAAGGTGGGGAATTGGCTTTTCACCCCACACCTTCCTGAGCTGGAGTCCCCCAAACTTCACCGCTAGCTGAAGGGTAGTCCCACGCCTAATTTGAAGTGACTCCCTGTCCAGGGTCAGCAGGACGGAACTAACTGGGTCAGGCCTACAGAGGTCGGGGGTGGTGATCCCTAAAAGGGGCAACCCTTGAGAGGTAAGCTACCCTATGAAGGCCCTACCCCTTTCCAGACCCTTAACCTATACTCCAGCTGCTCCTCCCTGACAAGACAAAATGGCTCCCTGACCTCTGCCCTTATATAGCCTGTCCACTCAGGGTCCAGTAGGATCCAGAAGGTTCTAGAAGGCTCTCATGTTATCCTATGGGGCATTCTAGGGAATGGCAGTTATGACAGTTGAGAACCACCATTTTGTTGAACTAAGTGAATTCCTGTCATGAAAGGCACCTAGGCCTAAAGGTGAAAAATCATGAGGGCGAAAGAACATCTATCCCCCAGGCCAACACCATAAAAATCTAGTGGACACAAAAAGATATAAGGGGTATGAGGGGCAAAAAGGAGACAAAATAAATAATGAATAGGAGGGGCTACGCAAAAGGCCAGACAGGTCTAACAAACTCCCTCTACTTAGATATCACCATGCAACTCTTGAGCAGGCACGGCCCGTGATGGGCGTGCCACCAGGTGGTGACGTGGGGCGGGGGAGGGGCAGGGTGGGGGATTGTAAAATGTGGGAAACTGACGATTTCAGGTAAGTACTGAAACAATAAATAAAACTAATTTTGTGCGCAACAAAATTCATTTTTTTTTTCGGACTAGGGAACTCTGTTCCAGATTCCTCTCTCTAGCAGCTACGCAGCGCATAAGTCGCATGAAAATCAGAGCGGGATACTTCTCCCACCTGGTGGCTAAGAGCTGGAACACCCGTCCCTACACATCAGAGCAGCTTCATCTCTCCAATAGTTCAGGAAGGACCACATGATCTGGATGTTCAACCAATAGGAACGGGCAGCGGAATCCCAAAGCAGGACTCTACAGCACCTCCAGACCCTCACTGGTGAAGCATACACACTCTGCAAAGCCTGATTGATCCATTGACTCTTTCACTCATCCATTCTTACATCAATCCTTTCACCCATCCACCCTTTCACTCTGTCCACCCATCCACCCGTTCACTCTAATAATCTGTACATCCTTCCTTTCACTCATCTATCCATTCTTAAACGTATCCATCCTTTTGCTCATCCATCCTCCCTTTCACTCATCCATCCTTTTACTTCATCCACCCATTCACTCTATCCAATCCACCAGTCCAACTTCCTTTTCATTAATCCAGGAATCTTTCCTTTAACTCATCTATCCATCTGGTAATACACCCACCCACCCATCCACCCATCCTTTCACCCATTCATCTAACCATCTCCCCCTTTCACTCACCCTAATACCCTTTCACTCACATATCCCTAAATCTATCCCTTCACTCAGCCACCCAGCCATCCTCTGTTCGTTTCACGTTAATTATTAACCTTTATCTACTGAGTTGCAGACAGAAGAGGCTCATCGAGAAAACAACCCGCTGTATATGCTAAAGCAGGGGGTTCACAACGCCACTCTGGTGGATAGACAAGACATAGCTGTCTCAACTCTTACTGCTCTTTCAACTGTTCTGCACTTTTAATGCCTCAGACACTGCTTGGCACACAAAGAGTTTTTCATACGACATTTGGATTTCATTTACTATCACTTCTCTCGAAGCCCCCTCTCGAGGACAGCTTAGGCCCTAGCAGACTTTTGCACCATTCAGCAGTTTCCAAATGTTGCTCACCAGTGACTTATGAAATGTCCGAAAAACCTTAATGGATCCAGTTGCTACCATATTCATGATCCATTGGCAGAGACCCTTTGTATCCAACCCATTTTCTAGAGGTGGGCAAGCCAAACATTAACAGAGAGAGCTGAGCCAGAGCCGAGACCAGTGTCTGGCTTCACCCTAAGACTAAGAGCCAGCGCACGAGCCGAGCATTGAAAACATTTGGCATGTAAATCCTGCAAACAACATTGTGTAAAAACATGAACGTCTCCTCAATCCCCCCCAAAAAGGTGTATTTCTTTAACACACAGAAGTGACTCACCTCAACACATCATATCAAATCTTTGCATTGAGTAGTATTTATTAACAAGTGACAGATTTAAACTTGCACTGAGAAATATTCTTGCACCTGCCCTGATGACAATGCTATTAATGTATTACAAGGCAATTTAGATTTCATGTATATCCTATATGTGGCCTAGATTCTTATTATAGATGGAACGACATTACAGATTATTAAATCAAGCACAATAGAGGTTTTTGTACATCGCACCTCCTGAACTCATGTATGAGAAGTTGCTCTCATATGTGATACTGAACAAAAGTGAAGCTTGGTGAATTAAAATATCTGTCTAGGATCACACAATTGAGTCAAGCAAGATGGCGGGATTGATCCTAGTTTTCCCAATGTCATTCTATTCAGTTCAGCCACTAGGTGAGTATTCTTTCTGACATCAAAGATTAAATATACTTTTTCCTTACTTGTTGGAGGATGAGATTATAGCTGTGGGTGACATGGAAAATCAACTTTTTTTATTTTTTGACACTTTTACATAGCGCGTACCTTGCCCAAGGACATAAGCACGCCACACAACAGACACAGAGGGCACTTTACTGAGATTTACTGGCTGCTGATCCCAGACTGGGAGTCGAACCTGCTCCTCATGATACATGGTCAGCAACTGAAGTCATTAGGTCACATCGCCTCCCATTGGGGGTCAGCTAGTTTTGGGCTCGGGGTTCCAAGAGGACCTCCAGCTGAGCCAGAGCCGGGCTTCTGGCTTGAGCTTTCAGAGGCTTACACACATACCAGGGCACAAGTTGGAGGTACACGCGAATATACGGCTCCATCCACCCTGCCAAGCAGTTGAGCCCCAAGAAATATGTTGAACTTCTCTTAGTGTCATTTTCAGACACCGGGACACGTTCTACAGCTCCTGCACGTTGTCTGCTTCCCATTCCCAGCAGCAACGTGCAGTCGGGTGGGTGCCTTTTTTCAGCTGGGTAAAAGACAAAGGCAGAAGTTAAGGGGCCATCAGGCCTCCATCTGATCGAATATTGTAACTGAATGTGGCCTGCAACCTCACACTTACATGCAAATGCACTGGAGAGGAAACAAAAGCACCCAGCTTCTTATCTCTTCCTAGTACTAGAGCGATGCATGCTTTTTACTTTGTTCAGTCCCTGTATATATGTGCATGCACTGTAAGATTGTTAGATGGGTTTGTCTGTCCCAGTAATTTCACAAATAACAATTTAAATAGCACTATTTTATTTCTTTGATAGCACTACTCATCCCAATACAGAGTGTTAGAGCGCTTTACATAACATTCACATCCAGTCAAAATAAATCATCCAAGGGTGCAAATCAATGCTCAAGAGGTTACATGAGACAGTCGATGTAACAAATAAGCATGGGCTGAAAATCCGTTCCGCTCGCGGATTTTGCGGATTTTCGGTAAATTCGCAATCCGCGAGATTCGCGAATTTCCCGCAAAATCCGCGAACGGAAATCCGCAAACGGAAATCCGCAAACGGGGATTGGGTCAAAAGTTCAAGCTGACTTTTGTAACTCTTTTAGAATGGCGCCAGCAAGCTGCCAGAGCCATTCTAAAATAGTTACAAAAGTCAGCTTCAACAGGAAGCTTTAATAGATAAAGTAAAGCAGGTGCTGCTCAAATTCAGTTGCACAATCATTAATCACCCCCAAACTTGGGGTGATTAATGATTGTGTAACCTAATTTGACCTTTAACTGGAGCACCTGCTTTACTTTATCTATTAGTGCTTCCTGTTAGAGTTTTAGAATGGCGCTGGCAGCTTGCCGGCGCCATTCTAAGTGGGGCTGAGGGCAGAAGGGCACAAAAGTGGGACAGAGGGCAGAAAGGGCCAAAAAATGAGTGGGGCAGAGGGCAGAAGGGCACAGAAACAAATGCTACAGAGGGCAGATGGGCATAAAAAACAAGAGGGTGGCAGTGATTAGGCAGGCAAAAAAAAAAACCGCGAAATTACAAAGCGCCTCGCGAACACCCGCGAACACGCAAAGCGCCTCGCGAACACCCGCGAACACGCAAAAACAAAAAAATCCACAAATTCGTGAGAATTCACGAATTTTGCGGATTGCCAATTTGCAAATCCGCAAATTTGCGAATTGCCAATTCGCAAAATTCGCCCATGCTTAGTAACAAAGTGTATGAGTAAAATGCCTTTGATAGCTCACTGTGGTCTACTAAAGTATTACTATTTATGACCTGCGAGTAACAAAGGGATCTCTGTGTTCAAGCAGTAATCCACTTACCTATCTACATAAAATAAAAATCTGTGGTCTACATGTTACATGATGAACTTTGCAGAAAAAACTTTCTTTTTTTAAACATATTTTATTGCATTTTGAGTTGGCATATGTTATGACGTACACATATCAGAGCACTATTGCATAATTAGGTGGTACATTTATGCTCACAACATTGTATAAGATGCGCACACCCCGTGTGTTACAATATCATGAATAACACACCTGAAGAAGGTAGCAACAAAATAGAGGTTCGACAATCCCCAAACAAGCCATCCCACCGCCCCCAAGAACAGTGGGTTATTATGTTTTGCGTGAAACTATTTTATCTTTTACACTTCTTTATTCAAATTTGGCACTACACAAAACACAGATCTCTCTAACAAATGTGTTAACCTCCAGAGTTATCTCACCATTATTATTATTATTCCTTGACATTTATTGGGCACCTCTGCAGCAGATGTCTCAAACCCATAAAATATTTTAAAATGCAGACTTTTTAACCAATTAAGCAGAACAGATCTACTCCAATGCTATTCCTTGTTGCCAATTTCTTTGTGGCAAAAAAATGATTAGTTGAGGCCCAGAGTTTGCGCCAGGATTGAAACACTTTTTTGGCGCATTCCCCAGTCGATATCTCATTTGTTAATTATCATAATGCACTTAAATGTACTCATGATATACCTGATAGACATATGTGTGAGATCTTAGCATCTGATGTCACTTCTTGTGATGTCATTTCCTGTGATGTCATGTGGAATGCCACGTGTCCTGACATCATGTGCTGTGATGGCACCCGTCATGATGTCACTTAGTGCCTAACATGGTCAGTCCCCTACTTCTTTTTATAGGACTTGTATCCTGCACACATCTACCATTCACGGAGGGTTAGCGAGCTGCCATATTGGAGTGGTCCATTGCAATGTGATAAATAGATCTTCCAGAATCCAGCTGGAGCCCCCATGCTGAAGTCATGATGGTATATCCCAGCCTGGGCCTCGATATACCTTCTGTGAGAACCTCTACGTGCCTTTACATAAGCCTCTGCTTTCCCACAGTCCGTGCCTCGCCGTCTGCAGGATCGTTCAAGGCCGAGACTTGGAACCTTTCCACCCGGGCTCTCTGGGGAAATTAGCGCTCACTCGCGAGTTGGAAACTCTTTGAAGCCGACTTCCCGGTCAAAAGCCTCGGGATAACTTTGGAGGAACCCGAGACCCTCCGAGGGCCCGGTGAACTCTGCAGGATGTGCAAAGGCCTCTTTGTGTCCGAATGTAAAGAGAGCCGGCGGCGGGAAGGGAGCGCGAGACCAGTCCTTGGAGCGATGCATCAGAGACACCGTCCAGGTGCTGTTTGTCCCGTCTCATAGGATTCACTTCCCGGAATTGACCAGCAGGGGGCGTGGGGCCACGTAGACAGAAGGTCACGAGACCTGTGCAATAACAGTGCTGCTAGGTGTCCCGCAACTGCTGCTAGGGGCGCTGTAGGTCATAGCAAGTGCAGTTACGTGTGTGGTTTGGTACTTGCTGTTGACTTCTTTCTGATTTTGGTTTTATTCGAAAAACTGTGGCCACTTGCTTAATTTTAGGGCTTTTCCATGTATTTGCAATGGCAGCATTAATAATGGTAATAACAACAACAATACTAAAAAAAAATACACCATTTGCTTTTCATTTAGCGCTTAATATCTCACCTGCTATTTCCAAGCACTGCAATTTAAAGGAATTGTACTGGCGTAGCCACCCGGCCCGTCCACACACGCACGCACACAGCCTGGGGGCGGGTCAAGCCCTCAGGTATAAATAAACGGGCGCGAGACCGTCTCGTGGTCTTCGGCCCCTAACCTATAGCTAGTGTCTGTGTGTCTTTACTGCGCAATACATAGTTAGGCCCCACTTTGTGGCATAGGCTCTCACTGCCCCGACCAGACACTACACTGGCGACGAGGCGGGTACTTTGCCCACGCCTTGCCCCCGCGGACGCGCTCGCCGTGTCCTACTGTGCCGTCTGTGCCAGCGCTCGCGCTGCCTGCGCTAGAGCCGTGGCCTGTGCCTGTATCCCTCGCGGGTGTCCCCCCGCTGTGCTGCCCGGACCCGGCTTTACCTACTGCCGGTAGGTGATTCGCGCCTGTCGTGGCGCTTGAGGTGAGCCCTCCAGGTGAGGCCGCCGCGTCCGCCGTTTGCCCCACGCTGCTGCCCGCACCAGCGTCACCACATCCGAGGCCGCGACCCCAGCGCTCAAGCCCATCTGCGCATGGGAGGGGAGTGGAGCGGCGACGCGGCATTCATCGGAGGGACTGACTCGGTCCTCACCGCACCCCCGTGACCGCCCACGCTTCTCGCGGGCGCGGAGGAGATACCCAGCCAAAGCTCCGCATCTCGCGGAGCAGCCAATCGTGTCGTTCTCATGGGGGCAACGCCCCAGTGTCCCCCACGCCGGCCGTTTAGGCCCTGACAAATCTGGAAAGGCTGCTCAGCCTCACAGGAAGCACAGATTTTGGCGCCAAGAGGAAGGAAGGCCCACCAGTGTTGCAGCCAGTCACCACATGACTCCACCACACACCTGCATCAGCGCGCAAGCCACGTGCCACTGCACTGCCGAAGATGAGCCAGTTGCTAACAGGGGGGGCTGCGGCCACCGGCCCGACCTCACGAGTTCCGACTCCGCCTCCTTTGCCACCACAGAATGCCGGTCAGGTGCAGGCAGGACCACCAGCTCCAGTCCCTGCCACCAACGTTGTGCAATCCGTTATGGGTCATGCCATGGCGGCTCCGCTCCTGCCATTCAGTGAACTATCTGATCCCGCCACAGCAGCCGCGCGGTAGCGCCTCTGGCTGGGACGTCTAGAACATTACTTTGTTGGGGTCAGGGAGAGGGACGCAAAGGTCAAACGCTCGCTCCTTATGTGTTACGGGGGCGACGAGCTATACGAACTATTCGAGACCCTGCCGGATAGAGGTGACGACAGCGACTATACGGCGCTCAATCGCCACTTCGACCCCCGTGCGAACACGGACTATGAGTGGTTCAAGTTGCGTCAGGCCCGCCAGGCAGAAGGCGAATCGATCGACGTCTACTATGCGACACTCCACAAGCTGGCAACTTCCTGCGAGCTGCCGGACAGAACACTGGAAATCAGAGCGCAGCTCATCCAAGGCTGCAGGTCAGTTCAACTGAGACGACTCATCCTACGACAGCCCCGAATCAGCCTAGACGAGATCCTGGTGTTGGCCCGGTCGCACGTGCTCTCCAATGCCCGGGCGGAGGCGATGCAAGCAGCACTGGACAGGCCTGCCATGCCAGCTAAGCACGTGTCCGTTAAGGAAGAACACGTCGACGTCATTCGCAGACGGCCAGGTCCGCCTGCCCAGAAGGGACCGCAGCAACCAGGAACCTCTCGCTCCTCGTGCGGGAGTTGCGGAATGGATCACCCGTCGCATGGCCGATGCTTCGCACGTGGAAAAACGTGCTCCAACTGTGGAAAGATGAATCACTTTGCCAAAGTGTGTCGCAGCAGTGGCAGCCATCGTACCGGTCCAAGCGGCAGAGGTGTCAGTCAAGGAGTGCGTCAAATCTCGCTTGAAGACCCCGAATCCTGCGGTGACACCGCATAGGCTGCATTTTGCATGGACGAAGATGAGGACGATGATGTATTCTTCGTTTCCTTTGTGGGCCGTGATGGATCTAGGAGACGACCCCCGGCTATGTGTGAGGTCCACATCGAGGGCTCCCCCGTGCAAGCTCTGATTGATACCGGGGCGTCAGGGAATGTGATGGACAACTTACAGTATGAACGACTGTCTCCTCGCCCGCCGCTGTCTCCCTCAAAGGCCAGGATATACACATACGACAGTGACGACCCACTGCCTCTACGAGGGGTCATAGACGTCACAGTGGCGTGCAACGTCCAAGAAGTCCACACAAAATTCCACGTGACTGGGGGGAAGCGAGGCACGCTCCTCAGCTGCCACACCGCGGAGGACCTCCGACTGGTGTTCTTCGCCAACCAGATTCACGAGCGACACGCAGACGCCATGTTGTGTAAGTTCCCGGCGCTCTTCCAAGGACTCGGCTGCCTAAAAGGAAAAATTTTCAAACTACACATCGACCACACGGTGAAGCCGAAAGCACTGCGGCCACAGGTGGAAGAGTAGCTGAAAAAGCTCGAGGAACTGGGGGTCATCGAAAAGGTGTCGGGCCCGACGCCCTGGGTGTCACCCCTCGTGGTGGACCCCAAGCCCAAGCAACCAGGTGCCATAAGACTCTGCGTGGACATGCGGCTCCCCAACAAGGCAATCAAAAGGGAGAGGCACCTCACGCCTACGATGGACGATATAGTAGCTGATCTAAACGGAGCCAGGTGGTTCTCCAAACTGGACTTAAACGCAGGCTACCACCAGCTCGAGCTGAACCTTGACAGCCGGAATATCACGACTTTTTCGAACCATGTCAGCCTCCGCAGGTACAAGCGCCTGAGCTTCGGCGTCTCGTCCACCGCCGAAGTGTTCCAAAATGCAATCAAAGAGACACTCTCGGGACTCCCAGGCGTGATCAACCTAAGCGATGACATTCTGGTCTTCTCCAAGACGCTTGAGGAGCACCATGGACATCTTCAAGCCACACTTCAAAGACTAGCTGACCATGGACTCACGCTGCACCGCGAGAAGTGCTCGTTCTACAACGAGTCGGTGGAGTTCTTTGGATATATATTCTCCCGTGACGGTCTGAGAGTGGACCCGAAGAAGGCTGACGCCATTCGTGCAGCCCCCAAGCCAACGTCTGCAACAGAGGTACGCAGTTTCTTGGGGATGGCCACATACTGTGGGCGTTTCATCCCCAATTTGGCGTCCCTGTCGGAACCCCTGCGCGCTCTCACCAAGTCGGGCCATCTGTGGACGTGGTCCGCGAAAGAGGACGAAGCATTCCGGGCAGTAAAAGACGCCCTCATAGATGACAAGGTCATGGCATACTTCCGGCCACACAGGCAGACAGAGGTAGTCGTGGACGCCAGTCCGGTAGGGCTGGGAGCAGTCCTGATGCAGATGACAGAAGACCAGGAGTGGGTACCCACGGCCTACGCCAGCCGAGCGCTGACAGCGACAGAGATGTGCTACGCGCAGATTGAGAGGGAGGCGCTCGCCATAAAGTGGGCCTGTCAACATTTTCATTTGTACCTGTTCGGCCACGAGTTCAAGGTCGTCACGGACCACAAACCACTGGTGCCGCTATTATGGGGTCGGCCAGTCTGGCGCCGCCCCGAATTGAAAGGTGGGCCATCCAGCTCCAAACGTACAGATTCGAGGTCATCTTCCGCCCAGGAGCAGACAACCCGGCGTATTTTCTGTCGCGCCATCCAGGACACTTGGCCCTCGCGTCAGAACTGGACGATCTGGAAGACGTGGAAGAGTTTGTCCGGGTGATATCGCAGGAGGCATGTCCCAAGGCCCTGACACTAGAAGCAATTGGAGCAGCCACAGACCGAGATGAGTGTCTCCGTCGTGTGAAAGCCACACTGGAGAATTGCAACTGGAAGCGGTTCCTGGATGGGGCCAGCGCGCTGACGCAGGAGGAGCAGACATTTCGACAACAGATGTGACGGGCCCAGAGCGAACTTTGCACTGGACCCCATGGGGTAGTCCTGCATGGCGCCACCATTGTCATCCCCTCGAGTCTACAACGGGAAGTGGTCCGCCTTGCTCACCAAGGTCACCAGAGAGTGGCCAAGACGAAGGCTCGTCTGCGTGGGAGAGTGTGGTTCCCGGGCATGGACGGAGCTGTCGAGGAGGAGATTCGCAACTGCCACTCATGTGTCATCACCAGCCAAGAGACGGCGCCACACCCCATCATCACGGAGGACCTTTATGATACTCCATGGTCAAAGATAAGCATTGACTTTGGCTCATTCCCTGATGGCCGGCAGGCCCTGGTGCTAATTGACTCATGTTCTAAATTCCCGGTGGTAGAGGTGGTACACTCCACCGCATTCAACCACGTAAAGCCAGCATTGGACAGGACATTTGCCATTCTAGGTTTTCCTTATGAGATAAGGTCAGAAAACGGGCCGCCCTTTCAGGGCAATGACTTCAAAACCTACCTGCACAGGCGAGGAATACACCACCGGAAGATCACGCCACAGTGGCCTCAAGTGAACGGCAAGGTTGAAAGATTTATGCCGACAATGAACCGGGCGTTGCAGATCGGTGTGGAGCAAGGAGAACTGCCGGAAGAGTGTCTGGCGCAATTCCTGAGCGCCTACAGGCAAACACCCCATTGCAGTAATAAGTGTGCTCCAGCGTAAGTCATGTTTCGGAGGACGCCACGAGACTGCATACCAACAAGCTCGGCGTGGAAATCCCCCGAAATTAACCATGAAGCAACCCAAGCCAGAAGACAAAGCATGAACGATAGAGTAGGCTGGGCGAGAGGGGCGAGCGTCAGGCCTCTGGCGCTTGGAGACCACGTTGTGCTGAAGACCCGACACCGCAACTGGAAGTATCAGACGACGTACGAACCCGAAGTGTGGGAGATTGTGAGCATCCATGGCACTATGGTGTTAGCCTCCCATAGCACGAGGGCCGTGACAAGGAACGTGTCGTGGTTTAAGCGTGTCTCCACGGAAGAGATCCCGAGAAGTCAGACACTGGAGGAGGAGTGCAGTGACGACGACCCTATCCTCCCAGGGACACCGGCAAGTCAGCCGGACCGGGAACCGTCACCGTCCAGGCCAGAGCCAGAGACAAGTGTCGCCCGATCAAGTCCTGCGCGCAATACTGAAGAGCTGATGCAAGAAGGAACGGCAGGAGGACAGCGTAGTCAAAGGTACCATCTTCGACCAAACCCGACCCCAGCCAGAGACTCAAAGACTATGCGTGGGGTCTCCGTGCTACTGAAACACGCAAGTTGCCGCGGCTAAAGAACTGTGAGTTTGGAGGGATGTACTGGCGGAGCCACTCGGCCCGTCCACACAAGCACACACGCACGCACACAGCCTGGGGGCGGGTCAAGCACTCAGGTATAAATAAACGGGCGCGAGACCGTCTCGTGGTCTTCGGCCCCTAACCTATAGCTAGTGTCTGTGTGTCTTTACTGCGCAATACATAGTTAGGCCCCACTTTGTGGCATAGGTTCTCACTGCCCCGACCAGACACTACAGGTATTACTATTTTCCAATGTATCGATAATCCGTTTACCAGTATCCGAAGGATATGACGCTTATGACCTTCAGATAACCGCATGGCTCCTTAATGAGTGCGCAGAGACGCCCTCAAACAGCTGTCTGCGCTAGAAATTCCCAACTCATTTAACAGTCATCCTACCCAGCTTTATCCTACTGCAGCAATTAAAGATTAAAATACCAAATAGCAATTTTATTGCAGCATTTAATAAATGCTGCTTTCCACGGACCACGGACTTCTCTCCTCCATAACCACCTGCCATCACAGCTAGCGGAACCCGCTCCGCGGGTCCCGCGTCGCAGAAGGGGGTGAACCAAGTCTGTGCTGCACTGCTGGGCGGTGAGTGTGCGACAGGGCTGCGAGCTGCAACCCGGACTCAGTCTCCCAGGAGTCCCGGGTTGCCTTGGCCGTTCCAGCTGGCCTGCTCTCCCTGACCGCCCCGTCCAGCCCTGCACGCCTCATAACCGGCAGCGTTCCCTACCTGCCTTGGGACTCTGAAGGACGCCTGCTGCTTTCCACGGACCACGGACTTCTCTCCTCCATAACCGCCTGCCATCACAGCTAGCGGAACCCGCTCCGCGGGTCCCGCGTCGCAGAAGGGGGTGAACCAAGTCTGTGCTGCACTGCTGGGCGGTGAGTATGCGACAGGGCTGCGAGCTGCAACCCGGACTCAGTCTCCCAGGAGTCCCGGGTTGCCTTGGCCGTTCCAGCTGGCCTGCTCTCCCTGACCGCCCCGCCCAGCCCCACACGCCTCATAACCGGCAGCGTTCCCTACCTGCCTTGGGACTCTGAAGGACGCCTGCTGCTTTCCACGGACCACGGACTTCTCTCCTCCATAACCACCTGCCATCACAGCTAGCGGAACCCGCTCCGCGGGTCCCGCGTTGCAGAAGGGGGTGAACCAAGTCTGTGCTGCACTGCTGGGCGGTGAGTGTGCGACAGGGCTGAGAGCTGCAACCCGGACTCAGTCTCCCAGGAGTCCCGGGTTGCCTTGGCCGTTCCAGCTGGCCTGCTCTCCCTGACCGCCCCGCCCAGCCCCACACGCCTCATAATCAGGGCTCCTCCCCTTATTTTACCGCTACTACATCTACAGCTGAGAGCCCTGCTGCGCGGGAGCGCGCGGGAGGGCGCCGGGAGAAGCCCGGGACAAGGGCGGGACCGTCTGTGGCCGTCAGGGGCCGAAGGAGGCCGGGCCGGGCCCCCTCTCTTGATTCCCCTTAGCGTCATAATCAAGGCTATGCCTTCGCCTCCACCACGGGAAACCCCCTCAAGGGATGGTGCTTCCAGCTCTGGGACTTTGGATAACTACTTCAAACCCAATAAAGGAGAGGCGGACTTGGAAGGTTCACTTGAGAAACGTAGGGTGGAGCGTAGGCGCTCCATTGAATCTATGAAAACTAGGCCTTTGCTAGATATCACCCCCTACCCCACCACTCAAGAGGTAGGCGCGCTACCCAGTAGTTTAGATAATTCGACATTAGAGGATTTCCCTGTTTTACTAAGGGAAGTTCCCTCTACTCCAGGGATAGCATTTGCAAAAAACACAGAGCCAGCCCCCCTAGAGATTTCTCATACCCCTGTTAACCTGGTAACCCAAACCCAACCTATACAATTGGCTAATAAGAGCAAGCCTAAATTAAATGTCGTGGCGGATATACACAGGCCCCCACCCAGTAAACGGGCTCGGAAAACAGCGGGGGGCGGGGGAAATCCAAAATATCACATCTGGATTTTGGCAAGAAACATACTAACACCACCCTACCGGGGAAGACTACGGAGATAGTGCCACCACCTAAGCTCTCAAACTCCAGTATAATTGCCACCACCAAAGAGCCAGAGGCTATTACGCCGAATCCAAACCACCCACTCTCTGCTAAGGGGAGCATCGAATTCCTACTCCGCTCCCTTCTGCAGCCCATCACCGACAGTTTAAAAAAAGTCGAGATTAGGCTCACCTTACTAGAAACTTCTCTTACCACTCTGAATACTCTAGTAAGCAAGCAAACAAAGCTAGTGGAAACCCATTCCTCGGTTGGGGAACCTTCTAAAGTAGAAACCGTAACTAATGTCAACAAAGCCCCCCCCAGAAGCATGCCATCTGCCGCCCCTCTGCAACCCCTTATGGCTGTCCAACTCCAAGCACGGCACAATAACCAAAGTAACAGACCTATTGATCCGGTGGTTCTAGCCCCACATAGTTCACAAATAGAGTCCACTGGAACACACCAAGATCAGGTTAATGCCCCCCCAGTCACGCCCGTTTGCCCAACTCCCAGACCACGGAGGCCAGACCTCCCACCTGAGGCTAATAGACTAATGGTGGTCTTAGCTGGTGCCCCCCATCTAAGATCAGGAGAAAATGAGGATTATCAATCCCTTAAGAAAAAGGTAATCAAATGGCTTAACTGGAACCGACCCCTGCCACCCCACTTTAATAACGAGATCATCATGGTGAGAAGGGTTCCATGGCTAGGGAAGACCAGGAAAACCATAGTGGGGGACTGTATCATGGTAACCTTTAAAGATCCGGGTACGGTTCGACATATCTGTGGAGGAATGAACCGATCCCTTGATTCCACCATACAGACCCTCCCAGTATCCTTTTTCTTTCCCCCAATTCCCAGGCACCAGGCCCCAACACACGATGACTGGACAAGGGTGGATTATAGACGCAATTACAAAGGCTTTGTTCAACGCCCGTACTTCCAACCGCCGGACACACCCTTTTGCGATTTTAATCGCTTTAACTGTCTGAACGGGCTGGACGGGGTCGACTGACTCACCGTCTGTAAGTCTGCGCCAGGGGTATCGGGCTTCTGTGGCCCCCTGGATCCCTCCACTGTGTCCCCCGGTGCAATTTCTGGCCCATTGAATGATTCATCTGCCCTAGACCACGGTCGAATTGAATCCTCCCACCTAGCCACTGATGGAGTAGTTGCTGTCGAGCGGATAACTATGGCTCCCTTCCTTGTGGGCGAGGGGGAGTTGGGATCCCTGGAGTCACATGTATCTTTTGCTGCCCCAGCCACAGGCCCTGCAACACAAGTGGATCATGGACTTATCCCCTCCATCCCTCACGCTATGACATCTCCCACCTCCGAACATTTGAGGATAATCTCCTGGAACATCGCAGGATTAGCAAATAAATTGGAAGAGCCGGCCTGGGGAAAGTACATAGAAACTGGTGACATATGTATGTTCCAGGAAACCTGGGCCAGAGAGGACTATGGGCATCAAGGCTACTCATCCTTTTTTATTCCAGCTAGGTGGGAAGGCAAAGGCCGACCATCAGGGGGCCTTGCGACATGGATTGCTGTTCACCTGGGCTGTGTGGCAACACGGCTCCCATGCAGCTCTGATGACATCCTCGCGGTCTCATTAACATGGCCAAACAAAGTTAACCTCCTGCTGGTCAATATCTATTCCAGGCCAATGGGAAAGGCAAAAGAATCACCAACTTTTAATGAACTCTCGAACTTTTTATCTGAACTGTCGACTGATTCATATTATGTGGTGGGTGGAGACTTTAACTCTCATTTTGAGCCACTCCCCGGCCTCCAGGAAGGGTTCCTATCAGAAGAAGAAGATAGGTGGGCAGTACCAGGGGTTGATGTGCCATTTCCGAAAGCTTGGACCCCACTAGCGTTGCAAATTACTGCCCTCACGTTAAGGTACGGACTCAGAGCGTGTAATGGGCGAACCAACTCCGACACATCAGGCAAAATCACTTACAATCGCCAGGGAAGGGAGTCACACTTGGACTACATTCTGGTTCAACTAGCGAGGTGGTCAACAATACAGGATTTTAGGGTAATTGATAGGATGGATAGTGACCACAATGCTCTCGAGTTAGACCTTGTCCATCCAGCACCCCAGGGCCTAGCGACCCATGAGGAAGGGAACTATCCCACACTCCTTATAGATAACAGCAGGAGAAGAATTAGGTGGGAGCATATGGTCACAAATAAGGACAAACTCCCACTGCTTTATGCAGAGATTACCCCCATCCTGGAAACTGTTGGGAACCTTGATAGTGTGGCAAACAAAATAGATATAAGGAGTAAACTGTTTGATGCCCATAAAGAACTCATAAAAGTGGCGGCACCCCACTTTACACGTAAAGTACGAAAGCCAAGAGAGAGGTCCCAAGGCAAAACACAATGGTATAACATAGCCTGCAGACGGGCCAAAACAGAACTCCTTGGAGTAATTAAGGAGGGCAAAGGAGGGGAACGTCTTAAGCAATGTAGACAAGCTTATAAGAAGCTTCTTGCACAGGCCAAAATAGAATGGGAGGAAAATCAGTGGGAAGAGCTCACAAAGGCCCTAGCAGTACAAGATCAACGCCTGTTCTGGAGAATGGTGAACGGGGGATCAGGGAGTCTACATTCGGCAGTGGAGCCTAATATAGCTCCTGGAGTGTGGCAGGCCCACTTCCAGTTGCTATATAGCGCTGAGTCCGGAGAACTTCCTGTGCCAATTGAACCAGTGAGACAGGGCTTGCAGGCGGATCAAATAACACTGAGCGAGGTTACTGCTGCTATTTCAGGCCTAGCTTCGGGGAAGGCGCCTGGGCTGGACGGGCTACCGGGAGACCTGTATAAGCAGGAGACCACCGTCTGGGCGCCCTACCTCGCAGCTCTTTTTAATGGTGTCCTCGGTGGGATGGAAATCCCAGTACTTGGCTGGGGGCTGAGGTGGTCCCGATTTTCAAAAAAGGATCCCCCCTGCTCCCAGCCAACTACAGACCGATTAGCCTGATAGATGTAGCACAGAAGCTGTTCGGCAGGGTTCTCCTGAACAGGCTTCAGGAATGGATTGAGGAGGTGGGCGCCCTCAGTCCATATCAGGCAGGCTTTAGGAAAGGGGTATCGACTGTGGACCAGGTCTTTAGACTGAATTTGATCTACTGGAGGACAGTGAGGTTCGAGGGCGGTAGTCTGTACACGATTTTCGTGGACCTAAGAGCCGCCTTCGACCTCGTGCCCAGGGGAAAACTCTGGGTCATCTTAGCAGGGATGGGCGTTCCACCAGATATTTTACTGACCCTGCAGAGGCTGCACCATAATAATTATGCCCAGGTGAGGTGTGGGAGGTCGGGGGAGCTGACTGATAGATTCCCCGTGGGCAGAGGGGTAAGACAGGGTTGTGTGCTGGCGCCGACCCTGTTTTGCCTCTTCGTCAACGGGGTAATCGCTCATCTAAACGCCACCGACTACACAGATGCCCCCAAATTGAATGGCAACAGTGTGCCCGCAATAATGTTTGCGGACGACACACTGTTGGTATCCAAAACACCCATGGGCATCCAAAGGATACTTGATGCCTTTGTGGCCTTCTGTCAGGATAGAGGGCTGGAAATCAATGCCACAAAAACCAAATATATGGTATTGAACCCAAGCCCCAAACAGCGCCCGAATCCCCTACTGGGAGCAGAGCGACTGGAAAGAGTAGCCACGTTCGAATATCTCGGCGTGACACTCAACGAAAACATGACCTGGGAGAGCCATCAAACCAGGGCTAACCTTAAACTTGTACAAATTACCGGGGGTATTTCCCGGATGATGACCGGTTCGACCTATCGCCCATTGGGGGCCCTAATTCAGATATATAAGGCACAGGCAAGGGGGGCGATCTTGTACGGGGCTGAATTGTGGGGCCACATTCCATGCCGGAACTTGTCTTGCACAGAAAATAGGTTTTTAAGACAAATTACCGCACTTCCCCCTAGCACCCCGCTTCTCCCTTTGAGGCTTGATTTAGGGCTACGGCCACTCGCCGACGAGATAAGTCTAAGACCCATTGCCTTCTGGCGCAGGCTATGGAGCGGCGACGATCTCGCCGATTACAGGGCGGAACTGGTCGAACTACTAAAACATCCTAAGGCGCTCAGTATTCCCTGGGTCCAAAATATCCAGTCAGTTTGCACAGATTTGGGGCTCCCTGAATTGTGGACCGAACCAGCAAATACAGCACCAAGAATCTCTAAGAGAGCTTTGGCAAATCTGTACCACGAACACAAAAGGGTAAGGGCTATAGCTACCCAGACAGAGGGGTCCCTTTCCTCCATATTCCTGCAAACCAAGGATCTCTATACATTTGAGAAAGCTCTTGATCCTGTATATCCCATATTCACTAGAAAGTTATTTCTCCAGTGGAGATACGGCACATTGCCTTTACGGTCCTTTTCTAGCACCTGGTCACAAGTCCCTTCTACCAAGTTCTGTCCTCTTTGCGTTGACAAAGAGGAAAATGATTTGCATGTGATCTTTTTCTTCCCAGCATACAAGGCAGCCAGAAAGTATTGGCTACTGCCCTTGATTAAGAATTTGGGTGGCAGGGAATATGCACCGATGTACAGGATTTTAAAATGCGATGCTTCCGGCCCAATTGTTTTTGCACTTTCCAAATTCTTTACGAATGTCTGGCATACGCGTAGTCGTCTTTTAAAAAATGCTGGGTAGACTGTAGAATCGCTCACTTTTTAATATTACTTGTATTGTCTGGTTTTGATTTTAATATCATGCACTGATGTTTTATTGACTGTGACAGAATTTATGTGATTTTACTGTACGTGTATCTTTTATGACCAAATGGTCGAAATAAAGATTGAAAAATGAATAAATTGGTGTATATTCTGCCCTGTGAAATCTGCATAAGTGTGGCGCCGTGGACGCTTTTTGGGAGTACAGAATTGCTTATGCCTACAGAGAGAAAGGTCTCTTGGTTTGCCTGCTGGGAGGGCCATGTAGCCTTCAGCTGACTTTGGTGTGACTAGGAAGGTGCATTGTCCTTTAGTCGCACATATCTAGCCCTTGGATCAGACTGGGATGCGAACTGAAACAGAGGTCCCTTCGGATACAATATACAGAATATTTTTCCGTTGCGGGGGGGTAAGTAAATTTGATCCCATAAGACACGATGAGAGTCAGAAAACCGCAGGGAAGATAACTAGATCCCCTGACGCACTACAAATCAACTTGCAGACTGGATGCAAAAATTGAAAAGAAAACAGCTCGTATAACGAAATTAGATAACATTTATTGATGCATATGTTTATAAAGACAACATGAACTTATGGTTCGATGGTGCTACTTGTGCAAAACTGTGGCAGAGCAGTGCTTATGCAAGCAAAAATGTGCAAAAAGCCCTGAGGCACAAATAGAAACGTATGTACAATGATAGCTATCATGTATAATAATACACAGTCAATATCCATAGATTTTCTATTATATTATTCAAGGACTGTCCAAAGAAAAGAAAATAATGCCAAGGGAGTAATTCAAGTGGGTATCATCACCAGGACTGTATCAAGGACTTTAAAAACAGGAAAAAAGAGCGCCATAAGTAGGACCATGTTAGATGACAGCTATGTATTGAGGGGAAAGAACACATTAATCTTCGAGTCTTAATACAGGTGTGTGGGACATCTAATAATGAATTCTCTGAAAAGAAAATAAATAAATAAAAATAAAACATTAATTACAATTCTGGGCCCTCAACAAAGTTGATGCATCAAAGAACAAACACTCACTCAAAAACTATGTTACGTTGCACCCACATGGTACCTAAGAGATTACTGGATGCCATATCTCCAAAACCTAAAGAGAACACCAATGGAACAATGTAGCCATCCATGGAACAGCTCAAGCTGTGTCTAGCCAGACTTAGCAAAGAAAATTTGATGCCCACTACTTAATTAAAAATAAGATCCCTCAAGCTGGAGAACTTGGTGGGGGCCTCGAAAGCTTAACATTGCAAAATGGCAGCATACCTCTCAGAGAATGGGATAAAGTCTTCTCTCGTATAGCATTCAACATTCAAATTGCCCATGAATAGAAATACAAAAATGTCATGGCAGAAACCTCTTTAACTATCAAGATCAGGCCTCTATTGCATGGACTTCAGAAAAGTGATCCAGTGGCTTCTTGTTTCTTGTCTAAGCCTTCAAAAATACAACAGAGCTTGCAATATAAGACTCTAACTAGCATACTACGACCAATCTAGAACAATATTTCCCACACCGTGAAGATAGAGTGTTCATCATGTAGCTAGGCACTTTAGCTGCTTAACCACATTCTGCATAGATGCAGAGCGACATTTAGACTCATATGTACAACCCACCAGCCATTCTGTAATCACGATTCAGAAAAGGGGGTGGTGATGGACAGAGTATCTGAATTAAGCAGAACACTCCTACCCAGTCCAAAAATCAGGGCTTGATCCATCACCGTTTTTTAGCTCACTGCACCATCCCAGTTCAGAACCTGGCTACATGCAAATTAGTCTGTTGCTGGCCCAGTGCATCATGGGAACAGGGCAGACCAAACTACCAAGCCAATTCTTTTACTGGGAAGGAAACAAGCTTCCGGGGACCGGTTTCTGGCATTACAGCCATCTTCGGCCTGGCTTGCTTGAATCCTGATGGTGCAGTGAGCAAGGGACTCACATCTGAGCATACCCTTCCACGCTTATGGTGGACAAAACGATTCAGAAAAGGGGGTGGTGATGGACAGAGTATCTGAATTAAGCAGAACACTACTACCCAGTCAACAGATCAGGGCTTGATCCATCACCGTATTTTAGCTCACTGCACCATCCCAGTTCAGAACCTGGCTACATGCAAATTAGTCTGTCGCTGGCCCAGTGCATCATGGGAACACAGCATTAAAACACATAACCAAAGGCAGACAAGTTCATCCCACTCATCCCTCCTAAACCTCATTCTGCGAGCATATTTACAAGGGGTTTGCATCACTGGAACGTCACTTTTTTCCAATGCCCTGCTCCATATTTACAAAGCGGTGTTAAGCCACTTTCCGTGGGTTAATGCTGCTTTGTAAATATAGTACATTTTCACGCAGGTATCTGCATGAAATGGGTGTGCAACGGGTGTTGCAGCTTTTTTTAGCACCAGTGCAAGGGAATACATTGGAGTGCACAGTATTCTTGTAAATAGGGTGCATGCCTGCAGTTTTGAAATGATGCAGTACTGCTGAATTGCGTGCAGTGTAGTGCTGCGCCATTTCCTTGTAAATATCACCCTCTGTTTCACATCCACCAAGGAAACATTTAAAAGGAACAGGCCATCTTCAAACTCACCACAAACTCTGAATCAGCCTGGTGTAGGCTGGGAACATCAAATCTCAAATATTGACGGAACCGAAAATATTCCTATCACAAAGATCAATGGACGAAATTTCAAAAGGTATGTTACTGTACATTTTCTATACCTAATTTCACAAATACCAGCCTCAGTGATATATATATATATATATATATATATATATATATATATATATATATATATATATATATATATATATATATATATATATATATATATATATATATATATATATTCAAGGTGCGTAGATATGAGGAGTTTAGAATAACACATCCATGGTTCTTTATGTGGCAATTTAGCTTCTGATATCCTGTCCCTCGATATTGTGGTAAAAATATTCTGTCCCGTCGATATTTGGGATTTGATATTCCCTGATTCCCTGCTGCAATCCTCCAGCCCTGTGATTTAAGCTGAGTCTGATCTGTTCATTGGCCCTTCATCTACCGGACCAAGAAAGTGTGATCTTGGATGCTCACTCTGGGCCCGATTCACAGAACTAATTTAGGACAAAATCCTAAACTTACTACTAATGGTATTCACAGAAGTTAGGATTTTGTCTTAAGAGTGTCTTAAGACAAACTTAAGACAGATTTAAGACAAACTTAAGACAGACTTGTCTTAAGTCTGTCTTAAGTTTGGACAAACTTAAGACAAAATCCTAACTTCTGTGAATACCATAAGTAGTACGTTTAGAATTTTGTCTTAAGTTAGTTCTGTGAATCGAGCCCTCTGTGACTGAGAATACGAAGCAGATGCCTGGATATTTGAGTACCATTGCAGATGTTCAGCGTGCTGCTCTAATCTTGTACAAACCATTCAAATGTTGCCCAGCCTCAAAAATGAAAAGGATAAGAGAACTTACATTTTTGTGTGTGATGGCAATGGGTGGCTGCAATGCACATGGCTTCCAAACCGGACTGATGTATTCCAAGACCTTGACCACACCTAGTAGATCTTTCTTGTCACCCAGGTCTGCAGTTACATAGTAAATACTAATAGGGCTGTCATGTGCCCTTCCCTGGGGCCACTTCACAGACAGGGTCAGTATGGAGAAAAGCAGCCAGACGTGCCTGACTTGCCAGAGACGCAGAAGGATATTTTCAGGCGCACACCCCAGAGTCAGCCTCCAAATCAGCATACACAGTCCTAGTTCTGCAGGTCTTCTTTATGCACTCCTCTGTTGCATAATATATGTAGATTGATTATTGTGAATACAGATATGTGAATTAGCAAAAGCAAAGCTCAGAATGCTGCATACTGCTAGCATTGTATGAGCAGTCTAACAGGGAACACATCTTAGGGTCTGGTAGAATGAGATTTCTGTATTCTAATGGCTTGAGTCATAATGTTTGCTTGAGAGAGTGGGGTGAGAACTGTGTACATTTAGTGTACAAAACAAGCAAGGGGAATCAGATGTGAGCCCTGCTTTTTATACATAGAGCCTGAGACTCGTGGAAGTGTGGCGGGGGTGGACTTCAGACCGCCCCATAACAAATTGGGCGGTCGGACCACCATTGCCCCACCGCAGCTGCCAGAGAACTGCCGTTTCCTGGTGGTGTTGTGACAGTCAGGAAGCTTCACTATGATTGGCGGGTCCGTCACAGTCCCACCAAGCATATTACAACTTTTCTCTCCACCACAGTTTTCATGGTGGTTCCACCGCCATGAAAACCGTGGCAGAAAGGAACCAAAGGGGGCCCTACGTGGCACCATGGTGCCTCACATGATTTGGATGCACACAGGGGGTGCATGCACCATTCAACAGTTCCTGCACAGTCCATACCGTGCAGGAACTGTTTTTGGCGTTTCCATTGCAGTGCCCATTTTTAGAGGCACCGTTGTGGGAATGTAAAAAAAAGGCCACCAGACACAAGAAAAACTCATAATCTGGTGGGCTGCACGACCACGGGTTTGGCGGTGCGGCGGTGTGGAGCACCCGGTGCCATTCTGCCAAACTCGTAATCAGGCCCTTAGTTGTCATACCACACCACATGGTGAAGAGATGGCGGGGCAGAGCAGGTCTCTGTAACTGCAAAGGGAGAAACCATGGAAATGGCCTTAACAGTTTTCAGGATTTATGAACTTACACACGTCTATCTTTTCATTTGTCTATCTTTTCATTTATGCAATGGGTAAACATAGATATTGTGGAGTTACACTAAAATGCATATGGGCAGGCCTCTTGTTAGACCTGGCATCATTGGTGTGGCTTTCCCCTGTATTTTTGTCTTTGCCTCCTGTGTTTTTGCTGTGTGTTGGTCCTCATTTTGCTGGTCTAGATGCTTTGGGCACTTTGACACTGCTGTTCAGTGCCAAAGTGCAAGTGCTCCCTTTGTAAATTATTGTTATGGATTGGTAATGCCATGATTTGCATATTTTATTTACTAGTCAGCCCCTATTACAGTACACTGTGTGTGCCCAGGGCCTGCAAATCAAATGCTGCTTGTGGCCCTGCAGCACTGATTGCGCCACACACATAAGAAGCCTGAAAACGCAACTCAGGCCTGTCATTGAAGAGCCTGTGTGCAGACCGGTACTTGCCAGGCCCTAACCTTCCCTTTTCTTACATGTTAGTCACCCATAAGGTATGCCAAAGTACCCCTGTGGGCAGGGTGCAGGGTATATGAAAGGTGGGGCATGCCCTGATGTGTGTGGCATGTCCTGATAGTGAAATACTGGCAAATTCATTTTTTACTATTGTAAGACTAGCTGCCCTCATAGGAGAGAATGGGGAATTTGCTTATAGCATCTTATAAGCCTTTCTGCCCATGGGAACAAGATAGAAATATCAAGTTTAGTATGCCTGAACTTAGAATGTTAAGATGCATCTTTTAATGAGGGTGATTTTTACATTCTGGGTTTGAAAATAAGTAGGTATTTTCTTGCTTAGCCATCTGCTAGGTAGTGCATTGACTGTCTGGCTTTGGAGTGACAGGGGCTAGGGATGTGCATTCTGTTCAGACAGCCACTTGGGGGTTGATGTGTTTCCTGCTCCAGGGTGAGTCAGGGCTGGGCTGAATAGACATGGGCTGCATTCAGAGTGGGGAGAGGAGATTTATTTCACACCTGAATGGGTCTGGCCTGCCTAGGACAATGTTGTCTCCACCTCTTGTCTGGAAGCTGCACCAGAGAGGACAGAACTGGGCTTGGCTGGGCATGGGGCTTCTCTGCCACCTGAAAACAAAGGAATTTGCTGTATAAATATTGGGGCCCAAATCCCAGAACTTTAGACTATTTCTGGAAATCAATAGGAACATCTGCCAAGGAGAAGAGCTGGAAGAAACTGGAGGAGGAGTACTGCCCCTTTGCTGTGTGTTGTCTCGGGTTGGCCTGCAGTGTCTGTTTCTGCCAAGGAGAGGAACTGTTTGTGTATCCTGCTTGAAAAGTGTATCCAAGGGCTTGAAGAGGAGCTTGCCCCCTGTTCAAGAGGTCTCAGTAAAGGCCTCACCATCTTTCTGGGCACCGTCTCTGGAACCGTTGGTTTCAGTCGCAACAGAAGAAAAGGGCAACTGACTCTGTTACCGTGTCCGTCGTAGGATTTTGTGTCCTGAAGGTACTGCAGAGAGCACTGCTTCGCAACGTAACCCTGGTCTCACCAACTCCATCCACGAGCAGCTGCTTGCACCACATCCTGTGGGCACGATACTCCGCACTGCTTTGGTACACGCTGCACAGATGTCACCGACTCCAACTCAAACATCATCCGGCTCCATTGCAGCACTGTGACCTGCTAGCACCACATCTAGCACCATCTGTAACGCAAGCTTTAGTCTCACCGACTCCGTAAACGAGCCGCTGCCTGCACCGAGCCGTTTCATGATGGTTGCCCCAATCGACTTGCATCGGCGCGTTGGCCGCAACAAGAAAGGCACTGTCTCCGAGTCTGTCAACGCTTTAGCTGGCCCGTACAGACGCAGTTGCCTAGAATTGTTAGACTCTGTCATGTTCAGTTTCGCGGTAGCCCCAAATGGAGCTACACAGTCGGAGGAACTGTGGGCCATATTATCAAGAAAGGGCGACACATTATCGCCGCTTTTATCGGCAGGAAACTGCCGCTAAAGCGGCGATAATGGGCTTTGAAATATGCCCTTGTGAATTCCCATAGAAGCCCAGGTTAACACCAGAACCTGGGCCTGTGTTTTCCCTGTTATTCCTGCAATTTAAAGGTTATTTTGCAAAGTTACTATTTTTACAGTAATGTATGTTGGATTTTTGCATTTTTAGTCTTGTTGGTTTAGATAAAGTTTTGCTTATGTTTCTAAATGAGTGTTTGGTCCATTTGTAGGTTTTTCACTGTGTTACTGTATGCATTCCCAAATGCTTTAAACGCTGCCTCTGAGATAAGCCTGTCTGCTCGTGCCAAGCTACCAAGGGGGTGAGCAGGCATTTCAGAAGTGTATCCCCCTTACCCGGACTAGGAAGAAGGGTCCCTACTTGGACAAAGGCACCTACCTCTGTCAACTAGAGACCCCTAGTTCTAACACCTCTCATATAAATGGGAACACGTTTGTGGATCCTGCACAATGGCAGAAACCTTGCATAGGAAATCTCTTTTGGTGATGGGTTGAATTTGGGCTTCCTTTTTATCAACATTATCTCTCCCTTGTTTCACGTTTGGCTTATCTTCTTGTGACTGATCCCAAATGGACCTTTAGAAAATCCTGTACGAAATTAATCGGCACTTGGTGCAGGGTTTTGTGATGCAAATCAGTGCAAAGTGTTGATTTAGGTATTTACTTTCTGAAAATTTTGACGGGATCGAATAGTCTTACCATAATATCAATGAACAAAAGATTGAAAGGTATGTTTTTTGTACATTTTCTATACCTAACTCCACACATCCCTACCTCAGTGGTATACATATCTTTAAGATACCAGGTGTGGTGGTAAGATGTTTGGCACTGGAAAGTAGCCCTAAAGCATTACAAAGTAGCACTTTGTGCTACTTTGCATCAAGGTGGCATACGATTCGTGGTATATGCACCTTCCTAATTCCCCACCCATATGTTTTGATGCAAATCCCTACGACCTAACATGGGTTGACAGGGATTTGGATGAAAAATTTCACCACTTTGAGAATGGAGTAATGTTAGAGAAAACGTTTCTTGTCTCCAAAAGTTTACAACGTTTGCATGTGTGCTGTACTGTACAACACACATACAAAATTATAAAGATGTTAAGCTCTGCCACATCATTTTGTACTGGAAGGGTGCCGTTCAAGTACAAAATCTATGCTTGATATTACGCAAACACCCTTGCGCTATATGCAACGCTGAATGCCCTGGATCAAGGCAGCCCAAATGTTCCAATGCAGGGAAAGAGAAAACAAGCATTTGCAATGCAATAGGTCTCGCATTACAAAAAGTTTGAGCTATTGCTGTTGCAAACAATAATGCAACAGCAATAGCTCAAACTTTCAGTAATGCGAGACCTATTCAGGTGCTGCGATAATACCAAAAGTAAAGAAATGGAAAAAAAATCTATTTCTTTACCTTTGGTATAATCGCGGCACCCGCGATTTACTTTTCATGTTACATGTAAAGTGCGGGTGCCGCGATTGTACCAAAAGTAAGAAATAAATGTTTTTTTCTATTTCTTTACCTTTGGTATAATCGCGGCACCCGCGCTTTACTTATAACATTAAAAGTAAAGCGCGGGTGCCGTGATTATACCAAAAGTAAAGTAATAGGAAAAAAAATCTATTTCTTGTAAAAGTAAAGAAAAACGAGCCCTGGTTTTGATTTCAAGTATCGCGCCCGTGTCTGGGTGCGATAAGTGAAACCACGTGACGGCCTATTGATGTCTTTTACGCGCACCAAGCGCGTAATAGACACCAATAGGCCGTGGGTGGAGCAATGCACCCGCCTTTGGCCAATAGCGTGCAGTCTTTCATTAAAAGACGCACGCTAAGGCCAATGGAGTAGCTGAAAAGGAAACGCACACGCACAAGCGTGTGCGATTCCAAGGTCAGCTCAGATTCCCTGTTTTTCCCTCACTAAATGTCTCTCTCTCTGCGCGCGCACTGCTGCGCAGTGCACCGCTAGGCGCGAGACCTAAATAGCGATATATCTTAATAGATATGCCGCTCTTCTGCTCTCTCCCTTTGACGCAACACAGTACAGCAACTTTTGTTGCTGCACTGAGTAAATTCTTCGTAAATTTGGCCCTTGGTTTGGCGTTTTCTCTTGGGCCCCTGGGAAGTCAGTGGTTATTGGGCAGTATCCGTGTTGGGGGCTCTCTTTTACCACTGAGGTCCCACGTCATTGGGTGATATTGCATTCCAAATGTGTATGCATGTTACTCTTTGTACACTTGACTCTCCAAAGGTAGGTGGCTGTGGAAGTCCATGCAAGATGTGGTAGTAGGTTTGTAACTATAATACAGTATGAACAGGGACACTGGAAGTATGAACCAGAACCTTACGTTGCAGGAAAGAAGAATCATGCAATATAAGACTGAAGCAAATCATGTAGTACATTTTGTTACATTGATACCTCTCTATTTTGACATACATTGTTGCTGATTTAAAGAGATATAAAGAGATCCCTGAGGTTCTCGTGGCACAGTGCACTAATGTGTCTCCTGCAGGGGCCTGTGCTCGACCTCATGGTCAAAGGTTCAAATGCTGGCATGTACACTCATCCTTTCATCCATCTGAGGTTGATAAAATGAGTACCATTGAGTTGGGTAACAACAAACATCTATTATTCAGTGCCAAGATGCCTATGGGTGAACATGTGCTTTATACATGCACATGCTATGTTATGTTATGTTAAAAAGGCTGAGTTTGCTACAGGCACTTCCAGGTGTAGCTTAGGCACTGAAAACTTTCCGGGGGGCAGGAAAAGCTACAGGGGATGGAGAGTGGGCTGTTGGCCTGGAGCGCCCAGGGTTTATTCTGTGTCTGTGTTAGGGACTCTGGAAGCAAGTCTTTCTGACACAACTTAGTCGTCCAGAACAGTATTGTACATTAAACACTTGATACTGTAGTATATTACTAGGAAGCACTTCAGTATTTAGAATATTAGACGTAACAAAGACATGCAATATGTTGGCATTACTCTGAACTCACATGGCCTTCTTGACATGCTGGGCAAAACTGCATATTTTGTTTCTGGTGAAAACCTTATTCCGAAGACCTCTGCATCAGAGAGGTGCACTATTCAAAAAGCGTATATGTCCAATGAAGTTTATAACATATATATGTCCACTGAATACCTTCTCTGTATCAGAGAGGTGCACTGTTCATAGCGCATATATGTTCACCGAAGACCTCTGCATCGGAGAGGTGCACTGTTTATTACACATATATGTCCACCGAAGGTCGTCTCTGCATTAGAGAGATGCACTGTTCATAACGTTTTTAAGTCCACCAAAGACCTTCTCTGCATTAGAGAAGTGCACTGTTCATAAATCGTATATGTTCACCGAAGTTTCTAACACGTATATGTCCACCGAATATCTTATCTGCATCAGAGAGGCACATAGCACATATATGTCCACCAAAAGACCAGATCTGTATCAGAGAGGTTCACTGTTAATAACACATATATGTCCATGGAACACCTTCTCTGCATTTGAGAATTGTTCTGTTCATAAAGCATACATGTCCACCAAAGGTCTTCTCTGCATCAGAGAGGTGAACTGTACATAACACATATATAGAGGTGAGAGGTGAACTGTTCATAAAGCGTTCATATGTCCAATGAAGTTTATAACATATATATGTACACCGAATACCTTCTCTGCATAAGAGAGATGCACTGTCCATAGGGCATATATGTTCACGAAAGACTTTCTCTGCATCAGAACTTGATTGCTCGTAATTATCTTCTTGACTCCATTCAACTACAATGCACTTTATAGGTTTTGAGTTACAACACACCCTCACAAAATGACCTTTAATACCACACTTGGAGCATTTTTGAATCATTGTGGGGCACTTTTTATCATGAGCCAAATGATTAGAACTGCCATATCGATAACATCTACCCTTTAAATCATCCGTCCTTGAATTATATCTTTTAGTAAGACCCTTCTTGTGTCTATCTTGATCATCCTTAACCACTAGTTTCTTGGCAGTAGCTTTCACTCCATTTACACCACTATCATCTTTATCTGTGAATATCACTGCCTTAGTACATCTAGATGTGAGCTCAGCTCTACTAACAATAGATACCACTTCCTGTAACGTTGAATCCCCATAAAACCACAATCTATCACGGAGGGCAGAATTTCTGCAATGCAGAATAATCTGATCTCTTATAAGTTTATCATGCAATGAACCACATTTACCTGTGATAGCCATTTTATTCAATGGAGCTAAATAACCCTCTATTTTCTCCCTATGAATTTGTTTCCTATTAAAACAATTATATCTGTCTATTGCAATACACACACTGGGAGAACAATATGCATCAAGCTCTTCAAGTGTATGAGAAAATACATCACCCTCGTCTCCAGAACGCGGTTTCTTTTCCATGCGATTGTACACTTTTAATCCTCCCTGACCTAAGCAATCTTCGTTTTCTTTATCGGTGTGAACTCTTCATCTTCAAATGTTGAATATATAGTTATAAAATACTCTTTCCACTCTTCTCTTTTCATACTTGATTCTCCCTCTGTGATCATAAATAGTTGAGGTTACTGTAAATTCAGGGTAGCCATATTTTATCCCAAAAGTAGCACCAAGAATAAGCTTAATAGATTATTAGTAGATTATTCTTCACTGATAAATACATCACAGATCCAATTACTGGAGTGAGCTTTGTCCCTTAATGAGGAAAAGAGTTTGGGAGAGTAATTTCCTTGAGGAAGCCCATCTCAAAATGGCCGTAGCAAATGTCTTGTAAGATAGCCAGCCATGGGCCTCTCTTGCCCGGTCCCACCTGATTTAGAGACACACTTAGCTGCAGTTCTTCCTTGGTTAGGGAGAGCAGGGATGTTGTCAGCATCAGTGGGAGCGAAAGAAGTAGGGGAGGACCCAGTGACTGAAGCAAGAAAGATGGTAGCTCAGTTTGTGACACCACCTGGGGGATCGCTAAGTGGGGGTCAGGGTACTCCTTCTCTTCCCAACCCAACCAGTGGCGTTCCTCCATCTGAAGTCAACAAGAACGGGCCGGTGGTCAGCCAGGCGACGGAGAAGTTGATGGAGCCTGCTGGTGCGAGTTCAGTAGGGAAGCAGGTGACACTGCCATTGTTAGGTGTGGGTGAATCCCGTACCGGGAGAGAGAATGTGGCTAGACACGTGAGGTAAAAGAACTCATATAGTCAGGCAGTTATGTTAGCATGTTTTCTTTGCTCCTGGATGAGAGGGAAAGGCAGGAAGTCAAGAAACAGAAAGACGGGATGATCCCTAGAGAATGGACAACTGAGTTGTTAAAATTCAGGGTGGAAGAGAACTTCAATAACTGGATCAGGGGCTTCTCAGTACTCATGGCAGTAATGGCAGAATGATTTCCTAACATACAGGCACAGATAGCATGTTATCAGAACCGCATTACTATGGCTCATGACAAATATGGGGGAGCGGGTTGGAAGCAGTATGACATTGACTTCAGGAGGGCTAAGTCAGCTGACCCAGCCCTCTCCTGGGACCAGGTAGACACAATGGGCCCGATTCACAGAACTAACTTAAGACAAAATCCTAAACTTACTACTTTTGGTATTCACAGAAGTTAGGATTTTGTCTTAAAACAGATTTAAGACAGACTTAAGTTAGGATTCTGTCTTAAGACAAAATCCTAACTTCTGTGAATACCAAAAGTAGTAAGTTTAGGATTTTGTCTTAAGTTAGTTCTGTGAATCAGCCCCAATATCTTGGTTGGATCAGTTTGGGCAGCACAGTCCAATAATCAGTTTTGTACAGTGCAATCTAATAACAGGGAACAGGCAGTCCAACCTTTTCAGCCCTTTCAGCCCCACCAAAACACAGGCCCGGCCAATAGCCCAGGTAGCTGGGGAGGACGGAAGGGGACATGTTGGGATTTTATTAGGCAGACATGCACCAGGACGCCGGGCACGTGTAAATTCAAACACGCCTGCTCTATCTGCGCTAACCCATCACACCCAGAGTCCAAATGTCTCAAGAAATCTAGAGATATGGGAAGGAGGAAACAGGAATGAAGGTGGGGTACACAAGGTGGCACACTCACCCATTGACACAACGTCTATGACCCCTTGGCTGAACAGGTACCCATGTCATTCCACTGCTAGGACTCTGCAAGAAGGTTTCATGTATGGCTTTAGGATCCGTGCCCCCTACTATGTGGGTTATTTCAAGAAACAAGGGTCCTAAGGATTTCAATACAGTAATAGAATAATAATATAGACTTCAATCAGTGCTATATGATTTCAACGCCCAGCCGGGCGTGAGTTTATTTAAGGAATGATATAAAATCTTGTTGATCCAAGAAGGACCAAAGTCAACTGTGAGATAGGGTACAGTCCTGTACCTATCCCAAAAGGTTAGAAAGAACAAAACAGGGTATAGAATAGAGGAAGGAAGAAGGTTTTTCAGGCAGGAAACAATTTTTGAGCCAGAGGGTGACTTGCAAATACAATAGAAAGTTTTCTCAACAAATTCACCCTGCAGTGTAAACAATTACAAGTATACATATTATATCATATGTTACACTGCATAGCGCGTCGACGTTTCGATCCCTAAAGGCTCATGATAAACTGGGACCATCATCAGGACAGTTTTGTAATTAATACCTGCATTACAAATGCGAAAGCCTGTAAAAAAGGAGGGAAAAATAGAAACAGGTTTTGAGGCATACGCCTAGAACATAGAATCAAACACAAGAGTGAGTATTTCGCCAAGGCGACAGTGCAGGTTATAAAGCAGGCCACTCTCACATTTTGACTCGCTGATCCATGACTAGTGTGGTAGTGATATTTAAGAAAATTTTCTTTAGGTTGAAGTGAGACTAACGGCGCAGTGGAGTTCAAAAATTGTGACATTCATGACCGTGTTACTCAAGTCTAAGTGAAAATAACGACGCTGTGACATGAACAAGGAATTCATATGATAGTGCTTTAAGGTGACGCTGTGTTCGACAGGATCTGGGAAAATGATTTTACGGTGCGTATTTGGTGACTGTGCAGTGAATTGGTGAAAATTGTGGGGGGGGGGGTTTGGCAAGAAGGTCAGGTATTACCTTTTTAGAATATTATGGAACCCAGAGTATTCGGGAATTGGCTTGCGACTTTTTCCGCTATACATGCTTTGATGCTGTTTGGTAAGGAGAAGGAATTAGCGTTAATAACCCAGCCTTCGGTGGGAATTTGGGCTTTCTAGGGAGGGGTTACATAAGCTTACCTTGCATTGCTGCAGTGGGGTCGGGGGTGTTTCTACCGGTCGAGGGAGTTCAGAACCGGTGCTAGAAACAGGATGCTACAGGATGAGTAAATCATACTGTAAGCATAACACTCGGTGGTGGGTGTCAAGCAAGTCTAAAGGGAGGAGGTGAAGGCTTACCTAGCGCTACTGAGATGTAGACGCATTCATTTCGTGAGATGTTGGTTTCACAGGAAGAAAAATGGTTCCTGCTGGTTCGGTAGTCCGGTTGCTATATGGTGAAACAATAATTCCCATTAGCGCGTTTCATGGGGCTGGGGGGCTGTCACAATCGGCGGAAATGGTGAGGCTTACCTGGCTACGTGCTGAATAGCCGTGCAGGAGGGGATTTGTCAGGATACGCCGTGTCGAGGGAGAAGGTGGCACCCACGAGAATCCTGGGGAATCAAAAATTAAACGGGGTTTAGGGGGAGGTTCCCATTTAGTTGGAATCCTCTATTGGGCTATCTGACCGCAATACGCTTACCTGGTAGCTGAATCGGAGTCACGGCGGGGTGGGGTGAAGCGCAATGGACTTCTACCCCTTTCCTTGCAGCGCGAGTCCGCTGTACAGCAAGGACTCGTGGGTTGTGTTTAAGGGCCAGTGGGGGTGGAAATGGAAGATGGACCAATTCCTAGTGGGGCGTATTCCGGCGGACATCTTGGAAGGGTAAAAGTGACGAGGAAAACGGACTAATTAAAATTGGTACACAAAATACACATTAGTGGTGTAAACATAGAAGTTGGACTGTGAACACCATCTTTGGTTGTTGTAGGTAGCCGGGTTTAATCATTACTTAAATTGAAGGCTTAATAAGAGAAAGCGTCGCAATTATTGTAGAAGAGCCCTACTTATTTAATGATTATTGCCAACATTATGGGACATCAATTTAATAGCCCTGACGGGTACGTGGTGCCTGGAGTGAGTAATCATTGTGCGCATGCAGCGAGTGGGAAGTGGCCGGACATGCCCTCCATTCACACACATTGGTCTGACGGTGTTATAACATTCATTGAATTGACAGTGTTATAAAAACATTGGCAGATTCACTGCTTCACATTGTTATCGTTATGGACATTGTGATAATTGAAAGGCAAACATTCTCAAGTGATTGGGATGGTTGGAACCACATCCGTACAGTCAGAGTAGTGAGGTCCAATCCTCCGTGCGGTTCAATCCATTACGGATAGAGTCGAGCAGTATTATGCATTTGAGCTCTTCCCTATTCAATAGATTGGGCATACTTCCTCCTCTTGGTGGGAGTTTCAGTGACTTCAGTACAGTCCAAAGCATATCATCCTCACTGTGATTAAGTGCCTGGAAGTGTTCCACCAGTGGAGCGTTTGGCGTCCGGCATCTGATGCGGCTCCTATGTTGGCATATCCTGGTCTTGATCTTCTGTGATGTCTGTCCAACATAGTTTTGCTTGCAGGGGCATTGAATCAAGTAAATTACGTTGGTTGTATTGCAGTTCGTGAGTGAGTTGCATTTAAAGGTGACATTATTAAATACAAAACTTTTTCCCAAAAGGACCATTTGGTTCGGGCAGCTCTCCCAAGTCCCACCAACTCTTCCACTCTAGAATCAGCTTGGGGTCTGTCCCCCGTAGTTGGACACGTGAAATGCGGTGGATGTACAGTGTGTAATTTGACAATTGAGGGAAAAAGTTTTGTATTTAATAATGTCACATTTAAATGCAACTCACTCACGAACTGCAATACAACCAACGTAATTTACTTGATTCAATGCCCCTGCAAGAAAAACTATGTTGGACAGACATCACAGAAGATCAAGACCAGGATATGCCAACATAGGAGCCGCATCAGATGCCGGACGCCAAACGCTCCACTGGTGGAACACTTCCAGGCACTTAATCACAGTGAGGATGATATGCTTTGGACTGTACTGAAGTCACTGAAACTCCCACCAAGCTCAAATGCATAATACTGCTAGACTCTATCCGTAATGGATTGAACCGCACGGAGGATTGGACCTCACTACTCTGACTGTACGGATGTGGTTCGAACCATCCCAATCACTTGAGAATGTTTGCCTTTCAATTATCACAATGTCCATAACGATAACAATGTGAAGCAGTGAATCTGCCAATGTTTTTATAACACTGTCAATTCAATGAATGTTATAACACCGTCAGACCAATGTGTGTGAATGGAGGGCATGTCCGGCCACTTCCCACTCGCTGCATGCGCACAATGATTACTCACTCCAGGCACCACGTACCCGTCAGGGCTATTAAATTGATGTCCCATAATGTTGGCAATAATCATTAAATAAGTAGGGCTCTTCTACAATAATTGCGACGCTTTCTCTTATTAAGCCTTCAATTTAAGTAATGATTAAACCCGGCTACCTACAACAACCAAAGATGGTGTTCACAGTCCAACTTCTATGTTTACACCACTAATGTGTATTTTGTGTACCAATTTTAATTAGTCCGTTTTCCTCGTCACTTCTACCCTTCCAAGATGTTCGCCGGAATACGCCCCACTAGGAATTGGTCCATCTTCCATTTCCACCCCCACTGGCCCTTAAACACAACCCACGAGTCATTGCTGTACAGCGGACTCGCGCTGCAAGGACAGGGGTAGAAGTCCATTGCGCTTCACCCCACCCCGCCGTGACTCCGATTCAGCTACCAGGTAAGCGTATTGCGGTCAGATAGCCCAATAGAGGATTCCAACTAAATGGGAACCTCCCCCTAAACCCCGTTTAATTTTTGATTCCCCAGGATTCTCGTGGGTGCCACCTTCTCCCTCGACACGGCGTATCCTGACAAATCCCCTCCTGCATGGCTATTCAGCACGTAGCCAGGTAAGCCTCGCCATTTCCGCCGATTGCGACAGCCCCCCAGCCCCATGAAACGCGCTAATGGGAATTATTGTTTCACCATATAGCAACCGGACTACCGAACCAGCAGGAACCATTTTTCTTCCTGTGAAACCAACATCTCACGAAATGAATGCGTCTACATCTCAGTAGCGCTAGGTAAGCTTTCACCTCCTCCCTTTAGACTTGCTAAACACCCACCACCGAGTGTTATGCTTACAGTATGATTTACTCATCCTGTAGCATCCTGTTTCTGGCACCGGTTCTGAACTCCCTCGACTGGTAGAAACACCCCCGACCCCACTGCAGCAATGCAAGGTAAGCTTATGTAACCCCTCCCTAGAAAGCCCAAATTCCCACCGAAGGCTGGGTTATTAACGCTAATTCCTTCTCCTTACCAAACAGCATCAAAGCATGTATAGCGGAAAAAGTCGCAAGCCAATTCCCGAATACTCTGGGTTCCATAATATTCTAAAAAGGTAATACCTGACCTTCTTGCCAAACCCCCCCCCCCCACACAATTTTCACCAATTCACTGCACAGTCACCAAACACGCACCGTAAAATCATTTTCCCAGATCCTGTCGAACACAGCGTCACCTTAAAGCACTATCATATGAATTCCTTGTTCATGTCACAGCGTCGTTATTTTCACTTAGACTTGAGTAACACGGTCATGAATGTCACAATTTTTGAACTCCACTACGCCGTTAGTCTCACTTCAACCTAAAGAAAATTTTCTTAAATATCACTACCACACTAGTCATGGATCAGCGAGTCAAAATGTGAGAGTGGCCTGCTTTATAACCTGCACTGTCGCCTTGGCGAAATACTCACTCTTGTGTTTGATTCTATGTTCTAGGCGTATGCCTCAAAACCTGTTTCTATTTTTCCCTCCTTTTTTACAGGCTTTCGCATTTGTAATGCAGGTATTAATTACAAAACTGTCCTGATGATGGTCCCAGTTTATCATGAGCCTTTAGGGATCCAAACGTCGACGCGCTATGCAGTGTAATATATGATATAATATGTATACTTGTAATTGTTTACACTGCAGGGTGAATTTGTTGAGAAAACTTTCTATTGTATTTGCAAGTCACCCACTGGCTCAAAAATTGTTTCCTGCCTGAAAAACCTTCTTCCTTCCTCTATTCTATACCCTGTTTTGTTCTTTCTAACCTTTTGGGATAGGTACAGGACTGTACCCTATCTCACAGTTGACTTTGGTCCTTCTTGGATCAACAAGATTTTATATCATTCCTTAAATAAACTCACGCCCGGCTGGGCGTTGAAATCATATAGCACTGATTGAAGTCTATATTATTATTCTATTACTATATTGAAATCCTTAGGACCCTTGTTTCTTGAAATAAGTTACTTAACCCACGGTCCGAAGGCCTTTATTGGGTTCCCTTGTCTTCTTAAAACAACCTTACTATGTGGGGGCACCTGAATGCAAAAATCAACCTTCAGTTAGGACTAAACCAGGTGTGGCGGAAAAAAAGATTACTAAAGAACTACGCCTGGGCAGAATAATGGGGCCATTTGACTGCATCCCGGTACGCAATTTTGTCTGCTCCCCTTTGGGGGTGGTCCCCAAAAAAGAGCAGGGAGAGTTCAGGTTGATTCACAATCTATCGGCACCTAGGGGCAACTCATTGAATGACGCCTTCAGTGACGAAATGTGTAGTGTAAAATACGCGTCATTTGACCAAGCGGGGGAAATGCTTAGGGGTTTGGGCACTGGTGCATTGCTGGCGAAATCAGATAATGAGTCTGCTTTTCGTTTGTTGCCAGTTCACCCAGCGGATTTTCACTTGCTAGGATTTAAGTTTCAGGATAAATTCTACATGGATATGTGTATGCCCATCGGGTGCTCGGTCTCCTGCGCTTACTTTGAAAAATTAAATTCATTTTTGGAATGGGTTTTTAGACAGGCGATATGCACTATCTAGATGACTTTCTTTTCCTGGAGTCGCCGGGCTCACGAAAGTGTTCGTGGGCACTGCAGGAATTCTGTACGCTCATGCAGGCTTTTGGGGTCCCCCTGGCGGCAGGAAAGACTGTGGGACCAACAACAGCGATAGAGTTCTTAGGCATTGAGTTGGATTCAGTCCAAGGGTGTTTCCGCTTACCAGCAGACAAGACTACAAAATTCAGGACAGCATTGCAGAAATAGCTCACCAAGGATAAGGTTACCTTGCATCAGTCACAGCAGATGGTAGGGCAGTTGAACTTTGCTCTCAGAGTGATTCCGACGGCACAACCATTCTCCCGCTCCATCTCCTAGGCCATGACCGGCCTAAAAGAAAAGCACCACCACACCAGGCTGTCGGCTGAGGTTAGGCTGGACATGTTGATTTGGATGACATTCCTGTAGGACTTGAATGGCAGGGTAGTGTGGCCCGGTCCACCCACTACTTCTGCAGAGTTGGGTTTATGGACTGATGCTGCGTGTAGTGTGGGATTTGGCGCCATACTTGGTAACGAGTCTGTGGCACAGCAGTGGCCAGCATCATGGGTGCAGAATGGTTTAAGAGCTAACATTGGTTTCTTGGAATTGTTCCATATTTGGGTGGTCTCAACAGTTTGGCCCGAAAGACTGCGTAATCAATCCATGGTGTTTTGGTCTGACAACATGACTGTAGTCGAATGCATCAACCAACAAGCAGTAAGGTGTAAAATGATTCTCTGCCTGTTAAAAGAGATAGTGCTGTTGTGTATGAAAGAGAGCATATTGTTTAGGGCTAAACGTGTGCCAGGGGTGTTAAATCATGCTGCTGATGCACTCTCTCGTTTCAAGATGCAGGTCTTCAGAACATACCGCACCTCTGAAGCAGCGAATCCAACATCCTTCCCAGAAGTTCTTTGGCTGATTGGTGCCCCCAACTACCGAACCTTGTGGCAGCTAGCCTAGCTCCCAGGGCCAGGAAAGCTTATGAAGGGGCGTTTTGGGCATATTGTGAATTCTTGGGAAAGGATTGGGCAGAGGAGTGGCATGACACAGGGGCCCTCCTGCGTTACTTAGGTGCTTTACATGGAGAGGGGCGCTCAGCGGCAGCAGCCAGGCGCCACGTAGCAGCAATATCGTTCTTCGCCCTAACCAGAGACAGCAGGGAACCCACCAATAGCTTCACAGTCAGGAAGGCTTTAAAGGGTTGGCAGCGTATCAAAGGGTCAGCACCGGACTCGAGACATTCAATAGGAGTGCAGTTTGACACTGTTTGCAACACCAAGGGGGAAGCTCTGCTATTCAGGGCGGCCTTTTCATTAGCCTTTTATGGTGCTTTTTGCATAGGGGAACTGGTGGCCCAGAATAAGCAGGATGTAAAAGGGGGTTTACAGATAAAGCTTGCACAAATACAAGGCAACGCCTTATTGATATCCATTAGGAAGTCCAAAACTGACCAAGAGGCCCGTGGTGAGGGGTTAGTACTGCATCGGGCACAGGGTAGTCCTTGCTCTCCCGGAGCACAATTAGAGGCATTCTTACAGCATAGACCTAATACAAGGGGGGACTTTATTAATCCATGCGGATGGTACCCCGCTCACCGGGTTTCAGTTGAAAAGAGTCATGGATATGGCAGTACTGCAAGCAGTTTTGGATCCTAGTTGCTTTGGAACTCATTCTTTCAGAATAGGGGCTGCCACAGAGGCAACAGCAAGAGGTTTGGACAGCAGCAATGTCAAAAGGATTGGGAGGTGGTCCTCCAATTGTTACAAACACTATGTGCGGCTGCACATGTTGTGAGTGGGACGTTAGCAAAGTACTGATGCATGTCTGTTTTCTGCTTATCTCTACAGTTTCTCGAACCTGTCACCAGGGGGGAAACTGGAGTAGGCCCATCAGCAACTATCACCAAAGCAAAGACGTGCACCTACAGCGGAACCTGGGCCACATGTTGTTTGATTAAAGCCGTTCACATGTGAGACGTTTGAAGGCATTTTTCTTTTCAGGAAATTACAATTACAGAGCTGAGAAGACTGGTTTTAGTGTCTCACGATATGGTAGTGGTTTGTTTGGATCAATTTAGGGTTTTATACAGGACCTACTGAGCTAGGGGGGCCTCTCCCTAGTATCATTATCTTATCCTGGGAGGGAATGATCTGGTGAAACTGGGTAGAAGAGGGCTAGTGGAATCCATAATCATGGATGTCGGTTGGTTAGCTAAAACATGCCAGGGATGCACCTTAGCATGGTCCCAGATGGTACCTAGATGTCAATGGAGGGGGGGGGGGAGTCTGTGAGGGCACTGAACCACTCTGTTAAGAAGCCAGAAGGAAACTTTGCAGAGTAACAGAGAGACGAAATCCAGTAAATGAAAGTAAGCAGATCTTTATTCATCCGCTCAGATCAGCTACGTACAGTTTAAGATACTCGTCAACCGCCCAGCATACTGTTTATACCCAACCTGAACATTCAAAGAACAACATACACACACGCGACACAGATCCACATACACACCGCACGCGAAACACAACACGCGACATACACACATTCAAACCAACACAGCACACTTATTGTTTGTGGATGACGCGTGTGCGTTCACGCGCGTCATTCCAAACAATAACATGTACTACACACCTCCCTCCTTTTTTTTTTTTTAAGTAAGAACAAAATCTCTGAACCGTGCCGGAGCTCTGCGACACTTTGAACCTCTCAACAACTCTTGCGTGTTGGAATCACAATTAACAGAAACAGTAGGTGATTCAGATGACCTTGAACTGTCTGCGTTGACATCCAAAAACACGTTAAATGAATCATCTTCATCTAAAAACACATTAGATGAGTCATCTTCAGAAAAAGATTTGCTGTTGTTAAATTTTGAAACTCTGCTAAAATGCCAAACACTTCCATCTAATACCCTTACAGCATTCTTAAATACCTCAATTACTTCAAAAGGATCAGACCACTTTGCTAACCCTTTATGTACATAACCACCTTTTTTTAATCTCACCAAATCTCCCACTCGAATGGACACAGAACCTCTTGTTCCCACTTTTGACAAATCTTTCTTCATTTTCTCTTTATAAACATCAACTTTCTTGTGAATTTCTCCAAAATCAACTTCTGCAAAATCAATGCGACTACTATCCTTGTTCTTTAACCACCAAGGAACCAAATTAGTGCTGGGTTTACGCCCTCTCAACATCTCAAAAGGAGATAGCAATGTAATAGCATTGGGAGCAGTCCTGTATGACAACAACATGGACTGTAACGCTTTATTCCAGCATAAACCACCTTTGACAGCTAGTTGAATAGCCTCCTTAACTACTCTATTGAATCTCTCTGTCTGACCATTAGCTTCAGGATGGAATACCGCTATTCTTCTGTGAAAAATACCACATCTATCAAAATACCTCTCCATTTGCTTACTAACAAACTGTGGACCATTATCCGTTACTACCTCTTGAGGAATACCCTCTCTGCAAAAAATGTCATCCATAAACTGTATAATAACATCACTGGTAACTTCTCTGACCATCTTTATTTCTGGCCATTTTGAAAAATAGTCTATGAGCACTATACCAAAAGAATGCTGTTGAGGCAATACACCAAATGGTCCAATAATGTCAATACCCAGTTTGTTCCAGGGTGATGCAGGTTGTGGTTCACTGGGTAAGGCCTTAGCTGTTTTATCACTCTTAGCACAATTCACACAATTTTACCTGTTGCTCGACAAAATAATCAATACCCGGCCACCAGAAATTGTTTTTTAAACGTCTTCTAGTGATTGATATTCCAAAATGCCCCACATGAGCTAAATCTAGACATTTTTTCCTGAGACCAAAAGGTGGAATACATTTATCATTCCTTAATAAAATGCCATTTTCTAGCGCCAATTCATCCTTAATTTTATGGTAACTCATTAAACCACCTGTAAAGTTCCTTCCTTCAGGCCAACCTTTCAGTACATATTCCTTTACTTCTTTAAGTTCTAAATCTTTGTCCATTTCTTCATTCCATGTCTCCTCTTGTACTATTGAATTTTCTCCAAACACTAAATTGACATCACTATAAACATGTGCTACCTCACATTCATCTTTATCAATCACCTCAGAATCTCTGCATGCCAATGGAAGTCTTGACATGCAATCAGCATGAACATTAGATTTCCCAGGAATGTATTCTAAAGAATACTGAAAATTTTGTAACCTAGATGAAAGTCTAGCCAATCTAGAAGAAAGTGTACGTCCTCCACCTGGTGGTAATATGTGCACCAAAGGCTTGTGATCTGATTTAATAATAAATTTTGTTCCCCACAAAAAAGGTCGAAAATGTTCCACCCCCCAAACACATGCCAAAAGTTCTCTTTCAATTACAGAATAATGTCGCTCTGACTCCCTCAACGTCCTTGAAGCATAAGCTACAATCCATTCTTTACCCCATTCCTCTTGAATCAACACAGCACCCAATCCGCAATTACTTGCATCAACTGTCACAATACACTTCTTCCCAATCACAAATGGTTTAAGACAAGGTGCTCGAATAATCATTGACTTTACAGCATTAAAGGTTGCTGTCATAGAATCTGTCCATTCAAATTTTGCATTTTTCTTCAGAAGCATCCTGAAAGGTTCAATTACACTTGCATAGTTCTGGATAAATTTTGCATAAAATTCCACAAGTCCCAAAAAAGCAACCAACTGTTCTTTGTTCTGAGGAACAGGAGCCTTGCTAATGTTTTCCAAATGCGAAGTTTTAGGTCTAATGCCATTCGCACTAATACAATGTCCAAGATATTCCACTTCTTCTTTCCTGAATTTACACTTGGAAGCACGCAGAGTTAAACCTTTCTCTGATAGAGCATTCAACACCGTAAATAAATGTTTGGCATGTTCAACTATATCCTTCCCAAAAACTAAAATGTCATCTTGAAATGCAATTGCCCCAGTTAAACCAATTAAGGTCTCTTTCATCAACCTTTGAAATACCGCAGCTGCACTTGCTAGCCCAAAAGGCATCCTGCAAAATCTGTATAAACCTTCAGGTGTAATAAAAGCAGTTAAGTCTCTTGAGTCTTCATGTAGAACTACTTGATGATACGCACTTGCTAAGTCTAAACAAGAAAATACTTTGGCATTATCTAAAGTGGAAACCATTTCATGCAGATTGGGTAAAGTATGTGAATCCACGCAAATTGCATTGTTCAAACTGCGTAAATCTATGCATACACGAAGATCTCCCCCTGATTTGATCGAAATCACAATGGGTGAAACCCAAGGGGATGATTCGATGGGCTCTATTATCTTCTTTTGACACATATCATTGAGAATTTCTTTTAATTTTTCTCTATAAGAAAGAGGAACATTCCTAACTTTATGACGGACAGGCAAAGCATTCGCATGTACTTTTATCCGATGTTAAAATCCTTTATATCTTCCTAAATCATTGCAGAATAATTTAGGAAATGTCCCTTTAATTTCAGAGATCAAATCTTCTCCACTTTTACTTTGCCCAGAATTGCTTAGTTCAGAGTCAATAGAATAAACAGGAGGTTCAGCATTAGGATCAAGTTTCATTCCCAGTTGTTCCTGGTGTGGCCAACCTAACAATGAATCACCAGATTTAGTAATATACACTTTCCCATGTGTAGACGAGTTTTAAATTTAAGTTCAGCTATAAAATAACCATAAGTTGCAGTCTATGGCCTGTATAACCACTTGGTGTGATATCTGGTTGTGTCAAATTAACTCCAGGCCAATTAGACTTAAATAAAGTGTCGGGTAAAATAGTGTACTATGAGCAAGAGTCAACAAATACTTTGGTAGATACTCCATTAATAGTGATATCACATGAGGGAAATTTTTTAACTTTAGGTTCTTTAGTTATGCACATTATAGTATTAACATCAAATTCACAATCACTTGAACCTTCATGTTCCTGGTCTTGTACTAAACTGACTTTCCTTGGTGCAGATCTGCAAACTTTTGAAAAGTGCCCTTTTTTTCACATCTTGAACATATTTTATCCACCGCCGGGCATAACTTCGAGTTCCCTAGATGATAACCACTGCCACTGTTTTAGATGTGGCAGTGTGCAGAATGTTCAATTGACTTGGCAATTTCAATTGCAGTATTCAAAGTCATATCGGAAGTTGTCCATAACCTTTGTTGTATCTTTTTGCTATTTGTACACATGAGAATTTGATCTCTTAGTACTTGATCATAATTAATATGTTCAAAATCACATGTAACCGCTAATGCTCTCAATGCAGATACGTAGTTGTCAATGGACTCATCTGTTTGTTGTTTTCTTGAGTAAAATTTAAATCTCTCCATGACCATATTAATTTTTTTTCCATATCTAATAGCTAGTTGTTTAGTTGCAATCTGATATACATTCAAATTAGAAATATCACTTAAAGGAGGAAAACTTTTAAATTCTTTAAGTGCAATCCCTCCAAGACAGTGCTTTAATAAAGCTAATTTTCTTTCTGCTCCACAATCTTCTTCTTCTAAAACTTCAACATATGCTAAAAACATTGGTTCCCAAATGTCCCATTCAATTGGAGGATCACCTTTAGTGGCAAAAAATGATGGGGGAGGTTGAATCCCTGTCATAGTTAATAAACAGATGATTTAACAATAAATAAGAACAGATACATTATTTTACAGTCTTCCTTTAAAATGTTTGTGACTCACAACAGTGTGTGCGAATCACAGAAGTCACTTACTGTTTATTTTCCTCTTGTAAATATTCCCAAAGTAGATTTGTTCGAGTTGTTCACAATCCTCCACTCAACTGAAAAATAAAGTATTTTTTTTCCTTATGAAATGATGAAATCGAGCAACATCCAATAAAAGAGCCTCTTATAAGTCTTTTCTTGTATTATCCAATGAAAAGAGTGAAATTGCATCCAATAGAAAGTGCCAAGCAAAAATTATGGAGGAAAACGGCCAATGAGAACAGGTTAAACCAAAATGTAGAAAATCCTTCGAAAATCCACTTGTTACACGCATGGAAACGTGTTCCCGATCGTCGCCAGTGTTAAGAAGCCAGAAGGAAACTTTGCAGAGTAACAGAGAGACGAAATCCAGTAAATGAAAGTAAGCAGATCTTTATTCATCCGCTCAGATCAGCTACGTACAGTTTAAGATACTCGTCAACCGCCCAGCATACTGTTTATACCCAACCCAAACATTCAAAGAACAACATACACACACGTGACACAGATCCACATACACACCTCACACGAAACACAACACGCGACATACACACATTCAAACCAACACAGCACACTTATTGTTTGTGGATGACGCGCTTCATTCCAAACAATAACATATACTACACACTCAGTAAGAAGGACCAATAACAAAATAGGGAGGTTGTTTAGGTCTCCTCAGTTACAGACGATCGCTCACTGGTGCATCCGAGGGGATCCGTGCTTCTTAAAAGACAATGTCCATCTATCAAAAGTAGGTAATGCAATCTTCCCAGAGAATTTGCTGGCATGGTTAGGGGGTTTCAGAAACAGGGCATGACCTTCTAGTTAGCATAGTGGAGGGGCTGATAGTTGGGCAACTATGCTGGCCTTAAATGGGGTTGCTCAAGGGGGAGGGGCAGGTGTCCCTCCTAGAACTCCAGGGGCAGTTACAGCCTTTTTGGCTGGATGGGTGCGGGGGAGTTACTCTTTTCCTAGGCTGGTTGGCCACCCACCACGTGCACAATGGCACCAGTAAAGGGCGCAGAACTGCAAGGGCCCCTTATGGAGATAGTATACTGAGCATACAGGGGTAACCAGGGGGGAAGTGAACCTCCCTCGCGCGCCCCTTAACAGTTCATCTCTCAGCAGCGCTTGTGGCAGCTATGGTAATGGGAGGGACTGCAGTGGCTAGTAACCACGATGTGCTTTCCTCAACAGCGCTCGTGGCAGCAATGGGCATGGGACAAAGCTTGGAGCCCTTGAACAGCGCGTTCCTCCACTTCGAGTAACTGCAGCGTCTCGTAGCACAACCCTCCCTCTCGAGCCCCCAACCACCAGTGTCTACAAGACGACAGTCCACATCCCAAACCAAAATCAGCGTAAAAAAGCAAGCAACTAGACAGTACATGGGGGATCTGCCAGGGCTGTAAATAAATTTTACTCACAGAACACTCACCGGCGTGGGTTTACGGCTTGTGTTTCCAGCTTGTCTCCAAATCGTATTGTTTTTGGAGAATAATAGAAACCCTTTTATTCATTTCTTGAAGTTCTTTATTCACAACTCAAGACCTGTAGTGGTTCCAGCCACAGCTTACTCCACTAAGTCACCACTCAACTGTCTTCTTTTCCACTCTCCACATTCCAATTTCCCCCACATTCTGAGAACAAACTCTGTAGAGAAATTTCACATCATAATATATGGCAGGAAACTAGGTAGAACTGTCTCTGTTTTGATTATTTTGCGTTTAATTCCTTTATAATTTCTTCTTCCGCTACTGCTCGAACAGCCAGGTCTTGAGCTGCTTCCTGAAGGCGAGGTGGTCTTGGGTCAGGCGGAGGTGGGTCAAGAGGGAGTTCCAGGTCTTGGCGGCCAGGTAGGAGAAGGACCTTCCTCCTGTTGTGGCTCTGCGGATGCTGGGGACGGCGGCGAGGGCGTGGCTGGTTGATCGGAGCTGGCGTGTGGGAGTGTAGAAGTTGATGCGGCTGTTGAGGTAATGTCCACATGCCCACCATCACGTGCGACGGCTGGTGCCGTCAGCAGCATCGAAGGGGTTAAGGAGGTAAATGACTGATCCACGTTCTAGCACTCTGAGTGACCACAGCCTTGGCACTTATTTAGTCACTCTGCACTGTTGATAGAGCGCGCTGTTCACCCGGGTCACTAGGTTTCCTGTTTCTCACACGCACTGGGCCCTGGCGTGCTCATTCAAACCAATGACTCGCGTTTGGCGTGAACCGGGTGGGTTTTATACACGCTACTATGAGTAATCCGGGGGGGTGACTTCTCACCACTGCTAATCATGTACCTGACTTACCACAGGCACATTACTCCAGACGGATCAGGAGCTAGCAGGGAATAGGTGACAGGGGTCCTGGAAGAAATACACTTTATAACCCAAAGTACATTGTCCACACTATAATTCGCAAAATAACCACAGACACCTGATGGGGTTAAAAGTTTTATCTAATGATTCAAAGTAAATATGTCAGGATAAGCAGGATACAAAATAACACATCAAGCATTAGGATCACAACCAAAATATAACTATGAATTAGAGCAAGGACCATTGAGAATAAGTGGACATCAAGGGATATGAGTATTTGGAGAAAACGCAATTCAACATAAGTATGAACTGAACAAGGGACCTGAAGTGTATACTTGAACTAAACTACTTATGCTATTCTTACTACGTTTACTGCAACCATGCTAAGGGAAAAGGGGAAAACGGGGACACACTAAAAAATATGACAGTTCGTTACTTTCCTAAAGGGGGGGGGGAGAAGTGGAACAATTCTAATAAACAATTGCATATAATTTGCATTTCAAGGAGATAGGGCAATATCACAGGCAAGAGTGCTTTATTAAGAAAAGGAGAGAAAGTGAGAGAAAAGACGCGAACCCACAAACAATATTTACCTAATTAAGAATGAAGACTAACCCTGGCCACGGGTCAGTTTGGAAGGACGGGGACAAGGACCCTCAGAAAAGGAATGCCAGAATGCGAGCAGGTACAGCTCACGGGCAGTCAGGACAGGATACCCCTCGGGATTTGGTTCAGGACTGGGTTCACCAAGGTACGACCAACACCCACAGCTTCAGAAGCAACGCCTGCGTTACCCCTTTCTGCAAGTAATCCGCCAGTAACCCCGATTGGGTTTTCGAATTTCCCAGCAAAGTGCTTCGCCAGCACTTAAGACTATTTCCACCCCTAGGAGTTTGTGGAAAGTATGGACAGAGTGCTCCGCAGCACTCAAGATTGGATCACCTATAGAGTTCGTAGGGTCAGTGACAGGTCTGCTACTCGGACAAGTCGGACAATTTTCCTAAGCTACGCTAGGGTAATTATACAGTTTGGGGACCCTTAGACCACCCACCAATGTTGCAAGTGACAGTTTCTCACATTATGATTGGTCAGGAGAGGTGTCCTGGTCATTGTCACCTCCTAGAATTCAGTGTTCCCATCATACATATTTAATTTTGCTTATCCGCCCCTTCACGTTCCCATCCATAGGAATACAGTAGAAATTGCGAGAGTACAAGGTATAGCAACAATGTCTCTGCGTTTCAAGGTGATTTTCATCGTCTTGTGCTGGGTTCTCAGGCGCATTGGGCTTCAGGAGCCAGCTGGCTTGTTTCAGCTTCTGCGCAGTAGAGTTTTTCCCAGGTCACATGGCAATACTCAGAGAAGCCTCATCATGGCGCCGGTTATGTATTTTCCAGCCCCCAGAGACGCGATACATGAAAAGTAAGCGAGAACAAATTAGAATCACACATAAAATGATCACACTGTATACCATGATAAAATTTTAACACACCCCTTACTTTATAACTTCTACAGCATTAAAGATTAGTGCGAAAAGACAGATAGGCTAAAGCAGCAGTTGCAAGCACAGAGCGTGGTGAGAGACAAGCGGCCATGTTTGCAACAGTGCGCATGAGCACAGATTCCCTCCAGAATGCGAGTGCGTCACATCACATGGGTATGACCGACGCATGCGCAGACTGAATTTCAGCGAAGCAGCCATTTCTTCTAGTGCAAGCTTTGTTAGTATGAAAAGACACACAGGCAAGCCTCTTGGGGACACCCGCGTGTTGGGGAAAGTGCTAAATAAATGACGAACAGTTGGATTAATATGATTATACATTAGACGAGGTTCATGAGTGCGAGCAAGTCGCTTTACGTGCGAATCCTTGCTCCATCAATCCCCTCTTTGATGATATTTACTATCATCACTATATAACGGAAACAGATGCCAACTTTCATCCTTCCATATCACTCATTTCTATTTCAACAAACTTGTTGTTGATTTTTCTTTCAGCTTCTCTATGAGAGTGGTGATTCTTCACCTTTTTGTAGATTTCGTTCCTCAATTCTTCTAATTCTAATTCATCAATATTTCTCTTCACCCCTCTTTTGTTTACAGTATATTTTCTTTTGCACTTTTGACATTTACAGCAGATGAAAATTATCAACGCAATCACACCTATTCCAAATATTGGCATCAGTATTTTCCACAGAATGTTTCTACCTAGGTTAGAAAACCAACTACCTATAGAGGAGAGACCTCCAGTCAGTCTCGTCCAGGCACTGTCAACCTCTAATGGTTTGAGCTCTTTTTCCAAATTAGTTATGTTCTTCACATATTGTTTTAATTCGATACTTTTGTCAGGAATGTAGGTGCAACAATGTTGCGCCTTCAGCATTCTACAGACTCCGCCCTCTTTTGCCAATAAGGTGTCAAGAGCAAGGCGATTTTGCAAAACCATTGATCTGATCGCAACCATTTCAGTATTGACCAACAGGAATCCAGCAGCAGTGTCAGTAGATAACCGATCCACTACTGTAGACAATTTGCAGATCCTGTGAGTGTTCAGAACTACCCCCATTCCAGGTATCAGTGCACTAAAGATATCACCTACAATTTCACCTATGCTTTCACGTTTACTACGCACTAAGCCATTAGTTTCTTCAGTGCTTCCAGCTGCATTATTCACATGGTATATTTTCGGGAAAACAATGCCAAAATAGCAGCTTCCATACCAGTGATCCGGCAATTTGAAATAAGCCTTATTCCCACATATATAATAAATTCCGGGGAACACAGGTTCTGACCCATTTTTGAAACCCCAACCTCCAATTACCTTATAATTATGTTCACACTCGCTGGAACCAATGAATACATTGTTATAATATTCTGTCCTTTCTCTATGGAGACAAAGTTTTCCTTTCCGTTCAAAATCCAGCAACAAAGCAGGATTAGCTTCGCCTTGAGAGGTGTTATCCAGGTGCACAGCCCACCTAGGGACTCTATCCTTTTCATCATTTGCCTTTCTCTGAAACTTTTCCCTCCTTCGGTCTGCCATTTTTATAAACATCTTTTCCTGCTCTTGCAAAGAACAGGTCAGATTCTCTTGTCGTGCTTCATCTAAGTCTGTCACCTATAGTCAGGAAATATTCACCCATATAACGGGTTACCTCGCTTTTAACATGGACAAGGTTCAAATGTCCTCTAATAGGGAGTTCAGAAAACACTACGTCAGCATTTGAATAGTAGTACTGTAAAGTGCTTCTATAAAACAAGCTAGCTAATATACTACAGGAAATTCCGTAGGTTAGGGGTAAGTGGTGATATGTCACGCCTTCAGCTACAGATGTGGGTAGCTTCATGCAGACATAACAGTCTTCTATTTCCATAGCTTCTACATAATGCACTAACAAGTTAGCAAAAACATTTAAATGTGTCCGGTTTCTCATCTTGTGAAAGTGCAGTTCACACTCATCTGATGCTTCTAAATTCTGTCGTGTGTGTCTTTGCTTAACTGGATTGTCATATCGTTCTAAGCTTTGTGGTGTTTCTTCAGTCCGTGCAACGTCTGTGTCTAATATTTCAGGTTCAGTAGGGGACAGGTTAGGATTTTTACTTATCATAAAAGGTAAAAAGACGGTTAATCCTATCCACATTACTATTAGCATAGTTATACTACACAAGCATATCTTACAGCAAGTTTTACAACACCCAAATCTGGATCTCCCAGCTACGCTTGAATCAGACATTTTAGCTTACAGGTGGCTTTTGCAACCCCTCTTCTCTTCTTTATACCAAGGCTTCGCTCTGTTTGGTCTCACGGAGGGTCTTCGTCCGAACTCCGATCAGTGACGGACTCCTCGTCACTTTTCCCACTGTGATTGGGCTCATCAATTTCTTCCAGCACCAGGTATGTCCATTCGGGGCTCCGATACAGTTTATTCTGTTTCTTCAATCTGTCGCTTTTTCTCAGAAACTTGCCTCGGGCTGGTTTTCTTTCACTTTCAGCCCTTTCACGGTCTTTCAGTTTCTCCTCGACTGTTTTTATTCGGAGTCTTAGCCTTTTGACGTACCTGGGTGTACTTTTGCTTCTGTGACTTTCAGTGGTTGAGGACATTTGACCTTCCTCGTGCACTCTCTTATTTTTCTTCTTGTGCTTGACAGAGTCTATTTCCCTCCCTGTCTGACTAGTTCCAGGTCTTTCATCTATTTCTTCTGCCTGGTCCTCTAACTGGTCCTGTTCAGGTTCGCTCTGTAGGGTTTCTTTGCCGTTAGGTGAACTGGAGTCTGATTCCTGAACACGTTCATCTATTTCTATCTGCTCTGGTTCATGCACTTCGTTCTCTTCACTGTCTTCCGCATGAACCTCAGCCCTTACCACTATCTGTCCCTTTCCAGACTCCGGAGTTTCAGGTGGAGTGTCGACGTCTTGATCTGTCCCTACTTGGCCTATTTCCTGATCAGGTGTGATGTGTGTCTGGTTGACCTGACCTTCTTCTTCTAGTTCTGTCTCACCTGGACTATTCCACTCACTGTCTAGGTAGGAATATTTCCGGGTTCGTATTGGATCATGAACCTGGTCGTCGGCAGGGTACCACTCAACGTCTCGACTTGTGCTCGGCAGTTCGATGTCAGCAAGATCCGGACTCTCCTCGGGAGTCTCCTTAGCGGTGCTGCCTTCAGCTTCAGTCACGTTTTCTCCGGTTACCCGCTTGGTGTGGCTGGCATGGATCCACTTCGGCACACCAGCACACTTTACAGCAGTAGTGGTGACAAGAACCACTTGTCTCGGCTTTCCCCACTTTGGTCCAAGGCAACTCTTCCGGGTGTGTTTCTTTAACACCACCCAATCGCCTGGTCGTAGCTTATGTGCTGGAGTCTTGGGCCATTCGTCTTCTGTCTCTCCAATCTGGTGGGAGATAGAACGCACTTGGTCACCCAGCTGCTTGCAGTATTCTAGCACCAAATCATCAGTAATGCTTAGCAGTTTGTGTCCAGGTACCCATGCTTGTCGCATCACTCTCCCCATTAGTACCTCATGGGGGCTCAGGCCAGTTTTTCGATTTGGAATACTTCTCAGACTCATCAGCACAAGGGGCAAAGCGTCTGTCCAGTTCATTTTGGTGGAATCACACATCTTCGCCAACCTGGACTTTAGCGTGCCATTTATCTGTTCAACCACCCCAGATGCCTCGGGATGGTAGGCACAATGCAGTCTTTGCTTCATTTTAAAAGCCTTACAGAGCTCTTCTAGGACGTCGTTGGCAAAATGCCCACCTTGGTCCGTTTCAATCGTCTCAGGGATCCCAAACCTAGGTATCAACTCCCTGAGCAATAGCTTGGCTGTAGTTATGGCGTCATTTTTCTTAGCTGGGTAGGCCTCCACCCACCGGGAGAACAGACAAACTATGACCAGGATATATCTATATCCCTTGCATTTGGGCATTGTTATAAAGTCTGCCTGCATTCTGACAAAGGGACCTACTGCCTTACCAATGGTACTCTGCTCTACTACAGTCCTCTTTCCTGCATTGAATTGCTGGCACACTAGGCACCTCTGGCAATGCCTTTCCGCCTGGTTCCTGAACCTTGAATTATAGAACACCTTGTCAAACACACGGCACATGGCATCCCTTCCCATATGTGTTGGTTCATGTATCATTCGGACCATGGGATCTATCAGACTGTCGGGCAGTACGGGCACTCCACTTTTGTCTACCACCACACCGTCATTCCTCATTCAGCAGTCATTTTCACTCCATCTAGCTTTTTCTTCCCTGCCTGTTGACTGTTGTAAGTCTTTCAATTCATCCCACGTTGGCACATTATCAAACAACATCAGTTGGCAGCTGTGTCCACCCCACAACCCAATTTGGAGGGACATTTGGTGTCGGGCACAAAATTGGGCAATTTGGTCAGCATATCTATTTCCGGCTGTCACATCATCATTTCCTGATCTGTGAGCCGCACACTTGACCACAGCCAATTCTTTGGGCAATTGAATAGCTTCCAATAATTCTTGTACCACCTTTCCGTTTCTGATAGGGGTACCTGAGGAGGTCATGAATTCTCTTTGTAACCATAGTTGGCCGAAGTCATGAACAACCCCGTAACAGTACTGACTGTCGGTGTAAACAGTTATTCTTTTATTCTTTCCCCTCCTACAGGCTCTTGTCAAGGCGATGAGCTCAGCTACTTGGGCTGATTTCACTACGCATAGGTAAGAGGCTTCTATGGTGTTTGTCAACGTGACAACGGCATAGGCAGCACACAGACCCCCACTCTCATGTCTTAAACAGGAGCCGTCCACGAACATTGTATGATCTCCATCAAGCAATGCTACTTCTTTGATGTCAGGACGGGGCTTAGTGCTGAATTCTGTTAGATCAATGCAATTATGTTCCATTTCACCTTCGTCGTCTACATCCAGGGGAACAGGTAACAGAGTGGCTGGGTTAAGGACATTGCACCGAGAAATGGTTACATTCTCAGCACCAATCAAAATTCGCTCATACTTAGTCAGCCGACCAGGTGTGAGATACTGGGTCTTGGTTCTTGTCAGTAGAATCACAACAGAGTGTGGAACATACACAGTGACAGGATGTCCCATGACAATATTTTCACTCTGTTCCAGACTGACGCAAGTAGCAGCTACTGCTTTCAAGCATCCGGGCAGTCCAGCAGCCACTGGATCTAGAGTGGCTGAGAAATACGCTACAGGACGCCTGACCAGCCCATGCTCCTGGGTGAGGACTGAGAGCGCACAATTTTCTCTGGTGTCACAAAATAGTTCGAAACGCTTAGAATAGTCTGGCATACCTAATGCAGGTGCGGTACATAGACAATTTCGCAAGGTTACCCATGCGGACATGCTTTCGCTGTCCCAACCGACTGGGTCTTCCACTCCTTTCTTGGTCATTTTTATTAAAGGTTTGGCTAGATTTGCGAAGCCCACAATCCATTGTCTGCAGTACCCCACAACTCCTAGGAACATCCTCACCTCTTTCTGAGTTCGGGGTAGGTCCATTGCTTTAATTATCTTGATCCTTTCTGTGGTGACCTTTCGGATCCCTTTCTCTATCTGGTGCCCCAGATATTTTACTGAGTTTTTACAGAACTGTAATTTGTCAGGGGATACTTTATGTCCTCCCTTTCCTAGGTGATTCAGCAAGGCGATGGTGTCGGTGACACAGTCATTTTGAGTTTTAGATGCCACTAGAAGGTCATCTATGTACTGTACCAAAACGGACTCTCCGGGCAATATTAGGGTCTCAAGACATTTCTTTAATATCTGGTTGAAAATCGAAGGACTTTCAGTGTACCCCTGGGGGACACGATTCCAGACATAGATATGGCTGTCGAATTCAAAACTAAAAAGGAACTTGCTTTCCGGATGCAATGGGATGGAAAAGAATGCATGGCACAGGTCAATGACAGTGAACCATTCCGCATTCCAAGGAATCTGATACAAGATTACTGCAGGGTTGGGTACAATGGGACAGCAAGGTACAACAATTTGGTTTACCTTGCGCAGGTCCTGCACTACTCGGTATTTCCCACTAGGCTTTTTAATCCCAATGATAGGCGAATTGCAGGGACTGCTCATTACTTCTTCTATTATTTCTGCTTCGAGCAATCGGGTAATTTCAGTTGCGACTCCTGCCTTTACTTCTGCGCTCATTTTGTACTGTCTTGTTTTGGGATATACTGCATTTGTCTTAATTGCTATCTTAACTGGGTCCACATTTGCCATTAAGCCTACATCTTTTCCTGAGAAATCCCACACTTCTGGTACTACTCTTAACTGAAGTTCTTCAGGTAAGTCTTCAATTGACAACGTTTTAATGTCAGCATCAGGTCTTACTAACATTAGTTTGTACAAACCATCTTCATCTGGGGTCTGAACTTCGACGCCCTTTGGTGAGCAAAAGATGGTGCAGTTCATTTTGCACAACAAATCGCGTCCTAACAGGTTCACAGGACTGGAATCACAGACCACAAACCTGTGCATTTCTTTAAAGTTTCCTATGGAGATTTCCATGGGCTCCGTTACTGGAGTACTTATTATCTGATTTGAGACACCCACTACTTGGATAGCTTCTCCCGAGAGGGGTAGGTTAGGAACATCCACTGTTCTCACAGTGGACCGGGTAGCACCAGTGTCCAACAGAAAGGTGATGTCTTTTCCCTCAACCTTCCCTTCAATGTATGGTCCAGTCTGGTCTACCGGTAAGGAGGCGCCAAGTACGCACTCCTTGTCCTCCCCTCTCAGGCCCCGTCAATCTTGTTCATCACAGAGGAAAGAATCATTTAACAGGTACTGTGGAATTGTTGCCTTGCTTCCATTCTCTCCCTCCCATATTTCCGCCCTTTCATTCTGCTGGCCCTGGTTCTTGTAATGCTGTCTAGGAGCGCGAGGTACTGGAGGTAGCTTTACCTGTTGCTGGTTCTTTTTCGTCCCCTCTTTCTGCACCTGTGGATTTAAACCATTTATAGGGGCATTACCGGCCTGCAGGTTTGGACACTCGTCTCTTCAATGCCCTAACTGTCCGCACCCGTGGCAGGGGAACTTCTTCATAGCCTCTTCCCGACTCAATTTTGCCCGGGGCTTCCCTCCTCCCCCAGCAGTGGCATTCTGAGTATTATTACTGGAATTCAATTTACTTAACTGTTTTTCTTGCTGTTCAGCCAATTTTACTTGTGCCCACATCACCTTTTCCTTGAGGGCTTTCTTTTTATTTTCGATTTCATCTTCGCAGTATTTTGCGTATTTCAGGACATCATCTATGGGCTTTCCCTGCCAACTTATTTTATTATCTTGAATCCATTGAGATATCTCCGGCCTTAATCCTAGCACGAATCTGTAACTGAAATGGGTCATGTCTTTCATGTCCACATTATCGATACCACTGTAAGTTTTGAATACTTGTAGTAACCTTTCATAAAAGGAATGGACAGTTTCATCACGTTCTTGGGTGGTTCTATCTATTCTGGTCCAATCTGTCTCCTTTGCAGGTACCTTTTTCTTGAGGTATTGTAGGACTTGCTCATACTTCCTCATTACTTCAGGTGCGGGAGCTCCTGTTTTCTCGTCTCTCGCATATTCCTCACTAGGCCAATCAATTTCAATTTTGCAGTCGGTCCACAGATCTACAGGGACCACAATGTCGAAAAACCCATCTAGGTCTTTCAGAAGACATTTCTGAACTTTTATAAAGCGTTCTACCTGCCTGTACCAATCAACAGGCTTTTCCCGTAATTTCGGGAAGTCATTTGTAAATGACACAATATCCTGTCGGGACCAAGGGACATGGACATATTTTCCTCCCGGGACCTTTCTCATAGGACACAATTTTTCTGTCGGAGTTACTTCTTTTAACACGAATTCTGAAGCCTGAGACTTAGCCCTGCTGTCTTCCTTTTTCTTTGCCCACCGGGTTCTCCATTTCCCCACCTCTCCCCATTTCTGCAAGAGCTTCAACAATTCCTTTATCTGGATATGTTTTCCTACCACATTCAAGCTCTCTAACAGCCTGATTCATGTACGGGCCGTTTTGCGTGTCCCTAATAGCGAATAATAGCGACTCGCTATTGAGGAAACGCAAAACGGCATTCATGTACTTTTCGGGGAAAAAATAGCGACTCGCACGCGGGCGCTAAAGCCGTTAGCGACCTACAAAAAACGCAGAATAATCGCTATTTCCGGCCACCAGCGATCGGGATTGCGACTCGCAATCCCGATCGCACGGGATTGTGACTCGCAATCCCGTGCGATCGGGATTGCGAGTCGCATTCTCGCGGGATCTGGAAAACGGGAAGACGCATTCCGAGCACCGTGATGACATCACAACCAGGAAGCAGCCAAATCCCACCCCCAAACACCACAGTGACGCTATCATTCGAGTGTACACGACGGAAAGCTGCCGCTAAACCTCCGTTAGCGACTCCCGACCCGGCCGAAATAGCGACCGCCATGTCCGACGAACCTCTGCCTGGCCCCAGCAACAGCGCTGGCCGCAAGCGCAAACTAAAGTTCACCGAGCAGGAGCTGGAGAACCTTATAGAAGGGGTGGTGGCCAAACACGACCAGCTCTTTGGTGCCAACTCCAGGAGGGTCCCAGAACAGGAGAAGCGGAGGATCTGGGTGGGGATTGCCTCCAGCGTCAACTCTGTGGGCGTTGCGGACAGGTCGTTGGGGGAGCTGAAAAAGCGCTGGTACGACCTCCGAGGGCGTGCCAAGGAGAAGGTGGCGGAGCGCCTTGGTGAGGCATCAGGCACTGGAGGTGGTGGACCGACTGTCCCACCCAACACCCCCCTGGAGGACCAGGTAGAGGACACCTTGGAGAGGGAGGCGTGTGTTGGCGTGACCACTCTGGACTCCTCCCGCCCCACCCAAGACACCCAAGGTAAGTGGCATGCGACTGCGACCCTGTCCCCTATGACCGTCCCTGACCAAATAGGCTCACTCATTGGCCCTTAATCATGCCTATGTTGTGCATCAGGAAATGCCCTGAGGCATTGTGGGAGACGTAGTATGTCCACAATGTAGTAGTACCACAATGCGGCCAGAAAGGTTCCTAAGTGTGCAAATCCACAGCCATCCAGGGAATGTCACCCAGCATGCATGTAACATCTGCACGTCTGACAGTCACATGCACCTAATGAGTATCCACTTACCCTCACAGGTGCGGATGATAGCAGTGACAGCGAGAGGCTGCTGATTGATGAGGAGGCCCAGGAGGAGGAATCCCTACCCGCTACCCAGCCACCAGCCCCTGCCGCTGCGCCAACACCAGCAGCCAGGCCCCCCACCTTACCTGCTGCAACATCTGCAGGCCCACCGGCTGCCAAGGCCAGGCCCGCCACCTTACCTGCTGCAACATCTGCAGGCCCACCGGCTGCCAAGGCCAGGCCCCCCACCTTTCCTGCTGCAACATCTGCAGGCCCACCGGCTGCCAAGGCCAGGCCCCCCACCTTACCTGCTGCAACATCTGCAGGCCCACCGGCTGCCAAGGCCAGGCCCCCCACCTTACCTGCTGCAACATCTGCAGGCCCACCGGCTGCCAGAGCCAGGCACCCCACCAATGTGCCTCCAGTGCCTGCCGCACCTGCAACACCAGCTGCTGCACCACCTGCAGCTCGTCCAACACGATCTGGGCCAGCCACATCCGCTACACAGCGGCCGAACAGCAGGAGGGGCAATGGGCATCTCCATGCCTGCATGAGCGTGGAGCGGCGAATGCTCCGTTTACACCAGCGCCAGTCGCAGCAGCAAGGAGCCATCCAGCTCCAGCTGCATAAGATCGGCCGCAATGTGGCGGGAGTCGGCGAGCGGGTGGACCGCATGACGGCGGCCATGGAGCGCATGACGGCGGCAATGGAGAAGAATACTGCAGCGCTGGTGAAGAAGCGCAGAGTTGCAGGCAGGCGCCACCACCAGCTGTTGAGCCGGCTGTCGAGCTATAGTCGCTCAAATTATGTGGCAGCAAATGCCACCACCCAGCTGTCGCGGCGCTCTCTGACCCAGCAGCACCAACTGGTCCAGTGCTGCGAGGACATTACCCGGGTGCTGGAGCACTTGACCACCGCCGTGATCCCACTGCTTACACCTGTGCTACCGGCCATCGTAGGGGGAGATGATGCGAGTGAGGCTGCCTCCAGCGTGAGCAGCAACTCTGCCACGCAGGCCCCCCCACCTAGGCGCAGCACCAGGGCTACGCCTGGTACAGCTGCCCAGGATGAGGAAGAGCCTCACAGGCGCCTGGGAAATGTGCGCCGGAGTCGCCAATGACATTGTGTCAGGGACACAGGCGCAGGCTGAAGCTAAGCCTGCCATGAACCTTTACATGCAGTATGCAGGAATACTGGATTTTGAAAATAGTTGTTACCATGACCCTTTTATCTTGTGATTCAAACAAATACATTTATTTTGCTGCACACATTCGCCTTGTGTAATCATTACATTTTGCATGCAATTGTGATATGTGGGGTGGGGGAAGGGGGTGGGCTAGAAATTGTTAGCTGTGATGTGGTTGCGACGTCTGTGGCCTTCAGCTGGGTTCTCCCCGCGTGCATGGTGCGCTTGTGCTGGTGGCCGGTCGTCCCCCTCAGATTCACTGCCTGAGATGTCAACTGGTATCCGGCGCTTGGTTGCAATGTTATGAAGCATTGCACAGACAGCCACAATGCGGCAGCACGCTGCAGGACTGTAATACATGGCCCCACCTGTCTTGTGCAGTATACGGAACCTGCTCTGAGCAGGCCAAATGTCCTTTCAATACAGTTCCTTGTCCGGATGTGCGCAACATTGTAGCGCCGTTGCTGAGGTGTGGCAGGGTTGAGGTAAGGGGTCAGGAGGTATTCCCGTAGGGCGTAGCCACTGTCACCTGAATGAGAGGAGCAGATGTTGATTGCCTGTGCAGCGCAGTTACTTCATAGCAATGTGACATTGTCGACAAAGTGTACTTACCAAGTAGGTGTCCTTCCCCATACTCTCCCCTGATCAGTCGTGTGTGGAGTCCGCTGTGCCTGAAGATAAAGGAGTCATGGGTACTCCCTGGGTACTGGGCCACAATGTCAGTGATGATGGTCTTGGCATTGCAGACCATCTGTATGTTGAGGGAGTGGTAGGACTTCCTGTTGCGGTACATATACTCCGTGCCAGCTGGTGGGCAGATGGCGACGTGGGTACAGTCTATGCAGCCGAGGACATGGGGAAAATGGGCAACATTATAACATTGTAGTTTAGTGAGGTTCAATTCCTGTTGGCTCGTGGGAAATGTGATGTGCCGGTGGAGCTGGCTGAGCATGGCGTCAACAAAAGTGTGGAGGCAGCGTGACATGGTGGGCTGGGATATCCCCCCAGCAGCGGCTACTATGCCCTGGAAACTGCCGGAGGCCAGGAGGTGCAGGCTGCACAATACCTGCACATGTGTGGGCACAGAATTGTTTCGCCTTGTTGGGTGCTGCATGATGGGGTCGAGTTCTTGTATCAGCCAGGTGATCATTTCCCCATTCAGCCTGTATTTTGCATAAATCTGTTCTCTGGTTTGGCCCAGCAAGGTGACCCGCTGCCGGTAAATCCTTGCCTGCCTCATGCGTCTCCTCCGTGCTGCTCGCTGTAGCCTTCGCCGCCTCACCACCATGTACATCCCAGGCATTGTGGAACGCCTAATGCTGCTGCTGAATGTCCTTATGTGTGATTGGTCAGGCCTGGACCTGTTGGTGATTGGCTAACAGTTTTTCAAATTTAGCTTCATCATGGCTTTTATGGTTACCACCTGCTTTGAGTTGTCCTTAAATTGCGCCGCGCAAACGTGCGATTTAGCGCTTTTTCGCTAATGTATTTCTTTCATGAATGCCGATTGAGACAATATTGCGTTTCGCTAATCATTTCGCAGATTCCGTGGTTGGTCGCTATTTCCATATCGCTAATGCTCGACTTCCCGGAGTCTGCGACTATTACAGCGTAATCGCTATTCCATTCGCTATTTTTTTTTAGCGATTTCGCTATTTCGTACTTGAATGCCGATTCCGTGTTTTGTACCCGCAATTGCGTTTTCGCAGCCATTGCGGGAGCTATTTCGCTTCATGAATCAGGCTGTAAGTCTTTATCCGAAAAATCTACTCTGTAGGGTTTCTGAAGGATTTTGGAGCGACTGACATCAATTCCCATTTCTGTGGCCGTGTCCATTATCCTTTCATGGAGCAATCTAGCATTTCGGGTAAGATTTTTGCTGATAAACAGTAACTCTTCTTCACTGTATGAGTTTAAGCGCTCTAATCCTACGTTTCCAGCCATCATTTCTTCTATTTCTATCCTTAGTTTATAGATCTCTAATGGTCTGGATTGGGGAGTGGTCTCTTTCTCCAACTCTTTGGTCCATCTGTTTAATTCTTCTGGTGATACTACTGTGGCACTCCTAACCCCAGATGCACCTTCAATCAACACCTCTTTTGGCCTACTCTGACTTCTTGCCCCCAACATGCTAGCCCTAGGTTCTCTAATGGGCAAATCCATCAGAACCACTGATTCACATTCACTCTCTTGGTCGTCATCTATGAATACTTCCTTTCTCGGGGTGGGATGCTAGGAGTAGGCATTATTGGGGAGATAACAGGAGGACGAGGACTAGCCAGGTTATCCCTATAAAGAGGAATAGCGGGTCCAATGGTTACTGGGATAGTCAGGGAATCTGGATGGGGATGTATCTGGGCTATGGTCCGGACTAAATCATCTCGCTGCCTAGCCAGGGCTTCCTTTTCTTGTTCTCTCAAACCCTTTCCTGTGGGATTGTCATGCAATACTTGAGGTACCAAAGGAGGGTAAATACTTGGGGCAGTAGGAGTAACCAATCGTGGTGGTCCTTCTCCAAACGGCTGATAATTCGGGATCGTGGATTTTGGTCTGCAAAACCCATCCCCTTCACTGGTTTTACTGTCTGTACCTGTTCCATCTGTCTCGCTATCCCTCGGACATCTGGGATACTTTGCAAACGGGTTTGGTGAATTCAAAGGCTCAGACTCGGCTGCATAGGGAGGGGGGTTTTTCATCAATAAATCTTCTAGGTGCTCATCTTCTGAGTCCCCTACGGGCATTGTGTGATGGGTCTTTTCTGTGCCTTTTCCTTTTCCTTGTTCTAATACCCCCATCATTGGAAACAATCCCTCTGTCATCATGCTTTGTCTCCACTGTTTCATTTTCTGCTCTTTGGTTTCTCTATGGACCCTCGGATACCATTTACTCACTCCCTTGTCCATCCGGGGTCTATCTCTCTCCAAAGCCTCAATTTCCCACTCTTCTAAGGCCTCGTACTGGGTCAATCTGGGTCTGGGATGCAATTCATTCATGCGGGTCCTTAAGTTAAACAGGATCCTACCATTAAAGGTACCATCAATAGGAAATGCTAGAACTCCGTCATCTGCAGTATACTTTGCCCAATTTTCTAGCCACACACAGGTATGATACCCCTGTTCAAACATCATGAAGGAAGCAGGAGTATTCGGAGGAGGAATGATCACACCCTCTCTCGTTCTAATGGGTTTATCTGTTTTAAAGAAATTCTTTACCTTGTCGGCAAATGACATTTTTCTCTTTATTCCATACATCATGTGCGGTCTACCTCGTATAATCTGTTCCTTATAGAAGCCTGAGTTCTGTGGATTAGGTAAGAACTCAGGATACCACATATGCCTTTCCAGGCTCGCTTCTAGCTCGGCCTGATTAATTTTGTTTACTCTGGTACTCCCAATACTAGCGCGACTCTTATTTTTGTAGCAACCAATCAACACTGTGAATACAAAAATCCTTATCCAATGGGTGCGCAGCCTTTCGCGAGACCAAGTCCCATGCTCCGGCACTCACCCCTCCCTTACAAATTCGGCTTCTCTACACACCCGCTGTCCTGACCAATACCAGCGCGGCACGGAGTGACGTCAGAGCAGCCTTCCGCCCGACTCCCTCCTTCACAAGGTAACGGAAACTTTTAACTTTTCCTAAAGTGCGGGTGCAAAACTTAGTTACTAACACACAACGTCTGCCACTATGTTTGAGTGTTCTAAATAGGTAGAAAAATTTTCTCTCACTACAAGTAAACCACTTCTGTCTACTTTTCATTCACTCTGGATAGACTTCTTTGCCTGACCCTTCACACTAGTAATATAGAACCCGTTATTCTTCTGACTCATCCACCTTAGTCGGGGATGTGTACTGAGCCAGGATTTCACCAGCGAACTATCTTACGTACCAGACAAGCCTCGGAGACCCTATTACTCCTCCCACATGTGACCCTTTCTAGGTGATATCACAAGGGAAGTTTTATACAAAGGACTTCGTGGCTATCAATTATACAGATACGAAAAAAGATCCTAATTAGTGCTTCCAGGTATTTCTTCACCCTACACTAATGACTCTAAACAAGTGCCTTTTCCAGCTAACCGGATTCTACTCACCGTTAGCTATATACTTCCCCGGGGATTCGGACTACACTGAACACGTACAAACAGTTCTTGGTTAATATTACATAAAATACTTATAGCAGCAATGTAAAATCATATACACAGTCATATAAATTCTCAAAACATCGCAAAATATTTGAAAAAACGCAATAGAAAAATCAGCAGCATAGAATTTGTTTAGCAGCACATTTTAATTTCACAGTTCGTTTATCAACTATCCTGTCTACCTAATTTAACTAGTCCTAACCATTACCTCTGCTACCAGAAAATTACTGATAGAGCGCGCAGTTCACCCGGGTCACTAGGTTTCCTGTTTCTCACACGCACTGGGCCCTGGCGTGCTCATTCAAACCAATGACTCGCGTTTGGCGTGAACCGGGTGGGTTTTATACACGCTACTATGAGTAATCCGGGGGGGTGACTTCTCACCACTGCTAATCATGTACCTGACTTACCACAGGCACATTACTCCAGACGAATCAGGAGCTAGCAGGGAATAGGTGACAGGGGTCCTGGAAGAAATACACTTTATAACCCAAAGTACATTGTCCACACTATAATTCGCAAAATAACCACAGACACCTGATGGGGTTAAAAGTTTTATCTAATGATTCAAAGTAAATATGTCAGGATAAGCACGATACAAAATAACACATCAAGCATTAGGATCACAACCAAAATATAACTATGAATTAGAGCAAGGACCATTGAGAATAAGCGGACATCAAGGGATATGAGTATTTGGAGAAAACGCAATTCAACATAAGTATGAACTGAACAAGGGCCTGAAGTGTATACTTGAACTAAACTACTTATGCTATTCTTACTACGTTTACTGCAACCATGCTAAGGGAAAAGGGGAAAACGGGGACACACTAAAAAATATGACAGTTCGTTACTTTCCTAAAGGGGGGGGGAGAAGTGGAACAATTCTAATAAACAATTGCATATAATTTGCATTTCAAGGAGATAGGGCAATATCACAGGCAAGAGTGCTTTATTAAGAAAAGGAGAGAAAGTGAGAGAAAAGACGCGAACCCACAAACAATATTTACCTAATTAAGAATGAAGACTAACCCTGGCCACGGGTCAGTTTGGAAGGACGGGGACAAGGACCCTCAGAAAAGGAATGCCAGAATGCGAGCAGGTACAGCTCACGGGCAGTCAGGACAGGATACCCCTCGGGATTTGGTTCAGGACTGGGTTCACCAAGGTACGACCGACACCCACAGCTTCAGAAGCAACGCCTGCGTTACCCCTTTCTGCAAGTAATCCGCCAGTAACCCCGATTGGGTTTTCGAATTTCCCAGCAAAGTGCTTCGCCAGCACATAAGACTATTTCCACCCCTAGGAGTTTGTGGAAAGTATGGACAGAGTGCTCCGCAGCACTCAAGATTGGATCACCTATAGAGTTCGTAGGGTCAGTGACAGGTCTGCTACTCGGACAAGTCGGACAATTTTCCTAAGCTACGCTAGGGTAATTATACAGTTTGGGGACCCTTAGACCACCCACCAATGTTGCAAGTGACAGTTTCTCACATTATGATTGGTCAGGAGAGGTGTCCTGGTCATTGTCACCTCCTAGAATTCAGTGTTCCCATCATACATATTTAATTTTGCTTATCCGCCCCTTGGGTTCACGTTCCCATCCATAGGAATACAGTAGAAATTGCGAGAGTACAAGGTATAGCAACAATGTCTCTGCGTTTCAAGGTGATTTTCATCGTCTTGTGCTGGGTTCTCAGGCGCATTGGGCTTCAGGAGCCAGCTGGCTTGTTTCAGCTTCTGCGCAGTAGAGTTTTTCCCAGGTCACATGGCAATACTCAGAGGAGCCTCATCATGGCGCCGGTTATGTATTTTCCAGCCCCCAGAGACGCGATACATGAAAAGTAAGCGAGAACAAATTAGAATCACACATAAAATGATCACACTGTATACCATGATAAAATTTTAACACACCCCTTACTTTATAACTTCTACAGCATTAAAGATTAGTGCGAAAAGACAGATAGGCTAAAGCAGCAGTTGCAAGCACAGAGCGTGGTGAGAGACAAGCGGCCATGTTTGCAACAGTGCGCATGAGCACAGATTCCCTCCAGAATGCGAGTGCGTCACATCACATGGGTATGACCGACGCATGCGCAGACTGAATTTCAGCGAAGCAGCCATTTCTTCTAGTGCAAGCTTTGTTAGTATGAAAAGACACACAGGCAAGCCTCTTGGGGACACCCGCGTGTTGGGGAAAGTGCTAAATAAATGACGAACAGTTGGATTAATATGATTATACATTAGACGAGGTTCATGAGTGCGAGCAAGTCGCTTTACGTGCGAATCCTTGCTCCATCACTGTAAGTACTGGCGAAAGAATGATACATAGGGATACTCAGGGTCTGAAATATGAGAAGAGGTTATTTTCTACCTGGCTTATCCTGGACTCCAGCTAAGCAATGAAATGCAAAATTCCTAGACATTACCCAATTTATTCCACCAATTCCCACAGAATGTAACTTTTATTGTGCTACAAATCTATTCTTTGGCCCTCAAATGTGCAAAATAAACCAATGCAGCAGATCTAACCACATGAGGTTTTGGGATCTATCCTTCATGAAACAATCCCAGGTGGAGATAACTTGGGCCTGCTATTATATGCAAGAAGCCGTGCCAAGAGAATCTATTAAGCAATTCATTGCACCAGAGAGTCTATTTTGGCCGAGGCACATATCCAAGTTTTCTGTGCATTTGTGTTACCCCAGGGCATCTGGTCTCTCTTTCCAGGAAGATAATGTGCATCTGGCTAGCACGATTAATTATTGTGTTGTTGAGAAATTGTAATATCTGTGGTGACTTCAGAAGCAATCTATGGTTTACAAGGCTATCTAGGGAAATCAACTGAGGCACACACTGAACTATATTTACGATGCAATATAGCATCTGTACCAGATAATCTATGACACACGTCTCAGTTTCCTCGAATCCAACCTCTTTAAAGGTTACCATGCCAGTCCAAATCTTCTTCATAGCCTCAAGATGAAACTGCAACAAACAACGAACAAGATTGTCACCTGGAACAGTTTTTGCTTCGTCATCAAACAAATGCAGAAGGTCATCACACATCAAGGTACAACTATGAAAAAATAATTCAGACCCCAGCAGGACATATTCCTTAGATTGGCACTAGAGACTGAAATGGGCCCGGCTGAACCATGATACCGATAAAACACATCAAAACCTGGGGGTTTACATTGTCGACAGAACTAATACACGCTTTAAATGTTTATTTGCCCGTGGTGAAGGATACTGAAACTCCCTATAAATAGTGGAACATTTGTCAGTTTAGGAGGAATGAAAGTACATGCCAAAAATTAGCATTTATCACAAAACGGCCCGAGCTGCAATCCAATGAGGTCTGCACAGAGCATGGAATACATCATGCATAAGCATGCATGGGGAAAACGCCATAAAAAAAAAACAGAAATACTCGCATACACAAACTCTAGTCAAACGCCTACAAATTTAACAACTGCAAATACACGGCCCACCCTACCAGTGGATTGTTAGCTACAAAAGAACTATTTAGTAATTTGCTAATCTGGAAAAAAAAGAAACTTTCTGTCCTAGGGTAACCTTGTGAGGCAGGGAAGGTAATTATGCATTCCCCCCAAAAATCACCTCCCAGAGAACAAGACAAGCAGTGAGAAGACCATGAGATGCAGCTCCACAAGTCATCTGAGGCTAAGAAGCTCTGGACATGATTTAAGAGCAGCTGAATTGTAGTACCCAAGAGCTTGGCATTCTGTCAAACATTCGTGAGATATCTTCCAAGTATGTGGAACATCTTGCGCACAGTTCAGAATTTGATGGATAGTTTTTGTGATCCAAGACTGGACAATAATGTGTGTTCTGAATTAATGTATAGACCACCAGTTGTGATCGATTTGCAAGAAAGGATGATTTACGCAACCCCAATAGAGGGGAGTTTTGAAACAAATTCAGGCTCTGTGCTCTAAAAGGCGATTCATTATGTAATGTAGTAGAATCCACTGAACAATTGGATCTTTGACAAGAGAAGACAAAAGGGCCAAGGATTCCTCTGTATGACAGGACACTTGTCAGAACACCCCAACATAATGGGGTGGCAAACTTACAATATTGCTGGATTGTGGGATCAAATTCGAGAATGTGGGAAAAGAAACCAGAACAGTTCTAGCTCTTATCATATCTCCAGATTGTGAAAGAGGACGAAAGCTCTCAAATCCATGAGTTTGGTGGATAAAGTTCTAGATGGTGGAGGAGGTGGAACTGGATCATTAGAGCTCCCTCCCAAAGAGCCTCAGGAACTTGAATTATTTACTGAATCTCTGCAAGAGTCACAAAACAAAACACCTATACACAACATATTGGGGGATTTTCTCAAGGAAGTGGCAGTGAGAGACGTCAGCCTCCTTGGCTTAACGCCTCTCACCGCCAGTTCGGAAACGCGAGGCTGCACCCTATTGTCAAGAACGTGGTGCAGCCTGGCATTTCCCTCTGAAATGGCGCTAAGCTTGAGGACTTAGCACCAACGCAGGCATCCTTGCACCAGAGTGCAGGGGTGTCTGTGTGCAGGGTAGGGTTGTTCATGTACAGGAAGGCGCCCCTTCCTGCACATGACCATTCCTAAAATACAATTTTGCTTTTCCCATGTGTGCTGCACAAGGCAGAACACATGGGACAAGCAAAAACGAGGAGAAATATAGCAGTTCAGCGCTGGCTCCTATTATCACCGCCCTCGATAATAGGTGGCAGCATCGATCACAATGGGTGTTGCGGTGGCACGCCCACCGCAACACCCACTGCACACCCCATTCACGCTAAATTTAGCGTGAAAGGGGCCTTATTCTCAAGGCAACGTTAAGCCACTTAACATGGCTTAACGCCCCGTTAAGTGGGTAAGTGCTGCCTAGAGATTAAGGCGCTGACCGTATCGCCAGGGGAACCTAAGAAAAAGTGACATTCCCGTGGCAATAGGGGCTTGAGAATAATCCCCATAGTTTCCATATGGGACATACTGTCAGCTTGGCATTGACTCTCATGAAACTGCATCGTAAGGGCAGCGTAAAGGCTCCCTCAAATCGCTCTAGCTGCAAAGATTGCAAACTTGCAAACTCAACAGGAACGCACTTGTCCCTGTGTAGTGCGCTGGAAAAGGTGTCATATTTCCAAGTTGCTAATGTTCATCAAAACAAGATAATTGGCAGAAGAGCTATTGACAGAGGGAGGGGTGGATGTATATAGGGAGGAATGGAGAAAAAGGGTGCGACCACCTAGTGAAAGGCTATGATTTCATGGTAATTGGTAGATCTTGCAAATATCTATACTACTATTATAAAGAGAGAACTTGCACCTTTTGGCCAGGTAAACTCGGGAACCACAGCACCACTCACAACACCCAATACAGCGTTGGAAAGGGCAGTTGCAGCAGAAGGACATGGGCTATGCAGACGCCCACCATATAAATTTAAAATGTAAAAGAACCGTGCCAGCAAAGTAGTCCCTTGTGGGCGTGTCTGCATTGTGCTGTGGGTGTGTCCTGGGGGCGTGACAATCGCTGGGGGCATTCCGTCACGAGTGTTGTTTTTTCTTCCCAGGTTCTATACATTCCTGCTCCCTTTAAATAGTAATTCAGTGGAGGTCCCATTCTCTTAGAACCACCCCAAGCACAGTTAAGGGCAAAAATACAACTAAAAGGCCCTGCAAAGCATTATGGGATATGCTTAGCATAATTTTTAGCATTCATGAAAGGGTTTCAATGTTTTTGAATTTTACTCATCAGGGACATCTTGGGACGACGAGGTGAACTGCAGCTTGATGTATAATATTTTAAATGCTATTGCATTTGCCTCATCAGGGACATCTAGGGACGGCGAGGTGAACTGCAGCTTGATATATAATATTTTAAATGCTATTGCATTTGAATCATCAAGGACATCTAGGGACATGAGGTGAACTGCAGCTTGATGTGTAATATTTTAAATGCTATTGCATTTGCCTCATCAGGGACATCTAGGGACCATGAGGTGAACTGCAGCTTGATGTATAATATTTTAAATGCTATTGCATTTGCCTCTTGGGGACAACTGGGGAGAACGAGGTGAACTGCAGCTCTTTGTAGAATTATTTGGATACTATAATATTCACTTCCCACTGCTAATCTCGTCCCATAATGGTTTGCAGGGGCTTGATCTCAAAATCATCACCTCTCTCACTGCTTGCTGGAAGCTAATTTCACTTTTGTGAAATGACTATATGCATTTTAGCATGTAGAAATACTTGTTATTTTACCTTGAATATATGAGGTTTCTGTTTTAATAATTGGAAATCTGACTGAACGAAATATTGCGGATTTATTGTACCAAGTTTGCGCCAATTCCGCCCACCCCTACTTTAAATACCCCTGCACCCCATAATCATAACCCACCCTTACTCTATAAAATACCCCAACACCCTTAAACACTAACCCATCTTAACCCTATAAATCTACCCTGTACCCAAAACCCAAACCTATCCCTAAACCCTAAAAATACCCCTGTACCCCAAAACCAAAACCTAGCCCTGAACCCTATAAATACCCCTGTACCTTAAAACCCAAACATACCCCTGAACCCTAAAAATACCCCTGTACCCCAAAACCCAAACCTACCCCTGAACCCTAAAATACCCCTGTACCCCAAAACCCAAACCTAGCCCATAACCCTTAAAATACGCCTGTACCCCAAAACCCAAACCTACCCCTGAACCCTAAAAATACCCCTGTACCCCAAAACCCAAACCTAGCCCAGAACCCTAAAATACCCCTGTATCCCAAAACCCAAACCTAGCCCTGAACCCTAAAAATACCCCTGTACCCCAAATCCCAAACCTAGCCCTGAACCCTTAAAATACCCCTTTACCCCAAAACCCAAACCTACCCATGAACCCTAAAAATACTCCTGTACCCCAAAACCCAAACCTAGCCCTGAACCCTAAAAATACCCCTGTACCCCATAACCCAAAACTATATCTGAACCATTAAAATACCCAAACACCCCGAAACATATACCTCAGTACCCCAAAACATATACCCCTATACCCATACTTGCCTTATCCAAACATTTCTAAAAAACATGCTTTTACCATTCATGCATTTACAACGAAATTCGTTGTAAATGTATGCGTGGTAAAAGCATAAAAAATTGTAATGCCATGCGTTATAATGGCATTACGGAGTCATGGTACTTTCATAATGAAAGTATGCGGAGTGATGGTCTGCGGAAAGAAAGTTTGGCGAATAATGGGTGTTTACCCTACCACGGTAAGTACATTGGTGGCACGGCGGCCCACATCTCCAGCAACATACTCATATTTTTTCACCACCGATTTGAAAAATGCACAGGTCTCTCTCATTGATGGCCAGCACCGACATACACTTTTAGACACACCTCCCGCCACAAGTCCTAGAATTGCGAACTTTAGAGCTGGGGAGCTACGTTCGAATCTCGGCATCAGGTCAACATCCTGTGATTCCAGGCAAATTGCTTTGTCTCCCCGTGCCTACCACAAATGAATGTGTTCTTCTGTAATGGAAATTGTGCTCATGCCATGTTGTCGAGTTCGAACTATATAATATTGCAAGGAAAAATAAAGTAGGGAAACTGTAGTTCACACACTACTGAATGCGCGCTCTTAAGTGCATCAGCAGTGCACTGTGAATCGGAGCGTTTCACAGGCCTGTCACAGTTAAGAAATGCTATCAAAACGAAATCCTACAAAACAATATACTACTGGCCGGCAGCAATTCATACCCGGACAACGTCAGGACGGGCTGCTAGTTTTTTTTATAAACTGATTCATTTCGGAAGGTGTAAATACACCTGAATGTATCAATCTAATTAATTTTATTATCAATCCTAAATAAAGGACAACGAGGCCATTATGTTCAACCATTTATCCTCACAATTTAAAAGCTAACTAAAAGGCCAGCATCTGTACAATTCTTAACTTACTATTGTTATGCCATCTTGACAGAGACTCAAGCATGTCATGGCATGGAAACTTCCAAAGTGTCCTTGTGTAAGATACGCTTAGTGGTGGGGACAGTGTCTTTGTGCATCTTTAGGCAACTTCAGGCACTACAAGCTTCTCTCTAGACTGAGAAAGACCTCCAGGGTGTGCTTATCCAGGGCTGCATCAGGTGATATTTCTGCTGATCCAGTTCCTGTTGGGTAATGCGTGGATCGCGACTGTGTTCAACATATATTTCAGCTTGCCTTATGATCTTATGATTTGTCTCCAATGTTTACTTCGCAACACCACTCAAAGGTTCGGGGGATCACAAGTAGGGTCCTATCTGTGTGAATGAGATCAAATATGCTGTGCTCGCCAAATATTGATGGATGGAAAGGAGTGAGCCAACACTTCTTAAGCACTAGAATTTTCTCTAGTTTGAATTCTATTCCATTGTTCTTGATATTGTCTGTGCTATGTCAGATTGAGACTGACATCTACAATTGTGTTGGCCTTGACCAAAAATGGACTGAATGCAGTTGTGCTTGATTATGAGTGTTGGGACATGTATGGACCCTGCATGAGTTATGAATATGAGCCCTTGCCCTAAGTGATCTTGCATGTTTCAGCACACAGCATCATCACACTGTCATGGCTGCCTTGGCACATAAACTGCGCTGCCAACAGAGCCGTGACTTGGGTGAGGACGCTGGTGAACATGAGGGGGGGGGGGTTGTCTTCGGCCCCAACCTGCGCATCAGAATACTGCACCAGGAAGCCACACACATTGCGTCCATGTTTCTCAAAGGCAGCAGAATACAAAAGCCATGTCCAAGAGACATAACATGCCTGCTATTCATTTAAGTAGAGGTTTTGACTCCCTGATGTTCATTGCTCCAGATTTGAAGTGCTTTGGAGAAGGATGTGATGGAGCAAGGATTCGCACGTAACGCGACTTGCTCTCTTTCATGAACCTCGCCTAAAATCATAACTGTACTAACTCCGAGTGTTTGTCATTTTATTTGTATTTCCCCAACACACGGGTGTCCCCAGGAGGCTTGCCTATGTGTTTTTCATCATAATCACGCTTGCATATTAATAAAATGGCCGCTTTGCAGAAATTCAGTCTGCGCATGCGTCGGTCATACCCATGTGATGTGACGCACTCGCAATCTGGAGGGAAAAGTTCGCTCATGCGCATTGTGGCTAAAATGGCCGCTTGTCTTTAATCATGCTTCATGCTATCTTAAGCCGCTTTTGTATATGCATCTTTTCTGCACTAACTCTTAATGCTATAAGTATTATAAAATAAGGGATTAAGAGTAGTTGGTCATGGTGTACAGTGTATTCATTTTATTCTGTGTTATTAATTTGTTTTCGCTTACTTTTCATGTACCGCGTAAATGAGGGCCTGGAAGTAGGGATGGGAACCATATTGAAGCTGACGTTACCCCACTCACGTGACCTGAGAACTGGGACGTGCAGCAATGGAACCTGGCCAGTTGGCCATTGAAAATGGGACTGTCCTTTCCAAAGCGCACCTTCGCCCTTGAAGACATGCTATTTTTACTCTGAATGTGCAACAATGTTTCAAACCTTTACTTTACTATTGTACTTTCCCACACGTATGCCTGGGAACCCAGATGCTAGGGGGAGGGTAATGTCACGTGAAATACGTAATAGAAATATAGGTGGTGACAAATGTCTTAAACCACCTCCCTTGACCAATCAGAAGATGGGACTTTGTCATTTTGCAACATTTATGGGTGGTCTTGGGAACTTAAAACTGTATATATAGCCTAGCTTAGCTTGGAGAAATTGTCCGACTTGTCCGAGTAGCAGACCTGTCACTGACCCTACGAACTCTATAGGTGCCTGATACAGAGTGCTGCGGAGCATTCTGCCTAAAACTTTCCACAAACTCCAAGGGGTGGAAATTAGTCCTAAGTGCTAAGCGAAGCACTTTGCTGGGAGATTCGAAAACCCAATCGGGGTTATTGGCGGATTCCGTGCAGAAGAGGGGGTAACGCTGGCGTTGCATCCGAAGCTGTGAGGGGTTGGTCGTGCCTTGGTGAACCCAGTCCTGACCCAGACCTGAGGGGTATCCTGTCCTGACTGTCCATGAGCTGTACCTGCTCACCTCCTGGTATTTCCTGAATCCTTGAGGGTCCTTGTCCCGTTCTTTCCCAACTGACCTGTGGCCAGGGTTAGTCCTCATTCTCACTTAGGTAAATATTGGCATAGGTGTCTGTCTATACTATACTCTTAATTTTCCTCTTCTAATTAAAGCAATCTTGCCTGTGATATTCTCCATATCTCCTTTGAATGTAATTTCATGCAATTGATTATTAGTAAATGTTCCACTTTTACCCTTCCTATAGGACATTGTTAAACCCGACTGTTTATCTAGATTGTTCCACTTATTCCCTTTCCCTTAGTATGATTGCCGTGAAGTTAGTAAAGATAGCATAAGGTTTAGGAATTAGTATAAAATTATTAGGTCACACATTAGGTCCTCCTCACATCCTTGCCCTAGTCTAAACCATATTAGTTAATATGTTTATTATGATTCATGCCCTATAGTGTTCCCTTTTACTCTATGATACTCACACTTATTCATAGTTACATCCTGGTTCTGATTTTAATCATTGATGTATTGCTTTGCATTTGCCTCCTTGTAATGGCATTTTCATTTTAAACTTATAACTATATAAAACCCTTAAAACCATCAAGGTGTCTGTGGTCATTAAACATTAAGCGATATTTAAGGTATTAAATGTGTAAAGTAGAATTTTCTCCCTTTTAGGAAAATCCTTATCACCTGTCCACTGCTAGCTCCTGATCCGTTAGGAGTAATGTGCCTGTGGTAAGTCAGGTACATGAATAGTAAGTGGTGTAAGAATCACCCCATCGATTACTCATAGGAGCGCGTATTTGGAAATCACCTGGTTCACCCCAGTATAACGTTATCATTGAAATTGAATAAACATTTTTTTACACGCCAGGGCCCAGTGCGTGGAAAAGAAATTCGGTGAGCCGGGTGACCTGCGCGCTCTATCAGTAATTTCTGGTAAGCAGAGGAATGGTTAGGACTAGTAAGATAGGTAGATAAGATAGTTAGAAAATAAACCGTGAAAAATAAATGTGCTGCTAAAATTTTAATATTGATTATATTACTTAAAATTTTATTGCGCAACTGTTTTTAAAATATTTTAATTGTTTTGAGATAATTTTATACATATGTATTGCTGCTAAATATTATATGTTTTATTAACCAATTGTGTGTGACTGTTGAGTGTCGTCTGAAATCCCCGGGGAATTGTATAACGGATGGTGAGTAGAATCCATCGCGTTCTGAGGTCATTTGTAGGGAGGAAAGGTTAGTGCATGGTTCAAGTGGAACTGGAAGCGCTAATTAGGTCTTTTTCGGAAAACTGTATGAATGAAAGTAACGGGACTGCTAATAGAAACCTTGGTCTGATATCACCTAGTAAGGGTCATACTAAGGGAGTAATAGAGTCATCGAAGCTTGTGTGTTAGCAGAGGGAAACGCTGTCGAAACCTTAGGCTTAGTATATATCCCGGAAAGAAGTGGATGAGTCTGGGAAGTAGCAGGTTTTCTAATGCTTGCGTGATAAGGTAGGCAAGAGAAGTCTATCCGAAGTGTATGAAAAGTAGACAGAAGTGGTTTACTTGCAGTAAAAGAAGAACTTTCTATCTCTTTAGAACACTCCTACACAATGGCGAATGTTACACGTTGTTGACTAAAATTAACATTAGCACCTTAGAGAAAATACAAAGTTTCCGTTACCTTGTAAAGGAGGGAGTCAGTCGAAGGGCTGCTCTAACGTCACTCCGTGCCGCGCTGGGATTGGTTAAACCAGCGGGTGTGTAGTGAAGCTGAAATTGTAAGGGAGGGGTGAGTGCCTGAGCGTGAGAACGCGTCTCGCGAAAAGGCCGCGCACCCATTGGTCAAGAACGTCTGCAACCTCTGCACTGATTGGTTGTTAAGAAATTGGAGTCGCGCTAGCATTGGAAGCACAAACGAAGTAAAAAATTTCCGCACCGAGCTTATAGATTGCTACGAGCGGTGTATGTGGTACCCTGATTTTCTGCCTGATCCACGAAATCTAGGGTGTCATAAAGAGTTGATGAGCAGAGGCAGACCTCACAACATGTACGGAGGAAAGAGAAAAATGTCATTTGCCAGCAAAATAAAGAATTTCTTCAAAACTGACAAACCCATACGAACTAGGGAGGGAGTGATCATTCCTCCGCCAGATACACCCGCCTCTTTTATGATGTTAGAAAAAGGGTATCATACCTGTGTATGGTTAGAGAACTGGGTAAAGTACACTGCGGAGGATGGAGTTTTAGCCTTTCCCATTGATGGTACTTTTAACGGGAGAGTCCTATTTAACCTGAGGACCCGAATGAATGAATTACATCCCAGACCTAGATTAACTCAGTATGAAGCTTTAGAGGAATGGGAAATTGAGGCTCTAGAGCGAGACAGACCCCGGATGGACAAGGGAGTGACCCGATGGTATCCAAAATTGGTAAAGGAAACCAAGGAGCAGAAATTGAAACAGTGGAGACAAAATATGATGGTAGAAGGGTTATTCCCCATGTTCGGAGCTAATGAAATGATGGGAGGGAAGAAATGTGCTGAGAAAACCCGACACATGGTGCCCCTGGGTGAATCGGAAGATGAATTTTTAGAGGACTTATTTATGAAAGGTCCCCCGCCTTATAATGAAGAAACCAGATCTCAAAGCTTAACTACTCCATTGAGACCTTCAGGAAGAAGAAGTACTAGTGAAGCCGATTCCACAGGGATAGAACAGAGAAGAGCGGGAGGAGAGGGATTTGGTAGACCCGACCCCGTGGTCCCGAATTATAACCCCTTTGGTGAGGAAAGACCAGTTTTGTCAACTCCATCAGCTCCGAATATTTATCCTTCTCTAGTACCCCAAATGATACAGGATCCCCCCATTAATAGGGTGTTACACGAGCAGGAAAGGGAGGCCCTGAGAGGACAGCGAAACGATCTCATACATGCCATAGCTCAGATTAATCCAAATCCTGAAGCCCTGACGATTCCAGTAACCATTGGTCCAGTTTTTCCTCTATATGGGGACAGAATGAATACTCCAAAAACTCCAGTCATAACCCCGATGATGCCCCCGCCCAGAAGGGAACCACTCATTATTGATGACCAAGCAAGTGAATGCGAGTCCATGGTTTCCTTGATGGATCTGCCTAATAAGGAACAGGGAAGTAGTATGTCTCGAACTGGAACTCAGACTAGGAACAAAGACGTACTAATAGAGTCTTCATCAGGGACTCGAAGTGCTAGGGTAGTAACTCCTGAGGAAATAGAGAGATGGACCCGAGAATTAGAAGGAGGAGACTCTCATCCGAAACCTTTGGATATCTGTAAATTAAGAATAGAATTAGAGGAATTGACAGCAGGAAATGTGGGATTAGACCGATTGAATGTCCGGGATGAAAAGGAGTTGTTGTTCATGTGCAAGAATCTCACCGGGAATGCAAAAATATTTTTCGAAAAATTAATGGACACGGCAGCATGCATGGGAATCGATGTTAGCAGATCCAAAGTACTACAAAAATCCTACAGAGTAGATTTTTCAGACAAAGATTTAGAAAACCTAAATACAGTAGGAAAGAAGATGCAGATTAAGGAACTGATAAACCTAGTACAGAAATGGGGAGATCTAGATAAGTGGAAAGCCAGGTGGGCAAAGAAAAAGGAGGATAGCAAGGAGAGACCACGGACTGCTGAGTACGTCCTACAAGAGGTGGACAAACCAGAAAAATTATGTCCCATGAGAGAAGTCCCAGGGGGAAAATATGTCCATGTCCCTTGGTCCAGACAAGATATAGTGTCATTTACCAATGACTTCCCTAAATTGAGGGAGAAACCGGTTGAGTGGTATAGACAGGTTGAACGCTTCATAAAGGTTCAGAAATGTCTCCTGAAAGACCTGGATGGGTTTTTCGACATTGTAGTACCTGTAGACCTATGGACCGAATGTAAAATTGAAATCGATTGGCCCAATGAGGAGTACGAGAGAGACTCTGTAACTGGAGCTCCCTCACCTGACGTAATGAGAAAATATAACCAAGTCATACAATACCTAAAGAAAAAGGTACCTGCAAAGGAAACTGATTGGACCCGTATAGATAGAACTACCCAAGAGCGTGATGAATCAGTCCACTCCTTTTATGAAAGGTTACTACAGGTGTTCAAAACTTACAGTGGAATCGATAATGTGGACATGAAGGATATGACCCATTTCAGTTATCGATTCGTGTTAGGATTGAGACCTGAAATATCCCAGTGGATTAGAGATAACAAAATCAGTTGGCAAGGGAAACCCATTGATGATGTTCTCAAATATGCCAAATACTGCGAAGATGAGATCGAGAACAAAAAGAAAGCCCTGAAGGAGAAGGTGATGTGGGCTCAGGTGAAATTAGCTGAACAACAAGAAAAACAGTTAAGTAAAATGACTAACAGTAATAATGCTCCAAATCCGAATGCTGGGGGTGGAGGCAGGCCCCGGGTAAAAATGAGTAGAGAAGAGGCTATGGGAAAATTCCCCTGTCACAGATGTGGTCAGATGGGGCATTGGAGAGATAAATGTCCGCACTTACAGGCTGATAATGCCCCCGTAAATGGTTTAAATCCACAGGTGCAGAAAGAGGGGATCCGAAAAACCCAACAGCAGGTAAATCAACCCCCGTTGCCACGCGCTCCTAGACAAAATTATAGGAATCAGGGTCAACAGAATGAAAGGGTCGAAGTGTGGGAAGGAGAGAATGAAAGAAATACACCCATTCCACAGTACCTGTTAAATGATACTTTTCTCTGTGATGATCAATACTGACGGGGCCTGAGAGGGGAGGACAAGGAGTGCGTGCTTGGCGCCTCCTTACCGGTAGACCAGACTGGACCATACATTGAAGGAAAGGTTGAAGGGACAGATGTCACCTTTCTGTTGGACACTGGTGCTACCCGTTCCACTGTGAGAACAGCGGATGTTCCTAACCTACCCCTCTCGGGAGAAGCTATCCAAGTAGTGGGAGTTTCGAATCAGATAATCAGTACTCCGGTAACAGAACCTATGGAAATTTCCATAGGAAATTTCAAGGAAATGCACAGATTTGTGGTCTGTGATTCCAGTCCCGTAAACCTATTAGGACGAGATTTGTTGTGCAAAATGCGTTGCACCATCTTTTGCTCTCCAAATGGTGTTGAAATTCAGACCCCAGATGAAGATGGCCTATATAAATTGATGTTACTGAGGCCCGACACAGAAATTAAGCCCATGTCCATTGAAAGTCTACCTGAAGAACTCCAATCGAGCGTAATACCTGAAGTTTGGGATTTTACTGGAAAAGATGTAGGCTTAATGGCAAATGTAGACCCAGTTAAAATAGCTATAAAAGCAAATGCGGTATACCCAAATACCAAACAGTATAAAATGAGTGCAGAAGTGAAAGAAGGAGTCGCAAAGGAATTAAACAGATTGCTCAAAGCAAACATCATTCAGGAAGTGATGAGCAGTCCCTGTAATTCACCCATACTTGGAATTAAGAAGCCTAGCGGAAAGTATAGGGTAGTGCAGGACCTGCGCAAGGTAAACCAAATTGTAGTACCTTGCTGTCCCATAGTACCAAACCCCGCAGTAATACTGTATCAGATTCCTTGGAATGCGGAATGGTTCACTGTCATAGACCTGTGCCATGCATTCTTTTCCATCCCATTGCATCCAGAAAGCAAATTCCTTTTCAGTTTTGAATTCAACAGCCAGATCTATGTCTGGAATCGTGTCCCCCAGGGGTACACCGAAAGTCCATCGATTTTCAACCAGATTCTAAAGAAATGCTTTGAATCTCTAGTACTGCCTAAAGAGTCTGTCCTGGTGCAGTACATAGATGACCTGCTGGTAGCGTCTAGAAGTCAAGACGACTGTGTCACTGATACCATTGCCTTGCTGAATCACCTAGGAAAGGGAGGACATAAGGTTTCACCAGACAAGCTGCAGTTCTGCAAAACCTCAGTAAAATATCTAGGGCACCAGATAGAGAAAGGGATCCGGAAAGTCACTACAGAAAGAATTAAAATAATTCGAGAAATGTCACTACCAGTAACCCAGAAAGAAGTAAGAATGTTCCTAGGAGTTGTTGGGTACTGCAGACAGTGGATCGTGGGTTTCGCGGCTATAGCTAAACCCTTGATTAACATGACAAAGAAAGGAGCGGAAGACCCAGTTTGTTGGAATGATGAATGTATGACTGCTTGGGTAACATTGCGAAATTGTCTGTGCACAGCTCCAGCCTTAGGAATGCCTGACTATTCCAAGAACTTTGAACTGTTCTGTGACACGAGAGACAATTGTGCGCTCTCGGTCTTAACCCAGGAACATGGTCTGATTAGACGTCCCGTGGCCTACTTTTCGGCCGCCCTAGATCCAGTGGCTGCTGGATTACCTGGGTGCCTGAAAGCAGTAGCTGCTACCTGTACTAGTCTAGAGCAAAGTGAGAACATTGTGATGGGACATCCTGTCACTGTATTTGTTCCACATTCAGTTGTGATCTTACTTACCCGAACAAAGACACAATATCTCACCCCTAGTCGGCTGACTAAGTATGAGAGGATTCTCATTGGTGCAGAAAATGTAATAATTTCCCGATGTAACATTCTAAACCCTGCAACTCTATTGCCCCTTCCCATTGATGTAGAGGCAGGAGATGAAATTGAACATAGCTGCATAGACTTAACTGAACTGAACTGAACTGAACTTTAGCTTTATTCGATTTTTAGGTATAAAATCATAAAAGCACATTACAAAATATATACACAATTACATTTCAAATCGTATCACAGTAAATAACATTACAACTAAAAAATCTTTAAGAAAAATCAGATACCAAATGCACAGTGTATAAAGTAAGAGTCTGGGTATTAAAAACCCCTCAACCCGGAGCCGTTTTGGTCCTGCCAAAAATTTGCCTCTTCGATGATCTTGTGTGGGGATAAAGTGAATCTCTGGGATAAAAGTCAGATAATCCCCAGGTATGTATAGGACCATCTCCTATCTGTGGTTTCCAAGACTGGAGGTAAGGCACAACATTACTGTTTATAAACTTTATCAGAACCAGGTCACCAGATCTCTCTTTCCGGAGCGGACCCAACCATCCCACCCTTCTAACACATTGTATACTACCATCAATGTCAGGGGGTAGGGGTCTATTTTTTGTTAACCAAAATAGGGCCTTATTTCTCAGCTCCTGTTCACTTTCGGTTTTTCCTTTTGTGAGTTCAGGGACCCCAGAAAGGACACCCACGAACGGGGCAGCTTCTGGTGGTAGGTGGATATGATTTGTTCCTCTTTGTATGTTCCTTATCTTGGAAGGTGACCCTTTAGGAGGCGTGGTTACTTTGTTCTGTCCCGACTTATAGGAACAGCTGTTTGCTGTTTTTATCTTGGTGGAGACTTTCTCGGTAGCTTGAGTTAGTGTGCCTGGTGAAGCCCGATGGAGTTGAAGAACACTACTTTGTGGAGTTGTCAGCGGCTTTACAACATCGCGTAAAGGCTGTGGTTGTTTGGGGTCGGCCTTGTTTTTTGGGAGTATCGAGTTTGTCCTAGTCATTTCCTCTATTGCCGCAATCCTGTCCCCAAGATCGTTCATTTTTTCTATTAAAGGGTGTATTGCGGCATTAAACATAGTCTGTATCTGGGCCAAGAGGGTTAATGAAGTTGGGGGTGCAGGTAATGTATTTTCCTTGGCTTGGGAGTCTGTTTGATTTTCGGCTGATCGTTTTCTTTCACCTGAAAAGTCCTGGGGGGACATTATAGGGTTCGTACTGCCTATTTCAGGTGGGCAGGGGGAAGTAGCCAGGAGATTTTCATAGGGTGGGAATGATGTACTGGGGTGGGGGCTTGTGATGGCTGAGGGGCAAAAGGAGGCATTAATATGCTCCGATGTCGACTTAACGGCCGCATACTTAGTTTTGCATAAACTGTTAAGTTCCTCCAAAAATGATAAGTTTGGTGATGTGTCAACAGGCGGTGTTGATTTGATTAAATAATGAACCATCGACCCCTTTGCCAAGACCCTAGTCACAGTGGGAATCTTCGGGGCCCCCGTATGAGACATGTTGTAAATAGCAGTAGGTACCTATGAGGAGTGAGAGTGATTTGGCACAAGAGGTCTTACCTATTATAGGTGCACGGCCAGGGGGAGAGGCCCGACCCGGCCTCTTCTGTCCGATGAGGGCCGTAGAGGGCCCGCCCTTTGCCCGGGCTTAGCCCGGCGCTCCCGCGCGCGACTCGCGATGCGAGAGGTTCTCCTCCCTTTTGGCGGCGCCTCCGGGCGCTCCGCTGACGTCACCTGACCGCCGGGGCACCTGGGGGATGTAGTCCCTTGCCCTCGCGGCGGTCAGGGTGCTGGCGCTATTGTGGCGCAAGATTCTCGTCGGCCGTTCCCCTCACGGCACTTGGAGAGTGTTGGAGGACCTCCCTGGGCGCTCTCCTCCCGCTTGTCTGCTCCCCTGCAGCGCTCGCCACCAGCGCTCGGCTCTCCTCCCTTTTGGCGGCGCCTCAGGGCGCTCCGCTGACGTCACCTGACCGCCGGGGCACCTGGGGGATGTAGTCCCTTGCCCTCGCGGCGGTCAGGGTGCTGGCGCTATTGTGGCGCAAGATTCTCGTCGGCCGTTCCCCTCACGGCACTTGGAGAGTGTTGGAGGACCTCCCTGGGCGCTCTCCTCCCGCTTGTCTGCTCCCCTGCAGCGCTCGCCACCAGCGCTCGGCTCTCCTCCCTTTTGGCGGCGCCTCCGGGCGCTCCGCTGACGTCACCTGACCGCCGGGGCACCTGGGGGATGTAGTCCCTTGCCCTCGCGGCGGTCAGGTTGCTGGCGCTATTGTGGCGCAAGATTCTCGTCGGCCGTTCCCCTCACGGCACTTGGAGAGTGTTGGAGGACCTCCCTGGGCGCTCTCCTCCCGCTTGTCTGCTCCCCTGCAGCGCTCGCCACCAGCGCTCGGCTCTCCTCCCTTTTGGCGGCGCCTCCGGGCGCTCCGCTGACGTCACCTGACCGCCGGGGCACCTGGGGGATGTAGTCCCTTGCCCTCGCGGCGGTCAGGGTGCTGGCGCTATTGTGGCGCAAGATTCTCGTCGGCCGTTCCCCTCACGGCACTTGGAGAGTGTTGGAGGACCTCCCTGGGCGCTCTCCTCCCGCTTGTCTGCTCCCCTGCAGCGCTCGCTGAATTTAGCACAAAACCCCGTCCTGATATCAGAGAAGTGGCCTTGGTTGATGAAGACCTAAAAATGTTTGTGGATGGTTCATGTTTGAGACATGAGGATGGAGGTTTGAGTGCTGCCTATGCTGTAGTCACTTTGGAAAAGACCCTGGAAGCTTCCTATCTTTGCGAAGTTAAATCTGCTCAAGTAGCGGAGCTCATCGCTCTAACAAGAGCTTGTAGAATTGGGAAAAACAAAAGAGTAACTGTTTATACTGACAGTCAGTACTGTTATGGGGTTGTTCATGACTTCGGCCAGCTATGGTTGCAAAGAGAATTCATGACTTCCTCAGGTTCTCCCATCCGAAATGGGAAACCAGTACAAAACTTACTGGAAGCCATCCAATTGCCCAAAGAATTGGCTGTGGTCAAGTGTGCGGCTCACCGATCTGGAAATGACGAGGTGACAGCCGGAAACAGATATGCTGACCAAATTGCCCAGTACTGCGCCCGACACAAAATGTCCCTCCTAATTAAACTATGGGGAGGTGGAAGCAGCTGCCAACTGATGTTGTTTGAAAGGTTGGGAACATGGGATGAATTGAGAGAACTACAACAGACGACAGATAGGGAAGAAAGGAACAGGTGGAGGCAGGATGAATGTCGACCAAGGGAAAAGGATGGTGTTGTGGTCCACGTAACTGGTATGCCTGTACTCCCCGAACGACTGGTTACCGCAATGGCCTGGATATTACATGAACCCACACATATTGGGAGGGATGCCATGTGCCGAATGTTTGAAAAGGTGTTCTACAGTCCAAAATTCAGGAGCACAGCAGACAAACTTTGCCAGAGGTGCTTAGTGTGTCAACAATTCAATGCAGGAAAGAAGACAGTAGTGGAGCAGAGTACCATTGGGAGAGCAGAAGGTCCCTTCATTAGGATGCAGGCAGACTTCATAACAATGCCCCTGTGCAAAGGATATAGATATGTCCTGGTCATAGTTTGCTTGTTTTCCCGGTGGGTGGAGGCTTACCCAGCAAAGAAGAATGATGCCCTGACTGTAGCTAAATTATTACTTAGGGAACTGATACCCCGCTTTGGAATTCCAGAGACAATTGAAACAGACCAAGGTGGACATTTTTCAAACGAGGTCCTAAAGGAACTCTGCAGAGCATTTAAAATGGAACAAAGGCTGCACTGTGCCTATCATCCAGAGGCTTCTGGGATAGTCGAGCAAATAAACGGCACTCTCAAGTCCAGGCTGGCGAAATTGTGTGACTCCACAAAAATGAACTGGATAGAAGCTTTGCCCATGGTGCTGATGAGCTTAAGGAGTATTCCAAACAAAAAGACAGGCCTGAGCCCCCATGAAGTTCTGATGGGAAGAGTGATGCGACAGGCATGGGTACCTGGACACAAACTGCTAAGTATTTCTGATGATATGGTGCTAGAATACTGCAGGCAGTTGGGTGACCAAGTGCGTTCTATCTCTCACCAGATTGGAGAGACTGCTGTCGAATGGCCTACAACTCCAGCACACAAACTGAGACCAGGTGATTGGGTGGTGTTAAAGAAACACACCCGGAAGAGTTGCCTTGGACCGAAGTGGGGCAAGCCTCGACAAGTGATCCTTGTCACCACAACTGCTGTGAAGTGTGCTGGCGTACCAAAGTGGATCCATGCCAGTCACACGAAGCGGGTAACCGGAGAAAACGCGACTGAAGCTGAAGGTAGCCCAGCTGAGGAGACTCCAGAAGAGGGTCCGGATCTCGCTGATGGCGAACTACCGAGCACAAGTCAAGACGTTGAATGGTTTCCTGCCGACGACCAAGTTCTTGATCCAATAAGAACCAGAAAATACTCTTACCTAGGTAGTGAGTGGGACAGTGCAGGTGAGTCAGAACAAGAAGGAGAAGGTCAGATCATCAAAGCCATCATAAAATCTGATCAGGGAATAGGCCAAGTAGGGACAGAACAAGTCATCGACACTCCTCCTGAGACAGAGGAGACTGGAAAGGGACAGATAGTAGTCAAAGCCGAAGTTCATGCGGAAGAAAATCAAGAGATCGAAGAGCATGAACAGGGCCAGTTAGTAATAGACGAACATGTTCAGGAAGAAGAGTACAGTGAATCACTCACAAACCAAGATCACATACAGTCTAAACCTGAACTAGGTCAGCTTAAGGACCAGGCAGAAGAAATAGATGAAAGACCTGGAACTAGTCAGACAGGAAGGGAAAAAGACACTGCTGAAGCAATAGTGCGGCCAAGAAGAGAAAATAAGAGAGCTCACGAAGAAGGTCAAGTTTCCTCGACCACTAAAAAGATCGAAAAGAAGGGTGAACCCCGGTACGTGAAGAAACTAAGACTAAGAATAAAAACAGTCGAAGAAAAACTAAAGGACCGAAAAAGGGCTGAAAGTGAAGGAAAAGAAGCCCGAGGAAAGTCCATCCGAAAGGGCAGCAGAGTAAAGAAACAGAACAAACTGTATCGGAGCCCTGAATGGACTTATTTGGTGTTGGAAGAAATTGATGAGCCTGAAGCCAGTGGCAAAAGCGACGAAGAGTCCATTGCTGATCGGAGTTCTGACGAAGACCCTCCTTGAGGTGAAGCGAAGTAAAACCTCTGCTGAAAAGAAACAAAGAGGGGTTGAGAAAGCCACCTGTAAGATAAAATGTCTGATTCAAATGTCACTGGAAGGTCCAGATTTAGCTGTTGGAGAACTTGCTGTAAAATATGCATCTGTAATATAGTACTAATGATAGTGATATGGATAGGATTAACAGTGTTTATACCTTTTATGATAAGCAAAGACCCTAACATATATCCTACGGACTCGATGACGCCAGACGCAGAAGTTGTACATACTGAAGAAACACCACGAAGAGTAGAAAGACGTGACAATTCAGTGAGTCTGAGACATACACGACCTGACTTAGAAGCATCAGATGAGGGTGAACTACATTATCACCAAATGAAGAACAGGACACACTTAAATGTTTTCGCTAATCTTTTAGTGCACTATGTAGAAGCTATGGAAATAGAAGATTGCTATGTCTGCATGATGCTACCTACTTCAGTAGCTGAAGGCGTGACATACCACCATGTACCCCTGACCTATGGAATCTCCTGTAGTATTCTAGCTAGCTTGTTCTATAGAAGCACTTTACAGTACTATTACTCAAACACTGACGTTATCTTTTCAGAACTTCCTATTAGAGGGAATCTGAACCTTGTACATACACTTGGTGGAGTGACTCGCTACATGGGGGAATATTTCCTGACTATAGGTGACATAGACTTAAATGAAGCTAGAAAAGCTAACTTGACTTGTTCTTTACATGCACAAGAGAAAATGTTCTTGAAAATGGCAGAGAAGAGAAGGGAAAAGTTTCAGAAAAAGGCAAATGACGAGAAGGACAGAACACCTAGATGGGCAGAAAACATGGATAACACCTCACAAAGCGAAGTTACTCCTGCTCTGTTGTTGGATTTTGAACGGAAAGGGAAACTCTGTCTTCATAGAGAAAAGACTAGTTATTATAACAATGTATTCATTGGTTCCAGCGAGTGTGAACATAATTACAAGGTAATTGGAGGTTGGGGTTTCAAAAATGGGTCAGAACCTGTGTTTCCAGGAATTTATTATATATGTGGAAACAAGGCGTATTTCAAATTGCCGGATCACTGGTATGGAAGCTGCTACTTTGGCATTGTCTTTCCGAAAATATACCATGTGAACAATGCAGCTGGAAGCAATGAGATTACTAATGGCTTAGTGCGTAGCAAACGTGAAAGTGTAGGAGAAATTGTAGGTGATATTTTTAGTGCACTGATACCTGGAATGGGGGTAGTTCTGAATACTCATAGAATTTGCAAATTATCTACAGTAGTGGATCGGTTATCTACTGACACTGCTGCTGGATTCCTGATGATCAATACCGAAATGGTTGCGATCAGATCGATGGTTTTACAGAATCGCCTTGCTCTTGATACCTTATTGGCAAAAGAGGGCGGAGTCTGCAGGATGCTGAGGGCACAACATTGTTGCACTTACATTCCTGATAAAAGCGTCGAAATAAAAAGGTATGTAAGAAATATTACTAATTTGGAAAAAGAACTCAAACCATTAGAGGTTGACAGTGCCTGGAAGAGACTGACTGATGGTCTCTCCTCTGTAGGTAGTTGGTTTTCTAACTTAGGTAGAAGTCTTCTATGGAAAATACTGATGCCAATAGTTGGAATAGGTGTGATTGTTCTGATCATATTCATCTGTTGCAAATGCCAGAAATGCAGAAAATATATAGTGAATAAAAGAGGAAAGCGAAAGGCTGAAGACTTAGAATTAGAAGAATTAAGAAACCAGATATATAAGAAAGCAAAGAACAATCATTCTCACAGAGAGGCGGAGAGAAAGCTCAACAATAAGTTCATCGAGATTGACATGGATGAAATGGAAGAATGAAGTTGGCATCTGTTTTCATGTGTAGTGATGATAGTAAATATCATCAAAGAGGGGATTGATGGAGCAAGGATTCGCACGTAACGCGACTTGCTCTCTTTCATGAACCTCGCCTAAAATCATAACTGTACTAACTCCGAGTGTTTGTCATTTTATTTGTATTTCCCCAACACACGGGTGTCCCCAGGAGGCTTGCCTATGTGTTTTTCATCATAATCACGCTTGCATATTAATAAAATGGCCGCTTTGCAGAAATTCAGTCTGCGCATGCGTCGGTCATACCCATGTGATGTGACGCACTCGCAATCTGGAGGGAAAAGTTCGCTCATGCGCATTGTGGCTAAAATGGCCGCTTGTCTTTAATCATGCTTCATGCTATCTTAAGCCGCTTTTGTATATGCATCTTTTCTGCACTAACTCTTAATGCTATAAGTATTATAAAATAAGGGATTAAGAGTAGTTGGTCATGGTGTACAGTGTATTCATTTTATTCTGTGTTATTAATTTGTTTTCGCTTACTTTTCATGTACCGCGTAAATGAGGGCCTGGAAGTAGGGATGGGAACCATATTGAAGCTGACGTTACCCCACTCACGTGACCTGAGAACTGGGACGTGCAGCAATGGAACCTGGCCAGTTGGCCATTGAAAATGGGACTGTCCTTTCCAAAGCGCACCTTCGCCCTTGAAGACATGCTATTTTTACTCTGAATGTGCAACAATGTTTCAAACCTTTACTTTACTATTGTACTTTCCCACACGTATGCCTGGGAACCCAGATGCTAGGGGGAGGGTAATGTCACGTGAAATACGTAATAGAAATATAGGTGGTGACAAATGTCTTAAACCACCTCCCTTGACCAATCAGAAGATGGGACTTTGTCATTTTGCAACATTTATGGGTGGTCTTGGGAACTTAAAACTGTATATATAGCCTAGCTTAGCTTGGAGAAATTGTCCGACTTGTCCGAGTAGCAGACCTGTCACTGACCCTACGAACTCTATAGGTGCCTGATACAGAGTGCTGCGGAGCATTCTGCCTGAAACTTTCCACAAACTCCAAGGGGTGGAAATTAGTCCTAAGTGCTAAGCGAAGCACTTTGCTGGGAGATTCGAAAACCCAATCGGGGTTATTGGCGGATTCCGTGCAGAAGAGGGGGTAACGCTGGCGTTGCATCCGAAGCTGTGAGGGGTTGGTCGTGCCTTGGTGAACCCAGTCCTGACCCAGACCTGAGGGGTATCCTGTCCTGACTGTCCATGAGCTGTACCTGCTCACCTCCTGGTATTTCCTGAATCCTTGAGGGTCCTTGTCCCGTTCTTTCCCAACTGACCCGTGGCCAGGGTTAGTCCTCATTCTCACTTAGGTAAATATTGGCATAGGTGTCTGTCTATACTATACTCTTAATTTTCCTCTTCTAATTAAAGCAATCTTGCCTGTGATATTCTCCATATCTCCTTTGAATGTAATTTCATGCAATTGATTATTAGTAAATGTTCCACTTTTACCCTTCCTATAGGACATTGTTAAACCCGACTGTTTATCTAGATTGTTCCACTTATTCCCTTTCCCTTAGTATGATTGCCGTGAAGTTAGTAAAGATAGCATAAGGTTTAGGAATTAGTATAAAATTATTAGGTCACACATTAGGTCCTCCTCACATCCTTGCCCTAGTCTAAACCATATTAGTTAATATGTTTATTATGATTCATGCCCTATAGTGTTCCCTTTTACTCTATGATACTCACACTTATTCATAGTTACATCCTGGTTCTGATTTTAATCATTGATGTATTGCTTTGCATTTGCCTCCTTGTAATGGCATTTTCATTTTAAACTTATAACTATATAAAACCCTTAAAACCATCAAGGTGTCTGTGGTCATTAAACATTAAGCGATATTTAAGGTATTAAATGTGTAAAGTAGAATTTTCTCCCTTTTAGGAAAATCCTTATCACCTGTCCACTGCTAGCTCCTGATCCGTCAGGAGTAATGTGCCTGTGGTAAGTCAGGTACATGAATAGTAAGTGGTGTAAGAATCACCCCATCGATTACTCATAGGAGCGCGTATTTGGAAATCACCTGGTTCACCCCAGTATAACGTTATCATTGAAATTGAATAAACATTTTTTTACACGCCAGGGCCCAGTGCGTGGAAAAGAAATTCGGTGAGCCGGGTGACCTGCGCGCTCTATCAGATGCACATGACTACAGTGATAAACTCTACTGCCTGCATCCCGCAATTCCTATCTTCGCGTTGGAAGCCTATGGAGGCAAAAAGGCAAACAAACCCTTTCCAACAGAGGACTGTACCATTAAGGCAGTGGTAAGGTGTGTATTGAGAATTGCTTGTTAAATACTGTGGGGCATATTAGCAAGGGCTGGTGATATAATTATCGCTGCTTTAGCATCCGTTTTTGGGCGAAAAGCGGTGATAATTATATCGCAATATCAAGGACACTCTAGCGTGTGTTTCCTTGCCTCTTCTCCCATCGCTAATGAGATGCAAAGAAGGCGTGGCTGTGAAAACAACACTTGTTAATATCGTGAAGGCAGGTTCGCGATATTAACAAGGAGGGTCAGCGATAAATAAAATTGCGCAACCTCAGCCTTAACTCAGTAATTTAACATCTGTTAAATTCCTGACTAAGGCATACTTTTAATGGGAGGTGGATTATGCTGATACGACCACAGGGTCGTATCAGCAATGTTATCGCAGTTTTCACTGGAAAACCAGCGATGTTCCATTGAAAACACTGCTATCGCTGAAGCATTATCACCATAGCACTATGCGTTGTAAATATAGCGTTATCATGGCGATAATATTTCTATCGCTATGTACGGCCAGCGATAAATATCACTGGCCATTGATGATATGCCCCTGTGTCGGATATATTCTCTGAATCCTTACTTAAGAGTGGAATTGTTGTTTCTGAAAAAGAAAACAAGAAAGATATATATATATACCACAAAACCATAAAACCTTCCTCATCAAAGAAAGAGACATTACTGTGGGATGGAAGGAAATTAGTGCTGTTGATTCAATCAAGTCGCCCCGGACAGGACGTGTTTCTGCTGTGCAATATATATACATATATTCACTCAATATGATACCATTTTTTAAAATGTGTTTTATGATGAATTTTTGTATCCTGTGCTTTTATGATTCATTTAAATCGAATAAAGCTTGCTTGCTTGACTGACTGACACTCAAAATAATGACATAATCCAAGCTTCCTTAGTACACATTTTTTTTTTATAAATGGGTATGGTATTAGAGCAGAGTGTAAAATAGCTCAGAATAATATGAACCATCATTACAACTATCGTACATACAACCACAATAGGTGAAGCAAGCTTGTGGTATATGCATCATTGACCCTATACCATACACTTCATGGGCAACTGAGTTTATGTTTGCTAACAACCACAGACAAAAATGAAACCTCTACTGCACATAGTGTTCAATCTGCATACAACTGAAGGGAAACATCTACTGCACATGATGTTCAATTTGTATACAAATGTTCAGAGACTGAAGCACTGTTATATAACAAATGCCCTACTACGGACAGTCTTTATCTGTATCAAGTCCCTCAAAGTAATCAAACCTACCATGAGAAATTAGGTAGATATCAGTAGAAAAGTCGGTACTGTAAACAGTGTTTACACTATAGAGACAGTTTACTCTGTATCACACGGTTTGCAAACAGCGAAACTCTCATTAATAATACACCACAGAGTATTAAAATGTATCTACTAAGAACAGTATGCACTCTATGCAACACTTGTCATAAGCTCAACTACTCAATTGAAATAACCAAGGGCTGAAGGTGCTAAAGATCATAATACCTGCACCCTGCATACTGTGATGAAAATGTTATATATAACTCATTTTCTGAAGAATTGCAAGCACATGTACATAGGTTAGTAGTAAGTGCATTCTGTGAATGCCAAAAGTAGTAAGTGCATTCTGTTAATACCAAAATAGTAGTAAGTTTAGGATTGAGTCTTAAGTTCATTCTGTGAATTGGGTCCAAAGTCTTTTATGTTCTGTAGAAATTTTCATGCTGAGACAGTGTTGTCTAAAAATTCAAGGCTGGGGCGTGGCCAAGATGGCGACCGGAGCGGACGTGTAGTCGGAGAGCTCCCCGTCCCGATCCCCCTTCTGTGCCCCTTGCGCATAGCTGAGCCCCCCACTGACCTGGCGAGTGACAGCCCCGTGTCCACGGCCCAGCGACGACCCGGCGGAGGTCAGAAGGAACCCTGTGCTCCGTCCCGGGAGCAGCGCCCAGAACAGACCGGAGAGAGGCTGAGGCGGGAGTCTGGCCCGCCAGCAGTGCACCAGCAGATTGATCCGGAGCCTTGCACCGCCTGAGGCCCGGAAGAGGGCTATCTCCCAAGGGCCGCAGCCCGGCCACATCGGAGGTGGAAACAGCGTTGGGCGAGCCTGGGCCCTGTCTGCGATGGCGAGTCGGAGGGGACTTCGCTGCAGGACGCCACTAATCTAGCCCCCGGCTTGGGCCTAGGCGGACGAGCACCGCGGAGGCGGCCCAACGCAGCACAGCGCCTGACTGGCGGCACAGGTGAGGAGCGGGCAGCAGAGTGACCCCCGGGGGGCTGGCTGAACGCGCCCCAACCGGAGCTGCGGGGAGCTGTGTGGAACGTACCGGAGGTCGGCCTACCATACCACAAGTGGCCGCGATCGGGGGGTTGCGGCCTAGAGCTCCGGGAGCTGCCTGAGGCGAAACCTGAAGGCGTCCAGTGTCAGGTCTTACCTGATTGTTAGCAGCCCAAATCAGAAACACAATTGCCACTAACCTGTTCCAAAAACGTCAGCAGGGACCACAGCTTGAAGAGGAGCCTCCCAGTTCCCTCAAGCGCTAACTCCCCCAGTGCGGTCAACACAGCTAGGACAGGGAGCACCCCGGGGAAAAGGGAAGGGAACAAAATAAGAAGAAAACACTGCTGATGGGATACTTGTCTAGGTCTGGTCTAGGATATGGGATTCCTTGGGACACAAGCCTTTAATGGAGAAAAAGGAGAGTCGAGTTACTAGGACACAACGCTGCTACCTGCACCTTATCTTAGAACCCCTCTCATGTCGCACTTACTCGAGGTCTAGAAATGTCTGAACAGGAGTTAAGGACAGCAGCGCTTATTACTCAGCTGTAGATTCGGGCTGTTCACATCACAGCTCGTAATGGCAGGAATGTCGTATAGCCTGTAATAGCTCCTTACAGGAATAGGTAACAGGCAGTGAAATGTCCAAACAAAAGAAATAATAATCAGGGGAAAAGCGTACGAAATATAAGTACAAGAAGGCAGGTAGGCTTGGTATCAAAGGTGCGCAGTCTAACCAAGAACGTTCTTTCCTACCTCTACTTGTAGCAAGGTATCTAGCATCCTCCGTGCGGGAAGGAAAGCATCTGCTCAGCAAGGTCTCTGGCGTCCTCCGTGCGGGAAGGAAAGCGTCCACTCAGCAAGGTCTCTGGCATCCTCCGTGAGGGAAGGAAAGCGTCCGCTCAGCAAGGTCTCTGGCGTCCTCCGTGCGGGAAGGAAAGCGTCCGCTCAGCAAAGTCTCTACGGCAAGGAATCAGGAAGATTGACAAGCACCCTCCTCTTTCTGGGAGGTGCTTATATGCACGCAGCCTTTTGCAACCTCCGTATCGCCCTGACCCAGGGTATTATGGGAGTTGTAGTACAGCGGTTGTGGCGACGTCTATTCTTGCAGGGTTGAATGACACTTGAAATCGCTACAGAGCCCCCTCTCAAGGACTGCCGACTCGGCGGTCGACCGGGTTTGCCCGGATGGGTTTGATGGAACAAAATCAACAGGTCAGGACAGTGGAGGTTCTGCACCGGTTCCCATGTCCTTTCCTCAGCCCCAAATCCCTTCCAGCCCACCAAGTACTGCACCCTACCTCGGTGGATTCTAGAATCCAACAACTCCTGCACTTCGTATTCCTCCAAACCTTCCACAAGCACAGGGGGGGGAGGCAGGGCAATCTAGTGTCAATGGGACAGGGCTGGAGAAGGGACACATGAAAAACTGGGTGTATGCGCCAAGAACGGGGGATAGCCAGCCTCATCACTACAGGGTTGATTACTTCTTCTATACTGTAGGGCCCTATGTATCTAGGTTTCAATTTATTGACTCCCTTGAGGTGTATATTTTTGGTAGACAGCCACACCTTGTCCCCCACATGATAGTACGGCTCCGGACTGCGTTTTTTGTCAGCGAAGCGTTTCTGTGAAGCCTGAGCTGCCGCTAAGTGGTTTTGTGCATCTAGTCTAACCGCTCGTAAATGAACATGAGGTTCCTGTACACTAGGGAGATTAGAGGTAACCGGCCAATCAAAGGGAAGGATGTTGGGATGATATCCTAAAAGGCAGAAGAAAGGAGAACAACCCAGGGTCGAGTGCTCTGTATTGTTATATGTGAATTCAGCCAACCATAAGAGGGTAACCCAGTCTGTGGAATTCGTTAAGGAAAAACAACGCAAGTTTTGTTCAACTGTCTGGTTGAGGCGTTCTGTTTTTCCATCCGTCTGGGGATGGTAGCTCGTTGAGAGTCTGGCGTCAATGTCCAAAGATTTACACAAGGATTTCCAGAAACGGGATGTGAAATGCGATCCACGGTCGGTTATGAAGATGCTAGGAAGACCGTGGGCCCTGATTAGATGTTGCAAAAGAACCAGTGCCAACTCTGCAGATGTCGGTAAACCCTCTAATGGCACGAAGTGACCCATTTTGGTCAAGTGGTCTACCATCACCAGGATCACAGATTTTCCTTGACACGAGGTCATTTCCACTATAAAATCCATGGACACCGTGTGCCATGGTTTGGGTGGAATGGGTATAGGGCGGAGTAGCCCCGTCGGCCGGGTATGTCGTGTCTTGCTCTGGGTACACACGAAACAGTTTCGGATATATTTCTTCACGTCATCTCTCAATGCGGGCCACCAGAAAGAACGCTCCATTGGGGCGATTGTTTTGTATGTACCCCAGTGGCCTCCCAGCAAGGAGTCGTGAGCCCAATTCAGTATTTGTACTTGCAGACTGGATTCGGGTATGAATAAAGCGTGACGATAGTACAATAGTTCATCGTTCTGTGACTGCCATTGGGTATCTTCCTTAAGCCAAGCGTCAGCATCGACGTCCGCCAAAGACACTCTGAGGTCCTCAAGGAAGTCCAAGGAGGTGAGCAAGGCAATCGTGTGTAGAGGAAAAGCTTTTTCCGGCAAGATCGTGGGTGGTTCGATATTGTCTGTTGTCTGGTCTTCGCTGACGTCCAGGTTGCGAGACAGGGCGTCGGCTTTTCCGTTTTGGGGACCAGGGCGGTGTTTGATGACAAAATCATAATCCGAGAAAAAGAGGGTCCATCGGAGTTGACGAGGAGTGAGGGCCTTGGCTGTCTTCAAGAACAGCAGGTTACGATGGTCAGTGTAGATCTCGAAGGTATGACGGGCTCCCAAAAGATAGTGTCTCCACTCCTCGCATCCTCTCTTAATGGCCAACAGCTCCTTGTCGGTAATAGAGTAATTGACCTCACTGAGGCCCAGTTTCTTGGAATAGTAAGCAACCGGGTGGATCTGTCCCGTTGTGGGATGTCTTTGTGACAGGACCCCTCCTAAGGCGTATTGTGAAGCATCGGTTTCCAGTATGTATGGGAGTTGTGCATCAGGATGATGCAAGATTGGAGCCTGGGTGAATCTTTCTTTCAGGTATTGGAATGATTGTTCAGCGTCCTCACCCCAGATGAAAGGAACATTTTTTCGTAACAGACTGGATAGGGGATGTATAATCCTGGAGAAATCTTTGATAAAACGTCTGTAATAGTTTGCAAAACCTAAAAAACTTTGCACTGATTTGATGTTCTGAGGGGTCTTCCATCTTGTGATGGCCTCCACCTTCCCCTTCTCCATCTGAAATCCATTGGCATTGATCACATTGTGGTAAATAAAATATTACCCTGTCATAATTTCTATACTTAAACAAAGGGTCATGCATTAAATGAGAGGCAGAGTCCGTGGTGTCCGATTCAAAAGGGCTTTATTTCAATAACTGCAGTTAAGGGAGAATCGGGTTCCATCACCACTAAGGTTCAGGAAGGGTCGTCATCTGAAGTTTATTCACAGAGTACATTATTTATACATTATTCTCGTACATAGAGAAAAGAGGAGGACTCCAGGCGGAGCAGGAGAAAGAGATAAGAGCATGTGGGCATGCACTTTGAGTCATAGGGGTGTCATAGGTGGGTGGATACATGGAGGGGGTTTGCATGGCCAGCTGGAACCTTTGCCCTACTTGTGTGCGCAACTTGGTCATGACGTGCAATTGACGTGTAACTGGGGGAAGCTGGGGGGAGCTGACTTTCGGTCTAGTAGAGAGGCCTTCAGTGTCAGGGCGACCTGCACATCTAGTAATATCTGATATCTTAGGTCAGGGGATACATTATCTGGAGCAAAAGGTCGCGCATCACCAAGAGCCAGTGTGGGCATATATTTCTTCGTGCATTACGTGGGGGCTTTGGGCTTTCTATGGATGTGAGCTCTGTAAATCACTTAAACTGAGACAGAAAGGCTGGGCTCTATCTCTGCGGATGGGTTCTGTTTTCTTTCTTTCACCAGGAAGGAATGTGATTCTGTATAGCAAGCAGATAACTGTTTTGTAAATAACTCTCTTGGCACTCCGTGCGGAGCCTCTTCTCGGCTGTGCCAGAAGTATGTGAGAGGTCAGGGATGCGTAGCTGAGCTGCAGCATTCAGAGTGAGGCATGAAAACCTTAATTCGGGCCCTGGCTCTAGCTGAGCCACAGAAACGGGTTCATCTCGACTTTAAACGTGCACTTTACAAACACATGGGCAACATGGGCCTCAGTGCAGAATTCACGTTTCTTTCATGAAAGTCTTGATTGATGGCTGACATCCTAATGTTGGACGCAAATGCAGAGGCGTCATTATTTCGGCCATAGAGGGAAAATGCATGAGTGTCATGCACATACACTAAACGTTGGGGTACACGATAGGGGACATACTGGCCATATAAAATTTCATTTTCCTCAACATACCCCAAAAAGGTTACTTCTTGCGCATGAAACAAGCATTTTTCCAGTTTAGCATATAACGAGTGTTGTTGCAGTCGACTCAGTACCTCCCTTACGTGCTCGACATGTTCTTGGATGGTATGGGAGTACATGAGGATTTCATCAATGTAAACCATGCAGATGGTGTCTAGTAGCCCTCTTAACACCTCGTCCATAAAATACTGGAAGGCAGCTGGGGCGTTGCTGAGCCCGAATGGCATCACCCTGTACTCAAATAGGCCGAACTTGGTCCAGAAGGCCGTCTTCCATTCATCTCCACGTTGGACCCGGACTAAATGGTAGGCCCCACGTAAATCCAGCTTCGTAAAGTATTGAGCTCCTTTCAACTGGTCCATCAGGACTGAAATCAGGGGTAGCGGATACCGGTTTTTCACCGTAATGTTGTTGAGGGCCCGGTAATCGATGCACGTTCGTAGTTCTGCACAATCCTTCCTTGGGACGAAGAAAAGAGGCGAGGATGCAGGAGAAGTGGAATGACGAATGAATCCTGAGGCCAGATTTTCGTCTATGTAATTCTTCAGATATTGGTTTTCTTTTTCTGTGAGGGCGTAGACTCTGCTGCAAGGAATAGCAGCACCTGGAAGCAGCTCAATGCAGCAGTCATAGACCCTGTGCAGGGGTAGATGTGTGGCTTTCTGTTTGTCGAACAGAGCCTGAAATTCAAGTATTCGTCTGGCAGGGTGGTCGCATTACAAGTGACTTCTGGTACACATGCCGTGGCCAGGAAGAGTGCACAGGCGTTGTCTTCTTTGACTCCTGCGGATATAGGGAGAGGAAGTCTGCAGTGTTCTTGACAATAAGCAGAGTTCAAGGATACGGTGCGTGCAGTCCAGCTTACGGCAGGATCATGTAAGGTCAGCCAGGGCATCCCTAGAATCACACGAAACTGAGGTGCCGCTATCAAGTCGAACTGGATATACTCGGAGTGATCCGTCCCGTTCTCCATGAGAAGAGGTAAGGTATGCTTCACTACTGGCCCTGAAGTAAAAGCGGACCCATCCACTGCTTTCACGTTCTCGGGTTCGTCCTTCGACTCCCAGGATACCCCCAAAGAGGATGCATAGTCGATGTCCATATAGTTTCCGGTAGCTCCAGAATCTAGCAATGCATACACTGGTGTAGCGACGTCCGAAGAAACTCACAATGCCACTCTCATATTGATATGAGCCACCGATGGCATTAAGGTATTAGCAATTTGTGAGGAGATTGAATTACATTGTTCGTCCAACCCAGCGATCTCCTTCTGGTTTGGACTCTTCAGTTTTCCGACGCCTCTTTTGTTCCCATGACGGCTGGTCTTCTAGGAAGCGGGTTTCTCTCGGGTTGTTGGGCCCTTGCTCTACACTCCTTAATGAAGTGACCGCTCTTCCCACAATACAAACAGAGCTTCATATTTCTTCGTCGGTCGCGCTCTTCCATCGTAAGGGGACCTTGGATGCCTCCTATCTGCATCAGTTCTGCCCCGTCTGTACTCTTAGGGTGTTCCTCTACAAGGGGTTTTGGTCTAGGATACTATTCTCTGATCTCTCCCTTGTTCTTGTCCCCTCATCTTTCCAGCAAACGATGATCTAATTGCACCGTGACGTTGATCATCTCCTCGCAGGTCGCCGGTAATTGGACCACTTGAGAAAGGACATCCTTTAGCTCTCCTCGCAACCCCTGGTAGAACAATGTTGTTTTCTTCTCCTGTGGCCAATCGGTCTCAACCACGAGACGGTTAAAGGAGGTGATATAAGTCAGTAGGTCCTGCGACCCTTGGTGTATTTGAAGGAGTTCTCGATCCAGGGTCATCATATGTGACTTACGGTCGAAGAGTTTCCTCATCTCAAAACAAAAATCGGTGAAACGGTGGAGCACAGGATCGTTACGTTCCATAAGTGGAATGGTCCAACTTGCAGCATTCCCGCCCATATATGGCATCATGAAAGCGGTTTTCTCTGCTTCATCCTGGAATACAGCGGGTTTACACAAGAAGTGTAGTCTGCATTGGTTTAGAAATGTCTCAAATTTTTTGGGATCTCCATAGAACCTCTCCGGAGGGGCCAAGGGTATGCCCATGTTTTGTATCACATGGACAGTAGGGGTCTGATCTGTAGGTGAGGAGGGCAAAGGAGTGGCTGTAAAGAACCCACCCCCTGATGCTGCCGAGGATGAAGGAAGGGGTACTGTTTGCCCTGGCGGAGGAAGAGTAGCCTCTCTAATATAAGACCCACCACCTGGGCCTTTGCGCGTCATGCCTGCAACTTCTCTGCGCATAGTATTCATGTCTCTTTTGAGATCCTGGTTTTTCAGCCTAGAAGCATGCACTTCATGCTGTAATGCGTTAAAGCTCAAGCAGAGAGGCTAATACCGCACTAGTATCCATGGTCCGGGCTGAGCTTCTAACTTGGGCTTGTCAATCTGTCAGGTCTTACCTGATTGTTAGCAGCCCAAATCAGAAACACAATTGCCACTAACCTGTTCCAAAAACGTCAGCAGGGACCACAGCTTGAAGAGGAGCCTCCCAGTTCCCTCAAGCGCTAACTCCCCCAGTGCGGTCAACACAGCTAGGACAGGGAGCACCCCGGGGAAAAGGGAAGGGAACAAAATAAGAAAGAAAACACTGCTGAAGGGATACTCGTCTAGGTCTGGTCTAGGATATGGGATTCCTCTGGACACAAGTCTGTAATGGAGAAAAAGGAGAGTCGAGTTACTAGGACACAACGCTGCTACCTGCACCTTATCCTAGAACCCCTCTCATGTCGCACTTACTCGAGGTCTAGAAATGTCTGAACAGGAGTTAAGGACAGCAGCGCTTATTACTCAGCTGTAGATTCGGGCTGTTCACATCACAGCTCGTAATGGCAGGAATGTCGTATAAATTTTAACAGGAGGGGGGAGAGAGAGAGTCAGTGGATTCAGTCTCCCTAGTCATACGCATAAACAAAGTGGAATCCACTCAAAGTGATAGTGATCCCTAGAGTGATGGGGAACACACAGTGTTGTTTAAATGCCCCTCATACACCAACAGGCCCCTTGGTGTCATGCTTCATCATCGGGGCCTTCGCACCCCTCTACGGGATGCGGCGTGCTACGACTCGCGAATACGCAGGAGCACTTGAAGTGAACTATGTGTGGGGGGTGTGTGTTTATTACAAAGGTGTGAGTGAGGTGAGGTGAAAAAGTGAGTGGTTAAAAAATACCTGGCACGTGGGAGAAAAAAACTTTATTAAATCCCCGGCTGGCATTATTAAAATAAAAGTGCAGGGCGTGGTTATGATAGATACATGTTAGGGTATCAAACCACTGTCTTAAAAGTCAACATGTTTCGGAGGTCAAAGCCCCCTTCTTCAGGACAAGGGTTAATGCACTTACCCTCCCCTTACTCACATGTAAAATGTAAAAGTGTAAATAAAAATTACCACAATGTGTAATGTTCCTCACAGTGTTAAATGTTAGTGAGTGTCGTTGCGCCCAATTGGCGTAAGAACCTGTGGAGACAAAATCATAGATAAACATACAGATCTATATGACACAGGTTAAAGGAGAAGAATCATGCTTCTCTGAAAAAACATCAGGTAGAACCAAAAAATAATTGGACCCTGGGAAGGAAAAAGAAAAAAGAAAAAAGAGACACTACAAACATACATACACACAACACCACAATTACTCTCTGCTTAGATGGAAGGAGAGCAAACCAGAAAGGAATAGAAATCTTACTTAAAGTTCCCAAATACAGGACTTCATGAGCCTTTAGCGTATATTGGGGAATCCTTCCTTTCTAATCAGAAAACCTAAGAAATCAATATCAGGGGTTCAGTAGGAAGACTATGTCATCAATGCGCCACAAGTACAGTGAACAACTGCTTCTCTTGGATGGTCTAAAACTCACAGTTACTGCAACAGCTAATCGCCTGCCTTCCCTCAACGCGGCTCCGATGAAGTGAGCTACGAAGGAATCGAGGCCCTTATATATCATGCCTGTAGGTAATTAAAGATGATTAATTGAATAATGTAACCCGGGGGATGCCCAAATACGGAGATAAAAACCTCCGAGCGTCCGGTAATGCGCAGCGCCCTTCACTCCTCTGTCGCGCATGCGCATTAACGCTCCAGGGGAACGCATGCGCGGTAGGCGAGGCTACCGCGCATGCGTCAAGGTAGACACTCCGTTCAGACACGGAGCAATCGGCTTTGCAGGTAAATGCCAGTTGGTGAATGGCATATCAACTGCAAAGGGATGATGAAATATGCGCATATAAGGCAGTGTATTTAAGGCAATTGTTATAGCTAGAAGCCAAGCAATATATAATAACCATGACAGTAGTGGTAAATTAAACTGCTTCTTAGGAGGATATACGGATCAGCAATTAGTTGGACTGCCTCCCAGTTCGGATTCAACAGACGGTAATTCTTATTTTGAATTTTGTTGTGAAGAGGGGACACTCATAGAACATGGTCCCTATCAAAAAGGGATACATCCTCAATCACAATTTAACCCAAATGAGCCCCACAGATACAATTGTTGAATGTAACCACACGTATACAACAACAAATTGTAATGGGTAGTCAGATTGAGTTTTTATCTGAGAAGGTTCCAAGGAATGGAATCGTTCAGCCCCGTGGTGTCGGTTCCCAACCGAAACACCCACCGTTGCTCTTTTTCTAGGAGACCTATCTCTGAGGGCAGTTGTTCAATTATTGTCCACTGTAGCTCATTCACACAATGTTGGTATTCAATATAATGGGTTGACATCTTAGTCGTTAGTTTCTTGCACCTGATGTTGCTTTTGTGTTCATTTAACCTGACCCTTACAGGTCTGGTGGTCATCCCCACATATTCCTTTCCACATGGGCAGGTAATCAGGTAAACAACATTTTTACTGTTGCAGTTCGTAAAAGCACGTTGTTCCCATGTTGTCCCATTGGTAAAGGTTAGATTCTGGCTCTTTTTTGTGAGGTGGCAGCAAGGTCTCTGGCGTCCTCCATGCGGGAAGGAAAGCGTCCGTTCAGCAAGGTCTCTGGCGTCCTCCGTGCGGGAAGGAAAGCGTCCGCTCAGCAAAGTCTCTACGGCAAGGAATCAGGAAGATTGACAAGCACCCTCCTCCTCCTGGGAGGTGCTTATATGCACGCGGCCTTTTGCAACCTCCGTATCGCCCTGACCCAGGGTGTTATGGGAGTTGTAGTACAGCCGTTGTGGCGACGTCTATTCTTGCAGGGTTGAATGACACTTGAAATCGCTACAACCAGAGAGCGAAGCAGCACGGCAGCGCTCTGTCCTTGGGGCCGTGCAACATCGGGGGGCATTAATCGAGTCCCCGGCGTGGGGCCTACTGCGGCCTGCTCGGCGCCGGAAGTGAGGCGCGGCTGAGGCGTGGATCCAGCGCACGCAGACGACCCGGGCGCACGCCACAAGCCGCATCTTAAGAGGCCACGAGAGGTGGCGGGAGCTGCGCAGCACTTAGGAGCCTGGCAGCCATGGCCCGACTGGTGGAACTGAGCGAGGAGTGGGGGCCCTAAGTGGCGGACTGGCAGCAGCGTGAATTGGAGCCGGGGGAGCCATGCATGGAGTGAGAGAGGTGGACTGCGGGGAGGCCCGTGGGCGGTCAGGGAGCGAAGCGACAGTGGGGAGAGGGGCGGTCCGGCCCCTGGAGACCACACCAGATTCGGGGGCAGGAATCGAGCCCTCGGCGCAAGTCCTGGAGGAGCCTACCTGTCCAGGACCCGGACAGCTTGCAGGGGTGACCCCCAGAGAGACCACAGCCTCAGCGGCGTCGGCGCGGACCTGGGAGCGCGGCTCGGTGAAGACGAGAGGTCCAATCCAGCAGTGGAAACCACGTGTGGAGACGCTGGACGCACCAAGAGCGGCCCGCGGAGCCTCGTGCCGGGCAGTGAAGAGCACCATGTCGAGCCGCAAGGGAGGACGGACGATTACCGATATGCTGACCAAGAGCCCAGAGCAAAGCCCACCCCCGGAGCAACCTAAGACACGCTCGGAGGGGGAGATCCCCATCACGAGGGCCTTCATGGAAACGCTTTTCAGTACCCTAAGGGAGGACTTCCAAACCCGTAAACAGGAAATGGCAGGGAAACATAAGGAGCTCAGGCGTGACGTCGATGGCTTGGGTGAACGCGTGGCGGCTGTGGAGGAATCGATGAGCAATAGAAGTGGTGAGATCGAACTCCTGCAACAGGAAATCATCCGGCTCCAGGACCAACACACAGACCTACAGGCACACAACGAGGACCTCGAGAACCGCTCCCGTTGCAATAACATACGGGTCCGGGGAGTGCCGTCCAAATCAGAGGGGGACGATGTAGCAGCATTCCTACAGGATCTATTCCAGAGCATCTTGGGGGAGCAGGAGGACTTCGTGATCCGGATAGATCGAGCACACCGGGTGGGCGTGGCGCGCCGGGCTCCGGCCCCGCTGCCTGACATCCTGGCCTTCCTGCCTGACTACCCTCTGAAGGAACGCATTCTTCAAATGGCACGGCAGAAACAGCCCCTCCAGTTTCGTGGCCACGCCGTGGCATTGTATCAGGACTTATCGGCCATCACGCTGCAGAAAAGGAGGTCGTTCAAAGTGGCCACGGCCTTCTTGAGAGACAAGGGCATCCCTTACTCCTGGGGCCACCCCTTTAGACTTATCTTTAAAAGGGAAGGGGTCCTCCGGCAACTTCGATCTCTCCAGGACACTTGTGAGCTGCTGGGCATCACCCTAGAGGCGGAGGCACTGGAGACTACGAGACAGCCTCCTGCAGGCTCCAGCCACACTAGAACGGGTCAAAACAGCGCTCACCCAGTTTCTAACACACAACGCCAACGAGGACACGACTAAAGCCACGCAGTGGGCAGTCCTTAAAGCGGTCCTCCGCGGTGAATTCATCTCGATAGCTACGGCTAACAATAAGGAACGTGCGCAGAAGAGAGCCGAACTCACTCAACGCGTGGCGGAATTGGAGCAGATGCATCAGCGCACCGGGGCAACACGGGCGTGGCGCCAACTCTGCACTGAAAGGAAAATGCTGGCGGCACTAGATCAAGATGTGGTGGAATACGCAGCCATGCGCCTCAAACATGTGTTCTACACCTGTGGGGACAGATGCGGGAAGCTGCTGGCGAGCAGACTACGGAAGCAGCGCCAAAGACAGCATATACGATCCCTTCAGTCTAGCCGAGGTGCCCCCTTCACTGACGACGCGGCCATCGCCGCGGCCTTCAGCGACTACTACACCGCCCACTACGCCGCCCTTTACTCGGCTGACTATCTAGACCCACAGGCCAGCCTTGACTACCTGCAGGGTGCAACACTCCCCACCCTGAATGAGGCGCAGGCAGAGTTTCTTGATCGCCCCATAGGCCTTGAGGAGGTCATCTCGGCGATCTCCCGCCTTAAGTTGGGGAAATCCCCTGGTCCGGATGGCTATTCTGCGGCCTTCTATAAGACCTTTTGCCCGCAAGTGGCCCCTCTGTTACGCGACCTCTTTAACACATTTGATCAGGCCGGCGCCATACCCCCGGACCTCCTGGAAGCGGCCATCTCCCCAAACCCGGGCGCGACCCCGCCTGCTGCAGCTCATATCGGCCAATCTCCTTGTTAAATATTGATCTGAAGCTCTATACCGGCATCATTGCAGGTTGTCTAGCGCCATATATGCTGCAACTGGTGGAGCCTGACCAAGCTGGCTTCATCCCACAAAGACAGACGAGCGACAATACCAGACGGGTTCTTCATCTCCTCGAGGCCGGGTCGCGCACTAGACCGGGCTGCATGCTTCTAACCATCGATGCAGAGAAGGCATTTGATAGGGTGCATTGGCCCTATCTAGACCTGGTCCTGCAGCGCTTTGGAGTAGGAGAGATCCTCCGTAACCGTATATTTAATTGTTATCGCCGACCTAATGCAGCAGTTCGGGTTAATGGACATACCTCCCCACGGTTTGAAATTGGCAGAGGGACAAGGCAGGGGTGCCCATTCTCTCCCTCCTGTTCGCGCTCTATACGGAGCCTTTGGCACAACGGGTGAGGCAACACGACCTCATTTCTGGCATTCCCTTTGGCGGGGACACACACAAGATCAGTCTATACGCGGACGATATCTTATTATCCCTGACCAACCCGATGCAATCCCTACGGGCTCTCTTTGTAGAACTCCACACCTTTGCGCTTGCGTCGGGATTCAAGATTAATGTGGCTAAATCAGAGGCCCTAAATGTATCGCTATCGCCGGAGGTCTTGGAAGACGCTAAGGCGGAGTTCGACTTGCAATGGTCAGAGACCACCATTCCTTACTTAGGGGTTCTGCTGGCGCCGACAGTGCAAGCCACTACGGAGGCCAACTACACTAGACTCAGCATGAAACTCCGAAACAACCTCAGGAGGTGGAAACACCTCAATTTATCCTGGCTGGGCCGGATTGCGGCCGTCAAGATGACCCTACTTCCCCAAATTCTTTATATATTCCAGACCCTCCCCCTGCGTCCACCGGCAGGGTGGCTTCAGATGACTCAATCGGAGTTAGCACGCTTTGTCTGGAACGGTCGACGCCCGCGGTTTAAGCATGCGGTTGCCACGCTCCCTCCTGAACACGGTGGTGTAGGCGTGCCAGATCTCACTTTATACTTCCAGGCGACGCAACTGCGCACATTAGTGGAATGGCACCAACTAGAGTCAGGCAAACACTGGCTCTTTCAAGATCAGGCTGTGGCAGGCCGCACACTGCAGGGCGTCCCATTCTTGCCGCGCGTTCACAGACCCCCCAACCTGTACGCCTGATCACTAGCACGGTCCTCAATGTGTGGGACAGGGTGGCCGTGACCCGGGGGCTCACTTCCCTTCCCTCACCGATGACTCCGATCTTCGACAACCCAGACTTCACAACTGGCCTGGACCCTAGAGCCCATGCAGCCTGGAGGGCGACTCCATGCAGAGACGTGGGACACATGTTCGACCTCAAGGGCATTCTCCCTTTCCAAAAGATGACAGAGAACTATGGTATTCCCGAGACTGACCGCATGCCTTACCTGCAGATCCGTCACTGGGTGCTGCACCCTTCAATCCAACCCGGGGCACAGCGCCACCTCACCCCATACAAGAAGTGGCTGCTGACACGCACATCCAACAAAAAACTGATCTCGGACCTCTACCAGCACCTGCTCCTCACCAATATACATACCTACAACGCAGGGAGGGTCAGATGGGAGAAAGACTTGGGGCGTCAACTCACTAGGAAGGAATGGGAGGGGGTGTATTACAGAGGTAGGCACTCGGCGCATCACACAGGCCTCACTGAAACCATGACCAAAATTGCCACCTACTGGTACCACACACCCGAAAGGCTACATCAATGGAATCCCCGAGTTAGTGACCGCTGCTGGAGGGGCTGTGGGGAACTTGGAACGCTGGAGCACCTGCTCTGGAGCTGTGCTCGTCTCCAGCCGTACTGGGCCCCAATCCTTGATTTAATAGACTCACACCTGGACACACAGCTACCTAGATTCCCGGCCTATGTCCTGCTAGGACTTCCCAACACCTTGATGTACCCCCTGAAATCCTGGAGAGGGAGGCTTATTGCGCTGGGGGCAGCAGTCCAGAATATTGTAGCTCATTGGAGGGCCGTCCTACCCCCACAACAGTCGGGCTGGCTCCATAGACTTTGGGCGATCCTCAGAATGGAGAAGCTGTCTCTGGCCAAAGCAGGGAAAGGGGCAGTATTTGCAGAGCTCTGGGACCCCGTTTCTGACCCTGCTGACTGGAGAATTCCGGGAGCTAAGCTGCCCCCGCTATTTGCGACTGCTGCGCCTTGCGGACACCCCACTCCTGGAACCCAAGTCGCAGTCGCACAAACGCAAGGCCCCAGCAGGCGCTACACTGGATGGCGCACAGTAAGAAGGTGACCGACTATGGTCTCGGTACTTGCTCAATGGACAAGGAGAGGGGTGGTGGGGGCGGGTGGGTGGGATGGAAGGGGTTGTTTTTCCTTTCTTCTGTTTTCTCAGTTTATTCTTGCTTCAAAACCAGCCCCATTTACATCTACATAGCAATCCCTATGACGCAGCCGGCCCAGTTGGGTTGTAGGCGGCTTGCTGTGTTACCTTTAGCAGTCGGTGCTCCTGATAGACAGGTATATACATTTGCACTGACTGTGACCGCCTTGTACCTGGGCTGGCGCAGAGGGCTGTATGAGATGCACTGCACTTGTTTGTTGCTCAATAAAAAATATTTAATACTAAAAACTCAAGGCTACTTACAGTACTTAGTACAGAGAATATTTACCCTGTTGGAAACTTTTTCTGCAAGACTAAAAATCTTGTGTGGAACATGCTGTCATCTGCACATACTGTTACTCTTCAATACAAAGATTTAAAATATGTTCTATACCTTACTTAAACCAATTAGCTGGACACAGGCTATATAAAATTAAGTAGAAAAGTAATATGGTAGTTACCCGCCACTATGTAAACTATAAAATAAAACAACTCACTCCTTTGAGATGTTATCAGTGATGTCATACAACATGTCATAAGTGATGTAATATGTGAGGTCACAAGCAGTGCATGGAACCGGTGCAAGTTATAGTTGGCTCTGCTAACAATAACTGAAGATTTTCTGTGGTTTTTCTTTGTTTAAAACATTAATGTTATTACTGGCATATTCATCTCGCTATAACATTACTTTAACCTTTGTTTTTTTCCAGTGAAGTTCCAAGTTTTGTTTTAACAAAACAGCTATTTTTATCACACCTAACTATGATGTTGCAGTAACATTTGTTTTTTTCAGTGAATTTCAGTTTTTTTAACTTAAAGTAATATTTTATTTCCATACATAAAGCCAATCCCACAGCATGCAGGACCCCTTCCCAAGCTTTAATAGACCCCGAAGACCCCATCCCAGGGTCCAAAGTCAATAAAAATAGGGAGGGGACATGCGTGGCCCCCCACCCCAAGCTTTCCCGTGGACCTTATTCCCTGAGGTGAAAGCCAATAAAAAGGGGAGTGGGGCCGGATTTCCCCCCTGCCAATGCCTTTTTTAACGCCAAGCAACGCCGGATATCATCGCAGAGATAACGTGCTATTAGCAACGTTTATCTCGAAAGCGATATAATATCAGGCGTTAGCGGCGAAATGCGTGAATATCACTGGTAATCCAGCGATATTCACGCATTATCGCTAATGAGGACTTAGCCATAATATCCAACTCCCATTGGATATAATGGCTAAGAACTGGTCTGAGCAGGCGTTAGTATTTGGAGATATTTGCGCTTAGAGCGAATATTTTCATCGCTACGCCTGCCTTGCTAATAGGCGATAGCAACGTTAGCGACTGCTTTCAGTCGCTAACAGGTTGGGTACTCCCACTTTGCATGTCATTAGCGATACATATCGCTGACATGCAAAGCGGGCCCCAAACCGCTCGCTATCGCCTACAAGCTGTCGCTAACTGCTGTTAGCGACAGCTTGCTAATAGGGCGATAGAATTATCGCCACTTAGCGGCCGAAAATAGCCGCTAAAGCAGCGATAATCACATATCACCCACCTTGGTAATATGCCCCCTGATCTCCCAAGGCCTTCTTTAATAATTATGGGTGCCCTGATGCCCATTCACTAACTAATATGTTGCGGGCCGCTGGGGGAGCCCTAGGGCTCTTTTCCCAGCAGACTCCCCACATGGTGCAGGAGCCGGCATTGCTGTTTCCCTGCCTGCATCAGCGCAGGCAGGAAAATAGAACACAAGCCAGCTCCCAGCTAGCAGGAGCATTTCTTTTTAGGTCGAGGACTCCGTCGCTATGCGTAAGCAGTGGGCGGAGCTCCGAAGATTTAATGTTTCTTAGAGGGGGCTTGGAACCCGCCCCTCTTCTCCATTGGCTGGCTTCCTAAACGGAGGCCAGCTGTTGGAGGAGAGGGGCATCACTCGGTTCAAGCCCCGTCTTTATCGGATTCGGGGGCATTTTTTTAACCTTCTTTCTATTTACTTTCTCTCCTCTTCCCATTGGCTGGAATTTTACCTTCCAGCCAATGGGAAGAGGGGAGAAAGAAAACCACGCCCCCGAATCTGAAAATGTCGGTGCTTTTCGGAAGCCATTTCTGTTTACAGAACACGGTGAGCGCTTGTTTTCTATTTTTGACACTAGACTGTTTAAAGCTACTTCCCGTGTTTCTTGTTAAATGTCTGTGTGCAGGTTTTTTCATATTCGTCACGTTCACTGTGCAGTTGAACTTGTACTTAAGCAGAAAAATAATTGAATTATCTGAAAATATGCACGCACCGACACTCAGAGCCCTTACGGGTCCTCGCCGGTGGGCTTACCTGCAGAAATCACAAACAAACGAATACAAAATGGCCCGGCTTGAATTTCGTGAGTGTCCGACAAAAAGGCAGCATTTCAAAGCCTGGGACGGGTAATCAGGCAACGAGGCTCGACTTCAAACTCCGATCACAGAAACAATGGCGGTGACCGGCGTGTGAGAGAGGCTCTCTCCTCCCTGAGCTGTGTGAGGAGACCGTCACGAGGGGGGGGCATTGTGTAGCACCAATTCCCTCCACGGTAACAGGGCACGCCTTTCCAGGTACCTGCTGTATGTACGTACACTTCTGTATTTTCCAAGCGCCTCAAACAAAAATGCTCTACAGACTTCGAATACGGGAACTACACCGTGAGTGACTCAGGGCAGTTTTCACAGAGCTCCCATGTGCCGTATGAGCAGCTTGTGCGGGTGTGAATCATGATTCGTGCATTCTGGGATGTGTGGTCTTGCATGGATAACCCGCTCGCCTTCCCATTTTCCTCAGTAGCTGAAGTTTAACTCTCGCCGCGTTAGATTTGAGTGGTCTTCCGGGCCCTGCTGGATACTCACTTGCATTGTTTTGTAATTGTACAACAGTTTGAGTATGGCCGGGCAGTGTTTGTCGTGCGTGGTTGGTAGTGTGAGTGTGTGGTGTAATGCAGCGTGCGTGATGGAAGAGTCTGTTTGTCGTGCTTGCGGATAGGCCTGTGCACTGCATACTGACACAATTGCAGTTTTGCTTTTCACATAATGTATACATGTTTACACTGAAGCATACCTCTCACACTGCCGAACTCTTCCCCTTGGGGCCTCTGCCAAAGTTAGGGTACCCTAACCAATTTAATCATCATTTACTGTGACTTTCTTATTTTCTGGTGATGCCTGGGCCCTTCAATTCTGGACATAATAGTAATTACAAGGTCCAGTGGATTTATTTATTTCTTTATTTATATATAACCGTGGACATTACCCAAAGGTGTTAGAGTGCTTTATAATAAACAGGTTTCCTTACAAGAGATAAAAAGTTACAAACTGCTGCTAGTTACGATCATTACAAGAGGCACAATGTATCAAGTCGCGACATATGGATATTTGCTCGTTTCGATCATTACAAAGGCACGGATTTACAGATTGTAAGAGGAGGTACGTATTGTAGGTAGCAGCAGCAATGTTAGATTAGGTGAGACAGGAGTAGTGCAGTTCATCTCAGTCTTGGGAGGGTAAATTATCTTCAGGGAGGTTGGCTAACAGGACAACTGGGCAAAATGTCTTTGTAGGAGAAGGGCTTTCAGCTCCGTTTTGAAGACCAGCAATGAGGCGGTGGAGCATAGTTTCGGGGACAGGGAGTTAAATATTCTAGTAGCACTATCCGTGAAAGAGGGAGACACGAGACGTTCCTTTGTAAAGGTCAAAGGTTCTAACATCATTGCTTGTGCATTTCACAACAGTCTGGACCCTCTCAAAAGCTTCACTTTGTTCGCTAGAAAGCGAGGAGTATGCAAGGCCTTGTGGGTGACACAAGCAGTCTTATTCATCACCCTGGCTTCTGTGGGGAGCCAGCAATGAGTGACAAGCATTGGTGAGACAAGGTTGTTTCTTTTCACCCCATGGATGAAGCATGCTGCTGAATGTAGACCTGATTGCAGAGGGGTGAGGTGGGTCTTGGGGAGTATAGAGTAAATATAAGAAACTTTACTAGCGACTTCCGCCGTTTGGATATATGAGTTTATTGTAACTCTTCCTTGTGGTTTCACACAGTTAGTAATTATTAGCAATATTTGTGCCAGTGTCCGACTTATAACCCAGACTCATCGCTAGTAAAGTTTCTTATATTCTCGCAAGTTGGACTGTATCCTGCATTGCACCCCAAACGGCTCTAGTGCCCTTTCATACTCAATATCTTAAGTTCTTTCAGCTCATTGCCAGGATTTCCATTATCAAGTATCTTTATGAAATCTTTTTTCTGGACCACTATTGACTGTGGTCTAGGTTTAAGATTTATTGTGGCTTTCCTGATGAAGGTGCCTGGTTCACCGAAACCTGCGTAGAAGATCTATCATCAAATACAAAGCCCCCTTTGTATTTTTTGTGTTTGTTGCAAATTTCATTTTTTGAATGTTTAATTTGTACTTTATTACGGTCAGGTGATCCATTAATTATATTTTATGGATTACATATATCAGACTCGTGTTTGTGTTACCTGTATATATCTGTTATTGTCAGCAGTTATGATTATATTGTGAGGTCATAGTTTCATTATTGTTCTTTTAAGAAATATCAAAACCTACAATGGTTTTTCTTTAAAAATATTTTGTATGAATAAAATGATTTTTGTATCGATAATTATTGTACACAGAGTCCTTAAATATCATGTTGTTTTACAATAAGGTCTTATATAATGTATAGACCTACTGTTGCCTAGGGATTTGTTTCTCCATTAGTGGGTCTTGGGGAGACCTGTCAAAAGAGAATTACAATAGTCGATTTTGGGCTGAACCAGTAGTTGAGCAAGAGATTTCAGATGTTGTTCAGGAACGTTGTAGCAGCTTTCTAGTTGATATCGTGCATTCCTGGCCATGGTGCTTATTTGGGTTTGAAGGTTAAACCTTTTATCCAGAGTGACTCCCAGCAATTCGGCACTCTCAACGTTGAAGGGTTTGCTATTGAGTGAATCCATCCAGGATAGTACAGATGGTGGTGAGTTTGGAGAGGAAACGAGGAGGAATCCAGTTTTGGAAGAGTTCAGTTTTAGGTTGTGAGAAGTCATCCATCCTTGAACGGAGTTTAAGGTGTCAGAAGGATGAGAGATGTCATTTGTGGATGAGACCTTTTAGTAGAGCTGGGTGTCTTCAGTATCATGGTAGTGGACCCTGGACATTCATAATAGAACTTCCAGAAGTTCGATAAAGAGGTTGAACAGGGTAGGAGCAAGGATAGTACCCTGGGGTACTTCTTGAACAGTGGCCACAGGAAGAAAGAAACATGTTGCTCATATTGGAACAGAATCTCTCCCATTGCAGGTCATTTTATAGATTTTTTTTTACATTTGCAACAATTCTTGTAGTGGGAGAATACAAGATATTCAGTCTGATGGATCCAGAACAATTATTGATGACATTTCCTATGTCATACATTCTCAATGGTTCTTAGAATGAGTCTTAGTTCACTTAGAAGATATGCGTTTTTAGTGATTTTTTTGAAGGACTCGGGGGCGATCCAGGCATCTTAGATGTTTCTGAGAAGGGAAGATCAGAAAGATGGTCCTGGAGATGAGAGGGCCATTCTGACTCTTGCCTGGAGCTCCACCCGTACGCGTTAAGGAGGGCTGTCTTTGATGCTCACACATGACGAAGGTTGTGGAAGACATGGGCCTCTGCTGTGGTTCTGTGGACAAGAATTAGGAGAGGTGGAGGCCCTGGCCTATCACAGACCCACTACACATGGATACATGTTGTGCTGGCTCAAAGCCTACAGTTCCATGTGTGCCTTGAAAGCGGCTGGTGCAGATGCAGTAATGGCCTTTGATGTGAGAATTTCTCTTGCAAATTCAGTTGTACACAGACGTGGAACAATAGCTAGAATGCGATGCACTGCATTGGCAAGGGCCGGACATAGAGTTCTGATCTAGCATGAATTATGTCTTTTCACATTAAAGCCACTAAGCATGTGGGACCTCACAAAATAGATGTATACCCAGGTTGCTGTGTTTTAGGGTGTTCATTGTTCCTGATAACCTGTTTTTCATGGAAGCGCACATCTGTCAGCTACTGTGGTGACATTTGGTGTTGTGAGCTTATTATACAAACTGGAGCTGCCACAATGAACACACTAAGATTTGGGCCTATTGGCAAGAAGTCAGAGGGATTACCGTGGGGGATGGGGAGCCACCAAGTACTGGGGAATGGTGGCTCTGTGTGTGTGTGGCTCTATGTGTGTGTGTGTGTGGCTCTGTGTGTGTGTGGCTCTGTGTGTCTGTGTGTGGCTCTGTGTGTGTGTGTGTGTGTGGCTCTGTGTGTGTGTGTGGCTCTGTGTGTGTGTGGCTCTGTGTGTGTGTGTGTGGCTCTGTGTGGATAGCTTTTTTGTAGGTGGCTCTATGTGTGGGTGGCTCTGTCTGTGTGAGGGTGGCTCTGTGTAGGTGGCTCTATGTGAATGACTCTGTGTGGGTGGCTCTGTGTGGGGGGCTCTGTATGTGTGTGTGGGTGGCTTTGTGTATGTGGCTCTGTGTGGGTGTAAATGCAATAGGTCATGCATTTGGAAGCGATTAAGCTATTGGCATTGTAAATGACAATGCCATTTATTTAACGATTAAGCTATTGGCATTGTAAATGACAATGCCATTTATTTATGATTTAAAAAACAAAAACAAAAAAATGAGCAATGCCAATAGCTCTACCTTTAATAATGCCGAGACCATTGCATTGTAAATGCTTGTTTTAAGTTTCCACCAACTGTGAGCAAAGTTAGTGTTAGTGTTTCCTCCTGTTTGGAGGGAGATTTGAAAGTGCTCCCACCAGACATATATATTAAGTTAGAAAAGACCACTTCTAATTCTGAACAGATTTTCTTTTGAACTTTGAGATTTTATTTTGATTTGCCATCAAATTCCTGATCAGTACCTGTAAACCTGCGCAACAGGAAAGGAAAAACAGACTAAGTGAAATATTTAAATTACTTTTAAAAATTTCCTTTTGGAATCTTTGTATCCAGAACCAGGTCATCTCAGGAGTCATAAGACGGGGCTATGTTTTTTTTAAGTAAAGATTCTTATGTGTGGGTATAAGTGCCTATAAATCATTCTAACTGTTTTATTTTAGGATTACATATAGGACCTAGTATTTTCCATCATCTAAGGAATTCTAATGTGGAAAAGAGAGGCAAAATGAGTGAATGTTGGTTTTGCTGTTTAGTAGAGTGAGGTTTTACACATTCGACCTTTTGCTTTTAGATTAGTAGCACACACTAGCACCTAGAGGGGGGGCCTACCTGGAAGTGAGATGTTAGGTGTTCACCCGAAGAGGAGCCAGGCTGTACTGAGAATGATTTTCCCTTTGTCAATCCAATTCCCCTTTCTTCCGGGTTTTGACTCAACCACGGAACACGTGTGTGTTCAGGTGGAGACAGTGCCTGGGTGGAGTTGGGAACAAGGGGGCATATTACCAACAACTAGCGATATTTATCGCTAAATGAGCTTAGCGATATTTTTTTATCGCCGCGCATCGCCGGATTTTATCGCAGAGATAACGTGCTATTAGCAACGTTTGTCACAAATGCGATAAAATATTCGGTGATAGCGGCTCAATGCGTGAATATTCAGCGATATTCATGCATTAACGCCAATAGGGTCTTAACCTGACTATCCAACTCCCATTGGATATACTGGTTAAGAAGGGGTCTGAGCAGGCATTCGTTTATGGCGATATTCGTGCTTAGCGCGCATTTTTTTATCGCTGTGCCTGCTTTGATAATAGGCGATAGCGATGTTAGCGACTGCTCTCAGTCGCTAACAGGTTGGGTACGCTCACTTTGCATGTCATTAGCGATAAATATCGCTGACATGCAAAACAGGCCCCAAACAGCTCGCTATCACCTACAAACTGTCGCTAACTGCTGTTAGCGACAGCTTGCTAATAGGGCTATTAAATTATCACCGCTTTAGCGGGAAAAAGTCCAGCTAAAGCGGCGATAAGGCCCTTGATAATATGCCCCTCGCTTCTGTGATTGCATCCCGGTCCTATAGATGTGCACGGAGAACCTCTGAGTAATGTACATTCAGTCTTATTCATCATGCAGAATAGCACTCGCAAAGGGCCAGATTCTCAGAATCTGGCCCTTTGCGAGTGCGATTTTTGCATTTGGGATTCATCATCGCAAATGCAAAAATCGGTAATAGCGATTTCGCTATTTTGCGAGGAATTACATTTAAGGAATCTCTATTTGAGATTCCTTAAATGCAATTCATCATCCATTTTTAAATAGCGAATTCGCAATTTCGGCCCGCTATTTACCGCGAGATCAAACCTCGTGGTAAATAGCGAAAACTTAGAAAAATGCTTTTAAAAGCATTTTTCTAAGTTGCATATTGCACACACACATGTCCTTTGGACATGTGTGTGCGCAACACCTGTTTGAATTTGCATTTAAGGGGTGCTACAGGGTGTCCTTTGGACACCCCTGGCACCCTTTAAATCGCTATCTTATTTGCGATTAGCAAATTGCTAATCGCAAATAAGGAATACTCCCCATTCATTCCTATGGGCCTTTTGGCCCATAGGAATGAATGGGGAGTTATTCCTTATTTGCGATTAGCAATTTGCTAATCGCAAATAAGGAATATGTAGGAATCGAATTTTTTTTTGCGATTCCTACATGAATCCCGTTTTGCGAGCCTGTAATAGCGATTCCTTATGAATCGCTATTATAGACTCGCAAAACGGGTCGTTGATGAATCAGGCTGTATGACCCATAGTGGGACTCTGTGGTCGTGGAGTACCAAGCATCACCATGCTGAAATGACCTGACAGTGGGCGCAGCATTCATTTCTAATTGCAAAACAAGCCTTTTTACCTGGTTCCTCCACGTGTGAGTGGCTTCTTTCCTCACAGTGTAAGCCTGCTGTTTGGTTCATTACAACAAGGCCGAGTGCTACATCCCTGTCTGCGTGAGTGTAGCATAAGCGTGCATGAGTGTATGCTTCGGTGTGTAACACAAGTGTGCAAGGAGCAACAGTACCATGTTCCTCAAAGAGCAGAGCCGAACCCTTCTAGATTTGTCTGTCTTGACCTGGGTAGAAAATGGAGGCGGGATTGGCTGCCAGACCAGCATGGGGTATTGCATGAGTCCCTGAAACATATGGAATTCACCATATACTGGGGTGTGGAGGATGTAGAAAGGAACAACTTTAGGTCTAAAGCTGCAGCTGCTGAGCAATAATGACCTTTTGTTCAAGGCAGAAGCACTGCCATTGGTATAGATGGGTGGTATTAGGACTGGAGACAGAGATCTCTTTAGTATTGTGGGGCTCATCTTTCCATCCAGGGCCTGCCTTTAGTCCCCCGAGAGGTGCTACCAACCATAGGTGGATGGGCATAAGGTTGAAGATTGCTTCCTCCTTTTCGACAGTGTTTTGTGTTCCTCAGGGAGAGAGGATCCCTGTCTCACCCTTCCTTCCTGCTCACACCTGGAAGACAAAGGGTGTGTCTGACTTGTCTTGAAGCCTATGCACGAAAGGGTCGCACTGCATCCACAAATATAGTACAAGTAGTAGTAGAAGCTTCCACTTGATGTTCCAGGACTTCTCATAACCCAGGATAGGCTGCATCTCACAGTGTGTAGGAGAAAATTCTGTGGTCCAGCGCACTGACTGGCAGCTTCCAATGGATGTGCAGGGACATCCCCCCAGAAGTCTACAGCTTATTGCTGAGGATCTTCCTTGGAGGAGTGGACTGCTGATGCAGACAGAGGGACACTGGAGGGCATCCTGCACAACAGTCTACCCAGAGTCAAACCCAGAAGTAGCTGCCTGACTGAGGCGTCTTTCTGGATGCTATAAGGAAGTTCAAGTTTGAAATTTGTATAGCGCCCTATATACCCAGAGGGTCTCAAGGCGCTTGGGGGAAGGGGAAGTTTATTTGTGGAATATCCAAGTTTTTAGTTGTTTTCTGAAGGTGAGGTGGGTCTGGGTAAGGCGGAGATGGGTGGGGAGAGAGTTCCAGGTTTTGGCCGCTAAGTAGGAGAAGGATCTTCCTCCCATGGTGGATTTATGGATGCGTGGGATTGCGGCGAGGGCTTGTGTGGATGATCGCAGTTGGCGGGGGGGTGTAAAAGGACAGGCGTGTGTTGAGGCAGTCGGGTCCTAGGTCGTAGAGGGCTTTGTGTGCGTGGGTAAGGAGGCAGAACGTTATTCTCTTGTTGACGGGATGCTAGTGGAGGTCTTTCAGGTGCCCGGAGATGTGAGCTCGGCGGGGGAGGTCCAGTATAAGTCTGGCTGAGGCGTTTTGGATGCGTTGGAGTTTTTTTTGGAGTTTGGCGGTGGTTCCGGCGTAGAGGGTGTTTCCGTAGTCCAGTCGGCTGGTAACCAGTGCGTGGGTGACCGTTTTTCTTGTTTCGGTGGGGATCCAGCGGAAGATTTTTTTAAGCATGCGTAGGATGTTGAAGCAAGATGAGGTGACGGCGTTGACTTGTCTGGTCATTGAGAGGGAGGAGTCTAGGATGAAACCCAGGTTGTGTGCGTGGTCAGCAGGTGTGGGTGCATTTCCCAGGGCCGGTGGCCACCAAGAATCGTCCCAGGCGGAGGGGGATGAGCCTAAGATGAGGACTTCAGTTTTGTCCGAGTTCAGTTTTAGGCGGCTGTCTTTCATCCATTCGGCTACTTCTTTCATTCCTTCGTGTAGGTTGGTTTTGGCGGTGCTGGGATCGTTGGTGAGGGAGAGGATGAGCTGTGTGTCATCTGCGTAGGAGATGATGTTGAGGTTGTGTTTGCGTGCGATAGATGCTAGGGGACTCATGTATACGTTGAAGAGGGTGGGGCTGAGTGAAGATCCTTGTGGTACACCACAGATGACTTTGGTGGCCTCTGATCTGAAGGGGGGGAGGCGGACTCTCTAAGTTCTTCTGGCGAGGAACGAGACTATCCAGTCTAATGCTTTACCTTGTATCCCGACGTTGCTAAGGCGTTTGATAAGGGTGGTATGGCAGACTGTGTCGAATGCTGCGGAGAGGTCAAGTAGGATGAGTGCGGTTGTTTCTCCATTGTCCAGTAGTGTTCGAATGTCGTCAGTTGCTGCGATGAGGGCGGTCTCCGTGCTGTGTTTGGCTCGGAAGCCGGATTGTGAATGGTCGAGGGATTTGTTGGATTCGAGGAAGGCGGCGAGCTGATTGTTGATCGCTTTCTCGATGACTTTGGCAGGGAAAGGAAGGAGTGAGATGGGGCGGTAATTCTTGAGTTCGGTGGGGTCTGCTGTGGGTTTCTTCAGGAGGGCGCTGAGTTCGGCGTGTTTCCAGCTTTCTGGGAAGGTGGCAGCGTTTAGGGAGCAGTTGATGACATCTCGGAGATGGGGTGCGATAACGGAGTCTGCTTTGTTGAAAATGTGGTCGGGACATGGGTCGGTTGGTGATCCTGAGTGGATGGAGTTCATCAGACGGATGGTTTCTTCAGTGGAGATTGGGTTCCAGGCGCAGAGGTTGTTAGAGGGGTGTTTAAGTTCAGGTGAGGGTGGTGGGGCTTGGATTCCGGTCTCAGTTGCGAAGCTGTTATGTATGTCAGCGATTTTGTTGTGGAAGAATGAGGCTAAGGAGTCGCAGAGGTCTTGGGAGGGGGTGATGTCGTTCGTGCCGGCGGGGGGGTTGGTGAATTCTTTGACAATGTTGAATAGTTCCTTGCTGTTTTGGGCGTTGTTGTCGAGTCGGTCTTTGAGTGCTGATTTCTTTGTGGATCGGATCAGTTGGTGGTGTTTGCGGATGGCGTTCTTGAAGGCTGCCTGGTTGTCAGAAGTTCGGTCTTTTTTCCAGGCTTTCTCGAGGGTGCGGCAGGTCTTCTTGGAGTTTTTGAGGTCCTCATTAAACAAAGGGGCTTTATTGTTGATTTGTTTGGATTGCTGTTTTTTCAAGGGTGCTAATTCATCAGCGCTGTGGGTGATCCATTGTGTGAGGTTGGTTGCTGCAAGGTTTGGGTCCGATGATTTTGCAGGGAGGTTTTGTTGCAGTGATGTGAAGAGTTGGTCGGTTGTAATTTTGTTCCAGTTTCTGCGCGGAATTAGTTGAGGGAGGTTGCGGGTTGTAGTCTTTTTGTAGCTGAAGTGAACGCAGCTGTGGTCTGTCCATTGGTGGGCTGTGGTGTGGTCGAAGGAGATATGCTTGCTGGAGGTGAAGATTGGGTCGAGCGTGTGTCCTGCGTTGTGAGTGGGGGTGTTGACAAGTTGTTTGAGTCCGAGATTGGCGAGGTTGTCCAGAAAGGTGGTGGTGTTGCTGTCATTGTTCTTTTCTAGGTGGAAGTTGATGTCTCCTAGCAGGATGTAGTCCTCGGAGGGGAGGGCGTGAGGGGTGACGAATTCAGTGATGTCTTCGCAGAGTTGTGCGCGGGGTCCTGGTGGTCTGTAGATGAGGGTGCCTCTGAGTGTGGACTTCGGGTCGGTGTGGATCTGGAAGTGGAGGTGTTCGGCGGTAGCGAGGTTATCGTCGGAGCTGGTAGAGATGTGGATGGTGTTCTTATGGACGATGGCGATGCCTCCTCCTGTTTGTTTGGTGGTGCGATCTTTTCGGATGATCTTGTAGCCGTCCGGAATGGCTATGGCGATGTTGGGTGCTGAAGATGTGTTCATCCAGGTTTCTGTGAGAAAGGCGATGTCCGGCGCTGTGGTGTCAAGTAGGTTCCATAGTTCGATGGCGTTACTGTGGACCGAGCGAGTGTTGAGCAGGATGCACTTCAGATGGTTGGGGTCGGAGCGCGGTTTGGAATCTGAGGGTGTGGTGGGTTTCTTAGTGCAGTTGTACTTGCAGGAGTGGCAGGCGAATGGTCCATGGGTGCGTCCAGATTCGGCTTGGTAGCAGTTTGGTGATCGGCCGAGATTAAGGGCTGAGAGGGTAGCTGCATTGTATGTGATGCGGGAGGGGTGGGGTTTGCGGGGACCAGGGGGTCTGGTGCTGGGCGCGGTCTTGGCGCGGACGGGCGTAGACGGGCTTACCTTTGGCGCACCTTCGGCGTGGACGCTGCCCGTAGGACCATCTGACTTAAATGGATAGTGGAGGGGGCGGAGCGTGGGAGGGGCAGCTGGGAGGCTGGGAGGAGACACGGGCCACGAGCACAACAAATGGAGGGAGGGAAAGTGAAACTGGGGCACGGACACACAGAAGGGGACAGCTAAAACCCAGTAAATGCAGCGCAATATAAATAAAATATGATTTAAACTAAAACGAAATTACACAGGGCAGGCAATGCAGCGCTTTTAAAATAAAGTAAAATAAAATGTGATATTCCCTAAAAAACGATACCACACAGGCAATGAGCGCTAGTCCGGCGTCGAGGCGCTAGAACTGCAGGCGATGTCTGGCAGTGATCAGCAGGAGTGTATCCAGGTGGTCGGGGAAGTGAGGCAGGGAGCGAGAGGGAGCGACCGTCGAGGAGCGAGTCCAGCTGGGTGTTTGATGCCCCCATAGAGGAGACTACCCAGTGGAACTCCCAACTACAGAGCAGAAATTGTGCCCACTGTCGTGGTGTGTCACTTGGCGCAGCTGAACTACTCATTGAAAAGCCCTGATCTGCTCTTAATGTGCTCATCACAGCTGTGCCACTCATCATGTGCACTGCTCAGAATGGCAGAGAACCGCTCATGGTGTGATCAGCACGGCTCCAAGGCACTTCTACATGTCTGACTTAAAAATCCAGCATGTGCTAGATGTGATCTCTGGATCTCGGCGGACCTTGTTAGGACTCGCTTCTACCAACTGCCTAACTGGGAGGTCTCTCCGCTCACCTGGGAGCTAGGTTTGTTAGGTCTGATTACTGCTTAGTGGACCTATGGACCTTTACTTCTCAGCCAGGACAATGGACCTCCATGAAAACCTGGTGAAAGCATCTGAAGAGGGAGTGTGGCCAAGGGAAAGAACCCAAAGAACCTCCCCCATTCATCCAAAAGTTGGCCTGTCCTGTTCCTGCAGGACACATTCCAGTGATCCAGCTGACACAGATCTGCTCCGTCTGGCCGCCCGCTGAAGGAAACAGTGGAGGAAAGATGTAACACAGAAGAGACTGTTCACTTGAAAGGCTTACCAGAGTGGTCACAGAGGCAGCTAATACGCTCAGAACCCCAGAGTGAATAGCACCTTTCTCCGCTCACCTTCGTGAAACTAAAGCAGATGGTGGTGGTGTCATTTCTGAAGACCTTGTGGTTTAGAAAAGCCTATTGAGTCAGTTTCTGATTTGGTTCCTTTATTTATTCAAATAGTTTTGTAAATATCAAACAAGTGCTCATGGGCATTGGAGTGCTGTACAAGACCAGGGTGTATACATCCGGGCATCTAAATATAAAGTACTAAAGTGAGCAAAATTAATGATGAAAGAAGTAGGTGCCATTTAGCATTACTAGTACAAGGAGCCATCCCTGTGTAATAAAGGTAGGGATCATCATTTTCATTGGGCTCCCAAGCTTAAGTAGTGTATATCTAGGGTCTTGTACAACTTGTGCAAACTCCCCCTTCAAATGTAGATTGCAGGGGAAGGGCAACTTCTGTAAAACAAACCACCAAATTGAGGGACCTTAAGGAACTAGTTTACATGTCTAGGAAAGTTGTGCCTGATTTGTTTGACTACTCAAGAAAGGACCTGGTTTGAGTTGGCCAGAAGTCTTTCTTTTGTGAGGAAGGCTTGCATGAGAAGGTCTTGATTTAACCTTTGAAAACCTCTATAGGTGGAGCCTTTGTGATGGAGACAGCTAAGGGGTTTCAGTATTTAAGGGCCCATCCTGAGAGACCAGCTTCAGAGTCCAGGATCTGGTCTACAGTGCCTTTTTTACTTTTGTACTTTCTCCTAGGTCCAAGCATTCAATAGTTTCAGTGATCTGGATGGTCTACAAGGTTCAGAAATGATTACATTAAAATGGGTTGGGTGTCCTGTGATAACGTTCTTAGCTCTTTCACAATCATTTATTTAATATCTAACAGAGTGGTGTATGTTACATGAGAGGTGAATACAGATGAGTTACTACCGGACCAAGCACTGCTTTCTGGGAAGGAAAAGCATAGTAGATTTTAGTTCTCTGAGGTGGGTACCTGCCAGAGCAACACGCCTTAAAGTCATCTTTTCGACTCAGAGATGACGTAAACCCATCTTCTTGCCACTTGGCTTCTAGAACTTCAACCGCTGACTGACGCGTCATGTACGTACATACTTCTGAGCCCTGGCTACTAAAGGAACACAGCACATGGTCACAAAGTGTTTTTGGAACTGAGGGAGAAGTGTGGCTCAGGGGTTAGAGGCGGCAGACCTGGAGCCTGAGTTCGGCCCGGGACCAGGGTTCAATTCCCCGCCTCGGCGGGTCTTGGGCTCAAAAATTCCACGGACTCGTTAATTCTCGCTCCGGTGCCTCCTCGACTCACGGGTTCACACTCTGCGACTCTGGGCAATAGCTTGCTTAATCTCCACAACGGCCCCTCGCGGCGGGATGCCTGGCTTTCACCTTGTGGATACCCTGCCAGGGTTATCTCACAGGGGAATACCAGGACGGGTTCCCTAAGCAAGTGCTGAGATGCCCCAGGGTAAGTCGTGCGCTATATAAGTTTCATTCATTTCATTAGCAAGGGCGTTTTCGCCGCTTTAGCTGCACTTTTTGCTGCTAAATCGGCGATATTTTAATTGCCCTATCAGCAAGCTGTCGCTAACAGCTGTTAGCGCCAGCTTTCTGGGGAAAGCGACCGGTTTGGGGGCTGCTTTGCATGTCAGCGAAATTTATCGCTAATGACATGCAAAGTAGGCGTTCTAGACCAAAAGACCACGGGGTAACAGCCGTTAACAGACCTAACGCCTATTAGCAATGAGGCCCCGGCCCCGGTTAGTGAAGTAAAAAGTTGCGCTAGACGGGGTTATTGCAGGAATTTTTACACCTGCTAAAATCCTGACTTTGCTGTTATTCTCAAAGGGAGGTGGATTCTAAGGCTGAATCCTCCCCAGCCTATTAGCAAGCTTTATGTTAGCGATAAAAGTTTTATCGCTGTTTTACTTGTGTTTTTGGTGGATTTCACCGCTATCGCTGGATCTTTTATCGCATTGGAGAAAAACGTTGGTAATAATGCGCTATCTCCGCGATATGGTCCAGCGATAAAAAAATATGCGCTAACCGCGATTTGCGATATTTATCACACGGCCGTGCTAATATGCCCCTGAATTCTGCAGACACTGAGGCAGGAGGCAGGGTGGAGGGTGAGGTTAAAATTTAATGGAAGATCAGGGAAATTCCAAAATTTGCTGCATTTGGGCAGACAGTGACGGTATGCTTTATAAAGCTACACAGAATATCAGAATGAGAGAGCAGCCCTCCCCTGACTCTAAAAGAAAAACAAAAGTAAAAAAAAGTTTTAGGAATGCACCAGGGAAAACCTTCAGGTGCTCTCTCTGGGAATGGTTTGCTTCGAGCCCTGCCAGTTCTGCTTTACAAGTCTGTAGAAGAACTTAACTTTGTGCAACAACGATAGAGGCCTCACAAAGAGGTTGCTAAAGTTATTGAAAGCACAGCTGCAAGCAGCATGAATATGATAAAAGGCGGCCGAGGGGCGGTGCTGGAGCTGCGGGCAGAATGTGTTGGAACTTAGAAGCTGCAAACCTAAGCAGTACTGAGCCTGGTTACTGGTGGGAACCATAAAAGTGACACAATGAAATACTGCAGGCTAGGAGGTAAGGCGGCTGCAATCCCAGCACACACACAGAGCCTGGCAGGTGGAGCGGCGTCAACCCGCCAACTACAAAAAACTCTAAACGTTATCAAATAGAAGCCATGCAGAACTCCTGCGGGGGGATGTTGTAAGTCAAAACCTCACCACATGAAGTGCAAGCTTGTGCCAAGCTGAAATAAAGGATGAAAAGGCTGTTTGTGGGAACCGGCCGCACAGGAATGGATTCACGGGTCCCTTTCCCCCTTTGCACTGCCTTTCTTTAGGAGCATAACAAGTTCTAGTCTAAAGAGAAAAGCCAATCAGTATCCCGGCCAGGCACAGCAACAACATGGTTCGACCATAGTATAGTGGAACGTATCACAAACAAGATGAAAACAAACACTGGTAAAACCAGTAGGTCTGGCATTGTTGCTGGTCTTTTGACTTTGCCAGTAATTGATTGGTTTTCTTATTGCTTTTGTAAACCTTTGTTGTTGGTGGAGCTGCTGGGCCCTCCTAATTTATATAAATAAAAAAATGCATACTATTAAAACTGTTTTTGTCTCTTAAAGGATTAATTTGTAGATTCTTCCTGAAAGGGAACTACTTTGTGTGTGGATGTGCTCCTTGTGAAAGAGCTGAATGACGTCGCTCACAGTGAAGTCGGCCAATGGCTGTAATGGGCCAATCCTCTATGCTGTAGGGGGCGGAAGAAAAATGTGAATGGCCGATTGGGGGCTGACTGAGAGCATCTATAAGTTAGTATATTATCTGTAGAATTTTAGTAACATCGAAAGGCCTTGGCTAACACCAGCCCTAAATAAATATAAGACATTGTTGGTAGCATACAAAATGAAATACTAGAAATAATTACCTAAGCACTGTTACTGTTTCTAATATTGACATGTGAATTAAACCATGAAGACGTTTGTGTATAATGTGGTTTTTGTCTATCTTTTACACCTTCTTTCTTTCATATTTCTGATGAACAGAAGACAGAGCAGCTTATAAAGAGCGAGCAGTGCTTGCCTCTTCCTGTGTCCTGTGCAGTGCCATTTTAATGATGGACAGTTACAAGGGGCCCCACAAGCATAGGGGCCCCATGCAGATCAGAATTTAACACTAATTTTCCATTAAACATTTTTATTCCTGTGAGTGGTTGTGTAGGCAGGGCCCAGTGCACTGCTTTGCCTAGGGGTCTATAATGCTGTAAAGACGACCCTGCTCCTGTGTGCCTGTTTTTCGAAAATTAGTTTCTTAAGCTCATAGACTTTTAACCTAGATACCATAGACAGACTAGCTCTTCCTGTCTCTGAGCTAGTCTGTCTATAGCTTTAAAGTGTAGTCTATGCACTTAAGAAACTACAATTTCCTAAAAGCAGGCAAACAATACTAATCTATGCTATTGCAACAGCGCCGAACACCTTCATTTCCAGATCCACACCGACCCCAAAACCACACTCAGAGGCACACTCCTCTACCGACCTCCAGGACCCCGTGCACAATTCAGCGACGTTATCACTGACTTTATCACCCCACACGCCCTCCCCTCCGAGGAATACATTCTGCTGGGAGACCTCAACTTTCATCTGGAAAAGAACAATGACAGCAACGCCACCTCCCTTCTGGACAATCTCGCCAACCTCGGACTCAAACAATTTGTCACTACGCCCACCCACATCGCAGGTCACACACTCGACCCTATCTTCACCTCCAGCAAACATGTCTCCTTCAGTCACACCACCACTCTCCATTGGACGGACCACAGCTGCGTACACTTTATCTACAATAAGACCACAACTCACAACCATCCTCAACCTACTCTGCGAAGAAACTGGAACAAATTCACCATCGACCAGATCTCCTCATCGCTTCTTCAAAACCCCCCTGCCCACTCCTCAAACCCCGACCAAGCAGCCATTAACCTCACCCAATGGCTATCCAACAGCGCCGACATCCTAGCACCGCTGAAAAAACGTCAAATCAAACTAGGCAGCAAAAACGCCTCCTGGTTCAACGAGGATCTTAAGAAATCGAAGAAACTCTGTCGCTCCCTCGAGAAGGCCTGGAAAAAAGACCCAAACACCAACACCAAGGACGCCTTCAAAAACGCCACCCGCATACACCACCAACTAATCCGATCTGCCATGAAAGCCGCATTCAATGACCGACTAGACAACAACGCCCACAACAGCAAGGAATTATTCAACATCGTCAAAGAATTTACCAACCCCTCAGCCAACTCCAACGACATCACCCCCTCTTAAGCCCTCTGCGACTCCCTAGCTTCGTTCTCCCACAACAAAATCGCAGACATCCACAACAGCTTCGACAACCGACCCGGAGACCAACCCACCCAACCTTCTGCAGGACTTTCACCCCCCCTGAACATCCTTAATGACTGGAACCCAATCTCCACTGATGACACCATCCGCCTGATGAACTCCATCCACTCAGGATCCCCCACAGACCCCTGCCCTCACCACATCTTCAACAAAGCAGACTCCATCATAGCACCACACCTCCGAGGCGTCATCAACTGCTCCCTCAACTCCGCCACCTTCCCGGAAAGCTGGAAACACGCAGAACTTAGCGCCCTTCTGAAAAAACCCACAGCGGACCCCACCGAACTCAAAAACTACCGCCCCATCTCGCTCCTTCCATTCCCGGCCAAAGTCATTGAGAAAGCCGTCAACAACCAGCTCGCCGCCTTCCTCGAAACCACCAAATCCCTCGACTCCTCACAGTCCAGCTTCCGAGCCAAACACAGCACGGAGACCGCCCTCATCGCAGCAACAGACGACATTCGAACTCTTCTGGACAATGGAGACACAGTCGCCCTCATCCTCCTCGACCTCTCCGCTGCCTTCGACACAGTCTGCCACAGCACCCTTCTACAGCGCCTCAGAAACATCGGAATCCAAGGAAAAGCTCTGGAATGGATCACCTCGTTCCTCACTGGAAGAACCCAGAGAGTCCGCCTCCCACCATTCAACTCAGAGGCCACTGAAGTCATCTGCGGCGTACCCCAAGGGTCCTCACTCAGTCCCACCCTCTTCAACGTATACATGAGCCCCCTCGCGACCATCGCGCGCCAACACAACCTCAACATCATCTCCTACGCGGATGACACTCAACTGATCCTATCACTCACCAAAGACCCTAACACCGCCAAAACCAACCTACATGAAGGAATGAAAGAAGTAGCCGAGTGTATGAAGCACAGCCGTCTGAAACTGAACTCAGACAAAACAGAAGTCCTTATCTTAGGCACCTCCCCCTCCGCCTGGGACGACTCTTGGTGGCCAGAGGCCCTTGGAAAAGCACCCATCCCGACGGACCACGCACGGAACCTGGGCGTCATCCTGGACTCCTCACTCTCTATGAACAGACAAGTCAACGCCGTTTCATCATCTTGCTTCAACATTCTTCGCATGCTCAAAAAAACATTTCGCTGGATCCCCATCGAAACCAGAAAAACGGTCACCCATGCATTGGTTACTAGCCGCCTGGACTACGGAAACACCCTATACGCCGGTATCACCGCAAAACTCCAGAAAAAACTCCAACGCATCCAGAACGCATCAGCCAGACTCATACTAGACATCCCGCGTAAAGACCACATCTCTAGTCACCTGAAAAACCTTCACTGGCTCCCCGTCAATAAGAGGATTACTTTCCGACTCCTAACCCACGCACACAAAGCACTTTACGAACTTGGACCCGAATGCCTCAACACACGACTTTCCTTCTACACCCCCTCCCGCCAGCTACGATCCTCCAACCAAGCCCTTGCTACCGTACCTCGCATCAATAAAACCACCATGGGAGGTAGATCCTTCTCCTACCTCGCAGCTAAAACCTGGAACTCACTCCCCACTCACCTTCGTCTCACTCAGAACCATCTAGCATTCAGAAAGCAACTTAAAACTTGGATATTCGACAAGTAACTCCCCACCCTTCTTCAAGCGCCTTGAGACCCTCCGGGTATGTAGCGCGCTATATAAATCTTTTTGACTTGACTTGACTTTCATGAGTAACCCTTGGAAATGCAGGAATGCATCAGGAGTAGGTTGCATACTTTCATGACTAGCCATTGGAAATGCAGGAATGCATCAGGACTAGGTCGCATCCTTTCATGAGTAGCCCATGGAAATGCAGGAATGCATCAGGACTAGGTCGCATCCTTTCATGAGTAGCCCTTGGATATGCAGGAATGCATCAGGACTAGGTCGCATCCTTTCATGAGTAGCCCTTGGAAATGCAGGAATGCATCAGGAGAAGATCGCATCCTTTCATGAGTAGCCCTTGGAAATGCAGGAATGCATCAGGAGTAAGTTACATCCTTTCATGAGTAGCCCTTGGAAATGCAGGAATGCATCAGGAGTAGGTTGCATCCTTTCATGGGTAGCCCTTGGAAATGCAGGAATGCATCAGGAGTAGGTTGCATCCTTTCATGTGTAGCCCTTGGAAATGCAGGAATGCATCAGGAGAAGATCGCATCCTTTCATGAGTAGCCCTTGGAAATGCAGGAATGCATCAGGAGTAAGTTACATCCTTTCATGAGTAGCCCTTGGAAATGCAGGAATGCATCAGGAGTAGGTTGCATCCTTTCATGTGTAGGCTTTAGAAATGCAGGAATGCATCAGGAGTAGGTTGCATCCTTTCATGGGTAGTCCTTGGAAATGCAGGAATGCATCAGGAGTAGGACGCATCCTTTCATGAGTAGGCTTTAGAAATGCAGGAATGCATCAGGAGTAGGTCTCATCCTTTCATGAGTAGCTCTTGGAAATGCAGGAATGCATCAGGAATAGGTCGCATCCTTTCATGAGTAGGCATTAGAAATGCAGGAATGCATCAGGAGTAGGTCTCATCCTTTCATGTGTAGCCCTTGGAAATGCAGGAATGCATCAGAAGTAGGTCGCATCCTTTCATGAGTAGGCTTTAGAAATGCAGGAATGCATCAGGAGTAGGTCTCATCCTTTCATGTGTAGCCCTTGGAAATGCAGGAATGCATCAGAAGTAGGTTGCATCCTTTCATGAGAAGGCTTTAGAAATGCAGGAATGCATGAGGAGTAGGTCTCATCCTTTCATGAGTAGTCTTTAGAAATGCAGGAATGCATCAGGAGTAGGTCTCATCCTTTCACGTGTAGCCCTTGGAAATGCTGGAATGCATCAGGAATAGGTGACACCTCCTTACAGAAAGTGTTTGTGAAACAGAATCATGCAAGTTTGAATATAATTGCAGTGTTACCTACCAGTAGGTGCTGAGCTGGCATCCAGCCTTTTCTAATGCATTTATATCCTGTAGCCATCATAGAACGGGTTCAGAATCTAATATTTGCAGATGCTGACACAGTCAGAAATGCTTGTGATTAAGATGTGACTTTGAAATACTCACTCTTCTTTTTCCATATCATTTTATATTATTCTTTCATGCTAGCATATATCTGTAGATGTGCCATTCATAAAGCATATGCTTTAAGGAACCCAAGTGCATATTCCAGACTCCCAAGATGACCTGACATGGTTATATGCATAATTAAAAAAGTCAGACTAGTCTTTGCGCATTACCTCCCTGCACAGGCAATCAGACATTTTTTCTGTAGTAACCCTGTATAATCCACTTTAATCTGGGTGATTATGTAAAATTATAGGTGGGTCACTGTGAGTAATGGGAATATTTTTCACCAATGAGATCTAAGAGACATCCGAGAGAGGACTATAGTAAAGCTCGAGTTGTCTATCATGTCACGCAGAACCCCTTTGAGAAAACATCCTCTTTATTATACATGGTAGTAGGACAGAATACCAACCACTAAAACATTGTGATACAAAATATATCTTTGTATATCTATGAAAAAAAAGACAGATTTACATACTTATGATGTAAAGTACAAAATTATTGACTACCAAAATATTGATGGCATAATATCGACATGAAGTATATGTATTTAATTGAAATTAACATAATTATAACTTTAAAAAATTTACATTATTCAAACAAACAGTATTGTATCAATCAATCAATGGCTCGTATAGCGCGACTACTCACCCATAAGGGTCTCTAGGTCCTGGGGGGAGCTGCTGGTCCATCGGAGTCACTGTGGTTCAGTCGAAGAGCCAGGTCTTGAGGTCCTTCCTCAATTGAGGTAGTGATGGAGATTGCCGGAGGTGGAGGGGCAAGGTGTTCCAGTGGTTTGCTGCAAGGTAGGAGAAGGATCTTACTCCGGCTGTGCGGGCCGCCCCGGGTTTCATCACTGAGGGGGGTGACAAAAAGGCAAAAATACGCTTAATTTAAATTTAAGTTTAATTTAAGACAAAATCCTAATTTAAGACAAAATCCTAATTTAGGACAAAATCCTAATTTAAGACGAAATCCTAATTTAGGACAAAATCCTAATTTAGGACAAAATCCTAATTTAAGACAAAATCCTAATTTAGGACAAAATCCTAATTTAAGACAAAATCCCAATTTAAGACTACTAAATGCCTTCTGTGAATACCAAAAGTAGTAAGTTTAGGATTTTGTCGTAAATTAGTTCTGTGAATCGGGCCCTTAAAAGGGAAATATTCTTGGAATATTTCAATAAAATTTATATAAGTAGAGTACTGGGTCCTATTTGCACTTTTATTACTAATAGGATGTTGGACATTTTGGGGTCAATTCACAAAAGCAAGTAAGAGTACGTAAACGAGTACGACTTTCCATACGTATATATGCGTTTTTGAATCAGCCCCATAGTCACGGGTACAGCTGCTCTTAACACATGTACTTTTGCCCCTGCCTGAGTAATAACAAATGCAGCTGACGGTATTTATTGTGCCATTTCTTTAAAAAAGCCGCTTATGGCGATTCAGAAGGCTGCCCAGGGAAAACACATATAATTACTGGCAGTAAAATGTGAAAAGTGATGTCCCTCTAGATGTTGAAACCATCTGACCCCAGACTCCTAGTTAATCCCTGATTAATAACGAGTAACAGAGTATGAAAATCTGTCTCACTAACGGCTACAGAACTTTGAAATTTTTCTGCAGTGTTGAAAGAAATGTGCAACTTTTTAGGAAATCCCCTAAGACCTGGATTTTAAATACGCCATTTTTGCATTAATCTGTTAACTTGATTTTCCCTGTATTTTCTCTGAGTCCCAGATCTGGTGTTCATTAAAGGCTTCTCCTCTGCACGCAGGCCTTGCTTAAATTTAAAGTCGCTCTTACATACTTTTCATAAGTTTTCATCTGCTGGTTGCCAAGACCCCCAAAGGATAGCTGCGGGCTGCATAGCTGGGGGCTTTGCCAGTTATAAATTCACTGAATGTGTGAAATAAGGGCCCGCACAAGTCTAAATGGGCCTCGCAAAAACCCACTCTGTGTGCACTCGGAACCGGAAGTACAAGTCAGAGGTCATGTCCTGAGAGCGCGTCCTACGGGTCATCTGCAAAGGCCGTGGAACATGTTCATTACTAATCGGACGTGACCTAACTGTAATCCAGCTGAGGTTTCAGTGGGACATATGTCATATCGAGGGTCACCTTGGACCCAAATAGGTCCAGTGGGACTGGATCCATATCACATTTCCCAGCAGGTTTTGAGATAAATTACATATGTTAAATATTAATGGGATCCACTGACATAGTGGGAATCCTGAAAAGTTGGTATGGAACCGTCCCACTTGCATATCTGTGTGCTAAATGACTGTTGCACTTGTGGCAACAAGCACTGTCAAAGCCAATGGGTCCAGGGACAGCTTAAGGATTTTGGGGGCCATGGGCCAGACTTCTTTTGGGGGCCCCTTTTCGGAACATCTTTGAATTCATGATCCAGTTTCAGCTCTTTCCTGCCCTCTTTGCCAGGTCACTGACAGTGCACAGGCACCCTCGTCCAAATTCTAAATGTGTTTACATCTAATATTTAGGGATAGTGACATGTGTTCTCAAAATTGTAACTCAGCAGCAGCTCACTGATATTACTGTTTATCATCTCTGTGACAGGTGGTCCTGTTTTGATCCCAAATAATTTTATTTTGTGGATGTTGTATGAAACATAAACACAACATTTCTCTGTAAAATGCTTGTAATAGACTCACATATCACCAACATTAAAAATAAATTAAAAGAAAATGGTATTTGAAGTAATCTGTTTAAGAATTATACATGTTTATCAGGGCAAGACTCTGCAGAACAGAGCTGGCTCTAGATGGGGGCCCTAAAAGGTTGGGCCAGAGCCCACTTAGCCCACTTAAAACGTCTCTGAATGGTTCTCGATTTAATGAGCTAAAGTAGGAAATGTATAGCCATCACCCATCGTCACAGAAAGTGACATCACTGAATCTCCCATCATCCACCTGTACAGGAAATGATATCACTGAATTTTCCATCATCCATCTCGAAGGGAAGTGACATTATGGCACTCTAGACTCCTCTCCCTCCCAGGACCAACTTAATGGCATCTGCATCACGGACGCGCAGCAGACACGTGCGGCAGGTGTGCCTAAGGTGGACTAAAGGCAAGCCCGCCTGTGCCCGTCCACGCCTGGACCATGCCCTGTGCCAGGAACCTTGGTCCAATCACTGCCCAGTGATACTCTGCAGCACTTCTTAGGTCGCTAAACCCCGGACATCATGCCCCCAACTGCTGCCGTGCTGCACCCCACACCCCGGTTGGAGCTTTCACCTATACCCACTGCTGGTTCTCTAGCAGCCACCCACCTACACTCCCAGGCAAATACTAACAACACCCGCAACACCCCTTTCCAACACACACACCACACAAGTACTAATAATGCCTACACTCTCACCCTACACCACACGCCATAGCAAACCCACACGTGAAAACACCCAATCACATGCATGCTTCTTAACATATGATCACTCAGCAAACACACAACTGAAATATGGGACCTTCTGAGCAGTGATGCACCTGACATCCTCTTCATCACAGAGACCTGGCTAAACCCCTCATCGGCTCCTGAGATTGTTACAGCATTCCCAACGGGCTACAAGATCGCTCAACATCCCCGCCTTCACAAGCAACGAGGAGGACTCGCTATCATCTACAAGGAATCCATTAAATGCACAATATCCAGAGAACACCACCCAATTCATGAAACATCTTCACTTCAAGCTGCAAATCTCCAAATAATTCACCTTGAGCTGAACCCTCGCCTATTGACCACCCAGACCTCAAGCCACCTTCACCAACCTTACCACCGACTTTGTCGCTCCTCTCATCATCGACTCCAGAGCCCTCATTTTCAACAGCACTCTCATAAACTTGGGCAACGTCGGACACACCGCATGAGCAACACTAGACTCATCTTCACCACTACTGGCAGCCTTAAAAACTCAACCACACAGCTCACATGGACTGACCGCTCATCATCCACTTCAAAATCATCACACCTCAAATCAATACTCCTACCAGGTTTGGCACTCAAAGCCAAATCTGGACCAAAATCACAGAAGCAAACTGGCTCAGAGCCATCAGCACTGATCAACCTAGCCCCACTGACAACCTCGACAAGGACATCAACAACGTCAACAACAGGATCAAGAACAGCACATACTTTCTTGCACCTATCAAACCCAACAAGCATAGTAGTTCAAACAAGCCGGCCAGCTGGTACACAGAAGACCTCAGAGACACCAAACACACTGTAAATGGCTAAAAAGGAAATAGAGATCCGGCCACAACACCACAGACTGAACTAACTACGAGGCTGCACTCAGACACTATCCCAAGGAAATTGGAGACACCAAGAAAAAGCACTAGTGTACCACATCGAAGGAAGCTCCAACAGCTGCAAGAAGATATTCTTGATCACCAAGGATTTCACCTCGCCCTCAGCCACTGTCACCAGCATTGCTACCTCCTAACAACTCTGCGACAACCTATCTATCTTCTTCCACAACAAAATCAAAAACATGTACAGCAACTTTGCATGCCAACCCAAACCAAGAGAAGTCATTGCTAACCTACCCGCCACCAACCAAGATGGCAAACTGACCAAATGGACACCCTCCATCCACCAGAAACAACACAGCAGCAATCATGCAGACCATCCACTCAGGTTCCCGAATGGCCCCATAACTCACCACATCTACAATCTGGGAACATCACCAATCAGCGCCACCCTGACCCACACCATCAACACCTCCATCACATCCGCCACTTTCTTGAATGAATGGAAACTTGCAGAAATCAAGGTCATCCTCAAGGAGCCCACAGCCGACCCAAATCAACTGAGTAACCTCTAACCCATCTCCCTGCCCCCCATTCACCCAAACTGATTGAGAAGGCAATTAACAAGCAACTCACAGCCCATCTCGAACTTCACCTTCTTCTAGACAACAATAAGAATTCCAAAAGAACCACAGCACCGAAACAGCACTCATTGCAGCCAACGACGACATTCGAATCATCCTGGACCGAGGAGAAAGAGCAGCCCTCATCCTGCTCAACCTCTCCTTGGCCTTTGTCACTGTCTCCCTCGAACCCTTATCATAAGACTCCAAGAGATTGGCATACAAGGTTCCGCTTTCAAATGTATATGTTCCTTCCTCACAGGAAGAAACCAAATGGTCAGGCTTACTCTTCACATTGGAGGCCAAGAATCTTATATGCAGTGTACCACAGAGACCATCCCTCAGCAACACTGTTTTCAACATAAACATGACATAGCTCGTCAACATCATCCGATCACAAGACTTCACTATCATCTCCTATGCCAATGACACCCAACTGATCCTCTCACTGAAAGACAAGACAAACACCTCCAGAACCAACTTCACCAACTGCAGGAACATGATAGCATAGTGGATGCAAACCAACTACTTGAAGCGCAACTCTGACAAGACAGAAATACTGGTCTTCGGCAACAAGACCTCCCCATGGGATTCTACCTGGTGGTTGTTGGAGCTAGGACCAATGCCTGCACCCACTGAACAGAGAAGAATTCTAGGGATCATCTTAGATATTAAACTCAACATGATGGCTCAAGTCAATGCAGTGTGCACCTCCTGCTTCCACATCTATGCATGCTGTGAAATATCTTCAAATGATTGCCTCAACACCCGACGGACAGTCACACAAGCCATCATCACCAGCAGGCTGGACTATGGCAGCCCTCTCAAAGCCGGAATCTCCCAACAGCTACTACAAACACCCCAGGCCATCCAGAATACCGCTGCAAGACTCATACTTGACCTCCCATGGTGCACCCACATCACATAGAATCTCAGGAAGCTTCAGTGGCTATCCATTCACAAGTGCAGCCAATTCAAACTTCTCACACTCACAAACAAAGTCCTACACAACACAGGGCAAGAATGCTTGAACAGCCGTTTACTCATTCACCAACCCACCAGACACCTATTCTCTACCTCACTTTCACTCGCACACATACTCTGCATCTGCAAAAGCAAAACTGTAGGTCACTCATTCTCCTACATCATACCCAAGACATGAAACGACCTCCCTCAACAGATCAGAGATCTCTTACCGAGTTGCACAAGAAGCTGAAGACCCGACTCTTCGTATAAGCACCTTGGGACAATACACCAACACATCTTGCTCAAGCGCTTGGATACCCTCTTGGTTATTACTGTGCTATACAAATCTACAGAAACTAAAATAGCAAGACACACAGAAGGTAGTTGCAGGTACATACACAGAAGGCTGTAGGTGTAAAGAAGTCCCTCATGCAGTTCAACCCAAGTACTTGAGTGGAGGGGGGAGGATACAGCCAAACAGCCAATAGCATTATATGAAAAATGAATAGTCAACTGGGCTCAGACGTGATTGACAAATTCTCTAGCCAATCCATAAGGAGCCTGTTCGGAAAAAACAATTATTGAAAAGGGTAGATCAAAAGTTTACTCTATATTGTTAGCAATTAGTCTGTTTGAGAGCTATCAAAACACGGAGCTAAAACTAAAAGTACTTGCAATTCAAAGATTTAGATGCAAAGCTTTGAAAGGATAGATTACATAGTGTGAGGTTCTCTCTCTATAATAGCCTACCTTAAGAGTAGACACCCCCTGCCCTTTAGAAGAGATTTGAATGTTAAGACTTTTCCTGCCCCTTTCTGAGTCTGAGCTGGATGTTAATCAAAACAGTAGCCCAACAGCACCCCTAGAACTTTGTGATGACCAGTCTTATCTCATGGAATGATTCCACATTTGTCCAAGAATTGCCAGCTTGCAAAAATTAACAAGAATGTTCTGCACCTTTGAAAGAGCTGGTGCTGAGAAGCCAAAAGGGGCAATATAGTCAATTGAAGCATATCTGGGCCTAGGACACTGGTAGCTGTTTGAGTTCGAAGTGCACGCCTTAGCTCTCCATACTGCATTTCCAGTAAGCTCCTGTAGAGCAGATTTTTTTCATCCTTTATAAAGAGAAGAGATATTTTTGACCATGTATAGGAGACCTCATACTAAACTCTAGGATTGGAGCAAGATCTTTAGTAACCAAAGTAAGCATCTTCCCATATAAGCCAAATTCCATCATGGCAAGCTTCTTTAAAGTTCATTCATGTACGTCTGTTTTTTCGGTACCACTATAGTGTATGCAATCTTGGGAGGGTAGGATATGGTTCGTTGAACAAATGAGCATGCATGTTAGTGTGAGAGGCCAGTATGCAAGTGTGGTCAATTTTAGGGGTTATACAAATGTATGTGAACGACACAGATAGCATTGTCTATGTTTAACCACTTCAGTGCTGATGACGGGCCCAGGCTCGTCATGCAGCACGGTGCTCATGTGCTGGTGACGAGCCTGGGCTCGTCATGAGCTGTGGAACGCTCATACGCGGGGATAATTCCCCCGCTGTGCTGAGCATTCCATTGCGCGGGCGGGCTCATGACGAGCCCAGGCTCGTCACTAGCACATGAGCACCGTGCTGCATGACGAGCCTGGGCTCGTCATCAGCACCGCGGCGCCGTGCGCGGCCCCGCTCCCCCCGCGCCGCGGGGGAATTAGCCCCGCGGCGAAGGGGTTAAAAAAATGCCTATATTGACTTTTTGCAACATATGAAATTGTAAAATTCATATAAAAGGAATATCGAAGGATAAAAGTTGTACATACAAAACCAATATATTTTACTTGTTTTGATACAAATGATAAAATAATGATTTCTAAATAAATGTTATGTATTAAAAAAAAATTGCACGTTTTTTATATACTCACTAGCAGCCCGTCCCGACGTTGTCCGGGTATGAATTGCTGCCAGCCAGTAGTATATTGTTTTGTAGGATTTCGTTTTGATATCATTTCTTATCTGTGACAGGCCTGTGAAACGTTCCGATTCACAGTGCACTGCTGATGCACTTAAGAGTGCGCGTTCAGTAGTGTGCGAACTCGAGTTTTCCTACTTTATTTTTCCTTGCAATATTATATAGCGCGAACTCGACAACATGGCATGAGCACAATTTACATTACCGAAGAGCACATTCATTTGTGATAGGCACGGGGAGACAAAGAGATTTGCCTGGAATCATAGGATGTTGAGCTGATGCCGAGATTCGAACGTAGCTCCCCAGCTCTAAAGTTCGCAATTCTAGAACTTGTGGCGGGAGGTGTGTCTAAAAGTGTATGTCGGTGCTGGCCATCAATGAGAGAGACCTGTGCATTTTTCAAATCGGTGGTGAAAAAATATGAGTATGTTGCTGGAGATGTGGGCTGCCGTGCCACCGATGTACTTACCGGGGGAGGGTAAACACCCATAATTCCGCAACTTTCTTTCCGCATACCATTACTCCGCATACTTTCATTACGAAAGTACCATGACTCCGCAATGCCGTTATAACGCATGGCATTACATTTTAGATGCTTTTACCATGCATACATTTACAACGAAATTCGTTGTAAATGCATGAATGGTAAAAGCATGTTTTTTTTAATGTTTGGATAAGGTAAGTATGGGTATAGGGGTATATATTTTGGGGTACTGAGGTATATGTTTTGGAGTGTTTGGGTATTTTAAGGGTTCAGATATAGTTTTGGGTTATGGGGTACAGGGGTAGTTTTAGGGTTTAGGGATAGGTATGGGTTTTGGGGTACAGGGGTATTTTCTAGGGTTCAGGGCTAGGTTTGGGATTTGGGGTACAGGGGTATTTTTAGGGTTCAGGGCTAGGTTTGGGTTTTGGGGCACAGGGGTATTTTAGGGTTCAGGGGTAGGTTTGGGTTTTGGGGTACAGGGTTATTTTAAGGGTTCAGGGCTAGGTTTGGGTTTTGGGGTACAGGGGTATTTTTAGGGTTCAGGGCTAGGTTTGGGGTTTGGGGTACAGGGGTATTTTAGGGTTCAGGGGTAGGTTTGGGTTTTGGGGTACAGGGTTATTTTTATGGTTCAGGGCTAGGTTTGGGTTTTGGGGTACAGGGGTATTTTTAGGGTTCAGAGGTAGGTTTGGGTTTTGGGGTACAGGGGTATTTTAAGGGTTCAGGGCTAGGTTTGGGTTTTGGGGTACAGGGGTATTTTAGGGTTCAGGGGTAGGTTTGGGTTTTGGGGTACAGGGGTATTTTTAGGGTTCAGAGCTAGGTTTGGGTTTTGGGGCACAGGGGTATTTTTAGGGTTATGGGGTAGGTTTGGGTTTTGAGGTACAGGGGTATTTATAGGGTTCAGGGCTAGGTTTGGGTTTTGGGGTACAGGGGTATTTTTAGGGTTTAGGAATAGGTTTGGGTTTTGGGGTACAGGGTATATTTATAGGGTTAAGATGGGTTAGTGTTTAAGGGTGTTGGGGTATTTTAAGGAGTAAGGGTGGGTTATGAATATGGGGTGCAGGGGTATTTAAAGGGAGCAGGTTGGACACCCGGAGCTGGAATGTACCGAACCTGGGAAGAAAAAACAATGAAATATTGGGCACAACGCTCACTTTTTTTTCCGTAATCCCACGCCCCGCACACGCCCACGCCCCCAGCACACGCCCACAGCACACGATATGACACATGGCATGAAGGGCGGAACGTACCACACGCCCCCAGCATTTGTCACGCCCCCAGCACACGCCCACAGCACAATGCAGACACGCCCACAAGGGACTACTTTGCTGGCACGATTCTTTTACCTTTTAAATGTATATGGTGGGTGTCTACATAGCCTATGTCCTTCTGCTGCAAATGCCCTTTCCAACGCTGTATTGGGTGTTGTGATTGGTGCTCTGGTTTCTGAGATTACCCGCTTCAAAGGTTTGGGCTCTCTTTATTATATTAGTATAGATTGCGAATAGCCCCATAGAGCTGTAGTCAGCCTCTATAAAAGCAATAAGGGTCTAGTGAGAGTTCTCTGTGTTGAACGCCTACACTGCATACCTTTTACCTGACGCAGGTATAATGTGGTGCAGTAGTTAACAAAGTGACTCATCTGCCTAGATGCGCCACTTTGTAAATATGGCCCAGTGTGGTGCATTTTTTATGCCGCCACAGCGTTATAGAAAGTGACAGAACAGCGGCGTGACGCCTTCATAAATAAGACCCAAAGAGGGTAACTGTCAAGTTTAAAATGTTTGATAATATCGTCCTGTATTTCAGAATGCAATTGCTTACGGCAATCGCATATTCCTTCATGGCGTTGGGATACACTCTAAAATTCTTCTCAGCAGTGAGTGAAAATATGTCTCATGTGCCACCCATTGGGCATTTCCAGTGTGCTCTGCATTTTAGATACAAAAAGACTTATTCTAGAAAAAAAGTTTAGAAAACTTACAGCAAATATCGTAGAGTCGAAGTGAAACAAACTCGATTCTTGTCATGTCTCGCTCGCCTAGTTTGCATCCAATTTTAGATTGGAATTCATCATCGGGTGCAAACTCATCATTCAACAAAATCATTTGGGCAGCAGAAGTAATGTTTTTTTGAACAGATGAAAGACAGGAAGTGACAGCAAATGACCTTTGACCTCATTGACATCACAGAAAGAGGGACCAGAGTCTAAGCTATGCTCCAGACCTAGCGCTTCCCTGCATACCAAGGGGCAGATTTACAAGGCCCATGCGCCACTTTTGCGTCATTTGTAACATGGGAAAAGTGACGCAAAAGTGGTGCAAGGGGCTTGTAAATCTGCCCCCAAGATTTCTGACTCAAAATAAAACATGGACGTCAATTCACCAAAATGTCTGGGGTAGTGGAAGCGATTTCACAAGCCCTTTTACCAACACTTTCACTAACACATACACATGCTTACACATACATAGGTATTCACACACACAGACACACACACACACACACACACACACACACCCACACACACACACACACCCACACACACACGCACACTCTATCTCTTACGTAACACACTCAAAACTGCAAGCACACACACACACACATGCATACATTTTATTTACTTACCTCAGCTGCCAGGGAAATTCATATCCCAGCTATTTGTACTCCATTTTTTTAATTAAACTAGTAATGAATAATCCCTACCACTATATTAAACTGTTCTTTCATCCAGTGTCCCTTGAGACTTCCCTGGACTCTGCCCATGAGTGCCGCGGTCTGATGCTCTGAGTTACCTTGGCTATCCTGATCTGGTTCTTATTAGACATGTTGCCTATCTGAGGGGCAGATTTACAAGCCCCTTGCACCACTTTTGCTTTATTTTTAACATGGGGAAAATGACGCAAAAGTGACGCAAAAGTGGTGCAAGGAGCTTATAAATCTGCCCGAGTGTTTACATCACTGACAGTCTGAGAGAATATTAGCCACTTATCTTCCAGATAAACACCAGGGGGAAAATTTACAAGCCCCCTGGGCAACTTTTGCGTCACTTTTCCCATGTTAAAAGTGACGCAAAAGAGGCGCAAGGGGCATGTAAATCTGCCCCCAGGAGTTTGGTCAGTGACCAGGAATATTTTTCTGCCTCTTTTACATTCTTCACTGGGGGCTCGGCTCCAGGAAAAAGTCCTTCTCAATTGCTTTGCCAAGTGACCCCACTGTGGGTTCAAACCTAGCAGAATCCTTGAGGGCACAAGTAGGAGCTTGGAGAGATAGGTACCTGCACTCTGAGGAATCCTCCTTTGTTGGTCATTTATTCAAGGCAAAGTAAAATATCTCGGTGCAGAATGGCGATGCTTCACAAGCATACACGCCTGAGGTCTCGAGACCAAAATCTTTCGGAGAGGAACAATTCAGATATTTTTCTTGGAGAAAAAGTTTTTCCAGTTTTATGTAAGGGGAACATTAAAAAAGATACTCATTTTACCATGTGATTCTCCCTTTTTAGAGTTCTCAATGTTCCCCTAACTTCTCTAGGTCTTTGAAAGAAACACACAATTGAGAAACAGCTTGGATCTCACCCACTGTGCTGCTCTGTCGCAGCCATCGCTGGCTGATGAAAGAGAGAGGTCATTTGTTCTCAAACAGAGGTGGAGACAGCTACCTAGGTAGGGTCTGGGGGAAATGGGTCCGGAATGCCCTCAGACCACCGGTGGGGACAATAAAATGGGATTGAGCATGGTTCTTACTGACGTCTACCACACATTTCAGTTTGTTTTCTTATTTTCATGTTGGACAAGGTCAAATATTATTGCACTTCCGGCTTACTGGGAGAAAGTCACTCCAGCTGGGACTGCACCAGGTGGTGTATTTGAGCCGTTTACAAAATACTGCAAAATCTGAAACTGAGCAGTAAGGCGCACTTAGGAAACTTCCTAGGGAATCATTCAAAAGGATAAATAAAAGGTACAAAGGGAGAACTGAGAACTCTTTCTTTGTAATATTGGAAGACACTATTATGAAGTAAGATGAAAATCATGCTTCAGAGGTGAACTCAGGCCGTGGCCAGTCGATAAGTGAGCATTGAATCTGTGCGGATTCTTCGGGGGGGGGGGGGGGGACATCTGTGTTGTTCTTTTCTGTGTGTTTTGTTTCACATTTCTTTATTCGTGTTCTACAAGGGGTACCTCTCAGTCGTCTCTGACCTCTGGGAGGCCTCCTCGCCTCACCAGTCACGGCAAGCGCACTATTAATTGCGCGAGCCGTAAAGCGCATGACAATTGGTGGTATCAGCCCCACCCTAAGGGTGAAAAGAAAGACTGCACAGAAGCGGAGGAGGGGACATCAACTTGCGGTGCATCATCACCCTTTCCCCTGAAGGGGCCCCTGGAGCCTGCCCCAACCCCGTTTAATTTATGAGTCTACTACAGCAAGCGTCAGCGTATCTTAACATAAGCCGGGCAAATAACCACTCCACGAATGTCTTAGAGCAAAAGGCCATTTATTAGGACAGGTATGACAACCAAATTTCAACATAACATCAATAACAGTTAACAATCCCCCCAACATCATGACCTCCAAACATCATCCATTCACATACTCCACTACTCACTCCAATTCACACCACGACCTCTTCACGCATACCATTCACTTTCCCCTTTCACCTTCATCCTCCTCCAGCATCTCCCGTCATCTCACCTCCATCTACCACACCCCCCATCCTGCACCTGTAACCCCCTCCCCGGAAGGGTGATTCTGCCCGTCATGGACTCCCCAACCCTCCCAAGTTCTGCCACCCAGGGAACCCCCGGAGGGCGGTTACCTGCCCCACCAAATGTGCACCTTTCGCACTCAATCTCTCCTACATCAGATAGACTCATTCAACAACAAGCTGATGGTATCCCGCATCTCCATTAGATAGTAAGCATTTCCCATGTGTGAAAGGTGCACACCGTCGTCGCGGAAGAGAAGGGGCTCCTCAAGCCGGAGCCCAACATGTGCCAGAACTTTGATTCCGTGAGCATCACAAAAAAGTCTCATCGCCCTATTCAATTTCCGCCTTGCCCTCTCAATGGCAGCAAGCTTAAGTGCCCCCCTCCAAATCCTTCATGGCAAAACTCTGTCCAAACAATACAGGCGCCAGCCAGATTGCTCCTCATTGCCTCCAGATCCCACAGCATCAAATGTAACAAGGACACTCCTGACAGTTTTACCAAGTCATTTTCTCCCAGGTGTATTACCAGCATGTCCGGGCAACCCAATTGAGACACCTTCTTCGTCAGCCAGGGCAACAAGTCGCCCCAACGCATCCCACTCTTACCCCACCAAAGGACTTCGTGATGACTACTCTGCAGGCCCAGGCTACGACCGTACACCTGCCTGTCCGCATATTTTGATGCCCAGGGTACAAAGGAGTGTCCAACAATCCAGGTAACCCTCTTGGCCCCTGGCCCCCGAACGCAACCTACGAAGAGAAAGAGGTTAACACCACAGCAAAACAGATCTGTAACACAACCGCAGCAGCCCCCCTTCAGCTACCCTGCCTCCGACCTCCTTCATTTACGCATATAGCGTTCGCAGCAGCGGGACCTCCAGCGCCCAATTCTACGAATCTCCTCCCAGGACCAACCCAACCCGGCCGCCGCCGTGGCCGCACCAATACGAAATGAATGAGTGTCAAAACGCGCTGGATCCCTGCCAATCCTCCGCAAAGCCATCCGTAACACCACCAACAACTGAAAGGACATCAAACGCCTCAAAGAAGTATGCACAAAAATCTCTCCATCCGACCTCTGCACTCGTCCCAAAAAGGCCGTCCACTCACGCACCGGGCACACACCCGCACACCCGCTCTCCTTCAGCCACACCCATTTGCCTCGACCCACCTGGTCCGTCTTTGAACGACCCAACCATATACCCAGCCAGGCCCCGTCCAGCCTCACATCCTCAAAGAAACGCCCCGGAGCCCCACGCACTCCCAACAACTCCAACACCCGAAATGCCCCAAAGAACATCCATACCATACACAATCGGAACAACGCCACCTCCCCATCGTCATAACAGCAGTGGGGCAATTCCCCTAGCACTCTCGTCAACAACTCAAAAGTGATCGCTTCACGTGGCAACTCCCCCCTTCCCCCTTCTGACCTCATGCGACCCCGACCTTTCAACATTCGACTCAACAAATCCACCCTGGCCGGATCAAAACCCAAGTAAACCATGCTGTAAAAGGAGATGCCAGCCAGTTTGCCAGCTATCGTAGTCTGTGACAATCCTTTGTCCATGCACTCCAAAACAAAACACACCTCTCCCCGTTCACAGTCACTCTGCGGCAACCCCCACACAGCCCTGTTCCAACCCAAAAAGGCACCAAACTCAGACCATGCCAACCTGTATGCTCGCCTCGTGGATTCAGCTATAGCTTTCTTGACCAAACCCACCACTCTCACTCCCCCAGGACCCTCCGGCACCTTGGCCTTGCAAGCCTCTGCTCCCGGCGCCAGCCTCCTGAAGCGCTGCCACTGCGAACGAGATAACGCATCCGCAAAGTCATTACTCGCCCCAGGCACATGTTGCGCGCGGAAAAGCACATTAAAACGCAAGCAGAGCAGCATGAAACTTCGCAGCAGGCGCAGCACTCGCAGATCCTTTGCCTTCTGATTGTTCACCAATTCCACCACCGTCATATTGTTCACATGAAACAAAACCGACCGGTTCCGGAACTCCGGCCCCCACACCACCAATGCCACCAATAGGGGAAAGAACTCAAGAAAAGCAATGCTCCTACCCTGTCGCAGCCAATGAGCCGGCCACTGCTCTGCACACCAACGCCCATCCCAAAAGACTCCGAAGCCTGCCGCACCCGTCGCATCAGAGTAGAGCTGCACCTGCCAAACCATCTAGTCGCGTGCAAATTCCAGGGACGCACCATTGAATTCTTCCAGGAAAACCAACCAAACACGCAAGTCCGACAGGACTCCCATTGTGACCCTGACCCTGTGGTGAGGGAGCACCGCCCCCGACATGGCCATGCCGAGGCACCTACAGAACGTTCTCCCGGCACGCAAAAGTCAGCAAACCGAGCAGGCGCTGTACCGACCTCAAATCAATCTTGTGAACGCCGATCACCTGTGTCAAAACATCCTGTATCTCCGCCACCTTCTGCACCGGCAGCCGCGCCTGCCACCGAATCCAACTCAATTCCCAGAAAGGTCAAACAACCACTAGGCCTCGCCGTCTTCTCTGGTGCTAATGGAACCCCAAACTCCTGCGCCAACAACTGGAACTGTCCCAGAGCCTCACCACACTCTCCCGTCAGCCCTTTCCCGAGAACAAGAAATCATCCAGGTAGTGCGACACCAGCCAGTGCCCACTCCTCTCCACAAAAGCCCACTACAAAAAGGAACTGAAGGTTTAAAACAGCGCACAAGAAATCGCACAACCCATCGGCAGCACCATATCTACAAAGATGGCCCCTTCGAATTGCATGCCCAGCAACAAAAAATCCGCCGGGTGAATGGGGAGGAGGCGAAAGGCCGACTTGATATCGCATTTGGTCAACTCTGCCCCCTTCCCGCAAGCCCTCACCAAGCCAACGGCATCGTCCACCGACGCATACAACACCCTGGAATCCTCCTCTGCGAAGAAGTCATTCACGAACTCCCTTCAGGCCATGACAAATGGTGAATAAGTCTGAACTCCCCTCGCTCCTTTTTGGGAACCACCCCCAGTGGAGAAATGATAAGGTCTGACATTGGCCACGTGTCAAACGGGCCAGCAATCCTACCCTCCGAGACCTCCTTCCGCAACTTGCTCGCCACTACCTCAGGCAATTCCTTCGCCGAACGCAGGTTCTCCGCCCAACGCCTCTCCCTGGGACCCTGATAGCCAATCCGAAATCCTTCCACAAACCCCCAATGAAGTTTCAAAGCCGCCTCTCTATCAGGGTACCTAGAGAGCCATGGACCCATGGCCTCCACTTTAACTGGAGTAGGGGCCCTTCGGCCCAGATTGGCCCCTACCCTTGGTAATCTTCCACTGTTCTGAAGGTGTGGCAAGAGTAAGGCACTGTGACACCCCCCCACACTTGGAGCACTCGTGTTTAAACTTACATGGGTGTCGCGCGCAGAAACCTTTATTAAAGTTCCAGCAGGCCCCAGTGGTTCCAGGTTTGTACTGCTGTCCAGCAGCCCCTGTCCATGTTCCTTGACTTCCTGACCCTCCGGACACTCCCTGACCCCCCACCCCAGACTTGGCAGGACGATGCTGAAAAGGCGGGTACGCAATCGGGAGACCACTCGCTGTATGAGTAGATGCCGCCGCCTGCGTAGAAGACATCCACTGCACCCAAAGCTCCTGATCAATGTCACCCAATGGCTTGTCCGGGTACACACTAATCCTGGCCCTAAACTCCTCATCATAACTCAACCAAGCAAAGCCCCCAAAATGCAATTGGGCCTTCCGTATCACATCCATATATTTAAACAATGCTATCCCCCTGTCCGCATGCTTCTCGCAATAGATACTCGCGTATATCAAGAACGCCAACGTCCAGTTTTCCATTGTCACAGGCACCCTCGGCCGCCTGGTCAACTCCAACTCCTCCTCCTTAGACCCTTCCTTCACATGAATTTCTCTATGTAAAAGTTTGAAAACATCCACATACTCATGTTTCCAAATCCTGGCCTTTGTCTTTTCCGACAAATGCGACCCGAGTGGCATCGCCAAGCCCATGTACGGCAACTTCTTCCTCAGCTTATCCAATCCATCCTCCTTCCCACCCTGATCCTCCACAGTGTCTGTCTGCGCGCTGGCCGTCACGACCTGCTTCTTACCATCATTTGGAACGGGCCCTGTGCCCCCGAAGGCCCCCACATCCCGCACAGAGCCATCCCCCACTCCCACCGACCGGCAGGCCTTCTTGCGCCCCCCCTCTCGGACCTTCGTCCGAAGCATCCCACCATGCGCCCTCACCTGCCAAAGTCGTTGGAGCTCCACGCTCTGTCCTCCTGGCATCCGCCGGCTTCTGACTCCTTTTGGCCGCCCGGCCAGCTCCGTCCTGTGCCGCCTGTAAAACACCAATCCTGCTTGTTGATACTCCCCCTTTCACCCAACACTCATCGTCACACACTTCACCTTCTTCCAACTCCTCATCCTCGTCCTCATAGTCCAACCGTTCCTCATCCACTTCAACCGCTGCCACTCTCCGCACCTCGCTCACCACTCGTTTCGCACCCTTCCCTCGCACTCCAGGTATAAACTCGCACTCCAGCATTGCAGTTGCGCGCTCCCTCGGTGGAGGGCAGACCGCCGCGGACCACCCTGCTGCTTCGTCCCGGCGTTTGGAGGCCGTTTTGTGCCCCGCCGGCCCACCCTTGCCTCTGCCAGCACTCATCGCTGGCTTGTTCCCGCCCCCCCGAGCCGTCTGCGCTCGGGGAGGCCCCAGTGCCGCCAGGTCTCTGTGCCGCCCAAGCAGTCCCTGACCCCTCTACCCAGACCCACTCACCCCGCGACCCGGGGGTCCCCCCGCTGCGGCCTCTACCCGCGCCCGCCTCACATGCAGGTACCGGGGCCCCTTCGCCCCCATGCACCCAACCTGCCCGCGCCTCCTTGGCAGTGCACAAACGCTGCCATGCCTGCTCAGATTCCTCGATTATGCGACGTTGGTCGCGAATCATTTCCTCCTCTGTCATGTGCGCCCACCTGGCGTACCATGTGTCCTGCCCGAAGGATTCCTTACAGACCTCCGCCTCCCGCTGTGGGGCCGAGCGCCCCCCTTTTGGGTGAGCCCCCCTTGCCTGCTGGTATAGTGCCTTGGCCGGGCCCTTCCCCTTTGGGACGGGTGCCCTCACTACACCTTTCCTGCCACTGGACAAATCCACCGGCTGCTCGCCTGACGGGCCACCCCCTTCCTCTGGCTCAGACTCCCCCTCCAACAGCGCAAGCGTGAACTCCTCGCCCGCGGACACTTCGGAACCAACATCGCCCTCCCGGCCGCTGGCCTCACTGTCCTCCCTCATGGCCCCATCGACATCCTCCAGATCCAGCCCCTCCCCATGCGAATCCGAGGGGACTGGGCTGCCAACATGCATGACCGGTGGCCCGCGGCCCGAGTCCACGGCGCCGCTCCCCGCCTACAACTCCAATCCTCCCTCAACCCCCACTGACACAACCACCAGCCGTGCAGGGAGGCTCTTACACCGTCCTCCGTGCAGAGGCGCCTCCGGCTGCTTCTTGCCCCTACCCCTCCCTCCTGAGCCTGATCGTGCCGGGGGCAGCTCGTCCATGCACGCCACCACCACCACCGCCACACCTGCTGATGCAGGCCTTGGCGTCCGGGTCATGCCGACCCACGCCTGATCCAAAACTCCTGGCCGCAAGAGGTCCGCCCTACCAGCCCTCCCCAATACCCGCAGAGCCTCCCGCATCGCCTTTGCATCCGGTGTCGCCATGGCCTCCCTGACCCCAAGGTCATGCGCACTGTGAGACCCCTTCACCTGCTGTGCCCGCGAGATGCGTGTAAATTGGCACCCCGCGCACGCCCCCGAGATGCGTGAGATTTGGCACCCCGCGCAATACGTGAGACTTGGCACCTACGTCCTGCCCGCGAGATGCGTGGGAACCTGCAGCCTCGCGCCTCACGCGTAACGCGTATGTTAAGCCCCAGGGGAGAGCGCGCCCGCCGGCAAAACGCTTACCCCCACACTCGGTTGAACAAAAACTAGCACTCCTCCTGCGTCGCCCTAACCCACACCCCTACTAACCCTACAGCTAATCCTGACACAAGGCCCTGCAAGCTACGATCACCCACCACTAACCACAAACTAACTGCTCCCTGAGGCGCCGGGGACAGGAAGAGGAAGGACTTCCACCCCTGTCCCTTTATGTACCCTCCCTAACTCCCCACCCCTAAGCCTACCCCCCAGCCTATCCTAACCTGCCTGTTCTGATATCGCGTGAACACCCCAGTGGAAGACTGGTCTGTCGACCTCACTTCCCCTGGGGGCCGCATTATGTAACCTTCGTAGTAATGAATTTCCTATCAAAAATTCCGAGACGGTCACAGATGTGTAGTGCTTACTGGATCCGCGCTTAGGGGGCCCCTGGAGCGCGGGGACCCCCTTGCAACGCAGGGCTGCAAGGATCTGAGTTACGCCCCAGCAGGGAAATAAATCAGATCAACAGGGTACGCCAGTCAATGTAATCCAGAGGCAGCCCGCAGAAGCCGGTGAGCACATGGGCGCACCTGGTATACAAGTGGGACACAGCACCACAGCACCGCAGCAACGCCAAAGCCCAGACCATCCAGTGGCCAGCAGGCAAACTGGGGACAAGGGGAAAACAGGGGGGGGTAGTCGGGGCAGGGGCGAGAGGAGAGTGAGGAAAAAAGAGTAGCAAGAGAGTAGGGAGAGTATTTGAGTGAGGGAGTAGATTGAGGAAAGGATGAAACAATGAGGGTGGAGAGGGGAGGTAAAGTAGGAGGAAAGGGTGAGGAGTGGGCACCAGGAGATTGGGGGCCCATAGATAGACCCACGATGATGGCAGTAACCCATTAAATGGTCTGCAGGGGTAGGACCAAGGCTCAAGGGACCACAGAAGCCCAGTACACCCACCCACCATTCAACCAGCACTCATCACCGCCATCTTGCAAGAAGATATTTACAAAAAGGGGTGGTGAGGGACAGAGTCTCTGAATTAAACAGAATACTCTCACCCAGTCAAGAGATCAGGGCTAGATCCAACACCGTTTTTTAGCTCACTGCACCATCCCAGTTTCAGAACCTGGCTGTATGCAAATTAGTCTGTTCCTGTCCCAGTGCATGATGGGAACAGGGCAAACCAAACTACAAAAGCCAATTCTTACACTGGAAGGAAACAAGCTACCGGGGACCGGTTTCTGGCATTTCAGCCGTCTTCGGCCCGGCTTGCTTGAATCCTGATGGTGCAATGAGCAAGGGACTCACATCTGAGTATACCCTTCCACGCTTAGGGTGGACAAAAATATTTACAAAAAGGGGTGGTGAGGGACAGAGTCTCTGAATTAAACAGAATACTCTCACCCAGTCAAGAGATCAGGGCTAGATCCAACACCGTTTTTTAGCTCACTGCACCATCCCAGTTTCAGAACCTGGCTGTATGCAAATTAGTCTGTTCCTGTCCCAGTGCATGATGGGAACAGGGCAAACCAAACTACAAAAGCCAATTCTTACACTGGAAGGAAACAAGCTACCGGGGACCGGTTTCTGGCATTTCAGCCGTCTTCGGCCCGGCTTGCTTGAATCCTGATGGTGCAATGAGCAAGGGACTCACATCTGAGTATACCCTTCCACGCTTAGGGTGGACAAAAATATTTACAAAAAGGGGTGGTGAGGGACAGAGTCTCTGAATTAAACAGAATACTCTCACCCAGTCAAGAGATCAGGGCTAGATCCAACACCGTTTTTTAGCTCACTGCACCATCCCAGTTTCAGAACCTGGCTGTATGCAAATTAGTCTGTTCCTGTCCCAGTGCATGATGGGAACAGGGCAAACCAAACTACAAAAGCCAATTCTTACACTGGAAGGAAACAAGCTACCGGGGACCGGTTTCTGGCATTTCAGCCGTCTTCGGCCCGGCTTGCTTGAATCCTGATGGTGCAATGAGCAAGGGACTCACATCTGAGTATACCCTTCCACGCTTAGGGTGGACAAAAATATTTACAAAAAGGGGTGGTGAGGGACAGAGTCTCTGAATTAAACAGAATACTCTCACCCAGTCAAGAGATCAGGGCTAGATCCAACACCGTTTTTTAGCTCACTGCACCATCCCAGTTTCAGAACCTGGCTGTATGCAAATTAGTCTGTTCCTGTCCCAGTGCATGATGGGAACAGGGCAAACCAAACTACAAAAGCCAATTCTTACACTGGAAGGAAACAAGCTACCGGTGTGGCAGGGTATACTCAGACATGAGTCCCTTTCTCACTGCTCCATCAGGATTCAAGCAAGCCGGGCCGAAGAAGGCTGAAATGCCAGAAACCGGTCCCCGGTAGCTTGTCTCCTTTCTGGTGAAGAATTGGCTTGGTAGTTTAGTCTGCCCTGTTCCCATGATGCACTGGGCCAGGGACAGACTGATTTGCATATAGCCAGGTTCTGAGCTGGGATGGGGCAGTGAGATAAATAACGGTGATGGATCAAGCCCTGATCTTTGGACTGGGTAAGAGTGGTCTGTTTAACTCAGACACTCTGTTCATCACCACCCCCTTTTTGTAAATCTTGCAAGAAGGGCACAATGCTATGGAGGAAGGTTTCCACCTCGTTCTGTAAGTTATAAATGACTCGCTCATACGAGGCCGACTGGTACATGGCCAAGAGCCACTCCTCATGCTTAGGGGCGGGCGCCAAACGCCGGCGAAGGCAGTTTTCACTGTTGCAAGCACTATATGGATCAACTGGCATTCGTGGCGAGTCAGGGTGGGAGAGTCCATGAGAATGTGGAGGAGGATCAAGATGTGAGCTAATTGCACAGGGCTCACCAAGACCTCACTCTGCATGGCACCAACCGTCCCCCAGAAGGGCCAGACAGTGGGACGGTCAATGAGGATGTGGACCACGTCACAGCGTGCATCGTTGCAGTGCCAACCACTGGAGTGGGCCAGCATCCTTGCCTGCAGAGCTTCGTTGAGGGGCAGAACCAGTCATAGAGCAATTAAAAAAGGTACGGCCCAGAGCATCCATCATTTCTGCCTTGTCTTCCGGCTCGTACTCCACCTGGAGGCTAGGCTGCCACTTGGTGGACAGGCTGTCCAGCAGGGGCAGAGAATACAAATGGCAAGTCAGGAGGCTGTAAAAGCCGGACAACAGCCCCTGGAGCATCCCCATGTCTTAAGATAGGGGACCACAGGCCAGAAGGGTCCAGGCCCAAGTGTCCAGGTGCAGGGCGAAACAGTGATGCAAGTGGAGGCACCACCAGTATTGGCAAGGCAGTAGACCGAGCCAAGTACCTCAAAGGACTTGAGGGCCCCCTGAACCAGCACATGATGGAGTGTAGGGATCCCTGCAGTGGGCCATGAGCCCCAATCAAGCACCTCACCTGGCTATCTGGGACACAGGGAAATCTCTGGAGGTCGGATCATCAAAATTCCAAAGTTAGGGTAAGTGTCATGATGCACCCTTTGATCCCAGGAATGTCACAGGACTGTCACCTTCAGCTACCCAGCAGGTTCTTTTTAGCTCCTGGGACTAGAATAAGAGCAAGGAGGGGCAAGTACAGAACATTAGCAGGACTATAATAGCAGGCTGACAGGGCTAGCAAAAACAGTACCAGTGTCAGGGCCGGACTCGCAGAAGCGGGCATTTTGGGCATTTCCCTGGGAGGCTGGTAGTGCTGGGGCCAGTTCTGCAGCTGTGGGGGCCGGTTTTGTTACCGAGGGCCTGTTTTGCAGCTGTGCTGAAATATCAACCCCCAGTAACAGAAGCAGCAAGCAAGCATTCCCAGCCTCCCAGGGCCAGGCAGTGCTTCCCTAGGGGCTGGTCTGAGAAAATTGCCAGGGCTGCTTTAGGTTCCCAGTACGGCCCTGATCAGGGTTACCAAAGAGCAAGATAGTGGAGAGTGGCTACCGCTTGTTACCCCAAATTGATTTACATTGGAAGATGCTTTGAAGGGAAGAGGTATGGAGCTGCCTTCATGCTCTGAGCTCCAAAAGCAGCCATGAGTTTGTGACGTATATTTTTTATGCCTACTTATATGATTTGGGGCTGCGGGAAAGAAATGCCCCAGAGTCTCTGCCAAACACAAAGGGCCTGATTCAGAAAGATACATTTTCACCCATGTATGAATGGGTTGTTTGCTATTCAGAAGCGATACGGGTGCGGAGTCTCTGCACATAAAAATACCTATCATAATGATACTACTCTTAAATCCCTTTGTGAATGCCAAACAATCATAAACTTACACCTCTAGTTCATCTGTTCAAGAGGGACACCATTGCTTGTAAGTCTGGTATCTTGCGGGATTGTTATTAAGAGATTGGACTGATTTTAGCTTCCAGTCCAGCTCCTGTGTCTGACTACTTCACCGTGTGCAGACAGAGCATGTGCTGTGTGCATAGAAGAGAGCCAGGCGTGCCCCTCCCCCTTTCCTCCTCATCTCCCCTCTACACTCAGCTGTGTCAAACACTTCTGCTTTTGTGAGTCTGGCGCTCCCCTTACCGCCACTAAACCTGGGTACTGCACCCCACTGCCATCCCAGCCTCACACTACCTGCCTGCCTTAATCAAGCAGCAGAGAGGCACTGCTAACGGTGTGCCTGCGGCAGTGTGTCACTGCCCACTGAGTGCCCGTGGCAGTGTGGCTCTGCCAACTGAGTCCCTGAGGCAGTGTGGCTCTGCCAACTGAGTCCCTGAGGCAGTGTGGCTCTGCCAACTGAGTCCCTGAGGCAGTGAGGCACTGCCCACTGAGTCCCTGAGGCAGTGAGGCACTGCCCACTGAGTGCCCGTGGCAGTGTGGCTCTGCCAACTGAGTCCTTGAGGCAGTGTGGCTCTGCCAACTGAGTCCCTGAGGCAGTGAGGCACTGCCCACTGAGTCCCTGAGGCAGTGAGGCACTGCCCACTGAGTGCCCGTGGCAGTGTGGCTCTGCCAACTGAGTCCCTGAGGCAGTGTGGCTCTGCCAACTGAGTCCCTGAGGCAGTGAGGCACTGCCCACTGAGTCCCTGAGGCAGTGAGGCACTGCCCACTGAGTGCCCGTGGCAGTGTGGCTCTGCCAACTGAGTCCCTGAGGCAGTGAGGCACTGCCCACTGAGTCCCTGAGGCAGTGAGGCACTGCCCACTGAGTGCCCGTGGCAGTGTGGCTCTGCCAACTGAGTCCTTGAGGCAGTGTGGCTCTGCCAACTGAGTCCCTGAGGCAGTGAGGCACTGCCCACTGAATGCCCGTGGCAGTGTGGCTCTGCCAACTGAGTCCCTGAGGCAGTGTGGCTCTGCCAACTGAGTCCCTGAGGCAGTGAGGCACTGCCCACTGAGTCCCTGAGGCAGTGAGGCACTGCCCACTGAGTGCCCGTGGCAGTGTGGCTCTGCCAACTGAGTCCCTGAGGCAGTGAGGCACTGCCCACTGAGTCCCTGAGGCAGTGAGGCACTGCCCACTGAGTGCCCGTGGCAGTGTGGCTCTGCCAACTGAGTCCTTGAGGCAGTGTGGCTCTGCCAACTGAGTCCCTGAGGCAGTGAGGCACTGCCCACTGAGTCCCTGAGGCAGTGAGGCACTGCCCACTGAGTGCCCGTGGCAGTGTGGCTCTGCCAACTGAGTCCCTGAGGCAGTGTGGCTCTGCCAACTGAGTCCCTGAGGCAGTGAGGCACTGCCCACTGAGTCCCTGAGGCAGTGAGGCACTGCCCACTGAGTGCCCGTGGCAGTGTGGCTCTGCCAACTGAGTCCTTGAGGCAGTGAGGCACTGCCAACTGAGTCCCTGAGGCAGTGTGGCTCTGCCAACTGAGTCCCTGCAGCTGTGAGGAACTGTCAACTGAGTGCCTGCGGCAGTGAGGCACTGCCCACTGAGTGCCCGTGGCAGTGTGGCTCTGCCAACTGAGTCCCTGAGGCAGTGTGGCTCTGCCAACTGAGTCCCTGAGGCAGTGAGGCACTGCCCACTGAGTCCCTGAGGCAGTGAGGCACTGCCCACTGAGTGCCCGTGGCAGTGTGGCTCTGCCAACTGAGTCCTTGAGGCAGTGAGGCACTGCCAACTGAGTCCCTGAGGCAGTGTGGCTCTGCCAACTGAGTCCCTGCAGCTGTGAGGAACTGTCAACTGAGTGCCTGCGGCAGTGAGGCACTGCCACATGAGTGCCTGTGGGAGTGTGGCACTTCTGAGTGTCTGTAGCAGTGTGGCCCTGGCATCTGAGTGCCTGCGGCAGTTTGGCTCTGACAACTGAGTGCCCGCGGCAGTGTGTATTACCCTAACCCTTCAAGGCCATTGATAGGTTCACTTTTCCCTTGCAGGGGAGGACCTTGTTAATCCGCCTTCCTGCTTGAGCCTGCAACACACACTGTACTCTGAATAAAGCACATGGAACCACTTCTTGAGAAAGAGAGAGAAAAGCCAGTAGTGAATGATACACTAAACAGAGGAACTGTCAGACTGAAGAAGACAAAAAAATGGCCCTCCCCTTGATTCTGTCCTGTGGGTTTGAGGACTGACTACAAATCTGTTTTGTATGTTGGGTCACCAGGTCTTTGTATGTGCACCCATAGATGCAGTCACCTAAAGACGACACAAATCTCTTCCTCTTCATATAAAATGCCTTTGCACACTCGAACCCCAGTGTCAGATATATTTCTTATTGGGCAATTATTTCCTCCAACCCCTGCAGTCTTGGCTGACCCCAGCACATCACTAGGGTTACCAGTCACTCTGGCAGTAAACTTGACAATGGTGCAATGGACACTGTAAATCAAACTGTGAAGTTTCAAGAACAGAGTGAGCCAACCCAGCAGAGTGCTTTGTAAGCCTTCTACCCACCATAAAACCATGAGCATTTCAGAACTAGAACAATCAGTCTTATCTCATCATAGTATATCGAAGGGTTTTAAAACACTCCACTGTCAAACACTTCACTCTATGGAGATAACCGCCGTGCAGACCCTGGTGGGTACAAATGATTTCTAGAGACTATAGTTAATGTATGTGTTTTCTTTGGACTATACATTAAACCCGAAAATGCAAATAATTGTACTGTTTGAATATAACATAACAAATGTAATACCTAATGCTACACATAACTAAATCATCTGAAATAATTTTTACCGTTTTTATGTCACATACAGTTCCCAATAACTCATTTTCAATACCTCTCAATTCAATTCAAGATAGCTTTATTCGGTATTTTGACAAAAAACCATAAAAGCATAACATACAAATACAAGACAAAAACAGACTAAACGACTTTTCTCATATACAAAATTTCTTACAATAAAACATATCATCAGGATAAAATGGATAAAATAGATCAAATTCATTAAATTGCATATATAAAGGTTCTAAAATTCATTTACAAGACTCTTGGAGTTCATACAGTCTACTGCTGTATACGTATTATCCGGTGTTTATAAGGAACATTATAATACGAGTTTTCAGTTTTGTGTTTATCCAAGGAGTCCAATACATTTCCCATGGACCCCCTGCATTTTACGGTAAACACCAGGAATTTTATCGCTGTCACTATGGTAACTTCATCTTGCAGCATATATAATCTAAACAGTGCAGTTTTACAGGTTCTTACACCCCATGACTTTAGCAGTGGTAACAGGTATCTTTTTCTCCCCCACTCATAATACTTACAAAAGAATATACAATGTAAATTTGACTGTCTGGATAAGTCATCACATGGGCAATTTTCCATAATTACAGACCAATCATTTGTAATGGGGAAGGATACAAGCCTATAGAACGACTCCGTCCTCATTCGGGTCAGGAGCATTCTATGGTAACACGAGTAGATTGGTGCTAAATAAGCATGGATACCCGGACCGTGTAAGATGTTACGATGAGCTACTATGGTAGATTTGTGCCCGTCTAAGTACCATCTTCGTTCCGCCAGTAAATCTAAACACGCCATTTTTAAAGATTTTTTTGATATTTGTGAGCATGTCGTGGGGTTTGAATAAAGATCTGGTTTACCAATAGAAAGAAAAAACTTTTTCACATAAGCTAGCCATGGTTGTTTGGTAGACGCAGAGTAGGTTAAACAGTCATTAATTACTTCCCTATTGAACCCTGTATCCTCACATGTCCAAATCTTGAACCACAGCATTACTGGTGCTATTTTTATCAGGTCTATAATATGGACTCTGTCCAGTTCGTTGTGGCACACAGTAATAGACGTGGAGCGAGGAACTGAGAGTAGATATCTAAGGAAAGCATTTTCCACTGTTTGGATCTGCGTACTATCTGCTATGCCCCATATGCCCGCCCCATATACGGCGGTAGACACGCATTTAGCAGCATATATCTTCAGTAATATGTTCACAGGTTTCCTGCCCAGTCTCTTAGCAAAGTGTTTAAGAGCGCCTATTGTACGGGCAAAGGCTAGGTTCCTAGAGGTTATTGCTGGTGACCATGTTCCCTTGTTATTAAATGTAATTCCTAAATAGGAAAAGGTTTTGGTCATCGCTATCTTACTGCTATTTACGAAGGTTTTGCAGTCTGGTATGTTTTTCCTCAAGGAGCAAGACATTGTAAATGTTTTTCCCTCGTTTATTTTTAAGCCTCTCGTGGTCATAAAAGATGAGAAACCTGTTATGGCTTTCTGAAGACCTAGCTGTGTACGAGCCATAATCACAGCGTCGTCAGCATACAGTAATAAAGATACTGGGGTACCATTTATTTTAGGATAATCAACTTTAAGGTCATTTAAAACGTCTGCTATCTCGTTGATGTATAAATTAAAAAGAAATGGCGCAAGGATGCAGCCCTGACGAACACCCTTCGCTATGGGGAATTTTTTTGTTCGCTCACCATTTTTGCCGTATCTAACCGCTGCACCCGCATCTCTGTATAGTTCCTGTATGAAATGTAGAATATTTTTATCTATTCCCAGCTTGGCCAAAGTTTTCCAATACCTCTCAAAAAGGGAAACCCCTCTTAAAGTGCCATAGGTACACTTACAGCAAAGACCACAGTAGTAAAAAATATGACCACTGAAAATCTACACCACTAAGTAATACATTGGAAAAGGCAAATGACCACAACCACCCAACAAACACCGGCGAGAATAAGGTCTGTAACATCATCCAAGATTTGAAAGAGGCTTCAACACGTTCCACTGCTCCACCTGGAGCCATCATAACAGACTATGGGCCCGATGTAGGTAAATCTCATTTACCGACTCTAGAATACCGAATTTTACCGATTCGGTATTCTAGATTCGGTAAATGAGATGTAGGAAACAATTCTGTAATTTTTACCAAATCGGTATGATTCGGTAATTACCAAATCAGTATTTACCGATTCGGTAATTGCCATTAATTCCTATGGGCCTTGAGGCCCATAGGAATCAATGTCAATTACCGAATCGGTAAATACCAATTCGGTAAAATTACCGAATTGTCAAGGGGGACAGGGTGTCACTTTGACACCCTGTGGCACCCCTGATTCTGGCTCGTGTGCCATGTGGCACATGGCACAGGTGTACATGCACAGATGTGCATGTACACAGGAATTCGTTATTTACCATGAAATATTATTTTGTGGTAAATAACGAATTCTTAAGGGCCTGTGGCTCTGTTTTCAGTGCCACCTACATCTAAGTTTACCGATTCGGTAAATTTACTGAATCGGTAATTTACAGAATCGGTAATTTACAGAATCGGTAAATTTACCGATTCGGTAAATTTACTGAATCGGTAATTTTTAAGCCCCCTACATATAAAACTCCAAATATCGGTCGGAAACGGCCGAAATCGTCCGTTACCGACCAGTATTTGGCCACCTACATCTGGCCCTTCGCCTATAAAATACCAGCTCATCTTAGAGCCCATCTTCTCCCTGTGCCCACTTTGAAAAAGACAATAGAACTGAAGAACACAAAGAATTGCTAACCCTGCACCAAACCCTTTGCTGAAATATACACTCCCACCACCTAACACTCGCCCACAAAAAGAAGATTCAAATTTGATTATTTAAATTATGAAAAAAAGATTATGATTTTTGCACTGCCTAAAACCTAATCGTCAATGTGGCTCATGAATGGTACTTTACAAACTTGACCCCCTGCCTTCTATCAGATATATATCACACATGATCACACACGATCAGTGCTAAAATAACTTTTGCCCTATTAGCCACACAAGCAAAGACTCACTTTTAATCAATTACTATCCCCAATAAAAGAGAAAACGAACAATTTATCACCCACTAAAATATTAATAGACTGTATAAACAACAATACACATCAAAGACAATGTATATCTAAATACACACAACCGATGATGTTGTTTTCAGTACAATTCTGGCACAATCTAAAGAAAGTAAAACTCATTTTAGTATACTCAAACAATAGTAACTTTACATTTTAATTAAAAAAAACTTTTTGTCCTAGCTTTCATTCCCCCACCTAATGTAAGTAGGCACCATTATTACTAATAGATCCTGCTTTTGTTGTCATTCTAAATTATGAATACACCATGGTAGGGCTTGGTGGCCTTTTGTACCACTTTGGACACAGATGGAAACCAACGTCCATATAAAGTGTGGAATATTTACCACACAACTCAGAATAAAGAGGCAAATAGAGACAAAGGTAAATAATGCAACTGAAGGGGTGTAATAAGTGGAAGGCACCACCCAACAATCTACCACTTTATTAAAATTCTCCAATAGGAGCCTGGCTAGCAGGGCATTGGGATAACAATCCCCACCCCAACCCTTAAAGCCAAACTTTCAAAACAAATTCTGCATATGCATGAAATGCTAAGGCACAAACTATTATCTTGACTGTCGAGCCTACAGTCTACTATAAAATAACCAGTACAGCAAATATTGATTTAATATTTTCTATTTATAGGCCATACATATGTAATAAAATGGAATCCAACCAAGTCTAACCGATCCTAACCAAAAATCAACACAAGACACCATACTTAAACACCTTAACCTTGAACATATTTTTTTCTATTCAAATATATAACATCCTATACACCATTTCATTAACAAATAATTCAAATATAAACATACTAAGTTAACGCATACTTTCAATTCATAAACCTCTTTACTATTTGCACATATAATCCTGAACACATGCATAACATAGCATAAAAGCATAGCAAACTATGCATGTAACATTTATGAAACAAATAAAGTCCTCCCCAACCACACTTTGAAATTCAAATATACTCACATTTTTGTTGCAGTACCCAAACATAGCGAAAGACCAACAAAATATCCATAAACTGCCTGCAGGTTCAAATCCATAGACAAAGAATAATTACCTTTAAAAACCTGAAAAATATATTTTTAAAAATGACAGCCGGACAAAAAAAAAAAGATAATTGCAAAAACAAAACTTAGACATAATGCAGTGTATACCACAATTCTTTAAAAACAAAAAACATTGGATCAGAATAGGTTGGATTATCAAAGGACAGTTCACATCTGATAATACTAGATGTCTCTTTAAGAGTGTCACTAAGGCATAAAAACTACCCCACATTTTGGCCGCGATTGCATTAGGTGAGATGAGGATGAGGAGAAAGCATTTAATCGTATTGGATGGCAATGTATGCTTGACACCTTAAAATGGTTTCGATTGGACCAAAAATAGTGAACCTAATTTCATTATTATACTCCTCCCCTAAATCTGCAAACAGAATTTTGTCAGATTATTCCTCACTACAAAGTGGTTTCCAACAGGGGTGTCCTTTTTCCCTACTTTTATTTGTTCTTACTTTTTTGTCTAAATTTTGGTTTAATACCAAAATTTCAGCATTTACCTATAAAACTTCCCAATTTAAATTATCAGTCTATCCTCTTACATCTTCCTTGTCAGGATACGGACGCCGGTGTGGGGGTTCCGACAATGGGTAGACTGAAGTGCCTTGATTTTGACTGACTTGTCTGCCAGAGATAGGGGCGACCCCTTCTAGTAGCCATGATGCCATCGAAACTAGGTAGTGCCTAGCAGATAGTGCCTTTTGGAAGGAGTCCTAAATGGAGGAAAAATCCCTACGACAAAAAAAATCCTCCTGATGACAGTAAGAGTCTGATAGCAGGAAGACCAGGGGAGAATAACAGTGCTACTTTGGTAGCAAGATAACCAGGGAGAGAGGACTGGAAGATGCCAGAGGAATAGCAAAAACTCCTTAACTCTAAATACCTCCTGGAAAAGAATCAGAAGCGAGGAAACACACCTATAATAAAAAGTAAAAGGAAGCGTTGCAACGCAACAAAGAAAGGACTACTTCCCTTATACATCTTGCAAACAGGAAATTACACTAAGGAAATGTTGGATTGGGAGCCTTCAGGTAAGTAAAGAAGGCAAGGCGACCATCTTGGATTGGGCAGGATATGTTCCTTCAGAGGGAATTCTCAGACCCAGAATTCCTCAGGCACAAGGCGACACCACTAGCCTCTCCAATGAAGCCCCCACAAGGGAAAAGAATGGTGGTGTGGGACATTAAACCGGCGGGCCGGCTACTTGCAGGTAAGTCTTTTTAGTGAGCCTGCCAACCTGCCAGCTCACCCCAGCCCTGACTTGCACTTTCAATGCTGCATGTACCGCTCACCCGAGACAGCCTCAGGGAGTTGGTTCGAGCAGGACGCCAGCAGCGTAATTCTATGACCACCCCGAAGCTTCAGGCTTATCCTGGAAAGTGGCAAAAAAGTGCCGGACCAAAACATGGGCATAAGCAGAAGGCGCATCCTCCCATGATCGTTCACCAGCTGGGTATCCCTTCCCTCACAATCACAAACTTCCTGATCCTCAGATTTAGAAACCGTGTTGACCAGAATGGGTGGAAGTCTGGAAAAGAGTCTCTAAAAGGGATCTACCCAGTAACATTTTAATTGGGAAGAATGTAGGGTCAATTACACCCTAAAGGCCACCGGGTTCATTATCTGAACAAGTTTGAAACAACCTTAAAGTTGGTGTTTGAATTGGTTATGAGAAAGATAAGCAAACAAATATTTAGAGAAAAGCCTCACCTTGTCTCCGATCATATTACCAGGAGGACTCCTGTGATGGAGATCAGCAAGATGTTTTATCCTGATCTTCGATTCCACCACTTGTTATATGTCTGATAGACTGCAGTTGCCTAAGGGAACCAGTGGTGGGTTGGTCCAGTAATGGTCCAGAAAAGCCAGAAGGAAAAATCATAGGGTGAAGCCCATAAAGAGTGAATATTAAGTTGCACTATGAACAGCATTGTTGTAAGATAACTCAGCTAAGGGTACAAAGAAATACCAATCACATTGCATGGACTTACAAAAACAATAAAGAAAGTGTTCCAGACCTTGGTTGACACGTTCCGTCTGGCCATTGGTCTGAGGATGGAAGCCAGAGGACAGTGTCACTTCAGTTTGAAGGGACTTGCAAAATCGTTTCCAAAAATGAGCAACAGATTGAGAGTTTCAATCAGAAACTATAATTTGAGAAAACGTCTTGTAAAACCGTCAGCCCCATTTCTGTAGCGGAGGGTCATTTCTTCAGAGCAGTGAAATGAGCCATCTTGGAAAACAGTCAATGGTAACTATTATGAATAGGCGTGGGCGAAATATTCTGTTCCACCTGCTGAATTGGCAGAATTTTGGCAACTCTGTGTTACTCTGATAACGCAGAGTTGTGGCCAAATTCTACCGATCACCGCAAGGCAGATTGGGCCCGATTCACAGAACTAACTTCAGACAAAATCCTAAACTTACTACTTATGGTATTCACACAAGTTAGGATTTTGTCTTAAGACAGACTTAAGATAGACTTAAGTTAGGATTCTGTCTTAAGTCTGTCTTAAGTCTGTCTTAAGACAGAATCCTAACTTCTGTGAATACCAAAAGTAGTAAGTTTAGGATTTTGTCTTAAGTTAGTTCTGTGAATCGGGCCCAATATTTTCTCATTCACTGCTTCAGAATGGTGAGTTGAGTTCTTGAGCGTGAGTGAGATTTGGCATCCCCTAGTGTTATTTCCGGTTGCTAAGAAGACATCCGGTGAGATTTTTCCAAGGCAGATGGTCGTGACAATTCACAGTCAGAACACTGCCACTCAAGTAGCAAATATACTCGAGTGACAGCAAAATCAACTCCAATAGCTGTGCCCTCTGACACACCACGTGGTGCCATTCACACTGATTTTTGAGCGCAGAATGTACTCCCGGCACCAAAACACAGCGCGAGCAGTGCAACGTGCCTTTTTCCTTCAGTTGGTGGAACTCTGTAGAATCTCACAGAGTTTTTATGTAACTCCACAGAATTCCACAGGGTCGAATTCCACGAGTTACACCCATCCCAAATTATGACACTATTCCCTTCTGAGAGAGGTAAAGCAGTGATAAAGTCAGTAGAGATTGTATCCCATGGCTCTGGAGGAGCAAGCAAAAGTTGTAGTAGCCCTTAAGGTCTGGAATGAGATGTCATATTTTGGGCACAAACAGGTCAAGAAAAAAAACATACAATTCAGTGCAATCTCAAACAGAAGGCTACCAACAGGAAAAAATCATGAGTTCCAACGTGAATTTGACACCCCTGTGACAGCAACTGGTGTGTCATGACACTTATTAAAAATTTCAAGTCGTAGTGTTTTGGATGGAATTAATATTGTTAGGAATGGGATTTCTGGTTGGCTAAGGCTTGCGCCCAAGCCAGGCAGAGACCACCATTCTAGTCAGGGCAAGGGAGTTACTCGCCGAAGATAACCCCTGCTCACGCCCTTGGTAGCTTGACACGAGCAGTCAGGCTTATCTCAGAGGCAATGTGTAAAGCGTTTGCGCAACACACACACAGCAGCGACACACTAGGCACACCACAAAAAGGAACTGCACACAAGGTTATATATAAAAAAAGCCTTTGTATTACCATAAAGACATTAGATCATAATCATACAATTACACTATGCCAACTGGCACTGGACATTATTTACAGGGGATTATATACACATGACAGGGCCACGTGGGCCACTGTCAGAATCAGCACTTAGTAGAAATAGCACTTTTAGAACATGGAATAATTGTAGCACAAAATAACAATTGTAGAACACAACCAGTAACCACTGGTAAAAGGTAGGTACACACTACGCAATCCTAATCACTTTAGGCATAGATCATGCAGGGAAACATAAACTCACTAGCATAAACTATACTAGGCAAAACAACCTCCTAAGCATGAAAACACAATTAGGGTATCACAGGCATAAAGGCATTGCACATTACGCATACATCACATTAGGCAATTATTAGCATACACACAGTATGCAATCACCTTGCTCCAAAATCACATTAGGTCCTGACCCTGGGCCAGCTGACCTTCCCTCGGGCTCAAATGCCCTTAGTCCAGAATGTCCGGGCTGGCCGAGCACGCAGCGAAAGCAAAGGTGCGCAAAACACTCAAGCCTAAACATGGCAGCTACCCACTAAGTGCTGGGCAGCTGTGGCAGGGAACATGGGCACCAGCGTGCCCCCCCTGAGTCCCTGGCTGGGACTCTAGATGAGAAAAAGGCCTCCAAGAAAATATGGGTCTGGCACTGCGGTGCTCCTGGACCCCCACTGGGGTTTGAGGCAATATGCTTCTACAATAAATTAGCGCTGGCACCACTGTGCCACTGAAGCCCCTCTGGGACTTCTAATGCCAGGTGCCCCAAACAAATCAGTGTGGGCACCACTGAGGGAGGCCCACTTGGGGGACTCCAGGAACTACTTGCCCCCCAACGCTTGGAGTCCCACTCTGAGACTCAAAAAGGAGAAATCAACCTGGACCCTCATTGAAGCAGCTGCCCTCTGACATGCGGGGCAGCTGTGAGCACCGACAATGTGCTCCGAAGTGGGCACCAACCATGTGCTCGCGGTCAGCCCCCCCACTCATGGGGGCTGCACCAGGAGATTTCTCTGGGTCCCCGTGGGTGGGGGCAGGCACCAACAACGTGCCTTGGTTCTCTCTTCACCCCGGGCCCCTCCTCACCTGGTCAGGCGGACTCCCCTTTGTCCAGAAGCACGGGGTAGGCTCCCGTCTGCTTCTTTGGTCAGCTGTCCTCCTGGGCACCGGGGACTTGCTCATACGCCCGTCCCAGCGCGGCGAAGGCTACCGCCTGGGTCCAGAGAGTAGCGCTTCTTTCCCGGTCAATCCCAGCGTGGCATAGGCTCCCACCCTGGGTCTTCTCTTATGGCACAAGACACCATGCGCCACGCGGGGGCTCCTCCCGACACAGGAGCCTCGTCAATCGCTACCACACTTCCTGGTGCTTCTCCTGGGCCATGCTGGGATTGGGCGGCCTATACAACTTTCAGGTGGGCCGCCCCCAACCAGGCAACAGCGCCTATATTCCGGGTCACTCGGGTGGCGGCCGGAGTGAATTTTGGAAAGCGAATCGGGCCGCGGCGGTGAGGCGGCACAATACGGGTTAGGCACCAGCTATCAAGAAAAGGCGCCAGAGGCTGCAAGAACGCGGGATGGGCACCCGCTTGCACCATAAATCCTGAGGTTGCTTTTCCTCACTGAAGTGCGGGGTAGGCTCCCGCCTTCGTGTAAATTAAATATATTAACGGGTAGGCTCCCGCCTCCCCTCTGCACGCAGGGAGAGTGTCCCCACGCCAGGAGTGCCCTCGGGGCCACACAGCAGCAGGGTGGGCACCCGCTCAAGTCCAACAAGCTGCCAGCACTAATGAAGAACAAAGTGTTCCCAAAAGCAAAGTGACCCCAAGGTACCAGAAAGCCCAAAGCCTCAAGTCTGGGGGAAGTCCTGTAGAATGTAGGGGGGCAAAGGCTGGGCCCAGGGGCCAGCTCACAGGGCCCTCCAGTAGGGAGGCAGTCCCCAGTGGCGGTCCTCCTGGCACCCAGCAGCAGCAGGCCTCCCTCAAGTTAGGATCAGAGTGAACATTTTTCATGGGGTCACAGCCCCTTTTTATACACATTTTCCTTTGTCTCCTAGCACAGGGTTAAGGGAAAACCAGATGCAACTGGTTTTGGAGCACTTTGTTGTGCTCAGCCCCTCTCCCTATTCACAGGGCAGGCAAGGGACATTAGACGCACCACAGGGGGCGGAGTCAGCATTGTGGAGGGAAGGCCCAGCCCTATTCAGGTCCCAGGTGCACTCCTCCCTGCCATCAACATGCAGATCTCCCCATTCACTACCGGGCAGACCCATCCTGACTCCTGGAGCCAGGCACACCAGCCAGCTCCAGCCAATCACAAGCCAGACAGTCAATTCACATTCACTGTACAGACATGCCAACTTCTAGAAGTGGCCTTCTACACTAGACACATTAAATCTGCGCACACTGTCGCTCAGCATTTAATCTCACGAGTTCTCACATAGCAAACTCACCCCTGTACTCCTCTCACATTTCAGGAACTACCATGTACACACATATCCCCCATGCATTCCTATGGGAGGGCAGGCCAATCTCACCACACGCACTCAAGAGTGCGTACACACTTTACACTGGGACACAGTGTTAAAGTGCGCAGAAGCCAAAAACAACTAACACCAGTTCACATTTAAAAGCAAAAAGTTTAGGGGTGAACCTGCCAAAAAGGCCAAGTCCATTAAATATGGTTCTCCGTTTGAACACTAAATTGTTCCTCTTAACAATTAGTTCTTGTAAGGAGTTCCATTCTTTTTAAGCAACTTGGGAGTAAAAATCAGCTTGAATCTTGTCAAGAAAGGATTGAGCTACTCCTACTTTTCGTTGGGGAGGTGGGTGTTTTCCTCAAAGATTGACTGAGTTTCAGGATATCTGTGTCACAGAGCATTTGCTAGAGTATTCTTAGTGCTGGGAATACAGGTAATACAGCAGTCATACTGGTTAAAAGAGTAAGCCCAATGGGCCTGACAATTCTTTCTGCACTGCATATTTCTGAGTCACAGGAGATTACGAAGATTCTTTGGATACCATTAAGAAATGTATCCACTGAGTACAAGCTTTTTTTCATGGCCAGGAGTTCTCTTTCTAGGACAGAGTAATTTATTTTGGAATCAGATAAGATATGGGATAGACCATCATCTTTCTAATGTTGCAGAAGCGCAGATCTGATGCCCCTGTCCGAGGCAACCGTTTCCACAATTAACTATTTAGTGGATCCAGATGATGCAAGATTGGCACATTAAGCCCTTCTTCAAACCTATAAAGGTTTCCTTAGTTAAGCATTCCCTTGGAAACCATGACATAGCTTGTCTTTCTTTTGGATTCGGGTAATACTGCTAGTTAACAGCACAACTTTTTCAACAAACTGCCTGTAGAAATTTGCAAAACCAAGGAAACACTGAGTTTTTTTGCTGGAGTTGGCCAATCCAAAATAGTGGACACTTTGCACTTATCCACAGAGACTCCAGTTCTGTTGATCCAGAAGCCCAAGTACTCTACTTCAAGTTGGTCAAATTCACACTTCTCCAGCTTACAAAACAGCCTATCCTGACAGAGTCTATGTAATACCTGGCTGACATGCTGATGATGTAGAAGGGGGTCTCTGGAGAACATTGGGATGTCATTGAGATAGACATCAACAAATTGATTAAGCATCAATTAATCAATTAATCACAATTCATACAGCGTGGCTAATCACCCGATAGGGTATCCAGGCGCTTGCAGGCCTGGTACGCTTATTTGAACAGCCAGGTCTTGAGTGCCATTCGGAAATCCGGAAGTAAGGTGATGGTCTGGAGTTGCGTGGGGAGGCTGTTTCAGGTCTTTGCTGTAATGGGGGAGAAGAAGCGTCCTCCACTTCTGCTTTGGTAGATGCTGGGAGTATGGGAAAGTGGAAGGGAGGCAGAGCATAGTCTTCTCGATGGTTAGTGGAAATTCAGGCGGTGTTTAATGTAGGCTGGTCCTTGGTTGTGTAGAGCCTTGTGTGCGTGGGTCAGCAGCTTGAATTGGCATCTTTTCTGTACGGGGAGCCAGTGGAGTTTCCTTAGGTGGGGTATGATTTGGGTTTGTAGGGAAGGGCAGGGATGAGTCTAGCTGCAACATTCTGACAGTCGGAAGTCTCTGTAGAAGGTGTGCTGTGATTCCTACTTAGAGGGCATTGCTGTAGTCCAGTCAGCTGGTGATGCTGGCTTGTGTTATGGTGTGTCTTGAGTGTAGGGGTAGCCACTTGAAGATCTTATGTAGCATGCACAGAGTGAGGAAGCAGGTGGAGGAGATGGTGTTGATATGTGACTTAATTGTGAACTTTTTGTCAATTTTTTTCTGAGGTTTCTGGCATGGTTGGAGTGAGTGGGTGGGGGTCCTAGGTCTGATGGCCACAAAGAGTCATTCCATGGTTTGTTCAGGTGGTGTCTGTGGTGTGTTCGGGGTAGGGCTGGTCGGTGGGCTGTTGTGTGTGCAGTGACAGTGAGTTTCGGGGAAAGGTCCTACTGTGGAGCATGGGTCGGCACGGAGGGAGTGTTTGTTGAGGCATCCGAGGTCAAGGGTGGAGAGCTTAGCGATGATGATTATTCAGAGGGCTGGAGGACCGGGGGTTGTAGTGCTAGGCATGGTCCAGGCATGGATGGGTGTAGAAGGGCGATTGCCTTTGGCACATATTCAGTGCTTCAGCGGCATGCCCGTTGCATGCGTCCACTGCACGGTTGCACTGTGGCCTTCATTAAGTCGGTCTTGGAGTGGGCAGGGCTTCTGTAGGTGGGAAGAACGGTGAGTGGGAAAACCTGGTCAGCTGTGATGTCACTGGATCTGTCTGAAATAAGCAGGAACTGGAGGCCAAAGGCAAGTGGCAAGTTAGGTGTCCAGGTGCCGGCATGTCAGCAAACGTATGATCCATGAAAGGTTGGAAGACTGCTAGATCATTGCTTAAACCAAAAAGCACGACACAGTATTCAAAATGCCAGAGTTGAGTGCTAAAGGCTGTTTTCCACTTGTTTCACTCCTTAATGTGTAGCAGGTGGTAAGCTCCTTATAAGTCCAATTTAATGAAGGCCTTAGAACCTCTAATGCATTCCAAAATATCCTTGATTTAAGGTAATGGTTACTGATCCTTTAGTGTGATTTTCTTTAAAGCGCAATAGTTGATGCATGGTCCTAATTCATTTGACTTTCAGGCACAACGAACATGGAAGCACCAGCAGGGAATGAGGACTGAGTAATAAGGCCATTCTGCAAGTTCTCCTACAGATGTAACCTAAGTTTCTCCTTCTCAGATGCAGAAAGGGAATAAATCCTTCTGTCAAGTACCTGTACCAGAACTTCAACCTTCCGCAGGAGCAGACGTTAATTCCACAATACCCAAACTCTGATACTGCGAACTATAGGTTCACAAGCAGCAAAGAGGGGGTAAGGGGATTGGGAAGAAAAGAGAGACCGCCACAGCTTCACTTCTTCTGGACTGGACTGCAAGTGATATTTCTTGTATTCCTCCTGTAAATAGAACACCATGTAACTACTATAACCTTACTTAATTGTCTATAACATTTACCGTACCATTTAGCTACCTGTCCTAGTTTGGTGGCTAACTGCTCTCTTGTATCTACATTCTAATGGATTAATTCATGAACAAATGCTTCTCTTTACATGAGTATGGTAAACTTCTGATAAGAATCTGTAAAAGAGAATTAAATGTAACTTCAGGGAATCACTCACTTAATCTCACTATCGCTAAATTATCTGCCCAGTTACCTGCATTCCAACTTGTAAACTTGTAAAGTCTCCAAAACTCTAATAAAGGATGTCTTTCTAATCCTCTTTTTCACATATAATATTTAGATGGAGGGTAAGAGACCAAGCTCCTAACTGCCCTCTGCTGGAGTCGAAGGATGAGTGGAACGCTGAAGATGTAGGTAAGTACAAATATATATATATATATATATATATATATATATATATATATATATATATATATATATATATATATATATATATATATATATATATATATATATATATATATATATATATATATATATATATATATATATATATATATATATATATATATATATATATATATATATATATATATATATATATATCTGTATGCAAAGTGATCCTTCAGCCCTCTGGACGCGCTCAGCAGTGTGTGCTCTGCCTAGGGGTCGGATCCTGGCCCAAATAATTTTTGGAAAACAAAGGAGGCGGCACAATCAGGATGTCTTGGTTAAGCCATATTTATTTCAAGACTTTCACCCCACCAACGCGTTTCAGCCTTACACGGCCTTGCTCACGGTTGGTTAGTCCCTCTACAGTGTTTCTATTTATACTGGCCCATAGTTAGCCAATTATGAGGCATTATGGGATATGTAGTTTTTGTTACATTTCAGTGAAAAAATTATTTTTAAAAAGAAAAGAAAGACTTGGCATGCTTGTTAATCTCAGCATTTTGGTAACATAATGTAATGTTCATAATTCTGGGTTTAGTACCCTAGTCTTTATATGATGTTCACTGTTTTATCTATAAGAATTTAGGGTATAGTACCCTATTTTCTTCTGAGGTTCTTAATCCAGGTGAATGTGCAGGTCCTCTCCAAAGTTCATCCCCTTTGGGTGCTTGGTCCGGAGTCTGATGATCATCCGCGACTCCATTTGTCGTAGTCTTCGGACCACATCTCCCCCTCGTTCCATTTTGTCCAAAACTTTTGCACCAAAGAAATGCATTTGCCTCCAATCTCCATTCTGGCATGTGCTCATGTGTTTGGCAGTGGCATATTGCATGTTGGAGTTTTTTACTGCCCTTATATGTTCTAAAATTCTTTTCTTCAACATGCAGGTTGTGCTCCCCACGTACTTCATTCCACACTTACATTGAATTATGTAAACAACGTTTTTAGAGCTGCATGAAATTTTTCGTTCTATTTTCATGGACTTGCCATTTGGTTCCTCAATCATTTTCATGTTTTTTCCAATTTTGCAAGCCTTACAAGAATTGCAGGGTTGAAATCCATTTCGTTGCGTATCCAGCCAATTCTGTTTTGGTTTCTCTTGGAAGTGGCTCTTAACCAGTAAGTCTTTCAGTGAAGTATTCTTTTTGTATGTTATTAGAGGAGCATTTCCAATAGTGGTGCCAATATCAGGATCTTTTGTTAGCACATGCCAATATTTTTTCATTATGCGGGCAATGTTTGAACTTTCCTTGCTATAAGTCATTATTAGTCTTGGAGGAGTATTAGTTTCAATTTTTTTCGGTTGTTCCATCAATGTTTGGGTTCGTGTTTTTTGATCAATTTTGCGTTTACATTTGGTTAACACTCTTTCCTCGTAGCCTCTCGCTCTGAATCGACATTTACTTTCTTCAATGACTTTCTCTGCTTCTTCTGGTAGGGAACAATTTCTCTTAAGTCTTGTGAATTCTCCATACGGTATGCTCCGCAAGAGGGGTGTAGGATGAAAACTTGTACCATGAAGTACACTGTTTGTGGCTGTCTTTTTTCGGAATAAGGTAGATTCCAGTTTCCCGTTGTGTACATATATTTTGGTATCCAAGAAATCTATTTCTTTTGTACTAGTATTGCATGTGAATTGCAGTCCGACTTCATTCTTGTTCAGTTTATTGAAGTAGAGTTTGAATTGTTCATCCGTGCCATGCCAAATAATGAATAGGTCGTCAATGTAACGAACCCATAACATTATTCGTTCCAGATCTTCTTGGTTTTCTTCATTCCATGCAATAGTTTTTTCCCACCACCCCATCGTGATGTTAGCATAGTTTGGTGATAGAGAAATGCCCATGGCAGTCCCACAGATTTGTTTGAAGAGTTGTTTGTTAAACAAGAATACATTGTTTTTTAGGCAGAGATCAATCATTTGCATTAGCATTTGTGAGTGGTCTAGATATGTGATATTCCGTTGTTTCAGATAGTATTCGCAGGCCTGCATTCCGATTTCATGACGGATCGACGTGTAGAGTGAGACTACATCAATAGTTATAGGCAGGAAATCAGGGTTCCAGGTCACATCCATTAAGGTTCTCAAAAAATCTCCAGTGTCTTTTATGTAAGACGGAAGACTTTGGGCAATGGGGGCTAAAAATTTGTCTGCATAGTTGGAGATGTTCTCATACAATGATCCACATGACGAAACAATTGGCCTTCCTGGTGGTTGATTTAGGGTTTTATGAATTTTCGGGAGAAAATATATACATGGTATTATAGGATGGTCAATCGTTAGATATTTTCTCTCATCATCATCTATCAAACCTTTCTTATGCCATGTTTCCAAATGTTCATGTAGTTCTTTTCTCATGTTGGCAAATGGATTCATTGTCAATTTTTGATAGTTGTTTGTTTGATTTAATTGTCTCATGGCCTCCCATGTATAGTCAGTTGTCTTCAGGAGGACAATATTGCCCCCCTTGTCCGCTGGTTTTATGGTGATTTTGTCATTGTTCATTAGCGTTTTGATGGCTGCACGTTCTGTTTTTGAAAGATTTTCGCGTGTCTTGTTTCTGACTTTGGAGAGATTGTCAAGTTCTTTTATTATTGCTTATTTTATTGCTTCTGAAAACAAATCTATTTTGTTGCCTGGTGACAAGATTGGGTAATATCTCGATTTTCTTTTTAAACCAGTCGCTGGTCTAGCATCTGTTGGAATGTTTAACTCCTCTAAGAATTCAGCTTCTGATATAGAGGCTCCATCCAGGTCAAATAATGTTTCAAAGCTGTTTTTCATGTCTGGAATGTCTGCAATGGTTTCAAAAAGAACTGTGTCCATATTCTCATCCACATTGGTAACGGGTTCCATTTGATTATTGACATGTACTTTTGCGAGTTTCAACTTCCTAATGTATTTATAGAAGTCTATGCGTGTTTCCGTGTAATCAAAATGAGCCTCAGGACAGAAATATAAGCCTTTATTTAAGACACGCTGTTCTGTTTCTGTCAGTTGGTGGTCTGAAAGGTTCACTATTAAGTTGGCCTCGGATTGCGATTGCGTAGTGGGTACTGGCGTTTTTCTTCGTTTTGCCCTGCGGGTTTTTCTGGCACTGATGTGGGGGTTGTTTGATTTTGCTGCCCCCTGCCTCTTCCTCTGTATCTTTGGTTGGGGTATGGTCGTCTCCCCCTTCCTCTTCCCCTTCCTCCGCCTCTCGCAATATTCTTCTCCAGATTGACCAATTCGACCTCCTCTAAAACTGACCAGTTTTTTGACTGGTGGGTGCTTCGTGTTGAGCCATCATCGCTTATGCTAGAAATCGAGATATTACCCAATCTTGTCACCAGGCAACAAAATAGATTTGTTTTCAGAAGCAATAATAAAAGAACTTGACAATCTCTCCAAAGTCAGAAACAAGACACGCGAAAATCTTTCAAAAACAGAACGTGCAGCCATCAAAACGCTAATGAACAATGACAAAATCACCATAAAACCAGCGGACAAGGGGGGCAATATTGTCCTCCTGAAGACAACTGACTATACATGGGAGGCCATGAGACAATTAAATCAAACAAACAACTATCAAAAATTGACAATGAATCCATTTGCCAACATGAGAAAAGAACTACATGAACATTTGGAAACATGGCATAAGAAAGGTTTGATAGATGATGATGAGAGAAAATATCTAACGATTGACCATCCTATAATACCATGTATATATTTTCTCCCGAAAATTCATAAAACCCTAAATCAACCACCAGGAAGGCCAATTGTTTCGTCATGTGGATCATTGTATGAGAACATCTCCAACTATGCAGACAAATTTTTAGCCCCCATTGCCCAAAGTCTTCCGTCTTACATAAAAGACACTGGAGATTTTTTGAGAACCTTAATGGATGTGACCTGGAACCCTGATTTCCTGCTAATAACTATTGATGTAGTCTCACTCTACACGTCGATCTGTCATGAAATCGGAATGCAGGCCTGCGAATACTATCTGAAACAACGGAATATCACATATCTAGACCACTCACAAATGCTAATGCAAATGATTGATCTCTGCCTAAAAAACAATGTATTCTTGTTTAACAAACAACTCTTCAAACAAATCTGTGGGACTGCCATGGGCATTTCTCTATCACCAAACTATGCTAACATCACGATGGGGTGGTGGGAAAAAACTATCGCATGGAATGAAGAAAACCAAGAAGATCTGGAACGAATAATGTTATGGGTTCGTTACATTGACGACCTATTCATTATTTGGCATGGCACGGATGAACAATTCAAACTCTACTTCAATAAACTGAACAAGAATGAAGTCGGACTGCAATTCACATGCAATACTAGTACAAAAGAAATAGATTTCTTGGATACCAAAATATATGTACACAACGGGAAACTGGAATCTACCTTATTCCGAAAAAAGACAGCCACAAACAGTGTACTTCATGGTACAAGTTTTCATCCTACACCCCTCTTGCGGAGCATACCGTATGGAGAATTCACAAGACTTAAGAGAAATTGTTCCCTACCAGAAGAAGCAGAGAAAGTCATTGAAGAAAGTAAATGTCGATTCAGAGCGAGAGGCTACGAGGAAAGAGTGTTAACCAAATGTAAACGCAAAATTGATCAAAAAACACGAACCCAAACATTGATGGAACAACCGAAAAAAATTGAAACTAATACTCCTCCAAGACTAATAATGACTTATAGCAAGGAAAGTTCAAACATTGCCCGCATAATGAAAAAATATTGGCATGTGCTAACAAAAGATCCTGATATTGGCACCACTATTGGAAATGCTCCTCTAATAACATACAAAAAGAATACTTCACTGAAAGACTTACTGGTTAAGAGCCACTTCCAAGAGAAACCAAAACAGAATTGGCTGGATACGCAACGAAATGGATTTCAACCCTGCAATTCTTGTAAGGCTTGCAAAATTGGAAAAAACATGAAAATGATTGAGGAACCAAATGGCAAGTCCATGAAAATAGAACAAAAAATTTCATGCAGCTCTAAAAACGTTGTTTACATAATTCAATGTAAGTGTGGAATGAAGTACGTGGGGAGCACAACCTGCATGTTGAAGAAAAGAATTTTAGAACATATAAGGGCAGTAAAAAACTCCAACATGCAATATGCCACTGCCAAACACATGAGCACATGCCAGAATGGAGATTGGAGGCAAATGCATTTCTTTGGTGCAAAAGTTTTGGACAAAATGGAACGAGGGGGAGATGTGGTCCGAAGACTACGACAAATGGAGTCGCGGATGATCATCAGACTCCGGACCAAGCACCCAAAGGGGATGAACTTTGGAGAGGACCTGCACATTCACCTGGATTAAGAACCTCAGAAGAAAATAGGGTACTATACCCTAAATTCTTATAGATAAAACAGTGAACATCATATAAAGACTAGGGTACTAAACCCAGAATTATGAACATTACATTATGTTACCAAAATGCTGAGATTAACAAGCATGCCAAGTCTTTCTTTTCTTTTTAAAAATAATTTTTTCACTGAAATGTAACAAAAACTACATATCCCATAATGCCTCATAATTGGCTAACTATGGGCCAGTATAAATAGAAACACTGTAGAGGGACTAACCAACCGTGAGCAAGGCTGTGTAAGGCTGAAACGCGTTGGTGGGGTGAAAGTCTTGAAATAAATAAGGCTTAACAAAGACATCCTGATTGTGCCGCCTCCTTTGTTTTCCAAAAAAAAAAATATATATATATATATATATATATATATATATATATATCCACACGTAGCAGGTGCTCATATTGAGGGAGACTACACGAGGAAAGGTAAGTTCAGAATTTATTCGACATCTGCCAGCACAGGAATACAAAGCAGCTCCTCATAAAACAAAGTGAAACACCGGACGCGTTTCGGGAATTCCTTTTCCCTCATCAGCGGCGTAGGATTGAAGAGTCATTGCAAGCGCCAAGACACGCACAAACTTGCCATCCTCGCAGCAAAAAAAGCTTACGCTTCAGGAAAAATCTTGTCTGCCCCCTGCCAATCTAAGGAAATCTTCAAAGTTCTTAATGAATTCACCTCCGATCCCAGGACGCTCCCAACTCAGGCCCCCCACAGGAAGCATGCAACGCTCTCAGCACCTTCTTTATTGAAAAAATTGTATTGATTAAGGACACCATTCCAGTTACTTTTCCTGGCGCTGGATTTGTTTCCCCCCCACAACACCTCTTCACTCATACATCTCCCTCTTCTCGACTCTACCTCTTTGGCCGCTCTTGCCACCCGCATTAAGTCTGGATCTCCAGACGACTGCTGTCCCCCGTCCATACTCCGGGACATCTGCCATTCCCTACCCGACTGCATTCTTTCTTTGCTAAACTCTTCCCTCTCTTCCGGTACGGTACCTGGCTCCTTCAAGGAGGCCGTATTGGTGCCCCTTTTGAAGAAGCCAGGGGCTGATCCCGCCGTCCCGGCAAACTATTGTCCTATCTCTCTGCTACCTTTCTTTTCTAAAATCCTGGAAGCCCACGTCACCACCTGTCTCTCACAGTTTATCGAGAGTTCCAACTTCCTCGAGGCTAACCAGGCCGGCTTCAGACCCGGCCACTCTACGGAGACAGTGATCTTGGCCGTGCTGGATGCCCTGAGAGACGGTGTCGACAAGGGTACCCCCCAGGCCTTGGTACTACTAGATCTGTCAGCCGCCTTCGACACGGTGGATCATAACATCCTTCTCCACCGTGTCGAGCAGGCTGGCATCCAATGCCTGGCGTTGGCCTGGGTCAAATCCTTTCTGACCGGCAGGTCTCAGACCCTCAGCCTGGGCACCTTTAGGGCGCCTAGGGAGAACTCGCCCTGTGGGGTCCCCCAGGGTTCTTCTTTATCCCCTCTTCTTTTCAATCTCTATCTTCGCCCCCTTCTTTTCTCTCTGATGCAGTGGGACGTCACCGTGTTTAATTACGCGGACGACCTGCAACTCATCTTTTCTCTCAACTCCCCCTCTGCTATTTCTAACTTTCAGGCAGTCATGTCCCACATTCTTCAGTGGATGGGCCAGAACCAGCTAAAGCTGAACCCCGGTAAGACGGAGCTTCTCCTGCCTGGTAGGAGCGCCACCTTCTGGGGGCCACAATTCTGGCCGGTGGAACTCGGTCCCTCCCCCTTCCCTGTAGCCTCGGTGAAGAGCCTGGGGGTCACAATTGATTCCGGCTTGTCCCTCGGGCCGCAGGTGGGGACGGTGGTCTCGTCTTGTATCTACCAGCTGCGCAGGGTCAGGAAAGTGGCATACCTTCTTACACCCGATGCCCTCCTGCAGGTCATCATGGCCCTCGTCCTCTCCCGCTTAGATTTTTCTAATGCGATCTACCACGGCCTGCCCAAAACATCGGTGGCTAGACTGCAAGCGGTCCAAAATCAAGCGGCGAGACTGGCCCTAGGGATCCCGAAGTGGCAATCCGCCAGGCCCCTCCTTGCCAAACTCCACTGGCTTCCTGTCACCTCCAGGGCGGCCTTCAAGATCGGCTGCCTCATCTTCAAGTCATTAGCTGTGCCCGGTCCCGCCTTTGTGAAATCTCTTATCAGACCCTATTGCCCATCCCGGAACCTGAGATCCTCTCACCTTCACCTTTTGGCTGTCCCCTCTTACAAGCTCTGTAGATCTGGAGGCCGGAGATTTGCTTACCTGGCCCCAAAGCTTTGGAATTCTCTCCCCCTTCCTCTTAAAACCTCTAATTCTCTGACTCTCTTTCGTAAATTCTTAAAAACCTGGCTCTTCCCTCACTCTGGTTAGTCCCTCTGTTCCCTTTACATCCAACCAGCACCAGGAAACCCATGGTGTCAGTGCGCTTTACAAGCACCCCTTACAATACAATACAATACAATACAATACGCACTTGATTATAATGCCTGCCTGTGGGGCCTGGCTAGTTATGATGCCTTCTGGGTTTTGTGGTGCAGCGCCTGCCGTAACTGTGTCCAAAATTATAGCCCCAGTGGGTGAAGGGGAAAGATGCCTGTCCTCCTGTGCCCCGCTTTGGTATGCCGATTTCTGGTGGGTAGGCACCATCCTGCAAACGTAGCCTGCTCACTTCCTCATGCCCGATATTTCCAACACACAATGGCGTCAGGACAGGACCTGCTCTTCTGCTGGGGGTCTCACCTCGCGACCGGAGCCGGCCGCTGAAAATCCACATGTAGCAGGTGCTCATATTGAGGGAGACCACACGAGGAAAGGTAAGTTCAGAATTTATTCGACATCTGCCAGCACAGGAATACAAAGCAGCTCCTCATAAAATAAAGTGAAACGCCGGACGCGTTTCGGGAATTCCTTTTCCCTCATCAGCGGCGTAGGATTGAAGAGTCATTGCAAGTGCCAAGACACGCACCTGATTATAATGCCTGCCTGTGGGGCGTGGCTAGTTAGGATGCCTTCTGGGTTTTGTGGTGCAGCGCCTGCCGTAACTGTGTCCAAAATTATAGCCCCAGTGGGTGAATGGGAAAGATGCCTGTCCTCCTGTGCCCCACTTTGGTATGCCGATTTCTGGTGGGTAGGCGCCATCCTGCAAACGTAGCCTGCTCACTTCCTCATGCCCGATATTTCCAACACACAATGGCGTCAGGACAGGACCTGCTCTTCTGCTGGGGGTCTGACCTCGCGACCGGAGCCGGCCACTGAAAATCCACACGTAGCAGGTGCTCATATTGAGGGAGACCACACGAGGAAAGGTAAGTTCAGAATTTATTCGACATCTGCCAGCACAGGAATACAAAGCAGCTCCTAATAAAACAAAGTGAAACGCCGGACGCGTTTCGGGAATTCCTTTTCCCTCATCAGCGGCGTAGGATTGAAGAGTCATTGCAAGCGCCAAGACACGCACCTGATTATAATGCCTGCCTGTGGGGCGTGGCTAGTTATGATGCCTTCTGGGTTTTGTGGTGCAGCGCCTGCCGTAACTGTGTCCAAAATTATAGCCCCAGTGGGTGAATGGGAAAGATGCCTGTCCTCCTGTGCCCCGCTTTGGTATGCCGATTTCTGGTGGGTAGGCGCCATCCTGCAAACGTAGCCTGCTCACTTCCTCATGCCCGATATTTCCAACACACAATGGCGTCAGGACAGGACCTGCTCTTCTGCTGGGGGTCTCACCTCGCGACTGGAGCCGGCCGCTGAAAATCCACACGTAGCAGGTGCTCATATTGAGGGAGACCACACGAGGAAAGGTAAGTTCAGAATTTATTCGACATCTGCCAGCACAGGAATACAAAGCAGCTCCTCATAAAACAAAGTGAAACGCCGGACGCGTTTCGGGAATTCCTTTTCCCTCATCAGCGGCGTAGGATTGAAGAGTCATTGCAAGCGCCAAGACACGCACCTGATTATAATGCCTGCCTGTGGGGCGTGGCTAGTTATGATGCCTTCTGGGTTTTGTGATGCAGCGCCTGCCGTAACTGTGTCCAAAATTATAGCCCCAGTGGGTGAATGGGAAAGATGCCTGTCCTCCTGTGCCCCGCTTTGGTATGCCGATTTCTGGTGGGTAGGCGCCATCCTGCAAACGTAGCCTGCTCACTTCCTCATGCCCGATATTTCCAACACACAATGGCGTCAGGACAGGACCTGCTCTTCTGCTGGGGGTCTCACCTCGCGACCGGAGCCGGCCGCTGAAAATCCACACGTAGCAGGTGCTCATATTGAGGGAGACCACACGAGGAAAGGTAAGTTCAGAATTTATTCGACATCTGCCAGCACAGGAATACAAAGCAGCTCCTCATAAAACAAAGCGGGCACGGGAGGACAGGCATCTTTCCCATTCACCCACTGGGGCTATAATTTTGGACACAGTTACGGCAGGCGCTGCACCACAAAACCCAGAAGGCATCATAACTAGCCACGCCCCACAGGCAGGCATTATAATCAGGTGCGTGTCTTGGCGCTTGCAATGACTCTTCAATCCTACGCCGCTGATGAGGGAAAAGGAATTCCCGAAACGCGTCCGGCGTTTCACTTTGTTTTATGAGGAGCTGCTTTGTATTCCTGTGCTGGCAGATGTCGAATAAATTCTGAACTTACCTTTCCTCGTGTGGTCTCCCTCAATATGAGCACCTGCTACGTGTGGATTTTCAGCGGCCGGCTCCGGTCGCGAGGTGAGACCCCCAGCAGAAGAGCAGGTCCTGTCCTGACGCCATTGTGTGTTGGAAATATCGGGCATGAGGAAGTGAGCAGGCTACGTTTGCAGGATGGCGCCTACCCACCAGAAATCGGCATACCAAAGCGGGGCACGGGAGAACAGGCATCTTTCCCATTCACCCACTGGGGCTATAATTTTGGACACAGTTACGGCAGGCGCTGCACCACAAAACCCAGAAGGCATCATAACTAGCCACGCCCCACAGGCAGGCATTATAATCAGGTGCGTGTCTTGGCGCTTGCAATGACTCTTCAATCCTACGCCGCTGATGAGGGAAAAGGAATTCCTGAAACGCGTCCGGCGTTTCACTTTGTTTTATGAGGAGCTGCTTTGTATTCCTGTGCTGACAGATGTCGAATTAATTCTGAACTTACCTTTCCTCGTGTGGTCTCCCTCAATATGAGTACCTGCTACGTGTGGATTTTCAGCGGCCGGCTCCGGTCGCGAGGTGAGACCCCCAGCAGAAGAGCAGGTCCTGTCCTGACGCCATTGTGTGTTGGAAATATCGGGCATGAGGAAGTGAGCAGGCTACGTTTGCAGGATGGCGCCTACCCACCAGAAATCGGCATACCAAAGCGGGGCACGGGAGGACAGGCATCTTTCCCATTCACCCACTGGGGCTATAATTTTGGACACAGTTACGTCAGGCGCTGCACCACAAAACCCAGAAGGCATCATAACTAGCCACGCCCCACAGGCAGGCATTATAATCAGGTGCGTGTCTTGGCGCTTGCAATGACTCTTCAATCCTACGCCGCTGATGAGGGAAAAGGAATTCCCGAAACGCGTCCGGCGTTTCACTTTGTTTTATGAGGAGCGGCTTTGTATTCCCGTGCTGGCAGATGTCGTATAAATTCTGAACTTACCTTTCCTCGTGAGGTCTCCCTCAATATGAGCACCTGCTACGTGTGGATTTTCAGCGGCCGGCTCCGGTCGCGAGGTGAGACCCCCAGCAGAAGAGCAGGTCCTGTCCTGACGCCATTGTGTGTTGGAAATATCGGGCATGAGGAAGTGAGCAGGCTACGTTTGCAGGATGGCGCCTACCCACCAGAAATCGGCATACCAAAGCGGGGCACGGGAGGACAGGCATCTTTCCCATTCACCCACTGGGGCTATAATTTTGGACACAGTTACGGCAGGCGCTGCACCACAAAACCCAGAAGGCATCATAACTAGCCACGCCCCACAGGCAGGCATTATAATCAGGTGCGTGTCTTGGCGCTTGCAATGACTCTTCAATCCTACGCCGCTGATGAGGGAAAAGGAATTCCCGAAACGCGTCCGGCGTTTCACTTTGTTTTATGAGGAGCTGCTTTGTATTCCTGTGCTGGCAGATGTCGAATAAATTCTGAACTTACCTTTCCTCGTGTGGTCTCCCTCAATATGAGCACCTGCTACGTGTGGATTTTCAGCGGCCGGCTCCGGTCGCGAGGTGAGACCCCCAGCAGAAGAGCAGGTCCTGTCCTGACGCCATTGTGTGTTGGAAATATCGGGCATGAGGAAGTGAGCAGGCTACGTTTGCAGGATGGCGCCTACCCACGAGAAATCGGCATACCAAAGCGGGGCACGGGAGGACAGGCATCTTTCCCATTCACCCACTGGGGCTATAATTTTGGACACAGTTACGGCAGGCGCTGCACCACAAAACCCAGAAGGCATCATAACTAGCCACGCCCCACAGGCAGGCATTATAATCAGGTGCGTGTCTTGGTGCTTGCAATGACTCTTCAATCCTACGCCGCTGATGAGGGAAAAGGAATTCCCGAAACGCGTCCGGCGTTTCACTTTGTTTTATGAGGAGCTGCTTTGTATTCCTGTGCTGGCAGATGTCGAATAAATTCTGAACTTACCTTTCCTCGTGTGGTCTCCCTCAATATGAGCACCTGCTACGTGTGGATATATATAATTATATATATATATATATATATATTCACTGAAAAAACCATAGGTTTGACACCAGTTATAGTTAGCTGGAAATTTTGCTGACATAAAACCATTGAAATTCCTACGTTATAGTTAGTTGGACTCACTATAACTTGCGCGCCTGCAATGCACTGCTGATGACGTCACATATTACATCACACATGACATGGTCAGTGACATCACTCATGACACCATCCAGTGAATGTGTGTCTTTCTGAAAAATAAATATGTTTTATATATGTATTTGTAAAGGTCGATGGAAGAATACATTTTTAAATAAGTGTCTAAAAGGATGTTTAAAAAGAAATGATTGGTTAACTGGCTTATTAAGTGTATCTTAGTGAATACATATATTAGCGAGTAATGTTTAAATATTTTAATATAAGTATCAGTGTTTCACTTTGTGTATAAGTGGCTGCATGGGTTGGTGAGTAGCTACATGTGTGTGTGTATGGGTTATTACATGTTTTTTTAGTATCAGTATGAGTGTCTGTATAGTTTGGTGGGGGTATTACTTAGCACATAGATGCATCAATGACTGACTCACTGTTTGTATGTGTTTTGAAGACAGCATATGTGCAGGACTGTATGGGTGGATGAGTGTGTATATGTGTGTGTTAGTGAGTGAATGACTGTCTCACTAGTGTCTTTATGAGTAACTACATATGTTTTAATCTAGTATATTGAATAATGATGTATATAAGTGAGTATATGTGAAAGTGAGATATTGAAAGAGTCCTGTTTAAATAACTATGTGTTTCTATAAGTGATTGTTTAAGAGAGTAAGTATGTGTAAGTTTCCTTAGAAGTAATGTGCTAGTGTGTGTATAGCTGTATATGCAAATAAATGGATGTGCAATAGTTTATTTGCATGTGTGAGTAACTTTTTGATGACTGTCAGTGTGTAACAGGACGTATATGTATATCACTACATATGATGAGTGAGTATATATATGAGTGACTATATAGAACTGTTGCTGAATGAGTGGATGTGTATATAGATTGTGGAATTACTCAATTGGTTGTAACTGATATGGGTATCTCCATTTTTTTGAAAATGTTAGTTTCTATTTTTGAATATGTGTTTCAAGGGTTACATTACACTGAAAGGAGGTCTGTCACTCTGTCACAAGGATGGTGTCATCAGTGATGTCATGAGTGATGTCACTGACCATGTCATGAGTGATGTAATATGTGACGTCATCAGCAGTGCATTGCAGGCGTGCAAGTTGTAGTGAGTCCAACTAACTATAACGTGGGAATTTCAATGGTTTTATGTCAGTAAAATTTCCAGCTTACTATAACTGGTGTCAAACCTATGGTTTTTTCAGTGAATTTAATAGGTTTTTTAAATGCAAATTCCTAACTATAACTGGTGTGAAACCTATGGTTTTTTCAGTGAATTTCATAGGTTTTTTAAATGCTAATTCCTAACTATATATAGGGCCTCAAACCTATGTTTTTTTCAGTGAATTTCAAAGTTTTTTTAATAGCAAATTTCTATTGCTATCAAATATAATATTTTTATAATGAATCCTATATTGAATATTGATGTAATACTATTTTTATATGTTTTTTAATTTTTTTTAATTTTTTTGTCCTTGAGCGCTCCCGGTGCGCGTACCGGTGAGCGCACCGGTAAGCGCAGTCTTGCGGCGCGTCCCGGTGCGCGTACCGGTGAGCGCCCCATTAGCGCTATTGCCGCAAACGAAAACATCATCGTGACGTATTGCGTAGCCGCGTCTGTGTGATACGCACGGCGTAAGCACACCCGAGCGCATACGATCGCGCTACGTAAGCGCCCCGGGGCGCGTAGCGTAAGCGCGTCGGGTCATGTGACCTAAAAATAACACTTTTTATTGGTTCAGGACAGTTTTGGTTTCCAAATGATGAAAGCCCGGGTCATGTGACCTGAAAATAACACTTTTCATTGGTTCAGGACAGTTTTGTTTTCCTAATGATGAAAGCCCCCACCTTTTTTCCTCATTCTCACTTTGTACTTTGAGTGAGGAAGACCTGTTTCCAGAGCTATTAGTACCTATTTGTACTGAGAAATGGCTACAGTAGCAGCAGCAGCAGGAGCATCTCAGCCACCACCACCACCACCACCACCACCACAAGGACCACCACAACACCACAGTGGTGGAGATGAAGAAGAGGAGGAGGAGGAGGAGGAGGAGAAGCGGCGCTGCCTGCCAGAAGATACTACCCCCTACAAGCCAAAGGAGCACATTGTGTGGGAATTTTTTTAAATCCCAAGGGGCCTCAAGAAAGTAAATGCGCCAAAGGTGACTTGTCTGATCTGTGGCACTGTACTTTCCAGGGGGAACCCTGCCAAAAAATATTCTTTTGGCCACAACACCATGATTCGCCACATGCAACGCCGGCACCCTAACATCTATAGTGCGGCAGAGGTCAGAGAACTAACCAGAAACCCTCCCCAATCTTCTCCCAGCACCTCCCAGAGTACCCAACCCACTCCATCGGGACCAGAGACAAGGGAGATGGTCCCAAACATCCAAACCCAGTTTGGAAATTTCAAAGTAGTTTGCGTATTTTGTGGGCGTACAATTTGCTATGGTGAGCAAAGTGTTAAACTCATCAACCGTGCTGGTGACAACCAAAAGTGCCCAAAGAAACCTTAATTTTTTCCTGTTTTTTTTTACTCCAGTTGAGCCGTTTACAATTCCCTGTTTTTTGTTTGTCCCCATAAAAATTCCCCTAAAAATATAAAATTGTTCATAAAAGCCAAAAAAAGTACAAAATGTTCAAAAAAACAATAAAAAAATATAAAACAACAAAAAGAATTAAAAAAACAGTTCTTTTTAGAACTACCTCCAATGTATAAAAAAATGCTAAATTTTTTAAAAACTCTGTCATTCTTTTTTCCCCAAGGTACGCTCCCCGGTACGCTCCCCGGTGCGCGTACCGGGCGCTCCCCCTGCGCGTACCGGGGTGCCCTTTTAGATATATATATATTTTTTTAACCTAAATCACTCAAAATCCACTGGAGCACATATCTTGAGACATAGCAAAGGCACATCGGGCTACCAGTCCCTACAATTTTGCCAAGGTTGGTGGAAATCCATTCAGCTGTTCTGGCTAAAAGTGAGTCTAACCGCCCTACAGAAATTAACATGGGGAAAACACGTTTTGGGACCCCCCCTTTTATCTCGGCCCCCGCTTGACGAATCCCCCCCCCCCAAAATTTTCAGGGAAGAAGCGGAGCGCAGCTAGGCAAATTTCAGGAGATTTTCAGGCAGATTCCTCAACCGGCGCCAAAGTTATTCCCAATAGAAATTTGCGAATTCCCTATGGAAAACAATCCTAACTATAACTACCTACTGGCGACCGCCAGTAGGTAATAGATATATATATATATATATATATATATATATATATATATATATATATATATATATATATATATATATTTCCAACAAACCCTCCTTTTCTCCAAGAAGGCTCTCTGACACTGGCTGGGTTGTTTGAAAATGCTTTTAATGGTGAACAGCACGATGGCAAGCGGCTACCTCAGCCCAACGTTTCTGCTCCTTCAAGCCTTGATCACGGGCGGTGCCTCTCTGTAACTTTGAACTGCCCACGTGATGTCTTCTCCTTTTATCAGCGCAGGCCGTGTTCTCTCACAGAATGCGGGAAGGTGATTTGATTACTTCAGTGAACGCCAGCGTTTATGTTTTCTAATGCTGCAGTGCGCACACCTTACGTAAGTATTTGCTGTCCTTCGGCGCAGTGAGTGCAACATTTAAACGAAAAACTGGCATGAAAGTTACCTTTATTTTATGCGCCGAAGGACAGCAAATACTTACGTAAGGTGTGCGCACTGCAGCATTAGAAAACATAAACGCTGGCGTTCACTGAAGTAATCAAATCACCTTCCCGCATTCTGTGAGAGAACACGGCCTGCGCTGATAAAAGGAGAAGACATCACGTGGGCAGTTCAAAGTTACAGAGAGGCACCGCCCGTGATCAAGGCTTGAAGGAGCAGAAACGTTGGGCTGAGGTAGCCGCTTGCCATCGTGCTGTTCACCATTAAAAGCATTTTCAAACAACCCAGCCAGTGTCAGAGAACCTTCTTGGAGAAAAGGAGGGTTTGTTGGAAATATTAACTGGAAGCCGTGCACCGGACTCACTGACCGCCCTTTAAGGTTCGGGCTTGGTTTGCTCGGCATTTTTGTTGGAATCAATTTGTTGGAGCCCGACCTGCTTGCCCCCTGTGACGCTGTTGCAGAGTGAGACGAGTTGGGAGCAGAAGGACGCATGTCCGCATTGCAGGCTGGAAATGTTTGGAAAAGCAGTGAGTGCAACATTTAAACGAAAAACTGGCATGAAAGTTACCTTTATTTTATGCGCCGAAGGACAGCAAATACTTACGTAAGGTGTGCGCACTGCAGCATTAGAAAACATAAACGCTGGCGTTCACTGAAGTAATCAAATCACCTTCCCGCATTCTGTGAGAGAACACGGCCTGCGCTGATAAAAGGAGAAGACATCACGTGGGCAGTTCAAAGTTACAGAGAGGCACCGCCCGTGATCAAGGCTTGAAGGAGCAGAAACGTTGGGCTGAGGTAGCCGCTTGCCATCGTGCTGTTCACCATTAAAAGCATTTTCAAACAACCCAGCCAGTGTCAGAGAGCCTTCTTGGAGAAAAGGAGGGTTTGTTGGAAATATTAACTGGAAGCCGTGCACCGGACTCACTGACCGCCCTTTAAGGTTCGGGCTTGGTTTGCTCGGCATTTTTGTTGGAATCAATTTGTTGGAGCCCGACCTGCTTGCCCCCTGTGACGCTGTTGCAGAGTGAGACGAGTTGGGAGCAGAAGGACGCATGTCCGCATTGCAGGCTGGAAATGTTTGGAAAAGCAGTGAGTGCAACATTTAAACGAAAAACTGGCATGAAAGTTACCTTTATTTTATGCGCCGAAGGACAGCAAATACTTACGTAAGGTGTGCGCACTGCAGCATTAGAAAACATAAACGCTGGCGTTCACTGAAGTAATCAAATCACCTTCCCGCATTCTGTGAGAGAACACGGCCTGCGCTGATAAAAGGAGAAGACATCACGTGGGCAGTTCAAAGTTACAGAGAGGCACCGCCCGTGATCAAGGCTTGAAGGAGCAGAAACGTTGGGCTGAGGTAGCCGCTTGCCATCGTGCTGTTCACCATTAAAAGCATTTTCAAACAACCCAGCCAGTGTCAGAGAGCCTTCTTGGAGAAAAGGAGGGTTTGTTGGAAATATTAACTGGAAGCCGTGCACCGGACTCACTGACCGCCCTTTAAGGTTCGGGCTTGGTTTGCTCGGCATTTTTGTTGGAATCAATTTGTTGGAGCCCGACCTGCTTGCCCCCTGTGACGCTGTTGCAGAGTGAGACGAGTTGGGAGCAGAAGGACGCATGTCCGCATTGCAGGCTGGAAATGTTTGGAAAAGCAGTGAGTGCAACATTTAAACGAAAAACTGGCATGAAAGTTACCTTTATTTTATGCGCCGAAGGACAGCAACTACTTACGTAAGGTGTGCGCACTGCAGCATTAGAAAACATAAACGCTGGCGTTCACTGAAGTAATCAAATCACCTTCCCGCATTCTGTGAGAGAACACGGCCTGCGCTGATAAAAGGAGAAGACATCACGTGGGCAGTTCAAAGTTACAGAGAGGCACCGCCCGTGATCAAGGCTTGAAGGAGCAGAAACGTTGGGCTGAGGTAGCCGCTTGCCATCGTGCTGTTCACCATTAAAAGCATTTTCAAACAACCCAGCCAGTGTCAGAGAGCCTTCTTGGAGAAAAGGAGGGTTTGTTGGAAATATTAACTGGAAGCCGTGCACCGGACTCACTGACCGCCCTTTAAGGTTCGGGCTTGGTTTGCTCGGCATTTTTGTTGGAATATATATATATATATATATATATATATATATATATATATATATATATAAAACTATATCTACTTGTAACAGGCATACGTAGCCAGTCCTTATGTCGCTGTTCTTATTCGGGCTTCCTAAGAGATCCACGGGCCAGACCAATGTTCATGGGTTGTTCACTAGAAAAGAAGGCGGGCTCTTTGGAGAAAGTTTCCATCTTGTATACTGATGGTCTAGTACTACCAAACGCCAAAGAAAAGCTGGCTGTACATTTTTCGTACCAATGTTCCCGCATTCAATGCTCAATGTGCAAGGCTGATCCGTCAGTGTGGAGAGGTTTTCCACTCAGACAGAATGGACCAATGTCTCTTTTATCTCATCTTTAAGGCCCTTGTGAAACAGAGTAATGTAGGTCAAAAGGTCTTGCCTTCCTTCTTGCATATCCCAAAGAGCTTCTTAAGCAGAGAATTCAAGTTCTGGTCTTTTGAACATTCCTTTGAAGGTTGACGGGAAGGTGGAGTAATTTGGCAGACAAGAACCTTCTGTGGCTACTAGGGGCGTCGTCCAAGCCAGGGATGGACCCAACAGGGCACTGATCAGTTAACTGACCTTGGCTCTGTCTTGCCAAAATTGAGCTGCACGGAAGGCAAAGAAGCCTGCAAGGGAATCCAAGAATTCCTCCAATTTATCTTGATCTCCTAAAAAAGTGGATTTACTGAAGAGACAGTTGGAACTTCAAGGCACCCTAACCAGTAGGGCTTGCCTATGAGCCAGATTGCCAGCTTGCAGTTGTTGTGACTCCTGTTTCTGTTGCTGTGTGGTCTAGACCAGGGCCTGGACTTGATGGGCCTGATTCACAGAACTAACTTAAGACAAATCCTAAACTTACTACTTTTGGTATTCACAGAAGTTAGGATTTTGTCTTAAGACAGACTTAAGACAGGCTTAAGTTAGGATTCTGTCTTAAGTCTGTCTTAAGACAAAATCCTAACTTCTGTGTATACCAAAAGTAGTAAGTTTAGGATTTTGTCTGAAGTTAGTTCTGTGAATCAGCCCCGATCTATCTGAGCTGTCTGGGAGATGGCTTGCACTTGTTTCATATCTTCATTATCAGACCTGGTTTTGAGGCATTGCAAACTGCCAGGATACTGATGCCGGTCTTGAGGGTTCTGACGATGGGCGGACTGTAGAACCCCAGTTTTGGCTGTCCTTGCCTGCCAGAGATAAGGGTGACCTCTTCTAGGGCCCGATTCACAGAATGAGCTTAAGACTCAATCCTAAACATACTACTATTTTGGTATTCACAGAATGCACTTACTACTTTTGGCATTCACAGAATGAACTTACTACTTTTGGTATTCACAGAAGATAGTATTTTGTCTTAAGTTTGTCTTAAGACAAACTTAAGACCGACATAAGACAGACTTAAGACAAACTTAAGACAAACTTAAGACAGACTTAAGACAGATTTAAGACAAAATCCTAACTTAAGATTGTTTTAGGTCTGTCTTAAGTTTGTCTTAAGTCTGTCTTAAGTTTGTCTTAAGACAAACTTAAGACAAAATCCTAACTTCTGTGAATACCAAAAGTAGTAAGTTCATTCTGTGAAGACCAAAAGTAGTAAGTGCATTCTGTGAATGCCAAAAGTAGTAAGTGCATTCTGTGAATACCAAAATAGTAGTAAGTTTAGGATTGAGTCTTAAGTTCATTCTGTGAATTGGGCCCCTAGTAGCCATAATGCCACTGACACTAGCAGGTAGTGCCTTCAGGAAGGAGCCTCAAATGGAGGAAAAAAACACATGAGGCAAAAGTCCTCCTGATGACAGCGAGACTCCAGTAGGAGGAAGAGCACAGAGAATAACATTGCAACTCTGGTTGCAGGAAGACCATGGATAGAGGACTGGAAGACACCAGAGGAATAGCAAGAACTCCTTAACAGGAAATATCTCCTGGAAAGGCATCAGGAGCGAGAAACACACCTACAGCACAAGAAAGTGTTGCAGGGCAAGGAAGAAAGGACTACCTCCCTTATGTACTTTGCAAACTGGCAATTACATCAATAAACAGGGTGCCGTCATTTTGGATTTGGAGCTTTCAGGTCAGTAAAGAAGGCAAGGTGGTCATCTTTGACTGGGTATGTATGATTTGCTCCTGAAGAGGGAATTCTGGGTCCAAGGAGACGCAGGTGGGGTCTACAATGCAGGGCCCCTCCAGTGTGTAGAATGGCAGTGCGGGCCATTATTCTTATTGGCTGGCTGATTGAAGGTAAGTCTACTTAGGGAGTGAGGCATCCTACCGACTCCCCCCTGCCCTGACTCACGCTTTCACTTCTGGGCGTCCCGCTTGCTCAAGATAGCCTTTGGGAGTTGCGTTGAGTGGGACGCCAGTGGCACGACATTTCTAACTCATATAAATCTATTCCTACCTTCCAAGCAGAGGTTCATGCCTTTTCTCAAGTCTCAGGTTATAAATTACATTTGAATATATCCAAAATGTTACCGCTTAACAAGTTTTGTACTAAGGACTCCTTCAGGAATTTAGGCTTTGCCTGGAACTGTACTAAGATTAAGTATTTAGGGGGTTGGTTTACACAGCGCCAAGACACCTCCGGGTATACGTGCGCTTTACAAATCCATATAACATAACATAACAAATTCCAAAAAGGAAACTATTAAAATAGATGTTGACAGCATAACAAAGAAATGTGAAACTTTATTTCCAAAATGGAATCCATTATTCTTATTCTGGTGGGTAAGACTCAGTTCAATTGAAATGATGCTCTCACTTGTGATATATTTAATTTCCATAATTACCACTCTAATTCCAACTATGTTCTGTAAACGTACAGATTCTGGCATTATACTAAGTCTAGAGCAGCCTTATCACGTCTCAAATTAAACAAGAGAGGAGGGTTAGGTTACACAGTCCCAGTTTTCAACAGTATCATTAAGCCTTGTGTCTACGACAAAATTCACTTTGGATCGCACTTGATGAAGATCTATCGAAACCTATGTGGCTTAATATGGAAGAATCTTTCATTTTGCCTTTCACTTTTAATGAATTCCCCTGTTGTTACTCTAAAACAACTGTATTTATTATGCCTGTCATTCCACATACATTTAAACTTCTAGGACTCTTTTTGTTTCCTCAATCCATGCAGAGAGTTAACTTTACAAATTCCTTTACATAGTTTAACATATTACTTTTAAAACATAACATTCCCCAACTCATGTTTAAATAAATATAACTAATTAGCTGATTAGATTGCTACCTCTATATCATGGTTGCATAATGAGAACATCATCTCTTATGCTGATGATACCCAACTCCTGCTTGCGTATGATGGGGAGCCTGGGAGTGCGAGGGTAGCCTTTGCCAACTGTCTGGTGGCTCTGCTAAATTGGTTGAAGGCCAATAGACTGCAGTGCAGCCCTGATAAGAAGGAAGTCTTATTATTTGGGTGGGATCCCCTTACTGGCTGGGTTGGGGTCTGGCCCGAGAGTGTTCCCCCTCCGCCCCCTCCAACAGGGATGGCCAGAAATCTGGGTGTGTTGTTTGATACCCAGCATTCATTTGAAGCACAGGTGTCAAAATCCTGTTTTGGGATTTTTCGCATGTTGAGGAAGTTTATTCACTTGCTTCCTCATTAGGCCCAAATTACAGTGGTCGGATCACTGATTTTATCCAGGTTGGACTATGCTAATGTCATGTACCTTGGTCTCCCGTAATATTTGATCCAGCGTTTACAGGTCATGCAGAATATGGCGGTCTGCTTATTATTCAAAACTCCGAAATACACTAGTGTCTTCATTTCAGGACAAACTTCACTGGCTGCCAGTTCATCAGTGTATCGGGTATAAAGCACTGACCCTAACGCACCAAGCCCTCCATGATAGGGGACCTAGGTACCTAAATGACCATGTCAAGGCAAACTGCCCTGGGAGGCTGCTGCGATCTAGCTCTGCGGGTCTTATTGTGACTCCTCGCTTTCAGAAACAGCAAAGGGGAGGCTCCACCTTCACTTTTAAAGTAGCTAACTTGTGGAATAAACTTTCGGATATTAGATGGATCCCTGAAGAAGCTAAATTCAGAAATGAATGGTAAACATTCTTATTCAGACCTTAGTGGGGAGTATGGATGAACGATCTCCTTTGCATGCCTAAAAGTTCTGGAACACTCCTTTGAGTAGCCATGCGCTATAGAAATGCTTCATTCATTCATTCATTACATGCCTTTATGAAAATAAGACGATTTCCTTGTTGAAAAATCATTCTAAGACTCAATGCTATACAAATATATTCTCTGTCCATATATTCTCTGTCCACCTTAAGCTAGAATGAAATCCAATATTAGTTTAGTATGTAGTGCTTATATTGCTTATAATATACTCTATTGTCTACTTAGTTATGTTATATTTTTTTACTATTTCTAAGTGCTGTTTTGACTGAATATCTAGAATATACATGTTATATTTTATTATATTTTCGCTTACCTTTTTTTATTATTATGCTTTATTGATTAGTTTTACATATATAGGTGTACTGTATTGAAATACTGAGTCCTAAGATACAGTTATCAATTTTTATATAGACTTTTTCCAGTGTATGTAAATCAATTTATACTGTTCTTAGTTAATGTCCACACTGCATACTACTTTCTGTTCTTTCCTTTATGATTCAGCATATTTTCTCTTTAAAGCATATTTAAGCTAGAATGAAAGCATGTCCTCCCTAAAGACCTCCTATTTTGTATGAAGTATTTCCGAATTTCCAGGCACTCCCTGTTCCTTCTCAGTTTTACTACTAAGAGCCTGATTCCGATCTCGCTCAGAAAGCCTTACGGCCGGCACGTGCCCGTAGAGCTTTCCAAGTTACTCAGGCTCCTGGACTCAGCATTGAAAGACTCGGATCGCTCGGAGCCCCATTGAAGTCACTTGTTAATAGTCGATCGAATCCTTCTCGGTGTCTGTTGATGCATTATTCCTCGCTAGTCAGAGATCGACCGCATCGTATTCGGGGATCAAGTCAGGCAATTTCAATGTCCGCTAGTGAGCCCAATCGCGGTCTGCGTCCGTCACGGTTTTCGGCTGCCAAAAACCGTGATGGACACAGACCGACTCCCCATCAATAACTCTCAGAATGAATTTATACCATGAATCACGCCGAGTAAAAGGAGCTTGATTCCATTTGAAGTATCCAGAAAGGATTAATCGTCTGGTATGATGACAACTCGACAGATATCTCTTTAGCACTAACCCGCAAAGGATTGGTAGGCGCCCACACCCTTCCCCTCTCATCCGTCCTGAGGAAGACCCACGCTAGACCCACAAATTAGGAGTCAATAGGGTCGAAAAGTTGACAATACCAGATTGTGGGACCAGTGGACAGAATCCAGGATACTAAAGCTAAATAATTTGGCATACTGGACTACAAGATTACTGAATTTTGAAAAACTGGCCTTAAAAACAGCTTTCTCTTTCTCTCACTTGTATATAAATCACTTATTTTTGTATCACTTATGCACAATTTGTCACTCTTCACTCACTTTAATTGTTGCGCCGTTTATTGTGATGACTGCTTTATTTTCCAAGCATTTATATAGGGTCTTGACAAAAAAACGATTTATGAATGATAAGCAAACTTGTGGAAATTAGAAAAATTAATGTACATAAGCGGCGTTCATTTGCCTTTTTCCATTCCCCTCCCTGTAGGCACCATGAATACCGTGAAACATTGACCACATCATTCCGTCAGTAAAAGCCCATGCCCGTATGTACATGACAGCCATTTTTAGGCACCATGGCCTTTTGCCCGCTCGTTGGAATCCCCGGCTTCCCTCCTGCGCGACCCTGCTCTGAAAAGTAACCCTCCTGCTTGACCCATGCACCCTCCCCCATTTTTCTCTCGAAGAAGCATCCTTCGCCTCAGCTGACATAACCCCCCCAGCTGTATCTGACTGCCCCGTTCTCACATGTACGGGTCATAAGACCCCTCTCTCTGTGCGACTCTGTCCCTGTGCGCACCCTGGCTCCCCCCTCCTCCCTCACATGGGCAAGTCATAAACCTTCCTCTTCTGCAAGACTCTGTCCTTGGGAGTCACGCTCGCGCCTGACCAAACACCTCCTTTCCTTTTATGAATACCCCTCTGTTGGTAAACTCTCCCTCTGCGCCTGATTGCCCACGCGGCATGCATACCTCTCCTTTGATGACCCCTTCCACCGAGTCCGATTGTCCACACAGGTCCGAGGCCATCGCCTAAGCCGGGAGATACAGTTTACTGCCCCCTATTGTGTGGAGTCGCTCCTCTTCAAAGGGCCCACTATTGATCCTGGCCTCCCCACCCCCTGGGATACGATCAGGCGCACACATCCTAAGAATCGGCGGAACACTCAGCTGCGTGATAGCCCCCTCCTCTTATCAGCAGGTTGAGGACCTCTATTGTGGATGCATGTGGGGGTGGGATTGACACGAGGATTACAGGTATGTCTTTCTCCTTGCTTCACAATGTCATTATTGTAATAAGGAATGTTGGTAATGTATAAAAGGCGATGTCTCAGAGAACTTGTTAGAGCACCTCCCGAAAGACACTGTGTTTCGTGTCCGAAATGACAGGCTCTCCTCATGAGTAATAAATCCTGTTCTTGTGATTCCTGCTTCCAGCGCCCGTCTCTTTATTTGGTAACTATTCAGAATGGGAACTAAGAGGCGACTTGCGCCAGCAGCCCGGGCATCGGTTGTAAATTGGGCTCACTTTTCCACAAATTGGCGCCCAACGCGGGGTCCATCCGTGACATAAGGTCCAGTAAGAGAGATCCAGACGATGAGGTGAACATCTAAATGATTGGAGTATACCTGCCTTGAGAGGGCCCTCGTCCGGCTGCTGATTGAATGAACTTCACCGATTCTGAACGGACCTCTCTCGAGTGACCTATTGTCCTGACTGGAATCCCACAGGAATGCTGTATAGAGTAAGAGAACGATCGGGCGCTGGAGGAGGAAGACAAAGAACTGTCCATATGGTCCGGTCCGGGTAAGATTAAGTAGGGCGTTTTACGCCTGATTGGTAGGATGGTTTTATCCATCTGATTGTTTGATTGATTGTATTGGAATCGGTATTTAAATACTGATATTGTTTGGTTATTGGTTCATTTAGCTTTGGTTGCTACTTGAAATATTGGTTCTCTTCTTGAGAACGAGACATTCTCTGTTTGCAAACAGCGGCGAATAGGAACGTTCGTCTCTCTTAGATAGAGAAGGGTAGGTAATGCCCCTTTATGATTCGTCATGCCTACCTTTCTCCCCACTGATTGTTTGTTATCGATTTTCATCGATTGTTGCTCTTTGAGATATTCTCTGTCTGCAAACAAGAGGAATAGGAATATTCCGTCTCCCTTTGCAAGCAGAGAAGGGTAGGTAATGCCCCTTTATGATTCGTCATGCCTACCTTTCTCCCCACTGATTGTTTGATATCGATTGAATATCGATTGTTGCTCTTTGAGATCTTCCCTGTCCACAAACAGAGACAAATAGGAATATTCTGTCTCCCTTTGCAGATAGCGAAGGGCAGGTAATGCAGACGTTTGTCCCCGTTGTAATCCGTCATGCCTGTTTTTCTCCCCACTGATTGATTGATTGACTGGGCATTGTTGTCCAAGGAATTGTTCGTTTGAGGTATTTTCTGTTTGCAAATAACGTGGAATAGAAATATTCTGTCTAGTCTTTGCAAGTAGTAAAGGGTAGGTTATGCCCCTTTATGATTCGTCAGGCCTATCCACTCCCCACTGATTGACTATTTGTGGGAGGTAGCTCACCTGGTCCGCCCAGGAAACTACCCTAATGAAGGGACATATGCTCCCCACTCATTGACCATTTATTGGAGGTAGGCCATCTGGTCCGTCCAGGAGGCTACCCTAGTGATTGGAGGTACATCATTTGGTCCGTCCAGGATGATACCATAATGAAGGGACATGTGTTCCCCACTGATTGATAATCTAGTTCCACCCGGACCATTTATTGGAGGTAACTCATCTGGTCCGTCCAGGAGTACCCCTAATGAAAGGACATATCAAAATATGAAGTGATCACCGTACCCTATTAACAGAAACTTTAGCTTGAAACACGCTAGGGAAAGGAAGGAAAAATAAAAGAAATCGGGCTAAGTCAGTAACCCCCTGATGAGCTTTCGACTTCACTAAAAATAAGAAACATTAGGAATAGTTCGTAATAGGAAATATAAAAGGGCGAAAGCTTGACGGCAAGACAGCCACGAGGTAGCTAGGCTCCACTGCCTATTCCTGCTCCAAACATGTCTGCCTCATTGCCCACCACGCCCAAATAACGGTAACATGAAATAGATACAAATCAATAGATACCTACCCCCATTCCGGAAGCTCCCGAAGTGCAACGGGTCCGCGGTTACGCCCATCCGGAAGGCGAGGCCTCGATGCGTGCAGGGCAGGGCCTGGCTGGCTGCCATTGGAAGGGGAGGCTGTAGGGCGGACTGCCCGAAAATCGTAATAATCTCCCCTTTTCCCCTCTTCTGCTGCCCTGCAGGCCACGGGGGGGGGATGTCTTGCCTCAGCCACCGACCCCCCCCCCCCTCTCTTGCCTGATCCGGCCATCATCAAAGGCCGAAGCCAAGGCGAGGTCGGCAGCGCTTTTTCAATTATGTCTTGGACAACTCTGGAAAGTTGCAGGTAGTCCCGCCAGTGACAACCCTTGAGAGTTGCAGGTAGTCCCGCCACAAAAGGGGGGGGGTGTCTTGCCTCTGCCTCCGACCCCCCCCCCATCTTCATTGCCTGGCACGGCCAATACCGAAGCGCTGGAGCCGAAGAACGGCGCGGGGTCGCTGGAAGGGGGAGGCGGCGCGAACGAGCCTCCCCCACCTCCCTCCAGGTGGAGGCTTCCAGCGACACCCCAACGCTCCTGCTTGAAGAGGGTCCAGATCAAAAAGCGGGTTTTTTGCCCGGGACGGGCACACGCCCTGTGCTCCTCAACCTTGAAGATTCTAAAAGAGCCGGGGGGGCCAACCTCTCCACGAGGCGCCCCCCACCCCCGTCCTCCGATGGAGCCACGAGACGTCGGCGCACTCCTGCCGGCGCCAGCCTCAGTTTGGAAATGGCTAAAATGCAGCAAAGATACAGGCTTGTTCAGTTCCGGTGGAACACCAGAATGACCCGGTAGGAAAAGATTGTTGCCGCCCTCCCCACTTTTTGACTGATGGTCCGTATTGCTAGTCTGTTACCCCATTACGAAAAACTTTTTGAACTGCCAAAAGAGGTTCTGGTCCAACCACGAGTCAGTGGAGACATTCTGACTATACTGGGACCTGCCTGACCTCGCCCAAAATGGCGCCGATACAAAATGAAACTTTCAAACTCCTTGTTGCACCCTGATTGCTCAGCCTTGATGCTCCAAGATATGTATGCGGTTTTTGGACAATGAAAGTAGATAAGATGGATATTGATTATGTGAATTGATATACGTTAGGTCTTGAGTAAATAGTTGGATAATGAGATGATATTATTGAAAGCTTGAATTCTTGACACGCATTATACTCGCCCCTTAAGAAAGTTCGATACGATTTTATTGCACTGCTGCACTTTATGAAATGAATGACCACCGATTTCGTTCCTCTTATGCACAGTTCCAGTCTGCTCCGTAGCCGGCCCACTGGGTTGTAGGCCCGTATTTGTGCGCCAACATTTTTTTTAATTAAAGGTTTATTGAAAAAGAAAGTATAATTGTAGCAATTGCATTAATGAGTTTCGAATGTGTTACTACTGTCTCCAATATAAGCGAAAAATAAGCAGCTTTATTAAGGTTGAAGGGTAAAAAGGCCCAATACTTAAGCAGTTACATTATATGCCACAGATAGCAGGAAAAAAAAAAAAAAAAAAAGTTTTAGATGCCCTTAAGCAATACCGAGGAAATGCCACCTGGCCACCACCCTTACACATGACCTAAAAGGCTACGCTCGAGTGATTCATGTAGATACGCAGACCATCGATGATTGTCTACCTAACACTACTGGACCCTCTGGGCTTAAACGCCGAGATGGTAGGGAATGAACCCAGTGGAGATAGGTCGAGTATGTGGTAGGTAAAAACATTTTCGGATTTATGCGCGTTGATGTGTTTTGAATGCTGCCCCCACCCCCTTCTTTCTCCTCCCTTCTGCAGGTCGCGCCGGAACATCGGCTGAAGCATGGAAGAGCGATGATCGAACGACCGACAGAAGGAGAAAAAGGGGATCTGAGCATAGTACTTATGCTAACGGGCCTTGAAAGGCGTAGACTTAGATATGACTGTTCCTCCTTAAGAACGTAGCGACTGGGAGGAGGGACTGACATAGAAACTTGACGGGTTAGTACTGTATGACAGAATTTGACTCGAACCAGCACGCCAGATAGTGCAACTATGACGTTTTACTAGATAGGGAAAGGACAAGGAAAAGTTCCGGGGTAAGGTTTACCTAGGCACCACCCGTCTGGAAAAGTAGGAATGATGTTGATGTTCAAAAATGTACCACCTCCTTCTCGCACTTTTATAGATATAGCTAAGCTGTCCGACTGTTCTCCCGATTAATGCCCTCCGTTGCCTCAGCCTGGAGAACCTTTCCGCCAAAGGGAGAAAAGGAAAAATGACTCAAAGATCCCACCGTGAGTAGTAGCCAAACCAGGTTAATTCCTGACCACCTGACCGAGGTGTAAGTATTAGCAACCGAGAACATTCGCAAAGATAGCAAACGAGAGGAAAAGGAGGAAAGGTAAAAAGAGCTCAGCACGTAGATAAATAGGATACTAAAGATGCGCAGCATGCAGAAAGATCTTTTTGGCCAATAACTGTTTTATGTTTTGTCATGAACCTTCCTTTTTTTGTATGAAATACATGTACTGTCTTTCTTTGAATGAGTTTGTGTGTATGTAATGTATGGGTTTATGTCTCCCCTCTGTTCGCGTCTCTGTGTTACCTGACCCCTGCTGTTCTGTGTTGTGAGCGCACTAAATGACCCATTACTGTACACGTCTCTATCTCTCTCTCTATCTCTCTATCTCCCTATCTCTCTCTCTCTCTCTCTCTCTCTACATGTCATACGTGTACCGAATGGCTCGTTTAGGTTGCGGACGACTCTCACTCTCTATGAGAGTCTCCCTATTCCCTCTTCCTTTTCGTGGTAAAATTGTGCCCCGTCGGCACCAGCCTAATTGGGTTCCTTTTTTTGAACGCAAAGGTGTTCAGCAAAATTGACAGAAACTAAAACGATTGTGACTTGCCATATTACTACCTCTCCTTTCTGCAAAATAAATGAACTTGAATTGGCTAAGAAAGAAAGGGCAGGTAAGACGACTGATATCCCCCAATCTGGCCTTTTATAGGGGGGACTACATGTCAATGGCTTCCTATTCTTCAGTTCGTTAGAAATACGATCCCCAATGCCCAGATTGATCCCCAATGTCCAGGTTGCCCCACCCTTATGTACTCAAGCGAGAATGTTCAAAGCGTCCCTGCTTCTCCCATTGACCCCTGCTCCATATCAGCTACGCCCGAGGTATAACTGATGGCCTTGATTAACTGTCGCTCCTCGATGAAAGTCTGTTTACCCCCCCTCTCCCGATGATAGCACCCCCGCCCTGTTTGAAAGGGTTAGCCAGCTCTGAAGGGAAATGTTAGACTGTTAAGGCTCGGGTTAGAAAGACAAATCTCCGCTGGAGGTTCCGAAATGTTGAATTTGATGAAATGCGCAGTTGATAGGAGTCTGATTTCTCTCCATTTGTGCCATGAATAGACGATGAATAAACTTGGCATGAACTCAGTAGGAATGCCAACATATACACTGCATGGTAATAAACTTCTGACTGTGACCGATGAACGTATCTCCCAAGTGCGTAGGATTGAAGGAGGAATTCACATGCATAAATGTCTTCTCCTGCCAGTTCCCTAAAGCTTGTTTTGTACCTATTCAAAGATATACGATCACCGGAGGAGAAGGGTCGGACGTGACGCACAGCCTGGCTGCAGATCTTGAGACACATGTGACCTCGACCAAAGATAGAGCTGCAGAGCAACAAGATACGGGACGAGACAGCAATCTCAGACGTGGAAAATAAAAGGATGACGGGCTGTCCTGAAGCCCTCTGTTTTGCTAACCCACGTGTGCCTGAAGTCTTCGTCCCCCTTTTGGGGCCCGATTGATGGGCCTGCTTGCTCGTTTTCCTTCGCTCCCTTGGTCCCTTGATGTGTGCAGGAAAAGATTTGACCCCACTTCGCCCTCTCCTCCCTCGAATATTCAACAACACTCCCTTCTCTCCACATGGCTTTTTGGTCACCACGAAAGGAAAAGAAAAATGCAGGTGCCGAGCATAAGGCACCCCTAACAAGGACTAATTAGTAAAACAGGACTGTGGTCTAACAGCAGAGGACTGACCGCACCCTGCATTGCGTAAGGATAGATCCGAGCTGGACCTATAGCTCCACCGCCGGTGCTCAACAGCGCCAACGAAAGGATACGGACTAGAGCCTACCAGTGATGGCTCACTGCTAAAAAGACACTGTGACGAAGATATCATGTATTGGACTGAATTCCTCCCTCAACCACTTGGTATTGTTTTCAAAATGTTTGTCGGTCACCTTTAGAGCTGTACATTGATGAGAAAGTCAGAACCATTTATACTGTGTAGTACGCAGCACCCTAGGCTTATAGTAACCCAACAAATGTAAATTTCTATATATTGCATTCTGCCAATCACATCGACTGCTCATGGTAATATGCAATCTGCTAGTATTGATAAGTTTTCATCAACCACATGTTTATATGTACACCCATCGATTAGGAAATGAACTTTCTTATGTAAAAAGCGGCGACTGTGGAAATTAGAAAAATTAATGTACATAAGCGGCGTTCATTTGCCTATTTCCATTCCCCTCCCTGTAGGCACCATGAATACCGTGAAACATTGACCACATCATTCCGCCAGTAAAAGCCCATGCCCATATGTACATGACAGCCATTTTTAGGCACCATGGCCTTTTGCCCGCTCGTTGGAATCCCCAGCTTCCCTCCTGCGCGACCCTGCTCTGAAAAGTAACCCTCCTGCTTGACCCATGCACCCCCCCCCATTTTTCTCTCGAAGAAGCATCCTTCGCCTCAGCTGACAGGGCCCCCCAGCTGTATCTGACTGCCCCCGTTCTCTCATGTACGGGTCATAAGACCCCTCTCTCTGTGCGACTCTGTCCCTGTGCGCACCCTGGCTCCCCCCTCCTCCCTCACATGGGCAAGTCATAAACCTTCCTCTTCTGCAAGACTCTGTCCTTGGGAGTCACGCTCGCGCCTGACCAAACACCTCCTTTCCTTTTATGAATACCCTTCTGTTGGTAAACTCTCCCTCTGCGCCTGATTGCCCACGCGGCATGCATACCTCTCCATTGATGACCCCTTCCACCGAGTCCGATTGTCCACACAGGTCCGAGGCCATCGCCTAAGCCGGGAGATACAGTTTACTGCCCCCTATTGTGTGGAGTCGCTCCTCTTCAAAGGGCCCACTATTGATCCTGGCTTCCCCACCCCCTGGGATACGATCAGGCGCACACATCCTAAGAATCGGCGGAACACTCAGCTGCGTGATAGCCCCCTCCTCTTATCAGCAGGTTGAGGACCTCTATTGTGGATGCATGTGGGGGTGGGATTGACACGAGGATTACGGGGATGTCTTTCTCCTTGCTTCACAATGTCATTATTGTAATAAGGAATGTTGGTAATGTATAAAAGGCGATGTCTCAGAGAACTTGTTAGAGCACCTCCCGAAAGACACTGTGTTTCGTGTCCGAAATGACAGGCTCTCCTCATGAGTAATAAATCCTGTTCTTGTGATTCCTGCTTCCAGCGCCCGTCTCTTTATTTGGTAACTATTCAGAATGGGAACTAAGAGGCGACTTGCGCCAGCAGCCCGGGCATCGGTTGTAAATTGGGCTCACTTTTCTACAAACTGAGTGATTAAAACCTTTATGACCCTTCTTTGTTTTGCTTGTTTGGATTTGCATCTATCGATTTATCCTTTGTAAGTAACCTCAATTGATGTATATATGACGAGGCACAGGTTGTAAGATTTGTAAAATGTATACATGACTTAAAGCAACCAGGTTCATACCCGACAGAACCACTGTTTATATTGAAAATAAGAACTGGTCTGAGCAGGCGTTAGTTTCTGGAGATATTCGCGCTTATTGCCAACGCTACGCCTGTGTTGGTAATAGGCTATAGCGATGTTAGCGACAGCTGTCAGTTGCTAACATGTTGGGAATGCCCACTTTGCATGTCATTAGCGATAAATATCGCTGACATGCAAAGCGGGCCCCAAACCGCTCGCTATCGCCTATAAACTGTCGCTAACTAATGTTAGCGACAGCTTACTAATAGAGCGATAGAATTATCGCCGCTTAGTGGCCGAAAACGGACGCTAATGCGGCGATAATTGCCTATCGCCACACTTGCTAATATGCCCCATCAACCATTAAGTGAGTAAAGTAGAAAAGGTGCACTTTAGAGCAATACTTGCCTAATTTCCTCGGTAATCCAACGTATAACACAATATCGTATGGAGGAAAATTTTGCTTGCAGTTTGCAGAATGCTACTTCTATAAGACGCAAAGCATGAAGTCTTCAAAGACAGCATTGAGTCAATAACGAGGTGCAGCAAAGCAACCTATTCACCTAAAAATGCAATGGAGTACCTGGCCTTTTCAGCACTAACCATGGCTCCCAAAAGGGTAAAAACACTTGTGCGCAGCCAAAGGGCAATAAAAAAACTTGCCCATGTGACACCCCTGATGCTAAGCAGATACTGAACGGGAAACGCTCCTCTCCCAGCCGGCTCCAGTATGGTGGTAAAGAGGCAGGGTTTCATTAGGTCTCGCTAGACGTACGCAAAAGCGAAGCTTTTGCATCTAGCGAGACAACTAATGTAATCACTTTCAGGGGAATGTAGACAGCAGACTGTCACGAGCGTCTCCTGCCGGAGATTCTACCTCGTGAGCGCGCACGTCGCCGTCCCTCATATTCCCATGCAAAGAAAGGCACACTGAACACACACATGCAGGCAAGAAGGCTCACACACACACAGGAGCGCACCTACACACATACAAAGCCCCCCCCCACACCCCCACCGCCAACGCCGCATACATAGAAGTCCCCCCCCACCCCCCTGCCGCCGCCGCATACATAGAAGTCCCCCCCACCCCCCTGCCGCCGCATACATAGAAGGGCCCCCCACCCACCCCCCTGCCGCCGCCGTCGCATACATAGAAGGGCCCCCCTTCCCCTGGCCGCCGCCACATACATATAAGCCCCCCCTCCCCCGCCGCATACATAGAAGTCTCCCCCCGCCGTATACATAAAAGTGCCCCCCCCGATCCGCATACATGCAAGCGCCCCCCCCACCATACAAGCAAGCGCCCCCCCCCCCACTTATCGTGATTCTAAGGTCTTGCAGCCTCCGCGGGGCACTCCCTTGGGCATGAGCCCCGCGTCACCAGCACTGCTTTCCCGTGGGCGCGTGCGCGGGCTTCCGAAGACGGAAGTCCCGCCCCAAGGAAGGTTTCGCTTTCGGAGCTATTATCGGGCTCCCACACTTCCGTGTATTGGGGTCAGCATGTCGTCTCGTTAGATATTATGTTGTGAGTCCGCGCTTCTGTTTCTGGCAAGCAGTGAAGGCACTCTTGCCCGATGCGTGTGTGGAATTTGAAGAATAAATGTATCGCAGCTCTGCTGCTCGTGTGAAATGTACTCCCCTGCCCAGTCCGGCTCCTTCGACAGGTGTTTCCGTGCTAAAGTGCCGCCCGGGCGGCTCTAAGGAGGCTGGTGCTGGTTCTCGCCAGTGCCAGGCATGCGTCATGCAGTCCAGCGTCCGCCGTCCCCGCCTCGGGCTGCGCAGGGGTTACTGCCGAGTGCGGTTGTGCAATCCGTGGTGCGTTCACGCAGGAAACGGCCCTTCTGACTGTACAGATGCTTGGGTTTCACATCTGCTTAACTGTTGGTGGGAGAACATAATGTACTGGTGAATATTCATTCATCGAGGGAGCCTGGCTCATTCATGCCCCGGCCCTCGGTCCGGATAATAGCAGCCTGGCGAATGCTGCGGGAAGTTATCATGCACATCCCTCGCACGTTCATCTTTGAAATAAACCGCCTGACTGAGCATTGTACATGATTTCTGTAACGTTGGCCAATAATGGCATACAGTGAGTGGGTGCAGTATAACTCTTATTTATTCAATACACAATTGATTCTCCCGAGGAGCGCCGTGCAGTGTTCAGCGCGCTACTCGATGCGCGCGCACCCGGCGCCAACATGGCCGCCGTACGTCACGTCGGGTCGACGTGCGTAAGCTAGAACGCTACATATCTCCCCCTTTTACCAAAGTCTTGAACAGTCACTACACATCGTTGTCTAGTTCAAAGTCTCGAAATCTGGAGGGCCTTACCACTTGCCTTCCACTCCTGGTTACCTTACCGGTGTTCTCTTGAGTCCCTCGATACTGTGTTCCCATACTTTCCATTTCTTCGCTTACCGCTCCATCACTGTTCATATTTTTTTTCTAATAGGTCCATCTCAGCTCCTTGAGTCTCGCTCCCATCTTCACTTTCTCGCGTCTTCGCTGCACTTGCTCCTTCACCTTGCTCACTTCCACTTTGCCTACTTTCCTCATTCAACTCATCCATGTCTTCACCTTCCATTCCGAATCGTCCCCATCTCAACACCTTGTTGCACCGGGCCATGCGGTCCTGTGACCACACGTTGCCGTCGCTCAACAGGGCCGCTCGATCATACACCTCCTTGACTTGTAGGGGCTTGCTATACTTGCTGTCTCCTTTCTTTTGTAGAGTGGCTAGCTTTACTCTCACCCACTCTCCCTTTTCCAGGCCAGTCTCATTCACATTCCTCCGTTTGTTGTAATGGTTAGTGTAGATTGTTTGTGCTCTTTCCAGGTTGGCCCGTACCACTGCAGGGGACCACTCGCTGGTAACCACCTTTTCTTTCCAGATTCTATTGTCGTGCGTGAAGGGTTCACGTCCTCTCAAAATTTGAAATGGGCTGTACCCCGTGCCTGTGGGGGTTATTCTGTAGGCCCATGCCATGTTTTCTAGCGCTTTTTCCCAGTCCTTGTTGCTGGATATGGCGGCTTGTATGGCTCCCATCACTACCCTATTAAATCGTTCTACCAGGCCATTTCCCGCTGGATGGTATATTGCCGTATGTTTGATGGTGATGCCATTTCTTGACATGAATTGGTTCCATTTCTCCGATGTGAACTGTGGCCCATTGTCGCTTAGAATAGATTTGGGGATTCCTTCTCTTGTGAAGATTTCAGACAGGAACTTCAGAATATTCTCAGTGTCCATGGACTCGCCCACTTTCAGCTCTGGCCATTTGGAGTATCTGTCTATCAGGACGCACACGTACTTCTGCGTGCCCTGGTCATCTAGCACAGGTCCTAAAATGTCTATGGACAGCTCTTCCCACGGATTGAAGGGGGCATCGAACTTCCCAAGAGCTGGGTGTAGTGGTTTCAATGTTTTGTCAGCTCCTTGGCATTGGGGACACTCCCTGACATGCCTCTCTGCTCTTATGTCCATTCCTGGCCACCAGTAATTTTGCTTCGATCTGGCTTTGAGTTTTCCTATGCCTAAATGGCCTTCATGTAGTAAGTCCAATAGCTTGTTGGTGAGGTTCCTTGGGGGAATCACCTTGTCTCCTCTATAGACAAATACCCCCTTGTCTCCTATTGACAGTTCTTCTTTAACTTCGAAATAGGGCCTAAGGTTCGTTTTCACATTTTTCTTGTCTGGCCATCCTTGCAGGATGTGGTATTTCACTTCTTTGATGTCGGTATCCTCCTTGTATGCCTCGGCCCATTCTTGTTGGCTGATTAGCTTCTCCTGGTCCTCTATGAGGGCCACCATTTCCCCTTTGTCCGCAGGGTCTTCCTCTCCGGGATCCATAGCAGCTGCCCTGCTCAGGTAGTCCGCTACTCGGTTGCGGTTCCCTGGTAGGTATTCCACATCGTACCTGAACTCAAGTAACTTTAGGGACATTTTGGATATTCTGGGGGTGGCACTGGCATGTCCGCTCGATGTCAATACTTTCACCAACAGCTTGTGGTCCGTCTTGAGTAGAAATCGGGTACCCCACAGGAATTGCCGGAACCTTGTCATGGCCCACACCACCGCCAGCATTTCCTTCTCGATCACGCTGTATTTTCTTTCTGTATCCGTGAGTGCCCTGGATGCAAAACTGATTGTCTCCATGTCCCCCCTTCCTCGGTCTTGCATGAGCACAGCGCCCAGACCTTTGTCGCTGGCATCAGTAGTGAGCACGGTGGTGCCCTGTGGGTCGTAACCTTTGAGCGGTATGGCTCCCGTGATATCCTTTTTGATGGTTTCGAACTCTGCTTGAGCTTCCAGTGTCCACTGAAACGCCGTGCTCTCCCTGGTCAGCAACCTCATGTTGTAGGTCTTTGAGGCGAAGTGTACCACGAATTTACTATAGTACTCCGCCATTCCCAAGAACGACCTGACTTCTTCCTTGTTCTTGGGGGGTGGTGCTTCAGCGATGGCCTTTACGTTTTCTGCCTTTGGTGTGACCCCTTGTTGTCCGATTTCGTGGCCTAGGTACGTCACCGATTGCAGGCCCAACCTGCACTTTGACCATTCTGCTGTGAGGCCTTCGACTTCCAATGTTTTTAGCACCTTTCCTAACTTCCGATCGTGATCTATCCTGTCGCACCCCATCACTAGGATGTAATCCTGGAAGTATTGGACACCCTCACAGTCTCTGAATAGTTGGTGCATCATTTTCTGAAAGACTGCAGCCGCCGAGGCTAGCCCGAACGGCATGCGACAGAACCGGTAACACCCGAACGGGGTGATGAAGGATGTTAGGCTTTTGCTGTCCGGATGCAGTGCTATTTGGTGGTAGGCCGATGTCAAGTCAATGGTGGAGTACCACCTTACTCCCCTGGTCTTGGCCAACATCTCCTCGATTCTGGGAAGGGGAAATTTCTCCACTACAATGTTTTTATTCAGTTCTCTCAGGTCCACACAGAGCCTGACCTTCCCATTTGGCTTCATTACGACTACTAAGGGTGCCAGCCATTCAGCGCATGTGATTGGTTCTATTATGCCTTTCTTCTCCAGTTCTTGGAGTTCCGTCTGGACTGCTTCTCTCGCTGCAATTGGTACGTTTCTCGCTTTGTGTGCTACTGGGATGGCTCCTTCCTTAAGTACAATCTTGTGTTGGAATTTCTCCATCCTTCCCACTGTGCCTCCGAACACCTTCGGGTAGTTCTCCTTCCATTTGTTCATATCCGGCCGTTCCTCCTGTTCAGTAAGTAGAATTTGTTCCTTTCCTCCTGGGTCTAGTTTTATCCCCAGGTCGCCCTGGTCTAGCCATCCTAAGACGGAGGGTCCTTTTTCCGCAACGTATAGTTTGCACCACGCTGATCGGCCTCTAAACTCAAACAACAGGTGTCGGAATCCTAACATGGGAATGCGATCGCCGTTGTAGGTGACCGGCCGAATGTCTAATTTCTCCAATTCTGGGCCCAACTTGGGTTGGAACTCCACTTCCCATACTGCCCGTTGTACAATGGTAAATGGGGATCCGGTGTCTGCCACTACTGTGATGGTGATGCCGCCTATGGACATGTCCAGGACGGGTTTGGTTGATCTCTTCCCATCCACGCTCAGTACTTGGTCGTATATGCATAAGACGGTGACCACTTCTTCTTCTGCAACTTCCTCGAGGTCTTCTTCACCTTGGTCTACATATTTCACAATTCCCTTTCGCTGTTTCTTCCGACACACCTTCTCGTAGTGGCCTACAATGCCGCAGTGCAGGCATTTGGCCCGGAATGCCAGACATCTTCTATCGTGTGCTTCATGGGACCAACTTCCACACCTGTAGCACGTTTTCTTGCTCTCATTGTTCGCCTGCTTCCCTTGCCATCTGTTGGTTCCTTTCGTCCCTGGTGGCTTGCTTCTCTGGTCTTTGCGGTGTTCCTCTTCTTGTATTCTGTTCACCATGGTCGGGGCGGCCACTTCCTTCTTGGTTGCATTTGCGCACCTCCGTGCGAGTTCCGCCCTTTTTACAATGACTAACACGTCTTTGAATGTATTGTCGCCGCTCGCCCACAGCTTGTCTTGTACATTTGCGCTCGTGGTGTGCATGACAATCTGGTCTTTGATGAACTCGTCTTCCCACAATGCGTATTTGCACGTGGCCGCCAGTTTCCTCAGGGCCGCTACATATTCCTCAACGGTTTCTCGCGCCTTTTGTTTCCTTTGCTGGAAATTATATCTGTCTACTGAAATGCAGATGGTGGGCCGATAACGTTCATCTAGGTCTTCCACTGCGTGTGCATACACATCGTCGTCAGTGTCTTCTCTTTTTTTCGGTACCAGGCTCTTGTATATTCTGAGTCCCTCTGGACCTAGATTAAGCAACAGGATACGTTTCTTTCTTTGGGGGGTGAACTTTTCTTCATTTTCATCCTCCAGGACCCCTATGAAATTGTCTATGTATTCTTTCCAGTCCTCCCACTTCATCAGTGGTTCTCCGGGTTTCGGTAGGAATTGCACAGGTGCTATCGCATACCCCGCCGGTGTACTCATCTTCACCTCCCTGGTGACTGTTACGTCGGTGCCTTTGCCCGTGGGGCTGCCTGGGGTGCTGTCCTTGATCCCTGTGTGCGTATCTCCCTGGGGACTCTTGATTCTGGTCCCCACTTCCTCCTCTTTGGTAGCCAGCGCTGCGCTCCCCTGGCGTGGATTCACTGGGGCTTGGTGCGTGTTAACTTGACTGTGGGGTGACTGCGCTGCCTCTCTGGCCTATTCGCCGCTACTGTGACTAACTGTGGCACTGCCACGCTCCTCGGGTTCACTGTACCTCGGTATGTCTTGCCGTGTCTTGATGCGTCGTCTAAGCGGCTGGGCTGCGCCAGGTAGATCTTGCCCGTGTCTGGGTGGGCCAGGTGACCGTGTATGGGTCCTTCTGTTCCTCGTGGCTGCCACGTGGAGTCCAACTTCCTTTCAGTCTCTTCGTGGCCGTCTGGTTGTGCCTCCCGACCTCGTCGCCACTGTAACGTTGGCCAATAATGACATACAGTGAGTGGGTGCAGTATAACTCTTATTTATTCAATACACAATTGATTCTCCCGAGGAGCGCCGTGCAGTGTTCAGCGCGCTACTCGATGCGCGCGCACCCGGCGCCAACATGGCCGCCGTACGTCACGTCGGGTCGACGTGCGTAAGCTAGAACGCTACAATTTCTCCTCACAGAAAGGGGGAAGTGGTTGTGCTAGAGTCGACGCATTACACCAACTAGGGTGTGAAGGAACTCTTTTTTAAATCCTTTTTTTTCTACGCGCTCTAGGTTAGACCTGAAAAACGGGTTATTGGTTTCATTTCCGCTTTGATGTCATGTTAGGATGCTTTATGTACACGGTATACATTTGTGTGCCAAAAAATCACCTAAACTTGATTGGTTGTTGCGTGTGTTCGTTCTTGAAGTGTGCGTGTATGTCAAGGGTGACTGGTCCCGATGCAGAGGCTCGTTCATTGCCAGGAAAGCTGAGAGAAGAGTCCGTTCGTGCATCAGCTCTATCAGGATTGGCATACATTCGCAGCCGCGATAGGAGGACACACACCGATGCCGGAGGGGTGCTGCACTACAGTCTATCAGTCATGTGAATGACGGGGCCAGAGCGAACTTCGCACCTCAGATCTGTCCTGTCCTGCAATCAGATCGCTACGCTAGGACAGGACAGGCCCAGGAACTAAATTAATAAAGGCAATGCCGCCCGCCGGCAATTTTATTTCCGAGCAGCCGGGACCAGCCAACTCGAGGGCACTTGTGAAAGACAGGGCCCAGCCCTGCTGAATCATGCAGTCACAGGAGATCGCGGTCCGGTGAGAAGACCCGTCCTCACTGGCATAGAGAGTCACGCCGGCCGGCGCAGTAAGCATGGGGCAGAGAAATAACAGAACAAGCCGAGAGGATTTATTCATTTCCAGTCCCTCTACCCCCGGCCAGGCCCCCCACCCCTCCGAGGTTGGTGTGACAGCTTCTCTCTATGGGAGGGAAGGGTCGGTGCACGGACAAAGGATCGAGGAGAGATGCAGCTTACTGTTGCTCGTCTCCAACTCTGCAGAGGCACATACTTACAATGCAATAATTGCTCAATGGAACAAAGGCTTTCTTATGCCAAAGAACCTAGCGCCACAACTACTTTTAGTAGATGTTCCCGGGCCTTGTTAAGTCCTCATTCGATTGTACCAGTCTGACAGGATGTTTCATTTCCTGCCTGCCAGTCGGGCCCCAAGGCACCGAGGAATTCATTGCTGTTCCTCTGCACGCCCCGATGCATGGCCCAGAGTGAAAGGAGGAAGCCGGTGACAATCGATCACCTGTTCACCTCCTCATGACCTGGGCACATACTGTTGCTGTCTGTGCCCTGCCCAGCCAGTCAGAGCCCAACTAGTGCCCATGGCCGGACTCACCACCCAACCGTGATTCTCACAGTGAGAGCAGGTGGCACAGGTTGAGGCTGCAGCACGGCTGTCTGTCTGTCTGTCTGACTCTCTTAAGAAGAGACAGGCTAACAATCTCTGCTGTGACACTCAGGCAGGCAGCTCCTCCCAGTGGATCATTCTGACTATCAGGAGACCACACCAGGTAAGTCAGATATGCATTTAATAATTCGCTGATGAAACTCAAAATGTTTATTAAAAGAATGGGGAGGGGGCCTCCAGCACAGCATAGCGCTTTGGAAATGGGTACACTGAAGTTGTCTGTTTGTGTTGTAAATGCAGGCCATCTCTGAGTTTTGTCTGCACTAATAAATCATCAAACTGCTAGTTTAGTTGAAGGATTTAATATCCTTAGTTGTCAGCGGTACTACAAGCAGCAGCCTTTATTTTCCCAGCACTGTGAGACTTGCTTAGTTCGAGTTAAGGCAGATGATTATTATCCCCGCTAGAGAGCTGTCAGAGTTCGTCTCATGGCAGTTTTCACTCACTATTAAGTAGAGCAGAGAATTTATATGCATACTGCAAAGAAAGTCTAACGGCATATTGTATTGTAATGAACTGCATTATATATAGATAGCTCAGTGGGTTGCTTCTTTTGTCACAGAGAACCGTTTGATTCAGCCGCACCTAAAGCTGAGGTTGGGGTGGAGGTTGCTGATTATTTAAAAAAAAAAGAAATTGCTTTAAAAGCACCTGCTACGGAGTTCGCATTTCTTATTGCTGAACTCAGTGTGATTTCTGAAATGTGTCTGTTTCATGGACTTCATTGCATAATTTGTCCACAAGAAGTGTAGCTCTAACTGTCATGCATTTAGTTGTTAAATGTCTTTTGTAAATCCACCGAATCTATGAAAATGTCACACATAAGCAATCTGAAACATTAGCAGCTTTGCTCAAATAAATGTAATGTCTTACATTTATATGATTCCCTCGTCTTTTACTGCTTGATTTTGCTACCGAGAAAGTGTCACTCATAGTCGTTGAAATGTCACTCATAATTACACTGAAATTATGAAAATGTCACTCATAGCAATCTGAAACCTTGGCAGCTAATAATGTACGTAGTAATGTTAATACATAGCGAAAAGTCAAATCTACACACAGTAGGTATCCACCTATAGTTTGTGTAAATTTAAGATGTTCTTTTTCTTACAGCGCTTCCTCGTTGCCTTTCCAGCCACTTTGTGAAGCTGGGGAGATGGGAGAACTCCAAGCATCTAGTAATGTCCTGGTCATTGTGATGCACTGGCTCCTTTGAAGTAGATGGAGGATGGGTTTCAGGTTGAAAACCAAAGAGGAAGATCTTTCTGTTCTAGGATCTAGAGCCTGGGCTCTGCTTCCCCTCTCCTTGAGACTAGCTGAAGCTGAGGCCGTTTTTAGAAAGTGCCTTAAAACCTTGCTATACTCGTTGCCAAATGGGTCGTTTGGCCATTTTTTTAGGGCTCGCCTATCCCATTCCGCAAGGAATGGATAGGGGAGAATTTTAGTGAGCAAAAATGTTCTCAAACCATCGGGCAGATTTCCGAAAGTTCACGTGAGCACAAGCACGCGCTTTTCCCTGGGAGAGCTTCACTTCAAAGGGCTCCCCGCCCACTGCTTCACACTTCATGGCCGCCAGGCAGTGTCTCCCATTTCTCCTCCCCCCGCCGACTGCTTCACACTTCACGGCCGCTAGGCCGTGTCTCGCATTTCTCCTCCCTCCAGCAATGCCAAGAGCTTGTTTTAACCCTGCATTTTGCTGATTTACTACTGCTGCTTATAGTGTTGGCATTTATAAATGAGTTGTTGATAGTCACTGTAAAATTGAGTGTACAAGAATATATATATATTTTTTAATCCATTTCACGGCCGGACAGTCTATTCTGACTGTGCTGGTTCGTAAGGCCTGCGCCGTCCCTTGAACCGATCCCCTTCAAGGCCACTCCATGACTCGAAGAGATGGGTTTAAAACACCTCTGCAGACCGCGTCCCTCCACTCTTGGCAAAATGTAAACATATTTTTACCGCTGCAGGGGCCTTTGTTACACCGCCTTCTCTTCCTGATAGCACGGCAGTGTGCTCGCAGAAAGCAGCAGAAGCCTTAGCGAGTCTTCGGCTTCTTCTCAGGGAGCTGAGAGTTTTACATCACGCAGTCTTTGACCGTCTGAGGTTGGCATCATGACCCCTCTCCCCCCAGGTTTCATTTTAGTAGATGCAGAGTGCACTCGGCGCCACCACAGCATCACTCGGCGCCAATACAGCATCACTTTGCGCCACCACAGCATCACTTGGCGCCACCACAGCATCAATCTGTGCAACCATTCAACAACAACTACTTCAATTATGTTCTCTCAATGTTTAAAGCTTTATTACAAATGTCACAAAAAGATGTTATTTCACTTCTGTTCTTGGATTTTCATCACAATAAAATACACTGAACATAATCTTCACAAACTTTATTTACAAAAGTTTAAGCTATTGCCATTATAAATTACAATCACTTTTATATAAGTATTATTTAAAAAAATTAAAAGCCGTTATTTGTAATATCAATACATCTAAGTCACGTAAATACAAAACATGTTGCATTACAAATGCTATAGGTGTCGCATTTGCGAAAGTTAAAACTATTAGCATTGAAAATGACAAAGCTATTAATTTAGCTATTTTCAAAACCAACACATAAATAAAAAAATTGTCATTTACAAAACCAATAGCTCAAACTTTCATAATGCGAGACCTATTGCATTGCAAATGCTTGTTTTTGCATGTGGTGGTTTCTGTGCCTGGTTTCACTCTGTGGTTGCATAATTGACTCTCCTGCTGAACTGCAGTTGGATCCTGGCCAGATAGTGAGGGTGACCAGTGTACATCCCGGGTATATGTCTTAATTTAATACTGAGTGTTGTCTGATCTGAAAACAAGGGGACATGCTTAACTGGCGCTTCTCAACTGCAGTGGATGCTTTACTACAGAACCTTTCTTGTATTCTTTTTTCATCCCTTTCTCTCCTGCTTCTCTCTATCACCCTTTGCCTAATTTTCAGCAAGTCAAATCAGAAGGGATTAGCTAAACATATATTTCAAAGTGCTTTAAACACTGCTCTACAAACTACGTTTGGCTAACCCTGTAACAGAAATGCTAATGTATTTGCTTATAAAAAATTTATGAAATACTTTGAAATAAAATAAAAACTCCTTGTTAGGTCTGTGGTTGTTGCACATCTATAAAGGGTTTCATATTTTTTTATTTTGGCTTATACATTTAAATTGGCACTGCCGAAAGGATTTTTTGCAATGATTTTATCCAGAATAATTTAAGGTAAAAAACGGGAACTTCCCAGCTACAAGAATCTATCACCCATGTCCTAACAAAGAGCTGCTGGAGGAAGGGGTGGTTTCAGTGCAGAGTTTTATTAGAAATGTATATTTCTTAGGATATATGATCTGAAAGAAAAAAAACAGAATGAACAAGCAGGTCTGGGCGCAAAGAAAGGTCAAAATATTTTAAGACACACACGAAGGAGAAAACATTCACTGTCTGCAGCCTCAGAGAGCTGTAAACAGATACAGCAAGACATCAGCTGGCAAAGCGCTTAACCCTGGAGAATGGGTTTCTAGGCACCCTCACTCTTCCAATCAGGCTGCGTGCTTCTTATGTAATAGAATCCATGTTGAGACTACAATGAAAAATGCAATGATCTGAACTTTCAATTTCTATCTGATGCCATAATTAGATTTTCGACTCTGAAATGGAGCTCTCTTCAAGAGACCAGCCTGCTGTTTTTATTGGAAGCCAGACAGGGCGAGAAACGAAGCCCAGCTCAGAAGTCAGAGCTGCCGGCGAGGGAACAAAGGATGCTTGTTGCTTGTGATGTGGTGACCGCCGGCTTCAGACGTCCTCCAGGGAGCGCGCAATAGAACTGGGGCCTGTAACAGAGAGAGGAGGAAACCATTCCCAACAAAGCGGCGCACTGTAGTGTCATGTGAGTCCAGAACATGGCGGCGGAGCGGTCACAATACACCGACTACTCTCCAAGATCCTACAGGCTCTTAAGTCTGGCGTTAGCCAATACCATTTGAGTTCACTAAGTATATATTCACATGTTATAATATCACAATCTATGTTATTATTATATAGTATATGAGAACATTGGAATGTTCAGCACTCCATTGAAGATAATGGAGTGCGCCGTGCTTCCACGGGCCGGTAAAGGCCAGCAAAGTAACATTTCAATATTTTCACAAAGGCCTCTCGGAGCTAGAGAGGCCTTTGTTTTATTTGTTTTATTTGTTAGAACATTATGCCCTCTAGTAGCAGAATGTTCTATTAGCAGTGCTTATAGCCCTTCGTAACTGGGCTATACCGCTATTAAAGTCTCCCTCACTTGTTAAAGGCCCTCGCATTCGGCTCGGGTCTTTAACGCTGGAGCGGCCCTTTAACGCTGGAGCGGGCCTTTAATAGCCGGTATAACCTGCTACGGCGGGCTATAAGGATATATTAGAACATTGGAATGTTGAGAGCTCCTCTGAAGACAATGGAGTGCTCTGGGCTTATAATGGCTGGTATAAGCCTTCTACTCTAACATTCCAACGTTTGTCTTTATGTTTCTCTTTTTTTATTTAGAACATTCTATCCTCAGTGGGTGGAATGTTTTCATCGCCTTATAGCCCTCCTGCCTCAGGTTATAACGGTTGTTAAAGGCCCTCTCCCTCATCAGGCGTTTAACAACCGGTATAGCCCTCCGCACAAGGCTATAAGGTTAAGATATCTTTTATAATATAGATATTTACCTATCTCTCTCTATACATAGAGATATATAGATACACAAAGCATAATGGTTAAAGTGACAATTATAGTTCAGTGTTGGAATAAGACATAAGCTGGCGTTAAAAAACCCCAAATCACTAAAATACTTCTGTCATAGTTTATTGTACTAAGTTTGTCCCATCATGTATTTCTTATTAACATGGGAAATCAATGGTTTGGGAAACCCCCACACACCCATTTTATTGGCCACCCGATTGATGAACCATCACAAAACTTTCCAGAAAGGAGCTGAGGTGGATGTTTTTTAAAATGTTTTGTGAAGGTTCGGCAAACGCCACACAAGTTATTAGTGAAACAAAAAATGCTCTTCCTAAGGAAACACTGACCTAACTATATCTACACATAGGCAAGTGGCACTGTGTATTATGTAGGCTTAGGAGGAATTTCAATCATGCCGGAGTAATCAGAGTAATTTCTGTAATTTCGCGTTACTGTTTGATGTGCAATTACCAATAATAATATCTCCTCGCGTAATTAAGAGAAATTTGGAGGGGAAAAAATACTACCACAAGAAGACATTTAGCGAGTGTTAGCAGCTACTCATGCTGATGCTTATATTCTGATGCATTTAGCACTATTTTCTTAGCACAAAAGGCCTCCTTGCGTCTATTTTGGATGTGAGCGTACATTTTGAGCTAATAAAATAGCACTAAATATCAGTAATAAGTTGGTAGAAAATCCTACTCCAAGTGCACAGTGCCAGCAACTGCTTACAGAAAGACAATATTGAAGCATTTCATTTAAATGTTGGACGTTTCAAAGCAAAATATGCTAGATTTCTGGGTGGTAGGGCAAAGTGGTACATGGTGGGCCGCGCCGCCGGGGGGGGGGGCATAGTGGGCCGCGGGGGGGCCCTCGATGTGCTTTGCAGGGGGGCACCCTCAACTTTCGTTGCGCCACTGAGCATAGGCTACTGGGTTTGCTCACTTCAGCCATAGTCTACCATCACTGTGTGCGACAACCTTATGCTCTTGCATAAGGAGCACATCCAACCACAAACTAGTACTTTACTACCAAGTGCTGCTATAGCAATGCGTGATTTTTGAATCTGTGACTAAGCCAACAGGCTAGGCTGGCTGCACGCAACAGGCCAATTGACTTTGCCAATGCTTATTTTGTACTGTGACCAAAATTGAGATGGAGCATGTTCTTTTTTTGTATTCTAAGAAGAGCGCATGACTCCAAATGTATTTGGGTAACAATAAACATCTGTGGCTCAGTGCCAAGATACCCTTCGGTGAATGTGCGCTTAACAAATACTTATGGTTAACAGTACGATCAGCAGTGCTTAAGTTGTACTTGTGTTTGCAATTGCTCGACACCGACACTTATTTGTAAACAATGGCAAATATTTATGAGACCTCACCACGTGGTGGCACTGTGTGTGTATTGTTTTAGCAGAGTTCATAAATGAAGCATTTAACTATTTAATGTATCTTAATCAATAGATAAAAAGTGGACTGAAACCTACAGTTTAAAGTGACATTTGGGTTGTGACAGCTGCAGTGCGCCAGGGACTTTGGTCCCTGGCACTCAATCTTTTACAAATTTAGGTACTGCCAATCTGTCAGTATGACTGCAGACAACTGGCACAAAGGTGCAAGGCTTCATAGGTGCCATGTAATGCAGAGGTGGGCGAGCCACCGAAAACTCGAGCCAAGCTCAATCCTGAAGCCTGGCTCTGGCTCAGCTCAAGTTCCTGTTGGAACCTCGAGCCCCTAACGAGCCGAGCTTTTATGTGGCTTCTCCCAGCGACCCTTTCACTCTACTCAATATGTGGTGTTACCACCAGATCTGCCTGTCATCTTTGGAGCTGAGGAAGCAGGTTCAAGATTCAGCATCATTTCATTTAAGGTTAATCACTTGATCTGTCAGCAGCTTTAAAATGAATGTGAACTTATTTAATCTAACTTGTTCTTAAGTAAAGTTCTCCATTACCTACGGGTCGAACTTGTACTGTATAAAAACTACACAAAAATGTACAAAGGGATAAAATAAAGAATAATATAAATGGAGAGACAAATATATACCCATGTAGTGGCTAAGTTTTAGGAAAAGGGAGTGGTGATGGACAGAGTTTCTGAATGATGCAGAATTCTCCTACCCAGTCAAGAGATCAGGGCTTGATCCATCACCGTTTTTTAGCTCACTGCGCCATCCCAGCTCAGAACCTGGCTACATGCAAATTAGTCTGTTCCTGTCCCAGTGCATGATGGGAACGGGGCAAACCAAACTACCAAGCCAATTCTAATACTGGGAAGGAGACAAGCTTCCGGGGACCGGTTTCTGGCATTTCAGCCGTCGTCGGCCCGGCTTGCTTGAATCCTGATGGTGCAATGAGCAAGGGACTCACGTCTGAGTATACCCTCCCACACATAGTGTGGACAAAATCGATTTTGGAAAAGGGGGTGGTGATGGACAGAGTTTCTGAATGATGCAGAATACTCCTACCCAGTCAAGAGATCAGGGCCTGATCCATCACCGTTTTTTAGCTCACTGCACCATCCCAGCTCAGAACCTGGCTACATGCAAATTAGTCTGTTCCTGTCCCAGTGCATGATGGGAACGGGGCAAACCAAACTTCCAAGCCAATTCTTATACTGGGAAGGAGACAAGCTTCCGGGGACCGGTTTCTGGCATTTCAGCCGTCGTCGGCCCGGCTAGCTTGAATCCTGATGGTGCCATGAGCAAGGGACTCACGTCTGAGTATACCCTCCCACACATAGTGTGGACAAAATCGATTTTGGAAAAAGGGGTGGTGATGGACAGAGTTTCTGAATGATGCAGAATACTCCTACCCAGTCAAGAGATCAGGGCTTGATCCATCACCGTTTTTTAGCTCACTGCACCATCCCAGCTCAGAACCTGGCTACATGCAAATTAGTCTGTTCCTGTCCCAGTGCATGATGGGAACGGGGCAAACCACTCTACCAAGAAAATTCTTATACTGGGAAGGAGACAAGCTTCCGGGGACCGGTTTCTGGCATTTCAGCCGTCGTCGGCCCGGCTTGCTTGAATCCTGATGGTGCAATGAGCAAGGGACTCACGTCTGAGTATACCCTCCCACACATAGTGTGGACAAAATCGATTTTGGAAAAGGGGGTGGTGATGGACAGAGTTTCTGAATGATGCATGCAGAATACTCCTACCCAGTCAAGAGATCAGGGCTTGATCCATCACCGTTTTTTAGCTCACTGCACCATCCCAGCTCAGAACCTGGCTACATGCAAATTAGTCTGTTCCTGTCCCAGTGCATGATGGGAACGGGGCAAACCAAACTACCAAGCCAATTCTTATACTGGGAAGGAGACAAGCTTCCGGGGACCGGTTTCTGGCATTTCAGCCGTCGTCGGCCCGGCTTGCTTGAATCCTGATGGTGCAATGAGCAAGGGACTCACGTCTGAGTATACCCTCCCACACATAGTGTGGACAAAATCGATTTTGGAAAAGGGGGTAGTGATGGACAGAGTTTCTGAATGATGCAGAATACTCCTACCCAGTCAAGAGATCAGGGCTTGATCCATCACTGTTTTTTAGCTCACTGCACCATCCCAGCTCAGAACCTGGCTACATGCAAATTAGTCTGTTCCTGTCCCAGTGCATGATGGGAACGGGGCAAACCAAACTACCAAGCCAATTCTTATACTGGGAAGGAGACAAGCTTCCGGGGACCGGTTTCTGGCATTTCAGCCGTCGTCGGCCCGGCTTGCTTCAATCCTGATGGTGCAATGAGCAAGGGACTCACGTCTGAGTATACCCTCCCACACATAGTGTGGACAAAATCGATTTTGGAAAAGGGGGTGGTGATGGACAGAGTTTCTGAATGATGCAGAATACTCCTACCCAGTCAAGAGATCAGGGCTTGATCCATCACCGTTTTTTAGCTCACTTCACCATCCCAGCTCAGAACCTGGCTACATGCAAATTAGTCTGTTCCTTTCTAAGCATGGGCGAATTTTGCGAATCTCGCGTTCGCGAATTTTGCGGATTTGTGAACTCGCAATCCGCAAAATCCGCGAATTCTCGCGAATTTGCGGATTTTTTTTTTTTGTGTTCGCGCGGGTTTCTGCCAGTTCGAGAGGGTTTTGTACAATTTCGCAAAACGCGAACTTACCTGTCGGGTCGCAAGTTTCGCGAACTTGTTGTTTCTACGTGTCCAGCCTGTTTGGGACACTCTTCTTCATCACTGCCACTCTCTGTCACCACTGCCACTCTCTGACTACTCATGCCACCCTCTGGCCCACCCATGCCACCCTCTGTTTCATCACAGCACCCTCTGGTTGTCCAGTCAGTGTACATTATTGTGGCAACGCAAGCACACCTTCCCTGCCTCAAGTGACCTGAATTAATTTGGGGCTGATTAATGTGTCACAGAATATTTTTTTAGCTGGCACCTGCTTCCTTAGTGCTTCCTGATTAGTGATCTTTTGCACTTGCTAAGTGCTTTCATTGTTGCAAAATTAGTTACAACACCTGCCCTGCCCCAACTGACAATAATGAATTAGGGGCTGATTAATGGATTTGAACCTCCAGCCTGGCTCCTGCTTGTCTCCCTTAGCTGTAATTCAGGACCTTTGTGGCATATGTGTAACTATTCTGAGGTTCAGAGCAGGGTCACATAATAGTTGCAACTGGCAACTGAACTCTGGAGGGGCCCCTCAGGAAGCACTACAGGAAATGGCTACTAATGATGAGCCTGAACTTTTGAACCTGGTAAGTAGTTTCAGTTTTGCTAAGATCGTATTTCTGCAATTTTGCGCTTATTCGCGGGGCGCGAAGTTGTACTGGGAAGCCGCGAACTCACGCGAACAGTGCGAGCAAGCCATGAAATCCGCTGCTCGCGGATTTGCGGATTTTGCGGGAGATTCGCGAATCTCGCGGATTGCGAATTTACCGAAAATCCGCAAAATCCGCGAGCGAAACGGATTTTCCGCCCATGCTTATTCCTTTCCCAGTGCATGATGGGAACGGGGCAAACCAAACTACCAAGCCAATTCTTATACTGGGAAGGAGACAAGCTTCCGGGGACCGGTTTCTGGCATTTCAGCCGTCGTCGGCCCGGCTTGCTTGAATCCTGATGGTGCAATGAGCAAGGGACTCACGTCTGAGTATACCCTCCCACAAATAGTGTGGACAAAATCGATTTTGGAAAAGGGGGTGGTGATGGACAGAGTTTCTGAATGATGCAGAATACTCCTACCCAGTCAAGAGATCAGGGCTTGATCCATCACCGTTTTTTAGCTCACTGCACCATCCCAGCTCAGAACCTGGCTACATGCAAATTAGTCTGTTCCTGTCCCAGTGCATGATGGGAACGGGGCAAACCAAACTACCAAGCCAATTCTTATACTGGGAAGGAGACAAGCTTCCGGGGACTGGTTTCTGGCATTTCAGCCGTCGTCGGCCCGGCTTGCTTCAATCCTGATGGTGCAATGAGCAAGGGACTCACGTCTGAGTATACCCTCCCACACATAGTGTGGACAAAATCGATTTTGGAAAAGGGGGTGGTGATGGACAGAGTTTCTGAATGATGCAGAATACTCCTACCTAGTCAAGAGATCAGGGCAATCTTTTACAAATTTAGGTACTGCCAATCTGTCAGTATGACTGCAGACAACTGGCACAAAGGTGCAAGGCTTCATAGGTGCCATGTAATGCAGAGGTGGGCGAGCCACCGAAAACTCGAGCCTAGCTCAATCCTGAAGCCTGGCTCTGGCTCAGCTCAAGTTCCTGTTGGAACCTCGAGCCCATAACGAGCCGAGCTTTTATGTGGCTTCTCCCAGCGACCCTTTCACTCTACTCAATATGTGGTGTTACCGCCAGATCTGCCTGTCATCTTTGGAGCTGAGGAAGCAGGTTCAAGATTCAGCATCATTTCATTTAAGGTTAATCACTTGATCTGTCAGCAGCTTTAAAATGAATGTGAACTTATTTAATCTAACTTGTTCTTAAGTAAAGTTCTCCATTACCTACGGGTCGAACTTGTACTGTATAAAAACTACACAAAAATGTACAAAGGGATAAAATAAAGAATAATATAAATGGAGAGACAAATATATACCCATGTAGTGGCTAAGTTTTAGACAGTGAAACCAGAAAACCTGGATAAATTGTGGCTTTCTCACTTAAATCGTGTGATCTTAGTAAAGTATTTAATTCACCAGAACTCACTTATCTTCATAATCCTGTATGAAAGCACTTTTAAATATGTTGAGTGTTTCGGGTAGCGTGTGAAAAAAAACATAGACACTAAAACATACACTTAACCAACATCTTGACCTTTTGAAAGTTTCACCTTCACCAAATCTTATGGTCAAGCAGGTATCCCAAAGGTTGCTAGCAGTGGAGTTAGAATAGTAAATTACCCTCAGCCCCAAAATATCTTCTAATCTTCTAATAATTCCACAGGGTGAGATACTGAGGTGGCTTGGTCTGTGTGGCCTGTGAGGCATATCTCAGCGCTTGCGTCAGCAGCACAGCTCCGAGTTTGGTGTGCGCAGGCGCTGAACGTGGCATTTGACATTTGTGAGGTATTGAGTAACAGCTTCAACCAAAGGCACTTTTTTTCCTATTATTAAATGTACACAGTTATTTCACATTCCTCAGCTCGGCCAGACGACCTGCTCCCTCCTCAGTCTGTTCCTCATTTTCTTACAATCCCTCCTTTCTTTCCTCGACAGAAACATTCCTCGCCCCGACTTCCTGCTCCGGAGTGCCGTGCTGAGCTGTGGGCGCGCGGGTCTTGTCTGAGACTGTATTAAACTTCAGCTGAAGAGGGGGCGGGGGTCAGGGCTGCAGGTGGCGACGTGAAACCTCCTGAACACCTGGCACTGATCCCGCTTGAGAAACACGGCCCTCTTCCCCCTCCTTCGTTCTGCAAAGACCCATAGGAATGAAACATAAAAGCACCAGCAGCTCCGACCTACACTGCAGGTTTTCTGTTCTGTTTTGGATTGAACATCAGGAGCTTTAGGTTTACCCTAGAGTCATTCTCGCTCTCTGTCTGTCCCCTCTCAGACTTTTTCTAGTTCTCTTTTTTCGTTTTCTCTCCCTCCCTATCATTTTCTTTCTTGCTCTCTTTTCCTTTCTTTCCATTTCAGTCTCCCACTCTCACTTGTTCCCTCATTTAATCTCCTCTTTCTGTATTCCTCTCATTCTCCCTCTCTCTCTTTTTTGTCTCATATTTTAGTTCTCCCCTTTTTCTCATTTATTCTTCCCGTCCCCTCTGTTTGTCTTGCTTTCTCCACATGGTTACTTTATCTTGGTCCGACATACACCTCACAGACACACACTGGGAGAGAGTTATTTCTATCAACAGGCTCCTAACTCATGTCTCTTCTAATTCTTTAATTCATTCTTATGCAGATGAAAAAGCTAGCACTAGCCGCTAACCTTGTGACTCTTCTCCTTTCCTCCCTTAACTATACTCAGGCCCTACGAACCCACCCCACGTCCCTTCCTGCCCCATTCCTGGAAGTGGCCACTACCCAGTGTCCAGTGTGGTCAGAGGACCTTTTAACTCTCCTTTTAGCTCTCCTCAAGGTCCTACCCAGTGCTTAATATGAGCCTGTCTAAAGTCTGTCTTAAGTTTGTCTTAAGTTTGTCTTAAGACAAACTTAAGACACAATCCTAACTTCTGTGAATACCAAAAGTAGTAAATTCATTCTGTGAATACCAAAAGTAGTAAGTGCATTCTGTGAATGCCAAAAGTAGTAAGTGCATTCTGTGAATACCACAATAGTGGTAAGTTAGGATTGAGTCCTAAATTCATTCTGTGAATCGGGCCCGCACTCATTTTTGGGACCAGCACTTATTTTCCTGCATTAGACATTTACCGAGACAAAGAGAGAAAATATAAAAAGTAGAAAGACGGAGGAAGACAAGGACGGAAAAACCATCACAAAGGGAGAAAGCAGGGACCGCAGGAGTGAGATAAAGGGACAGAGAGTGTCTGATGTGAATTCAAGACCACGCAGCTTTGGTATTCTGCGCACCAACATTTAATTACAAACAAGTCTTCCCTTGCAGCTCATTCACAAATACAATCTAAATTACACAGACTTCTGTGAAGACTAAATCTCAATACTCAAATATCTAATAGAACAGACATAGGACCTCATTTATAATATTCTGACACACGAAAGCACAGCAAGGCTTCGTGCTACGCTGCCGTGCGTCAAAATAAAAGGGCAGGATATTGCAAAAGTAATTAGTGAAACATCACTTTTTGCTTTAAATACAATTACATTGTCACTTAGTCCAAGACAGATTATAATAGAGAAACTTGAGAAGGCCAAGAAAAAACTCGTCAGAACTGAACTCCATGCCCGCATGGTTACTGAGTATCTTAAAGCAGGTATCATTTCCCTAAAGTTACAAGTTTGTAATGTCCCAGGGATTTTTGGAAAAGATAAGAAATTCAAAGGAGGGTTTAGTCATATCTCCTTTACTTGTTCAAGACATTGGATGGTCTTAGGCATTGAAACTTTGTTATGGAAGAAGGAGGCCCCTACCTAAATGGATGAACCCTAGTAGGGATAATGCATTTTTATGAAAGATGGCCTATACACCGGGTTATGTGTGTATTTCTTATACTCTATCACACATTGTTATTAAATAGATTGAAATACCATGAAGTATGTATATATAAAACTTCTTTTTAATTATTATTTTTTTCTCTCACTATTGTTATGTGGCTTTTTTTCACTTTTTTTTATATAAATATCCGTTAGTATATTTTTTTTACAATTCATACAAATTTCTAAGCATAGATATATATCTAATCACAGTGATTTATCATACATATATTAATACATGAGTCAACAACTGATTATCATTGCCCAATACAAAACTAGATCCAACGCGTTTCGGCGAGTCGCCTTCATCAGGAGTTTTGTATTCTCAATTGTCGATTTGATACTAAAATAGTAGAAAACACTCAATTAATTTTTCTCAAAGATGAAACAATCTATAATAAACAACATGTGACAGTGGTTATGCCTATATTACACTAGTTATCTCTACTATGTAATTTGTTCATGGGCACCCTCTCCCGGCGCCGAAAGCTCTCTACCCTAGACAATTACAAGCTCTATCTGTACACATCAATATCTACATATTTACAATAAACATATACATATCATTATTTACATATATACAGTCTGTATCTACATACAAGAACATTTTTATTTCCATTGCATTCAACATTCCCTTTATGTGCCTTATTTCGTTTTTATTCCCAAAACTCTGATCTCAGTGCATATTTGAAGTGATTTTAAATGTCTGCAGTGTGGTGCCTAAAATATGGCACAGAATACTAGCGACTAACTTAGGTAAACTGAATTGCAATATATCCTACCTTAAGTATCTACTGGGTGCGTGCAGTATCTGGGTGACGGCAAATCATGAGGATCCTGGACGAGTTTAAAATCTGTAGCAAAAATTAAATAACGAAGGTTCAATGATCATAAGGGTCTGTCTATTGATCTATTTAATACAGAAACTCTGGATTAAGCATTAGTACCTGTAAAGTAGTCTGTTCTGATAGAAGTATAATCCTTCAATTGCACGTCACGTGCAATAATGTGGTATGCGGTGCTCCCCTGATGTTGGGTTCTGACGAGATATGTAAATTTCTGCCGAGATGTAAAATAGAATATAAACGTACTTAATACCATAGGTTACTATCCACTGAAACAGGAGCCTATAAACAAATGGCACCTACTTGAAAATCTTGTATGTGGATATCATGGCTCAGACGGATGACTGTATGTCTTTACATGGCACAGAAGCTAGTGCTGCATCAGAAAAAGATTAAACAAAATGTGAGGACTCGATCGTTCCTTGAAAAGGTTGCCTTTCTAGTATGAGACTTTTGCAGTTAATTATATCTTCAACAAATCGGCAATTGGTTGTTCTCCCTGATCGGAAGTTAAAAAGTGATTCTAGAACTGTGCTAGTTGATAAGGCAACACACAGTAGTACTGATGCAATCCTGTCTATATGACAAGTAAAAGAACAGGGGAAAGTCTTTATACGTGCGAGTACTAGTGGCGTATGCAAAGGTTACATGGTGATAACAACTAGCGTCTTAGTATTCGGCTCTGTAAACTATCGGCTAAAACACTCCGGCATCTGCGGAAATAACAATACTGCCGGGGCCCATATCTGATAGATTTAGATGGTAGAGTCCTCACTTACTTTAAATGAAGCCATTGCGGAGTTCCGTCATGCCTGAACTGCTGCACCAGAACGAGCGTGTTTGTGGGGTATTTAAACTACTTAGACGCGCTGTCATGCGATACTTCGATAGAGGTATCGCGATATTCAAGGTAGCGAGACATAAAGTCAAAGGTAGAGATCTTTTAAAGGGGAGTAACCGCCATCTTAGAATGTAGTCGTAACTGTAGGTTTACTTAATCAATTCTTAATATATAAGAGCCTGAGTTAAAGATTTAAATAACTGATGTTCAAGAAAATAATGAACACAACAACTATTAATTAATTACTTGCTAGTTTGTATATGCATATAGATGACCCGGGACAGGAAATATTATTTGAAAGTGATGGGGCTTCTTAGTGTACGTGTCTTAATGCACAAGTACTTAATTGTGCATGATTGCAATCGAGTGTGATCGAGCGCGCACGAAGCGCAAGATGTAATTACAGCAAAAGAAAGCTCCAACCTATAACATGAGGGATGCCGCCATCTTGGAGTGGTAATTGACCTATGGTATTAGAATGAATAACATATAAATGCGTGAAGAGATGGCAATGTGTAGCCTAATGAATAACTAAAATTACAATCTGCAGACATTTAAAAAAAGAGATGTGTGAAAAACACAGAGTAGTTCCACAATTCTATAAATCATCGTGATAGAGAAATGTGTAGTGTCGACCCTTTGTATAGACAACTTCATGATAAACTTTCTCATGAATGTCTCCAAATTAGTTAAACATACAAATGCAAACATTTTTTTCTCAGCATTTCAATATTAACTATATTGCCAAGATATGGACTATAGTTTTCCTTACAATTAAATCCTATTGTGCCTTCATTAACATAGGTACAGAATTATGCATTTATGTATATCTTATATCAGTGCTTGTTCCCACCATGGGATTTCCGAGTTTAACCCATTGGTTGCTGTTCCAAGAAGGAAAATCCAATAAACTTCCAGCATCTTGCGGACTTTCTCCAAATCTAAACCAATCTTCACTTGAACTCTTTCTAGAATGTACCAAGGCATGCTATCTGGGGTATGGTTATGTTCTAGATAGTGCGTGACCATGGGGGCTGTTAGTTTCCTCGTTCGTATAGCAGATCTATGCTCTGTCAGTCTCACATTGAGCGCTCTCCCTGTTTGGCCCACATAGCCCAATTGACAAGGACAAATGATAAGATAAATCACATTACTGGTTCTGCAATTATTAAGGTCCTTAGGTTTTACCAGTTGTTTGTTGAATGTTAGACTAGGACCTTGCATTACTGTTTGACACGATTTGCAATTACTGCAACTGTAAGTTCCTGTCACTGGTTGCATATTCAAAGATGACTGTTGTTCATTTTAATTAGGTGTCAACATTCTAGATCTTACAATGTGGTCTTTCAAAGACTTATTCCTCTTATAAGCAAAGATCGGTTTAGGCAATTGTTCTGTTTTTGAGAGGTTCACATTTAATATATGCCAGTTTGCGTACATTAATTGTCTTATTCTGTCGTTAAGGACTGAATGTTTAGTTATAAAGATCAAATTAGGGACCACTTTAGTTGTTTTGGGTTCAAGGAGACATTGTCGATCGTGAAAGCGAGCCCGCTTATACGAATCTCTTATGATTTTATTAGGGTACCCACGCGCAAGGAATTTGGCCTTCATCATTGTGGATTTCTCATCGTAATCAAGGATGCTCGTGCAATTGCGCCTAAGGCGCAGAAATTCGCCAAATGGTACACTATTTTTTTGCACAGTGGGATGGTAACTATCGTAATGTAGGAGGGTGTTCCTTGCCGTTGGCTTGACATATAAATCAACGGCAAGGGCTCCCTCCTGATGCTTGATGATAACGTCCAAGTACTCCACTTGTACCCTGTCTACATGTTTGGTGAACTTAATGTTTTTATCGCATTCATTGATCCATAGGAAAAATTCCTCCAAAATATCTTCATTCTCTATCCAGATGAAAAAAACGTCATCTATGTATCTGGACCAACTGGTCACAGATTCACAGAACGGCGCTATTTCATTGAATATGTATTTGTCCTCAAATCGGGACATATATATGTTAGCTATAGTAGGGGCGCAAGATGCGCCCATACTAACTCCTTGCTGTTGTTTATAGATGTTACCATGAAATTCAAAGATGTTGTCAGTTAACACGATCTTAAGGCATTCCAGAATGAAAATCGATGGACAAAGGATTTGGTACTTTTGGATAAACCAATGTGTAGCCTCTAGTGCACCTTGGATGGGAATATTACTGTAAAGTGCCTCTATGTCCATGGTGACTAGTATTTGGGAAGTGTTACAGAATTTGATATTTTCTACCAGGTTTATTATTTGTCTGGTATCTTGCACATATCCTGTGATTCGGGCAATGTGAGGGCATAAGATGGCATCACTATACTTTGCCAAGGGTTCAGTTATTGAACCAATAGTGGTAACTATTGGCCTCAAAGGTGGATCTTTAGTATCTTTGTGCACCTTTGGAATACCATTAATGCTTGCCAATTTGGGGTTATCTATATTTAGGTATTGCCATTCCTTATTGCAGATTTCCCCCTCTCTTAGTGCTTTGTCTGTTAACTTTTTTATCTTGGCTCTGGTTTAGGCAGTAGAGACTTTAGTTATGCGAATGTAGAAACGGGAGTCGCTCAACATCTCTTCCATTTTCTGTACATATCTTGGTGTATCATACACCACGATACCTCCCCCCTTATCACATGCTTTTACTGTGATGTTTTTGTTTGTTTTAATAGTTTCAAGTGCCTTATATTGGTTCGAGGATAAATTAAAGGGGGTTCTAGGTACAAATGTGGTAAGATTAATGAACTTGTCATATTCTGCGCACCAACATTTAATTACAAACAAGTCTTCCCTTGCAGCTCATTTACAAATACAATCTAAATTACACAGACTTCTGTGAAGACTAAATCTCAATACTCAAATATCTAATAGAACAGACATAGGACCTCATTTATAATATTCTGACACACGAAAGCACAGCAAGGCTTCGTGCTACGCTGCTGTGCGTCAAAATAAAAGGGCAGGATATTGCAAAAGTAATTAGTGAAACATCACTTTTTGCTTTAAATACAATTACATTGTCACTTAGTCCAAGACAGATTATAATAGAGAAACTTGAGAAGGCCAAGAAAAAACTCGTCAGAACTGAACTCCATGCCCGCATGGTTACTGAGTATCTTAAAGCAGGTATCATTTCCCTAAAGTTACAAGTTTGTAATGTCCCAGGGATTTTTGGAAAAGATAAGAAATTCAAAGGAGGGTTTAGTCATATCTCCTTTACTTGTTCAAGACATTGGATGGTCTTAGGCATTGAAACTGCACTAGAACACAGTAAGGCAAAACTAAGAGAGATTGCTGAGTTAGAACAGGAGCTTCTGGGTTGTGACAATTTAGAATCTTAGGGGAATATAGGGTTACTGTAGTAGACTTGTATAATCTCAAATGTATTCTTGTGAGTCTGGAATAATCCATCCATACATTTTTGAAAAACAGCCGCAGCCAAAGCCTTGAAAAAATGGCATTTTGAAAAATTGGAAAACACCTTTATTACAGTCAAGTGACAAGACTGATTATTCAGTTCAACCTAGTGATAGGCTGCTTTTAAATCGGACTTTGTAAGCCAACTTGCTTGACCTGTGTTAATAATAAGATTTGCCGTTCACGGGGAGGAGCAACTTATTGTATCTTACCAGACGTAGCCGAGTTTTATTTTAAGTATTTCTTTATTACGTTCAGGTTGCAGGATGGTAATAATGTACATCTGCTCATCAGGCTGGTAATCCTTATACACCAGCCCCACCAGGAGCAGCCTGCCTGCTGCTCAGCCCATCTTCCAACTGTCACCACTCATCCACACAGGCACCTAAGCATTCCACGCATCACAGTCACACCAGCATTCCACTGTCAACACTAACACTGGCTGAGCAGCTAGGAGATAGGTAAACTGAAATATATATGATGAAATAAACAGGATACAACATATCTCCCTCCTTTTAAATGAAAAATAAAAAGAACAATATAACATGGGAGCAACTATAAACAAGAACGTACAAAAGCAGAGAAAAAGTTCAAGACTCAGGGAAGCAAATTAAAATACAACTTCACAAGAGAGTCTGAACACAAGTAACCTGCAAGAAAGGGTAAATATATTGACAAGCAACAATAAATAAATTGACAATCAATATAACACATTGTCCCAATAAAACAATTTGAAAGATACGTAAAATGTAGCAAAGGGTGGGCCACACCCTGAGACAAACGATCCCACCAACAAGGGAACGAAAAGTGTAAACAAGATTCCTAAAGTCAGGAACATGAAATACTCACAGAGAATGGGACTAAGAAACCCACTGTGAACACACCCTGTGTGGGGATTTAAAGTAAAATGTATAAATGGGGCTAACACCCCTAACCTACCCCTGACGTAAGGGTGAAACTTAATGTGAAAGGGACAAAACCCATCAGACCTACCCACTGTGAGGGTGAGAAACAAATGTATACGTGTAGCACCTGGTGACTTAAACAATGTATATACAGGCCATGTGGCGCGAAGCGACTTACACACCAAACAAACAAGAAGTGTAGCGCATGGCGACTTGCACACACATGACAGAACCCATATGTAAAGAAGAGTACGAAACAGAAAATGGGAACCCACCCACCAAGAGCTCAAATCCAACCTCATGGACGGAAGAGTAGTGTTAATATGGAGCCAAAAGATGTGTGACCACCACCCACTAAATGACTAGAACCACCTTTGCTTAGGTGTACCTATGCTTCCAAAATAAGTGGGCAACTAAACCCATTATGTGATCCCAAATGTAAGGGATATGTACAATGCGATGTGGTCTCCATAAACATGGACGTAAGACCTATGTAGTACCATGGCATCACTAAAATAAAATGCAAATGATTAACCTTACTACAATATAAACTTTAAAACATGCAAACTCTTTTCCTTTGTCTCTTGTATGTTTAATAAAAAAACTGTAACAAGACCAAAACCAGCAAAACCCCTCGTGAGCGATGTCTCACACGGATTCCTTAGGAATATTAGACCATACCACACTCTAGTAATGTCCAGCATTCCAAGCATCACAGTCACACCAATATTCCACTGTCAACACTCACACTGGCTGAGCAGCTGGGAGATAGGTAAACTGGGACACATGATTAGCAGGATATAACAGAACTCTCCCCCCAGATTGCCTCATTTGCACTTTGCATATCCACACATAGTCTTAGTGTGTCATTTCTTTTGCATGCCAACAAAATATGTTATAATCATAGTGTGACATTTACCAATTTAATGTTGCCCTGTGCAGACATGTCCTTCAACTCTGCTGCTAGGTCACATCTCACACTACGCAGAACATTTTGCAGCTTGTATTTAACTGGTGTGACCCCTTGTTGAACTTTGATACCATGAAGATCCTTCACCCTTACCCAACTCATCTTTGAAAACATTGCTATTTTTTCCAACCTACCTATTGCTGCAAGAGTTTCCACTGGATGACCTTACTTTTTCACACAATGTTCTGCTTGTGGAAACAATCACATTATTTTCTTCAATAAAAATGGAGCTGAGTAGGCCAAGTCTAATTGTGATGATGAACTTTGCCTGATGCCACCACCTGTGCCCATGGATCCCCTTTTCTACTACATACATTTTACCTCTGATGGTTTTACAAAGCATTTGAATGTCTGCCTAATAATAACCAATTAACTAAATTTTACTACCTTCAAATGCTACAGAACTAACATCAGGTGACAAGAGTAATTTCTCAGAGATTGGTAACTTGTAATTGACTTTCGTAACAATGGTGATTCTTGCCCTTGAATGTATTAAATGTCTGATGGGTTGGTTATTGAAACTTATATCTTCTTCAGGGTCTCCAATCTTATTTTTGGTATGCTCTTCACAACTATTTACTACCAGAACTAACTCTGCTGATTTTTTAATAGGTGATCTTTCATTGCTATGTATAACATCAACTAAAATACATCTGACATGGTTTCTTCTACCACACCGGCAAACTCTTATGAAATGTGCTGACTGTGTATCTCCTTAAAGCTCAATTCTCCTTTTTTTTGAATGGTGCAAATTGCTGACTTGCATCAACTGTGGTAACCACAAGACTCAAACATAGGTTTTAAAGATTGCAAATAACTGATCTTCACCAGGTATCAAAAGCACAATACACAAACTTGGGTGAAATATGGCTCCTTTCTTGATTTCCCAAGTCTGTCTTGTTCCTTGTCTTGTTTGTAGAACATTCAGTTCAATACTCGATTAATAAGCCTGAAGTGGAGGCGTGACTTGTTGTGTCATGCTGACGACCACCTTCCATAAACATGTAAGCACACAGGCTTACATTTGAAGGCAGGAAAAACATATAAGGTAAGCTCACAACACGAAAATATTGTCATCACTTGTCACCGCCACCAACAAGTTAATAACATACCTGTGTCACCGCATACAGTGGTGAGTGTTCTGCCACTCGTGCTAGACTCCTCACCCTGCGCCATCTACACAGTTTAATTTCAATTGTTTCCCTCCGATGACACCATCCTATAAGCACCAGTGAATCCACCCTTCCAAAACAGCCTTGGCCAGTGGAAAGAAGTCACATCTTTTTAAAGCACTCCCATGCTCTGGATTGACGTCTTTTGAAATAACTGTAGTCAATCCTGTACATGATGAAAATACTCAATATTTCAACTGGCAGAAGTAATTACTAGACAATTAAAAATAAGGCCTGCTTGTCTCCAGATCTGTAGTGTTTTCTTGTACGCTTCTCTGTAGTTAATTATCTCGTAGGTTTATTCATGTTGTTGGTGCAATTGGGCCCAGACCTCAACTGGGCTCCGACATCTCGCTTAAATCACTACATTCAATGACACTTCATTGCACCAACATGCTCTAAGTCACGGTGTCATTAACATCCTCACATATATCAAAAATGTTCTTTCAGGTCCACCTGCCTTTTTGAAGTCGATTTTCTGGAGAAAACATGAGCTCAGTTCAGTTCCATTATGTCTGAAATGTAGGGCCCTGGGTGGTGTTCTTTCTCATTGACTTTGTTCGGTTATCGCATGCCAACGAATATTCACATCTCATTCACAGTGTCATTGGGGGACAATAGTGTGGGGCTCATAGAATCTTCGATGGTCTCTAGCAACGGGAGGTTCTTGATTTTGTATTGCACTGCTTCTGATAAGGAACGTTTTTCTCAATTGGTCGAACTGCTTCTCTGATTTGTAACAGAAGTATGCTTGAGAATGACTTCAAATACCCCCATACATTGTAGTGGCTTAGACGCTGCCCAAACGTTAACCATTACCTCAGACTTTTGTAGTCCTGGCTGTCTTTCTTCCTTTGGAAATTTTCCAAGCATATTACATTTATGGAGGCTTCAATACTTACAGCAAACTTGGCTGTGTGGTTCTGTACTCTTATGGTACGTCCTGTACCATTTCTTCACATCAATGGGGCTCCTATGTCTCTGTTGTGTAGTAGTGATGCACTCATTCTCAGCTGATAGTGAGGTGATGGGGACGTCCAAGATAGATTTGCTATATGTATGGTGGCACTGTGTTGTTCTTTCTTGATACTGGGCCTTTTAAAAGCTCTCATTCTTGTGGCTTGTGTATTGTTTTTATTTTAACTTGTGCCATTTATTTCTTGTTATGCAATTTTTGTATGCCATTTATTTTCTGGTTCCTGCTGCTCACGAGCAATTTCAGGTGCTTTTCCATTGGTGAACCTTTCGGGCAAAATGACGACATCCAATAAATACTTCAACTTGTGAGTGTACTCACGGTTGTATGATAGAATATAGAAGCTAAAATATTGTGCGGACAGAATATCATGTCAAAAATATTGAGGTCCAAAATATTAAGAAGGTAAATTGAGAAGGTAAGTGTAAATAGGTAAGCTTAGATTTACTATTGTAACCTCCACAGTTATGTACCTTGAAGATATATATATATATATATATATATATCCAACAGGTTTCCCCTGCGAACGCCCTTGCTCACTGTCAGCGGGTAAGCGGTTTACAATCTATTTAAATAATACATTACTTAATTGTTTCATCGCGCCAAAATCACCTCATGAGGTCAAGTGACATCGACAGAGGACTACAATGTAAACTGAGTGCTAATGCACCTTGCAATTAGTTCGGCCATTTTGGAATGGTAACCAAATATATATAATCAAAACATGTCGTTTACTGTTTAGCGCTTAATGTGATAACAATTCATAAGAACCAAAAAATGCTATTGAGGACAAGGGTATATTTACAAGGAATTATCTGATCTACAGTGCAAATGCATAAATATTATAACTGTGCAAATATTACATGTGCAAATACGCAAGGTTTTTTTTTCTGTGCAAATACGCAACATATTATCTGTACAAATACGATTGCAAACAATTATTGTAATTTCATTTATATACACAATTTTAAAATCAATTCCTTCCAATATACTGCTAATACCCTTGTTGATAGTTATCACAATTTTTAGAAAAAAGAGAGATTCCATTGGTTATCACATTTTGGCAATACTCGACATATTACGACTTCTATTATTGCAATCCTTTCACTTGACCCATGGAATTGAGATTGGAGATCAATGCTGCGACTTAATGAATATTGAACATCTTGAGAATAATGTATTACCATACCGCTTAAAAAGTTCAAAGAAAAATTATTAAAGGTGAGGGAGTGCTGAGATGTCCTACTTAGATAAACAGGAAGACATCAATGGGTATGGGAAACAAAAAATAATTAATTAACTAAACCGTTTCAGTTACATTAAAATATGCTTACTCATAAAGTTCCAATTGTACCCACATGAGAAAACAGGCTGGTACATACACAATAGCGTTCAGCAAAAATTATTATCTAAGGCTATACATAAGGGGCAGCCGGAATGTATATGTTGATTAGCCCAAATGGCCTACACTGTGAAACAAATTGCATAATTCATAGAAAGGTGCTCAAGTCTTCCCCCATGTTCAAACCTCCCGGGATCTTAGTATTGAGGCGAACTATGTACAGGGACTCCATCTGTCTTAATTGTTTCTCATAGTCCCCACCTTTCTTGTTGGTTCTAACCGCATCTATTACAAAATAGCTCAGATGGGATAGATTTCTATTGTGAAATTGATCAAAATGGCGGGCTACTGGATAGGTCTTGTCGCAGTTCACTATCGCCCTCAGGTGCTGTAGGATACGTTGGTGCACAGGTAGTTTCGTGCTACCAACGTATCTGAGATTGCACGAGCACGTGAGTACATATACTGCTAACTCAGTTTTGCAAGTATAGTGGGCTTTTATATTGATGGGTTTGCTGTCAAATGGTGTTGTGTATGATCTTGTGTTGGTGCCAAATTTGCACGCTCTACACGATATACATCGGAAGAAACCCTTCCGAGGTGACAACCAATCATCTTTATTTGTTGCTTCGGGTGAACTGGAGACTAAAGCATTTCTCATGCTGTATGCTCGCCTGTAGGTCACTTCGGGTTTCTTGGGCATAATCTCTTTCAGTATAGGATCAGTGAGTATAACCGACCACTGACCTCTGATTAATTTGGAAATCTGACTGGCTTGCCGACTGAAACCAGTTATCAATCTTAAGGCATTGCTGTTGTCTTTACAGTTTTCAGTTGTTGACACAACATTGGACGGGGCCTGCAGGAGACTTGTTCTGTCTAGTTTGTTGGCATTATTCATCGCTATTCTGAGGGCACTGGACTTGTAACCCCTAGCTTCCAACCTTCTCATAGCTTCCTTTTGGTGGAAATCCCTTTGTTCTAATGAACTACACGTCCTATGTATTCTAAGGAACTCCCCATAGGGGATGGATCTGATAGTATGACCCGGGTGAAAGCTATGAGCGTTCAGTATAGTATTGCCCGCTGTGCTTTTTCTGTACAGGCTTGTTGTTATATTACCATTAACTATACTCACTTGCACATCTAGAAAGCTGATGTTGGTGTTGCTGATGTCAGCACTAAAAATAAGGTTGGAATCATTAACATTGATAATATTAACAAAACTCTCCGCCTCTTCTTTGCTCCCTCTCCAAATGATAAAAATATCATCAATGTACCTCATGTACTTTATAATATTTTCTTGCCAAATGGTGGAGTGTTGTGTTCTGAGGACATGCTCCTCCCACCACCCCACGTGGAGCCCCGCGTAGGTGGGAGAGAAACATGCCCCCATAGCCACACCTCGTAATTGTTTGAACATTTTGTCATCAAACAAGAAAACATTATTGTTGAGGCATCGTTCAACCATAGACAAAAGCATTGCATTGTGTTTATGTAGTTCAACTGGTCTCTTGCCTAGAAAGTATTTCAAAGCCTTGAGTCCATCTCGATGTGATATACTAGTGCAAAGGCTGGCAATATCCATGGTGATCAACAGGAAATCTGACGACCACTTACACTGTTCCAAATTTCTCAAAAAATCCGTGCTATCCCTGATATATGCTGGTAGGGTGGTCACAAAATCTTGCAAGTAATGATCAATGTATTTCGAGGTGATCTCAAACAAGCTATGGATAGCTGATACTATGGGTCTTCCAGGTACCGGTCTGACCCCTTTGTGGACCTTTGGGATGAAATATATGTTCGGTATAACAGGATGTTCATTATACAGATATTTCATTTCGTCCTTGGTTAAAAGGCCTTCCCTTTTCCACCCATTTAATTCTTTCCAGTATGCTGCTTGGATATTCTTTACTGTTCTCAGATCACATAGTTCGTAACATGCTGTGTCATTTAGGTGGCGATATGCTTCATCCATATATTCAGATCTGCTCCAAAGAACCACGTTGCCACCTTTATCAGATTGGTTTATAATGATAGTGTTATTTGATTGTAATTTCTTGATTAGATCATTATAAGGTTTAGTTCTCGGGTTGATGGTGTTTTTCTGTCTACTAACCTGGATATGTAATTTCTTTAGGCCATTGGTAAGTAGTTCTGCATAAGTGTCTATGGCATCCTTGGGCATAGATGGAATGAACGTTGATGGTGGTTTGAAGCCACTTGGTTCACTTTGGCCAATTTCAATGTTGTCTTCACAGGCCACTTCCTGAGTGCACGGGGTGGATGAAACATCATTGCGCAAACCATGCATGGTTTTCAAAAGGGGGACATCTCTGGCTTGTAGCCCACTTCTTTCTGGGTTAGGTGTTGTTAGACCGGTTTTTTTGGTCTGTGTTAAACCCCCCTTGACGGCATAGTATTTTCGCAATTTTAATTTCCTGATGAATTTGAAAACATCCACACGAGTATTTCCATAGTTGAAATTGCTCTCAGGGCAATATGACAATCCTAGAGCAAGTAATTGTTTCTCAGCTTGGTCAAGTTGCACATTGGTCAGATTCACAATGGTTTTTTCGATCGCTATTGCTTGTTCACCAAGTTCTTCTTCCTTTGTGGCCGCCCTTTGCTTTTTGGCGCATTTACGGCGTTCCCTACGTCTTGTGTTTCTGCGCCGCTTGTTTTCGCGTTTCTCGAGCGCAGAGTGCCTTTTCGCTGGATCCTCACGAATTCCATCTCTTCGTCCAGAGTAAGTTGCCCCAAATCCCCTTCCTCTGAACCCTGGGCTCCTCCATCTGATTCTTCACTACTCGGAACAAGGCTCTCTGTTGAACTTGAGGCAGTGAGATCGCCTGTTCCCGATGCACTTGGTTGGATTTGAGGAGGTGCTGGTGCAGATTTGGGCAGTTTGTTCCCTGTGGCTCTTTGCTTTCGTAACTGATCATACTTTCTCGCAAACGTGTAAATCTGCCCCAGTTTGTAGTCCTGTTCATCCCGGGCAAATTTATATACTTTCCTTTGTTTGATGGTGTTTTCATGTTTGCTTAAACGATCTTTGATGTCTTTACGCGTTTGTTCAATAAGGGAAATGTCCTTAGAAAATATGTCTTTGGATAATTCCTCATTAATCCTTGTTATTTCCATTAAGTCCTTATCCCTATCGATTTTCGCATACTTCACTAAAAGACATAATAGCCTCATGGACGCCTCCAGGTTGCTCTCTGCCCAATCCTTCAACAATAACGGATTCGGATTTTCAAAACTGGGCACCAGCATAATTCTTAGGCCCCGGGGGACTCGGTTCACTTCTCGATATTTCTCTAGTGAGCGGATCTCCCACCATTTCGTGAGTTCACTTCTCATGTGTTTCTCCAGCTCACGTAAAAGTTTCTTCACATCGCTATCTTTAGCCACCGTGGTGCTTTTACTCGTGTTACCACCCTGTTTCACTGTGGGCAAATTCTGAAACAGCTGCTCAAACGCCTCCTCCCGTTCCCGCTCCTCTGACATGGTTGCTCCTCACTAGATATGCACGTAAGATATGAAACAAAAGAAAGAGACCGCACTTACACCGTGCGTCTCCTTACCGCTGGCTGCTCGGACACTTCTTTAACCTGCCTCCGGGTTCCACTTCCGCAAATCAACAGTGAATCTGGACTTTCATACCAAACGGTTCCGACTTCCGACGGCTCCCTCGGCACACAACAAGCCCGGTCACTGGATAAAACGTTCCGTGAAAAACTCTGTGATGCAGGGGGCTGGCATATTTTCCTTCCCAGCAACAAAATCCAATTGGTCCGTCTTTTACCAGCCTGCTCTTTCAAAGAAGGGTCTGCGTATACAGGAGCCGACCACGTCCTGTGTAATACGAATTCCAACCAGAAAGTTTGTGCAACGCCTTCACACAAAACCCAGTGCGCAGACACAGGTGAATGAATCCACAGCCAGACTTACTTAGGATATTCTTCTTCCTTTATTGCATTTAAAGTGCAGAGGTGCAACACACTGCCAAACAGACGCGTTTCGGGCGCGAACGCCCTTGCTCACTGTCAGCGGGTAAGCGGTTTACAATCCATTTAAATAATACATTACTTAATTGTTTCATCGCGCCAAAATCACCTCATGAGGTCAAGTGACATCGACAGAGGACTACAATGTAAACTGAGTGCTAATGCACCTTGCAATTAGTTCGGCCATTTTGGAATGGTAACCAAATATATATAATCAAAACATGTCGTTTACTGTTTAGCGCTTAATGTGATAACAATTCATAAGAACCAAAAAATGCTATTGAGGACAAGGGTATATTTACAAGGAATTATCTGATCTAAAGTGCAAATGCATAAATATTATAACTGTGCAAATATTACATGTGCAAATACGCAAGTTTTTTTTTTTTTTTTTCCTGTGCAAATACGCAACATATATATATATATATATTCACTAAAAAAAACATAGGTTTCAGGGAAGTTATAGTTAGTTGAACATTTGACTCACATAAAACCAGAGAAATTCGCCTGTTATAGTTAGTTGAGCTAACTATAACTCGTGCGCCCGCAATGCACAGGTGATGACGTCACATATTACATCACTCATGACATGGTCAGCGACATCACTGAGTTAATGTGTGTTTCTGGAAAGTTTAAATAATTTTTCATATATATCTATGCCAAGGTGTATTGAAGAATGAGTGGATTTACAAGTGCCTGAATGGATTATTTACTAGATGCGTGACTGATTGTATAAGTGAGTGATTGAAAGTGTCTTACTGAATGCATGAGTTAGTGACTCAACTATGTGAACGTCTGTATTAGTTGGTGTGTAAGCAGCTGCATGGGTTGGTGAGTAGCTACATGAGTGTCTATATGGGTTATTGATTTGTTGTCTGAGTATCTGTATGGGTGCCTGAGTGTCTGTGTGGTTGGGTGGGAGGGGTGTGACTGTGCATAGATGTCTGAGTGGGTGATTCACTGTTTGTGTGGATTCAAAAGTCCAACTAGGAAGGGCTGTATGGGCGAGTTAGTGTGTGCATGGGTGTGTTGGTGAGTGAATGAATGTCTCAGTGGTATATGTGCGAGTAACTACATATGTTTTAAGGCAGTTTATGTGAGTGTTGGAATATATAAATGACTATACGTGAGAGTAAGTTATTTGAAGAGTGTGTGTATAAATGAGTGTCTGCTTGTATCAGTGATTGTATAAGACAGTAAGTATGTGTTAGTATCTGCATAAATAAGTGATGTGGCATGTGTATAAATAACGGAGTTGGTGTGTATAACTGTATACATGAGTAAATTGGTATGTGATTGATTCTTTGCATGACTGACTAGGTGTGTGAGTATCTCTATGGATGGATGGCAAAGTGTTACTGTATGTATAGGTGTATGATTGCATATTATAGTACTGTATTGATGAGTAACTGCATGTATAAGTGACTGCATGTGTGCACAGACCTAGGAAATAGTGGGTGGTATGTAGTATCTGGCATAGTTGTGTGTTTGGTTTCAAAAATAGTTGTCTGTATTTTAGAGTGCGTGGATCAAACTTTATATTAGGGCATCAGTATATGCATCAGATTTTCACGTGGATGATGTCATCAGTGATGTCATTTGAGATGTCATCAGTGATGTCACTGACCATGTCATGAGTGATGTAATATGTGACGTCATCACCAGTGCCTTGCGGGCGCGCAAGTTATAGTTAGCTCAACTAACTATGAGAGGCGAATTTCTCTGGTTTTATATGAGTCAAATGTTCAACTAACTATAACGTCCCTGAAACCTATGTTTTTTTGGTGAATTTCCAAGGTTTTTTAAAATGCTATTTCCTAACTATAATGTCTGTAAAACTATGGTTTTTTCAGTGAATTTCAAAGGTTTTTTAAATGTTAATATCATATTTTAATGTTTATAAAACCTATTTTTTTCCTATTGTATTTTTAAATATTTTGGAACTCTATTATACTTCTTTTTTTTTACTTAAAAAATTATGTCATGTTTTATATCTTTCCCCCAAAAAATGTTTTATGTCTTCCCCCATAAATATGTATCTCTTTTTTTTTTTTTTGAGAAAACTGCACTCCCATTCCGGTAGCATACCAAGCTCCATCACCACGCAAATCCGTTTTATTGCTAAACTCGTAAATGAAACGCATTTCGTATCCGACGGGTTCGTGACACCTCGTCCTGCAGAACATCATATACACATGAAGTTGCCCCAGCTGCTACATTGGTATCCGACGGGTACGCAGTACCAAGCCACGCGTTATGTCATGTACGTATGGGGTCACGCCCGCTGCGTGTTATGTATGCGATGAGTGCATGCTGCCAGGCCCTGTGTCACGTCACAGACGTATGGTGTCGCGCCGGGTACGCCATTTCCTCTTTTTTTTGTCTCAAAAGTATATCTAAATAACTTTAAACAGTATATGACAGCAAGCGATAATCTAAAATATTCTAAACATTTATATATTTCTAACTGTAATAAACTTATATTATGATAAATATATTTTCTCAAAATCGCGTTGGGTGCGGCCTCCTTGCACGTTCGATGCGCGATTGCCATATGACCTTAAAAAAAAGAATTTGATTGCTTCATAACATTTCCCATTGCAACAGTTGGACGACCCCATCCATTTTAGTCATTCTCTCTACAGCGTTTGATGAGAGACACCACTTCACCTTAAACAGCTTTTTTGAAAAGTTTTTTTTCTGTGTACACATATCTTATACTACACACAACATGCAACGATCATCTTGATCAATATTCATGGTCTGTACATTAAGCCTTCCATGTGTGATGGCCATGCATCTGAAACGTTACATCAAAAAACAAATGTGTGTTACACAATGCCCCTGGTGTGTGTGTGTGCACATTATTGTGCTGCCTTTCGGCCTCGGTATTGGTGTCTCTAAGGAGTATCATCAGCCACGGGCAGAGTGCACATCCTAGATCACATGTGACAAACAGTAAACAGTAATGTGTAGATTTGTATTGCTCTACGCTCTGCTGTCAGGCTTTACCAATATAGTAATGTGTCATATAAGGGTGGGAGTAAAATCCGTTTCGCTGGCGAATTTGCGGATTTTCCTCGATTTTGCAATCCGCGAATCTCGCGAAATCGCGGTAAAATCCGCGAATCAGTGGGGACGAATTTTCAGCCAAGCAAGGGTTACAGCAGCAGGTGCAAAAGTTGAACCTAATTTCTTTGTAAACTTTTGCAAAAGGGTTACAAACAAATTAACTTCAACTTGGACACCTGCTGCTAATTGCTTCCTGGCGCCTCGTTATCTACTTGCAACTATTCTCTGACCCTGCTCTGACCCTTGAAGCAGGGTCAGAGAATAGTTACAAGTAGGCAACGAGGCACCTGTCCAAGGAATTAAACCTCATCAGGAAGCACTTACAGATATAAAAAACAGGAAGAAGGGAGAGGATGGCAAATACACCCATTTTGAGTTGTCAGGAGGGGTTAAACTAAAAGAGACCTTTACAACACAATTTTCATATGCATTTTGCTAAAAATAAAAAGCTGTATGTTCTGTAGGGGCAACTCAGGAATCTGGCCCTTCAGAGATCCGGCCTCTCTTTCTTTCTCTCGTTCTCTCTCTCCCTCTCACTTTCCGTCTCTTTCTCTCTCTTTCTATCTATCTATCATTTCATTTCATAAATCTTTATTTTCGGTAATTTTATCACCATAAAAGATGCACAGGATACATTTCATAATTATTAAAACGATAAAACATTAAAAAACATCACAATCCATCCGGATGCATAAAAGTTTTGCAAATATACAAAGTTTCGAGTTTTATGGTGCAGTCAATCAGTAATCAATGACCAGCCTTAAGGCACTGTCTCCTCAGAGACCACATTGCACCTAAATATTTGGCCACAGCAAAGACAATGTGATCAGTCAAATCTGTTTTCAGTACTCTGAACGCGGCCAAGCACTCCGCAAACCCCAGGCTCCTACATATGGGCACAATCCATTTCTTGCGGGAAGCATTATAAGCCAGACAGAAAAAGATTATGTGGAGCTCTGATTCATTGGCCACTCTGCAAGCCGGGCATAAACTGATTGTTGAATCACTCCACTTACTAGTTAGAGCTCGTAGTGGAAGGGTCCCATGCCTCCATTGCAAGTAGAGTTTTCTGAGTAGAACGGGATATATTTTATCGAAGGCTGGTTCGAAACTGTAATAGTCCTTAATGCATAAAAATGACTCCGTAAGTGTCCCCAGAGTTGCCTGACGACAGAGTGCCGCTAGTTTACTGTCGCGGTAGACCTTTGCCAGTCTTTTTTTGGAAATTAGTGGGCATGCGGTTGAGGGATCAGACCAGAGTGTCGATAGGCCTAGACCCTCCAGCTCAGTTTTGATGAATTTTAGCCATTTAATTTTCCCAGCATTAGGCATGGCTAGGACCTCTTGTAGACCCTGCCTATAGCTGATCAGTTCCGGGACTGCCCACAGCCTCCACCAATAGACCAAGGGACGCAGTGCCAGTTCTTCGCTTAGAGGTCGCAGCCCTAGATCTAACCTTAGTGGGACAAGGGGCGTACTGGACGGAAGTCGGGCCACCTGCCTAATGAACTTGTTCTCCTCTCTCACCAGTTCTGGGGAAGCTACGTGACCCCATAGCTCACAGCCATACATGGCGGCCCCCCTTGCCTGTGCCTTATAAATCTGGAGTGGTGGGCCAACGGGTTGGATAGATGACCTGTTATTTCCCATTAGCCTCAAAACCCCTCCCGAGTACTGGGTCAATTTAAGTAGTGCTTTCTGTTGGTGTGTACACCAGGTCATATTCTCATTTAACATGACTCCAAGATACTCAAAGGTGTGCACCCTTTCAAGTCTGCTCTGGCCAATGGTAGGGGTAAATCGTAATTTTAGTGGGGGATTAAAGACCATAAATTTGGTCTTTAAGGTGTTGATTTCTAGGCCGTGTTCCCCACAAAAATCCACAAAACCATTTAGGACGCGCTGTATCCCCATTGGGGACTTTGAGAGCAGCAGGGTGTCGTCGGCGAACATAATCGCTGGCACCCTGCTGCCTGCCAGCTTGGGAGCGTTTAAGTTAGCAACCCCATTGAGGTGGGCGATTACCCCGTTGACGTAGAGGCAGAACAGGGTCGGTGCAAACACGCAACCCTGCCTTACCCCCCTGCCAACGGGGAATCGATTTGACAACGCCCCCTCCTTACCACACCTCACCTGAGCAAAGTTGGCAGTATGGAGACGAATAATCATCTCCAACAAGCCCCTCGGGACCCCCAGTTTGGCCAGCACCACCCAGAGTTTTCTGCGGGGGACCAGGTCGAAGGCCGCCCTCAGGTCCACGAATACAGTGTAGAGGCTGCCACCCTCCAGCTGTACCGTTTTCCAAAAGATGAGGGTGAGCCGGAAGACCTGGTCTGTGGTGGAGATCTTCCTTCTGAATCCCGCCTGGAGTGGACTCAGAATATCGTAATCCAACATCCATTCCGACAGACGATCCAGGAGTAGCCTGGTGAAGAGTTTCTGGGAAACATCTATCAGGCTTATTGGCCTATAATTGGCTGGGAGCAGAGGCAAACCCTTCTTAAATATAGCTGCTATCTCTGCCCCCAGCCAAGTTGGGGGGATCATCATGCCGTTCAGGATTGCGTTGAACAGCACCCTCAAATACGGGGCCCAGATCTTAACTTCGTGCCTATAAAGGTCACCTGGAAGCTTATCCAGGCCTGGCGCCTTTTCAGCCGCGAGGCCCAAAATTGCCATATTAAGTTCTCCCAGGGTAAACCCATCCATCTGGGGTAGGCTTTCGGGGGGTTGGTCCATTACAGGTTCAGGTGGGTTCCCTGATTGACCCTGGTCGGGCGCACTGTACAAGGATTTAAAGTGGTCCTCCCACACAGTGGCAGCAATATTTGCATTTACTGCCGCTATTGGTTCAGCGGAACCGTGCTTGATGATCTGCCAGAATTTACGGGCATCTTGGACTGCTAGGGCAGCCGTCATTTCCGACCAGTTGTCCTGGTCCCATTCTATTTTGGCATGCAGATGATAGACTTATAGGCCATCCGCTTAACCCTGATCTTGCTAGGAGTTTCCCGGATTTTAAGAGACTCCAAGAGGGCAGCCTTTGCTCTTCTACAAGCAGCATAGAACCATGAGGCTCTTCTCCCCTTGGTCTTTTTCGTCCTGGCCACCGGGTTCAATACTTCTGCTAGATTGATACAGAGCTCGGAATGAATATCCCCAAGCACACTGAACTTATCAGGAGTGGGTGACTGAGGGAAGAGATCCCTAACTTTTTCAAGGGCAGGGACCACTGCCTCATATAGCCTCTGAATATTTTGTGGGTTCTGCACTAGCGTTGGCCATCTGATTCTACGTCTGTTGCTGGTTGCAACTAGACCCTCCGGGAGTGCTGAATTTTTATCTGTGTTTGCTATTGGCATACCCTGGACAGCGAGTCTCAGTGACAATGCATTATGGTCACTGTCGGTCCTTCTGAGTATTGTAAAGTCCCTCACTTTAGCCCAATCCTTTATCGGCACCAGGATATCATCTATCCGTGATTCTTGCCCTGGTCTGTTGAAGGTGGGCTGGGGTGGGATGTCTCCCTTGGCCCGCCCATTGCAAGCCCTCAACGAGTGGGATAAGGTGAAAGATATTATTTGAGTGGCTAAAGGTGACCATGATTTCACAGGTGGGCCCGACAAGATGGGTATCTCCCAGAGATCATCCTCTTCATTGGTTACCCCTTCCAGGTGATCCGGGAGGGGCTCATACTGAATGTTAAAGTCCCCCCCGATTACGAGTGATGGACAGAGGGTAGTACAATCGATAAACACAGACAAGTTCTCAATAGTTCCCGAAGTGCCCGTAATGCCAACTGGTCTAGAGTATACATTTATTAATGCTACTCTCACACCGGATGCCCACTCTAGAACAACACACTGCAAGTCCGGTGAGTTGGTTTCGAGGTTTCTCGCCCTGCATCCAAGATGGGAACCTACCCAGATCGACAGACCACCAGAGGGTCGGCCCTTCCCACACCATTTTGCCACAGTCTCAAAGGTAGCGTACCCTGTACGGGAGTGATGTTCTCTAGCCCACGTTTCCTGGAACAGACATATGTCGTATTCCTCAATGAATTCCACCCACTCTGAGGAATCTAATTTATTAGCCAACCCGGCCACATTCCAAGAAAGTATCGAAAGTGTTCTCGGTGCCCCCCGCTCCTCGGTAGAATGAAAAGACAGTGGACACCTGCTTATCCTAGACTGACTGTAGTTGGAAGAGGACAAAACCTCTAGTACCGGTGAGCAGGTTGCGTTGAGCACCTCAAGGAGGGCTTTATCCTCGTTAGTATGACCAGCTAGGCCTGGGTTGGTGATATCGTCTTCATCTTTATATGCTCAGTGGGTGTGCCCCCCTCGGGATAGTCAATGGCCTGCTCCTTCATATACTTAATATCGCCCGTGATTTGTTTGCAGTCTCCAGGGAGATATGGTGATGGTGGTGGGGCCGAGCATGGCGGGGAACAGTGTGAATATGCCAGTGTGTCGATAATCCTATGAGGTGTTAGTGAAACAGAGACAGAACAAGGTGAGGGGTAAGACAGAGAGCTGTGTAAATCTACCGGGGACGAAGTATCAGTTGCCCTATGGTGAAGTCAGTCCACGTCCTCAAGGCATCCAAATCTATTGTGGGTGGGAGCCCCATTCCACCCTCCGTATGTGTCTTGCCAGTAGTTGGATGACCCACCCTACACACAGTTTCGTACCGGCATCGTGTTCCAATTCCAGTTTCCCCCCGTTTGAGAGTGAAGGCGCTGGGGCTAAAAATAAGTTAATGGTCTAGTTGTGATAGGCGAATTAGCTCCGTGATTGCTCCATGAATGAATAAAGTGTGCAGTATTGGGATCTTCGAATGAGACGATAACACAATCACCTGAGATGGATTTGTGAGAGGTGCCTATCCAAGGGACCCGTCGCACCATGAGAATTTTACTTCTCAGGTGATTGGGTAATGGCCTATTCACATTGAGCCAGTGGATGACCTTATTTTTTAAAGACCCAAAGTCCTCCTGCTGTTGGTGTGGAATTTCTGGCACCCCCGTGAGGACTACTACGTATGGTCTTACATCTGGGGGAAGATCAACATAACCCCCATAGTGGTTTTTATAAGATTTTTGTCTCTGTGGGATAGAGTAGTAAGTATCGCGGTCTTTAGCCCTCGGGGCAGCCAATACTTTCGGAGCTGGTACAGATGGAGCCGGCAACTCGTTTGCACTTCCCGCTACTCTGTTGACATTGGTAGTTACAGGGACCTTGTGCCGGGGTTTTGGGACAGGTTTAATCGCCGGGGGTACTGGTGGAATGACAACAGCTACTGGAGGAATGTCGGTCACAGCAGGTGGGCTAGTTGGTTTATTGCCAGGTATAGTCAGGGTGGCAAGATTTAAAATACTTTTTTCAGTCTCGAGGAGCTGGGTTTCTATTCGGGAAAGTCTGACTTCTAAAGGGGTGAGGAGTTTTTTTAACGTTTCCCACACAATCATTAAAAATTCCACATCCTTTCCTTCAATCATACAAAGTGGAGCCCCACGATTCTCACTTTCAATTACCAGGTTCTCATATTCCCCCATCGGCTTCACTGGACTAGATTCAGGAGCTGGGGGGCAACTATTCACCACAGGGAGGAGTAGGTGGGATGGCTGAGCTAATACCTGAGAGGGTAACTGGGCCTTTGCAACCTTAGCCTTTTTCCTGGAATAGGCAGTAGCGGTGTTGCGCTTTCGTTTCTGGTTGGAGCCCTTTAGGGGGTTAGGGGAGATTCTCGCACTCATGACCTTACAATTGGCAATTGGTGGTATCTCCAAGGGGGGCCCATCTACCCCTCCCACCCTGGACAGTGATGAACTAGGAATTGTGGGGGCTTCATGTGGAGACCCGACCTTCTCTACTAGGGCTGGAGGAGGTGAAACTGGTGGATGGTGGATAACTGCCTGTGTTAGATTTGATGCTGGACCCATTGTGCGGTCCGGTGTTTTGGCAAAGGCAAAGTGACCCAAAGAGGATTTCTTGGCATTGGCTATCTCCTGGGATAGCCTTCTAGCTGCATCAAGTTCAATGGAGACCCTATGCTGCATCTTAGTGATCTCCATATCTATGGCAGTGTTGGTTCTAGTGATAAAGTCATCAAGTGTTCCATTTTGCAACTTCCCCTTTGCTGCCCTGCTTCTGTACTCACTTGTGGTCATTGCACTTAGTCCTCTGCGTGCGCCACTAACAAGTGTATTTCCAACAACAATAAAAGTAAGGCCAGGGAGTATAGCCCGTACCGGACTCTCTCCGTACTCGAACGGCCTCAAACGGCCCGCTCTTTGCCCGGTCTTCGCCCGAGCTCCGTCCCGCGTCGCGGTGGAGAATGCGCCTGTAAAGTACGTGAAGGCTGGGGGCGTGGCCGCCGGGGGAAGAGGCACCAGCTGTGCAGAATGGAGGATGCTGGTCCTCGCAGTCCCCTGGTAGGCTCCACGCACAGTATTCTAACCAAAGTCCTCAACCTGGGCTGTGAATTACTGGGAGCGAGTGTGGTATCCGCCGACTGCGGAGCCGCTCACACCAGCTGGGAGAGCCTCAGGGAGCAGGTAGAAACAGCGGAGCAAGCACAGTCCTCGTGGCAGCAGAGTTGGTCAGAGTTGGTCAATGAGCGGCACCCGCGAAGCGGGTGTCGCGAAAGGTTGTGGAAGCTGGAACAGCCTCAAGGTGCAGGCAGGAATCAGGCGATTCGGGACAATCCTCGTGGCCAGAGAGAGATTTACTCAGTGAGCGGCACCTGCCGAGCGGGTGTCACGAAAAGTAATGAAGGCTGGAGGCTGGGGGCGTGGCCGCCGGGGGAAGAGGCACCAGCTGTGCAGAATGGAGGATGCTGGTCCTCGCAGTCCCCCGGTAGGCTCCACGCGCAGTATTCCAACCAAAGTCCTCAACCTGGGCTGTGAGTTGCTGGGAGCGAGTGTGGTATCCGCCGACTGCGGAGCCGCTCACACCAGCTGGGAGAGCCCCAGGGAGCAGGTAGAAACAGCCGAGCAAACACAGTCCTCGTGGCAGCAGAGTTGGTCAGAGTTGGTCAATGAGCGGCACCCGCGAAGCGGGTGTCGCGAAAGGTTGTGGAAGCTGGAACAGCCTCAAGGTGCAGGCAGGAGTCAGGCGATCCGGGACGATCCTCGTGGCCAGAGAGAGATTTACTCAGTGAGCGGCACCCTATATCTATCTATCTATCTATCTCTCTCTCCCTCTCCCATAAACGACTGCATGGGTAACTTCGCTATGCAAGAGGCTCGCGAAGACGCAAAAAGCCCTGCGAACACGCAAAAAACCCCGCGAACACGCAAAAAACCCTGCGAACACGCAAAAAAACAAAAATTCGCACAAATTCGCAAAATTCGCCCATGCTTAGTGTCATATGTGAGACTTTCAGATTCACGTTTGATATACATTGCTTGACTATAATGAGCGTTATCACTGTGTATGACGTAGCCTCACTGCTGATCCTCCCTCCTTCCGAGGACATTCACATGTGTACGCTTCGCGATAGCAACACTTTCAATAATACCGCACACCATTGAAATGCATGTCCGCGCATATCCACAACCTTCACAACGACTTGTAATGTTCACCATTCAGTCTTTTTGTACAGCATCTCATTAGAGATAGTTGCCGCCCTCCCAATACATGCTACATTAATATAAATTGCACATTCTGCGATGTCAAAACTGCAAAAGAAACACGCATAACTACACTTCCTGGCCTGGCAGGAACTGAACAACGCCCAGATCCCCGAAACAATTATTCACACCCCTACGCTGGCCTGGCGTACGTAAGCCCAGCTCACTTTGCATACGTATAAATAGGATAACAGCGACGCCACATGTCCCAGTTCTTCCACACTGCCTCAGGTGATATGGCTGCATCCACCTCGCATATCACAATACGTAATAAAAAAAAGGGATCCATGAGGTGTACACCATCCTGGCAAACAACACTGGACATCAATTGTGAACCCTACTGCCTGCCGTGTTTCCAAAGGGATTCATGAAGTGCACCCCATCCTGCAATCAACACTACAACTGAATTGTGAACACTGCTGCCCTTAGTGTGTGCACACACAACAATGACAGCAGGTGAGCAGTGGGGCCTGGGTGCACAGGGGCTCCAATTGAACCTGGTGCTGCGGAAGGGGTGGGCTGCATCAGCCTGAGTGCGCAGGTGCGAACAAGCAAAGTTCCCTGCGTAATGATGTGATCTGACCTCATTCAGTCACATCTCTGTCTCATTTTCACGACCTGCTGGACCGTACTGTAGTCCTGAGCCAGCGGCCAGCGCTGCTCTACAGACACGTGTTGATCACGGTGCTGCGGGAGGGGTGGGGTGCATCAGCCTGGGTGCGCAGGTGCAAACAAGCGATGTTGCCCTGCGTAATGATGTGATCTCTAACCTTATTCAGTCACATGTCTGTCTCATTTTAAAGACCTGTGGAACCGTACTGTAGTCCAGGGCCAGCGGGCAGCACTGCCCTACAGACACGTGGCATTGGCTTTTGGGGTCCTGTAGTGAGCTCATTACTAAGTGTACATGCACACAGTCCTCCGCCACTCTATTACTCACATCCCATATGCTTCTAGCATGCGCTCTGTTCCTTTGTATATGAACCTTGGTAAAACATATTGTTATTTAACCTTATGTATTGTCGTGCACTCCAACTCCTCTGTGAACCACGATTACCACTTACAGTTGGTAGATCGTACTTCAAAAATGAAGAATGCACTCAACTGGTGTTTTCTATTACGTTTAAAATAAACCTTAATTTACCGCCAGACGTTTCCACCATTAAATTATTTCTCCCTTTTCAGACACTAAATTGATTGAGCCAAAATAGGCTGAGCGCGTGCTCACCCCGTGATGATGTCCTCTGCATTCTGACGCCTTCCATCGTGGTATCAAGACACCGTCCATGACCGGAGACCTGCTCTCCCACCCTACAAATGTACCCCGAAGTCGGAGCTTGCACCAGCACATCAATGGACATACCGGTGGTGTCAGGTGAGCAGTGAAGCCTTGGTGCGCAGCACCTACAATTGAGCTCAGTGCGGGGTAAGGTGATGGGGTGCAGCACCTTGGGTTCACAGGTGCAGGCAAGCGATGTTCCCGTAGCTAATAATGTAATCTCTGGCCTCATTCATATGTTTCATTTTAAGGTCTTGCTCGACCAAACTCTTTCTCGCGGACCCCAGCGTCCTAGACAAACGGGTGATGGGACGTAAACACTGAGGGCTGGGTGCAATAGGCCAACGCTCTGTCTCCTCCTTCCTTTGTTCTTTTGACTCTCCCTCCTCTTCTCCCTTCCACCCACTCCCTCTCCCTCCCATCTCACTATCTTCCTTTCATTCAGACTACCTTTCTTTTCCTCTTTCACATGGCACACATACTTATGTTTCATTTTTGGTTTTCAGGTTTTGTACACTGCTTCCGGAGGAGTCCCACCCAGGTATTTCATGTTATACTGTTGTTTGTTCTAATAAATTTGTGTTTCCATTTATTTGTGTTGTTTTAATAAAGATCATTTTTTTTCTCAATAAATGAGTGTATAGGTCTTCTTTTTCTGACAACACTTGTCTGTAGTTTATTGTAAAATCATCTGTTTATAGGAGGTTATGAGAGAAAACATTTTTAATTTTGCGGTGCACCTACCAAATATATACCAATAGACTATTACATAAATGAAGCCTGCGTAATTCTACAACTGCAAGGGTTCTATGCGTGTATCACTTTATAACACCATGAGTACTGCCCGTGTGATTACAGAACCAATAAGGCAATGCCTAGGATCACCGCGATTTAAGGAACTGCCGAGGCCCACCCTGCATATTTTAGTATAGCCCCGGAGGGTGGCGATCCCTTAGACTTCAGTTGGCCTCGTAGCCCCACGAACAATTAGTAAACAATACCCAAGAAGTTGGCGATCCCCTAGGCTATAAAACGTCTCTGTGCCCTTCCGCGCCTAATTTACATGTGACATTAAGATCCCCAGTCCTACAGAGACCGCACAATATAAAATAGGATTAGCTACGGAACATTGCCCACCAGGAGCCTAATTTAAATCAACGAGTAAGAACCCGCTTTTTTTTTTCTCCATTTTTACCATCCAGATCCGGTCTATTAAAGCAATATAAGGTTTTCCTCCTCTCGCTTTAACTAGTCTAACAAGGATTTGCTATCACAGAGTGGAAGCCATGCAACCGCCCTCTAATAGCAAACATAAATGTCCTGCAGATGCACACCCCGGGAAATTGTATGAGCTACGTCTGGGAGGTCGCGCGCCCTAGGACCATTATGCATTGGTTAGTATAAACGCATACTAACACTATTAACACAGGTGTAGTACAGCGACCAGAGAGTAGTGAAGAGGCAGAGGAAGTGCAAAATCAAAAAATTTAAATTCTACCATAGGTTGGATGACATAGTTCAATGAGCCGACGACCCTGGGATGAGTAGAAACAGCTACACGAAGAAAACGGGTCTTCAGCACAACGCAAGCAACTTTGAAGTATTGGTGAGTGCTGTTTTCTTTTTACAATCTCCTACTTGTCGCCAAATTTATGTAGTGAAGAGGCAGACAGCAGTGGATCCAATAAGTAGATTTATTGTAGGAAAACAAGACACCTTAAACACCCACCAACAGGAGCAGACAGGAAGGCAACCGTCTTCTCCAACACCGTGTGCAAACTCCCCAAGGTTCCCCTCATGACAGCCCTACATTCTAACATTACATACTTACATTCTAGTAGCATTACATACTAGCATTCTACTATGTCTTACATTGAAATATTACACAGAGCACATGACTTTCCAGCAATCAGCTCATGGTTTCATCAAGGAGTCTTAAGACTGGTAGGGGTGAGTAGTTCTCTTCCCACTCCCTGTATTATATATACAAAAACTAACACTACTTCCACAGGTATACTACAGCGCCCAGAGCACATCACTTTACAGCAAAGAGCTCCTGATTTAGGCTCATGGTTTAATCCCCGAGTCTTCAGATCAGTAGGAGAAAGTAGTTTGCTACCCACTCCCTATATACTATAAGCACATACTAACACTACTTACACAGTTATACTACAGCGGCTAGTATCCTACAGCACTCAGAGCCCATCACTTTACAGCAATCAGCTCGGTTCGATCCCTGAGTCTTCACACCAGTAGGCGTGAGTACTTCGCTTCCGGTATAGTACAAACACACGGTAGCAGTCAGTAGTTCGCTTCCCACTCCCTGTATAGTATAAACGCCTACTACACTACTTGCACACGTATACTACAGCACCCAGAGCGCATCCCTTTGCAGCAATCACCTCAGTTTGATCCCCAAGTCTTCACACCGGTAGGCGTAGGTACTTCGCTTCCCTCTTCTGGTATAGTATAAACCCGCCATAGCGGTCAGTAGTTCGCTTCCCACTCCTTGTATGGTATAAACGCGTACTAACACTGCTTGCACACGTATGCTACAAAGACCCGAGCACATCACTTTACAACAATGAGCTCATGGTTTAGGCTCCCGGTTTCATACCCGAGTGTAGCAGCATATCATCTCAGCACCATGTCACTCTGAGCAGGAGTGACTACTTTGCTTCTCATCCCCCACAGAGCTTACAGTGATCTTACCCTCTTTTCCTACTTTTTTCACCCTTTTTCCCCATACTTGCTTCAACGGAATCACAAAATGGCGGCCAATACTTCCTAGTTGCAACCGCTCGCAGCGCTCGCAACCAATAAGCAGCAAGCTCGTGCTCGTACCGCCTCAGTCAATCAGATGGCAGAATTCCCAAATATCGATTTCTGTAAATTTTGATATTTCTCGAAAACTACTGAATGGATTTACACTAAATATACAAAAGCGTGCTTTTTAGACCAAGACCCTTCTCCCTGCCAAATTTGGGGTAATTCCGTTCACCCGTTCGACCTGCAGCCATGTCTAAAGATTCCTATGGAAAATAACATGGACAAAACACGTTTTGGGACCCCCCTTTTTTCTCAGCCCCCCCTTGACGAATCACCCCCAAACTTTCAACATAGGATCTGATATGAACAAAAAATTGGTTTGGAAACTTTCATGAAGATTCATCAAACGATGTCAAAGTTATAAGCAACACAAAAAATGCTCTTCCTATGGAAACTAGGTTCTAACTATAACTACCTACTGGCGACCGCCAGTAGGTAATATATTTATATATATTATCAAGGTATACACATATGAAGTTTAGTATAGCAAAACTTTGCTTACCCATAGAGACTTACCGCAGCAATATTTTTGTCCTCGATATTCCTGACACAATATTTTGTCCACACAATATTTTTTACTCAATATTTTTTCCAAACACCTGCGCTCACTGCTGAAGTGTGTGGGAGACATCAGGATAGTTGGTTTTGTGGAGCACACCTCCAAGTATGCTGTTTGTCATTGAGCAGTGCACCCGGTGCAATAACGTATGGGGCGTACTTCTGTATAATGCAGTGCTCCTTATGCCATCACTGCTGCAGGTTCAACGCTCCTTTTGTTCCAAGTGGAGTTACTGCTGCTGAACTGAACTCCCGCTGCGCATATCAGGCTGCTGATTTCCTGGGTTTCAATATGTAATGAGTGAATATTGTGAGAAAATTGTAAGTGGATCCACACACTCACATGCAGTGCAAGTTGGTGGTCTTAAAGACACCTTGCTCCTTAAAGCAGTCTGAGGTGCTCATGTAGTTTGTGGCAAACACCCTCGTTGCCAGATGTTGTATCTTTGTCCCAGTCTACCATCAGACAGATCACAAGCAGACATCAGCAGCCAGATATGACTATCAACCGTTTCTTTATTGATGTCTCCTGTTGTTCCACAACTATATGAGCTAGCCTTGGGTCTTGCGATTAAACTCTGTTCCTCCTTGTAACTGACCATCAGGCCCTGCTGGGCCTCCTCACTTCCTGTCCTGTCCCATTCCTGAAAGTGGTCATAGTCCAGCAGGGTAGAATGACCTTTGGACCATGAACTTTCTTCAAGGTCCTACCTCCCCACTATACAGTCATCTGTAAACGAAAGGTTTTGTATCGGACAATGAGGAAGGAGTCAAACTGTAGATGATGATGCTACGACGATCAGTCTTGAGTGTTTTCAGGTTTCCTCACCTACAGAGTGGGGTGAAAGTCATGTACCAAGCATCACAGGGCACAACTGAAACTGAAGAAGGGCATACTTTCGTGGGAAATGCAGAAGTTCTTTCTTAAAGAAGTAAAGGATAGAAAGCAGACAAGAAACCAGAGACACATGAGCAAAATGCAAAGAGGGCGGGGCTCCAAAAGAGCAGAGGTCGTAGTTAATCAAAAGAAAACAGGAGCTCATGGTGGCAACGTGGGTCTCCTTCTCACCTGGAGGAGAGTAGGGCTTTAGGCAGCGGTGTCAGGGAAGTGTCATTGGTCTAGCCGGTGCAGTGGCAGCAGGGCAAAGAGTCGTTTACTCCCTAGCATAGCCTGTATTCCTTTCTTGCTTTAAGACCCATGACACCCTTGCTACACCGCTGTTGGGCGGGATAGGTGTGTCATAGGTAGGATACAATTGATGTATTGCTATGGGGACTGTGTTCCAGAAAGTGCAGAATAATATTTAGGGTTAAAAGTATGTGTATTTTGTGTATTTAGTTTGTTAGGGATTTTAGAAAGAGGATTAGAAGCAGCAGAAATGCAAAGTTGGTGAAATTCAACCCCTTTTTCGTAATTGGCTGCCAAGTGAACGTGTCTGAAAAATCGCTAAAATTCGCTCTGTGTCAGGCTATAAGTGAGGATCTGTTTGTGCCCTAACACAACAACTGTGTTCTGATCATTTCCTTCTCCCTGAATCTTATAGCAATCATACAGAAGTTGTAACACTAGAGCGCAATATCACATGATTTTTTCTGGATTTTTTTAGTGCTTAGTAAGTGGAAGGGAATCTCTTAAAAATGCAGATTTGCAATAAGATTCACATATGAGTAACGCATACTGAACAAATTTGTGATCAGTAGTCCTGGAGGATATCATGAGCTTAAGGAAAGAAGGATTCCTGGGACACAGCGTGACAGGAGGGACACATTTGATATGATGTCATAGCCCTGCTCTCAAATGTACATAGAGCTCAAAATTATTCTTATAAATTATGTTGGTGGTCCTGCTCCTTCTAAGGATCTCCTTCCAACATTGCCCTTGCTAAAATACATACAGTCAGATATCCATTCTCACTGATGAAAATAAGAGCATTCATCATGTGAAAATCAAATTCAATTTTCAGTAATCGCATCATTTTAGATAGATAGAAAATTCAATACAAATGATCATCTACTTGAATTAATCACCACATCATCTTCAGAATGTAATTAATATTCGGTGCTAGGTGATTTTAATTTTCATTTAGATGCTGCTAACAACCCTAATACTATAAGCCTGACTGACAATCTAGCCATTTTTGGACTGACTCAGATTGTTCAGGAACCAACACATCTGGCAGGCCATACGTAAGACAGTATTTTTACAAATAATGGACTTGTTGAAGTAAATAGTTCACAACCTCTAATTGGGTCAGACCACCATCGTGTCCACTTCACTATTAATATTTCTCACAACAACATGTGTTGTAGGGACAGACGCACTCTGGTTAAACTATGTCCTTGGAAAAAAATATGTCAACAAGAATTGACCATTGTCTTGAAGGAGAAACCCCCAATAAGCTCAGACCCTAATGAGGCAGCAACTAACTTTAATAATTGGATCAACCAGGCAGTAAACCTGCTGGCACCGGAAGTGACCATGAAGGCCAGGAGAAGGCTTGTATCACCTCCTTGGTACTCAGTGGGGTTCTTAAACAAATTAAAATCAAATGCCGACATAAGGAACGCATTTGCAGATGCACATAGCTTGGCTCATAAAAACGACTACTGTTTAGCTGTAAATGAATATAAGAAGGCAATAACCCAGGCAAAGACAGCTTACTTTACCTCCAAAATCCAGGAGGCCACAAATTCCTCAAAGAAACTGTTTAAAACAGTAACTGCCCTGTTGCGTTATTCGCAAGACACAATCTTTGTCACAGACCAAACTTTCATCGACAAACTTGCAGTCTTCTTTCAGAACAGGGTCCAGTTTGTCTATGAGGAACTTCTGAATTGTCCTGAAGTCAGTGGAAGGAACCATCAAAAGGTTCAGGGTGAGCAAACCTTCCAATGTAGCCTGACTCAGTTCTCTGCCTTAAGAGAAGAGCATGTGGTAGACTTACTGTTGCAAACCAAGTCTGGGTCCCCACTTGACCCATGTCCCCCACATATCTTACATCTGGTATCAGAGTAGGTCTGTGCATCACTGACCCCTCTACTAAATCTAGTCATCAGTTCAGGGATTTTACCTTTGGGCTGGAAAATGGCTTGTATTCGACCTATTCTAAAAAAAAACAACACATTGGAGCCCCTGGAAGCTTAAAACTACCGCCCGATCTCCTGTCTACCTTTACCGTCCAAAAATCTGGAGAAAGCCATAAACTCAGAGTTGATGGCCTATCTAGATTCTAATAACATTCTTGACTCCACCCAGCATGGTTTTAGAGCTCGGCATTCCACAGAGTCAGCTCTGATCATGGCTACAGAGGGCGGCCCTGATATTGTTAGACCTCACTGCAGCTTTGATACCGTAAATCACGCAGTATTAGTAAGTAGGCTGCAGGCCGTCGGTGTCAGTGGCAAAGCTCTGGCCCTTCTAACATAATTTCTGTCCTCCAGGGACCAAATAATACACTGGGAGGGATTTAGGTTGAACGGTTCATTTTCCCGGGTGGAGTGCCCCAGGGCTCAGCCCTGTCCTCGACCATGTTCAATATTTACGTAGCCCCGCTAGCCAGACTAATCAAAAATCATGGTCTAGTGCTCGTGTCTTACGCTGATGACACACAGCTAGTAGTGTCTGTCACGCAAAATGGGGACGTGTCAGCTGAACTGTTTGCAACTGTCTTTCCTCACTGATGTCGTGGATGAATACAATTTTCTGAAACTTAGCACCGAAAAAAAGAGATCTTGGAATTTGGTCAGAAACCTTCAATTTGGAGCCAATTATGGTGGCTCACCGAAGCCGGAACCTGCCCGGTTCCCGTGTCTAAGGCTAGAAATCTCCGTTTTTTGATCGACAGAGATCTAACACTTGCCTCCCAAATAAACCAAGAGGCCTCAGCCTGCTCTTTTACGTAGAGGGTCCAACATAAGATTCTTCCATTCATTCCGTTCTCTTTGAGGAAAACAGTGGTAGGAGCCTTAGTTCTACCAATAATAGACTATTATAATGCCCTCTATTTAGGCGATGGAGTAAAACAGCTCACTAAACTTTAGTCACTGCAAAATGTAGCAGCACGAGTACTGCTTGCTTTTCTGCCAGTATAAACCTACTTCCCTGGCTTCCAGTGAGAAGGCGGGTGGAGTATAAAGCTCTTTGCCTAGTGCTCACAGCCCTCTACGGAGGAGGGGCGATAGACGTACAAACCCTTATTTCCCCGTTACGTTCCACTGCGTCGCCTGAGATCCACTGACACTGGACTAGTTATTCTTCCGAAGATAAAAAGAGTTAGACGGGGAGGAAAACTTTTTTTGTTCCAAGCAGCCAAATTATGGAACTCCCTCCCCATCCAAATGCGACTCTAGTCTTGCTGCACGCTTTTTAGGAAAAGTATAAAAACCTGGCTCGTCACGCAAATCTAATCTTTTTAGGCTGTCCCGGTTCCACCTTATCTAGCACCAAGACGCCTCGGCAATAGTGTGCTCTACAAATATCCTCAGTTAGTCAGTCAGAATAAGTTCACTTAACACTTTTTGGGCCATTAATATCAATGCCTAATGCTTCCAGTTCCCTCTTAGAACTTTCCTCAAGGACTAGCTAAGTGCAGTTTAAGTATACATCAGTGCAATTCTATCATATTTCTTTGATCATCCTACCTAAATTATTTCCAACATTGGTTCTATCCCAAAACCTGCTTCCCCAGAAAAAAATCCAACAACTTCCCCTGAAGAAACACCTTTCTCTGTGGCTTCAACACAAGGGAAATATGTAACTGGGATGATATCAAGTAATGCATTTTGGACTGTGCAGCTGGTGCTGGTTCTCTCTGACTTGGACCACACTTCTATGCTGTTGACCACAGCTGGCCAGAACCGTGTAACCAGCTGCAGCACATCCTCAGCACCATGCGCATGGCCAGCTCCCAGTCATATGCATGGCACTCGCACATAGGCACAGTGGGCCCGATTCACAGAACTAACTTAAAACAAAATCCTAAACTTACTACTAATGGTATTCACAGAAGTTAGGATTTTGTCTGAAGTTTGTCTTAAGACAAACTTAAGACAGACTTAAGACAGACTTAAGACAAACTTAAGACAGACTTGTCTTAAGTCTGTCTTAAGTCTGTTTTAAGTTTGTCTTAAGTCTGTCTTAAGTCTGTCTTAAGTTTGTCTTAAGACAAACTTAAGACAAAATCCTAACTTCTGTGAATACCATTAGTAGTAAGTTTAGGATTTTGTCTTAAGTTAGTTCTGTGAATCAGGCCCAGTATGAGAAAGGTTAGCAGTCTAGTCCTTTACAGCATCCCTCAGATACTGGCCTGAGTGTATGTTCATTGAGGAGGGGGTGTAATGTCTTCCATTCCAGCAGACTGATGCCTTTAATTGCATGGTAGAAAAGACATACAAGGAAATAAAAAGGCAAATTCAATATCAGCACTTGTTTGTAGGAGGACTGGAAGTGATTTGGATGGATCCAATGTTTCTGATCACTTCACTGACTCTTTTGCACTCTTCTTCTTCATAATCACTGTAATGCATCTCCAACAGCTCATAGCTGCATCACATGATGGAATGGTGGAATAAGGAGTCAGTAAGTAGCAAGTTTATTAAACAAGCTACCCAGTGAACAGCTGATGAAATTAGGAAATTATGGATATATAGTCAATTTATTGAGACCCCAAATTAATAGAAAAACGCACAAAATGATGTATGAGGTATTGAATCCTGTTTCCAGATATTAAAATAAAGGTTGTCAAAATAGGGCAGCACGTCCAATGATACTTAAAAAATAGGAATTCAAAAATTAGTGAGGTCAAATAATGAGGAAAAGGCTATATGTTATGATGATTTTTGAAATAAATAGCAGAAAAACAGAGAGCGAGGACAAGAGAGAATAAATGGAGATCAAAGAGAGAACAAAAACAGCAATGGGACAAAGTCTGGAAGTAAAAGGTGCTATAAGAGGAAGTAATTAGGAACAGGGAAAACGCAGGACGTTTTGGGTTGCCATCCCACTACATCCAAAATAATAATAAAAATGCAGATAGAATCTATGCAACCAAATAATCTATATAACCTTATAAATATAAAGATTGGTCTAGCTTATCCTATTGACTTTGGCAAGTCTTGTACAACTGCCCTGTTGGCTTTGCCTATGCTTGTACAATTTCAGCACAAGCACTGACAAAGAAAATAGTTTTAAACTGTCATTTTAGAATGCTATTCTGTGCAGGACCTTTGTACAACCTTAAACACAAGAGGACCACTATAAGATGGCTGCCGTGTTCAGAGGCATCTAGATGTCCTCCGTGGAACAGCACAATAGCAATACTAAAGTATATAACATAGCACTACACGATGGTCAACTGCCAATGTTTGCAGCACAATTGTACAAGCATTAGCAAAAGAGAGAAGCCATCAAATCTGGAGAAGACACCTCAAATAGACAGGAAAGCCATTCAATCATGAGCAAGTGGCAGACCCAAGGCCCAACAAGTAGAGTATGGTAAGTATTGGCTACAATGCTGTCTGTAGCAGACTGTACAAACTGCCTGTTGAGAGACTGCAAAAACAGAAGGAGTCCAAATTTTCCAAATAAATGGCAGTCGAAAGGTTGTAATTGTGTGTTTCCTGAACACCTTTCATTTTGAAAAAAACAAGTAAATCGGGGTTGAATTTTATGGAACCTATTCCTCAAATAGTTTTTTCCATAAATTCACATAGATATTTTCTGAGCATCCAGAAGTAGAATAATTGAGATAGGGATAGAAAAAAGACAAGCTGCAGCCTTGAAAAGAAAGAGTGGAGCTGAAAATGACTGAATGGGAGGAAAAGACCAATTAAAAATGAGTGAGAGGTCGAGAAAGAAGGCAGTGCGAGTAGCTAGGCGATCAAAAGGGGTGATAGGAAACAGGACACACTGAGAGAAGACACAAAGGCAGGGAGCAGAGCACAGAAAGCGGAAACATTTCTGCGGAATGGATTACTTCTGACTGCCAAATGTTCGTGGGCTGGCAGTCTATCTTAAACAATGTCCTGCTTTGTTTGTGCACAGACTAAACAAACTGGGAGTGTTATGGTAGAGGCTGTTTTTAATAGCTGCCAATTTCTTGGCTACCATTTAATGTTCCCAGCCTGTATTCTAACGTTGTTGCCGTGAGATTAGAGTGATGTCTCACAGTCCGTTGTTTGTGTCTGAGGCAGTCAAGACGCTTATACGTTACCCCAGAAACAGCCATGTGCTGCTCAGTATGTTTTGTGCATTTTGAATTTTATGGCAAGACCGGAGGCTCCTGTTATGCTTTTTTCTTATCTTGATTTATCCAACAGCAGCCAAGATAAGTGAAAACTACAGTTCCCAGGGGCCCAGGTAAACAGACTGGCCAATGGGAACAAAGAAAAAACGAGATCAGATAACCAATCATGACATAGCAGGCTATATAATATCACATCTGACTGCGGAGCTTCCTCTTTTCTTGCGACTTGCAGTCAGATAAGTGACTTATCTTTTGCTCCCATTGTTGTAATTTGTTATGCGCATATATATATCTATAATTGCTGTGTATTTCATATTTTATTGTGCAGCCTTCTCTTGTTGCGCTACTACTCGGCGCTTCTGCAACCTAACTCTGCAGCTTCGTCCCCTGCGACTCGCTCCATTTTCCCCCTCCTCCGCGGGTGTTGCTTCGGTGGTTTCTCCCGGTACCCTCCACTCGCGCTGAGGTGTTCTGTGCTCGCGCTCACATCTAACGGTTTTCGGTGCAGTGCTGGTGGTTTTTCCCTTATTTACCTCATGGACCTCAGCGCTTCTTGTCTTCTCAGGCCACAACTGAGCTCCGGAGCACTCGTCAGCTGGGACACGCCCCTGGGAGTGGTTTTCTTTACTCGTTCCTCCCTCTTGGCTTTCAGTTAACCCCCGGTTACCTCTCTATGCTGGTATTACCTTTATTAATGGAGTTAGACAGTTCTCCTGAGCCTTTTCAGGCCAATGAAGAAGGTGAAGCCTTTAAACATGATTTAAATAAATTCATTGATACCTCTGTGGAGAATGCAGTGCAGGTGTCCATGAGACGCATGTCCAAGGGTATGGAGAATTCAATGTTAAGCCTCCTGTCCAAAGCTCTGGCCCAGTCTGCGGGGGATAGCAGAAAGAGAAAGGTGGGTTCCCCTGCTTCCTTACATGCTTCCAAATCTGCGTCTTTGTTAACTAGCGAGATTTACTCGTGTTTGATTGAGGACCAAGTGTTCCCAGGCCTCCTTCAAAGGAGGGGTTTGTAGGTACCGAGGGCAAACGTTAACAAAAAGTGAAGCACGCGGAGTTACCAAAGAAAATGGTAATTTCCACCATCTTGGACACTGGTGACGACATGAATAACGCAGATGACCTTTTTGATGCTTTTGATGTTTCTGCCCCCACTCCCCTCCTAACAAAAAATCCAAGTCAGATTCTGTCCCTTTTGAACCAGTTTTTGATTCAGAAGGGCTCCCTATGTTTGACCCTTCCTCTATATGACATCCTAACTCCACAGAATGGCTGCCCGCTTCTCATGTGGGAGAGTGCATTTCAGCTAGGCTTCGGCTACCTTTGGAGACCACTCGAGACAGGTCGAGATTGAAATCAGAGTGTCCCAAACCCTCTTTGCCTGACAAGGATACTTTAGTCCCTTCCATTGATCAACCCTTACTTACCTTCTTTTCAAAGTTTGGTAAGGACCCTCACAAAGGGGTGGACGAGGCCTGGTCCACTTGCCAGGATAAATTACTTGATGTGGGTCCTTGGATGTGCATCTCTGACATGGCCGAGTCGGCACGGTTAGATGGCTCTGTTCTGTCTGCTGAGGACGTCTCTACTTGGGTCCAACGTGCCTTTTGTTTACTTGGGAACGTCAATGCCGCTATTACGCACAAATAGCCGTAAGGGCCTTCTCATCAAGTTACATCCCAAGCTGGCCAATATGGCTCCCCTGGACCCAGGCAGTAAGGTTAATGAACTTCTTGTTAGAACCTTGCCCCTTTTGGTACAGTCCATCCACCCCTTCTCCCTGTCCCAGTTGGTTTCCCCCGCCCTGGAGTTCACTATGGAATGTTGAGGAACTCTCCAGTGAGGAGAGTGGATGGCCACGAATAAACAGTACTCTTGAACCTACCTGGTTTCCTGTCTTCCTTGGAACTTCAACACTTCTCTTCTGAGAAAATCTAGTCAGAGATCTCAGCAGGTTTGTCTCCACCTTCGCCTCTTTGGACAAGGCACAGCAATCTATAAAAAAGTTTTCTTCACCCCGGGTTTTTGGACGGGCCGGCAGAGGCAGGAGTCACTCGTCCGGCCGTCCCTACAACAACCAAGGCTCCAGAGGATCCTTCAACAACTCTGCCCAAGACTACAAACCTCAATTCTACCAGTAGTGGGTAAAGGTTTCCGAGGTCGAGGCCAGAAGAACTATCATAACAAGACCAACAATCAACACAGTAGGTCTTTCTCCCCCTCCTCCTGTGGGAGGACGATTAAAACTGTTTCTATCAAATTGGCAAACTATCAGCACAGATCCATGCATTCTAAATACAGTTCAAGGCTATTTTATAGAGCTTTATTCTCCGCCTTCCCAGACTATGCTCCCCTCCTCTGTTTTTTTCCAACTACACTGGTCTTCTAATCTCGTCCGAGATCCAGACCCTTCTCCAGAAACAGGCCATTCAAATAGCTCCTTTCGATCCTACAGGTTTCCTAAGTACCATCTTCTTTGTTCAGAAAAAGAACAAAAAGCTACGTCCAGTAATCAATCTGAAATGGTTCACTCAGTTCCTAGTGTACCACCACTTCAAGATGGAGACTATTCTTCACTTAAGGGATATACTTTGTCCAAACGACTGGATGGTTCGATTGGACTTACAAGAAGCTTACCTTACCATTCCCATTCACCCCTCCCATTCCAAGTTTCTACAATTCCAGTGGTTGGGAGTGACTTACCGATTCACCTCTCGGCCTTTCATCAGCACCCTGGTGCTTTGCAAAACTCCTGAAACCGGAGGTAGCCTTCCTTCGATCCCTTGGAATCAGACTTATCCCATTCTCCTCGTCTGGACCCCCGTCAGCACTGAAGACACCACCCACGTGATGAACAGCATCCACTCCGGCTCCCCAGCGGACCCCTGTCCACACCACATCTTTAACAAAGCCGACACCATCATCACACCCCAACTACGGCACATCATCAACAACTCCTTCGCATCTGCCACCTTCCCGCAGAGATGGAAGCATGCGGAGATCAGCGCCCTACGGAAGAAACCCACCGCGGACCCCACGGATCTCAAGAACATTCGCCCAATCTCGCTCCTACCGTTTCTCGCCAAAGTCATCGAGAAGACCGTCAACAAACAGCTGACCGCATTCCTCGAGACAAACACCTCCCTCGACCCATCACAGTCCGGTTTCCGAGCAAACCACAGCACCGAGACCGCACTCGGCTCGGCGGGGTCTTGAGTCCTAATATGTCCATGGACTCGACAATTCTCGCTCTGGTGCCTACTCGATTAATGGGTTCACACTCTGCGACTCTGGGCAATAGCTTGCTTAATCTCCACAATGGCCCCTCGCGGCGGGATGCCTGGCTTTCACCTTGCTGATACCCTGCAGGGGTTATCTCACAGGGGAATACCAGGACGGGTTCCCTAAGCAAGCGCTTAGAAACCAGTGGTGATTTGCGCTATATAAATTCATGTACATTTACATTTACATTTACTCATCGCAGCCACCAACGACATCAGGTCCCTGCTCGACAACGGGGAAACTGTTGCCCTCATCCTCCTCGACCTATTTGCCGCATTTGACACTGTCTGCCACCGCACCCTAACAACCCGCCTCCACCACGCCGGGATCCAAGGAAAAGCCCTGGAATGGGTCACCTCCTTCCTCTCAGACAGAACTCAGAGAGTCCGCCTACCTCCCTTCCGATCAGCGGCCACCAAAATCATCTGCGGCGTTCCTCAAGGATCCTCGCTCAGCCCCACCCTCTTCAACGTCTACATGAGCCCCCACGCAGGCATCGCGCGCCGACACAACCTAAACATCATCTCCTACGCGGACGACACCCAACTGATCCTCTCCCTTACCAACGACCCCGCCACCGCCAGAGCCAGCCTCCAAGAAGGAAGGAAAGACGTAGCAACATGGATGGAGCTCAGCCGTCTGAAACTGAACTCGGACAAGACAGAAGTCCTCCTCCTCAGACCATCCCCCTGCGCCTGGGATGACTCCTGGTGGCCCCCGGCACTGGGCAATGCCCCCATCCCCACGGACCACGCACGCAACCTGGGCTTCATCCTGGACTCATCCCTCACGATGACCAAGCAAGTCAAAGCCGTCTCATCATCCTGCTTCAACACCCTGCGAATGCTCCGCAATATCTTCTGGTGGATCCCCACCGAAACCAGAAAAACAGTCACCCAGGCCCTCGTCACCAGCCGTCTAGACTACGGGAACGCCCTCTACGCTGGAACCACAGCCAAACTACAGAAAAGACTCCAACGCATACAGAACACCCCGCACGACTCATCCTGGACATCCCCCACCACAGCACATCACTCCCCACCTGAGAGACCTACACTGGCTCCCCGTCAGCAAGAGAATCACGTTCAGGCTCCTCACCCACGCACACAAGGCCCTCCACGACATGGGCCCAGCATACCTCAACGACCGCCTCACGTTCTACACACCCACCCGCCAGCTCCGCTCCGCCAGCCTCGCCACCGTCCCACGGATTCGCAGAAGCACCACTGGAGGAAGATCCTTCTCCTACCTGGCGGCCAAGACGTGGAACTCCCTCCCCACCCACCTATGGTTGACCCAGAACCATCTCGCCTTCAGGAAGCAACTCAAGACCTGACTCTTCAAACAGTAGCAGCAGCCCCCCCCTAACTCCCCTACCGTCTTGAGACCCTGGTGAGTAGCGCGCTCTATAAATGTGTTTGATTGATTGATTGATTGACTTATCATCTATCTGGATGACATTATGATCATGAATGCAAAAAAGCAGCTCCTTCTGTCCGAGCTGAGCACCACCCAGTGTCTGCTCTCAGAGCTGGGGTTTCTCCTCAATCTCGAAACATCTATGCTTATTCCGTCTCAGAACATGGAGTTCTTGGGTTTCCTTGTAGATTCCGCCGGAACCTCCCTTCGTCTTCCCCAGGCAAAGGTCTCCACGATCAAGGCGGAGATTACGGGCATCCTTTGGACTTCTCTAATATCTCTGAGGTCTCTTGCGAGAATAGTCGGCCTTCTCTCTTCATCAATCCAGGCCATCTTTCCGGGTCCTCTGCACTATTGGGCTCTTCAAAGTCTAAAAATCTGACATCTGCGCCAAGGCTTGGCCTACGCCGACCATATCGTTTTGGACCAAGAATCACGCGATGAACTTCAATGGTGGATAGACCATTTAGATTTAGAAGTGAAGTAGTGTGGCTCACTGGTTAGAGGCGGCAGACCCGAGAGCAGAGGACGGCCCGGGACCAGGGTTCGATTCCCGGCGCGGCAGGTTTCTGGACCAGGGTCAGCGGACTCGATAATTCTCTCGCCTCGGTGCCCACTCTGATCAGCGATCACACTCTGCAACTCTGGGCATTAGCTTGCCTCATCTTCACTAACGGCCCCACCAGACCGCCGGGGATGCCTGGTCTCACCCTGGAGATACCCATTAAGGGACCATCTCTCAGGGAAGCCAGGAAGGGTTTCGCAGCGGTCGAAGCGCCTTGGGACCCTACGGGTAAGTAGTGCGCTATATAAATGCCTATACATTTACATTTACATTTAGATGCGTGGAACAAGCGAGCTATCTTCGCTTCGGCCCCAGATCTTGTGTTAGAATCAGATGCCAGCCTGTCGGGTTGGCGCGTCCGCTGTGGTCCATTATCATCTGGCGGTACATGGTCTCTCGAGGAGTCGAAATTGCACATCAATAGTTTACAGATGCTTGCAAACTCCTTTGCAATTCAAAGGCTTTCGAAAAACAGGGTTTGTTGTTCCATCCTGCTTCGCATGGACAATGTTTCTGTGGTCCGCTATATCAACCATCTTGGCGGTACCAAATCCAAACCTCTGGCAGAGCTGGCGAAGAGTCTTTGGGAATATTGCCTGTCAAATCAGCTTTCCTTGATGGCGGAGTATCTTCCGGGAGATCTCAATTCTGTGGCGGATTGGCATTCTCTGTATCTCCGAGACTCCAGCGACTGGAAGCGCTTTCCGTCCATTTTCCTATCTCTTTCTCAAAAATGGGGTCCTTTCTGCATGGATCTCTTTGCTTCCCGTCTCAACTCTCAGTTGCCCCGCTTCTTCTGCTAGAGTCCAAATCCTTCAGCCTTAGCAACGGACGCTTTCCTTCAGGATTGGTCTCTCCATCTCAATTACACTTTTCCTCGCTTCCTTATGAGCAGCAGAGTTTTTTCCCAGGTACGTTGTCAGTTCACTGCCTTGGTTCTGTTAGTCCCCTTTTGGCAATGGCAGATTTGGTTCCCCTCCCTGTTGGAGAGGGCAGTAGATTTTCCAGTTCTTCTCCCAGCACGTGAGGATCTGCTCCTGAAGCCTCAGGGTTTACAACACAGCCTCATTCTGAACAATTCCCTGGTCCTGTTGGCCTGGAAAGTTTCCGGCCTTTCTCTCCTGACATCCTGATTTCACAAGAGGCTTCTCTCTTTATCAGCAAAGCCTGGGATCTTGGGACCTCCAAAGCTTACAAATTCGCCTGGTCTCTTTGGGCAAGTTGGTGTCTGGAAAGGCATATCGATCCCCTTTAAGCCCCTCAGAATTTTGTGATCAATTTCTTGGCCTCTAAAGCCGGTGCAGGTAAGTCATTCAGAACAGTCAACTTGTACCGATCCGCTATTTCTCTCAACCATGCTCCCATCGATGGCAAGCCAGCAGGCGCTCACCTTTGATCTGTCACCTTCTGAAAGGAGTTAGTTGTTCCAAACCTCCGTTGGCTAAGTATTCATCTTTATGGGATGTTTCTCAAGTTGTTTTCTGATTGGCCAGATAATGCTGCACTTTCGTTGAAAATGTTATCTGCTAAGCTTACTATGCTTCTGTGCCTAGTTTCCATTAAACTTGTCTCTGATGTTAGAGCATTGGATATTTCTTCTCGCCAGTTTTCTGCTACAGGTGTTGAGTTCCAGATTCATAGACAAACTAAAACAAACTTGAATTCTGTATTCTACCCTTATTTTCCCTCTCATCCCAAGTTATGTGTAGGCCAGTGTTTAAAAGTGTATGAACAAAGGACTTCTGATCTCAGAGCGCCCTCTCCTTCCCAACTCCTTATCTCTTTCCGTAAGCCCCATCTTCCTGTCTCCTCCGCCACCCCTGCCCGTTGGGTGCGATGGGTTATGTCTCTTGCGGGCATTGATGTCTCCGTTTTTGGAGCCCATTCCACTAGGGGAGCCATGGCATCTAAAGCCTTTTGGGCAGGCTCCCACCTTGAGATCATTCTGAGATCAGCAGACTGGACTAATGATAATGTTTTTCGTTTGTTATATTGCAAGCCAATTAATACTGTGGCTTCTGTGGTGGTTGATATTCTTTGAACAAGCATAATAGGAGCCTCCAGTCTTGCCATAAAATGTAGATTTTCCGAGTTGTTATGACGAAAAGTCTTAATTTTATTAAAGACACGGAGCCGAGTATTATCTCACCTCTACACTACTAACTTGTGTTCTTCCTCCCTTCAGCAAATCCGGCATCTTCGTGATGATCCTGCTCTCCACCAATTATGGTCTTCATCTCAGTGGATCTCCTCTCCTTCCTGCTTGGAGTCATCTTCAGGGAATCTTGCTGTTCGTTTCTCCTGGATACCTTTGGCCCAAGAAGTTTGTTCCTGGACTTTGGCTCTCTCGATTGATTTTGCGATTATTCCATTGTTTTCTGAATTTATCTTATCTGCTCGTCAGCGAAAAGAGGAAGCTCCGCAGTCAGATGTGACGTTATATAGCCTGCTATGTCATGATTGGTTATCTGATCTCGTTTTTTCTTTGTTCCCATTGGCCAGTCTGTTTACCTTGGCCCCTGGGAACTGTAGTTTTCGCTTATCTTGGCTGCTGTTGAATAAAGCAAGATAAGAAAAAAGCATAATACTCGCCTCTGTGTCTATAATAAAATTAAGACTTTCCATCATAACAACTAGGAAAATCTACATTGTTCGCAGAGCCCGGCTTTGGCCGTTTATGCAGCTTCACCTAAAGCTGAGATGTGCATATTGGGCCAAAGTGGGAGCAGCACAAAGCACTAAAAAGCTCTATAAGTGTGGAAAAGGCTGCTTTATTGAAGACCAGCAGCCCGTCCCCACGCTGTCCGGGTATGAATTGCTGCCGGCCAGTAGTATATTGTTTTGTAGGATTTCGTTTTGATAGCATTTCTTATCTGTGACAGGCCTGTGAAACATTCCGATACACAGTGCACTGCTGATGCACTTATGAGTGCGCATTCAGTAGTGTGTGAACTCGAGTTTTCCTACTTTATTGTTCCTTGCAATATTATATAGCGCGAACTCGACAACATGGCATGAGCACAATTTACATTACAGAAGAACACATTCATTTGTGGTAGGCAAGGGGAGACAAAGCGATTTGCCTGGAATCACAGGATGTTGAGCTGATACCTAGATACGAACGTAGCTCCCCATATTTTTATGGTTCAGGGTAGGTTTGGATTTTGGGGTACAGGGGTATTTTAGGGTTCATGGCTAGGTTTGGGTTTTGGGGTACAGGGGTATTTTTATGGTTCAGGGGTAGGTTTGGATTTTGAGGTACGGGGTATTATAGGGTTCAGGGCTAGGTTTGGGTTTTGGGGTACAGGGGTATTTTTATGGTTTAGGGATAGGTTTGGGTTTTGGGGTACAGGATATATTTATAGGGTTAAGATGGGTTAGTGTTTAAGGGTGTTGGGGTATTTTAAGGAGTAAGGGTGGGTTATGTTTATGGGGTGCAGGTGTATTTAAAGGGAGCAGGGTGGACACCCGGAGCTGAAATGTACAGAACCTGGGAAGAAAAAACAATGAAATATTGGGCACAACGCTCGCTTTTTTTTCCGTAATCCCACGCCCGCACTCGTCCACGCCCCCAACACACGCCCACAGCATACGATATGAGACATGGCATGCATGGCGGAACGTACCACACGCCCCCAGGATTTGTCACGCCCCTAGCACACGCCCACAGCACAACGCAGACACGCCCACAAGGGACTACTTTGCTGGCACGGTTCTTTTACCTTTTAAATGTATATGGTGGGCGTCTGCATAGCTTATGTCCTTCTGCTGCAACTGCCCTTTCCAACGCTGTATTGGATGTTGTGATTGGGGCTGTGGTTCCTGAGATTACCCACCTCAAATGTTTAAGCTCTCTCTTTATTATATTAGTACTAGCAACCCGTCCCGACGTTGTCCGAGTATGAATTGCTGACGGCCAGTAGTATATTGTTTTGTAGGATTTCGTTTAGATAGCATTTCTTATCTGTGACAGGCCTGTGAAACGCTCCGAATCACAGTGCACTGCTGATGCACTTAAGAGTGCGCGTTCAGTAGTGTGTGAACTCAAGTTTCCCTTCTTTATATTTCCTTGCAATATTATATAGCACAAACTCGACAACATGGCAAGAGCACAATTTACATTGCAGAAGAACACATTCATTTGTGGTAGGCACTGGGAGACAAAGCAATTTGCCTGGAATCACAGGATGTTGAGCTGATGCCGAGATTCGAACGTAGCTCCGCTGCTCTAAAGTTCGCAATTGTAGAACTTGTGGCGGGAAGTGTGTCTAAAAGTGTATGTCTGTGCTGGCCATCAATGAGAGGGACCTGTGCATTTTTCAAATGGGTGGTGAAAAAATATGAGTATGTTGCTGGAGATGTGTGCCGCCATGCCACCAATGCACTTACCAGGGGAGGGTAAACACCCATTATTCTGCAACTTTCTTTCCGCATACCATCACTCCGCATACTTTCATTACGAAAGTACCATGACTCTGCAATGCCATTAGAACGCATGGCATTACATTTTATATGCTTTTACCACACGTACATTTACAATGAAATTCGTTGTAAATGCATGAATGGTAAAAGCATGTTTTTTAAAAATGTTTGGATAAGGTAAGTATGAGTATAGGGGTATATGTTTTGGGGTGTTTGGGTATTTTAAGGGTTCAGGTATCGTTTTGGGTTATGGGGTACAGAGGTAGTTTCAGGGTTTAGGGATAGGTATGGGTTTTGGGGTACAGGGGTATTTTTAGGGTTCAGGGCATGGTTTGGGTTTTGGGGTATAGGGGTATTTTTAGGGTTCAGGGGTAGGTTTGGGTTTTGGGGTACAGCGGTATTTTTAGGGTTCAGGGCTAGGTTTGGGTTTTGGGGTACAGGGGTATTTTTAGGGTTCAAGGGCTAGGTTTGGGTTTTGGGGTGCATGGGTATTTTAGGGTTTAGGGGTAGGTTTGGGTTTTGGGGTACAGGGGTATTTTTACGGTTCAGGGGTAGGTTTGGGTTTTGGGGTACAGGGGTATTTTAAGGGTTCAAGGCTAGGTTTGGGTTTTGGGGTACAGGGGTATTTTAGGGTTCAGGGGTAGGTTTGGATTTCAGGGTACAGTGGTATTTTTGGGGTTTAGGGCTAGGTTCTGGTTTTGGGGTACAGGGGTATTTTTAGGGGTCAGGGATAGGTTTGGATTTTGAGGAATAGGGGTATTTATAGGGTTCAGGGCTAGGTTTGGGTTTTGGGGTACAGGGGTATTTTAGGGTTCAGGGGTAGGTTTGGATTTTGAGGAATAGGGGTATTTATAGGGTTCAGGGCTAGGTTTGGGTTTTGGGGTACAGGGGTATTTTAGGGTTCAGGGGTAGGTTTTGGTTTGGGGTTTCATGGGTATTTTAGGGTTGAGGGGTAGGTTTGGGTTTTGGGGTACAGGGTTATTTTGAGGGTGCAGGGCTAGGTTTGGGTTTTGGGGTACAGGGGTATTTTTAGGGTTCAGGGGTAGGTTTGGGTTTTGGGGTACAGGGGTATTTTAAGGGTTCAAGGCTAGGTTTGGGTTTTGGGGTACAGGGGTATTTTTAGGGTTCAGGGGTAGGTTTGGTCGTTGGGGTACAGGGGTATTTTAAGGGTCCAAGGCTAGGTCTGGGTTTTGGGGTACAGGGGTATTTTAGGGTTCAGAGGTAGATTTGGGTTTTGGGGTACAGTGGCATTTTTAGGGTTCAGGACTAGGTTTGCGTTTTGGGGTACAGGGGTATTTTTAGGGTTTAGGGATAGGTTTCGGTTTGGGGGTACAGGGTATATTTATAGGCTTAAGATGGGTTAGTGCTTAAGGGTGTTGGGGTATTTTAAGGAGTAAGGGTGGGTTATGATTATGGGTTGCAGGGGTATTTAAAGGGAGCAGGGTGGGATTAGTACATGATATGAGACATGGCATGAAGAGCGGAACGTACTACACGCCCCCAGCGTTTGTCACGCCCCAGCACACGCCCACAGCCCAACGCAGACACGCCCACAAGGGACTACTTTGCTGGCACAGTTCTTTTACCTTTTAAATGTATATGGTGGGCCGTCTGCATAGCCTATGTCCTTCTGCTGCAACTGCCCTTTCCAACGCTGTATTGGGTGTTGTGATTGATGCTGTGGTTCCCGCCTCAAATGTTTGGGCTCTCTCTTTATTATATTAGTATGGATAGACAGGTGCACCTCACAATAAACACTTTGCTTGGCCTTTGCCATACAAAACTAAACCTCACTAACTTTACTTCCTACAAACCACCCCACCCCTAAAGTTTCCCCATAACTTGCAACATTTTATAACCCCTCCACCTTGTACATTCCATGCTGTCACATTAACCTTGTAACCTCTTCTAACTTAACTATAACTATCTAACTAAACATTTCCTATGCTACCTTCCCCTTCCTACCTACTCCCGGAACAACTTTCCAAACCTCACCTTAACTTGTAAAAAAATCGAAACCAGTAGTTAGCAAGAAAAAACGCCAGCACCTGCTTCAAGCGACACCCACTGTACAACCACAGCCCCTAGCGCACCTGTACCCAAGAAAACTACCTCCTGAAAGGATTTTATTTGGAGAAAACACACCCCACTCCCCCTACCCCCCCCTCCCACCCACCGCTGAAATTTGGGAGGGAGGGCAGCCCCAAATTTTTTACAAACCACCCAGTTGCCCAAACCGGCCGCCGTGTCACCTTACTGAAATGGTGATATGGCATCCTAAAATGGACGGTTTGGAGCAAAACTGCTCAAAGTGTAGCCCAAAGAGCCCAATTGGGCTCTGAGCTGCACTGTTGCCCAAAATTCCCCGGGGGCACGCCTCCCGGTGGTCGGCTGCCCCCCAAAGCCCTATGAAGGAGAAATAGACTTGCGTCATGGTACCCAGAACACTGTTCCACGAGATAGGAAACCTCCTGGGTACATATTGCGATGGAACAGGATGAGCCTTTGCGCATCTTTGCATCCACCTCACTGTGCTAGATATCCTTCCGCCACTGCAGGAAGTTCCATGATGAAGATGTCGAGTCCAAGCAGCAGCATCCATTGTATTTCCCCGCTGCCACTAAGGTGACTGCAGCGATAGCCAAATTTAGGCATTCCAGCCATGGGAAAATTCAGGGGGCCTCATTTATGAAGCCGTGCGTCACTTTTACACCGCTGGTGCGTCACTTTTTGTGACGCACCAGTGTCGTAAAAAATACACCTTGTTGCGCCATATTTACAAAGTGACGCATCTAGGTAGATGCGTCACTTTGTAAACCCCTGCGCCACATTATACCTGCGCCAGGTATAATGTATGCAGGGGGGCGTATTGACGCAAGAAAGGGTAGTAGAAGTGACGCAGTGAAATCTATGAGTTTTCACTGCGCCACTTCTAGGACACAAATGCATCAATTTCTTACGCCTGCCTCACAGCAGGTGTAAGACTGACGCAGGCCCTTTCACATGGGGCTTACCCCATGTGAAAGGATACATTGCTGGAGTTGTGTCACTTTTCTGACACACTCCAGCATTGCGTCACTTTTGTGCCATACAGATACGTCAGAAATACTGACGAATCTGTAACTCCTTGCGCCATGATGCGTCATACTGTAAATATGACGTATCATTGGTGTCGCAAGGAGGGCGCAATGAAAAGTGACGCATCGCTGTTTTCACGCAGCGATGCGTCACTTTTCATAAATTAGGCCCAGGGAACTTTGCACTTTTTCGCAAACTGCAAAATTACCTGATTTCATTTGACTACACATGCATAGTTATATTTGACCTAATTAGAATATCACAACAATTTTTTTCATATTTACGTTGTGTGATAACATTTGCACCAAACAGCAAACTAACTCATAACGCTGGGAAGAACGCAGCCATTTGTCTACTGTACCTGATGTGCTAAGAGGCCATTAAGATTCCCACCCCAGCAAGATGAAGGTGTGCTGTCTCAATTCAATGCTTACCATCCTCTACACCATATCAGCTGTGCAAATATAACTATCAGGCGTGGCCTCTCCCCTTAACTGAAAGAGAATTTGCCACATGAGAGTGATGCTGGTAACTAGCGCCCTACACATTATCATTTGGTGCTATCACGTGGCAAACTGGTTCCACCTAAGTTCTATTACCAAAGAGTTGCATGCTCTTCTAAGTACAGGAGGACTAATCGACAGCCTTTTTACATCATAGAAACTTTTTGCAGGCCATTCATAACACTAGACTGCTCACATCTTCCTGCGGTGCACCTGTGCTGCGACTGTCATATTGGGTTGGATGACCAGGTGTAAGGACATGTCCTATTATCAGACCATCCTCCCTCCAGTCCGTTCTCTAGTTCATGGAGTACCTTCTGTTTCACCCATGGTCCTACAATTACGCTGCACAGTTTTTAATGCACATGCAGTCTTTTTAAATGTGTATAATGCTTTGAGACACTCACAGACACAATTACATGACTCTATCACAGAAGACCTTGCCATGATAATTTACCAATTGAGTGAGGTTGTTTGTTTTTTCAATTAAAAGACTGATCAGCTGTGGTGAAGAACCGGTCCTATATCTCTGTATGGGAATCTGTACTGTAGTCTGTAAGATGGACAATTAAATGGGGAGGAGGTTTCCCTCATCAGACACGTGTGCCCAGATTTATTAACATTTGGTGCAATTCAGCAAGACAACTCCTACCAATATTGACCACAACCTAGACACAATCACTGCATGGGACCCTCCCTCCACACAGACCACTGCCTCCATCGTGAGCACCATCCACGCAGGAACACCCAGAGAACCCTGCCTCCAACATATGTTCAACGTAGGGAGCAACTCCATCAGCAGAGAACTCACCACCACCCTCAACACTTCCATCACCTCTGTTGACTTCCCAGTCGGCTGGAATCATGCAGATGTCAAACTGACCCTCCCAAAAAGAACTCTGCAAACATGGCAGAACTTAAAAACTGTCTCCGTGCTCCCCTTTCCAGCAAAAGTCCTGGAGAAAGCAAAAAACATCCATCTCACCAATCACCTGGAAACACAGAAACTGCTCTGATCAGAGCCAACAATTATATCAGGGCTCTTATGGACAAGGGTGAGACAGCAGCCCTGATCCTTCTCCACCTCCCCGCAGTCTTCAACACTGTGTCACAATAGACCCTCCTATAGGGTCTCCAGCAGATGGACATCCAAGGGAAAGCCCCCACATGGATTGCATTCTTTCTCACCTTTAGAACCCAGAGCATTCACTTCCCACCTTTCTCCTCGGGCCAAAGGCGTCCTACCAGGTTAATCTCTCAGTCTCACCTTGTGCAACACATACATGGCCCCGCTGGGCACCCTTGTCAGAGCCCATGGGATGAACATTATATCTTTCACGGACGACACGCAGCTCATCCTATCCCTGTCCTCAGACCCCACCACCACCAAATCAAACATTCACAGGTGCATGACCAGTGTCACCAGTTGGATGCAGAACAACTGCCTCAAACTCAACACAGACAAAACTGAGGTACTTTTCTTTGGGAGCAGTATCTCCCCTTGGAATGACTCCGGGTGGCCCCTCACCTACACCCACAGAACACGCAAGGAACCTAGGCATCATACTTGACAGCAAGCTCACGATGAGGAAGCAGAAAAACGCTCTCTCATCATCATGTTTCCTCATCCTATGCATGTTGAAGACAATATTCAAATGGCTCCCTACCAACACCAGATGCACCGTCACCCAGGCACTCATTACCAGTCGCCCAGACTATGGCAATTGCCCTCTACGTTGGGATTACCACACAAGTTCTAAACAGACTCCAGACTATTTAGAATGGAGCAGCAAGGCTCACCCGCAACCTTCCAAGGCGAACCCACTTCACCCCCCCACCACCCCCTCAAAGCGTTACACTGGCTCCGTATGAACAAACGGTGCCAGTTCAAACTACTCACCCACCCCTACAAGGCCCACCACAGCAAGGGACCAGCCTACCTCAACCACAGAGTTAACTTCCAGCAGCCCATCAGACAGCTGAGCTCCGAATCTCTCTCCCTGATCCACAGAAGCAGGAGCAGCGGCCACACTTTCTTCCACCTAGCCGCAAAGTCCTGGGACAACCTCCCACTCCAGTTCTGAACAGCTTTGAACCTGCAGGATTTCAGGAAGTGCCTGAAGACCTGGTTGTTCTAAGGATAGCCCTCAGCAGCTGCTATCCCCCCCACCTGGATACCCCCACGGGTGATAAGCAGCGCTCTATAAATCCGGTTTGATTGATAAAAAGTAGAGAAAATGTAGTTTCTTTGTTTCTTCTCATGTGCACAGAGCCAACATCATTTTAAACCTGCTTTGGCCATGTCTTAACCTGGTGCAAATTACATTTTTTATTCCCTATCACACAAGCAGCATAAATGATGTAACTAGGTGTGTCCTTTCTTACTACCAGTCTATGAGTTCTCTAATATGCTCCCTGTAGTGTGAAAAATACAACCTGAAATAGGGGAGGGATGTGAATGGACAGGCTGAGATCCTTAGACAAGATTTAAAAAAATTAATAAAAATACTTATATGAAACTGACACTTTCGAAGATATTCTTTTTCAGTGATCTGAGTAATTTTCTTCAGATTGCCCGCTGGCCTAGACAGAGGCACCTCCCAGCAGCGCGCTCCAGTGCTCAACAAAGGGCACGCTTGAAAACCCCAGCAAGGCAGGCTCAGACATTTTATTCACAGCCTGGATCACCCTTTGAATGGATAAACCCAGAGGTAATCCCCGCCATTGTGCTGTAGGCCTTCACCATTTGGCTGTCAGTGTTTAAAATATGCTGTGTGCTGTTCCAAATTCAAACCACAGAAACAGGGTCCTTAACATGCAGAGCAACACAAAGGAAAATTAGATGCCTTAAGTGGGGATACAGCCATGATTTAGTCTGCGCACACTCTTCCCTTCTTTTTACTACTAGCATTTGCAAAGCAAATAGGGCTAGCATTGGCTGCCAGACTTTTGGATTTGTCAATGTTTGTTTCGGGTTCTTTAGGTTTTTGTAAAACTTTATTTTTGAGGAAGCAGCCAGGCCCTCGATATTGTAAAAGGAAAACATTGGCTAAAAACTAAGGGCCCGATTCACAGAACTAACTTAAGACAAAGTCCTAAACTTACTACCATTTTCGTATTCACAGAGGGCACTTACTCATTTTGGTATTCACAGAAGACACTTACTCATTTCGGTATTCACAGAAGTTAGGAGTCCTAACTTTAGGACTCCTAAATGCCTTCTGTGAATACCGAAAGTCTTAAAATTAGGATTTTCCTCAATTTAGTAGTAGTAAACTTAGGACTCCTAACTTTAGGACTCCTAAATGCCTTCTGTGAATACGGAAAGTCTTAAAATTAGGATTTTTCTCAGTTTAGTAGTAGTAAAGTTAGGACTCCTAACTTTAGAGCTCCTAAATGCCTTCTGTGAATACCGAAAGTCTTAAAATTAGGATTTATCTCAGTTTAGTAGTAATAAAGTTGAGAAAATCCTAATTTTAAGACTTTCGGTATTCACAGAAGGCATTTAGGAGTCCTAAAGTTAGGACTCCTAACTTCTGTGAATACCGAAATGAGTAAGTGCCTTCTGTGCATACCAAAATGGTAGTAAGTTTAGGATTTCGTCTTAAGTTTGTTCTGTGAATTGGACCCTTTAATATTATATGATCTCAAAAAGGACCCATTGACATAGAAGTTGCTGGCACTGGTTTTATGTGTAAATTAGCTCCTTGTGAAAGAGCATGATGCCCGCATGCACAGTGAAGTTACCCAATGGCTGAAGGAGGCTGACCAATCGCCCATGCTGTATGGTCTAGTGTGCAGAATGAAAATATAAATAACACAACATTAGACCAAAGGATAAGGAGGACTGGCCGAATGCCCCTATATGTAGGGATATTATTTAGATAATTGTAGTGAAAACAAGGACCTAAAAAGTGGCAGCACTTTTACATTTGTATTTGTTGACCTCCAAAACCCATACCTTTATCTCGATTTACAAACAATGCTAGGGGTAACTGAAGCCTAATCATGCACAGTCAACCTTCTAGAGATATCATATGAATAATTCTGTGCCCCCAACCTTTTACTCCTCTCTGCTACTGAGGGGCAAGAGAAAAGGTAAAGAGAGGAAACCGCAAAATGATGATGTGTTTTATATGGTGCTCTTTGTCAATTGTATTCCCTTCTTTAAGTGAAGTAAGTAAATGTGTTTATACTACCTAGTGCAATGGCTCTTAATTCAGCAACTTGGGGAGGAAGGAGGGCTGAGTTGGTCTTGCCTGGATTTCATCTTTTGACCTTCATATTATTTCAGATGTCAGCATTGAGTAGTGAGTCATTGAGCTGTTTTAATTTAGCCTCAAAGCCCACTGTAGCCACCTCTCCGGCTATTAAAGGTACACTCCAGTGTTAAAGGCCCACGCAGAAGGCTAGGGTCTTTAACAAGTGAGCGGGCCTTTAATGGCTGGTAGAGCCTAATACAGAGGGCTCTAAGGCTATTAGAATATTCCGCCCTTAGGAGGCCAAATGTTCTACTTTGTGAAACAAAGGCCTCGCGTAGCCTCACATGAAGGGCTCTAAGGCTATTAGAACATTCCGCCCCTAGAGGGCTGAATATTTGATTAGTAAAATAAAGGCCTCACGGAGCCCAAGGAGTGTGAAATCCCCTTGGGCTCCGTGAGGCTTTTGTTCACAGCAACATCTGTGAACAAGCTTTGTAATATTGATGCTCCGGGCTTCCACCAGCCATTAGAAGCCCGGAGCACTCCAGTGTTTTCAATGGAGCGCTCAACATTCCAAATTTCTAATGACTCAGTACTGTCTTTTTTCTGTTTCTGCCGCTGCATTTATTCATAACCCATGATAGCAGGGTCAGCAAGTGCGGTGCCAGGGTTTTCGATAATAACCTGGTGGGAGAAGCTGCTTCCCCTGGCTACACCTAGTCAAGGCCTGTGCCTACTGGTATGCACATACTAAGTGAAATTACCACTCAACAGGGGCAACTACGATGGATCCTTTTGGCATCTGGCATGGGCACATCTAGAAACACCAGATTAATTTTAGTTTTTGCTGAATCTGAACTCTTTTAAGTCCTGTGGTCTAAAGGAGCAGGACCAAGTTCCATAAATGTTTTGCTTCACAAAGTAAGGTTACCACATGTTTCCGTATCATTAGGACAGAACGTGAGTAAATCCTTGTTTATATTAGTCCAATTGTTTCAATTGTACTGACTCAAGACTACAACTCTCAGAATTCAAGGTTTCTTAAATCGTTGAAAATTAGGGGGCAGATTTACAAGCCCCTTGCACCACCAGTGCGTCACGTTTTGTGATGCACCGGCTGCGCATTTCACTGCCCCATATTTACAAGGACAGGAAAAGCCTCCCTGCGTGATTTTTCCTGTCCTTGTAAATATGACCCCTTGACACGCAACCCTTTGCGTGAAAAGGGGGTTCCATGGGTGTTTCTGTGGGTGTTCCCACGCAACACCCATGGAACCAGACACATTTCCAGATTTACGAGGAATCGTACACCTGGAAATTCCTCAGAATACTACGTGGTATACCGAGGCGCAACAAGGAGAAATGTTTTAATTTCTCCTCGTTTTTTTCCTCTTTCAATGCGTGCTGCATTCTACAGCATGCATTGAAAAAGGACAATGCCTTAGTAATTGTTTTTGTGCAGGAAGGCGCCCCTTCCTGCACAAAAACAATCTCCTCATGCAGTGGCAGCTCGCATAGGGTGTGTTGCGGGGCAGTAAGGGGCAGGGTGGGAGCGTAGTAAACTCCGACATACGACTGAACAGAGGAACATAATAATTACTTTCCTCTGTTCCGTCGTATGTTCGAGTTTACTACCCACCTACCCTGCCCCTCACCCTCCTCACGCTACTGCCCCACAGCACACCCTGTGCAAGCCGCCACTGTCCCCATGACACAGGCATCCTTGCACCATGATGCAAGGGTACCTGCTCCAGTGCATGGCAGCTGGTTGTGCACCAGCACAGAGGAGAGCACAGGAATGCAACATATTATTGTAAAAATGTTGCATTCCTGTGCTTCAAAAGTACTGCAGCGTGGCGCAGCTAAAGGGCTTGCGTTATTACTGATGCAGTGCTACTCCGGAAATGCTTCCTAAAACCATATCACCTTTCAATGAAGTACCAAATCATACATTGCTCATCAGTGGGGCCCATGACACTGCGAGTTACTCACAAACACTTTCATCCTACTTCATGGATCGGTGTGATTCAAAGGAGAACTGCTGGATCATAGCGGAGGGCCCGATTCACAGAATGAACTTAAGACTCAGTCCTAAACTTACTACTATTTTTGTATTCACAGAATGCACTTACTACTTTTGGCATTCACAGAATGCACTTACTACTTTGGTATTCACAGAATGAACTTACTACTTTTGGTATTCACAGAGGTTAGGATTTTGTCTTAAGTTTGTCTTAAGACAAACTTAAGACAGACTTAAGACAAACTTAAGACAGACTTAAGTCAGGATTTTTTCTTAAGTCTGTCTTAAGTTTGTCCTAAGTCTGTCTTAAGACAAACTTAAGACGCAATCCTAACTTCTGTGAATACCAAAAGTAGTAAGTTCATTCTGTGAATGCCAAAAGTATTAAGTGCATATGGCTGAGATACCCGCCACCCCCTCTCAACACAATCCCCAAAGAAGGGAAACCGGAAACGGTTCTTGAAGTTTTTGGAAGTGGGAGGGAGTGACCCTCCCGGCCGTATTTATTAAAACAAAAAATTAAAAACATTTAAACATTAATGTACAATTTCATACCACATTGCGATGTTTGGCTAACCTTAACAGATTCTCTAATACAGAGGTTCTCCTAGCCGAACTAACATCCTACAAAACATTTACTTGAAATATTGAAATTGTACATCCTAACGTTTAAGGGCCAACGGCAAGGTCGTAACCGGTGTCAAGATCCCTAACCAGACATACCCCCCCCACTTGGAGGGGCGACAGCACTGAGGCGTACTCAAGTGCAACTACTACCAATTTCCCTTGACTTGACGGGGGCACTTATCAACTCGACGCCAGTTAAAGGTCGTTCGAAGACTCGTGTGAGGTATCTAGAAGGTATCGTAGACCTCCCCCCAACCCCACACAACTTACCGCATCTGCCGTCGCAGATGTCACTGGCCCCGGGAAATTCCCCAGGAGGGGGCTGTAACCCCTCCTACACAGGAAGGGGCCTTGACCGCCTTTCCTCTTCTTTCGGCGACCCATCCTTAGAAGGGACCGCCTCCCCGTTGAGGGGCCAAAGGCCACCTCCCCCGAGCGCTCCCATCCGTGTTGGGTGACGTCCACTCATAGGGATCTTCCAATTAGTGCTCACCGATCATGACCTTACCGCCCGACCAAAAATAAATACGACAAATGATAACTAAACGAAACTACATTGGCCACTATGACCGAAAAAACCTGTTTATAAATGGACCTTACAACCGAAGTTCTTTAATCACAAACTTGTAAAATTAGACCAATCTTTATTACACATTCAATGTCAACACAACACTACAATAACCTGAAAACGAAATAGAATCATTGATCAAATTTATTAAAACAACTAGCTGTCCTCAGGGGCTGGTGGGTGGGTCAAAATTGGCTCTTCGTTCCGTCTCGAGCTCACGTGCAGCGAGGGGGTGCAGCTTCAGAGCACAGGAACAAGAGGATGTCTTCTGGTCTTGCGTCCCTTTTTATCCATCTTCAGGGCGGGCGTAAACCCGCCCCTGCCTGCCCCGAGGGCGTGGCCAGCCGCGTCAGTATCTAGGCCAGCCCACTCTAAGGCGGGAAAAAGCGCGCCCCGGCTACGCCGCTTCGGGCATACCAGCCGAGACGCGCCTCCCGCCCAAAATGGCTTCCCGGGGGGATCGAGGCACTCTGCCATACGTTCGGGGGGACCGAGTGGTCGCCCCTTTCCATATGGCTGAGATACCCGCCACCCCCTCTCAACACAATCCCCAAAGAAGGGAAACCGGAAACGGTTCTTGAAGTTTTTGGAAGTGGGAGGGAGTGACCCTCCCGGCCGTATTTATTAAAACAAAAAATTAAAAACATTTAAACATTAATGTACAATTTCATACCACATTGCGATGTTTGGCTAACCTTAACAGATTCTCTAATACAGAGGTTCTCCTAGCCGAACTAACATCCTACAAAACATTTACTTGAAATATTGAAATTGTACATCCTAACGTTTAAGGGCCAACGGCAAGGTCGTAACCGGTGTCAAGATCCCTAACCAGACATACCCCCCCCACTTGGAGGGGCGACAGCACTGAGGCGTACTCAAGTGCAACTACTACCAATTTCCCTTGACTTGACGGGGGCACTTATCAACTCGACGCCAGTTAAAGGTCGTTCGAAGACTCGTGTGAGGTATCTAGAAGGTATCGTAGACCTCCCCCCAACCCCACACAACTTACCGCATCTGCCGTCGCAGATGTCACTGGCCCCGGGAAATTCCCCAGGAGGGGGCTGTAACCCCTCCTACACAGGAAGGGGCCTTGACCGCCTTTCCTCTTCTTTCGGCGACCCATCCTTAGAAGGGACCGCCTCCCCGTTGAGGGGCCAAAGGCCACCTCCCCCGAGCGCTCCCATCCGTGTTGGGTGACGCCCACTCATAGGGATCTTCCAATTAGTGCTCACCGATCATGACCTTACCGCCACAGGCCGGATAGTTGACCGGCTATCCGGACCCCCCACACCACTCCTACCTAAAGGTCATGCTTCAACGATTTCAACCATGCTAAGAAGTCACCTAAGAGTAACTCATTCCCCACCCAAGACAAATGCACACCATCCCCCAAATACATACTGTCATCATTAATACAGCTATGAGAAATAGAATGCAATGTCCGGGAACGGAACAACCTACTCACTTTATTGTTAAGCTTTCTAACAGAATGGTTCAAAGCAGGAATCGAGATAGCCCCCCGCCACACCTTTCGTGGAATCAAATGGGACCATGCAATCGTGCACCCCGGAACTCTCCTCGCCAACCAACTTACGGTGGAAAGCATTGCCTCCAGGAGTAGTCGTCTACCGATGGTGACTAAATCATTACCCCCAACATGCACTATAACTATAGACGGCGGTGACCTTGTCCGCCCTAACAAACCCTCGAAAAATGTTTGAAACTGGTCAATACAGAGACCGCCCCTTCCGTAGAAGGACATCCTGTACCCGTATTCCCCAGCTACGTGAATCATGTCACCTGCTTTGAATACGTCTGCGGCACGCCTCACGTATGAGTGGCCCACGACCCACACCTCCTTTTTCACAGCCGGTGATGTCAGACCGCTGGCCCGGTGTAGGGTCGACTGCATAGTCCGCCCCGCCTCGTAGGCTTGCGTAACTGAAAAAGCAAACAAAAACAAGAAGCGTGAGTACATTATTACAGCTTCACAACATGTGCAACCGCACGTATCTTTTGTAACAATTGGAGGACCAACGCCCCACTCGTTTCACTTGCTCAACATTAAGACCCCTGGCTGTAGCTTCCGTAGCAGCCCCTATCCGAAAGGAATGGGTCCCAAATTCGCCCGGGTTCAAGCCCGCAGCGGCAATTGACATCGCAAGCACCCGCTGAAACTGAAATTTCGTCAGTGGGGTGGCGTCAGCGTGTCTTAACAAAGTCCCCCATATGATGCCACCCTTCGTGCTAGGTAATCCTCTAAACACTTTACCGGACATATGGAGGGCCCAGGAATCCTGCGTATGATGACGCAGTCACCCATCCCATCTTGATCAGTCTTGGATTTCACAAAGGAGACAGTCATTGTTTCTCCCCTGATCTGAACGTGTTCCTGGCACAAACCCCCTGCCACATCCAGTTTGTTCCTTGCCACTAGTTCGCTTACCCGCATTGCTCCGTGAAATGCTAGCGTGAAAGCGGCTCGGAACAGCACCGCCTCAAACTGAGATGAACATGTGGCCGGGAGTGTGGCCAACAACTGGGACAATCTATCCAAACCTATCGGGCGCCTTTCATCTACTCTGCGACCCTCAAGGCGTTGCCACCCACGCAGCGCTTTCTGTACAACGAAAGACGCTGTTGGGTCCTGGATAGCGTGTGCTCTGGCAACAAAGGAAATGGCAGCACGATGCCTCTGGGCCGTAGCCACCGATTTCCCAGCCCTACGTAAGGACATCAGGAAATTCACTACCCATTCCTCGTGACCCCAAAGTCGCTCTCTATCATTCCCCAAGAAGGCTAAATAGGCCCGAAACGCCCCTTCGTATGCCTTCCTCGTCCTTGGTGCTAGACTCTCTCCCACGAGGTGACGAAGTTCAGGGCACCGAGAGACCAGAGAGCTTCGGGAAAGGGTGCCGGCTCTGGGTCCGCTGAGGGGAGGAAACCCGAAAAAGCCTGCATTTGAAAACGAGACAGTGCGTCAGCCGCCTGATTCATCACCCCCGGAACATGTTTTGCTCTGAATAGCACGTTCAATTGCATACATAGCAAAACAATTTCCTTAAGCAGTCTCAAAATCAGTTTACAACGTGCTGCCTGACTATTGATGCAATCGACCACGGTCATATTGTCAGACCAAAATATGACAGAGTGATCTTTGAACCCATCGGGCCATGTTCTCAAGGCCACCAAGATGGGAAACAGTTCCAGGAAAGCAATATTACTCGTCAGACCATTCTTATGCCACCATGTCGGCCATCTTTGTGCCGACCATTTCGTGCCGAAAATGGCGCCAAAACCTATGCTTCCTGCTGAATCTGTCCACAGCCCCAGCTCTTCAGAAGACACGGCTGGTTCATTCCAGACGATTCTACCATTGAAGTCCGCCAGAAATGCTAACCAAATACGCATGTCCTGGCGGATCTCGGCCGATAGTCTCGTGCGATGATGGCACTCTTTAAGGCCGACCATCGCTTGGGCAATTGAACGGGAAAAGGGGCGGGCCATTGGTATTACCCTCAAGGCAAAATTCAACTGTCCCACCAACTGCTGTAATTGTTGCAGCGTAACTTTTGATGCATTTATACACACTTGCAGCGCAGCCCTGAACTTCAACACTTTCTCAGCTGGCAAACGGAAACACCCTTCAATGGAGTCCAACTCGATCCCCAGAAACTCGAGGCAAGTCGTAGGACCCACTGTTTTACCCGGCGCCAATGGCACACCGAACTGTTTCATTAACACACAAAATTCGGCCAAGGCCCGGCCACATTCAAGATCCCCGGCTGCCCCAAGAAACAGAAAATCATCAAGGTAGTGCATTACATCTTGGAAACCTGTTTTCTTTGTGAAGACCCATTGTAGAAAACTACTGAATTTCTCGAAATAAGCACAGGATATAGAGCACCCCATTGGCATACACCTATCCATGTAATAACAACCCTGAAACATGAATCCTAGGAGACGCTGGTCGTCTGGGTGTACCGGGAGCAATCGGAACGCTGACTCGATATCTGACTTCGCCATCAGCGCCCCGGGCCCCAGGCGATTTAAAATGGCTACGGCCTCATCGAAGGATGCGTACCGCACCGAACACACTTCTGGATCGATTGCATCATTTACGGAAAGACCTCGTGGAGCTGATAAATTATGAATCAGTCGGAACTCACCGGGGTCTTTCTTGGGGACTACCCCTAAGGGAGAACAAACAAAATTCTGGACCGGGGGTAAACTAAACGGGCCGGCGACCCGACCTCGAGTCACCTCTTTCCGGATCTTATCCTGTACTACGGTCGTATGCTGCAGGACGGAAAGTTGATTTTTACACTTTTCCACACCCTGAAAGTCCCCTACCGGGATGCGGAAACCATACGAAAAACCGTTCCGCAGCACCCCAGCAGAAGTACGATCCGGGTATTCACTGAGCCAGGGAATCATCGCCAGGGTATCAATTGGGGTAGGTAAAGGCGCCCCTCGGACTATATTAGACCTGTTTGGCACCTCCTCTCCCCCCGTTATCACCCGTTTTGGCTCTGCACAAGGACTCAGGATGGGACGACCCACAACCACTACATTCATGTTTGAATTTACACGATCCCTGGGGTCTAGTACATTTACCTCTGTTGTAATTAAAGCAGAAACCCTTTTTCCCGGTATTGCCGGCAGGTTTCGAGTAATCGTCGGCACCCGTACCTGATCGAAAGGGCGTCCCCGCATATTGCCGGGAGGATTCGCCAACATTACTTCCCACCAACGGCATTTTCAACATTCCTGACTCCTTCATTTTATCCCAAGTCAAGGAATCATAACAATCCCAGGTTAAACTTTTATTATGCTCCTTTTCCTTTCTGAACAGATTATCGTAACAAAACCAATGATTACCCTGGTGCGATGTCGAGTACCCCATGATTCGTGATTGATAGATTGGGAACTCGGAAAGCAACTCAGGTCTACGTTCCCCCAAGATTGATGTAAAGATTCCCCAAGCATTGCCCCAATTGGCGATATTCTCATTCACTTTAAAGGCGGCCATTTTTGCGCGCCAAACACTCGGATGCATGAGATCCTTCTGACTCTTCACATGCTCTACTTCATAGTGATCAACAAGCAGTGAGAAAATGTTCACATACTCCCCCGCCCAAATCTTTTCCTTAATTGCCAAAGGAACATGTTGCCCCAACTTTTCTCTCCGAGAGGGTGTTGACTCATCCCTCGCGATCGGCAATGGCCGCTTACCTGCACCTGACGCTGCCTCTGTGGTCGCAATCGTCCCTGGTGTCTTGTCCCCTACTGCAGCCGGCACGGGCACCTTGGCTGCTTCCCGTTTCTCACGCAATTGCTTTATCAGCGCCTGCGCATCGACAGCCGTGGCGCCCTCGTTACCTTTACCCAACCACGCTGCCAATTGTTCCGCCAGCTCGGGCGGCATATCATCCTCGGACACGGGGGTGACCACAACGGGAATTGGATTCCCCTCCTTCGGCACGGGAGTTGGAGCCTCGAGCGGGGCACTGGGACCCGGGATGTCTTCACCCGCTGCCCCCCTCCTGGGCCTCTTGTTTTTCCCTCCCGGGGCTGCTCCCGCCAAAGGACGTTTTGGACCCCCTTCCTCATTCTTGTCCACCCGCTTCTTTAGCTCGGACATCTCCTTCATGAGAACGCGCAGCATCTGGTCAGTAGTCATGCGCTTTCCCACCTTCTTCGGCATTCTCCAACAAAGTAACTGTAAAACAAACAAGAACGATTAAAACGCTCAAAATTGGCTCTTCGTTCCGTCTCGAGCTCACGTGCAGCGAGGGGGTGCAGCTTCAGAGCACAGGAACAAGAGGATGTCTTCTGGTCTTGCGTCCCTTTTTATCCATCTTCAGGGCGGGCGTAAACCCGCCCCTGCCTGCCCCGAGGGCGTGGCCAGCCGCGTCAGTGTCTAGGCCAGCCCACTCTAGGGCGGGAAAAAGCGCGCCCCGGCTACGCCGCTTCGGGCATACCAGCCGAGACGCGCCTCCCGCCCAAAATGGCTTCCCGGGGGGATCGAGGCACTCTGCCATACGTTCGGGGGGACCGAGTGGTCGCCCCTTTCCATTCTGTGAATACCAAAATAGTAGTAAGTTTAGGATTGAGTCTTAAGTTCTTTCTGTGAATCGGGCCCGGAGTGTCTAAATCAACACTAAATATTTATACTACATACACCTGCAGTTTAAATGAATTTTACCATGGTTTTTATTAATGAGACATTTTATTTAGACACACCGCCATTTTGGTCAATGGATCTGCTAGTAAAAATTAGGCTAAGGAAAATACAAGACCAGCTTAATTCTCCATTTATCCCATTTATCTAATTTTGATTAAAAGCAAAGTTTAGCATGTCTAACAGTTAATTCGCTTTATTTATTTCTTTATTCAAAAAAATAACCTTAAAAGAGTAAAAGTTTTATCTCAAACAGTTATATTCATTTATTTCAAGGATTCAGAAATAGACATTATTATTTAGGTTTCAGGACACAAGTATTAGCAAAAGACAGATAGTTCCCAAAGTACATTTTCTCCTAGCTCCCTAACTAACAAACTCATCTAAAACTCATTTCTCATTCAAAGAAAATAGAAAATGTATACAAAGTCTTACATCTCAGGAAAAATCAGCATTCCGACAGCATCTCAGGAGGAAATCGAAAAGAGAGTTTTTTCTTAAGAAAAGTCACGTCTTTTTATACCCTATTTCACTAACGTTATCTATCTACAAAAGGAACTGTAAGTACAAACTCAAGTCCTGATTGGACAATTTGAGGGTGGATGAGCATCACCTCATCATTCTAATATTCAATTTCTGTAGCATCAGCTGAAATTAAAAAGAGTTCATTGTTTTAAAAGTGTCCAGCTTAGTCACGTCCTCAACTGGCAATATGAAGTTCCTTTCCCGCGATTCATAATTCAGATGTTCATAATTTATTGGCAGTCATCTGGACTTTCAGAGCAAGCTGTCCTTGAACCGCTCTCGCTCAGGCACAGACAGCTCACATTCAGTCTCGGTTCTAGCCACACATGCGCAGTATCTTTCACTGTCACAGTAATCGAAAACCTCAATTTTTAGGAAGGCCTCACGAGCCAGAATGGGAACTATCATAGAAACAAACACAAATAAATGTTAATTATTGAAATATAACCCTTCTGTTTACCTCCCCCATACTAAGGTTTTCCCTGTTAGTTGTTACCTAGCAAATAAGCAACACATTTGCATGGTATGCTCACCTGTCTTCATGTTTTTTGCCACAAAATAAATAAACAGAAAGCACATTTATGCAGCTTTCGATTAAGTTAAAGCTTTTTGCATTAAAAAACACCATGACAACATTACTAAATTAGTCAGAAAGCGGAAAAGCTCACCTGACACGCCAACGGGCTGGACAGGGCCGTGAGGTGAACGGCGGCAGTCTCCCTTACCGGCAGCGGCGGCGGAGCGCTGGGAGAACCACAGCCCCCAGCAGCGTCAGGGGCGGCGCGCCTGTGGCGCGATTGGAGCACCCGGAGGCGCGAGATAAAGGCTAACCTCCCTATCGCCACCGCGAGTCGCGCGCGGGAGGCGCCCGGGTGAAGCCCGGGTCAAGGGCGGGGCCGTCTGTGGCCGTCAGAGGCAGGAAGAGGCTGGGCTGGGCCAGAGACCCTGTGCAAATATTTCGGTGACCATCTTCTGCACGGTAAAGTGACTGCAAGGGCTGAGGGACTATTGTGCAATTACTGTGTGATTAACATTTGGAGCTGAGCACTTTGGCTTACTTGTGAATAGGTTAACCCTCATTAAAGCACAACTACACTCTTGTCGGGAACAAAGAAGGACAAGGCTACTGTGGGGACAGGTCCCATTGACAACTTCCTAGTAAAAATGGTAAACAAGATCAACAATGACAGAAGGGCCTCACTGGGTAAAGGTAATCTATCAGATCACGAACTATCCTTAGTGGGTCTTTCCCCAATGGAGGCTCCTCAAGAGACCGAAAATGGCATTGATTCTGGGCCGGAGGTAGTCAATGCAGTAGAAACACTGACCCACCGGGCTCCGGATATAGAAATTCTTGACAAGTCCCTTTCGGACCCGGAGGAAGAGGTGGCACCAGTACATAAAAATACTAGACCCGTCAGAACCTGCAGAAAGCAGCAAAGTAAAAGGGGGGGTAGGAATGCTCATAAAAGAAGGGTAGACACTCATCTGCCTGACATCCATACCTCCCCGGGCGTAACTACGATCCTGGAGGGTAAGAACGAGGCAAATATAACCCTGAGACCCGAGCTGTTTGGCCAGCTAATTCGACCTCTAGAAGCCAAACTTGAATTAAAACTCGAGGAATCCCTTCAATCCCTAGTGGCCAAACTGGATACTGCTACTGCAGAGATAAAAAGACTAGGAGGCCTGCTATAGAAACAGCTAGCCCATACAGTGAAGGTTAACCCACGCCCCCCTCAACTAGAATGGTTCACCCAGAGTCTGTTGGGAAAAATGTAGCCAAGTTGGTTAAACAAACTTATACCTCTCAACAGTCTACTAGAGTTGATATTGACTCCCCCGCTCCTTCAGCCTCATCCCCCCTGCCATTAGCTACTTCAGTAGTACACCCTAAGCCAGGGCTTGCTAAAGATCTGATTGCCGTCCCAAGTAGGAGAAGCAATTTTATTAACTTACCCCCGGATTGTGCCCCCTATGTAATCGTACTGGCAAATGATCCGACTCCAAACCAAGATGTAGCCGAGTCACACGAGGAATCACATGATTCTCTTAAAAATAAAGTGGTATCTTGGCTGAGCTCAAACTGTGGTTTCCCTACAAAATTTGCCGGAGAAATTATTACAACCAGGAGGGTAAATTGGATTGGTCCCACACGCAAAAATTGTCGAGGGGACTGCGTGGTAGTAAATTTTAAATATCCACAACACGTGGCCACAGTTTTGTTAAGGGCAGCATCGATGATGAATGACGGCAACAGTATCCAAGTGCGCCCTTTGGGATATTTCTACAATCATCCTCCTGTAGCCTCTACCTCTAGACAAGGATTGAGTCCCTTTACTCCATTTGGGTCACGGTCCACTTGTCAAAGTCAGGGACCAGGAAGGGAGAATCTTTTCAGATTTGGACCCCCCCATTGTAACACATAATAGGTTTGACACACTCTCAGGGCTCGAGTTGTGCGACTGACGGGGGGCCGGAGAGGGTATAGTTGATGAAGTTATAGTGGACTTTACCCCTATGGCTCCTGTACCTTCTTCTGCTGATGATGGTTATAAACCGTTAGTGGGTATTCCTGGCAAGGGGGATATTGTTAGGTTGTTAAGTTGGAACATTGCCGGTTTACGGTCCAAGAGAGGAGATCCCAACTGGATAAACTTTGTAAAGCTTTATGACATTGTCGCCATGCAAGAGACTTGGGACACGGAATGCGATTTTTGGTTGGATGGCTTTACATCATTTTTTGTACCTGCCCTGCCTTCTACAGCAGGACGGATTAGAGGGGGTCTCCTGATGTTGGTCTCAGTGAATGGGCAAAATTACAAAGGTTGATTGTGCCACACATAATTTTCTTGTTATAGAGGTAACCTTGGATGACGGTTGTAAAATACTTCTTGTAAACTGTTATAATTCTCCGCATGGCTACCCTGCAAACGTGCACTTAGTATGGTTAACAGATTTTTTAACTTCATATAAGGAAAAGCAAACCACTTATTGCCACTTTATTTTGATGGGTGATTTTAATGTACATTTATGTTTAAATTGTGCTCTAATTGACTCAGATGGGCCGGACAGTATTTCCCCCCCGCATCTCGAACATACCCAGAAGGGACAGGTTCTTGAAAATCTATTAACTGGAAATGATCTGTATGAGGCGGAGTTTTATGATAATAGCTCACGGGTTGCCACATACACGGGAAGGGACTGTGATTCGATAATTGATTTTATTTTTTATCATTAGGTCTCCTTAAATATGTGATCTCTTATAATGCTGTAGTTATGCCGATGAGTGATCATAACCCGGTGGGGATGGAGCTAGCTAATGGTTTTTTGCTGCTAAATACATCTGTTACCCCCCAGGCTATAATGTCAGTCAAAGCTAAAGATCAGGGGAGAAGGATCAAATGGGGACAGGTAGTTCCTGATGATTTTTTCGTAAAATTAACATCTATGGCTGCTGAAGATTTGAATGTTTATGCCAATCCCCACTCTAGGAGCGAGGAGGTTTTAACTTCCTTTGAAGGTGTCTGTCGGACAGTGGCCATAAACTTAACAGCTAAAGGCCAGGGAGGTAAAAATAAACCCTTAATGGGCTGGTTCGATAGCAACTGCAGTAAAGCCCATAACCTCCTTAAAAAAGCACTCAATACCCGTCCGAGGGACAAAGCCTTAGTGGTGCAGCTTAGAAAGGATTATACCAGGGCAATTAAAACATGTAAAAATGAATTAAACAGTGATGCCTGGGCCGAGCTCATGAATAAAGCCACCTTAAAAAACAGTGCTAAGTTTTGGTCAATTATTAATACCCCTTTGTTTTCTCGTGACCAAAATACTGTGCTGGAACTTAACATCTCCGAGGAAGACTGGCTTAGCCATTTTGAAAACATCTACGGTAGCAACATGGAGCAGGAATCCTTTGTAGTCCCTGCGTCCGAACTCCCCCTGGCGCCTGTTAGTTTCGATATAGTCGAAGTCATTAGAGCAATCGAGGGCACTGCGGGCCGAAAGGCCCCGGGCCCTGATGGGGTTCCAGCTGATATGTTTAAGGCTAATCCGTTGTATTGGGCTAATATTTTAACCAAAGTTTTTAATGCCTCAGCAACTGTGGGATTTCCTAAATCCTGGTCCTCAGCTACTATAATCCCAGTGTTCAAAAAAGGTCAGAGGGGAGACCCTAGATGCTATAGACCTATATCACTGTTGGACTCCTCGGTTAAAATCCTAGGGAAGGTTGTCCTGGCGAGAATAGCATCTTGGGCCAAAGGGCATAACATTCTGACAGAGGCACAATACGGCTTTAGGTCGGGGAGGAGTACGGAGGACCAATGCCTCAATCTTCACCTCATAATCTCCAAATATACGAGGGAAAAAGGGGGATCGATATTTTTAGGCTTCATGGACCTATCCACAGCCTTTGATCTAGTTAATAGATCAAGGCTGTGGACTATGCTCCTGAAGTTGGGCCTTGACTGCTCCTTAGTACATTTCCTAGCGGAGCTCCATAAAGATCTGAAAGCCTGCATTAGGATGACAACAGAGGGGAAATGTACGGCAAGTTTTAGATCAAGCAGAGGGGGGCGCCAAGGCTGCATCTTGGCCCCAATGTTATTCACGTTATACGTGAACTCATTGGAGGCTGACTTAACAGCTGTCACTCAGGATATTCCGTGCATGGGGGGTGCACCAATCCCGGTGCTCCTCTATGCCGATGATGCGGTGCTGATAGCCAGGACCCCAATTGCCCTGCAAAAGCTGCTTGATTCTTTTGGACATTTTATGTCCAGTCTAGATCTGGTGATCAATAGCAGTAAATCCCACACAATGTCAGTAGGCTGCTCTAAAAATAAAGAAAAAACCTTCTTCTGTGACGGCGAGGTTATCTCTAGCGTTAAGGTTTTCATCTACTTGGGTGTAATTTTCGATCATAGGGGTACTTGGACACCACAGTTAACATCTAAAGCGAACGCGGTGAGAAGTTCAGGCTCCGCAGTCTTGGGGTTCGCTAAAAGACTAGGGTGGAAACCCACAGAGGCTATCTTGGCCATTTACAAAGCAAAGACAGCCTCCATTGCAAGATATGGGGCTGCAATCTGGGGTTTTGCAAAACCCGACCGCATCCAAACAGAGGAAAATAAATTCCTGCGGGCATTGCTGGGCCTACCTCAGTCAACTGCAACTTATACCCTACACCTTGAGCTAGGTCTTGGTTATATTATAGACACGATAAAACTAGCCCCGTTCATGATGTGGATCAAGCTCTGGCTAAATCAAAACCTTAGCCTTAATCACAAGATCATAAAAGATTGTCTTAAACTAGACCACAGGAGGGATATCCAGTGGCTGTCCTATGTAGAGTCTCTGGCTGTGAAGCTAGGACGCCCTGAGATTTTTTATAGTCCAGAATCCCTGTGTAAAGCAGATCTAGTGTGGGCGAAGACAAACTTTATTAAGCTTTGTGTTGCCGAGCGTGAAACGGATGAGCTATGTAAACCATCTGTGAGGGCGCATGTAATGATAACTACATCCCTTGAGCTGGCCCCTTATTTGTCAGTGGTGACAAATTTCTTCCATAGATGGCTACTAACTAAATTCCGTTTCAATCAAATCCATATGGTCCTTTGGGACGAGAAAGATTGGCGTAGGCTTGAGGAGTCGACCCCATGCAAATGTGATGACCATTCCACCCAGGACACTGCGCATTTTCTGTTTTTCTGCTCCTTGTATTGTGAACCCCGGAATCGATTTTTAAAACCAATACTGAAGGAGATGAGATTTACGCAGTATAAGCCCGTATTGTTATATTTGCAAATACCGATTCGGTAATGGCCATTGATTCATATGGGCATTGAAGCCCATAGGAATCAATGGGCATTACCGAATCGGTATTGACCGATTCGGTAAATACCGATTCCAGCAAGGGTGCAGGGGGTGTCACTTTGACACCCTCTAGCACCCCAAATACAGGCATGTGTGCCATGTGGCACACAGACATGCCCTAAGGGCATGTCTGTCTGTCACATGGCATAGGTGTGCATGCACACATGTGCATGCACACCTGGATTCGGTATTTTACCACCCAATTGGATTGGGTGGTAAAATACCGAATCTGAAAGGCCTTTGGGACTCAGAAGAGTCCCACCTACATCTAGAAGTTACCGAATCGGTAAAAATATAGAGTCGGTATTTTACCTATTCGGTAAATTTACCGATTCGGTAAATTTACTGATTCTGTAAAATTGGCCCCCCTACATCCCCAAAACCCATTTACCGGTCAGTAACGGCCGAAATCGTCCGTTACCGGCCGGTAAATGGCCACCTACATCTGGCCTTTGGTGTGTAAGATCAGACACTCTACAACACAGGCAACCCCAACCTAAGATTGGAACCCAGCCACCTGACGTTCATGAAACTCCTGAAAACAACCTTTTCAACTTGCCTACACCTAAGATTGATAAGGAACTTGGGTCATACTAAAGACTATCAGCCATGGATACTCACCCTGCCTAGTCGGATGCTAACTTTCCCTTCTTCTTGTATTTCCTTAACTGTCGGCATTTTGAAGTGACATAATTAAAGACAACATGGGAATCTATACAAAAATATACATAAGAAAATAAAAATAAACCCTACGACAACATCCATATAAATGTTACTATTAGCCAGCAGCGACGGCTCGTGGAGGGAGTTACGGTGGGGCAGGAGGGTGGGGAGGGGGAGGGGCAGGGTGGAGGTTGCTAAAAAGCGGCATATGGATAATTGCAGGTAAGTAAACAATGTAATTAATAAAACGAATTTCGTAGCTCGCACTGCATTGCATTTTGCGATGCAAGGCGCACTACGAAATTCGTTTTATTAATTAAATTGTTTACTTACCTGCAATTATCCATATGCCGGTTTTTAGCAACCTCCACCCTGCCCCTCCCCCTCCCCACCCTCCTGCCCCACCGTAACTCCCTCCACGAGCCGTCGCTGTTAGCCAGCTTGTTTCATGCAGAAAAGAAAACCTTAATACACTGAAATGGAATGTGTTGATTTCTGAGAGCTCAGGGGTGTTAGCGTGAAGATTTTAATGTTAAATGCTTAGGGTTTGACCCGGCAGGCAATTATGCTTTTTGGGTACAGAGGCTGTGTTTAAACAAAAGTTGTGCGTGACCATCACGTTCATTGGTGTTGGGTTCTGCACTTTCATAGCAGTTACACAAACCTTTGTGTAGCACTGTTACACAAAGAATTCCTGTGGGCGACCTGTGTGCCAGTGATTGCCAAAGTATCAATGGAAGGGTCTGGTTCTTTAAGGGAGGCATATTGAGGTCTGAAGAGCAGAGTGTGAAGCTTTCTACAACTTTATACCACCTATTCAACAGTCTGAGAGAACAATCAAATACACACCATCTCAATGGTGGTAACTGTTATATATTGTTTAGAGTTTTGAGTGCAACTATAAGGGTAAGACAGTGCCATTTACATTGGAGAGAATACTGAGGCCTTATAGTCTGCAAACTTTTATAACTAAACAAAGTCTAAACAAACAGTCAGTATGGTATGGAGGAGGCTTGAGGGTAGGTGGGAAGTTGGGAGGATTCTAGAGAATGCGATACGTCGGTCACGCAATGATCTGCCACAAAGCTGGCCCAAGCTGGGGTAGAGTAAGTGAAGAACATTCGGAAACCACCATTCACAAGCAATAATGGGTTATCGCACAACTGGATGGAAGACAATGTGGGAGAGAAGTCCAAACAAAAAAAGCCTATTAAGTGGGACAGTTCAGGGTGATCTTTAGTCAGTTTTGGCTTCCAAAATGCTCACTAACCTTCCCACTGCAGGGGGGGTACTGTGCAGTGTTATATGTGAATTGTTCGTGGGCCTCAAATTCTGCATACGCCCCCTTCTTTAAGTCGCAATGCCAGTTCCCCACTTGGGGGGTGGGAGGGCTGTTGTGTTCTTCCAAGTAAAGGAAATTCAAGGTTTGGCACATGCCAGTGCAAGATTAATACCTTTATGCATATTTTGGGTATGTTTTGAACTCTTAAAGAGTCCAAACTTGCAGTGTGGTGCCACCCAAGAGAACTGCCTCCCTACTACATCGGATATATGAGCCATAATCGCCTCCAAGTAATCTGAGATTATCGGGCAGTGCCACACCATATGGATAAATAAGTTTAAATAAGTTTGGTGTAAAAAGTTAAATTGTGGGTATTTGATACAAGTTTTGTGGATTTTTTTTAGCTTTCTGTGCCCATTGTGTCCATTGCGTATCTGTTAGTTCCTGGCCAATATCTTGTGCCTTTAGGGCCGACAGTGGTAAGTCTGCCTTGTGTTTTGATGCTGTGTATAGACATGTCACTGCATGTCTGGCCTGTCCATGCAGGAGGAGTATTTGGAGCGGTGGGGAGATGGTTGGCACATCGTGTTCTGTTCCGATAGCGTGCAGTACACGCCAGAGCTGCAAAGAGAATGAATTTCCCGGGGTGTAGTATTTTAAAGTCAACTAGGTCATTAAACTGTCTAAATAGGCCATCCAGGATTAAATTCTTCCAGGTGAGGACACCAGCCTCCGTCCAAGGCAGGGTGTCAAATCTACGACTGAGACTCAGAAACCAGGCAGCACCCATAGCGAAAGTACGGGAGTGAAAAGCACGGGCACCTTCTCAGTGGGAATGCATCTCTTCTAACTGTATATGGCAACTGTCATCAGTCCATTGCCCTCAAATACTGGGGTTGTTGGACTCAGTCCCAGCAGTCATCCTAGGATGGTGTGACGGAGCGAGTCCAGAAAGACAGTTCCCCTTCTCCAGCACAAGTGGCGTAACGAAACTTGAGGGCTCCCCCCTGCAAAGCACATGGAGGCCCCCGGCGGCCCAGCTCACCACCTACCACTTTGCGCTACCACCGAGAAATCTAGTATATTTTGATTTGAAACCTCCCAACATTTAAATGAAATGCCTCTATATTGTCTTTCTCTAAGTTCTAATGAGAAAATGGGAAATACTCTTAACATACAAGCTATGCCATTTGTAACACTACTGTCAAAAGCAGATTACTTGACTGAGGCAGCAATCAGAACAATGCCAAGGAGCGATCCTATTGTCTCAGGAACTGCCTCTGGCTGAAGAACAAAGAACAACTATGAAGGGGCTGAAATAGAATTGACCTTAATGTACAATAACTTGAAACATTGGAAGACAAACCCAAACCTGCAATTCCATAAAAAGTTGACTGACAATATACATGAGAAGTACTCAAGATATAACTCAGTAGTCTGTCAAAGTCAAGAGAAATAGACTGCATGTCGCACATTAGTTACTGTTAAGGATTGTGCATGATAACATCAACTAAGGAAGCAATTTCGATTACTACCATCACGTCTTTATTAGTAAGCATTGCAAAACAGGCAGGCAAATAAGGCTGAGGAAGAAAACTGTTTGGATGCTTCAGAACATTGATGCAGATGTTTGTCTGTTTTAATTTATAATTTCTGTAATGTAAACAATGCTAAATACGAGATTTAAGGTACACATATTACACACCATAAATAACACTGCATGTAGAATAAAAACAAACCAAATAAGAAAGTACCTAATGACAATCTATACAAACTGTAGTTGTTAAAGCAAAAGAAAAAGTGCAAATACTTTCAAGTGCATGATAAAGCAATCACCAGTCCAGCAACATACAAAAATCAAGCACGTTTTGTAAAACAATCGACTTTCTTCTTGCAGCAAGGTGAAAATACTTTCAAAGTGCATGGTAAAAACAAGTCCAGCAGTATGCAAAAATGAAGACAGGTTACTCAAGCAATTCCCCATTTGGTGAGTGCATTAAGGCACATATATTTCAAAGCAGGTGTTAAACAACAACAACTACAGCTCCATATAATAATCAAACCAGTTTAATCTATCAATTCCCTTTTTGAAGGGTCAAATATTTCAAAGTGACTAGAAAAACAGTTCTCAAGTACAGCAGGCAGCAGCATGCAATAATCAAACCACTGTCAACCAATGCCTTTTGGTTTGTGCATGAAGGTGCAAAAATGTCAAACTGACTAGTAAAACAACAAGGACAGCAAGCAGCAGCATACATAAATCAAACCTATTTAGTCAGACTAGTTCTCCTTTTGTTTTTGCATAAAGGCATAAATATTTCAAAGTGCCTGGTAAAGCAATACCAATTTAGCAGCATAAACATCAAACCCATCCAGTCAAATAATGCCACTTTTATTTGTGCATAAAAGTTCAAATATTTCAACGTGAGTGGTAAAAACTAAAACAAGTTTCCGCCTCTGCTGCCATATGGACACGCATTCAGATCACCATGCTTCAGCACACCCCTGTAACTTTTTTTGTACTCATTGTTAAAGCACCTACATCTCCACTCGACATATGCTCCCTCGCCAATGTCCCTCAAACCCTTCCTTTGATCTCCGCTTTTCTTTTAACTTTCGGCGCGAGTTCTCACAGGCTCCTCTCTGCCCCCTTCCTTTAACCCCTTCTGTGCACCCGTTGGCCGTTGGCCGATGGGAGCACTCCCTCCACAGTGAATGGCCAATGGCCGTCGCAGCCCCGCCCACTCATTAAAACGCACGCACCACGGCAGAATTGCAGCCGTGGTTAAGGCATTAATGGCCCTCCCCCAGCACAGAGCGCGCATCGCTTGTTGTTTGTGTCACCAGCATCCTTTTCCCGTTCTTGTGGACTGCACTCATTTGGGGGGACGTGTGGCGTGTACCTCTTTACTGAAGAATGCCTCCTGTTCTTCCGCCTACAGCACGTTGTTTGCACCTCACTCATCCTGTCAGTAATGTTCCCCCCTTTTCTCTTACATGTGTCCTAGCCCACTCTCCATACTATAACCCAAGCCATCGTTGCTGCTTATTTATCTTATGCAACTACCAACCATTGACAAAGCCAATAGACCCGACTTATTGTCAGTATGCTGCTACTCATTGTATCATATATCTGGATGCAATGACAGAAACAATACAAGTGGGGCAGCACACTAAGCTAATCACAATTTTTTTTTTCACGTTATTTAAGCCACTCCCTATATTACATTACCAACTCTGCTGGCGTTATCCTTTCAATCCACTTTTTTGCTGCTGTACTGTCCCTCACATTTTAGCAAATTAAGGCGGTATGTGGGGCTGTTGGGGCAGGACGATGGTAGGTGGTATTGCAAGTTATTTCACCCTTTACCCCCTCTCAACCCATTGTAACCTCCTTCAGCACTGTGCACCCCTTCACACACTCGCACATAGCTGACCATCGCTGCATGCTCTCTTCAGAGAGGCCAGGTATTGGATGGGCGTACATCGGCCGTGTGATGTGACTACAGGCCAGGTAATGTCCCCCAAGTGACTTGTGTTCCCACTGTCTTTTCGCAGCTTGCGCCTGTTTAGTACCCCATGCACCCAAATGTGCTGCATTATACCGCAATATTTGGCCTCTTTTTTTTATTTTATTTTTTTATACCCAACCCTGCCGCATACTATAGCCCAAGCCATCATTGCTGCTTATTTATCTTATGCAACTAACAACCATTGACAAAGCCAATAGACCGGACTTATTGTCAGTATGCTGCTACTCTTTGTATCATATATCTGGATGCAATGACAGAAACAGCCAAAATACAAGTGGGGCTGCACACTAAGCTAAGCACAAACTTTTTTTTTTTGCACGTTATTTTAGCCACTCCCTTTATTACATTACCCACGCTGCTGGCGTTATCCTTTCAATCCACTTTTTGCTGCTGTACTGTCCCTCACATTTTAGCAATTTAAGGCGTTATGTGGGGCTGTTAGGGCAGGACAATGGTAGGTGGTATTGTAAGTTATTTCACCCTTCACCCCCTCTCAACTCATTGTAACCTCCTTCAGCGCTGTGCACCCCTTCACACACTCGCACATAGCTGACCATCGCTGCGTGCTCTCTTCAGAGAGGCCAGTTATTGGATGGGCGTGTCTCCTGTTAAGGGGCGTCATTCATTCCAGTTACCTTACACAAGGTCACATTCATTTTTATTGTCCCGGGAATATTAGCTTATTTGTCCCGAACTATAGGATGTCGAGCGACTCCGTGACTCAAACCCGATTCCCAGTTCTAAAGTCAGCAGGTCTGGCCATTACATCGCATCCTGGGGTAAGGGGAGAAGGGCAGGCAATGCCACATGGAGGATCAGCTCATCATGGGCTCGAGGTGCCAACAGGACCTCGGGCTGAGCCACAGCCAGGCATCTCCCCCCCCCCAGTATTCGGGGCTGAGCCGAGCCTGCCAGGACCTCTCTACAGGCCTCTGCTCTGCTGATGTGGACGGCATTAAATGAAGAGTGTACTGTAAGGTGATGCCACGAGTCCTCGCTTCCTTTCTGATGGCCCTGCGCACAAGGCGTCTATTCTCATTCTCCGTACATCTATCTCCCGTAGCGCCTCACTCTGCACACAGCTGCTTTCTCCTAGCGGCTAGCGCTGCATGCTTCTTACCGCAGAGGCGGGCTGACCGGGCCTGGTCGCCCGCCCCCGGCCTCAGTCAACCCTCAGCTCAAATTCCAGTCATGACTCATCACGGCAGATTTCTTCTATTCGTTACACTTTTTGCAGCGCTTCAAAGGGAAGTGCTGCGAATAGTATAAAGAACAGAAGAAATCTGCATTGGAGGGGAGTGGCAGGGCCACATACCAGGCAGGATTCCATTCAATTGCCCACCTCTCGGAGCCTCTCCACTTCCGATGGACTGTGAGCGGCACCACAAGGGCAGCGGGCAACGGCTCGCGTTTCAGACCAGCACATCTCTGCCTGCCTGGCTGCTTCAGACATACAACACTCACCTGGCTGCAGCAGAAGACAGGACGAAGCTAGTAGTACTCAGTCTGGTTTACTATAATTATCGTGGCACGGCGGCCGCACCTTGAGTCAGTACTATTTCAATGATTTCACGCTCACTTTGAATTATAATGTGCATGACTGTGGCACCAGCCCTGCACCCACCACCCTGAAGACGCGGCACCGCGGGGGCGCGGCCAGATGCATAGACAACTGCGGGTCACGTCACCAGGCACCATTTAATTATGAAGAGCCGGCCCGGGCGTACTGCGCACTAACTATTAAATTAATATATTAATTAAATAGTTAGAGGCTGTCACCGTGGTGCGGAGCACAGTTTAATTTATTTGTGGACATCATGCGCACTTAACTTGCCATTTCCTTTGCAAAGACTGAGGCTTGCTTGCACTGCAGCGCAGCTGTCGCTCTCCACTGAGAGTGAGGGCCCCCCCTGGAGCTTGGGGCCCCCCCGCACCGCGGGGCATGCGGGGGCCTGTGTTATGCCCCTGTCCAGCACATTGTCCCCGGTATTCCATTGTGCTGGCCATTAGAGTTGTGCAGCTAAGTAGTATTGTTCATAGTTTGGAGCTCTCCTCCCTCCTTTATCTTGATGCACATATAATTTGTAAATGGAGGGCCCGATTCACAGAATGAACTTAAGACTCAATCCTAAACTTACTACTATTTTGGTATTCACAGAGTGCACTTACTACTTTTGGTATTCACAGAAGTTAGAATTTTGTCTTAAGTTTGTCTTAAGACAAACTTAAGACAGACTTAAGACAGACTGAAGACAGACTTAAGACAAAATCCTAACTGCTATGAATACCAAAAGTAGTAAGTTAATTCTGTGAATACCAAAAGTAGTAAGTCCATTCTGTGAATACCAAAATAGTAGTAAGTTTAGGATTGAGTCTTAGGTTCATTCTGTGAATCGGGTCCGGAGACTCTACGTCTACCTGCCCCTCGTATCAGAATGAATAGCTGCGACTGCAGTTCACGGAATAACCTTTATTAAGATCCACCGGCATAGTCATTGATGTATTGGTACAGTGGAGGATTCAGGTGATTGGCTGAACTGTTCCATTTCTGCTATCACATGGGCTCTTTCTGCAGCTGCTTACACTTTGATTGGTAATGCTTGTTGTCTTCTGGCCCTGCAGCTTTTAGTTTGGGCCCATGTCCCTCCACCCGGGTGCCAGCGGTCTGCCCAGTACTCTATGCACGCGCTCTACAGAGAAGAACTTCGACTGGTGCCCCCCCCTAGCACCATGTGCACTAGCCAGTCTTCCAGAAAAAGTTCCACACTCGGACCTTCTGCTCACTCAGGCAGACCTACCATTTGAATGTTGTTGCATCTGGATATCCTCTAAGCATCATCAACCCGCTATTTCAATTCCCGAGCGTCTTCCTGGAGTGCACGCATATGTGCCTGTTTCTGTCTGACTGAGGGATGCAATATTGCCAGTGCAGATTCACTCTCATCGTCCTTCTTATGGTCTACCTGTGGCAGGCCCACATCGATCGCCAGTGGATCTTGTTTTGGCTCCAGGATTGCTTTGATGTCCAGTATGTCTTTAAGGATCCCATTTCATTTTACGGTGTGTTCCGTTAATGTTCGCGCAATTTCAGAGTGCAGTGTCTCTGTGTCATCTTTGACTCCCCCTTCATCCATGGCCTGGGGCGCTTTGTTCCTTTTTGGCTTGACCATATTAAACTGTTGTTGGGGGATTATGTCTGAGGGATGAGGAAGACAAAATAGCATGCAACTGTTCGAGTCTTTGGGTGGGGTGAGAAGCCACAGCAGAGGAGGATACGTGGTGCAGAGGGCACCACGGCAAGGCCCCCCAAAGTTTGCACACTTCATTTTGTTGTTCCCCACTGGGCATTCAGTCCACCGGGGTGGCACAAGAGTGATACATGTAGTCTGTGGGTGGGCGTCAACCCCTGTAGTTAGCCACCATGGTTGAACTAGATGACCAATTCCTGAAGAGTCCCTACCACACCAGTCCCCAAGTGCTTTGGTGAATGGTCTCCAGGCCCCCATGAAGCATGGTCCATCTATGTGTCAGGGGGTTTCGGGTGGCAATGCAATAGGGAACGGTGAGTTCATGCCTTGGAGGACTCGCCTACTCTGTTTCCCCTCTATCCTGCTGCAGGGGATAGCATTGATCTGAAAAAATGTGGGAGAGAGAATGCCATCTCATATGCGCCCAATGTCCACCAAAGTTCACCCACTCCATGATTTAATGCCCTACCAAGCTCCTATTCCACTAGGAGGGAAGAGGGGCACTAGAATAATCTGTGTAGTCAAAAGGGGGGAGCCCAACCCCTGCTGGCTGCTGCCGTGGATCGGCTGGACAAGCCGTACGTTCCCAGGCATGTTGGTGGGAGGCCACCAGGCCCGTAGTGAGCATGGTCTTGCCCTGTGTCTGGGATGCGAGGGAGACGATGGGCCATTTGCATCACTGCACCCGATCATCTTCGCTGCTCAGCAGGTGCATGGCAAGCAGCCAGATCACATTATACAGAGAGGTGTATCTGGGCCTAAAAAGACTCACCCACTCTGAGCTCCAGCAAATTGCCAGACATCTCCTGGGGAACGTAGTCAGTCAGGGAAGTATGTGGAGAGACTGCACAATCCTGTATGTTCCCAGGCCGGTAGTGTGTTGGAACAATAAGCTTCATCAAGCTCGTGTTGGGGTGAGCCCCGGGACAGTAGGCAGGCCCCAGTCCTTGGCCCGTCCCACGATCAGATGAGCCACCTGGGGCCTCTCAATACAGCTGGAGGGTAGGCAAAACAGGACACTAGCGTGCTGAGAAGGGTCACATGATGATGCCAGAACTCAAAATTAGTGCAGGACAGCAGAGATCAGTACTATGCGACGGCCTCAGCCGCCATTTTGGGCTCTCCCCGAATACTGTTTAGAGTTAACAATATATGTGTCTCTTGCAGGTGGTAATACAAGTTAAGATGCATTGTACAATACCACAGGGTCTTTATATTCACGTAAGTGGGCAGCAATCACCCACCTGTGGCGTCTGGGCTGCCTGCACTTCCTGTGCACTTTTCATGGTGTTTATCTAGTAATAAATTGATGGCAAGCAGTTTTGGAGTGTGTGTCCTATCCTTTGCCGGATGGAAACTCTGCTGTATATATATATATATATATATATATATATATATATATATATATATATATATATATATATATATATATATAGTAGAGCAAATTGCGCAAGCGCTTCGCGAAGGCTCACCGCTTCATCCGACCCTCCGGTCTGTGTTTGGCTCCTCTGTAATGTTCACAGGTTCCCTTGAGTTAAAAATTGAGTCCGACGCGTTTCGGGGCCAACAAACGCCCCTTCCTCATGAACTGAGAAAATACACTTGCCTGTCAGCGCAACATCCATTTGAATATGACGTGATGCCCGCAGCTTCCCTCCCATTCTACTTAAGGATTTTAATGACAGTAATGAAAGGGCAGACACACCACCCTACTTAAGGTCATTATTTTCTCTCTCTTCACAGGACTACGTCAACCATGAATCCCGATGTTGCCAAACTCCACCCACTTAGGGAGGACGACGCCAGCTGTTCAAACAAAAACGCGTTTGACTAGCATGAAGAGAACATGGTGGTGAACTGCGCACAGTCCATGAGGAAGGGGCGTTTGTTGGCCCCGAAACGCGTCTGACTCAATTTTTAACTCAAGGGAACCTGTGAACGTTAAATGGTTCTTTTTATACAAACTCACAACAAAAATATGAGTTAAACAGTGCAGCAATAAACCCCCACTATCTAAAATACTCTAAAATGTGTGCATATATGTGTTTTGCACCCCCAAAAAAGGCGCAATTGTCACAGTTACCTAGGTCATCTCAACTGTTGTTGTAATTGTGAAAATGGGAAGTAGGGTTTAAACAGTTTCTTAAAAAATGTACTTAGAAAAATATGTGTACAAATATGTTTTTAACGCAGTGATGTGATTAGTGTAATGTATGTATGGTAATAGTTAGAATTAGTTTTTTAAGTTAACATTTTTGGTTGTGGTAGTGGTCATTGAATGTCTGCTATTGTTTTGCAATTTTGCAACGTGATCGCAACATCGTTGTGGATTTTAAAAATAAAAAAATGGATGTTACAACTAAGAAATAGAATTTAAAAACCCTTCTGCACTGGAATCGCTTGTTCAACTGTGCCCAAAGCCTGTTCTAAGCCTCTTTGGTAGGCTTCTATCGTCCATCCACTGTCTTCTTCCGCATTGGGCCTTTCAATCCAGGCCTTTCCATGAAAATAGTGCTTCTTAGTATCTGTTGGAGTGCCCTCCTGGCAAAAACTCACAGCTTCACTCGAAAGTCTCAATGTCTCAAGGCAGGGCACCAGTGTCTTTCCTCCTCGGCAGGCACTACAGATATCGTGCTCTTCATTAGTCGTGGGCGCTGATCATATCATGCAGACCAAAGTACTGTTTAATCATGAAAGAGCAACAGAGTTTCAGGTTCAGCAACACTCTCAGGCTCCAACACTCGTTATTCAGTGTCAGAGGGCGCTCGGGCTGCTCTTTCATTCTAATTTTTCTTTCAACATGGATACTACAAATGTAGTGCCTCTTGCCAATCTTGGATCCTCTGGTGCACTGCCCTTCTGTTGGAGCAAAGAAAAGGAGAGAGTGGCCAAAACTTAGGCCAAGGTGGTCAACGGACCGCGCGCTGTCAGAGGTTACCAGCACATGACAAGTAGAGAACTGACTCCTCAAACCAGCCTTGCTGTCAACAACAGGGATCCTTCTCTTTTGTTCTTTTGCACTGAAACTCTTGTTCTGCAACAAGCAGGGCACCAGCTCCTTTTTCTCTGATGTCCAACGCCGTCTGATGGAGCAAGCACAATGCTTTGGAGATGCCATTGATGATGCGCTGGCGATCGCTGTCCAGCCTTGCTACTTTCTGGGTGCTGGGACCGCAGGTCCAAGACGTCTGCCCCTCATCTGTAGCTGTCACTGATATGAGTTAGGACTCATCGTTATCATCGTTCTGCAGGGTATTATGACTCTTCCTTTTACTCTGGAAGATCCTGCAGAACCTAGTGATGTAGGAAAGGTGACACAGTTGTTAGTTTCCTTCAAAGTAGCACAAAAACAATTCATTGTATTTAACAATGTGACTGCATGCAGGTGGCCTGTAATCTTCGAGGGAGTGGCCAGACGCCATGGGACTACTCTGGTCTAGAATGCACTGTCACTCTCATAGGATACAAAGGCAAAGGCAGTACTTCTAGTCTCTTCAATTGGGTACTCTTCATTATCCTCTGCCGTCTAAGGGTAGACAGCTACATGGGAATTCTATCTGAATGTGTGTCCTCACACATAGTGGCATTGTCTAATGGGGTAAACATCTTTTGAATTATTACATCTGTGTGTTCCTACATTCCTTATCTAGAACACCTCAAAAGGGAAAACGCATGATACAGATTATCAGGGACATGTAGATACCTCCCTTTAATAATCATCAGGTGCACTATGCAATACACAGGCTAATGATCAAATGTGGAAACGAAAGACAAGGACTAGAGAGTCCTGGTATTTCCACGATTAAAACACATCTGATCCCACCAAAAATCAAAACAACAGGAATAAAAGGATAAAAACCAAAGTAGAATAGGCATTGAAAATATGTCATGTTCAAAAAATAAACGTAAAGTATCCCCTATTGAGAGGGAAAACTTGTTTACTATAGAAAAAGCTCTTATTGAGTCAGTTAACCAGTCCATCACTACCCTGACAATCAGACTGAAAAAACATCGAAGTGGGCATGAAGAAAATTCTTGAAAACCAGTATAGTCATACAAAAGGGAATTTATACCTAATATGGGGGTCCCTAGTACATCACTGCAGTCTGAGAGTGTGAACTTGAACAATACACCAACAATACTAAAAGGGCTGACTGGTGAAAGGAATACGGGAAATGGAAATGGGACTAGGACACAGCTAAAATCCCCAATAACTAGGCACAATGCGACATCGATTAGGGGAGAGGCGACGAGAGAAAAATCTATAGGAAGAACAAGAAATTACTTGGGTGATAGTCAGGCATGTGACACAGCACCAAGAGTACTGGCAATACACAAAAGTCAAAGCAGTACACCGATTTTAACTCTACCGCTGGCCGCTTCACCATATGCTGTAATCTCAGCTCCAGTTCCTTCCCTGGGGAAAATGAAACTTGGTTCCCTTTGAGGAACAAAGCCATACACTGCCTAGGAAGCAGAACAGTATTAACTAGTGCAATATTATGAGAAACGTTAGGTCACCTTTAGCAAGAGGCGCATATTTATAGTTCATCCTTAGGGTCCCATCAAGGAAAATCAATCTAGGCTGCTCGTTCCTTAAAGGAAGGGGCAGTAACGTGACTAACTGCAGGTGACACACTTTTAATCCTGTATAACTCTTTTTTTTTTTTCTTCTTCAATACCATTATAGCCAACTAGACATGCACTAGTGAAGTGTTGTCTGTCATGTTCACAGCATGAAATATCATATCTGTGAAATTTAGTAACCAGAACAAGTCCAACCAACTGTTGCGTAGCGATGGGCATCATGACCATCCCCTCACCACACAGGGGAGCTTGTAATACTATTAAAAGTAAAAGCATAAAAACAAAAACATGCATAAAATTAAAACACACATGCCAAGCCATCAGGTATAATTGCTGTATACCAAGCACAGAAAGCAAAGACAAATTACAATAGCATATGTAAATGAGCGGTGACGCACAACACTATGTCATGCACTTTATGCACAGGGAGCCTGCAGTTTCACAGACAGCTTAGACAGGCTAAAACTAAATTGAGAAAAAGAGAGATCAACATACATATTACCTGGCCTTAATTTGTAGAGGGGAGCTAGCCTCCTTCCCCCATTTTGACAGTAGGAAACCTGAAACAGGTTTCACTTCTGTCAACACTATCAACCCCTATTTGTAGCAACTGGCCATAAACAAAGTTATAGAAGGTACATAGCACTTTTGAGAGAACTAAAAAAACACATGAATACCCAAACCCCAATCCCTTTTAGGAAATGTACAAGTGAAACAGGAGGGCACTTGAAGTCAAACTAAATTTCATTGCTTCAGCTTTTGTACAGTAATCCTCAGACTAAAAGCATTTGTGCTGTATAAAAATTAAAGCTATCTGTTAATCAAAGTTCACATATACCATTATATAATTTTCTATCATATGAGTACATAAAGTGCCTGCTTTTGCCAAAAAAATAAAACGTCTCCTTCTCTCCCCTGTCCTCTTTCAAAAAGTTTGAGAGGTCAAAATGTCAAAGCAGACCTTGCTCTGGGAGCCATGCTAGGCTTCTAAATATAGAACTGACTTTTAACTCTTCCCAGCTGTCCTATTCTGTGTGCGAATGCAGCTTTCCCTAATTCAAAGTCACTGTTAAAGCAGAAAACTGACCCATTCCCCTGTTTGTCAGTTTAATAACTTCTGCTGGGTTTTTTTTGTATACATATTTTCAATTATAAGCAGTGTGCAATATACTTTTACAGCAATATAAAGGTCAGCTATTTGTTTTATACCTAAATGTATGCATTTACTGAAGCCTAAGGCACTTTAAAAGCTACTCTAAATGGAAAAGAATGCTGTATAAATAGTGCATTTTACCCAATTTCGACTTTGATATTTGGGGCACATAAAATTGAATATCCTATCATTTTGTTGCATAATGTTCATCATCAGAATGTTCATTACGTAGCCCAGTAGTTAGAAATTGAAAATAATCATATATACCTTTATAAAAATTAGTTTTTTTACGCCCGCGCAGATAAATCGTTCACATGCAAATGTTCCCATTAGGCGGTACAACACAACTTACATTTAATTTGAATACTAGGAGGTTACAGTATGAGTATTAAGCTTTATAAATATTAAAAAACAAATTTAAAAGCACTTATTTTGTTTATAATTTTTCATAATTAATAAAACATTTTTTTATTAAAACCAATCATTTTTGATAATTCCGCATGAAAAGCAAGCTGCATCTATTGCCTATCATATTTAGACACATTCATTCATACGCCTAAGCACCGAAGCCTAACTTGAAATATGACAAATATTTGCGCCACTTTTTAAAAGGACAATTATTTTTTTAGCATCAGAACCAAGAATGTGCTTATATAAATAAAAAAAGGCCTTAAGAAAAGGTATGTTCTATAATATGTGTTTAGTTCCTCAAACAACATCCAATTTATTCAGATGATGTGTTTGCCTGTTAATATCTAATACAATATATCTAAGAAAAATGCTGCAAGTTTATTTACTGCAAAACACACAATTTCGTTTTTGAGGCCCTTTTTAGGGCTCGGCCTACATCACCACTGCGTCAGCAGTGGGGCGGAGCTCCGAGCCGTATTGTTAAGGGGCTCAGAATAGTGTAGCAAAAAATCCTCAGTGCGTGAGATTTTCAGTAGTTATTTTTGCCATCTGCATGGTAATTGGTCCTCGCGGTGCCGTGTTTGTAGTAGCCTTGACGCAATAGGCCATATATATTTGATGTTCGGTACTTCCTGCATTTTCTGTGCGGTTATGCACACGGAAGTCCATAAATTTCAATTAGGAGCTGTCAGGGTGCCGCGGTAATGGAATCCAGATGGTCGGGGCGCGTTCACCATTCTGCAGTGAGTTTGGCCTGATGCAAGAATCCATTCCTTGTTTTTTCAGCTCTGTGTGCGCGCATGCTGGCTCCCTGCCAAAGCTTGTGGCCCCCTAGTAATTGAAGGCAGATGCTGGCTCGCAGAGGCCTCTGACATCGCCTCTCCCACCCTGCTCCTCACTGCAGCCCCCACCACTGGAAACGACAGGCTGGGAGCTCACAGAAACCTCTGTCATCGCCTCTCCCCGCCTGCTCGTCCTTTCAGCCCCCACCGCTGGAAACGACAGGCTGGGAGCTCACAGAAGCCTCTGACATCGCCTCTCCCAGCCTGCTCCTCACTGCAGCCCCCACCACTGGAAACGACAGGCTGGGAGCTCAGAGAATCCTCTGACATCGCCTCTCCCAGCCTGCTCGTCCTTTCAGCCCCCACCGCTGGAATTCATATTAAAAGCATGCTTTGATATACATAGATATGCTCACACATCAATGACCATTATTGTGAAGAGGCGTACTTAATAGACCCATTTCACTCCTCGATTGGAGACGACCGTATATTTGGGCCACTGGTGCCCATGGTCCTATATAATCACGAGCAATACAGCACTGTAGATACCAAATACATCATAACAGTGTATAGGAATTGGTTTGATTTATGGTGGATGATCCGTCCAGCCAGCAGAGCCTCACTAGGTGGTGGCCATCTTGCACCTAGTGACAAGATGCCCCCAACCCCCCCCTCCGTCAATGACATCCTTAATGACATAACTAATGACATATCAAGTGACATCCTTGATGATATCAATGATGGCATCATCCGGAGAATGTGAGTGCAGAGTTCAGAGTGCAGAGTGCAGAGTTCAGAGTGCGGAGTGCAGATTGTGAGTGCAGATTGTGAGTGCGGAGTGCAGATTGAGAGTGCAGAGTGCAGATTGAGAGTGCAGAGTGCAGATTGAGAGTGCAGAGTGCAGATTGAGAGTGCAGAGTGCAGATTGAGAGTGCAGAGTGCAGATTTAGAGTGCAGATTCAGAGTGCAGAGTGCAGATTCAGAGTGCAGAGTGCAGATTCAGAGTGCAGATTTAGAGTGCAGATTCAGAGTGCAGATTCAGAGTGCAGTTTCAGAGTGCAGATTCAGAGTGCAGATTCAGAGTGCAGTTTCAGAGTGCAGATTCAGAGTGCGGATTCAGAGTGCAGATTCAGAGTGCAGATTCAGAGTGCAGAGTGCAGATTCAGAGTGCAGATTCAGAGTGCAGAGTGCAGATTGTGAGTGCAGATTCAGAGTGCAGAGTGCAGATTGTGAGTGCAGAGTGTAGATTGAGAGTGCAGAGTGCAGATTGACAGTGCAGAGTGCATATTGAGAGTGCAGAGTGCAGATTGAGAATGCAGTGTGCAGATTCAGAGTGCAGATTCAGAGTGCAGAGTGCAGATTCAGAGTGCAGAGTGTGAGTGAAGAGTGCATTTGTGAGTGCAGAGTGCAGATTCGGAGTGCAGAGTGTGAGTGAAGAGTGCATTTGTGAGTGCAGATTCGGAGTTTAGAGTGTGAGTGAAGAGTGCATTTGTGAGTGCAGAGTGCAGATTCAGAGTGCAGATTGTGAGTGCAGAGTTCAGAGTGCAGGGTGCAGATTCAGAGTGACTGAGTGCAGAGTGAGTGTAAAGTGACAGTGAGTGCAGAGTGACTGCAGAGACAGTGTGTAAGGGTGCAGGGTGCACGTTGTGTTAGTGTGCAGAATGAGTGTGCAGGATAAACAGTGTGTGACTATGCAGGGTGACATTGGGAGTGTGCGGGTGAGCAGTGTGTAAATGTGTAGGGGCAATGTGTGAGTGTGCAGAAAACACCACATACACCACACACACATACCACACACACACACACCATACACACACCACACACACATACACCACACACACATAACACACACACAAACCACACACCTCACTCTCTCAACACCACACACTCGTCACCACTCACCACAACACACTCACCACCACACACTCACCCCCCAGGCTCACCCCCACAGACTCACCACCACACACTCACCACTACACAGAAAACAACACACACAACAACACACCCCCAGCCGTCAATGAATGCTTTCACCAGGCACAAACACCAACAACCATCAATGTACGCTTTCACCAAAAACAAACACGACCATGCATCAGTGCCGCTAAACACTCACGCACACAACAAACAATGTCAGTGCAACTTTCACTAAACACACACACACACCAACAGCTGACAGTGCACCAGCCACTCTTTCAATTGGCACAATCATCAACAGCTGTCAGTGCACCCTTTCACCAACCACACGCATTACCATCCAGCTCTGTACGCTTGACAGCCACACTCACTAACAGCTCTTACTGCACGCGACCACCAGTCATACACACCTCAAGCCACCACTACACGCTTCCACCAAACACACACACAAACAGCCATCACTGCACAATTCCTACAGGTACACACATCCACCACACATCAATGCACACACCAATTGATAACGCATCCACCAATTAATATTGTACCTATCGCATTATGCTGCACTTTACCTTTTAAAGATATTGCGTTAAAGTGCAGCATGCCACCATTGATAACATTCCAATCCAACACACATATCTCAAACACACACCACATGTTTCCACTCCAAAACACATGCCTAAAACACATTGCCATTTACAATGCCATTATCTCTAACTCAAACAAACCCGAGCCCTAATGCATTCCTAATGCTTGTTTTTATTATTCCTATTGAATGTGAATTCGAATGTTATCTTTTAAGCATCAGCAGTTTGTACATGTGCATAGTTGCTTACTCTATAAATTAAATAGTAACATATAATTATTTAGCATATCATGTGGTTCATTTCTGGATTTGTATTTAATTTCTATTTAATATTAATTAAATGACATTTTGCATAACAGACTGAAAACAACAAGAAAAACCACAAACACACATTGAGCTCTTTTTCAGACATATACAGAAAGGGGTCAAACACTCAGGACACACAATACAGCGCGTTTAATAGCAATTATTTCATAAATAGTGCAATCGCTATTTACTTACAGAAGTTGCACTAATGGGAAAACCACGAACCACATAAACATTTAAACACACATTTAACCCACAGATCAACACTTAGGACAGAAGCAAAGGACAGCCCTCAGACTGTACTTAAACCAAACCTTTTGTAAATACTAGTTGTAAGTCATATTTACAAGAAGCGCTTCTCAATAGTATTCCAAAAGACTGCAAAAACAGCCCAACAGACTGTTTTATTTCCAAGAAGCCAAAATACACTCAATTCACTAGCTTTGTCTGGCAGAACACCCAAAAAATCGCTCTGCATATCTCCATTTATAAACGTGCGCAGAAAAGGATCCTTGTTTGTATTTTTGTCATATTTTAATTCCATGGGGATACAGAATCACCAAGGAAGAAATATGTTTTTACACCTAAACCTATCTAGCTATTCCCTCGGGGGAGCCGGCTAATTCAATTCATATCTGACTATGGTACCTCCAAAAAGCAACACATTCTCCGATGTGTGTTTGAAACAGGCATGCCAAAAATATTGCAGAATATGCAAATATTATAATCAAACTAGCGCTTAAGGTACTCTTCGTACGTTGCGCCATTCAAACAAATTCAAAATAGAGAAAAATCTCCTCATTACCTGCCTACATAAATTGCAATTTACATATCTATCCCATACAAATCCATAGTTGTTCAGCACAAATTCCAAAATTCCAAAGCCACAGTAAGTGTTACTAAACTACCTTACCAAACAAAGGCATCAAAACCAACAGCAAGTGCAGCAGAACGACTCTTACCAAACAAATGGTTGTCCAAATTCTAACTGCCAAGTTCTGAATGACCTAACGGTCTTTTTTAGAATACTCACGCCAAAAAGGTTCTCAGTCAGGGGTGACATCATGTGGAGGATCAAAATCAGGAAGATCAGAAATATACTGGGCTGCAGAGACAGAGAATCCCCAGAATCTCCGTGCACAGAGTACCTCCTTAGTAGAGTCCTGTCCTGTCCTCCACAGTAGATTTCTGTCTCCTGACAAGATCACTCCCTCAGATAGCCACTTCTCTGATGAGGTCCACGTTGGAGCGCCATTTGTAGAAAATAGAAACCTTCTCAGGGGTCCCACTGATACTTAGTCCTTTTAAACCTTACAAAGAAGAAGTTGGCACAGAAGCTGAAATATAAAATAACATCTTTATTAACCTCAAATGAGTGAGACTACGTCACACAGCCTTAGCAACTGAATGAGGCAGTCTGCTAGAATGGTCTCACTTCACATATTATATACTCTTTATACAGCCCCAGTCATGTAAGGGAGTTATATCAGTTAACTTTTTATTAAATTCCTAAACAAATGGAAAATCTAGAGGGTAAGCAGGTGAATAGCCTTTGGGGTTTTTCGCAGGATATGGGCAAAACATTATAATTACATAGTTCACAGAGGTTAATCTGATTTAGATGGTACTGCAGGGCAAATCATGATTGCATGTCAAGCAAAGGTTAATCTGATAAGCACAGGTAACGGGGAGGCCCCTGTAAGGTGTAGGCAAAAAGCATGTTTACATAATGGAGTCCACAAATATTTAGCTGTTTACCACTGCAGGGCACAGGTGATGGGTATGATCACACAGCAAGCAGGGATAGGCCTGTTGATGGACGCCTGCAGGGCGCAATGCACAGGGTGAGGACGGTAAGCATCTGAGAAATTCCTGTCCGACTGGTTGAGCACAAGCTGGTCAATCAGTGTCAGGCCAAAGCATGAACAGAGGGTCCATGCAGGAATGCAACAGGTCAAAAGTTTGAGCTCCAGGGTGTTCGTGATACAGAGAGAAAGTCAGTCACAAGGGAACAGCACAAAAATGGCGGATTGAATCACAAAAATGGCAGAGCGAATGGCAAGACAATAAACACACTTTTCTACAACTCCACCTTCCACACTAACATTCTCAAAACCATTGACACACCCTTATCAGTACTTACACACCTACTCACTGATTCATAGGTCTACACACACATCCACTCAGTTACCCATATAGCCGCTCATACACCAACTCACTCACTAATACAGCCACTGATATATCCACTCATACAGCCACTCACACGCTGTCAGTCACACCCACCTACTAACTCCCCTCTAGAGTCAATCACACAGCCATTTACTCACCTAAACAGTATACACACACCCACTCACTTATTCATACAGATACTAACACATACTCAGCCACTCATACAGCCTCTCACACATGCCCTCACAAATCCAAACACTCACACATACAGTCACACATATACTCCAACACCCAGCTATACTGCCTTTCACAAATCCAGTTACTCACTCATATACCACGTACACATCCATTCACTCACCAACACAGCAATACACCCAGTCAGTCACGTATTCAGCCCTTCACTTACACACTCACTAACCCATAGAGCTACTGACTCACCCACTCACTCATCCATGCAGGCAGTCACACACACCCTCACCCACCCACACAGATACTCATATACCCATACAGGTGTTCAGAGAACCAATCACCCATACAGCCACTCACATACCCACTCACCAACCCATACAGCCACTTAGACACCATCTGACAGATTGACACAGACATTCAGACAACCAAGTCAGTGACAAATGCATTCACTAAGACACCTAATCATTCACTTATAAAGTCAGTCACGCACCCCCTGAGTCATCGATACAGGCACTCATACACCCACTGATTCATCAATACACCTTGATATATATATTTAACACTCATAAACATTTTAAAAACACTCCCAGTGACTGGATGATGTCATCAGTGATGCCACTGACCATGTAATGAGCCAACTATAACTGTTGAATTTCTCTGGTTTTGTATGAGTGTAATGTCATCCTAACTATAAAGTCCCTATAACCTCTGTTTTTTCAGTGAATTTCTAAGGTTTTTTACATTCTATTTCCTAACCATACCACCCCTGTAACCTATGTTTTTTTAGTGAATACATTATTATATTTCTTTTAAATATTTGTAGTAATTTATTCATTACCAATTGGCGGTCATCAGTACGTACTTGTAGTTAGCACAATGTTTCCACAGGAAAGGCTTTTTTTGACTTGCCTAAGTCTTGGTGCCATTTGACGAATTTTCAATACATTTTCCAAAAAAGTTCCCCTGTTATTCTTGTTGCACATGGAAAGTTTTGGGGTGACCCAACAAGTGAGGGTAGAGAAAGTGGGAGGGGGGGTTTCCCATATTAACATCTAAAGAGATTTTAGACGCGACTGCAGCCCAAACCCTGGGCAGAATTACACCAAGTTTGGTTGAAAGGTGGTGCATGATCCAGATAGAACTCTTATTTGGTGCAAATCTGTTCAGTAGCTTTTGATTTATTAAAAAGAATCACATTTTTTAGGTCGAGCTTAGAACCAGCAAGCATGGGCTGCTCTGCGAGACTTGTTGTGGTGAGTAGCGAGTAGTAGCCCCACCCACGCTCCGCCCGTATTTGCCATTGGCTTGTGTCATTGTCCATCCTAAATGCTGGCTTCTGATTCATCAAAGGCTTGTTAGTCCCTCCTTAGTACCGCCTCCTCGTCATTTGTCACCTCCCATGGCGACTGGCCACTTTACTTCGGTTGTTACACTTACCTGTTATTTAGACTGTGAGCACTATTTTCTGTATCCAGTTTCTCTTACTGCAGGCACAACGTGCTTTGGTGCCTTCTGTACCACCCTCCCTCCTGTTGTCCGTGCCTTTAGGCTAACAATTGGGAATGCTGGCTACCACGGACATAAACCCTCATAAAGGCTTTCCATTCATGTGGTGTAGTTGCTGTGCTTATTTGTTTGTTCAGGCTACCCTTGTTGCTCATTCCTCCATAAGGATTTCCGGCATTTATTTATTTGTTATTTATGTGCATGATTTAGAAAAAAAGATTAACAGCGCGTGAACCTCGCCCCAAGGTATTGGGGCTCTTTTTCAACTCCCCTTCTAACGGGACAGGGAATGTTGGGCCCGATTCACAGAATGAACTTAAGACTCAATCCTAAACATACTACTATTTTGGTATTCACAGAATGCACTTACTACTTTTGGCATTCACAGAATGAACCTACTACTTTTGGTATTCACAGAAGTTAGGATTTTGTCTTAAGTTTGTCTTAAGACAAACTTAAGACAGACTTAAGACAAAATCCTAACTTAAGTCTGTCTTAAGTTTGTCTTAAGTCTGTCTTAAGTTTGTCTTAAGACAAACTTAAGACAAAATCCTAACTTCTGTGAATTCCAAAAGTAGTAAGTTTATTCTGTGAATACCAAAAGTAGTAAGTGCTTTCTGTGAATGCCAAAAGTAGTAAGTGCATTGTGTGAATACCAAAATAGTAGTAAGTTTAGAATTTAGTCTTAAGTTCATTCTGTGAATCGGGCCCGTTGACTTTTTTGCACGATTTATGTGCTTTACTTTTTGAAGAAGTTACATTGCGCAAACTCCACCCCAGCGTGGTGTAGTTCATGTTTTGTTCACGCTACTGGGGGCGCTCATTACCCCCTGCAAGTCATTCCCACATTCATGTATTTATGTTTTGGGTGCTTTATTTAAAAAGAAAATTCACATCGCGGGAACTGCTTCCCAAGAAATCGAATTGCTTTTTCAACTCCTAAGATTTTCATGGGATCCCCACACTTAACATGGCCAATAATTAACAACTGAACCGTGGCGAATTCTGCAATCTTTATCGGGATCACCCACACGTGACATGTTCGATGCTTTTCAATAAAACGGCGATGGATTCAGCTTTATGGAACTGGTTGGTTTGCGCGCAAAAGAACATTTGATAGTACAGTATCCAATATAATGTGCTGCATTTCCTAAATGCTTATAAGGTCTCAAAGGCGAGACCAATTGAATTGCAAGGAGAGGCGATGTTTGCATTTTTCATGTGTATGCGTTGTTTGGTAAACAACAGTATATACTGTCTAAAAAGTGCTGTTTGTCCTAGTCAGGCTTGGGTGTAGGAGAACCCCCCCTCCCCGCCCTCATGCACTCAAATGCACACAAATATGTCTTTATTTACTTGTCTAAGCTGTGAAGGTTTTTGCGCAGGACTTCAAAAAACTCTAAAATGCTGCATGCTTGCAAATTTTAAAACTGTCACTTGTTATTTTTTTAGCTGGCTGCTGCTTCCTCACTCCTACCGCCACTCCCCTAGCCCCGGTCCGGCACGGCTGAGTGACGCTTGATCCGGAGGGCTGATGGGGTTACGGCCGCCATCTTGGAGGGGCAGAGCATTCCCTAGGGTAGCGCTCTAGTTACCGCGCACCTAGGCCACAAAAGCGACGCCCCATGCGCACGCGCAGTGGGCGCGCCAAAGGCAAGCCCGTCTGCGCCCGTCTGCGGCCGGCCGGGGCAAGGGGCACCTTACCATGTCCAATTTTTAACTTACTCTTCAGATGAACTTCACTGTTACCAAAGCCATGGAACCCTTAGCGCCGCCTCAGCGTCCACTATTTCCAGCCTCGGCCTTGCTCGGCCCCAGTCTATCCCTCCCATTGCACCCACCCAGCCCCTCCCCTTACCCTTGCCCCCCCTTTCATTAGAACCTGGCCAGCCTTCAAGGCCAGTGACCGCTATTTTGGCTTTTCTTTTAAATACTAGATCAGCTGTGAAACACCAATTAGAACTTTTTGATTTCTTGGATTCCCACAAACCGGATCTTTTATTTTTGACAGAAGCTTGGTTCTGTACTGATTCCCTTCCCAACATCCTCGCATCACCACCCTCCACTTACTATGCCTTGCGGGCCGATCGACCGCCGGGCAAAGTAGGCAGAGGCATTGCTCTGATTGTCCGGTCGGATTTCCACTTCCAAATTCTTTCCAGTCCGGTCATCAAGGGAACTGAGTGCTTGGTGATGCGTTCCGCCTCTTTTCAAACCCCCATCACTTGTGTCCTTGTTTACCGTCCACCTAACTCTGCCCCCCACTTTTTAACTGAGTTCCAGGAACTATTGGCCACATTAACAGTCAACAATTCTTCTGTGTTAGTTCTTGGCGACTTTAACTTTTGGCCTTCTGACCCTGCGGAAGACGCAGCATCTAGGAATTTTACAGACTCCCTTCTTAGCCTAAATTTCACTTCCCACGTGTCCGCTCCCACTCACATTAATTGTCACGTTTTAGATCAAATCTGGTCATTGAACATTCCGGTCTCTCTCCCTACCATTACACCCTGTCTGTGGTCTGACCACTTTTTGATCTTGTTCACTTTAGACCTCCACCGGCCTAAGCGCCCAATCCTCCCCAGGAATGTCTGGGCCCGTAATTGGAACAAGGCTGATATTCCTGCCCTCTGTCTCTCTCTTCAAAACTCCTACCCGGCCCTGGAGGAACTCTCCCCATCTTCCCAGGCCACCGCTATAAATGACTGGTTATCCAGGTCCTGTAATCAGGTAGCTCCTCTGAAACGCGTTGCTGTGAAACGTGCTCACAATGCCAACAAATGGTTCACCAACGAACTTAAGGGAAAGAAGTTAGCTGCCCGCCAGGCAGAACGCGCATGGAGGCGCACTTACTGCCCAATTTTAAAAGCCCACTACTCGCTTACGCTTAACGCATATAAAAGCGCAATCCGGTTAGCCAAGACCAATTATTTCTCTGATAAAATACTCTCATCGGGAAATCAGTCTAGAGAAATTTTCTCTACTGTGCATGAGCTGGCCCTGTCAGATAGAACCTCCCTAAAACCTTCCCCTTCCCAAGCCCTCTGCGACTCCCTAAACAACTTTTTTGTGGAGAAAATCGAAGCCATTAAGGCCAACATACCCCCCCCCCTACTTCCCCCGGCCCCTGAACCTCCTCCTAACAGGTTTCATTTAGATTACATTCCTCTACTGACCAGAGAAACATTATCTTCTCTGGCGGTGGGAGTCAAATCAGGCTCTCCTTCCGATGTTTGTCCAGCGCCTATCCTGAGAGAAATATTTCAGGCTTGCCCTTCTCCTCCCTTGGCATTCCTGAACGATTCTCTCGGGAACGGTACAGTCCCTGACCTTCATAAATCAGCCATATTCAAAAAACCCGGTGCTGACCCTGCCTCCCTCACTAATTACCACCCTATTTCCCTTCTCCCTTACCTGGGAAAAATTCTGGAATGTCACGTCGCCTCTGTCCTCAGTTCCTTTGTGGAGGACAGTGGCTAATTGGCCTCCTGCCAGGCTGGATTTCGCCCCCGCCACTCTACTGAGAGGGTCGTGGTCTCGGTCCTAGACAGCCTCAGGGAGGGAATGGACGGGAGCTGCCCTCAGGCTTTGGTCCTCTTAGACTTGTCCGCTGCCTTTGACACGGTTGATCATTCCATCCTTCTCACTCGTGTCAGGGCAGCGTGCATCAGTGGGCCCCCCTGGCTTACCTCCTTCCTGAGGGACCGCACCCAGGCCGTCCAACTAGAAGGGTTTTCTGCTCCCCCACGCAAGGTGCATTGTGGTGTCCCCCAAGGTTCCTCCCTCTCTCCTCTTCTATTCAATCTCTATATCTTCCCTCTTATCTCTGCTCTACAACAACTGGAGGTCACTGTTTTCAATTACGCAGATGACCTCCAGTTGATCTTCAACCTCTCGCATTCTCCTGAATCTATTTTTAATTTCCAATCAATTATGATCTTTATCAGGGACTGGATCAATTTTAACCACCTCAAACTCAACCCAGATAAAACTGAGCTGGTCTTGACTGGTGGTGCATCCAGTCCCTGGACCCCTATGTTTTGGCCCCCTTCACTTGGTCCCCCCCCCCTCACCTTCTTATTCAGTCAAAACACTTGGGATCACGTTAAACCAAAACCTTACCCTGCACTCTCAGATCAGTATGGTGGTGTCCTCCTGCTTTTTCACTCTTCGCACTATTAGGAAAATCTCTAGATTTTTCTCCCCTCCCGCCCTTAAACTCATCATGATGGCAATGGTGTTATCACGGCTGGACTATGGTAATATCTTGTACAACGGCGTTCCGGCTTATGCTCTCCGACGCTTACAGCTGGTTCAGAACCAAGCGGCCCGTCTCATTCATGGTCTCCCTAAACTCCATCATGCTAACCCTGTATTAAAGAACTTGCATTAGGGAGCGGGCTCTCTTCAAACTTGGCTGTACTGCGTTTCAGGCCCGAGCTGGAACTGCCCCAGCATTCATAAACTCGGCAATCTCCAGCTATACACCAGTCAGAGAGCTCCGCTCCTCCTCCCAGTCCCTTCTCTCCGTTCCTCGTTTTAGGAAAAAGAGGATGGGGGGGTGAGATTTGCAGTCCTTGGTCCTACTTTCTGGAACTCCCCCCCCCTCAACATCCGATCCATCCCACTTTACCCTGACTTTCGCAAGGCCTTAAAAACCCATCTTTTTCTGCAAGCATTCCCAGCCTAGCTTTCTCACAGCTACCACTCAGGTTCTAAAGTCCGCCAGCGCCAAGAAACCGCTAGGTAAATGCGCGCTTTATAAGTGTTTTTAAATTCAAATAAATTCAAATTCAAATTAAAATGCTGCATGTAAATTTGTGCCAATATTTATACCATAGCAGCGCCACCATACCCAGGTGTTTAACCACTATGTAAAGCGCGTCATTGCTGTTCAGTTTGCCCACCTGAACTCTGGCTAATTGTTGTATTTTTTCTGATGCGACACATTCAGCTTGCCCCCGTCCTCCCTGGAGGTGCTGTTATTTTTCCAGCATTACCAGTGCTTTAAATGGGCCGGTACTCACCGGTACTGAGTACTGGCACTTTCAAAGTTTTTTGCCATCAGTACCGGCACTTCTCTGTAGCCAGGGAGACTACCGGTACCCTGCTCCACGGCACGGCAGGCTCAGGTTAGGTTTCTGATCCAGTGTAGGGCAGAGGCCACTCTGCTTCCGAGCAGCTTGTAATTAACCGAGCCGTGAAGTAGCCTTTTTCAGAGTTGCTAGGGAATATTCCAGCAGCGCCCATTTGAATGTCCCCAAACTGCAAGGGGGTGAGAGAGCTTTTGTCACACTGTGATTAAAAGGACGGGGTCTCTAGACAGAACCTGCACTGTCAATCAGGTGCGCAGGAACTATTCGGGTGAAAGTGCCATCACGACTTTCATTTTGTGTTATGAGTTAATCTGTATTTTTTTACATAAACACTTTTCTCATGTGTTTAATATGTGCTGCAACTGGTACAGAAGTTTCTATGTATGATGATATTGTGCCCTTAGCCCCGCCCCTTGCCGCCCCCACTTGCCACACCTCTATTTTAATGAGTACCTGCACTTATCTTTCCCCATTTAAAGCACTGCGCATTACTTTCTGCTTTTTTGGGGAGTTCTCGCAATTAAAGCTGGCTTCCACCAGAGAGCTGCAAGTGCAGTCAAACTGCACACTGCTCCCCGCACGCAACCATCAACCTGACACGACACGCATGGTACACTGCACTCAGCCTCGTCGCTTCCACCACGCAGCTCAACTTTTAATGGCAAGGCTGAGGAGGAGGAACCTATTAAAATATTGCTTCCTCGACGCTGCATTAACAGATTCAGTCCTAGCTTTACAGCCTGGTGTTTGTATGTGAGCAGCACTGCAAAAGAGGCCTGCAAATGACTGGGGTTAGTAAGAATATACCGGAAGTGACATGAAATTCACCAGAGACGGATTTAAGAAAGTGATTTTTGTCTTAGTTAAACAACCATTCATAAAGCTTGCTGAGTGAGCTTTTACTGCAGATCTCTCGCTCTATCTCCCTCTGCTTTTGTTTGTGGTGTGTATGCCGGTAGGAAATTGTAATCAGTTGCATGATCGTCCGCTTCTACCTTTCATCTTTCTCATATCGATCAATAGGTTAATGCACATACAGGAGAGATAAGTATGCACTTTATATCGCTCAGGGGCTGGAAACTTGTGTGGGCTGCCTGAAACTGAGGGGCATATTATCAAGGGGGTTTATCTTCGCTTTTTTGGCTTTAAAAGCCAAGAAAGCGGAGATAAAATTATCTCCCTATTACCTACCTGTTGCTAACACCAGTTAGCGACATCTTGAAGGATATAGCGACCATCTTGGGCCCCGCTTTGCATGTCAGTGATATTTATCACTAATGACATGCAAAGTGGGCGTGCCAAGATGTTAGCGACTGGAAACAGTCACTAACATCGCTATCTCCTATTACCAACTTTTGGAGATATACACCTGCCCTGAGCAGTTCTTAGCCATGTTATCCAATGGTAGGTGGATAACATAGCTAAGAGCATTAGCTCGGTAATGCATGAATATCGCTGACTTTACAGTGATATTCATGCATTTCGGCCGATGTTTATCGCTTAGGAGATAAACCTTGATAATAGCAGGGCTCCTAAGCGATAAAAATCGCCGCAGCTCGGCGATAAAAATATCGCCGCTAAACCAACATAGCAATAATTATGGCTAGTTGTTGATAATATGCACCAGAGTTCCTTCTGGAGGTGGTAACATATATCAGTGGGTTACTGCACTTACTGCAGAGCCCAGCGTGTAATTTTAAAGGAAGGGACAGACTGAGCCTTTCATCCTTCCTTAGTGCCACTAAGCTGGGCTATTCACTGTGCCTAATAATCATCGAGGCAATACAGTTTCTTCTCTGCACGAGCAACTTAACACCTTCGAGTCTCATGACGAGCTCAGCTCGTCATGACCGTTAGAACGCTCGCACGCTGGGCAAATTCCCCTGCTGTGCGAGCGTTCTAAAGAATCGGGTGTGGTCATGACGAGCTGAGCTCGTCATGAGCACACGACCACCGTGGCTCATGACGGGCACGTCATGAGCACAGGGGCGCTGTGCACACCCCCGCCCCCAGCACATCACGGCAATTTGCCCCACTGTGAAGGGGTTAAGAAATATTGTTATTTATTTATTTATTTAGGATATTTGTTTAGCGCAACTTTCACTCTCATAGTGCCTTGGCGGTGTGTAGTTTAGTGTGTAGTTACTAGCTCATTTTTTCAACACACTGTTGAACTCTCTGGGCAGACGGCTGAAGCAGCAGAGCTCCCGTTCTGTTAGTATGACACAGATGTTAAGTTGTGCTTCAAATGGGGGTCAGGTGGTGCTGTAACGACCACAACATAACCACACACACTTCAATAGCCACAGAATAAACCACAGAAATCGTTCTACAGTTTTTAGCACTCTTTGTTATCTCTCTTTCCCGCCTATCTGACCCTTCATTGTCTCCCCACCCGCCCCTTCAATTTTCCTGTGTATATGTGAAGGGGAGTAGAATCACTAGTATTACATCCCCCGGTTTCCTTGATGAACAAAGTGTAAAGAACAGGGGCCTCATTTATGAAAAGTGACGCATCGCTGCGTGAAAACAGCGATGCGTCACTTTTCACTGCGCACTCCTTATGACATTCCTGATGCGTCATATTTAATATATGATGCATCATGTCGCAAGGAGTTACAGATACGTCAGTATTTCTGACGTATCTGTAAGCGCAAAAGTGACGCATTGCTGGAGTGTGTCACAAAAGTGACGCAACTCCAGCAATGCATCCTTTCACATGGGGAAAGCCCCATGTGAAAGGGCTTGCGTCAGTCATACGCCTGCTGTGAGGCAGGCGCAAGATTTTGACGCAACAGCGTCCTAAAAGTGACGCAGTGAAATCTCATAGATTTCACTGCGTCACTATTACGAGGCTTTTCGCGGGGGAACGCCCCCTCTGCATACATTATACCTGACGCAGGTATAATGTGGTGCAGGGGTTTAAAAAGTGACGCATCTACCTAGATGCGTCACTTTTTAAATATGGCACAACGAGGCGCATTTTTTACACCGCAGGTGCGCCACAAAAAGTGATGCACCGGCGGCGCAAAACTGACGCAAGGCCTTCATAAATAAGGCCCCATGAACGGAAATCTAATCCTATGGTCATGGTGAAAACCAGCAAAGGATACAATTATAATAGAGTCCCTATCAGGAAAAGATGTACCACACTAATATTTATATTCTAGTACTTACTTTCAGAAGTACGTGGCTGAATTAACTTCAGTTGATCACAAATAGGAAACCGCATTTTGTTTGTCACCTCCATCTAACAAAAAAAAAGCTATAACAATAAAGTGTTAGACCAGACAGAAAGAAGTTGCCAGCATTGCAAGGACAAAAAACAGGAAGACTTTTTTTGTTAATTCGTTTTTTTAATCGGGTCGTTTGGTTGTACATAAAGTCTTCTTGGTTATATATAAGGTAACAAAAATACTTATAGCAATTTTTTAATTAACTTTTCAACATGCTGCGCAGCAGCCACTCTACTCTACAACATAGCTTGAAGATATTGACAAAGCCAATAGCTCTGGCTAAACACTTATAAGGTCCCAAAGGCGCGACCTATTGGCTATGCCAATGCTTGTTATATATAGGGACGCGGATCCTCCAAGAGTTCGACAGTCTCAGTGCTGAAATGTGATTGCTACCCAACACTTTAACCAGGAAGTGTTGACACCCATCTTGGTACTCGGCTTTAGTCAAGTCTCACAAAAAACGTAAAAAAAAAAAAAAAGAGGGCAGGGTAGGATTACCCTGAAATCTTGCCATGGAGTCCCAGAGGGATCCCGCCAGGGCAAAAAAGCATTTGAAAAAAAGGTAGCCATGGAAACGCAACATAGTCCCATATCCATGGCAACATTTTAAAAAGAAATCACGCACAGGCTCCCAAGCTTGTTTTGAATAGAGCCCCCATGTGGGCCAGGTCCCGGGGGCATTTTTAAAAAAATGGATGGGGGCACATGGGGCCACCCTCCTAAGGCTCATTGAGACTCGGGGGACTACCACCTCCCCAGGGCTTTATTTAAACAAAAAGAGGGGGACACACAGGGCCCCCCTCCTGAGGCTGTATTAGCCCCGGGGACCACCACCTCCCTGGGGTGAAAGAAACATTGATGGGTGGGCCACACTGAATCCTCCTGGCACCAAGGATCACCACCTCCCTTGGACTAAATAGGACCTAATGGGGGCCCCGGGGACTCCCCTGGGGTGCAAAAATGTCAAAGAATGGGAGACAGACTGAATAGGACCTGAGGACCACCTCTTCCCCGGGACAGAACATGAACAAGAAAGGAGTGGGCCATGTGGCACTCCCTCCTGGATCTCTACATGGCCCTGAGGACCTCCACCCTTCAGGGTCGTCTCCTGCTACGTCCCAGCGTGCCCATTCCTGGGACATAGCTGACAGCTACCTCCAAGCAAAAGCAAACACTTGAGTTCCAGAGGGCAGGAGCTGCCAAAGTGCTCTTGCCTGCTGGAAACAGACGTTTCATCTATCATCAGAGATTAAGCTTTTGCTCTTGCACAACGCCCTTGCAGCAGCTCCCTGTGTGCAATAGCAATGACGGCTCCTGCAGGAGGCGGGGAGACGGCTGGGACTTGGGGGGCCTTGAGGTCCCTATGCTGCACATTTGGTGCTCTGGGTGAACTCCAGGGCACACAGGAGACATGCCTGGGCCCGAGGGATGGGGGTCCCGGGGCTTAAATCTGCCTGGGGATGGCGGCTGTGTAGCCCCTCACCCCCATTTGTTTGTGGCCGGTCCGGGAGGATGGGGTGACGGGGCTGAAATAAGCACAGGGAGGGGGGCACGTGGCCCACCTCTCCTTTAGTTTGTAAATATAGTCAAGCCGGGGCCCAGAGATGGGGTCCTCGGGCCAAAATAGGCCCTGGGAGGGGGACATGTAGCCCTCTCCCCTATTCAATAAAGGCAGGGCCCGGCGGATGGTATTGACCGTGCCGAATCGATCCAGGGAGGGGGAATACCCTCTTATGTAAAAAAGAGAAGGCAGCAGAAAAAGACAAAACAGAGGGCTGAAAGGTGAGCAGAAAAGGCAAAACAGAGCAGGAAAATGAGCAGTAAAAGGCAAATTAGTCGGCAGTAAAACGAGCAGGAAAGGCAAAACAGAGCAGAAGAGGGCAAAACAGAGGGCAGAAAAAATAACAGGAAGGGCAAAACAGAGACATAAAAATGAGCAGGAAGGCAAAACAGAGGGCAGAAAAATGAACAGACTCTTGCATTTATTTACAGACCCACACAGGCACTCATGCACCTACTCACAGACCTACTCAGAGACTTACTTACCCACTCATAGACCCACCCTGACACTCATGCTCCCACTCACAGACCAAGTCAGTCACGCATGCACCCACTCACAGACCCACTCAGATACTCATGCATCTACTCACATATCCAATGAGAGAATCACACACCCACTCACAGAGCCACTCAGACACTCACAAACCCACTCAAAAACTCATGCACCCACTCACAGATCCATTCAGACACTCACGTACCCACTCACAGACCCACTCAGACACTCATGCATCCACTCACATAACACTGAGAGAGTCATGCACCCACTCACAGACCCACTCAGATACTCATGCACTGCCTCACAGACCCACTCAGAGACTCATGTACTCACTCATAGATTAACTCAGAGACTCACACACTCATGCAGTCACTGACAGACCCACTCAGACTCATGCACCCACACACAGACCCATTCAAAGAATCACAGACCCACTCACAGACCTACTGAGACACTCATGCACTCACTCACATACTCAATGTCAAATGTTACTGCTTACAGTTCGAAAATAAAATGCAAAAAACCTTAGAAATTCACTTTAAAAAACGTAATAGGTAGGAAATAACATTTACAAAACATAGAAATTCACTTAAAAAACAAAGGTTACGGGTGTGCTATAATTAGAAAATAGAATTAAAAAAACCTTAGAAATTAACTGAAAAAAACTAGGGGTGGGTGGACAACTCTGTTCCGCCCACGGAATGTGCAGAATTTTACCTGTTCCGCATTCTGCGAAGTAGGCGGAGCAGGCAAATCCCCGCACACTGCAGAGCGGAGTTGGCCTCCCAGCCGCGCTATTAACAATGTAGTTATGTTTAAAAAAAGCGATTTTAAGACTATAAAAAACTCCTTACCTTAACTGCGGCGTCCCTCTTCCTCCATCACGACTTCCTCATGAAAACTGTGCATGCACATTTCTCACAAGGAATGTGCATGAGCGGGTGCCCACGCATTTGCAGTTTTCATGCAGAAATCACGATGGAGGAAGAGGGACGCCGCAGATAAGGTAAGGACTTTATTTAATCTTAAAATCGCTTTCTTTAACATAAACTACATTGTTAATAGTGTGGGTGGGAGGCCGGTGGCGGGTGGGGCGTAGCGGAGCTATGCGGAGTGTGCAGAGTTTGTTTTCGTCTCCGTGGCACTCCGCGTAACCCCGCTACGCCCACTAGGCCCACCCTTAAATAAAACAAAGGTTACAGGTATGTTATAGTTAGGCTCAAATTTCACTCATACAAAATCTCAGCTAACTATAACTTATGCCTCCGCAATGCACTGCTTATGACCTCACATATTATATCACTTATGACATGGTCAGTGACATTACTGATGACATCCCAAATAACATCACTGATGACATCATACACAGAACCACTCACACCCCATAGAGCCTCTCATACACCTACTCCCACACAAGCCCACAGATACCCATTCACTGACCCATACCACTCACTCATACTGCCACTCCCACTAACTCACCCATACAGCCCCTCTTGCACCCACTCAAATACCAATACAGTCACTCACATATCCAGTCATACAGACATACAGACACTTATACACCCACTCATTCACCCTTACAGCCACTGAATCATCCATGCAGAAACTTACACAGTCACTAATTCACCCATACAGGTACTCACACACCCACACACTCACTCATATAGCCACCCACACAGTCACATACTCACCCATACTAACCCTCTCACAGCCACTTACACACCCACAAAACCATTTACATACTCATTCACTCACCCATACACCCACTCACTCACCCTTACAGTCACTCAGACATTCACTCTCCAATGCAGCCCCTCACACCCACACCCACTCACCTACCTAAACACACACTCAAACAGCTACTCCTCACCCATACAGCCACTGACACACCCACTCCCTCTCACATACAGCCATTCTCACAGCCCTTCAGTCACCCATACAGCCACTCACACACCTTTGCAGCCACTCACACAGCCACTAACTCACATATACAGCCATTCACATACCTTCTCACTCTCTAATACAACCACTCACTCACCCATACAGCTACTCAAATGCCCACTACCACATACATACATCCACACACACACACCTATACAGCCTCTCAGACATCCACTTACACACTGATAGACAGTCACACAGCCACTCAGATGAGATATGTTAGAAATAGTATAACTAAATGTGTGTAAAGAAAGAACAGTAATGTAACTTATGCTGTGGCTTAGTATATATCTTTATGTCTCAGAAAAGTTTATGAAACACACTCACAGGATGATTTAATCAGAGAGTCATTTGCAATGTCATCAGTGATGTCATGAGTGATGTCACTGACCCTGTCATGAGTGATGTGATATGTGAGCAGTGTATATGTATATGTATATAAGCAGTGCATTGTGGGGGCGTAAGTTCTAACTAGCTCAGATAACGATAACTGCTGAATTTCACAGGCTTTGTATGAGTGAAATCTGAGCCTAACTGTAACATCCCTGTAACCTTTGTTTTTTCAGTGAAAATATATATACACATACATACATATATCTATTTACAGATACATATACATATATATATATATATATATATATATATATATATATATATATATATATATATATATATATATATATATATATATATATATATATATATATATATATATATATATATATATATATATATATATATATATATATATATATATATATTTATGCAAGTAAATTCGCCACTCGAACTGAAACAGCCGCCCCAGCTCAGGATTTCAATGACGAAAGAACAGACCCATTGTTAAGTGCTTAATAAAGGTGTTTTATTTTCTCCAGCAAGCCTGCACATACATATCATTTAATCTAAAATAGGGTTTTAGGTTTAATGGCTCGGTAATGGTAAAGGATAGTAAAGGATTTTTAGGAATGGGTATGAGGTAGCAAGGGATTTTTAGGTGTCAGAGATGGGTAGAGGTAAGGTGTGGTGAATGGTTTTAGAGTTATGGGATAGATAAGGATAAATGGGTAGAAAGAGTTTTGCAAGGTTCTGGGATAGGTCGGGCAAAGTGTAGTAAAGGTTGTTAGCTTTTAGTGATGGTTGTGTTTAAAGGGTAGTAAGGGAGTTTTAGGTTTCAGAGATTGGTTGGGGTAAGAGTTAGTAAGGGATTTTGAGTTTACAGATGGGTAAGAATAAAGGGGTAATGATTTTGAAAGTTGAAAGATGGTTAGGATTAGGTTGGGTTTGTTAGGGTTCAGTGTAAAAGTAAAGGGAAGTAAGAGTTTGTAGGTTTCAGGAAAGGGTGTTAAGATTGAGGGATGGTAAAGAGTGAAGGAGTAGTATGGGTTTTTAAGACTTAAGGGTGGGTACAGCTAAGGGTTTTATAAAAAAAGGGTTTAGATAGGTTCCCCTAAAAAAGAAAACGGTACAGTTAAAAAAAAAAAAAAAAATGGGCACTTGAGGGTTTCCACAAAAATATGAAGAATGAATTGTAAATAAGCATGGGCGAATTTTGCGAATTCACGATCCGCAAATTTGTGGATTTGCGAATTTGCGATCCGCAAAATTCGCGAATTCGTGCGGATTTGCGGAGTTTTTTATTTTTGCGTGTTCGCGGGGCGCTTTGAGTGTTCACGGGTGTTTGCGGGGCGCTTTGCGTGTTCGCGGGTTTTTTTTTTGCCTGGTTAATCACTGCCACCCTATGTGACTCTTAGAGTATATTCAGTCATACCCCTTCCCTATGTATATAGAAATAACTCTAATCACTAGTATATGCAGTAGACCGTTGTGCTCTCTACCATTCCTATGTGACACTTAGAGTATATCCATGTGTATCCCTTCCCTATGTATATAGAGATAACTCTAATCACTAGTATATGCAGTAGACCATTCCTTTGTGACTCTTAGAGTATATCCATGTGTATCCCTTCCCTATGTATATAGAGATAACTCTAATCACTAGTATATGCAGTAGACCTTTATACTATCTACCATTCCTATGTGACTCTTAGAGTATATCCATTTGTATCTCCTTGTGTGACATTACATCTTGTACATTTGCAATTTTTTCTCTGTTTGTGTCCTTTATGTAACGCATGTAATCCTAAATCCTTATGTTTTTCAACTGGTCCTTATGTAAAGCGCTCTGACACCTTCGGGTAAAGTTTGTGCTATATAAAATCGCATAAATAAAAAAAATAATAATAATAATTAAATGCATAGATGCATGTGCTGTAGAAGATAAATACATGCATAGACTATGGGACAGATTTACAAGCGCCTTGCGCCACTTTTGCTGCTCTTTTCCCATGTTAAAAGTGACGCAAAAGCAAAAGTGGCGCAAGGGGCTTGTAAATATGCCTCTGTATGTTTATTTTATGCCTTGTTGTACTTCTGCTCAGACACACCACCGGGAGCAGCTAAGGTGTTGACTCTATTACAACATGTCCAATTGATATTCATAAAATTTTGATTACATTGAACACAGTAATTGCCTTCTTCAAATTTCTGAAAATGCTGTCACAATAGCCTTTACGAGTGTGATAAGATGTGATAGAAAGAAAATGTGCAATATATTGTAGTGGTAAATCAGAATAGCATTTACTAAGAATGAGCTCAAACACGTCAGCAAATCTACCAGCCTTGAGAGCTGCCTTCCAAACATGAGTCCTTGCTCTGTTGTAGGAAGCTAAATATAGTCGTGGGGGGTAGCTGCAGGGCTACCAGGGGGAGAAAAATCGCACAGAAAAAGCCCAATATACATAAACTAGTTTCAGCGAGGTTAGCCTATGCTTACTTTGTCAGCAATGACCATATCAGACATCTCCACAGATACGTGTGAAGTGTATAATAAACTCACCCAAATAACAGAACCAATAAAGAAGTTAAAATTCCCAAAACAATTTCATGGAGAAAATAATGTAATAAGAACAAATATACATTAATGAAGACAATTGGAAATAGGGATGAAAGGTTATGATGAAAAGGAAAAGTATTCCACAGGAAACAATGTTAAATACAAATTCAATGTAAGCCTAAGGGACATGGTAGACCACGAGCTAAGTGTACTTTAATTGGGCTGATGTGTTTCATTTTTCCACTGATGCAAACATATGTTTGGTTCATCCTTATTGGGTTATAGAGATATAGGTGTGGGTTACAAACAGATTTGATTCGCACAGAAGGGAGGTTTTTGTCTTTGGTAAAAGCCCTGTTTCCAGTGAGGCACACACCCCCAGATGTTCTAATACTCTGACTTTGGATCAAGGATTCAATAGTACAGACTTATTGGCCTTCAGAATGCACAAGCTTTCTTCAGCTGCTGGGCTGTAAGGCTTAAGGAGAAATTACAAATAAAGTTGGGTTTCATTAAAGAAAAAAACTGAGACAACCTTTAGTACATTTAGCACTTTTCAAACCTCAATTATATTTACAAACATTTTGCACAGGCGCTCGTGTTGCATAACTCAATGCAAAACATACAGTCTACTTACTGTATGCTATAAAGGCCACTAGTTCAGTATGACCACATGCTCAAACTCTAGTAAACATACTCCAGTGTATCACCTACTCATCCTCAGTGTGATGATGACCGTACCTTGAAACTCACTGGTTGACCAAATAGGTCACTAGTGGATGGTCACACACTGCCCTCTTTAATGAAATTTGAGATAACCTTTCCAAACTATGGGGCAGATTTACTATAGCTGGTGAATTCCTGCATTTCAGCAGGGATGCGGCAGTTATTTTGTGTGACGGTTGAAATCCTTTGCGCCACCAAGGATGCAACGCATTTACAATGTGGTGCACCGTGGCGCAAGGATAGAGAGATGCGTGACGCATCTGATGGCGTAAAGGTGACGCAGTGCTGGAGGTGTGTCGCAAATGCGCCGCAACTCCAGCACAGCTCAGGGGTGCACCATACTTGCTCAGCTGCGTCCCTCTGCCTGCTACAAGCAGCCGTAAGGTTCTGACGCGGTGGGGACGTACAAGTGACTCCGTGAAATCTTGTACATTTCACTGCGTCACTTTTATAGGGCTTCCTTGCGACGGAACGCCCACCCTATATACATTATACCTGACTCCGGTATAATGTAGCGCAGGGCTTTACAACGTGATGCATCTCACTAGATGCGTCACGTTGTAAATATGTCGCATAGTGGCGCATTATTTATGCCGCCGCTGCGTCACAGAAGTGATGCAACAGCGGCTTTAAAGTGTCACAAGGGGCTTGTAAATCTGCCCCTTGATTTTTCTCAAGAAGTAGTAATACATTTGTATTCGATTATGTATCATAATCATAAAAGATAACAAACATAATATCCATATAAATAAATTAAAAACTTTCAAATATGCATTCCACCATAATACGCTCAGATTGCACATTCTATAAACATTAAGTACAAATTTGGGGACAGGAAGGCAACCTATATATCACATCAATAAATTTATGTGGGAGAATTATTACATACCCAATGACTACCGGACACCCCATCGCTTAGCTTCTTGCCCTCTTTTCTTTAAACATTGATCTTACCCTCACATTTCACTCACAAATCTCCTATCCAATTGATCCTCTCTTCTACCACCCACCACAATACCCGATCATTAGCCATCAGTTCGCTCCCCTCCAGACCACTTCTAACCAGACCCCACTGCAGCCAAATTCTAACCAGATTACCCATCAGTGAGACAATTCCATAACAAACCCATTGCACATCTGTCCCCCTTCAAATGATTCAGTTTAGGCATTCTCCCAGACTATTACCATGTAGGACATTCCCAGCTAGGCCATTCCTTCCGTTCCAGATGATGTCTTCAAAGCTAGTCTCTGTTGCACGGGATCCTAACATACTAAGGACCCAATTCACAGAACTAACTTAGGACAAAATCCTAAACTTACTACTTTTGGTATTCACAGAAGTTGGGATTTTGTCTAATGTTTGTCTTAAGACAGACTTAAGTTAGGATTTTGTCTTAAGTCTGTCTTAAGTTTGTTTTAAGACAAACTTAAGACAAAATTCTAACTTTTGTGAATACTAAAAGTAGTAAGTTTAGGATTTTGTCTTAAGTTAGTTCTGTGAATCGGCCCCTAAGGGTCTCATTTACGAGAAGTGGCGCATCGCTGCGTGAAAGCAGCGATGCGCCACTTCTCAGTGCGCTGTCCTTGCTACACCAATGATGCGTCATATTTACAATATGACGCATCATGTCGCAAGGAAGGACAGATATGTCAGTATAACTGACGTATCTGTCACTGCAAAAAGTGACGCATTGCTGGAGTTGTGTTGGAAGCCTGACGGAACTCTAGCAATGTTTCTTTCATATGGGGCAAGCCTCATGTGAAAGGGCTTGCGTCACCCTTACGCCTGCCATAAGGCAGGCTTAAGGTTTTGACGCATTGGCGTCTTAGAAGTGGTGCAGTGAAATCTCATAGATTTCGCGGCACCACTCCTACAACCCTTTCTTGTGGGGGTACGGCCACCATGCATACATTATACCTGGTGCAGGTATATTGTAGCGCAGGGGATACACCGGTGGCGCAAAAGTGACGCAGGGGCTCATAAATAAGCCCCTAAACATAGAAGTCTCACTGCCCTCCTCCCTTACATGTTGTCTCTTTTTCGCTGCACCCACAAGAGCCGCTAGGCCAAGCCGTGACAACCTGCCACATTCATCAGCACCCTCACGCCATGCTCTCCCTATCCAGGGTTATATGGATGCTTTCAGGGGCTTGCATGTACACAAGTGCAGCATGGCCTGCAGGATCATGTACATGTGTGTCAATCAAATTGCGTCTCCTTGTTGATACTGGTCTTGAGTTCCTCAGGGATGTGTGGTCATGCACACTGAGGCAGCCCAGGAAAGTGCTGCAACTCATACTTGACGCACAATCGAAAAGTCATCTAGCGCTATGAGGTCACACCAGTGGAAGATGCTTGCAATGCAGCCAGTGCTTACTTTGTAACAAAATGTGGGTGCATGAGCTCAAAGTTTTTGTTAGGAGCCTGCAGCTGGTGCTGTAAACAGGGCCGGACTGGTTAATAGCGGGCACCGGGCAATCCCCCAGTGCGCCGCACGGGTGGGGGCTGGTTCTGGGCCCCTATGGGCCGTTTTTGTTACAGGGCCGTTTTTGCAGCATATCTGCAAAATCGACCCTGTAACAAAATCGGCCGAAAACCGGCCCCGGCAAAGAGCTCAGCGGCACCCACAACCCCCCGTGTAGGCAGCGGGGGCCAGCCGAGCACTTTGCCGGGGCCGGTTTTGGTTCCCAGTCCGGCCTTGGCTGCAAAAAGGCAGAGTGGGGATTAGGGGGGTTACCGAATGCCAGGATTGCCTAGTCCTGATTCCACCTCAGGCTTTTCTCCATAGCCTTCCTGTCTTTTTATCTCACTCCTGCAGGTTCTTTTTCACCCCATTTGTCACTGTTTTCCTGTATTTCTATTCCTCTTTGTTTCTTCCTTTTCTGTCTTCCTTACTTGCTTTGGGGCAGACTGATGATGAAAAAAGTCCCATCCATAAAAAAGTGCCAGTGCCCCCAGTGCTCCCACCTGCATAAATTAATCACTGCAAATGCCTGCAGCATGACCATAAAACAAGAAAAAAACAAAGTTACTCCTGTGGTCAGATGGACAAAGTGACCCGGGCCATAAATAGCCCACATGCAAAAGAAAGCTATAGTTCATCAAACACGTAAATTCTTCTCCCCGCGGGGTCCTTTTCTCAAAATATTTAAAAACACAGGAAAGGCACAGGAAAGGCACAGGGAGTGCTTTGGAACTATCTAGAGTCTGGAATTTGACTAAATCAGCCAGGCTGCTTGTGAGGTCTTGGAATAAACACATGTATAGCAGTCCCTGTTAATCACGTCTTTCTATTTAAAAAGGATGGGCCTTATTTATAAGGAATTAACGCAGAGCGGTTCCACAAGCCATTTGGCTGCACCACGCTGCTTTAATTCCGAAGCAAAGAGATGTGTCATATCTACAACGATATGATGGGGGGACAGAAACGCCGCACGGAGCGGAAAAAGCATCTTGCTCACCGGAGGCTGCCTGACTCACCTGCTCACCGGACACTCCTGGGGCCCTGACGCTGTTGGTCTCCCCTGCCGCCGCAAGCACCATCCCGCGGCCGCAGAGGGGGAGACTACAGCTCCCAGGCTCCTTTGCCTGCCCTGCCCACTTCCGCCGGTCAGCGCGCTCGGAGGCGCATAAAGGACAGGAGCTCCCACTGAGGGGCGGGGGACAGAAACGCCGCACGGAGCGGAAAAAGCATCTTGCTCACCGGAGGCTGCCTGACTCACCTGCTCACCGGACACTCCTGGGGCCCTGACGCTGTTGGTCTCCCCTGCCGCCGCAAGCACCATCCCGCGGCCGCAGAGGGGGAGACTACAGCTCCCAGGCTCCTTTGCCTGCCCTGCCCACTTCCGCCGGTTAGCGCGCTCGGAGGCGCATAAAGGACAGGAGCTCCCACTGAGGGGCGGGGGACAGAAACGCCGCACGGAGCGGAAAAAGCATCTTGCTCACCGGAGGCTGCCTGACTCACCTGCTCACCGGACACTCCTGGGGCCCTGACGCTGTTGGTCTCCCCTGCCGCCGCAAGCACCATCCCGCGGCCGCAGAGGGGGAGACTACAGCTCCCAGGCTCCTTTGCCTGCCCTGCCCACTTCCGCCGGTCAGCGCGCTCGGAGGCGCATAAAGGACAGGAGCTCCCACTGAGGGGCGGGGGACAGAAACGCCGCACGGAGCGGAAAAAGCATCTTGCTCACCGGAGGCTGCCTGACTCACCTGCTCACCGGACACTCCTGGGGCCCTGACGCTGTTGGTCTCCCCTGCCGCCGCAAGCACCATCCCGCGGCCGCAGAGGGGGAGACTACAGCTCCCAGGCTCCTTTGCCTGCCCTGCCCACTTCCGCCGGTCAGCGCGCTCGGAGGCGCATAAAGGACAGGAGCTCCCACTGAGGGGCGGGGGACAGAAACGCCGCACGGAGCGGAAAAAGCATCTTGCTCACCGGAGGCTGCCTGACTCACCTGCTCACCGGACACTCCTGGGGCCCTGACGCTGTTGGTCTCCCCTGCCGCCGCAAGCACCATCCCGCGGCCGCAGAGGGGGAGACTACAGCTCCCAGGCTCCTTTGCCTGCCCTGCCCACTTCCGCCGGTTAGCGCGCTCGGAGGCGCATAAAGGACAGGAGCTCCCACTGAGGGGCGGGGGACAGAAACGCCGCACGGAGCGGAAAAAGCATCTTGCTCACCGGAGGCTGCCTGACTCACCTGCTCACCGGACACTCCTGGGGCCCTGACGCTGTTGGTCTCCCCTGCCGCCGCAAGCACCATCCCGCGGCCGCAGAGGGGGAGACTACAGCTCCCAGGCTCCTTTGCCTGCCCTGCCCACTTCCGCCGGTCAGCGCGCTCGGAGGCGCATAAAGGACAGGAGCTCCCACTGAGGGGCGGGGGACAGAAACGCCGCACGGAGCGGAAAAAGCATCTTGCTCACCGGAGGCTGCCTGACTCACCTGCTCACCGGACACTCCTGGGGCCCTGACGCTGTTGGTCTCCCCTGCCGCCGCAAGCACCATCCCGCGGCCGCAGAGGGGGAGACTACAGCTCCCAGGCTCCTTTGCCTGCCCTGCCCACTTCCGCCGGTCAGCGCGCTCGGAGGCGCATAAAGGACAGGAGCTCCCACTGAGGGGCGGGGGACAGAAACGCCGCACGGAGCGGAAAAAGCATCTTGCTCACCGGAGGCTGCCTGACTCACCTGCTCACCGGACACTCCTGGGGCCCTGACGCTGTTGGTCTCCCCTGCCGCCGCAAGCACCATCCCGCGGCCGCAGAGGGGGAGACTACAGCTCCCAGGCTCCTTTGCCTGCCCTGCCCACTTCCGCCGGTCAGCGCGCTCGGAGGCGCATAAAGGACAGGAGCTCCCACTGAGGGGCGGGGGACAGAAACGCCGCACGGAGCGGAAAAAGCATCTTGCTCACCGGAGGCTGCCTGACTCACCTGCTCACCGGACACTCCTGGGGCCCTGACGCTGTTGGTCTCCCCTGCCGCCGCAAGCACCATCCCGCGGCCGCAGAGGGGGAGACTACAGCTCCCAGGCTCCTTTGCCTGCCCTGCCCACTTCCGCCGGTCAGCGCGCTCGGAGGCGCATAAAGGACAGGAGCTCCCACTGAGGGGCGGGGGACAGAAACGCCGCACGGAGCGGAAAAAGCATCTTGCTCACCGGAGGCTGCCTGACTCACCTGCTCACCGGACACTCCTGGGGCCCTGACGCTGTTGGTCTCCCCTGCCGCCGCAAGCACCATCCCGCGGCCGCAGAGGGGGAGACTACAGCTCCCAGGCTCCTTTGCCTGCCCTGCCCACTTCCGCCGGTCAGCGCGCTCGGAGGCGCATAAAGGACAGGAGCTCCCACTGAGGGGCGGGGGACAGAAACGCCGCACGGAGCGGAAAAAGCATCTTGCTCACCGGAGGCTGCCTGACTCACCTGCTCACCGGACACTCCTGGGGCCCTGACGCTGTTGGTCTCCCCTGCCGCCGCAAGCACCATCCCGCGGCCGCAGAGGGGGAGACTACAGCTCCCAGGCTCCTTTGCCTGCCCTGCCCACTTCCGCCGGTCAGCGCGCTCGGAGGCGCATAAAGGACAGGAGCTACCTCCGCGTCGCGGACGCGCGCGGGCGGCGCCGGGCTAAGCCCGGGCAAAGGGCGGGCCCTCTGTGGCCCTCAGAGGCCTGAGGAGACTGGACTGGGCCAGGGACCCTGTAGCGCCCAATTCTGACTATCATCGTGCGGTGTGCACGTAAGAACTCAACTGTTATAATTTGTTACTATTGTTGTTTTTACTTGATCGTGAGTGAGCACGCTAGTGTGTATTTCGTAGCCTCGCTTCTTATGATGTCCAAACCCAAATCTGACAAGGTTAAGGTAGGTCCAGCTTCACTGGATAATTTCCTGGTTAGGAAAGTAAACCAAATTAACAATAACAGACGTGCATCGTTGGGGAAGGCCAATATGACAGGGGACTCACTAGACACACCCCCTGATATTACTCCACCCATAGACCCTGTTGCTAATATTACTGATCTTATTACTATTGACCCCCTTGTGCCCATCTCTGTAAGTGTTGAGGTCTATGCCGAGCCACCAGTACAGCTAATTGACGACACCGGTGTTTTGAATGAGACCCAAACTGTAACCCAACCTGAAAATAGGCCCCTGAGAACCTGTAGAACAGTATCTCAAAAAGATAATGGTAAACCTAATAACTCCAAGGGTAAAAAAAAGGATGGTAAGACGACTAGTGGCCCTGCTACTATAACCCCTTTTGTCTTTACGGGCATTAATGGTAATGGGGTTCATCAAAATTCTGACTTGCTTGCCTCTTTATTAAAAAATCTTGAAGCTTCATTAACATCAAAAATTGAAGAGCTTATCAAGCCTTTAACTAACAAGATTGACAATTTAGCAAAGGAAGTTATAAGGCTGGGTGGTCTCTTATCATCACATAAGACTGCAACATTTGGTGGTTTAGTTCACAGTGGGGGGAAAGGGAAAGAATCTGATAAAGCCAATGACACACGGATGAAGGATAGGGATAGGGGGAATACTGTTATAGTGGTACCAGCGGAGCCTGATAGACCCAACATATTGGATACGCCAGTGGTATCAGCTCCACAACCACAACTATCTACAACACCCCAAAACAGTAGAACCCTTAGTCACCCAAGGCACAATCGCTACTTAAATCTACCACCTGATTGTGCTCCATATGTGGCAGTACTAACTAATGTCCCTCCTTGCGGCACACATCCTGCATCTCCTTATGATGAGTCCCATAGTTCCTTGAAAAACAAGACTGTAGCTTGGCTTAACAAAAATTGTGGTTTTCCCATAGCATACTCGGACCAGATCATGTTAGTTAGACGCGTGAATTGGGTGGGACCCTCTAGAAAATCTAGCTCTGGAGACTGTATAGTCATTAATTTTAAACACCCTCAGCATGTGGCGACTGTTCTCTTGAGAGCTTCTTCACTGGTCTATAATGAAAACAGTATCTGTGTACGCCCGCTAGGCTACTTTTATGCGCATCTCTGTAAACCTACACCACAACAGAGCTTATCCAGGCGGGCATTTGAACCTTACACCCCTGTTCAAGATTCTCAATTATTTTATAACATCATGAATCCTTGTAGGTCAGCTGGACCCATTGATGTTTATAACAGGAGTAATAGTGTTGGCCCCTATCGATATGGCACGGATCTAACTACACAGAACAGGTATGAAGCATTATCTGGCCTTGAAATGTGCGACTGACAGATGGCACCTGCGGCTCAGGATACTGTGGCTACAGGTGAACTCACAAACATAATCTCAGATATCCCGGAGGTTACTAACCCAGCATGCCAAGCTATTTCTTGGAATATTGCAGGTCTTGCGGCGAAAATGTGTGATGAAAATTGGGTGATCTACATCAAACAGTTTTCGATTATCTGCCTTCAAGAAACCTGGGAGGTGGGCTGTAACCTCTTTTTGGAAGGTTATAAGGCATTTTATGTACCCGCTTTGCCATCCTTAAGGGGTAGGCCGAAGGGGGGCCTGGTAATTTTTATTTCAATACTATTACCTTGCGGAGTACGCAGAGCTGAAGCCAAGCATACAGGTGTACTGGGCTTGGTCTTATCTGGAGGAAATGTCAGTGTGGGTTTGGTGAATTTTTACAATGCTATCTACGACAGTGAGGCTAGGAATGATATTTGTTTCCTACATTCTTTTGTTTCTAATAATATGAAAGACCTAGGCCATAATTTGCTGATTATGGGGGATTTTAACTTACATCCCTGTATAGATCCTTTACATAAATGCTTACCTGAAATGTTTTGTGAACGTGCATGTTATCTCCATATGGAACACACCAAGGAGGGGGAACTGTGTAACAATCTGATGGAGGATCTTGACCTCTCTTTGGCGTTGTCTTTTAAAGACCCGTTGTATCGTTTTGATACCCCAACTTTTAAGGGACATGGTAGGGGTACCTTTATAGACCATATACTGGCCTCTCGGACGATGCAAAATTTTTTAGACTCTTTTTGCATTGTCTCGAGCGTGTTCAGTGACCATAATCCCTTAACAATCTGCTTGAAATGTCCCTGGGCAAAGAAGGGAAATAAGACCACTACTCAAGGTAGCCTGGGAACAACTGATGGCAGGAGGAGGTTAAAGTGGTCACTGGAATCTGCAGATACCCTCTACAAAACTATTGTTGAGAGTTGTACAGAGGAGATTAAAGTTTGCATGATTAAGGGGGATGACCCCAGGCTAGTACTAGAATCTTATCAAAATGTGTCGGAGAAGGTGTCAGCGCTTCTTACTGTCCATAATAAAAATCAGGCTAAAACAGGTCCGAAGTGGTTCAGCCATGACTGCACCAAAGCTGCACGCAATCTAAGGATTGCTTTGTCAGCCTCACCGAGGAACCGGGAGGAGGTGAAGGCCTGCAGGAGAGAATATAAGGCTATTACCATCGCCCGTAAGGAGCTCCTCAGGAAGGAGGCTTGGCAGGAATTACTTGATCCCTCCACCCTGAAGAGCAGCACCAAGTTCTGGGCATTGGTTAAAAAACCTTTTTTAACCGATGACCCCTGTAATGAACTTGCTTGCTGCATAACTAAAGCAGAATGGGAAAGCCACTTCAAAAGCCTGTACTTTCTAGAGGGTGCTGGTACTAGTGCTCCTGCCCCACTTCTGGGGAGCAGTAATATAACATTTGAAATAAGCGAGGTTCGGGTTGCCATCTTGGGTCTTACAGCCAATAAAGCACCAGGTCCCGATGGAATTCCGCCGGACCTTTATAAATATGATCCAGCTTTCTGGGCTCCAATTCTGGCTGCTGTATTTAATGCTGCGGCCAGGGTAGGCTGTCCGGAAACGTGGGGATTATCAACTATAGTCCCTATCTTCAAGAAAGGCGACAGGGGAAGTCCTCTTTGTTATCGACCAATATCCCTTATCGATTCACTGGTTAAAATTATGGGGAGAGTTTTACTTCAACGTCTAGTAAGCTGGGCGACCGATAATAACATTATGTCAACTTGCCAATATGGTTTCTGTGAAGGCCGCTCTACCATAACTCAGTGCCTTAATTTGTTTCTTATTTTGAATAAATATACTGTTGTTCAAAAAGGAGTAATTCACTTAGCCTTCATGGATCTGTCATCAGCCTTCGACTGTGTCAACAGGGGGAGGCTATGGCAGACCATGAGGGACAAAGGCGTGGACATGGGGATTGTGGATTTCCTTGCGGACCTACATAATGATACAAAAGCCAATGTGAGGTTCTCAGCGAATGGGGAAACCACAGGCAAGTTTAGCACCAACAAAGGAGTACGGCAGGGTTGTATTCTGGCCCCATTTCTTTTTAATTTTTATATAAACGACCTAGAGTCTGCATTGCAAGAGATAAAATCAGATTGTCCAAGAGCAGGAGAGAGGGGCATTCCCCTGCTTCTATACGCGGATGACGCAGTTTTAATATCACGAACAGAGAAGGGTCTTCAAGCACTGCTGAATGCTTTTAATAATTTTATGTCTGACAGGGATCTCATGGTCAATAATTCGAAATCCTACATTATGCACGTTGGCCGTCAACCAAAAAAGAAGTTTGTTTTTAAATTAAATGATGTTGTGATCCCTGTTACCAATACATTTTCATATTTGGGTGTTTTATTTGATACTAAGCTCAACTGGGCTCCACATCTGGCCAGAAAGAAGGGTGAAATGACCAGAGTGAATGCCTCGATTTTTAATTTTGCCAGTAAATTGGGGAAAAAGCCGATGGTTGCCATGATGCAACTATATAGTGCTAAATCCATATCCACCGCAGTATATGGCAGTGAGATATGGGGCTATACAAATGGTGAACAAATACAAATAGCCGAAAATAACTTCTTAAAGCGCTTGCTGTGTGTCCCAGGTAGTACACCAAACTTAGCTGTACATGAAGAGCTTGGCTGTCAGTATGTCTCAGACATTGTCGGTCTGAAACCACTGTTATGCTGGATTAAATTATGGTTAAGCCAGGATATACCCTTAACCCACCAGATACTGGAAGATCTTGTTTCAATGGATTATGCCATGTGTGTACCCTGGCTCAAATATCTGAAGTCCCAATTTTTGAAGCTTGGGCGCCCAAATTTGTTTGAAAACCCGGGGGATATAGTCAAGGGTGATGTTGCAGTAATTAAGAGGGCCTTTTTTATGAATCGTAGTGCCCTAAGAGATGAAGTGGAGCTCATGAAACCAAATGTCAGAAAGTACATTATGTTGAGAACATGTGACACTATGGAAATGTACTTAACAGGCTCCTTCACCTCCCATGACAAGTTTCTGCTGACCCGATTTAGATTCAACATCTTCCACCACATTTTAATTAGACCAAAGTTGGACACTTTTAAAAATTCGGCAGCATCCTGTGGCTGCGACGGGAAGTCTCCACAGGACATGCTGCATTTTATATTTTTATGCACATTTTATGAATATCCCCGCAGGCGGTATCTTGTTACTCTTTTAAGAAAATTAAATTTTAAACAAATCAGACCCGCTCTTGTATATTTACAGCTATTGCATTCTGACTGTGTTCTCCAGGTGTTAGAATATTTAAAATTATCTGTGAGAATAAGAAAATGCTTAGATGAATAACTGTGATTTTCTGCCTGAAGTACCTTTTTGCACTATTGCCTATGGGCTCGACTTGCACTTGCACTTTGTCTGTACCGATCTTGTTTACTCACTCTGTCAAGAAACTTATATGTCTTATGCACTTATTTTATATTGTCTATGTAATTTTGTGATGCTTTTTCTTTTTAAATGAAATGTATAATGTATCGTACTTTTATGGATTGCAATATATCCGAAATAAAGTCTTTTTGATATGATGGATCCTTTTGTCTCCCCAGCGCAGGCGCACAATTAGCTGCCATGTGCCGACACAGGCACCTTTGCACTATGGTACAAGTGTGCCTGCATCACAGGGATGACTGTTTTGTGCAGAAATGGACAACTTCCTGCACAAAAACAATCTCTATAGGTGATTTCCTCTTCCTATGTGTGCTGCAGAATTCAGCATGCATAGTAAGAGGAAAAAACGAGGAGAAAATAAAACATTTCAATCAATCAGGGATTTGTGAAGTGCGCTACACACCCGTGAGGATCTCAAGACGCTGCACATTTCTCCTCGTTGTGCCTCCCTGTGCCTCCCCTGGGGAGGCATAGCATTCTGGAGCATTACCAGGTTTAGGATTTCTCGTACATCTGGAAATGCTGCAGAAGCCATGGGTGTTGCGTGGGAACACCCACAGCAACGCCTCTTTCATGCAAAGTGTTGCCTGTAAAGGGGCCATATTTACAAGAACATGAAAAGCAGCGCAGGGTGGTTTTACATGTCATTATAAATTTTGAGCAGCAGGTTGCGCAGCTGGTGCAGCACCAAAAGTGACACACCGGTGGCGGAAGAGGCTTGTAATTAAGACCCGATGTTTCCAAATTGCCGGCAAGTCACATTCCACATTCACCCATGTCCCCTTTGCAGAGACTCCAACATGGGCACCAAACAATACCAGATTTATTCTTGTTGATTTCTTGGATGTGGCTCGGTAAGGCATGGGCCACAGGGTCAGATGTAGGGATGGTGTCACATTTCTGAAAAGATAGAGATGTTTTATGTATTTAGTGTCGGGGGGGCTCTCCAAATGACGTTATTATATTTTTACTTGAGTGCTCAAAATCGTAGCTGAGTTCCTAATTTAATAATATGTTTTATAGGGAACAGCCCTCTGCGGACTGCACTGTGACCAGAGGTTCAAACCTCATCAGCCACAGAGAAGTTTTGAGAAGATAGAGAATTATGAGGACCACTTGACCTACCAGAGCTGAAGGTTTCTGTAACGTTGCCTTACATGCTCCAACTGGGCTCCGCTGGTCTCCTGTAAGAGATGAAAAGATCCCCAACCATGCTCTTGATCACACAACATAGGTATCATTCTCAATGGTTTTATCTGTCCTAGGCCAAGTTGTCCTATTAGATATTCAGTTCTTGACATTCTTGGACTTTAAGGTGGCTTTTGGAGACAAAGCTCTTTCTTGCAGGTCAGCAAGGGGTTCTTTTATTGAAGATTCTTAGCAGCAGCTTGCAGAACAAACAAGTTAGCTTAAAAAATAATTTTCCTCAAAGAGCTTGTGGCTATCAGAATGTTGTGGCTTATCAGACTTCAGTGTCTAGGCATAATGTTCGAGAACATGGGAGAAAATTCATTAGAAAGGGTGATTTTAGGCATGCATTTACAAGTTAACAGAGATGGAAAGCTAGCTAGGGATTTCCTTTTTTTGATCATCTTTATTAAGTGTCACGGTTTTAACACACCAAGTACATCAAGCATACTTCCAACATTGATAACTAGGTCCATATCCATATAGAAAAATACTTACCGGTGTAACATAAGTTTCAGTATTTTGCCACTGTAATGATCTCACATGGGGCCAGTGGCATAGCAAGACCTACTGCCACCCGGGCGGCCCCTAAGTTGAACCCTTTGACTGCGGGTGCGGGGGGGCAGGAGGCGCGCACAGCGCCCCGGTGCTCAGGACGAGCTCAGCTCGTGTGCTCATGACGAGCAGAGCTCGTCATGGCCACACCCGTTTGTGTGGAGCACTCAGCACAGCGGGGGAATTAACCCAGCGTGCAAGCGTTGGAACCGTTATGACGGGATCAGCTCGTCATGAGCACACGAGCACCGTGGCTCATGACGAGCTCAACTCATCATGAGCATGGGAGGGGTTAAGCTTGCCGACCAGTGCAGGTAAGAGCTGGGGTTGCGGCTGATGGAAGACTTGTTTCGGGGGAGGGGTGCCCGTCGGCCGATGGATGACTTGTTCTCAGGGGGCGGGGGGATGGTGTTAGTAAAGAGACACGATTTGCTCACTTCTGCCACCCCAAAGACAGTGCTGCCTGGGGTGAACTCCCCTCCACCTCCCTCCCCCCAGCCGCGCCACTGCATGGGGGACTCAACATATCCTTCCATCCAAAAAACAGGGGCTTCCAATGTTTCCCCTTCGTGCATGCATCTGTTTCAAATAACCATAAAAGCTTATGACTATGAATATAAATTGGATACATTGTATGTCATTTTAATTCATGTGTGTGCTGAAATCTGGCATGGATCGAGCCCTTCTACAGCTACAGTGGGCACACCGCCCCTAAGCCTAGGCAAAAGAGGGGTGCCTCACATTGTCCCCTCCCTGTCCCCTCTGAGAGTTCCCTCTGCCCTTGAAGTAACTCTGGACATGATACAGCATTTCTTAGGCAAAGACTGTGGTCTCTGCAGAAAATGCTGTACACCCATAACTTCTGTAACGGAAAATGTGGTTTCTCTGAGCTCTAGCAAGCAGTTACATTTATGAGGCCTTTGGGTATATTTTGGAAATGTAGCCTACAATTCTTTTGACTTCATGACACAAATATGCACATTCAGCTCCTGTGGTTGAGCAACACTTAACCAAAGGCCATGATGCTTCAGCATCATGTAGTGTCTTTGTGGCTCATGGCAATGAAGTGTACGAGGACGAAGACTGCACAGAGGAGGGGCTGGAAGCTGAAAAGCCTTTAGTACAACCATGAATGTCCAAAAATAACAACGCACTGTCTCCTCACATACCACAGATGCAAACAGCATGCACTTGATGAAACCTCATCTTTAAGCAACTTTGGTCCTGGGTTGAATTCAAGGCAGATTGTAGTCTCCATAGATTGACATACAATTGATCTGAATAGAAGAACTGTACACAGTTAGAGGTTATCATAATAATGTGGCATGGAGTTCTTCCCCTATAGGCAACTCACCAGGCCAGCTCTCCTGTGCTGCTGCACCGCTCTGCTTCCTCCCCATTTTCTGAGTGCTTTCTCCTGCTTTTGCCTCATTTTTACTGCTTTCTCTTACCTTTCCTCCCATTTTTCTGAGAGCTTTTTCCTGCATTTGCCACATTTTATAACTGCTTGCTCTGTGAACAGCTAGCAACTCCAGCGCCTTGAGACCCTCACAGGTGACTCGCTGAGCTTTATAATTGATTGACTGACAACTCCATCTTCACAGCTTAGTCACAGAAATTTGGGAAGGCCTCTGATGAGAACCTCCATCTCATAGTTACTATTTGAATGCCACGCTGTTTTATACTTGTTTATGATGTGCCTACATTTGTGGACCAAAGAACATAGGCGCATATTATATTACCAAGGGCATTATCGCCGCATTAGCGGGACTTTTTCCCGCTAATGCGGCGATAATTTTATCGCCCTATTACCAAGCTGTCGCTAACACCAGTTAGCGACAGCTTATAGGCGATAGTGGGCATTTAGGGGCCCACTTTGCATGTCAGCGATAATTATCGCTAATGACATGCAAAGTGGGCGTGCCAAGATGTTAGCGACTGAAAACAGTCGCTAACATCTCTAACTCCTATTAACAACTTTTGGAAATATTCGCGCTAAGCGCGAATATCTCCAAAAGCTAACGCCTGCCAAAAGCAGTTCTTAGCCATGTTATCCAATGGAAGGTGGATAACATGGCTAAGAGCATTGTCACGATAATGCATGAATATCGCAGATTTTTCAGCGATATTCATGCATTTCGCAGGATTTTTACCGCTTTTGAGATAAACCTTGATAATAGCAAGGTATCTCAGCGGTAAAAATCCTCGGTGCTTGGTGATATTTTTTTCCCGCTAACCAAGCAATAGCGATAATTATCGCTATTGCTTGGTAATATGCCCCTTAACATCCACACTACATGACTGCGATAGAAAGATGTCTTGGCAACCATGGTGGTTGACAGATTTCTCAAGGTCGAGGTAAAGTTAACACAAGCTACATCAGAATTCTAGTCGATACCTTCCAAGCTATGTCTACACTTAAGGAAAAATTAACCAGTAATGCAGTGCTTTTTTTTTTACATCAAAACACTCTTCTCAGCTTGTCGGTCACTTTTTAGGCCCGGCTAAAAAAACTGTTTAGTAATATAAGTTGCTACACGACCAAAGAAGATGACTGACTAAGCTAATTGTGTTTGCTGTCCAGTGGATGGGTCACTCCCTTCACATGAGGTCTGGGAACCAGATAGAAACAAGGGCACTCTTTAGACTTCAGGCGCTGAATGAGAAAGTAATATGGCAGCAGTTTAAAGGTTTGTTTTACATACTCTAAATAAACGTATTTTTACATTGTCTTGAATAATTTATTTATTTAAAGTTTGTAAAGGCGCATATTCTGGAAAGGTCTCAAGTAAGCAGCTGTGTAGATTGTGACTCACAGCTGAACACCGATCACAATCGAATCTACGTAGGCTACAGCCGTCTTTGCTCTCGCACTTTAAATATTGACTCTTTAAATAGCATCGCCATCAATAGATTCAAAAAATATCTCTAACCCTATTAAGAATCAAAACACTTAGGGGCATCTTAGCACTAAATAGCGATATTTATCGCTAAATGCGCTTAGCGCATTTTTTTTATCGCTGCCTATCGCCGGATATTACCGCAGAAATAACGTGCTATTAGCAACGTTTGTCTCTAATGCGATAAAATACCCGGCGATAGCGGCGAAATGCGTGAATATCCCTGGAAATCCAGCAATATTCAGGCATTAACGCTAATGGGGACTTAACCTGAATATCCACCTCCCATTGGATAAACAGGTTAAGTCATGGTCTGAGCAGGCGTTAGATTCTGGCGATAATCGCGCCTAGCGCGACTTTCTTAATCGCACAGCCTGCCTTACTAATAGGCGATAGCTGTGTTAGCGACTGCTTTCAGTCACTAACAGTTTGGGTACGCCCACTTTGCATGTCATTAGCGATAAATATCGCTGACATGCAAAGTGGGCCCGAAACCGGTTGCTATCGCCTAAAAGCTGTCGCTAACTGCTGTTAGCGACAGCTTGCTAATATGGCGATAAAATTATCGCCACTTTAGCGGGAAAAAGTCACGCTAAGGCGGCGATATTGCCCTCGCTAATATGCCCTTATACTTTTATACATTCTGTGCCACACACAGGACTCGATTTGCAAAGTTAATTTACACATGTGGAACTCTGAGACTACACAAAAAGGTCTTCCTGCCTCGAAGGTTTGTTGAATGGCAACCGCCCCATTATGAATTTGGTGGGCAGCCAACCAGCGGGAAGTATCACCCCCCTCTCCCAAGGAGGATTGGAGGAGTGGTTCAATCCAACGACTGTCCATAGGTTTTTGGGCTATATCTACCAAGGGGTGACAGGGGGACCAAGGGGGTAAAGCAACAGATTATAGCCTCAGTAACTGAGCTAATCGCCACCATTTTGTGTTAAGTGACCTGGTGGCTGGCAGGGTACTGGGGTAAGAAAGAAAATGTTGGCTCTCCCACCTACTCCATATTTCTTCCTACAGTTGTGGTAAATCCATTGTCACGTGGATACAGGTCCCGCGGGGTGCTTTATGTTGGTACAGGTTTACTGGGGACAATATAATGCGTCCTTGTCACTTTGAGACAGGTGCAGTTTTCCGAAAATATTGCACGAGTTTAGCTCATTTTCTTGTTGTTGCCATCGGTGAACCTGGACTAGGCAGGAAGTGAAAGATTACACTATAGGAAGTTATTTTAGTTAGATGTTATTAGATGCAGTGATAAGTTGCAGAAGAGGTTAAAGGTCACAACTGCAGAAGTTTAGTATGGTGGGATGTAGATGGGGGGACATTTAGGGCTGGAGGTAGGAAAACGTTTTTTGTATAGTGAAGTATTGGTTTAGTAAGACAGAATGCCTAGGAAAATGTGTGATGTGCATCTGTTTCAATAAAAGCGGCCTTTTTCACACAAAAGTCGTGGTTAGTGGTCTGTGTTGTGCCTCTTTCACGAAAATACTGCTTTGAGCCTCACACTCCCCTCCCCTTAAGGACTTCAGCTGGCTCTGCCCTCTTGCATCCCGCCCGCAGTTCGCAAAGATTCCAGAGAGGCCCAGCCATCCTGCCTCCGCACCATCACCGCTGGTATTGTTCATCTCCGACACCCTGCATTTCATTAGCTGAACCACCCCCTATGTTACTGCCACCCTCTCCTGCACCTTTGTTTCTTCGATTTCGGTAAGGTCCATCCTGTATGCCAACATTTACTGCTTCACCATGACTTGCAAACAGGACCTGATGTAAAGAAAATAGCCATTGGGAGGTAGACCAATAGTTTCATACTACAACACGCAGTCGTACAAAATGGGAATACAGGAGCCTGGTTGAAGAATGTTGATTATTCTCAAATATGCCTGATTGTGGGAGTGTGATAAAACAAATGTTTGCCAAACCCTATGGGCCCAATTCACAGAACTAACTTAAGACAAAATCCTAAACTTACTACTTTTGGTATTCACAGAAGTTAGGATCTTGTCTTAAGTTTGTCTTAAGACAGACTTAAGACAGACTTAAGTTAGGATTTTGTCTTAGGTCTGTCTTAAAACAAAATCCTAACTTCTGTGAATACCAAAAGTAGTAAGTTTAGGATTTTGTCTTAAGTTAGTTCTGTGAATCGGGACCTATTTCACTAACCCCTTGTGATTGGGAACACTTTACAATCATTCTCTATAACATAATATGCCCTTTCCATTTAACTTTTGAAGCTAAATTGTATTTTCCCCATTTCTTTACACATTGAAATACAGATTAGACCATGAATTCTGTAAAATATTGTCTTACTAAATAACATTCATCACGTGGCTTTAGGTGGGATAAAAAAAAAACTAGGAGAAGGGGGATCTTAAGGGCCTGGTTTAAATATGTAAACTAAAAATCTGTGCTTCCCATACTGTACCAGCAGATTGGTATGTTACTGCTTCTCTGTGTTATCTGTACAAGATAAATGAGTAACAACGATTTTATTGTAAATCGTATTGAAATTGTTTCTATTCTGACATTATGAGACTGTGAATTA